>NC_091824.1:179687634-180887634 GCF_038994185.2 Dermacentor albipictus | reverse complement strand
GTATACCTGCTCTTTTCCAAGAGCAGCAGGCTATTTGCACCCATTTGCACTAAAATTTATCTGCAGAAAACTAAAGTAATGTTTAACAGTCTCAGAAGAGAACAGCAGTTTATGATAGGTAGCGAGGCACCGGAAGTGGTAAGGGAATGCATCTACTTAGGGAAGGTAGTGACCACAAATCCCGATCATGAGACTGAAATTATCAGAGGAATAAGAATGGGCTGGGGTGCGTTCGGCAGGCATTCTCAGATCATGAACAGCAGATTGCCATTATTCCTCAAGAGAAAAGTGTATAACAGCTGTGTCTTACCAGTACTCACCTACGGGGCAGAAACCTGGAGGCTTACGAAAAGGGTTCTACTTAAATTCAGGACGACACAACGAGCTATGGAAAGAAGAATGACGGGTGCAACATTACGGGATAAGAAGAGAGCAGCTTCGGTGAGGGAACAAACGTGTTATTGACATCTTAGTTGAAATAAAGAAAAAAAAATGGGCATGGGCAAGGCATCTAATGAGGAGGGAAGATAACCGATGGTCATTAAGGGTTACAGACTGGATTCCAAGAGAAGGAAAGCGTAGCAGGGGGCGGCAGAAAGTTAGGTGGGCAAATGAGACTAAGAAGTTTGCAGGGAAAACATGGCCACAATTAGCACATGACCAAAGTAGTTGGAGAAGTATGGGAGGGGCCTTTTCCCTCAACTGGGTGTAGCCAGGCTGATGATGATTATGATGATGCCCCCCCACTCCTCCCGCTTTTTTGGGACCGCCACTATAGAGGCTGCCATCACACTATTAGGGGCAGGAAAGACTTGGCTCGTCTTCAACACAGCTTGTCCTATAACACAGTCTTGGTTGTGCAAATGGACCTTTCTTGGAATTAGGGATTCAAAACAATGCTTGACTTTCCCATAATACCCCGTCCATTTATTTTTAATCACATACAGAAAGTAAACGAAAATGCTGTATGAGTGATACCAGCACTTCATATGGCTATTTTTATGTCCACTGCAGGACAAAGGCATCTCTCAGCAATCTCCAATTACCCCTGTCTTGCGCTAGCTGATGCTAACTGCACCACGTGGTACAGTACACCAAGCACTGCATGGGTATGAACCATGTGTGCAGAGTATGCCACTAAATGCTTGCAGCAGTGCACCTCAGTGCTATCGTGGAGGCCATGGTGGAGCTCATAAAGCTACTAAATGCCTGCTACAAGTGGTACATCAGCTGCGTTAGCCAGCAGAGCATGGGACATGGCTTATCTTCATGACATAACATGGCCGCAGGAAAAAGAAAAGTTTCCGCTATTAAAAAAGTTATCTTGACCTGTGGTGCGGACTAAATTTTTGTAACAGATGGAACACTGATTGCCAGATGCTTTATTTTCAAGGTGGTTCTCTAAAGAAGATCCCAAACCAAAGATGCTGATATTCCCCACGCTTGCAACAGCAGTGCAGTCCAATAAGCATTATGATTTACATTTTAAGTACTTTTGTACAATGCCAAGTAGGTACTTAAAACAAGCATATAATAACGCATGTGAAATAATATTACAGGGAGAAAAAAGTAAGTGAATGGAATTTCTGCTCACTGCCAAATGCTGGCAGCAAGCTGAAATTCACAGTATGGTTACAGCAAAGGGTTTCAATTGTCAGCATTCCAATTTAAGGAAGTGAATTCTGTGACAAAATGCTTCTTTTTCTTTTTTTTTCCCATTAAGTAAAGGTCCTGGACCTCGAAACCCTAGAAGAAATACTGGCAGGCCTCAGAAGACCCTGAATAACTTAGTATAATTGCTTTTCTATAAACCAGGTTTGGTTTGTTTTGCAGGACCTGTATGTATCATGACATCATGAGAGAGAAGGTGGTTGTGTGGGAGCAGAATATCATGTCGTTTTGGCACTCTCTCCAGCTTGTTTGCGTGTTTGCTATGCTCGTTGGGCCGCGCTACGAGTAGGAGCATAGCAGATGATGCGTACATTAATGTAAGGGCGGGAAAAAAAAGCAGAGAACAGCAGCACTTACGTTCTTATCACATCCTGCTTGATCATTATTCGCAATTCGCTGTCCTCAAAGTATTGGTTCCATGGGCTTTTCTCATCTTGTGATAGGGGATTGTTGTAAGCCAAGTCAAGGTCTTCCAGTTCCATTCTTGGATTATGACATGTCTGGGCAAAATGAAACAAGCCCCCTACTGCTGAGCCACGTTCTAAATGTGCTGATTACCAGACAAGAGCTTTTTCCACTAAATTTAAGCGCTGCTCATCTGCATCATAATGCACAGTGGAACATGCCAACAGTGTGTTGGCTGATTCTTACGGCTGCTTTCTTTGTCTCGGGTACCCTTATCCTAGGAAAAGAGAATCCCACCACATGGCTGCAGGATAACTACAAAATACCGCATTTACTCGCATAATGATCACACTTTGTTGTCAAAAAAACTGATGCGAATTCAGGGGTGCGATCATTCCGCGGGTTAAATTTTCCACAAAAAGAAAAAAAATTTGTTCATTAAGCATTTGCTGCAGGATGACAACAGGTCAACAAACTCAACAAACAGGTGGCTGCCGCTGTAACATTGCGGGACACCAAAACAAAAATGGCGGCTGGCGGAGCAAGCCGAATGAGGCGAATGCAATTTTTCTTCCAGTTTCTTCCATATCAGTAATCAATGATGTCATTAATATCGGCAAGTTTGTGGCAATAACATTGCCATGTCCACTTTGAGGAGACAGAAACGGAGGTGGGCGTGCTTAGCTGCCAGTGACATAGAAATACATGGCGGGCATGCTGCGGAAACTGCAGCATTCATCTTCACTACTACATAATATGGCACGTTTCCGCTAAGGGTGGGCGAATATCTTAGCTGAGTGACACAGCATCGGCGTATGAAAGGGTACACTTCCAACGTATCGGTGTAAACGTGGCTGCTATTGTTACTGCTCGCGATTTGTTGCGCGCCTGCGAGTGCAGACGAAAAGAATCGAAAGGCACCTTTTTTGTTGTTGTTGACCACAGCCATTATAAAGCCTACAAATAATAAAGCCAAGGCGAGTTTGGTTGTAGCTTTTTTTTAGATGAAAGTACAGAAAGTGTTGGAAGGAATGAAATGGGGCATCTGCTTAAGAATGTTGGGTGTGTGCAGATCGCTTGGTATGTCTTGAGTCATTTGCGTAGCATTCGACAGATGCTAAGTGCGATCATTATTAGCTAGACTTGGCTCATGACATATTGCTGCAGCAAGTTCGGGATGCGATCATTACACAGGAAAGCAAACAAATTGAATTTTGACGACAAAATTCAGGAGTGCGATCATTACGCAAGTGTGATCATTATGCAAGTAAATATGGTAACTTGAGTATATATAAAGGTACTACGTGGCTTTGAAGAACAAAAAATTGCAACAAGGATGCTACCATGATAGCACAAGATGTCAGATTCAAGCCCACCAGTACAATAAGTTGCCATACTATTCTCACTCATGGCAGTGCTATTTATCCACAGTAAGTGAACAAGCTATCAAGATCGTAACAAGGCAGCTATAGTAAACTGAAAGTGAACTGTAAGGGGCATAAACAATAAGTCCACTTACCTTAGCCAACAGTGATTCATACTTGTGCCTCATTGCTCTGGTTGCAATGATCCAATCATTTCTGGAGTCTGGCAGGCATTCCAAGAATATCTGAATAGCAAAAGTTTGGAGAGAGGAATATGTGTGTCTTAAGAACATGCAATTAATTTCCCCCCACTGAACAAAATGTGATGATGCTTTAAGGCCTCGAATTATGATGAGCATATCCCCACATGACCTGCATAGCCATCTTGAGTATTTACCCCTTTAGACGCCTAGAGGGAAACGTAAAAATCAGCTTAAGCTGTTGGAACACATTTTCAAAGCTTTACTTGCAGCTACAGTCGACTTCTGTTTGGATTCCTGGCGCTTGCACGCTACTAACATCATCTCAGCTGCTAATAGATCGCTGGGATTTCTTAGACGACATCTGCATCATACCCCACAACAAGTAAAAGCGTTGGCCTATAAATCATTTGTAAGATCGAAACTTGAATATGCATCTCCCATCTGGGATCCGCATCAGATTTATATCATAAATGCACTTGAGGCTGTCCAAAATCGCGCTACTAGGTTCATTCAATCTTCATATTTATACGATATCAGCATTTCATCGATGAAAGCGCAATCTGGCTTGGAAACGCTTTCTTTCCATCGACAGGTTGCCACCCTCTCTCTCTTCCGCTCATTTTTTTTCAGCTCCCTAAATCACCCACCGTACATCACGCCCCCTTCATACATATCTCATCGCACCGGTCATCCGCTTCAAGTTGCACGCGCACGTGCCCGGACCACCACTTTTCAAGCATCATTTTTTATTCGAGCATCAAGGGACTGGAACGGCCTTCCACACGCCATTGCAGCCATTACAAGCCCATCTGCCTTTACTGAAGCTGTTGTCACCCATATCTCAAAATGAACGCCTGTTTCTGATGTTTATTTTATTAACCACCCCTTATGTAATACCCCTCTAATGGGGTTTTTAAGGTAATAAAGTGAAGTGAAGTGAAGTGAAATCTGACAAAACTGATGAAATTGATCAAATTATCTGGTGGGTCAAATTAAACAAGATTTTGCAGTAGTTGCCCGATTCGAACATGCCCATGAATCAAATGTGCATCCATTTCTATGTGTTCAAAGTAGCAAAATATTGTACAGACATCAGTAAAGCTTGTAAACAAAGCAGAAATCTAATCTGCACACAATTTTTTAATATGTGTTGCACAGTCACAGCCAGTTTCCTAAAGTCACGATTCGAGATACGGTTCTTAAAATCAGCTTCTCCGCAATACAGCCATGCTATGCGGCAAAGCATAAAAACACATTTATTCCTTTCTAAAAAAATAAGAAGAAACTTGCACGTTAGGATCAAATAAATACCGTGATCAGACATTGTGAGCTACCACTATTGCTTGAAAAGCTTCCCATTGGAGGCAAAAAATTTGCGTTTTCGACGGAGGATGATGTGTGTTCAACGTATTCGCCGTCTTCTAAGCTTTCCCAAGACAGATGCTGCCACTAAAGGGCTTACTATTGGGGACACCATAGGGGTCAGGCACCAGTGCGCTGACTGGTCATGTTCGAATTATCCAGTCAGAACCAACTTAAGGATCGAAATAACGAAAGCCTGGGCCCATAGAAATGCATAGGTGCCAGCCAGGACCTCCAGTCAAGATCAAGCTAACCGAAACATCTCATTAACGGGAGTTAAATTAACAGAAGTCTACTGTATATTGATTAGCAATGGCAGAGAAAACAAAGGTCCAACTTTCATTCTTGAATTTCGCACCCAAACCATTGTACCTAAGACATTACAAATCACATTTCTATGACATGTGGATCGTCTTTGGTCAGAGAAAGTTGCCAAAACTTATCATGTTTGATCTCTGCTTACTTTCAAACTTCGTGGAGAGTTGACTCGAAGTGCCACTCACAGCAGGACTCTCCTATTTCAAAATGTGCAAGTACTAGACTGTACTAGAATAAAGTGGAGTGGGACGAGCAGCAGGGGCGGCACATCCTTCGTAGTGAGGTGCTCGATGTTGAAAAATACTGTGCCGGTGTTGCGATCGAAGTGGGTTGAGCCAACGTTACTAGACTAGCTTCAGTTGTAAAACTCTCCGCCCGCGCGCTTACAGCCGGTGTCGCCACTTCTGTGACAGCCGCCAGATGGCAGCGCCGTTCCATCGGGCTCCACTGCAGACGCCTCGCCGCAGCCTTCAGCCCGCGCGGACGGGCAGTTTGCGCGTGTTTCACGCTCGCTGGCGTTTTCCCTTGTCCGAATTAATGATACCATGAGAAAGCGGTATCCACCTACAGCAATAAGATTTATCGGGCCAGTTGGATCATACTGTAATAAGGGTAAACTGCACGAAAGAAAGAAACGCATACAGCGAAGCGCGGAAGCTGTGTTTTTTCCTGCCGTCTTAACGTTTCGCGCAGTTTAGGCTCAGAAGCCTGAACATTTGGCCAAAGTGTGTGATTAGGATGATCTTCATCCCCACCGAGGCTTCTCGCCATGCCAAAGAAGCGCAACAAAAAGAAAGTTGAGGTCAGTCTTTGAACACACAAGCCACACACACACAAAAATATCATCTGCTCTTCCACTCCGTGAAGATGGTTAACCAGCGAAGCTGAAACGTGCGGCCCGTGTTTATCACTGGGTTAATCTAGAGGATTCATTAAAGTATTTCTGAATTATGCGGTAACACACACAATCGGCTGCGACGGAGAGAACGACGTCACTGACGATATGCCTGTAGTCCGCCGTTGTCGCTTGCGTTCGATGTCTCGAGTTTGCTCGGAGGCGTGGTTAGCTGCCTTCGCCCGATTTGCGATTATTCGAAATTAAGTTTCTTCAGAAATTAAATCTATCCGTTACGTAAGACAATGAGTGGCTCATACTGCCTTAAGCAATGACCCCTCCCACCGTAAACGCGGCCTCCCCATTACGATGACAGAAGTGAAATTCTACGCTGGAATGATGAACGGCAACGCAGCCAGCTGTGGAAGACGACGATGAACGTAGGAGCAGTGGCACGAGCGCGTGTGCCGGTCGGCACAAGGAATAGCCGAATTCATGGCCGTGGTGCTAGCATTACGCAAATTAGGACCATCAATTACGTCAGCCGTGATAGTTACTGATTCTTTATCATTGTGCTCATCCCTTACTGCTTCTAGTGATTCTCGCGTGATGAGGACATTTCAATCATTGGTACCTGGTTACTTGAGAATCGTGCGTTTGATTTGGGTGCCCGGCCATAAAGGACTAATCATTAATGAAATTGCAGACTCTCTAGCCAAGGCATCGATAAGTGGCCCGATTCTTCCTTGCTGCCCTTTGACTGCTTATGTAACTGCAGCTAGATTTCGCAGGAGTATCATTATACAGTCAGTATCAGGCTCCGAAATTACTAACTCTGTGGAGTACGGACATCTCCTGCACCCTTGGAACAGAGATTTTTGCCGAACACGGAAAATTGAAGTGTCCATCACGAAGCTGCGCTGCCGTATACCTGCATTGAACTTCTACCTCCACCGGTCTGGTCTGGTCCCCTCACCACTATGCTCATTCTGTGGCGAAGCGGAGACAATCGACCATTTCTTGTTGTCTTGCTGACGTTTTTCTATTATAAGAAAACGACTACTCGAAATCCCGCTTCGCTCTATTGGTCTGACTTTATCAGTGCCTGTGATCCTATCTTTTGCAGCCTCCATTGTTGGGTTCAGCAACAGAAATGTTTGCTTGGCGATCCAAAATTACCTCATTGAAACTAATCGATTTCCATGTTAGATTGATTGTTCTCCCTCCCAACCATAGCTTTCTTTTATTTCTTATCTTTTATTAATTATTATTATTATTATTATTGTTATCTTATACCCGGTTTTCATCTGATTATTTCTTTTTTTCTCCAAACACAAAACGTTTACTTTTAAACTCACACGCCCAAATTGTTAACTCCCTAGTTATCATTATTATTTTAGGCACCTAATTAAACCGCCCGATTCTTGGCTAATCCCCCACTGTGGGTATGTGCCACGGCCACTCAGGACAACAACAACAGAATCGCTCTGTTCCACGCCGAGCGAAGCGTCGCATTGCTGGCGGCACAGAAAAAGCAGCGCGCCGAACTGTCGACATCGTTCCGATAGCCGCCTATGCAGCCAGGTGCGCAGCACGTCGGCATCGTCTGCTTTTATTCTCAACAAACTCGGCGAAAGCTACAGTTTCGCGGATTACATGCTTGCTGAAATTCGCCTTCAACAACGAACCACACAATACGCTGCACCGCGCGCTTAGTCCGGCCCGCCCGCGTAGCCGGCTAGTGAGGAAGTGAAGCCGGGCGCGACTGCAGCGCCACGAAGGCGCGGGCGGGTGGCAGTTCCGCGCAACGGCGGCGAGTTTTAAAACTGAAGATAGTCTAGTAACGTTGGGTTGAGCCACGTCAAGGCCACGCCATTGGAAACTGCTGGTGACAATGCACGGCGAGATTATTTGTACTATTTCCTGTGCTGGTATTTGCGAGTGGACCAGTCAAGCGGCTTATTTAATTACATATCTTGTAGTGAGAAATACAGGTGCCAGCAGAAGACGAAGAGGAGGAGGGCAGTTGTTGTTGCTCGCGCTCGCCCCACTTGACCGTTGTCTTGTTCTGTGCATTCACTATAAAACGCCAAGTGCACCTAGCCTTAAACACATACTATCAAACGGTGGTGCGTGCTGGTTCCCTTTTTCAATCTGGAACTCCGTACGTGCACTCTACCCCTCGTCTTGGCCATGCCTGCCGACGTGCCTCAGCTAGGTGCTACCGCATCACCGGTGGTCACCTGCTCCAGAGTACCAAGACAGCGAAACCCTGCCATTTTCAACGACACCGACAAGCACGACGTTGAGGACTGGCTCACTCCATATGAGTGGGTGAGCACCCACAATAAAGCGGATGATGGCAACAAACTTAACAATGTCAACTTTTACCTGGCGGGCTTGGCACAGCTGTGGTTCCACAACCACGAAGCTGATATTGCCAACTAGTTTTCCTTTAAAACGAGCTTTGCGGAAGTCTTCGGCTGACCCGCTGTTCGCAAGCTCCACACAGAAAAGCGCTGACGTGGTGGCGCCCAGCAATCCAGCAAGAACTTTACATCCTACATTTAGGATATTGTTGACCTCTGCTGTCGCATCAGCCCTGCTATGTCTGAACCTGATAAAACACAACACATCAAGAAGGGGATCAAGGACGATGCCTTGCAAATGCTCATTGCCTAAAACCTTCAAAGTGTCAGACATTGTTCAGTACTACCCGAGTTACGACGAGTTGTGGAAACAGCGATCTCTACACGCCTCCCGAGCTCTGACATGGCCAACATGTCAGCATTAACTGTCAGCACTGCTGCTATTGACACCTCAATGTTAATGCAGCAAATTCAGCAATTTGTCCAAGAAGAAGTGGCACGTCAATTGTCCCTTGTTTCCTACGTCCCAGACTCCGCGCAGGAGCTTGGTCCCACGATATGGCAAGCCATAAAGGAGCAAAGTTCTGAGGCACTACCAACTTCCTACCAGCAATTGCCTGTTTCTGCTCCTCTGACCTATGCTGAAGTCGCACGCATGCAGTCACCAGCAATGCTGCTTGGTACGGATCCTGGTCGACCTGCAATCGACTTCTACGCTGCGCGTGTGCCTGTCCCACCTGAACCTGCCACCATTTCGCAATCCCACCCTGCCATCCACTAATCCTTGGCGCACCCCAGACAACAGGACGATTGCTACTTCTGTTGCCTACCTGGCCATGTCGCTCGTTTCTGTTGTCGTCGTGACTTCCGTACTAGTCTGGGTGAAGAACATCAAGGCTACTTACGTCCTGAGCCACCCCACCCGATCTCCTCGCGATGGAAACCTGCTCATTGAATTGACTTAGCTACGGCACACATCGGTCACCCTCTGCACGTCGCCATTCACTGTCCCCTATGCTTCATCGCCTCCCACCCGTTCAAGCGGCAAACCAGCCATCGCAGTTCCGGAGGCAAGAACTGCACTCGCGTCGACAATTTCAAAGCCTCAATTTTTACCTGCGAACGAACCAACCATGATTATCGAAGGTGTTTCCGTGCAAGCACTCATTGATACTAGTGCGGCTGTGTCTGTTCTTAGTGGAGAACTGTGCTGCAAGTTAAAAAAAGATCACAATTCCGCTTTCCCACGTCTCCTGGCGTACCACAACTGCGCACCACATTCAACCTTCAGTTGCATGCACAGCTCGCCTTGTCATTCAACACATATTGTACGTAGTCAAATTGGTCGTTCTTTCCCCATGTTCGCATGATGTTACTTTGGGTTGGGACTTTGTTGCTACTAACCATGTTGTTGTTGACTGTGCGCATGCCAAATTTGAGTTGTCGCCGATGTGTGACGCCTCATCTGACAAGCCATCTTCTAATCGAGTGGTCGTCGCCACGGACACTGACATACCTCCTTTGTCTTTTCTTTTACCACTTTCTTGCAGCTGTGCTCCCTCTTCCACCGCTCTGTTTGCACCCTTCGAAGTCTTCACGTCTCGCAAAAACTTCCTCCTCCCTTTTGCAGTTCTCGCAGTCGAAAACTCTTGCAGTGCCATTTATGTCACGAATCGATTTTCTCCCACAGCCACATTATTCCGTGGCGAATGTATAGGTCGGCTTGACGATATCGATTTCGTCTATTCTACTCAACTGCCTGATGATATTGTAACAGATACGAAATGCACGGACAAGAAGAGAAGAAAGAGAAGACGAAGAGAACGAGGAGTTTGAGAGGCCGGGCTGCGCTGCGACCACGCTACGACCATCGTCCATCTCCTGTAAATAAAACCATACCTTCACAACTCATCGTAACAGTTGTGGTGGAGTTGCTGGGTAATCGACACCCGAAGACGGAGGCTGAATCACAAGTTCTTCGACGGAGCCGTCGCCTTGCTAGACTACCACCGAATCCACCGGAGTTGAATATGTCCCACGACGCAGACGAACAACGGCCCATTCCAACTGCTGCACCGACCAGTTCCATTCTACAACTGAGAGATGCGCGTCCCTTCGCCGGAAGATCGGACGAATACGTCGAGGAATGGCTCATCCATTATAACCGGGCGAGTGCCGCTAACAAGTGGAACAGCGCTGCTCAGCTTTCGAACGTCGTGTTCTATCTAACGGATACTGCGTTGTTGTGGTTCGACAATCACGAGGAAACTTTCACGACATGGGGAAGGTTTGTTTTGGAAATCAAAGAACGATTCGGCGACTCCGCGACGAAAAGGAAAAGGGCAGAACAGACACTACTGCAACATGCGCAAGTGCCAGGCGAAACCTGCACGACCTACATGGAGGCAGTAATAAAACTGTGTAGGATGGTGGACTCTGGAATGTCCGAGGAAGATAAAGTCAGGCACATCCTAAAAGGAATTGCCGAGGATGTTTATAACTTCCTCATCGCAAAAGACAACTTGGCTTCCGTCGCTGACATCATTCGGCACTATCGTACTTTCGACAACTGAAGACGAGGCGCGTCACGCCGAAGTTTGGCAGGCTAGCCAATGTGACGACAGTTGCTAGCGTGGACACCAACCAGCCCCTCGATCTGACATCAACGATCCGACAAATAGTTCGGGAAGAGCTAAGCCTGCACGCGCAAGTGACACATCCAGGAACTCATAGCTGCCGCCTGTCACCAGATTTCGAGCCTAACGTAGCATCCTTCTCCCTGTATCCTGCGGCGAGAGGCACTGAGGATTATGAACTCGCGCCCCGACAGCAGCCACGTCTCTACAACAGAGGCCCTACCTATGACGCTCGGCCACAACGAGAGCAGCCGCATTATCACCCCCGAGGCCCTGTGACTTCTGTCAGGCCGCGACAAGAACAGCACCGACCCTATTACCACGACGCGACTTATGCATGATATAACGGATCTCAGCAAGCAGCAGAGACACGTTATCCACATGACAACGAACTTTCTCGCCGACCGCAGCCGCCTACCATTCGTTTTGAGGAAGACGCTATGAACCGCGACCCTCCCGTGTGCTACAATTGCGGTTCCACAGGCCATATAGCTCGGTATTGTCGCCAAGGCCGTCAACCACGTAGGACACCACCGATGTTCTCGCCACCCAGAACCTGTACTTCATATGACTTGCGGACGACCGATTTGCCCCCAATGGACCACTTCTCACATGAGACCAGGCGCAGCGATTCTCCAGCATCTGAGCGGAGTTTGACGCCACCAAATAACCGTCCCCGTCGCTCTCCGTCCCCTCGGCGCCATTCTTCCTCACCGCCGCCGGGAAACTAGCATCCCCGGCCAGTGGAGGTGTGGTCGCCGGACAGTCTTCGCAAGAAATACCTCTGCCTGTTGTGATGTTCAAAAAAAACAAAGTTTTTGAACATCACAACATCGCGTGGGCTCGGTGGCTGCGCCACGACACTGTCGTCTAACCCACTGGTTTTCGCCATGCAGATGATCGCCGCTGCCCTTTCGCACGTGCTACTGCCCGCACTGGCAGTTGCTTGTTCACGGACCCCCTCGGAGCATGCGCCATTTTGTGACCGGTTTTTGGATCAGCGAGGCGTCGCACATGACTGCGCTTTTCCGGTCACCTACGTACTGCCAGCGCAGCAATGGATGCTCAATTCATCGTGGGTTCCTGCATCGACATCGACGCTCTCCAGCTCGTCCACTATAAAAGACAGCTTACCGCTCCGGCCGCTCTGTGGGCTCGGTGGCTGCGCCACGACACTGTCGTCTAACCCACTGGTTTTCGCCATGCAGGTTGGTACAAGGCACAGCCTTTTTGCTAAGAGGTGTAGCGACTATTGTCTGGTGCAGTTTCCGAGCCCCCATTGCTGCCTTGCTCTTATGGGTGAATGTGTGGAAGTGATTCGCCGCTTACTAATACTCTCTGGCGACGTTGAAACTAACCCGGGACCCGACACGAATGTTGTGTTGAAAGAATTGCAGAAGATTTCAGCCAGTCAGAATACACTAATCAGTGAAGTTCAAGGTTTAAAAAATCAGATTTTAAACACTGATAAGATTCTAATGGACCTTAACAAACGAATGACCGAACTGGAACATCATTACCAGGCCATGATTCCACTTCAAAATGAATTAGAAGCCCTCAAATATGCCGCTGCTCAAACTGCCAGCGTGATATCCGGCCTCGAAAATCGCCTAGACGATGCAGACAACCGGTCCCGAAGGAATAATCTAATTTTCTATGGCCTTCCTGATACTAATCCTAAAGAAACCTTTGCACAATCAGAAAAGTTGATCATTGATGAAATCACGGATATCATGAAGGTAAACCTTGAGTCCAAAGATATTGAACGTGCTCATCGCCTTGGACGCTTTTCACCTAACCGGCACCGTCCCATCATTATCAAATTCGCGTCATATAAAATAAAAGAATCTGTCCTGTCTAACGGCCGCAAGCTGAAAGGCACAAATTATAGCGTGAGCGAAGATTTTTCACCCGCAGTTCGGAACGCCCGAAAACATCTTATCGCCTACGCCAAAAGTCAGTCTATGCCTTTTTCCATGCGTTTCAAAACGCTCGTTATTGGTTCCCAGCGCTATGAATATGACGACTTGACAAAATCAGTTAAAAATATTCAGTAGCAATCACTGCGCAAAAATCATGCACTTAATAACCGCCCTTCCGCCGCTAAGAAAAACCTTTCCTTATCTATCGTTTACACTAATGCCCGCAGTTTCATTCCCAAACGTGACGCAATATCAAATCTCGTGACGTCATCTAACAGCAACTTACTAGTTATAACGGAAACATGGCTCACAAGTGAAATTAGGGACGATGAAGTAGTCCAAGACTTGCCAAACTTCGATGTTTATCGCTGCGACCGTCAAGGGGCACGCGGGGGGGGCGTTCTTATTGCCTGTAGTCGTGAATTATCCTGTACACCAATTATTACTTCCTCGAACTTAGAAATACTATGGCTTCTTATTCGTTCTTCCCCTCGATATGTCCTTCTAGGTGTGTGCTACAGGCCACCTACCAGTAATCCAAACTTCTCATCAGAACTTAACAGTACTTTATGCCAGATTACAGTTAGCCATCCTAACGCTCATATCCTTCTGTTCGGTGATTTCAACTTTCCCATTATTGATTGGAATAACCTAACTTCCTCAATAAATAACACTGAGGCGAAGGATTTCATCGATGTTTGTTTGAATTTTAACTTAACACAGCTTATCTCAGAGCCGACACGTGTAACGCGCGACTGCGCAAACATTTTGGACCTTATACTTACTGACCATCCAGACTTATTATCATCGGTTACCTACCTTCGTCCTATCAGCGACCATAGTGTAATTCATGCCACATTTGACTTTGCCCCAGCACCCCGTGTTTTTTCCAGCAAAACTATCAACCTGTATGAAAAAGCAAATTTTGAAGCCATAAATGAAGAATTATGCACTTTTTTTGCCGTCTTTGAAACCTCATTCAATGAACGATCTGTTCAAGACAACTGGGAACTGTTTAGAAAGAAACTGAATGAACTAGCTAGCAAGTATATTCCGAAACTAACATTCCGCGCGAATCATCAGAATCCCTGGTTCAATAACAATTTAAAAAGGTTGGAAAATAAGAAAAAAAGACTTTTTCGTAGTGCCAAGTTTAAACCAAGCCCAACTTCATGGGATAAATATTACGCCGCTGAGAGTGAATACTTACGTGCTGTCCGCAATGCCAAATGGTCCTTTTTCAATAATGACTTACCTAAAATGTTAACAGACAACCCCAAGAAATTTTGGAGAGTTATTAACCCAAGTAACACACGCACTGTAACTCTTGTTGATGATATGGGTGAAATCGTGCCTGAAACTGAGTGCGCACTTATATTTAACAACGCATTTTCGTCAGTATTTTCTAATGATAATAACGTGCCATTGACTAATGTCCCCTGCAACATAGTTTCTAGCATGCCGAGCGTGGTGTTTTATCCTGATGGTGTTTTGCGCATAATTGAAAACCTTAAACTTTCATCCTCAGCAGGTATAGATGGTATAAACTCTAAACTACTAAAAAATACAAAATATATTTCTTCATCATTTTTGTGTCTTATATTCTCGCAGTCACTTTCTACAGGTTCCATGCCTCATGACTGGAAGGTGGGGAAGGTCATTCCCATCTACAAGTCTGGTAATAAGAACACACCGCTAAATTATCGACCCATCTCTCTAACTAGTCTCCCTTGCAAAATCATGGAACACGTCATCTACTCCCTGATCATAAATCATTTGGACGCGAATCAATTTTTTCATTCTGCACAGCATGGGTTCCGCAAGGGTTTTTCTACCGAAACGCAACTAGCTCTATTTCTACACGACTTACATGTAAACCTTGACTCTAACCAACAAACTGACACTATTTTCCTGGACTATGAAAAGGCCTTTGACAAAGTTTCTCACCGCCACTTACTACTAAAGCTTTCTTCTTTGAACTTACACAGTGACGTACTCAAATGGCTCGAAGCATTCCTAACTGATCGCTACCAATTCGTTTCTGTAAATAACAAATCATCCACTCTTCTCCCTGTAACTTCTGGAGTCCCTCAGGGATCAGTTCTCGGTCCTCTTCTTTTTTTAATTTATATTAACGATTTACCCCAACACGTGTCTTGTAAGATACGAATTTTCGCCGATGACTGCGCGATTTACCATCCAGTTTCTAATGCTACTGACGAAAACACCTTACAACAAAGTCTTAACAACGTGCAGTCTTGGAGTGAAAATTGGCTGATGACTCTTAATCCCAACAAATGTAAACATATGTCTTTTACCCGTCGCCGTAACCCTTTCCTGTCCTCTTATACTATAGTAAACGTTCCCTTAGAATCAGTAGAATCATTTAAGTACTTGGGCGTCACACTTTCTCGTGATCTCAGTTGGGGTACGCATATTTCCAACATACTTTCATCAGCTAACAGAACTTTTGGCTTCATGAGACGACACTTGCGTGACGCCCCGCAGAACGTAAAACTACTAGCTTTCAAATCCCTTATCAGACCGAAAGTCGAATACGCATCACCCATCTGGAATCCATATCAAGTCTATCTAGTTAACGAGCTCGAGTCCTTTCAAAACCGCGTCGTCAGATACATCCATTCCTCATACTCATACGACGTAAGCGTATCATCCTTAAAAGCAAAATCTGATCTACAGCCCCTTGCACGTCGCCGTGCTACTGCTAGCCTTTGCCTCTTTCATAAGTTTTTTTACAGTACCTTATTTCACGAGCCATATATCACACCACCCGCACGCATATCTCTACGAACTGGGCACCCATTACAAGTCTTACGCCCACGCTCCCACACAACTACATTTTCCTCGTCTTTTTTTTCCCGCACAGCATCAGATTGGAACGCCCTTCCCCACCACGTAGCTGCAATCACTTGCCCGACATCGTTTCTGGAAAATGTGTCCTAGTTGGCTAATCATTAACTTGCTTTCTCACGTGTTATTATTTCTGTTGTTTTGCACTTGCGAAAATGTAGCTTCAATGTACAATTTTTTCTGTATACCTGTGTTTATATTTGTATATTAATCTGTACCCACCCCTTATGTAATACCCCTAGCAAAGGGGTCTTTAAGGAAATAAAACTGAACTGAACTGAACTGAACAAAGTGAATGTCTCGATTGACGGAATACCGACCATGGCGTTAGTTGATACTGGGGCGACTGTGTCTGTGATGAGCCTCGCTTTCAAAAACCGGCTAGGCCACAAAGTTATGTTTTCTTGGAACGACGGTATTACCTTTCGTGGAGTAGGCGGCGAGTGGCTTCATCCCCTTGGTGTTTGTGCTGTGAGTGTTTTGTTGGCTGGGAAAGTGTTTGTGTCGGAATTCCTTGTTCTTTCTCGGTGTTCGCACGACGTTATTCTTGGTATCGATTTTCTTGACGTTATTCTTGGTATCGATTTTCTTGAACAGTGCGGTGCTTCCGTGGACTGTGGTTGTGGCGAAATCTCATTCAACAAGTTATTTATATCAGCACATTCCGAACAAAGCTTGGGTGGTGAAGACGGGGACACAGACACACTCAGTGTTCTTGATGAAGTGATTGCACCATCGTGGTGCCTGACGCCCGTTCGTGTTTCTACAACTACTGTTGATGCTGATTGTGTTGACCTTGTAGTTAGGCCTCTCCGCGTAAACTGTGCTAAAAAAATATACTCATGCCCTGCTCTGTCGTGTGCATGACGAAAGCAGTTGCCACATTGTGGGCGCTGAACTGTTCCGCCATGCCGGTTGTCCTTCCTCGCGGTATGAAAATCGCTCTTTTCGATGAAGCCTCATGTAGCTCAATAGTGGCACTAACTACGGACGTCTCTGCAGCTTGCTCTTCTTGCGATAATTGCCATTCTGAAGAGCTAATGCTTGGCATGATCAGCAAGGCTCTCAGTACATCGGAACGGCAAGCACTGGTACAAGTCCTTGCCAGGCTTAAGGCTGCATTCGACTTCACGCATGGAGATGCACCCCTTCATTTACCGTCGTCCCGCGCTCGTCACAGAATAGACACCGGCTCAGCACACCCCATCCGCCAGAAGCCCTACCGAGTGTCATCATCCGAGCGCAAAGTTATTGCCGAGCAAGTCAAGGAGATGATGAACAAAGGTGTCGTTCAAGAGTCATCTAGTCCATGGGCAGCCCCAGTAATCCTGGTCCAAAAAAAAGATGGCTCCTGGAGATTCTGCGTGGATTACCGACATCTAAACGCAGTGCTACGTTTCGCCTACGACGCGCGATATGGCCGGCGCGGATGCAACGGACGCCGGGGCTTCGTTCAAAGCGGCGGACATTTTGGCCCGTTCAGAGCTGCCGCAGAGCCTCCCCGCCAAGCGCGTCCAGGCGTGTTTCAGTGCCACGTGTCTTCGTGTGTGCGTGTGAGTGTGTGTGCCCACGCTTGTCAAAGCGCGGCAGCCGGGGAGAGGAGCTCCCCCAGTGTGAAGCGAGGAGGTCTGACCGGCGCCGGCCCGGCTGATGCGTCACCTCCTTGTCCCAACGTGTCTCTCAGCGTGTCTGTGCCCCACCGTCACGTGACCTAGTCCCGTGGCCTTCCCTCTTGCCCTCAACTTCGAGAGTATAAGAGCAGGTGCCCCCGGACGCTAGGAGAGAGGCTCCGATTTCTTCTGTTGAGTAACGTGCTCTCCCGTCTCTCCACTTCGGTCGACCTGACTGCCCGCTCTTTTGCGATGCTAGAATAAACAAGTTGTTCTGTTAGCGGTCGACTCATGCTTTGCCGGGACCTTCGGATGCTTCCAGTGTGCCCCAGGCTGCCAGGCCAACGCTACCCTTGGGGCTTGCGACCCATTTGCAACAACGGGCGCCAGCGGTCCGATTGCAATAACGGGTGTCAGCACTGAGGTTCAAAAGCCGGTGCCATCGTTGGGATTCCAACAGCTGGTGGCATCGGTGAGGATCCAACAGCTGGTTGCCAGCGGTGGGATCGCGACAACGGAGGCCAGCAGCGAAGATATGCGGTTGACTGTATGCTGCGCAGCACAACGACCATCCGGGAGCAGTGCAACGAGCCCTGTGTGATGACTGGCTGCCTGCAGCGGAACGACTGCGCTGAATTCTTGGCTGCGAGGTTTGGTGAGTGTGGGACTTTCTTCTTCTGAGTTTTGCCAGGCTTTTTGTTAGTCAGAAACAGAGCTGGTAATTGTGGTTGTCGTTGCTGCCGGGTTACTTTGCGGCAAGACAATAGTAGGCAGTAGAGAAAGCAGCATTCAGAGCAGCCATGGATTTGAAGTCGTTGCGCAAACCGAAATTGTTGGAGCTTGCAAGAGAGTTGGGTCTGGATGTCTCAGACAAACTCAGAAAACCAGAACTGCTAAGGGCTATTCTTGAGTTAGGAGCTGAGGATGACGAGCTGTCGGAATGCCTTGAGACCATTGAGGAGAGGGAGACGGCAAAAAGACATGAGCTTGAACGAAAAGAACAAAAAGAGAAAGAAAAAGAAGAGCGCGAGCACGCTTTGGAAATGAAGCGTCTCGAGGTAGAGATGGAACGCGCTCGTAATGGAAGTCAGGCACACGGTGCAGGAGAACGAGTATTGTTCAAAATGACTGACCTAATGCGGCCGTTTAAGCTTGGAGAGGACATTGGTTTGTTCCTGGTTAACTTTGAGCGAACGTGCGAGAAGCAGGGGTTCTCTCGGGAAACGTGGCCACAGCGCTTGCTCACTTTGTTACCCGGCGAGGCGGCCGACGTAGTCGCTCGCTTGGAGAGAGAGGAGGCAGAGGATTTCGACAAAGTGAAATCGAGTCTGCTAAAAAAGTACAGGCTGTCAGCGGAAGCGTTCCGTCGGAAGTTTCGGGAAAATGAAAAAGGTAAAAGTGAGTCATATACAGAGTTTGCCTACAGGCTTATGTCAAACATGCAGGAGTGGCTCAAAGAAGAGAAAGCGTTTGGTGACCACGAGAAAGTTCTGCAGTGTTTCGGGCTGGAACAGTTTTATAGTCGGTTACCTGAGAACGTGCGGTACTGGGTCTTGGATAGGCCAGACGTTAGTACGGTGGCTAGAGCCGCTGAGCTAGCCGAAGAGTTTGTGATGCGTCGGGCTCGCGGAGCTAAGGACGGTCAAAAGGGTGAATTTGGCTCCAAGTTTGAGAGGCCGAAGTTCACGCCCATGAGAGCAAAGGGGGACACACGTAGTGGGGACGCGAGTGAAAGCACTCCGACCGAACGTAAGGAGACGGCGGCAGCCAAAGCCGAACGCAGAAAGCGGTTCGAGGCGAGGCAAGCGCGCGTGTGTTATACGTGCCAGAAGCCGGGTCACTTTTCAGCGCAGTGTCCAGAAACAAAAACAAAAGTTGTGTTTTTGTCATTATGCAGCACTGACGAGAACATGAAGCTTCTCGAGCCTTACATGCGAGACCTCCTCGTAAACGGGAAAGAGTGCCGAGTGCTTCGCGATTCTGCAGCTACAATGGATGTAGTTCACCCCTCTGACGTAGAACCCGATATGTTCACGGGCGAGTGCGCATGGATCAAGCAAGCCGGGGAAGCTCATAACGTGTGTCTGCCCGTAGCAAAAGTGCTTACTAAAGGACCTTTCGGAGCACTTGAGACGGAGGCGGCAATGTCATCTATGCTGCCCCCCCAGTACCCGTACCTATTTTCGAACAGGTGTGATCACCTCCTGCGCGAGAAGGGGCTTTTGTTTGGTGAGGCTAGCGTTCAGGCCTTAACCAGATCGAAGGTTCGGGAGCTCGCTGCAAAGGCGGTAGTTGCGGGGCCGACGTTGTCGAACGATGAGAAAGGGTCAGAGGCGCAGCAAGCTGATATTCAGAGCACGCCCGAACTGAATAAAATTGAGCCTGTAGCGTTGAAGGCACCAGATACTGGAGAGGAAATGCCCGACATGGGAAAGTTAGAAGAGCTATCTGAAGATTTGCTCATCGCGCCTACGTCAGACGGACTTAATAGGTTGCTAAAAGTCAGCCGGTCGGCTTTGATAGCCGAGCAAAAGAAGGATGGCAGCCTAGAAAACATACGCTGCATTGTCAAGGAAGGTATCGCCAAGAAAAATGCTCGCTTTGTGGAAAGAGGTGGAGTCCTGTACCGGAAGTATCTAGACCGCAGGGGAGTGGAGTTCGATCAGCTGATCGTGCCTCAATGCTATCGTCAGGATCTGTTGCGCTTGTCGCATGGGGGTTCGTGGTCCGGACACCTAGGAGTTAAGAAAACTAAGGACCGTCTCTTGCAAGAGTACTATTGGCCAGGGTGTTTTCGGGACGCAGACCACTTTGTGAAGACATGCGACACCTGTCAGCGGGTGGGCAAACCAGGGGACAAATCGAGGGCGCCATTGAAGTTGGTACCTATCATTACGGAGCCTTTCAGACGGCTCGTTATTGATACAGTGGGACCTCTGCCGGTAACAGCCACGGAGTACAGACACATTTTGACTGTGATCTGCCCAGCTACAAAGTTCCCTGAAGCAGTGCCGCTTAAAGAACTCAGCTCAGTTGAGATAGTCAATGCACTACTGTCCATATTTGCGCGAGTTGGTTTTCCTGCGAAAATCCAATCAGATCAGGGCACAGTGTTTACTAGCGCTTTGACGACAGCCTTTCTCGAAAGGTGCGGGGTAAAGCTGCTACACAGCTCGGTGCACCACCCCCAGTCGAATTTCGTTGAGAAGCTCCACTCCGTCATGAAGCGCGTGTTGAGAGCATTATGGTTTGAACAACTAACTGACTGGGAGCTGTGTCTGCCTGGGTTGATGTTTGCATTGAGGACCGCGCCGCATGCGGCTATGGGGTTTTCGCCAGCTGAGCTAGTGTACGGTCGCTCGCTGCGATCTCCGCTTCGCATGCTTCGAGACGGATCACTGCCCTCTCCAATGGCTGCAGACCATCTGTTCCACAAATGGCCGCCTCCTGCGCTGGAGCCTCGCTTTGCAACAACATTCCTTCGAGGTGCGTTACAAAAAGGGGAGTCTCAATGGTAACGCCGATGGCTTGAGTCGAAGCCCCTAACGTGGGAATCAGACTCAAAATTGTTTGTTATAGATGTTTTTCTTCCTGAGGCAGGATTTTTAACATATTGCTTTTGTGTAGTGTTTCAAAGTGATGATGAACTTTCTAGTGCAATTTTCCGATTTGTGGACGCGTTCTGAGTGCTGCTATAGACTACTGTAAGGAACTAGGCAGTAGTATAAAAAGGGGAAAGAGCCTGGCATGGCTTAGTGAGGGTTGTGCCGTGCTTGCTGACTGAGCGGCTGAGTTTCGGCGCAGTTCTAACGCTTGCTGGGAACGAGAACAAAAATGGCAACTCTCCTGAAGTCACTTTGCAGTGTCCTGTGTGAACCTGAACGTGAGAACGAGGCCTTCTCAGTGCGCTGCGCTCAAGAAACGCCGAGGGACGACCGACTTCGGTTATGAGCATCATCGAGCGACATCCCTCCGGACAGCGGATGCAGTCCCCTGACCATCGGGATCTCCCTCCCCCGGCGGGGCGGTCTGTTACGTTTCGCCTACGACGCACGATATGGCCGGCGCGGATGCAACGGACGCCGGGGCTTCGTTCAAAGCGGCGGACATTTTGGCCCGTTCGGAGCTGCCGCAGAGCCTCCCCGCCGAGCGCGTCCAGGCGTGTTTCAGTGCCACGTGTCTTCGTGTGTGCGTGTGAGTGTGTGTGCCCACGCTTGTCAAAGCGCGGCAGCCGGGGAGAGGAGCTCCCCCAGTGTGAAGCGAGGAGGTCTGACCGGCGCCGGCCCGGCTGATGCGTCACCTCCTTGTCCCAACGTGTCTCTCAGCGTGTCTGTGCCCCACCGTCACGTGACCTAGTCCCGTGGCCTTCCCTCTTGCCCTCAACTTCGAGAGTATAAGAGCAGGTGCCCCCGGACGCTAGGAGAGAGGCTCCGATTTCTTCTGTTGAGTAACGTGCTCTCCCGTCTCTCCACTTCGGTCGACCTGACTGCCCGCTCTTTTGCGATGCTAGAATAAACAAGTTGTTCTGTTAGCGGTCGACTCATGCTTTGCCGGGACCTTCGGATGCTTCCAGTGTGCCCCAGGCTGCCAGGCCAACGCTACCCTTGGGGCTTGCGACCCATTTGCAACAACGGGCGCCAGCGGTCCGATTGCAATAACGGGTGTCAGCACTGAGGTTCAAAAGCCGGTGCCATCGTTGGGATTCCAACAGCTGGTGGCATCAGTGAGGATCCAACAGCAGTGACGAAGAAGGATGTCTATCCACTACCGCGAATCGATGAAGTCATTGATTGCTTACACGCTGCTTCTTACTTCTCGACACTTGATTTGCGATCGGGGTATTGGCAAATACCTATGGACCCTGCCGACAAGGAAAAGGCCGCTTTCGTGACTCCAGATGGCCTATTCGAATTTAATGTTATGCCTTTTGTCCTTTGCAATGCTCCTGCCACCTTTGAAAGATTCATGGACACAGTACTACGTGGTCTAAAGTGGGAAATATGCATGTGTTACCTCGATGATGTTGTAATCTTTGGCCGCACGGTTGAAGAACATAACGAACGCCTCAGCCTCGTTCTCGACTCCATTGAGAAAGCTGGACTGGATCTAAACTCAAGAAAGTGTCGGTTCGGCGAACGTCAAACACTAGTCCTGGGACACTTAGTCGACAAGGATGGCGTCAGACCCGATCCTCGTAAGATTGAAACAGTGAGCTCCTTCAAGCCACCGCAGTCAGCACGAGAACTCCGCTCATTCATTGGCCTATGTTCGTATTTTCGTCGTTTTGTTCCCCGGTTTGCCGACATCGTTTACCCGTTGACAAGCATTTTGCGACAAAATGCATCCTTCCATTGGACACCAGAGTGTGACGCATCATTCTCTCAACTGAAGTTTATACTAACGTCAGCACCTCTCTTGCGTCACTTTGATCCATCTTGCCCGACTGAAGTTCACACTGATGCTAGTGGAATCGGGATAGGAGCGGTGTTTGTACAACGTCACAGTGGCGCAGAACATGTTGTCACATATGCCAGCCGTTGTCTGAGCAAATCCGAACGCAATTATACGGTTACGGAACAGGAATGCCTGGCAGCCGTTTTCGCCGTACAAAAGTTTCGCTGTTATCTTTACGGTAGACTACTCAAGATTATCACCCACCATCATTCTTTATGCTGGCTGGTCGGTTTGCGTGATCCCTCTGGTCGCCTCGCACGTTGGGCGCTGCGCCTCCAGGAATACGACTTTGTGGTATCGTACAAGAGTGGCCGTCGTCACGCTGACGCAGACTGCCTCTCTCGGATTCCTCTTGCGACTACCGACTGCGATGCTGAGAATTTCGACGACTGTCTCGCTGCTGTTACTCTTACGTTCCCTGACGCAGCAGACTTTGAGCGAGAACGGGATGATGTTACCTTAATGAGAGCAGCATTCCGGGCAAGTTGGTAATCCATTGCTTAAAAGATATTGCGCGACATAAAAAACGACACGGACGTGAAAGAAGACGACACACCAAGCGCAATGTTACCCTTGAGCCGCTTTTTGTCGCCGCCCGTACTTCTAAAGGCAGCGGTCGCTTTACTGTCCGTGATAAATTGCTGTACAAAATTAATTACTCCGGGCATGGAGCGCGTTTTCTGCTTGTTGTCCCCGAGAGTCTCCGCTCCGACGTTCTATGCGCCATGCATGACAATGTGCCATCCGGCCATTTCGGCTTCGTACGAACGCTGCACCGCAAGCAGGAGCGCTTTTACTGGCCCAAGATGTACGAAACAACCAAGCGCTATGTCGCTAGTTGTGAAACGTGCCAACGTCACAAGCGACCAACCACTGCAGCCCCGGGTCCCCTTCGGCCATTGACACCGCCCAGTACGCCGTTCGAGCAAGTAGGCATTGACCTTTTGGGTCCATTCCCGTTATCCAACAACAAGAACCGCAGGATAATTGTCTGCGTAGACCATCTCACACGGTATGCAGAAACTGCAGCCATACCGTCTTCCACTGCTGCTTGCGTGGCGGTGTTCCTGCTCCGTTCCGTGGTCCTTCGTCATGGCCCACCACGTGTCATCATCAGCGACCGTGGTCGCCAGTTCACGGCTGATGCCATTGAAGAGTTGCTTCGTTTGTGCACTTCACAGTTTCGTCATTCCACGCCATATCATCCACAGACCAATGGCCTCGTCGAAAGGACTAACAGAACGCTGACTAACATGCTTGCCATGTACGTCTCCTCCAATCATAAGAACTGGGACGATGTGCTGCCTTTCATCACCTATGCGTACAACACGGCGAAGCACGAAACCACAAACTATAGCCCATTTTATCTCCTGTATGCAAGGTTACCGCGAAGCCCTCTGGACACTTTCTTACCTTTCGATCTGCACAGTGATGATTCTGTATCGGAGACTTTGTGTCTCGCCGAAGAAGCGCGTCGAATAGCTCGTATTCGTACTCTGGCCTCGCAAAGTCGTTCGAAAGAGTGATACGATGATCGTCACGTACAAGTATCGCTGCAAAAAGGTGACTTAGTCCTTCTTTGGACACCGCAACGCAAGCGTGGATTGTGCCAAAAGTTCCTGTCACAATATTCAGGCCCATATGTAGTTGTGGACCGCCTGAGCGAACTCACTTACGTCATAGCTCGCCTACTGTGCAATGGTCGGCGATCAAGCAGAACTCAGCTGACTCATATTGCTCGCCTGAAGCCTTTCTACCCTCCTTGTCCATCCTGACTCGCCCCACGGGCTTCGTCTGCTTGCGGGGAAATGTAACAGATACGAAAGGCATGGACAAGAAGAGAAGAAAGAGAAGACGAAGAGAATGAGGAGTTTGAGAGGCCGGGCTGCGCTGCGATCACGCTACGACCATCGTCCATCTCCTGTAAATAAAACCATACCTTCACAACTCATCGTAATAATATGTTAAGTCTTCTCTAACAGCCTTACTTCTGTGACCAGTGCCGATTCTTCTTCCTTAGAGGCCTTCCTTCCGCCAATTGGCTCCAAACTCCCACCTGCCCAGCGGGCCCAACTCTTGGAGCTGCTCGACTACTTTCGTATGTCATTCGATCATAAGCAATTTTCCTTAGGCCACACATTCACGATCGTTCTCGACATTGACACCGACACTCATGCACCCCTACGCCAGCATCCATATCGAGTTTCTCATGGTGAACACGTCATTGATTGACAACATGCTTCATCGTGGCGTTATTCAGCCCTTACACAGCCGTTGGGCCTCCCCAGTTGAAGAAAAAGGACGGTAGAATCAATTTTTGCATTGATTATAGGCACCTTAAAGGGCCCCTGAAACGGTTTGGACAAATTTTGTAGACGCGTAGGGTTCAGCTTAAGCAGAACATTCGCACCACAATTTAAGTGAAGCGTTACGTATTAATGGAGCTACAAGCGATTAGAAGTTACCCTCCTCCCTAGCCATGCTTTTCCTCCTCAACTCGTTTGCCGATCAAGTGGGGCTAAGCTCCACTTTCACTGGTTCAGCGTCACAATGCGACGTCACATCGTCCACTTTCGGTTGTTTTGGAGCCTGCCCCCACCCGTGCAAGACCTCTCCGCTAGCCGCTTGGCCGTCGACCCCAAGCGAGAGCTATCGAAGCGGCGTGCGTTGCGAGCATTCTGTCGTAGCGCCGAACGTGTCTTGTATTCCGGTAACCACAGGCAAGCTGGTCATTTCGGCAAATGACTGGAGGCATAAACGCAAGCTGATGAAGGAACTTCAGCGTAGACGTACGTGAGCGGCCTGATCGATCTGCACGGTTCATACACTTGTTAGCGCAGCGCTTAACCAGCCAAACAAAGCGCTAATATTGCTCTAACCAAGTGTAAAACATTTTAAACATTTATAAAAACAACGTGCTGATGATTACACTCTGCAAAAAATACACACCAGCAGCAAAGAATACACTTCGTTGCTGCTACTGTGTATGGTTGAGTTCTATGCCACCAGGTGGCTGCACCGTGCAGACCATTCACATTTGCCCTTCTGCTCATCTCATGGCTCATCCCGTTACGGCACAGTCAAGCGGCCAGACCCTGTCCCCTTGCGCTTGCGTTTGCCCTAATACCGGACTCGTGAAACGCTATTGCGTTAGTAATCTTCCGGTGTAAAGTGACGGCCACAAACACGCAAATCCTGGCGCCGATTGGATAGCGGCAGTCCGATGCGCAGCAGCCAGTTCGCTCGTACGCTGCCTTGCAGAGGGACACGATGTCGCAGCTTGACACATTGCCAGTTGCTACGTTTGCAGTCCACAAGGCAACAAAGTCGAATCGTAGTGCTCGCGAAAAGACTGAGACCGACTCTGACCGCGGAGCTCTCGTCAAAATTGAGTACGTTGTAACACAAGCAGACGACACTTGCTGTGTGCCGGAAGTGCTTAAGTGTACATAAAATTATTCTTGTGCATTCTTGTGCATTCTCCTTATGTTACTTTCTTTTCATAAAAACAAATTAACTAACATCCCAACTATTATGAAGATCATTTGTTTACCATAAAGTTGGAAAAATTATTGATCACGCGCCCTTGTCAGCCAATCGGATAGCTCGCCCCACTGACGTCGTATGGGTGATTTCGGTCATATGGGTAGGGGTGGCTTAAAATTCCGCCGAGCAGTGCGCTGCGATCGGCAGCGATGTGCATTTTTAAAACCTTATAATAAATTACATGCTTTACGCGGAGCACTTAGATGTCAATTAATGATCAGAAGGACCTACTCTAACGACTCAGTACGTTTCTAGAAAATCGTCAAAAGCATTTCAGGGTCCCTTTAACAAGATCTTGCGAAAAGATGTCTATCTGCTGCCCAGAATTGACGATGCTCTTGACTGCTCGCAAGGAGCAGAGTTCTTTTCCTCTTTGGACTTTCAATCTGGATACTGGCAGGTCCCTATGAATGAAGCTGACCATCTGAAGACTGCGTTTGTAACCCCAGATGGTCCATATGAGTTTAATGTGATGCTGTTCGGCCTTTGTAATGCGCCTGCCACCTTCGAACATCTCATGGACAACATTCCAAGAGGTCTCAAATGGCACATGTGTCTTTGCTACCTGGAAGATGTTGTAGTCTTTTTGAAGGACTTTGGCTCCCATCTGACCCGCCTCGCAAGCGTTGACTTGCCTTTCACACGCTGGACTGCACCTTAACTTGAAGAAGTGCCACTTTGCCGCCCGTCAGCTTACCATCTTAGTCCATGTTGTCAGCAGGGATGGTGTCCTTCCAAACCCTGCAAAACTTCGCATCGTTGCCGACTTCCCCAGACCATCTACACTAAAGGAACCCTGTAGCATTATAGGCCTGTGTTCGTACTTTTGTTGATTTGTGCGTAACTTCGCATCCATAATCGCCCCTATAACGCAGCTGCTTGCCAACAGCACCGGCATTTAAGCATGATCTACTGCTTTTGAAGACGTGTTCACCATATTATGCCATCTTTTGATATCCCCACCTATCCTATGCCACTTTGACCTGGACGCTCCTACAGAAATCCACAGGGATGCTAGTGGAGTAGGCCTCGGCGCTATTCTTGCCCAGCATAAGTCTGGCTTCGAAGAGTACGTCGTCTCTTACGCCAGCCACACTCTCACCAAAGCAGAAACTAATTATTCAGTCATCGAAAAAAGAATGTCTTGCAATCGTTTGGGCAATCACCAAATTTCGCCCTTACGTTATGGCCATCCATCTGACGTGAACGATCACCATGCCCTGTGCTGGTTGTCGTCATTAAAAGACCCATCTGGCGGCCTAGCTCGTTGGGCGCTTCATCTACAGGACTATGACATCCATGCTGTCTACCAGTCAGGCCGTAAGCATTCGGATGCCGACACTCTTTCGTGCTCACTACTGCCCTATGAGCATGGTACTCCGTCTGTCTCCAGCTACGATTCTTCGTCTCTTACATTCCAGCAGGGCATCGCAGGGATCCTTGGATAGGCTCTCTTCTAGAGTATTTATATAAACCGTCACCATGCACCACCGACCGCTCGCTTCGTCACACTGTTCGCCACTTTTCCACCTGCAAAGATCTCCTGTACCACCACATTTGCCTAACTGATGACCGTAAATGGTTGCTAGTGATTCCTCGCCATTTACGTTCCGATGTATGTTCCTCTTCTCATGTGGATACGCAGTGCGCCCATGCCGGTGTGCTAAATACGTATGCACGCTTACAGCTTCGATATTGCTGGCGAGGAATGTACCTCTCCATTCAGCAGTACGTCTACTCATGCTCTAAGTGCCAAAAGAGCCCACCTCACAAGACAACAGGGCCGTTTCAACCATTGCCTTGTTCCTCCCGGCCTTTGGACCATATTGGCATTGATTTGTACGGCCCTCTACCGTACACCCCAGATGGCAACCGCTGGGTGATCGTCGCTGTGGGCCACCTCCCGCGCTACGCTGAAACTTGAGCGCTCCTGGCGGCCACAGCACGTGAAGTCGGCTTGTTCATCCTTTGCAACCTTGTTTTTCGACACGGTGCACCTCACGAGCTACTGAATGACTGTGGTCGTTCACTTCCATCCGAAGCTGTTAAAGCCCTCCTTCGCGAATGCAACATTGTCCATAGAACTACAAGCGCCTATCATCTGCAAACCAATGGGGTATGACTGAACGCTTTAATCGTACTCTCGGTGACATGTTCGCCATGTATGTCTCCACTGACCACACTAACTAGGACCGTATCCTCCCCTTCGTTACATACGTTTACAATAGTGCCACTCAGTCTACTACGGGATTCTCTCCCTTCTTTCTTCTTTATGGTCACGAACTTTCCTAGTTTATGGTCACAATTCTTTTGTATCACTCCGACACTTCCAAATCTATGACCCTATTTGAAGCCACCCCTTATGCCGAAGAATGTCGTCAGATCGCTTGCTCACTCACCGCTGTTGTGACTTCGGGGTGGAGGACGAAAGACATACTTTTACCGCAGACGAAGAAGAAACGAAAAACTTTATACAATATTTGCAGATAGTGGATGATAGAGTACATGTAGCTGCAAGAGCGCATCAGATTGACTGGGCGGCTGGAAGCAACTCTGTCTTCTCACAATGGGCTGGCTCTCCCTTAAATCCCTTTGGCAACTCCTCGTCGGCACTCGTCGGCAGGAACCAGGCGGGGCAGGGTGATGACGTTGCCCCCAATGAATTCTTCATTCGTCACGGAGAAGGCTGGGCTCTTCTTGAAGTCGCCTCCCGTGTTGAATTGTTGACTCGTCGCGGAGAAGTGAGAGCTCCCGTCGCCTCGCTGATATGCACGTAGTATGGCAGCTTCCGTCGCCTCATATTAGCCCCGTAGTGTACGTATTATGGCAGCTCCTGTCGGCTTGATGATAGGCACGTGGTATGGCACAATATCGTGCAAGACCAGGCCAGCCAGAAACATGGCCGTGACGCAAGCTTGACTTTTCCATCACATTCACCTGGCACGCTGGTATGGATCCGCGTTCCTTCCTCTACTCCTGGCCTTTCTACTAAGTTCAGCTAAAAGTATGACGGCCCTTACTGCGATCTACAACAGATGTCCCCGGTCAACTATGCCATTGAACCTATTCCGCCATCTATGGACCACCGGCGTCGCAGACACGCAACTGTTCATGTCAACTGACTGAAGCCGCACTACGACCCACCAGTGCTGCCTGTTCCATAAGTCGCCAGGATGGCTCCTTTTTCGCCGGGGAGTGATTTTAGTGAAAAATATGGGTGCCAGCAGAAGACAAAGAGGAGGAGGACGGTTGTTGTTGTTGCTCGCGCTCGTCCCGCTCGGCCATTGTCTCTTTCTGTGCATTCATATAAAACGCCAAGTGCATCTAGCCTTAAACCTTTGAGGGTCAATGACGTAAATATAAGGCGCTGGGAACAAGTCCAAAAATGGCCGATGCCGTATACTTATGCCGCTGTCTGTACGTTTAAAAAGTGCGCCAAATTCGCATTGCGCATTGGTGCACGCGCGAGCAGCGGCGGTTCGGGGTTTGTTCTGCGGGCAGTTTCGGCTTCTTGCGCTTTCAAAACTGATGGCTATCTCATTACTAATCGCTCAAAGAGCTACCGCCTCTTTCTCACTTGTTTAGTGCTCACGAGGGTGCGCATAGGAAGGATGCCGCCATGCATGCGTTTCCGTTGCTTTTTTTTTTTGACACTCGCGAAAACTAATTGCCCCTGGTTGGCGATAAGGTGAATATTAGCGGAAGTTTGTCACATGTTGCGCTTTTTGACGAGCACACAACCACACAATTTTCTTGAGTGCGCGCACCTATGCAGTTCGATTACGCTATGGATGCAACATTTGAGTCTTGCAAAATACTCCCGTGTGCGCATTTTCAAGGCCTTGAACTATGTGTATAAGAATGCATAAAAATTTTTAATTCTTATAAGAGTATTTTCTTTTTTTATTGTTGTTATTCATGAATGAAGAGTACATATATACCAACGCAAAATATATTTTTTTCACTTTATGGTCACCCTAAAAAAATTACGGCAAATTTTTTTTCGAAATAAGCCCCTAAGAATTGAAATCTGCAATAAAAAAATCAACCGTAGGTGGTCGCATACGGTGAAAAAAATCGACCCTCAAAGGGTTAAACGCATAGTATCAATCTTACGTATTTATGTCTTAAAAATAAATGTCTTTCTTTATTTTCCCTTTTTTTTTAATGCCGCACGGTGATCTTACATGCATTGCGTCCGCAGTGTCAGCTTTCATTCTGCTATGTTATTGTTGTTCCTTTGAGGAACAGATATGTTCCTTGTTCTTCAAGCAGCATGTGTCTTGTGTACTTTTGTGCATACAGTTTTCTATCACTACGTCTTGCAAAACGCAGACAGAAAAACATATGTAAACTTGCTGCTTGCAGTTTTAAACAAATAAAACATATCTGCCCCAACCGGCTTCCAGACAGTTTTACCTGAACTAATCTGACAGAAAAAATAACGGAGTGCAATATTCCGTTCCCATTTGTGTTTTCCTCGTGCAATACAATGCCGAATAATTGGTATGGAGGTTACGGAGTCCTTTATTGGGGTTGGACTTCGGGCACCGAAAATAGTTTTTATTTGGCCTTTCCAAATACTAACCCTTGGCCTGTAAGCCATGTTTCTTTTCCAGTCCAGGCTTAAAAGAAAAAAAAAAAGGAAACGGCACAGTATTAATTAGTAGCTATAGTGGCTATGATATTACGCTGCCAAACTCAAGCTAGCAGATTCAATTCAGGCCACAGAATGCAATGGGGTCAAAATGGAAAAACACCTGTGTACTTATATTTAGGTGAATATTAAAGAACCTCAAGTGGTGAAAACTAAACCGGGTGCCTCATAAGCAAATTGTGGTATTGCCACAAATAATGCCAGAACTTGTTTTATCTAAAAAAACAAGGTAAAGGTGTCCTACTTTTTCCAGGGGTGTAAACAAAATGAAATTGTTCTCCAGTCTGATTTCCCAAGGAAACAGGTTACACTTATTTTATATTTCATACCTGCATGAAACGCTGTTCCCAACTGCACGACGGTTCAACTGAGCAGCTTGTAAATTGTAAACGGCTGCTTTCAGTTATCCAGCACACTATGATAATGACAGTAATGAAGTAATTAAAGGAATGGCATGCCTCACATACACATGAAGATATATGTAGATTTGTTGTGTTTCTTCAATGAGACCAATGTGATATCACATGCACCACTCAGTTTTAATGGGATGCAAATATGATAAGACTGTCCAAAAAAATTAATTTCCTTGCCTGAATCGAGTTGGCAGATTTACAGGCTGCCCAAAAACTGGGACTTTTATATTGAATGACAACTAAGAACTTGTTAAGCAGAAGTTATTAACCTCCATGCATTAATTTGCTATAGGAACGACACGTCCCTCCCCAAGAGTCGCGATTCTCCAGTCGCGGAATCATTTGGAACAGTCCTCACTTGGATCGGTCGCTCACCCTCGAGGCTTCAAAATGCTGTTATGCAACATAATCAAACAGAAATTATAATTGAAATGCTGTTGTTCACATTAGCGTCCAATCATTCCATTGATTCCTTCTCTCGGAAAGCCCAATGGTCCACCTGGGGCTGGTTCCATCTGGAGTGTACTGGTATTGTATCACACTCTAGTTCCATCTGTGCTAAGGCATAAAGCCACAGGCTGTCCCTCAATGCTGCCATCAACAACTTGAGGCACTGGGACACTGAATATGGCAAATCAGTTCTGCGGAAGCCCACAAGGTGGACGAAAGTACATGAAAGAGAAAAATTGGTGTTCACCCAAATTGCAGGATGAAGCTACAAAGGAAACCCATATGGGCTTCTCAGAAAGAAAAACTCGCAGTTGAAAAATTTATCCTGGTCTGGGACTCGAACCCGGGACCATTGTCTTTCTGTAGCAGTCGCTCTATTATCAGAGCTAACCAGGAGACTAGCCGATCGCAGAGCGAGGGCGAATTATTCAGTGTCCCAATGCCTCAAGTTGTTTATTATTTCGCTCTCGCTCCGCGATCAGCTAACCTCCTCGTTAGCTCAGATTGTAGAGCGACCGCTGCAGAAAAGTGTTGCGACATCACCAGTAATTTTCGTGGCATATTTGTATGCTCACAAGCTACTGCTGGCTGCGCATGTGCCGAGAAATAGTATGCTTATATACGCACCCAAGCATTATGTTATCTCATCTTGCTGTTGAGCTGAGGCTGCCAGGATGCACCTTGATAATAAAGTATCTTCTAACCAGTGCCTGGTGTCAAGCTACAAGTGGCGACGAGAATGGGATTTGCGCCAGGTTTCTAGGATGCCCACCACAAGCAGGCTGAACGGAAGCATAGCTACCCTGTTGGGAAGCTACCGGAGTTCCAACCAGATGATGGCAAATTTGAAGTGTACCTGGAGCAGTTCAAAGTATTTGCCATGGCCAACGACATAGCCATGGTCAAGACGCTCTTGGTCTTCTTAACGACTATAGATGAGAAGGCGTACGTCATGCTGCAGAGCTTGCTGTTGCCTAAAACACAAGCTAAGCTGTCATTCACGGAAGTTGTAAATGTTCTGAAGAAGCATTACACTCCTAAGCACTTCTTAGTCATGGAACGGTATCGCTTTCCCCAGCAAAAGCAAGAGCCACATGAGACAGTCGAAGATTTCACAGTCAAATTGAAGAAACTCGCTGGAATATGTGAATTTCGCACTTTTTTGACCGAAGCTCTGTGGGACCAGCTCGTTTCTGGGCTATGTACCAAGGGGAGTATGGTGCAGACTGTTGGCAATGCCAAACGACGAAGTTACATCGTAACGGGTGTGCAGCATAGCGATAGCCATGGAAGCGGCAAAGCAAGACACGACAGAAATGCTGCAACCGAACGACAAAGGAGCACCTGAATAAACAAAAGACATCCATTGGAAACAAAGTCGCGCAACAGAACAAAACACCAATGAGAGAAATGCCGGCCAAGTCCAGCCTCGCAAAAGCAAAGGGGTCAGCGAAAGAAGAAACGAAACTAATGTGTCATCGATGCAGAGGACAGCATTCACCTTCGAGTTGGCAATTTCTGAACAGTACCTGTTATAAGTCTATGAAAAAGAGCCTTATTGCCAAAATGTGCAAATTCAAGCTTGTCTACAATGTAGAGAGTGAAGAGTGCAACAACAATCTATTCACTTTGTGTCACCTGAACCAGAAGGAAGGCACGCCTACCATTTTACTTGATAAAGTGGTACCCACTGAACTTGACACGGGCGCAGCAGTGTCAATAATGTCAGAGGTAGAGTGTGCTAAACACTTTCCAAATGCCTCTTGCAGACAAGCAAATTTCAAATTAGCCACATACGATGGCACGGCAGTCCCTGCAGCAGGTGTCATGGATGTAAAGGTGTAATACCAAGACCAATGCTTCGAACTGCCACTGGTCATAGCGAAAGAAGCACAGGGAGCAAGAATGCGCATATTGTTTGGCCGAGATTGGCTTTCCAAAATCAAAATAAGTTGGCCTAAGGTCTTGCCTGTAAAGGCGTTTGATAAGGAGGCATCACTTGCTGAGAAATTTCCCAAAGTGTTTGACGTGAGTTTTGGTACCATTAAAGGATTCAAATGCAGCATTGAATTGAAGGATGATGCGTGCCCTATATTCATGAACGTGCGACTAGTGCCATACGCTTTGCACGAGCGAGTCAAGCAAGAATTGGTCAAGCTAGAAACAGCTGGTGTCATGTACAGGATCCAACACAGCACATGGGCAATGCAGCTTGTTACTGTCCCAAAACAGAACACGCAGGAATTGCAATTATGTGGCGGCTATCGCAGCCTGGTAAATCCAGCAATCAAGGTTGGTCAATATCTCTTGCCACTGCCTGAAGATTGATTGATTTCTTTATTTATTTGTTTATTTATTATACGCTCAGGGCCAAAGGCATTACAAAGGGGAGTGGGTAATATAGGTTACAAAGACAATCAATACAATACAGTAAATTTTGTTAGAACATTATTTCGACATTCTCCAAAATAAACAAAGGTTGTCAGTGCATCACAATATCGTTGGTTATCCTCAATGGTTGCAATATAGGGAGGGAGGCGGTTCCATTCAACAGATGTCTGGGGAAGGTATGACTGAGGTATGGCCTCTTTTTGCATAATGAATCCTTACAATCTAGCTCAGCTTTCTGTCATTCTGAATAAAAGCTTTAGTATTGCTAGGGTTGAGGATTGGGCGAGTTGGTATTGCATTCTAGAATTGGTACAGCGCAACATACAAAGGAAGAAACAAGCCGAGCCTCTGTTCCTTTATCTGGCCGGCTCGGCTTGTTTCTTCCTTTGTATGTTGCGCTATACCAGTTTTAGTATTGCATTTTTTTGATGCCAACCTTGTGCCAATGATCAATGCGATGAGAGATGTATTTCTGTGGTGAAATAAAATCGTCGTGGAGCGTGATGTGATGATACATCTTGTGGAATAGAGTGAGGCAACTGATTTTCCGGCGAGGTTTTAAAGGTGGGAGAGAAAGGTTAGTTTTCATGACTGTGATACTTACGGTATGTATGGTTGTCATTTGAACAGATGAAGCGAATGGAGTTATTTTGGGTAAGTTTGAGAGAAGATACAAGATTTTCATGCCTAGGGTCCCATATACATGACGTGTATTCAAGTTTAGGTCGTATTAATGATTTATAAAGTAGGAGTTTTAAGGACGATGGAGCAGCAGAGAAGTTGCGACGTAAATATCTTAACATGCAATTAGCGTTATTAGTAACGTATTCAGTATGGGCATTCCATGTTAAGTTTCGTGATATATTGTTACGTAGGAAGACGAGAGGTACTGGGATCGATACCCAGCACCTCCACCAGATATGTTATGTAGGAAGACGCAGACGAAAAGCTATGTACAAATGTATTTACAAGGAAAATACGCTGCGCTTGGCCAAGAGGCAACAGCCCGCGCTAGCTTCTAATCGTCGTCGTCGTCTTCACACTGCTGGCCTTTCGTGATCACACATATTGTGCCGTAGCAATATGTATGCCTAGATATTTATATGTTGCTATGGAATTAAGCGGAACGCCATTAAGACAATAAGAAGGGGAAGTGTTAGAGAAGCAATAAACGTGCATGAACTTACAATTGTTAATATTTAATTGCATTTTCCACATTTTGCACCAGTTAGATACCAAATTAGAATTGGTCTGGAGAGTACTAATGTCATTGAGGTTACGTATTTCCCGGAAGATTACACAGTCGTCAGCAAAAAATGGATGGCAGAAGATAGGGTGGAGGGAAGGTCATTAATATAAATTAAAAATAGAAGTGGTCCAAGGACAGATCCTTGTGGTACACCAGTTAGGCTGTTAGTAAGTGGCGAGGTTGTGCCGTTAGTGAAAACAAACTGTCAGCGGTTAAGAAGGAAAGATTGAATCCATCTAAATAAATGTGGATCAAGATTAAGATTAATTTGTAAAGCAACAATTGATGGCACACTTTATCAAAAGCTCTAGAGAAGTCTAAAAAGAGGCAAATCCTTTGAAGTAAACTGTTTTGCACCATGCAAGAAGAGCATGCAGCATGTACCACCGAAAAGATGCAGTCATCACTTGCCTTCCAACATATGCTTCTGAACCTACAATCTGCAAGCTCCAGACGTAGTGCTTTTTCCTTCAGCCTTCTTGCGATATCTCCTTGTTCAAAGAGTGAGAACCACTCTTCACTGAAGCATTAGAAAAAGAAAATTAGCACCAAAATCGAAACTGTTATAACAGGAAAAGCAAGGACCATCATCCATCATTGATACCAAAACAAGATGTACACATGGTGCTTGCCTGTTATGACCAACTACAAAGATTTGCTATTTTTGTCCCAACATGCACCTTTATTAACGTCACCAGCTGCCTTCATTGTGATTGTTTCTTAATTGAAATAGATCAACTTTTCTACACTCATGCAAGTAAAAGGGATGGGCAATTTTATAGGCTACACAGAACAGCAACAAATAACAAGTGAGTTGCAATAACTCAATTTTCTGGTTAATGCAAACAAATATTATAATTTGGTTTAACTATTATGCAGACCTGCCAATCTTAAAATGAAAAAAAGTGCTACTGTCAAAGCAAAGAAAAAAAAACTAAGACTTGGAGAGAAATACTAACAATTGTCCTCTACACAAGATGTACACTGTTCATAAAGATTTGCTTTGTTCTGTAGAAACACCATGTAAGGGTATGCTGCTCTATATCTGCAGCAAGAAAGATGTGCCACAGAAAAGCAGAAAAGGTTGTGATATTTATTCATGAAATATTGATGCAACGGAAGCCAAAATTTCCCCTGCCAGTGGCATTGCTGCCAGTAGGTCTGAATAATCGAGCAGATCCAAAACATCAAGCTTTGAAAATTTGATTGTTGACTACATTTTCATTCTGCCAAGATCAGTTTCACCCTAACTAGTGTGCGAACGAAAAACTGCATTGGTGTCAGTACAGCAATCGTAAGCAATCTCTAGAAAACCGGCATCTTATGATAAAATCATAAATGTTTGCAAGTAGAACTAGTTTTTACACATTCGGAAGCCACTTCATTCAAATGAGGTGTACTGTTAATCAAAGAACATTTATTTCTGAGGGTAGAATGTGAAAAGCAATCAATGGCCGATGTGAAGACATTGATTAGATATTAACAGCCAAAAATTACCCTTGCCTAGTGCCCAAACTACTCTCTGTGCTAATGGGCAGCAGTAAAAAATTATGCCACTGCCCTGGTTGCATGTTTATTATTAAGATATCCTCTGTGTGCAGAGAAAATCTTTTTTTTTTCACCATGGAATTTGGAAAAGGGCAAACACTCATTCTTGTATTTTGTATGAAACTGTTTAGTGTGTAAATCTTTGTATAGTAGCTAATAATTTTGATCTGGGACCATCTCATTCAATTTCAAGTAATTCATAAATCCCATAGTTCAAACAAATATGTGGTCCAAAGGAATTTAAATCAATGCAAGTCAGCTGTACACGCACTAATTCTTGATGAGCTTTCAGCTACATGCTTTTGATATAAGCACATGCTTTACACATCGATACAGTTAATGTAATGCTCTGACAAGCGGTTTCCCACCTTTATGAAACAGTCACTTCTGGCCCTCTCCCCACAAAGCTTCGATGATTAGTTGGTTACTTAGTCATACCCTATGAGCCTGTACATTTTAATGCACTTATTTTAGTAACTACATGGTTAAATTATTACAAGTTTACTTCATTATCTACAAGTTGCGGCTTAATGCATTGTATACCTGTATTTTTTTGAGCAAGTCTGAGAGGCCTCTGAAGCTGCTCCTCTGAAGCCATTGCTGGTGTAGTGGCTGGAAAATGTGTCTAAGGAATCGAAACCTGAAAGATACATTTGCAATGTGTCATTATGGCATGTACAGACAAAAAGTTACATTCTAGAAAGCAAGCTTCAACCGATTTGCAGTTTCTGGACAGGAAAAAATGAAGTCCAACATTAATTTACACAATAATGGCTGACTGATGAACACTGTAATGGAAGTTTCCAGATCAATCTTGAACAGTTCTTTGATGTGCACATAAATTTAGGTAAAAATTCTGGGGTTTTACAGGTGGAAACCACAATTTGATTATAAGGACTGCCACAGTGGGAGACTGCAGATTCATTTTGACCACTTAGGGTTCTTTCACATGCCCCCAATGCACATGGTGCAAGGCCCCTATCAAATGAGAGCAGCATTCCGCGCAAGTTGGTAATCCATTGCTTAAATGATATTGCGCGACAAAAAAAACGACAAGGACATGAGAGAAGACGACACACCAAGCGCAAACTTTCAACTAAGTTTATTGTGCCACTGCGTCGATGTTATATATGGCAGGCAGCGTAGACCGTGCATGCGCTTACAAGAAAGTGAAGTGCGAATTTATGTAACATAGTTACGAGTCATCTGATGCCGCATCCAAGAAACTTAATTCTTTTTCTGTGAGAGCCAGAGATGGGAAGCTAACACACGTATCACCCAATTTCGCGATCATCTGCGCTTCAGATATTTCACGGATGAGCTGCGTGCTGCCACGGGAAACAATCGTGCATTGATCCTCAAGAGGTTTGCATCCACGATCGCGACAGTGGATCGCCAAGAAACCAACAGAGCCGTTTTTTACATTGTTGCTGTGTTCGCGGAGCCAATCATTGAGGCAACGCCCAGTTTGTCCGATATATTTCTTCCCACATGAAAGCCGGAGGTTGTACACCACCCGGTGGACACACTCGACAAACTTTTTGCGGTGATGCTTTCTGCACTTATCGGAAGGGACGACATTTGGATCCGTCAGCCTGCAAAGCCTGTCGGGCTTGTTGGGAGCAGAAAAAACAACTCTTACATTCGCCCTTTGGGCTATCTTTTTCAAGTTGTGGGATATCCCGTGAATGTAAGGTATGACACTTACTTTAGGGCGTATGCCGGGAGGGGCATCAGCAACTGACTTCTGCGTGCTGAATCGTGCTTCTCTCAAAAAGCAGCTCACCCGTGAAATATCTGAAGCGCAGATGATCGCGAAATCGGGTGATACGTGTGTTAGCTTCCCATCTCTGGCTCTCACAGAAAAATAATTAAGTTTCTTGGACGCTGCATCACATGACTCGTAACTATGTTACATGAATTTGCACTTCACTTTCTTGACGTAGTAGTTCTGCGGAAACCCACAAGGTGGAGAGAAGTAATGAATAAAGGGAAAATCAGATATCCACCCGTTCGTAGCAATTGCTACAAAGGAAACCCATACGGGTTCCTCGAAAGAAAAGCCTCATAGTTGAAGAAAAATTTCGTCCTGGTCCGGGACTCGAACCCGGGACCACCGCCTTTCCGGGGCAGCCGCTCTACCATCTGAGCTAACCAGGCGGCTAGCAGATGGCAGGGCGAAGTCGAATTTGTCGACAACCCGAAGCAAAGGCAAGAGTTTGACGTATAGTTCTGCGGAAATCCGTTAGGTGGAGAGAAGTAATGAATAAAGGGAAAATCAGACATCCACCCGTTCGTAGCAATTGCTACAAAGGAAACGCTTACAGGTTCCTCGAAAAAAAAAGCCTCATAGTTGAAGAAAAATTCGTCCTGGTCCAGGACTCGAAACCGGGACCACCGCCTTTCCAGGCAGCCGCTCTACCATCTGAGCTAACCAGGCGGCTAGCAGATGGCAGGGCGAAGTCGAATTTGTCGACAACACGAAGCAAAGGCTTTCACTTTCTTGTAAGTGCATGCGCGGTCTACGCTGCCTGCCATGTATAAAATCGACGCAGTGGCAGAACAAACTTAGTTGAAAGTTTGTGCTTGGTGTGTCGTCTTCTCTCATGTGCGTGTCGGTTTTTTGTTGCGCAATATCATTTAAGGCCCTATCAAACTATGGATGTGGTGGCCCGAATTTTATCCCATATCCTTGTGCTATGCAGGGCAACACCTTTGCCACCCCGGCGGGTATAGATTTCATATGCTTCAGGCATTTGTGAATCCCAATTGAAGAGACAGCCACAGTGGCCTTGAATAGAAACCAAGACCTCGCGTTTGGCAGCAAAACACCAGACTTCCAGAGCTTCTATGCGAAGTATTGTGTTGTGAAGTATACATGCTGCTTTGAAGGAATATTTTATGTTCTTGTAGCTTCATGTGACAACAGCCGTGCGCATGAAGCTGTTCCAATTTCCGAGTTTTACTGCATATGGCGCAACACTGAACCTATGACTTTGGCGAGACTGTGCAACACCTTGCAGACATCTAAAATTATTACAGATGTCCCTACCAAAGAGCGAGCCTGTAAAACAGCACCATGTAAAGGTCATCCCTGAGCTTGCACTATTGCATGAATACTGAGAGGCAGAGCTAGTTTGCACTGATATTGATATGCCATAGCAATGCAACACACTGAAAGCATTAAAGTTAGCTGCGAATGTTTGCTTATTCTTTTTCGTTTGCTGTTAATAACTAATAAGAAAAGTCTTTCAGATGTGATAGGTCGGAATTTTACTGAACACCATAATTCGGTTATACGTTGCCTCTTTCTTATCCCCCCCCCCTCTCCTAAGCGCGTTGTAAACGCGGTTGACACAGTACAATGGTCGTTACATGGCTAGACCTCCATATCGGTTTATAGAACCACGAACTCGCAAACATATAAGAAGAAGCTCCGTTTCGTGACGAAGTTTACTGCCATAGTTGCTACATTTAGATTCAATATAGTTGTTTTTATAACATTCATGCAGCACCTGCTGTTCAACAAGCACACCAGTGAGGCGGAAAAAAAAAAAGAGCGTTTCAGTGTTGTTACACATACTACGTATTCCCCAGGAAGGGAAACGTTACTGTAGGCTGTACGTGCAACACTGACAGCACAAAAAAGCACTCACGACAGTATGCAATGGTAGAAGCATGCGGATTCAATAAACTATAAGCATAGCGACACAATTTGGCCTCCCTTTCGGTAATGGCATTAATCTGCTACACCCTGTTAACAGTGCAGGGAGCAAGCATTGATCGTTAGCAAAGTGCACGCAGCACTTCTCTGATGCGGAAGCTACAGGAAGCATCACAAGTAGTCCCCACCGACTTACCTAGTAAGCTGGTATCCATCACAGTATCTGCAACTCACAGCTGCTTACTCATGACAACACGCTGCAAACGCAAACACGCACAGTGCAAGTTAACTTCAAGCTACAACGCAGAGGTCCAACGTTGTATAGCAGGTCATTGGCTGTCGACTCCAGCCTTGGGGTATGCCTCACGCTGGATGGTTTGTACACAAAAACCGTCCGGAAAGCAGTTGGTCAGTCATGTGATTTACAACTATTTGCACCACAACCCGTTGGCACGGCGAGTAACTTGTTTTAATGAACACGTCAACACGAAGGACAGCGCAAGTTATCCGATAATGCTTCAAGAATTATGGCTCATTCTTCTGACACAATCACAGCCGCGTACCTCCGCCCATAGCCTCCTATATGCTCCGCCAGAGTCGGGGCCCTTTACTAGATTGGGGGAGTGGGCACTGGTCCAACCCACGACCTACTGAACTACAGACCTGCACAGATCTCCCTCCTCCAGCACGCCTGGTCTAGTTCGCCCCTTTTGCCGCTAGGGAAAGAACGTACGAGCAGAGTGGCGCTAGTCATAACCTGTTCGCTGTCGTCTGCTTCTGCGATCTGTTCAGCGCTTGTCTTGCCATTTCGGCAGGCACAAAGCGCTTGTTTTGGCGGTAAATGAATAAATTCACAAATATACAAAAGAAGACAACTTTGCGAATGCTTTGCGTTTGAATAGTGAAACTAGAAGAGGATGAGCGGTGCAAGAAATGTAAACAACGAGCATAGGTGGCCGCTGCAATGCTAGATCAACGGCATAAATTTCCCTTTCCTAGCCTCCTTAAGAGACTGGAAAAATTGTTTAAAAAGATTCATAGAATAATCTAGCTTTCTTTAGTTGATTACAGACAGCCTAATGTCGTAGATGACATTAGGATTTACTACTGTGTGCCGTAGTGAAAGGAAGATGATCTGGTAAAAGTATAGTAAAAGTATTCACTAGTAAGTCCTCCACCCGATATGTGCAATAGTCTGATCGATTCTGTTTCAAGGGAAGGTGAGCATATCTTGTTTTTAATATCGTTGGATGTCTAGCTCAGTAGAAAGCTTGCAAAAAATTAAGCGATCCCAGTGCTTTAAAACGTACGTGCTGCAGTGCAGGCCTTAAAAATCATGTCACGGAACTCTTTTCAAACTGTAAAGCTAGCTTTTCCGCGTAGTACGCGGCAACATAACGGTGGTGCTGAAGATACGCACGCAGTGCAGCTGTGTGCGTAATTCACTTTTTGAACTCGTGACGCATTCACGGACAACTTTTAAGAGTTAAAATGAGTGGTAATCGTTCTGTCGTCGAGCATTACGGTGGCTTCAAGTTTCTAAAGAGCGCAGACGCGAATTTTACAACGTGTACAATGAAACTGTTGGGTACGTTGCGAACTCTATACACAATGCGATTTATAATAATTTCCTTGAAAAAGGCAGTGGGGGCGGCTATTTGACGCTATTTTAGAGAGCAGCGGACTACATGCTCCGACATTTTTTAGGTTCGGGGAGTCAACTTTTGGAGCCAAGTGACCGATCAAAGCCTTGTGACATCTCTGTCACTGTGTTAGCAAAAATCGTCAACTAGAGAAGCAGTTCGTCGCAACACAACAGCTGCCGTACTACTTACAACGCCGCACAACCGCCCACCGCGTAGCAGACGAACAGGTTATAAAAGCGCCACCTACGGCAGTCGGTTGAACGAAAGTGGGCGCAAGCTGCTCCCATAGAAGCCGGATATCTGTGCAGGTCTGGAGTTCCAGTAGGTCGTGGTCCAACCATAGAGTTTCATACAATAATTACTAGAGGGAACTCTAGCGCTAGTGTCTACGGAAGCTGCAATGAGGAACGAACGTTACTAATACTTTCAGTTGTCAAACTCTGGCCGCGGCACCTGGCCCCTTTTTGTCGCGCCCGCGAGGCGGCGCGCGCGACACTGTCGGTGCCCTCCATGGTGCGGGCGGACAGAGACGCCGATGCGTGCAGCAGCGTGCCACGCTTTGCTCATGTTTTTTTATTTGTGTACCAAGAAAATGCTGCTCGCCTTGTGAGCCAACATGTCTGCAATAAAACAATGAAACGGCAGTGAAACAAGAAAAACCACGAGAAAGAGACAAAGCGATGCAGGTCTGTTTTTACTCCTGCTTTTTTGTTTGTTTTAACAATACCTTGCGAGCGTTGTACGACGAAATAGTGTACCAGACCACCGTCTTTGAAGTTCATGCGCATTTCCTAAGGGCTATAAACTTGTTACACTATAATCATTCCAGGTCATCAAATATTTTTTGGAACTGCTAAACTTGACAGAACAGAATGCGATTCAAAAGAACCTGAAGCATTTTGCATCACACCAAACGACAGAGTCGCCGCGAGTAACTCTGAGACATTATCGATAATCTGCTGCGTCGGCGTGCGCCCCATGTTTTGACAGCCAAGTTAAATCAAGATCCATTGGAGGTACACTGTTCACATTTGTTGTGACTGCATTCACATTGCACTGTTTGCTAGGAAATTCACTCTCATGTTTTTTCAGCGACACTTTGGACTAGTGCGTTTCTTCGGTGGAGATGAGACCCATCCAACTATAATCAACTTCACGCGGATATCCCGCCTTCTAAGCCTGTACCTGTTAAAACGGCGCTACGTGGGAGTGTGGAAGTATATATGCCAGGCCCTGTGCTCGTCGGCGTCAACGACACATTCAAGCAGACCAGAGAAGCCTGCAAGTCAAAGCCTAGTCTTCGCAATGCCATTGAGGCGATGTTGATAAGTTGCGTGGAGCCAACCAGCTCACCAGAATGTGCTCGCAATGAGCATACTTATGCTCGAGGGGACAATGTTGGTTATTATCTGTGTGGATATGTCATTCATGAAGTCAGAAAGGGTACACCATGTGATCTATGCATAGCTGGACACGCATGGCGGCTGTACGGCCGCCATTATCCGCAGTGGCGTAGCCAGAAATTTTGTTCGGGGGGGGCTACGCCACTGGCCTCATCTATATATATATATATATATATATATATATATATATATATATATATATATATATATATATATATATATATATATATATATATATATATATATATATATATATATATAAATGGTGCCAGTGGCGTAGCCAGAAATTTTGTTCGAGGAAGCTTTAGCTCGGGTGCTCCTATTTAAATACATGTAGAAGGAGAATCCGTTTTTCCCTGCAACCACTTCACCAAATTTGAGGAGGTTTGTTGCATTTAAAAGAAAAAGTTTAATTCTAGTGACTACTGGTTTCGAATTTTTCATTTAGGTGGTCAATTATTTATTAAAAATTGGCCAAATCGAAAATTTTCAGAAAACGAAACTATCATGTTTAAAACTCCGTGACTCAACAATGAAAAATGATATCACAATTCTGTGAATTGGATCTAATAGTACATCTAGAGCGGACAAAATGAATATGTTACACATGAATCTCAAAAAAAATTAGTATTGTGGAAATATGGCTTGTGCAGAACCCTTGTACACCACGTAACCAATTCACGTAAGATACAAATTCAGATACCAAACTTGTCCGCTTTGACTGTTATAATAGATGCCGTTTACAGAACCACAACGTCTGTTCTTCATGCATAGCTATTAGTTTGTAAGCGTCGTGCTTCTCTTTTTTCAAACTTTCTAATTTTTCAAAATATTTTAAACAAAATTCAGGCCCTAAATCGAAGTTGTTTCCAACAGAACTAGGATTTAGCTTTCTCTCTCAAATACAACGAATTTCAACAAAAGCGATTAGCAGGATTTTCTAAGAAAAGCGTTTCTGCGTTTTACAAGTATTTGAATAGGCCGCATCGGATTGGGCCCGAGCTAAGGCTTCCTCTTAAACAATTTGTCAAGGGATCAAATCCATGAATAATAACTGCATTGTCATTGCCAAAGATGCTGCAAACGAATTCTTTAACGCTACGCACAGTCAAAACAATACAATATGTATTTTTTCATAAAAGAATATACTCGTACGTGCCAAAAATTTTGCCCAAAATAACTGATATCAATGCTTCCATATTTTTGTCTATTTAAGTAAAGAAAATATCGCACGAACTTTAGAACTATATCAGTTCAAAACCAGGAAAGCAGTGCATGCCACTGATATGAAAAATTAAAAGGCAATGAACTGAACAAGTTGAGGACAAATATGTTAACGAAACTTTTTCATTCAAGAACCGTGCTTACATTCTTGTATATATGCAATGGCCAGTGAAAAATCTCAATGACGCTGTAATTTGTTTTAATGTATTACGCAGGAGCAGCTGTCACCGGTCGTGTATCGTGAGTAATTGCACCGAAATCATAGTCGCAACAGAGGGCACGTATAAAAAGCAGGAATTCTGCAAGATATACGAGGGTAAGTCAAATGAATGTGAGCCAACAACGGGGTACTTTATTTAAAAGTAGTCTTCATTAGAATTTAGACATTTGTCCCATTGACTAACGAGTCGCGTGATTCCCGTCTTATAAAGCTCCTTGGGTTGCTGCTTCAAAAAGTCTGTATCTGGTTCCCTTGAGCTGTTTTTTCGGTTGCCCCAAAATGTAGAAGTCCCAAGGTGACAGGTCTGAGCTGTATGGCGGATGCTGCAGCTTTTTCCACTTTAACTTTGCCAGTTTTGTATTAACGCCATAAGCGACGTGGGGACAGGCATTGTCGTGGAACAAGATGACCCCATTCGTCAATTTTCCACGTTGTTCGTTCTTGATTGCGACTGCTGTTCTGGCGTTTCACAATATCGGAAATAATTGATAGCCTCTCAAGATTTAGCAAATTCTATCAGTAATGGACCCTGACGACCAAAAAGAAGTCAACAACACCTTTCCAGCGGAAATGATGGCCTTTGCGTTCTTTGGGCTTGGTAAATTTGAATGTTTCCACTGTAAGCTTTGCCGCCGTGTTTCAGGCTCGTAGTAGTGGCACCAAGGTTCGTCCCCGATCACAAATGCAAAGAAGAAGTCGTTATCCTCATTGTGATACCCGATCAGATGAGTCAAGGCAGCGCGAAACTTCTCCGTCTTCTCTCGATGGATCAAAATCATGGGGATCCATTGCGCACCATAGAGCCGATAACCGAGAAGCTCATGAATTATGGCGTGAACCGAACCGTGACTGATGTTCAGACGGTCTGCCAGTTCATCGATGCTTATCCTCCGTTCTTGTTTCATCAGCCCATGAACCTTTGAAATTGTGTGGGGGGTGATTGCACGATGGTTTTGGCCCGGTCTTGGAATGTCTTTACAACGTCCTTTAAACCGTTTGCTCCAACGCTTCACAGTGGTCAATGAAATGCCGTGTTCAACGTAAACGGCAGCCATACGGCGATTAATTTCTGTTTTGGAAACACCTTTAGCTGTCAAAAACTTCGCGACACCGAGCTGTTCAACTTTTGAAGTGTCCATTATGTGACGCAACCATATTCAACCCAGTGTATGAGAGCATTAAAGAACAGTTATCTTCACACCTGCGTAAATGAGACATGCCGTTCTCCTACGCGCATGCCTCGCAGTATGAACCGTATGAACCGAACCATTATTGCGAGGTTAGGGTAGGCGCACTTTCATTTGACTCGCCCTTGTACATTAGAAATGCAGATACAATGGGATATACAAATGCGAAAATACGGCTTGATAAAGGACAAAAAAGTATCACTGGAAACAAAGTTCACTGCATGTATACACAAAACCTCGCAACAAGATATTTAAGTATACGTATAAGTCTCCAATGAGTCTATGTATGTAAGAAAAAGTAACTGTATGTAATGCGTGAAACAAGGCAAATAAACATGTTGCACAATCATAGATTCACAGAATCCTAGATTGCGCCCCCATTCCATCCACTCCCTCCGATGTATTGCGCGCGACGGAAGGCGGCGCGCTTGCTCCCCGCTTTTCTCCTTTGCGCACACAAGACTGAGCCACCACAGTCGGCTCACCCATTCCACCTCCCCTCCTACGCTTTCACTCGCACATACAGAATGCAGCGCGGGGTCACGATTTGATCACCCTTGGACTTTATACGAAACATGAGGGCGACGGCGACGGCAGGAATGAGCCTGGAGTGTCCATATAATTGCTTTCGCAATGATATAATAAACGTATCCGGAAACTGAAGCGTGCCGTCGCCCATTACTTTCCGCAAAAGAAGTATCAAAATCGAACTTTCACCATGCGACAATTCGCTGCGCCGCAACAATTAATTTTTTTTCTGTGGGGCGGAGGCACCGAAATGAAAAAAAGAACGCATAGGAAACTATGTTGGCCAGAATCGAATGCCTACATCGGGCACCTAATGGGGCTACGGAATTAATACCGAAGAAAACATGAGACGATTGGCCCACTGAGAACCATACGCATACTGCTCAGTATCCTACACCGGCGAAAAAAGACTTTCCGGAAAGGTTCCGCTCAAGGAACGCGATGCAATCCTTAGAGTCCCCACAGTGCTGGCGGCGAGCGACCATTGTTTTTTTTTCTCGCCTGCTATCCAGAAATCTTCCAAAACTCTGTCAGGTGAAAATCCACTCAGCCAGAGCAAACCGAACGCCCACCGAAGTGCACCGCGCGGTGGTCGGGGCCATACGAGAAAAACATATGCGCTCTGGCTCGCTCTGGCAGCCCGCGGGTAGGGTAGCGAGAACAAAAAAAAATTGAAGGGGCTCAATGTGTCCTCGGCGAATAAAAGTCAAAGTAGAAAAAATAAATAAGAACGTAGTTACTTTGGCTGGCTTTAGTGTCTTGACATGGATGTTCTGGCGTAGGTTGAAAAAAAATGGTGACATTTTTTATGTGACATGATGGCACAAATGAACCACCCCAACGCATCGTCTCATTGGACCTCGCTGCGTGCTTTGTCAACTCGTCTGCTAGTGTGTTGATTTGGCTTGTCTCGTTGTATGTTCCGATGTAAGACTTTAGAAAAGTCAACGGACCTTTGGCGTCAAATGTTTATAACAACAATAAACTCACAAAGTTCCGCAATTGAAAATTTAAAGCACAACTTTGGAAATGTCAATGCACATTTCACATCAAGAGCTTATGAGATTTATACCTATAAAGTTTCGCAATGGATATCCGCGCTCCATAGATTCCGTGGCCTCAGTGAGATGCCGTGGTGAGCCCGCTCACAATCAAAGTGCCCTTCAAACTTTGTGCTCGGATGGGACGGCTTGGCGTTATGTGACTGCCGGTGTATGGGCGTTGCCACGAAATCCAGCCCGAGTTGTCTTTTCGAGCGTCAAAAAGACATTCTAGACAAAATCCAGGGTGATTTCCGGCGCCGGGGGTCGCTTTGGTCGGCGATGCATGGACAGCACGAAAAAATTTCGGGGGGGGCTGAAGCCCCATAAGCCCCCCCCCTGGCTACGCCCCTGATTATCCGCCATGTTTACTCTCTGATTGGCTGTCGAAAGGTCACGTGTTTTGAAATTTGTGCCGGGAAGCGGAAGTATTGCAAAATGCAATTTTGCGTTTTCATCAAGATGACGAAACGTGACGTGGAGCTGCAAATGTTATGGACTAATACATTTTTTTGGTCCTTGGCAGATATATTGTGATGTTAGCGCTTCAAAAAGAATGTGAGCGGTAGCGTGCAGAAGCCAGTGCAATGCATCTGCAATTGCGCGAATATGTGGTGGCGATTCAAGATATGCGCCATGCCAGCTTGCTGATTGGCTGAAGGAATATCTCATGAGGAGCGTCACAGGAAGGGCTGTTTCGTAAACGTCATTTTGACGATGCGTGACGTTGCGCAGGGCCGCCATTGCTGAGATTTTCCGCCATAATTTTTGCTGCGACGAGCCGCGCGAATTATGCTAATGGGCAGCCATATGCAATGGCAGCCGAGAGGAATGCGTATCGCCACATTTTCCCCGTCGTTTGGCGCCACGAAAATCTTTTGTTCATAACGCGTGCTCATAGTATTTGCATCGCTCTCGGGTGGTGTTGGCATTTGTGTTTTGGGCCATCGTTTTTTAAAAGAACGCGTAAATACGAAATAATATTGATTGAATATAGCAAACTTTCAGCAATGTTGTCCACTTTTCACTGCTGCATTTGTATTGTAATCGAGATTAATGCCTTTTCGCACAATCAAAAGTTATGACAACGGCCTTTTTCTAACTTACAAAAAGAAATGTACGCAAGGCGGCGCCTTGAAGTTTCCTCCCGCGGTGCGAGTAACCAGCGAAATGAACAAGAGATGGCAGCGCCGGCGCTTGCGTCGCTCTAGTGGATATCTCTGGCGCGCGCAACGCTATCGGTGATATTCGGCCGTTTCTAAGCCAGCCGAGTCGGGCTGAGTCACTTGCGTTTCACGAAATAGCGATAACGTGGCCTAGAACGTGCGCGCATCACCACTGGTAGTTCGCGTATGTTGTCTCAAGAAAGAAAACAAGCGCGTTGGCACGAACATGCGATGACTCATTCCATTTTCCAGGGACACGCATCCGAGCTACTGAAGCAGACGACGGCTTGTACGCAGCAGACGACGGAAGCGAGAAGCGTTTTCGACAGAATAATCATACGCTTTGAGATAGCTGCTTTATTTTTACTGCCGAGGAAAACTGTTTTGCTTTACCGATAACGCTACATTCAGTGCCTTCATTTCAGTTTCTTAGGCGAAACGTCAAGTTGGCGTCACGTTACGTAAGCAAAACCGGGCCACCAGCGCCATTTTGTTTGCGTCGCGGCTACGTCACGCTCCGAAGAAAATGGCGGAATGTCCAGAATAGCGCCCAAGCTCTGAAATCCCAGCAGTTGGCTGCGACAGTTACTTGAGTATAGAAGACTCAAGCAAGGTTCCTTAAAGCACCCAACGCCGAAGATGCTGGGCTTTATGAACGCTGCTAACAAAAGTGTGTCAGCTTCCCTGGATGAGGCAGGCCTTTACGGAGAGATATTTTGGAAGGTTTTAGCTAGATGATCTCCCTCTTCTTGGTTGTCCAGAGCATATGTTCGCGTTCACGTGCGAAGTACTGAATTTCTTCATTGTTATACGAATGCCTTTTTAGTCCAGGGATACAAACTGTCAACTAGAAAGCAGTCACAAGGTAGCTGTAGCAACCAAGAAAGCGCGTCTTTTGTGAATATCAATGCAGCATGCTTATAGATTCATCAATCCGGCGTTGTACCGGTACTATATATATATATATATATATATATATATATATATATATATATATATATATATATATATATATATATATATATATATATATATATATATATATATATATATATATATATATATATATATATATATATATTTCATGTGTACATAAAACAACATGCCACAAACGAAAAGCCTCACTCTCCTCTTCATTCACCTATTAGCTGCTTTTTACAGAGTGCACAATGCAAAAGGCTATTCTTTGAATATTTAGCGCCACGAAGAGCAGTAAAAAAAAAAACGAAAACTGGCTTTGAGTTGGCGGCGCGCTGCTGCCTTGGGAGCCAACCAGGCTGGATGGATGGATGGATGGATGTTATGAGCGTCCCCTTTGGAACGGGAGGTGGGTTGTGCCACCAAGCTCTTGCTATTATACTGCTTTACACTCTAAGAACAGTTTACACCCTTTGGCTTGCCCCTTCTGCCACACAAAAATAATCGTCATCTGCCTTGATGCGTTTCCTTTCTTTATCGCTGCGAGCCCGGAACTTTCCAGTAACGAACGGCACGCGCGTTATCAGCATAGAACAGTTTACACCCTTTGGAGTGCCTCTTCTGATAACGCGCGTGCCGTTCGTCACTGGAAAGTTCCGGGCTTGCAGCGATAAAGAAAGGAAACGCATCAAGGCAGATGACGATTATTTTTGTGTGGCAGAAGGGGCAAGCAAAGGGTGTAAACTGTTCTTAGAGTGTATGTCCTACTTAGGTTAAAAAAGAAAAAGAAGAAAAAAGCGCACGATGAATTCCCATAACCAATTTTTCTGACCCACTATTGTGAACTTTGTTTTTGCACGTCTCCGTTTTTTGTCGTCTGCCTACTTTTCTTACGCCCAACTTCCAACCGCCTCTTACTAATCTCTGTTGCGGACACGTTTAATTTCCCCTTGCTCTCGCTGAATCCCTTTAAGGAGTCCAGTGGTGCCTAAATCGACTTCTGGGCAGATATATTTACATGTCAATAAAACATGCTCCATCGTTTCCCTAGATTTACCGCAGCAAGCACACAATTCTTCTTCCTTCTTATATCTCGCTTTATAGGTGCACGTTCTCTAAGGCATCCTGATCTCGATTCGAAAAGTAATGAGCTTCCCTTTGAGTTATCATAAATTGTTTCTTTCCTGATTTCGCTTTTTCCTCTTGGCAGGTTTCTTTTCCATTACCGCCACCCACGAGATTATTTCAGCCTCTCTGACTTTCCGCTTGACGTTCTTTGTTGCGGTGTTGCTCACCCTACAGGTCACCTACTTGCTGGTAAGCTTCCTAGTCATTTTCCTGCACTGTGAATCAATGTTCTTTCTGTACAAATACCTTAACACTCTCCCATACCAATTACTTTCTTTCATATTCCTCAGTCGTTGTTCATAATCAATTTTATTGTGAGCTTCCCTCACTTCAAAATTTGTCCAGCCCATATCACCCTGCGCAGCTTCATTTGTAGTCTTCCCGTGAGCGCTCATTGCGATCGCGTCCCACTGACCGTTGGTTGACATCGAGTCCTGATTGTACCCATGATTTCAAGCAAACAACCGCATTTCCAAAAGTAATTCCTTAAACCATTACACCCTCGCACATACACTCTAAGAACAGTTTACACCCTTTGGCTTGCCCCTTCTGCCACACAAAAATAATCGTCATCTGCCTTGATGCGTTTTCTTTCTTTATCGCTGTGAGCCCGGAACTTTCCAGTAACGAACGGCACGCGCGTTATCAGCATAGAACAGTTCACACCCTTTGGAGTGCCTCTTCTGATAACGCGCGTGCCGTTCGTTACTGGAAAGTTCCGGGCTCACAGCGATAAAGAAAGGAAACGCATCAAGGCAGATGACGATTATTTTTGCGTGGCAGAAGGGGCAAGCCAAAGGGTGTAAACTGTTCTTAGAGTGTAGTTCCCCGTTACATTCAACTGCAGGGTGAAGTTGCTTACAAGCAAGCATCAGGTGTTCAGCCGTTTCCTCCTCCTCTCCACACGCCCCGCACAACAAATCTATCTCCTGGCATCTGGCTCGGTACGTTTTAGCCTGCAGTACACCTGTCCTGGCCTCAAACAACAATGAGCTTCCCTTAGAGTTATCGTAAATATTTTCGTTGGCTATTTCTTGCGTAAACGTCCTGTATGTCTCTAATGCTGATTTGGTTTGCATACCTGTTTTCCACATGTCCCTTTCTGTCTCCTTAACCTTTTTCTTGACGGATGATTCCTTACCTGTCCCCCCACTGCTGGCCAATTATTTGCTTGACAATTTTCTAGTTCGCTTCCTCCACCTTGTGTCAACATTCCTCGTGTATAAGTAACTGAAAACTTTCCTAGCCCACCGCATTTCCCCCATTTTTCTCAATCGCTCCTCAAATGGTATCTTGCTACTAGTCTCTCTGCCCTGGAAAGAAGACCATCCCAGATGCCCCTGCACCCCATGATTTGGTGTCTTGCCATGTGCTCGCAGAGCGAGCCTACCCACACCACGTTGCCTAGTTTCCAACAGTGCCCGGGTCTCTGCTCTCATACATAGAACTGCAGTGGCAAAAGTCAGGCCCGGAACCATCACCCCCATCCATATTCCTCGTACTACCTCATATAAATTGTAGTTCCACAGTGCCCTACTCTTCATAATCGCTGCACTTCTGTTACCTTTAGTCGTTACATATTTTTCGTACTCTGTCAGATACTCAATGCCATTATTTATCCACACCCCAAGATACTTGTGTTTATCGACTATCTCCAGCGTGGCCTCCTGTATCTTATGCTCGCCGCAAATGTTATCACTAAAAATCGTGACTGCTGATTTTTTTTTTTGCTAAACTTCAAGCCTAATCTGTCTCCTTCTGTACCACATATGTTCATCAATCCCTGCAGATCTTCTGTATTGTATTCATGGCTGACAATATCATCAGCATACATCAGTCCTGGTAATGACTGTTCACTCAGTTTTCCTTGTTTGAAAAATGATAGGTTGAAGCCGAGTCCGCTTTGTTGTATTTTGGCCTCTAAACCTTGTAGGTACAGCATAAACATCAGAGGTGACAATGGACACCCCTGCCTAAGCCCCCGCCGAATCATTACACGCTCCGAAACCTGCTTTTCCCATTGTATAATCACCCGGTTACATTTATAGATTTCTTTTAAGAAATTGGTTGCTCCATCTTGCATTCCTAATGTTTCTAGAATGCCCCACAAGCGCTCTTGAAGTACACTGTCATAGGCTCCCTTGATATCCAAAAAAGCCAGCCATAGGAGTCTGTTCCTTTTCAGCTATTTCAGTGCACTATGTTAGTGAGAACAGATTGTCTTCTAGCCCACTATGCTTCCGGAACCCATTTTGTAGCTTTCCAAGCCCCCCCTCGTTCTCTACCCACGCCTGCAGTCTGTCCTTTATAATCTGCATAACCACCCTGTAAACCACTGACGTCACTGTTATAGGCCGGTAGTTATTTATGTCAGCTTTGTCCCCATTTCCCTTATATATCATTCTCATCCTACTTAGCCCCCATTCGTCAGGTACTTTACCATCCATTAGCATTTTGCTCACCACCTCCCTTAATGCTTTCTTAGATTTCGGGCCCAATTTCTTTATTAACATAATTGGAATACCATCGGGGCCTGCCGATGTGCTACTTGGTACCCTCTTCTCGGCCCTTTCCCACTCTCTTTGTCCAAGCGAAAGCAGTGGATTGACCGGGCTATCCCTCTCCGACGTACTGCATGTACCGTTCTGTAATTTTTTCCCTCATCATGGTTCCTATATATGTTCGATTGCCTCCTCTCCTTCTAACCGAGTACCTTAAGCTGTTACTATATACCTTTGCTTTTGGCTTGTCCTATTACCCAAGGAGTTCAGATGTTGCCAGAATTTCCTATCTGCCTGTTTATGTTTTTTATTGCTTATTTCTGACAGCCATTGGGACCCTTTTGTCTTGATTTTCTCGTTGATCAAACAGGATGCCTCCCTTCTGCAAACGATCTCTCCGTCGCTATTCACAGCATCTTTACAGAAGGTATTCAGAGACCTGGATTGGGAACAATTGGGGATGATGATGTGTGGTGTTTTGTGGCGCAAGGGCCAGGTTTGGCCAAAGAGCGCCATGACAGGTGGTAGTGTTATCGATGTATTGTGGAAGATGTGAATTGGCTGTAAAGAGGCCTAAAAATAGTCGCTGTAAATGGGTAAAATCTATGTACTATAAAATTATGGCGATGACTAATGACGAATACTATGAACAATAAAATCTATCGTAGAAGAATGATGCAAAATAAAAATATATAGGATGGTAAAAAAACTTGGAGCACTACTGCCTCGCCAGAGCCCTTGAAACCCAAGGGCCTAGAGGCATGTGCTATACTAAAGAGCTATCGCAGCGGCATCCTCTGAAGAGAGGACCCGCTACGAACATGTGGGGCTAAAAACATGCAGGACAACATCTTTCAGGAAACTTAGGACTGCGTTGGTGTCAAATAAAGGTTCTGGGCCGAGTAGCATTACGGGATGTAGGGGGATGTGCTGCCGGTATGCTAGCGAAAAATGTTTCCTTCTTTCGGATTCGGCTGCCCGACACTCCAGGAGGACGTGGAGGACGGTCAGCCTCTCCCCGCATCTACCGCAGGTTGGAGGATTATTTTCAGTGAGTAAATAGTTATGCGTGCCAAATGTGTGTCCTATTCTGAGGCGACAGAATAGGACATCTGTTCGCCGCGATTTTGTTACGGAGGGCCAAGAACCTAACTGTGGCTTTATTACGTGCAGTTTATTATTTACTTCTGCGTCCCACATACGTTGCCAGTGGTTTCGCAGTTTTCTTCTTAGGAAAGGCTTCAGGTCTGTGACAGGGACCGAAGCAGTAGGACTAACTGAATGCAATGAAATGGATGTGGCCATCTGGTCAGCTAGTACGTTTCCCTCAATGCCCCTATGACCAGGTACCCAGCATATAATCACATGTTGGTTTGATATATATGCTTTACACAGTGCGGAGTGGAGTTGATTAATTACCGGATTTTTGTGGCTACAGAAAGACATCAAGGCCTTCACAACACTAAGGGAGTCTGTATATATAACTGATTTCTGGAGTTTTGACTTATTTATATGCTTTGCGACCGACAGCAGTGCGTAAGCCTCAGCCGTAAAGATACTAGTTTCCGGATTCAGTACATCGGTTTCAGAGAAGGATGGGCCGACGGCTGCATAGGACACCCCGTCGTGTGACTTCGATGCGTCTGTGAAGAACTCCGTGCAGGAGTATTTGTGCTGGAGTTCCCGGAAATGCATTTGGATTTCAATCTCTGGAGCATGTTTTGTAACTTGCATGAAGGATATATCACATTGTATCAGCTGCCACTCCCAAGGAGGTAGCAGCTTGGCTGGATGCATTGGGCAAAGCTCGAGGATTGGGACACGCATTTCGTCACTAAGTTCCCTCACACGCAGCGAGAAAGGCCGTCTTACGGAAGGACGATTATTAAATAGTGTAGCATATGTCGTATCGTTAATGATATTAAAACACGGGTGTTGAGGATTAGAGTGGACTTTCAAAAAATATGTTTGGCTGATGTATGTTCTCTGCAGATGAAGTGACCACTCATTTGATTCTGCATATAAGCTTTCAATAGGACTTGTTCTGAAAGCTCCAGTGGCCAGTCGGATTCCTAGATGGTGGACCGGATCTAGCATCTTTAGCGCGCTCGGGGCTGCAGAATGATAGATCACGGTACCGTAGTCCAACCGTGATCGGATGAGGCTCTTGTAAAGATTCATTAAACATTTTCTGTCGCTGCCCCATGTTGTGTGGGATAGCACTTTAAGCAAGTTCATTGTTTTTAAGCATTTGTCCTTGAGGTACTTTATGTGTGGAATAAACGTTAATTTGGAATCAAGTATGATGCCTAAGAACTTGTGTTCTTTTTTCACAGGAATTCGCTGACCATACATTTCGATAGTGGGTTCTGCAATGAGCCCTTTTTTCCTTGTGAAAAGCACAGAAGAACTTTTGTTGGGGTTAACTTTAAATCCGTTTTCTTCTGCCCATTTGGACACTTTGTTCAAGCCCTGTTGAACTTGCCTCTCACATACAGTAAGGTTGCAGGATTTGAAGCCCATCTGTACGTCGTCTACGTAAACAGAATAAAAAATGGCTGGCGGTAATGAAGCACGAAGGGTGTTCATTTTCACGATGAAGAGCGTGCAGCTAAGTACACCTCCTTGAGGTACACCAGTTTCCTGTATAAAAGGCCGCGACAATACATTGCCGACTTTCACGCGGAATGTACGGTTGGACAAATAGCTTTCTATTAGGACGAGCATATTGCCACGGATGCCAATTCCCGACAAGTCTCTCAAGATTCCATAGCGCCACGTAGTGTCGTACGCCTTCTCCATATCGAGGAATACGGATAGGAAATATTGTTTATGTAGAAAGGCGTCGCGAATGTTTCCCTCAATGCGCACAAGGTGATCGGTTGTGGACCTCCCTTCTCTGAAGCCACACTGAAAGGGATCGAGGACATTGTTAAGTTCAAGGAAATGTACAAGTCTGCGGTTAACCATTTTTTCAAAAACCTTACAAAGACAATTTGTAAGAGCTATCGGACGGTAGCTTGCCGCCAAGCAGGGGTCTTTACCCTGCTTAAGAACAGGGACCACAATCGCTTCTTTCCATGCGGATGGGAGGCATCCCATAGCCCAAATAGCGTTGAAAAGCGTGAGTAGTGTAAGTTTGGTGTCAGTGTGTAAATTTCTGATCATTTCGTACATGACTCTATCAGGTCCCGGTGCAGAGCTTTTGCATGTGGTCAAAGCAGCTCTCAACTCTGCAATACTGAACGGCCGGTTATAAGGTTCATTCTGTCTGGATTTTTGTATTATTGGCTTACATTCTTCTATTTGTTTGTATTTCAAAAATGATTGCGAATAGTGGTTTGAACTCGACACGCTCTCAAAGTGTTCTCCAAGTGTGTCTGCCTGATCTTTCAGTGTTTCACCTTGTGTGTTGACCAAAGGAAGTGAATATGTTTGTCGCCCTTTTATCCTATTAACCCTGTTCCAGACTTTGGCCTCATCTGTATAGGAGTTGATACCAGATAAAAACTTCTGCCAACTCTCTCTTCTGGCTTGTCGGCGGGTTCGCCTGCCTTGGGATTTTACTTTTTTAAAATTGATAAGATTCTCCGCAGTGGGGGAGGCGCGTAGCATCCCCCACGCTTTGTTTTGTTTCTTACGAGCGATCCTACATTCGTCGTTCCACCACGGGACTCGCCGTTTGCATGCCAATCCATTTACTTGTGATATACATTTAGTTGCGGCATCTATTATAAAGGCTGTAAAATATTCCACGGCAGCATCAATTCCTAACGAGGACATGTCATCCCATGATATACTAGTTAAGTTACGGAATTTCTCCCAGTCTGCTGTCTCAGTCTTCCACCTAGGAGCCTGTGGTGGATATTCGTCTTCTTTAAGTGTTCTTAATAGTACGGGGAAGTGGTCGCTTCCGTAAGGATCGTTCGTAACTTCCCATTCTAGTTCAGGCAGTATGGACGGAGAAACTATGCTCAGATCAATTGAAGAAAAGGTATTGTTTGCAAGACAGTAATATGTGGGTTTCTTCTTATTCAGAAGGCACGCACCAGAAGAGAAAAGGAACTGTTCAACGAGACGACCTCGCGCATCGATACGAGAGTCTCCCCACAAGGTGCTGTGTGCATTGAAATCGCCAAGAACAACATAAGGTTCTGGCAATTCATCTATGAAGGACTGAAATTCAGGTTTCTTTAATTTGTAATGTGGGGGTATGTAAAGCGAACAAATAGTGATGAGTTTGTTCAGCAGGACAACTCGAACCGCCACTGCTTCGAGGGCCGTTCGTAGCTGTAAACGTTGACACGCTATGCTTTTTTGAATTACAATGGCAACACCACCCGATGATGCGACAGCATCATCGCGGTCTTTGCGAAAAGTAACGTGTTGTCGAAGAAAATTTGTGTGTTTTGGTTTTAAGTGTGTTTCCTGTAAACACAGCACTTTTGGATTGTGTTTATGGATAAGTTCTTGCAGATCATCGAGATTCCTGAGAAGACCTCTGACATTCCATTGGATGATTTGTGTATCCATATTTAAAGAAAAATTGGTGCTGTGTTTACGGAAACGGAGGTGATGCCTTAGGTTACAGAGCTCTTTCGAGGCCCTGTAACGGGAGTTCTGCCCTTTCTGGAGCGTTCGAGGGAGCCTCGCCGCTCCTTAGGCGCTTGGCGCGCCGTGGAGATAGGTGTAGTGTCCATTGCCTCCTGTGAGGCGCCGGACACGTGCTCTTGCGAGCGGGAAGTTACCAGCGAGGGTCCCGACTTGGAGGGCAAGACCCCTGCGCCCACCAGCCCGGAGGTCGATGGGGCACTGTGCGGGATTTGGCTGCGCCGGCTGTTGCCAGCGCTGGAAGGGGCCGGGGAGGTTGGGGCAGCCTTGGCTGCGCCAACCTTCGGGGTCGATGGCCCCTTTTCCTCGGTTGGCGGAGCAGCGCTAGCTGCAACCACCGTGGGGGCAGATGGCGTAACTGCCGACTCACTGCGTGTGGGTCGGACAGTCGCCGGAGGCCGTTGTGACGCTGCCCCCTGACGCGCCACTTCGGCAAAGCTTTTCTTTGGCAGGTATGCTACCCGCCTTCTTGCCTCTTTGAACGATATATTCTCTTTCACTTTGATCGTTACTATTTCTTTTTCCTTCTTCCAGGAGGGGCACGACCGCGAGTACGCGGCGTGCTCCCCATCACAGTTTACACAGTGGGGAGCGTTCTCACACGTTTCAGTGGTGTGTTCTTGGGCACTACATTTAGCACAAGTTTGGCGGCCTCGGCAACTCTGCGAACTGTGGCCGAAGCGCTGGCACTTGAAACAGCGGAGTGGGTTGGGCACATACGGCCTAACGCGGAGCTTGATGTACCCGGCCTCGATTGACTCGGGCAGGACACTTGAACCAAAGGTGATTATTAAGTGCTTCGTTTGAATCTCTTTACCATCTCGCCTTATCTTTATTCTTCTAACATTGATAACATTTTGCTCACTAAAGCCCTCCAGGAGCTCCGCCTCAGTCAGCTCAAGCAGATCATCATCGGAAACAACACCGCGGGTGGTGTTCATTGTGCGGTGTGGCGTTACTGTTATGTGGGTCTCCCCGAATGACACTAGTTTCTGTAGTTGCTCATATTGCTTTTGGTCGCGGAGCTCCAAGAGGAGGTCACCGCTTGCCATCCTGGACACCTTATAACCTGGTCCAAAAACATCAGTCAAGGACTTTGAGACAAGGAATGGTGATATGTTTCGCACTGCTTTGTTTGGCTTTTCAGAGTGAATGACGTGGAACCGGGGAAAATTCTGGATTTGGTGTCCGAAAAACTGAAAAACATCTTCGGTGCGCCCTCGTTTCGGAGGGCGATCAGGAAGTTTGGGGAAGGGAGTTTCCATGGGAATATATAAGATTCGGCAACAGCGCCGACCGCCCACCACGGAGCCCAACGAGGGGACGCGGCAGAGCTTGTGTACAAGCCTGCACGACGCCAGCCGTACGCCATCACTATAACCCAATATGGTGTACCCAAGGTAGGATATCCACACAAGGTTAACCCTAGCCGCCGTGGAGAAAGGAAGTAAATGGAAGAGAGAAGGAGACAGGAAAGATGTAAAGTGAGAGATAAAGACGAAGGGTTTGAGAAGAGAGAGACAGGAAAAGGCGACTACCGATTTCCCCCGGGTGGGTCAGTCCGGGGGTGCCGTCTACGTGAAGCAGAGGCCAAAGAGGTGTGTTGCCTCCGCCGGGGGGCCTTAAAGGTCCGAGCACCCGGCATTGGCTCAACCCCCAGGATCCCCTTTTCCCCGGACACGGCTAAGCCGCGCACGGCTACACGCGGGAGGGTCCAACCCTCGTGTGCTCGGGTCCGTGGTGTCGCAACACACCAAACGCCTGCTTACGCAGACGCCCCTGCGGGGGACAATTGGGGATAAGAGTTAATGGAGAATACCTTAGTAACTTGCGATTTGCTGGTGATATTGCCTTGCTTAGGGAACAAACTGCAATGCATGCTCACTGACCTGGAGAGGCAAAGTAGAAGGGTGGGTCCAAAAATTAATCTGCAGGAAACTAAAGTAATGTTTAACACTCTCGGAAGAGAACAGCAGTTTACGATAGGTAGCGAGGCACTGGAAGTGGTAAGGGAATGCATCTACTTAGGACAGGTAGTGACTGCGGATCCGGATCACGAGACTGAAATCATCAGAAGAATAAGAATGGGCTGGGGTGCGTTTGGCAGGCATTCTCAGATCATGAACAGCAGGTTGCCATTATCCCTCAAGAGAAAAGTATATAATAGCTGTGTCTTACCAGTACTCACATACGGGGCAGAAACCTGGAGGCTTGCGAAAAGGGTTCTACTTAAATGGAGGACGACGCAACGAGCTATGGAAAGAAGAACGATAGGTGTAACGTTAAGGGATAAGAAAAGAGCAGATTGGGTGAGGGAACAGACGCGAGTTAATGACATCTTAGTTGAAATCACGAAAAAGAAATGGCATGGGCAGGACATGTAATGAGGAGGGAAGACGGACTGGATTCCAAGGGAATGGAAGCGTAGCAGGGGGCGGCAGAAAGTTAGGTGGGCGGATGAGATTAAGAAGTTTGCAGGGACAACATGGCCACAATTATCACATGACCGGGGTAGTTGGAGAAATATGGGAGAGGCCTTTTCCCTCAACTGGGTGTAACCAGGTTGATGATGATGATAATAATGATGATGATGATCTAGGGGCTTTTGCTCCTTGAATATATGACTCTGCCTAGGCACTTAAAGAGGAGGTTTCTTAGCGCGTGTTGTACGCGTTTGTCCCCTAGACATGCTGACATTGCGAAGTGCGGCCGAGTTTGTTACGCTCCACCGCTGGCTACCCGCGCGGTGAGGCAGCGCATGGACGCCCCATATGGTGATCGCTGGGTCTGAAGGGGCAATGTTCTGACTGGTGCTGTATAAATCGCAAGTCGCTTTTTTCGTCGCGGCGATAGATTGGACTTTAGAAGCACTGCTCCAGGAGGGCACATGCAACTGGCAAACTGAGGCCTCGTGACAGCACGATATAGTTTTCATGTGACGTCATGGACGCAGCTCTCACTGCGCTAGTACTCAAACATGGCGGTCACGATGACGCGCGTGCGTGCATTGTAATATCACGCGCACATTGTTTCGCTTATTGACAGCGAATGTTTTTCACCGGTGTATCACTGTTATCGATTTGTCGTTCGACACAATATGGACCCGTCGTCCTGTCAACACTCCTTATCGACGTCCTAGTGCTACTTGAACCTCACCGATGGCACCGGCTGTTGGAATCTCAGCGCTGCCACCAGCTGTTGGAACCTCAGTGCTGACACCCGTTGTTGCAACCGGACCGTTGGCGCCCGTTGTTGCAAATGGGTCGCAAGCCCCAAGGGTAGCGTTGGCCTGGCGGCCTGGGGCACACTGGAAGCATCCGAAGGTCCCAGCAAAGCATGAGTCGACTGCTAACAGAACAACTTGTTTATTCTAGCATCGCAAAGAGCGGGCGGTCAGGTCGACCGAAGTAGAGAGCCGGGAGAGCACGTTATTCAACAGAAGAAATCGGAGCCTCTCTCCTGGCGTCCGGGGGCAGCAGCTCTTATACTCTTGGCGTCGCGGGCAAGAAGGAAGGTCACGGGATGACACCACGTGACAGTGAGGCACGGACGGACTGAGACATGTAGAGACGAGTGTAGTGACGCATCAGCCGGGCCGGCCAGTCCTCCTCGCTTCACACTTGGGGAGCTCCTCTCCCCGGCTGCCGCGCTTTGACAAGCGTGGGCACACACACACACACGCACACACAAAGACACGTGGCACTGAACATGCCGGGACGCGCTCGGCGGGGATGCGTCGCGGCCGCTCTGAACGGGCCAAAATGTCCGCCGCTTTGAATGAAGCCCCGGCTACCGGCGTCCGCTGCATCCGCGCAGGCTACAACGCGCGTCGTAGGCGAAACGTAACAGACCGCCCCGCCGGGGGAAGGAGATCCCGATGGTCAGGGGACTGCATCCGCTGTCCGGAGGGATGTCGCTCGATGATGCTCATAACCGAAGTCGGTCGTCCCTCGGCGTTTCTTGAGCGCAGCGCACCGAGAAGGCCTCGTTCTCACGTGCAGGTTCACACAGGACACTGCAAAGTGACTTCAGGAGAGTTGCCATTTTTGTTCTCTTTCCCAGCAAGCGTTAGAACTGCGCCGAAACTCAGCCGCTCAGTCAGCAAGCACGGCACAACCCTCACTAAGCCATGCCAGGCTCTTTCCCTTTTTATACTACTGCCTAGTTCCTTACAGTAGTCTAGCAGCACTCAGAACGCGTCCACAAATCGGAAAATTGCACTAGAAAGCACATCATCACTTTGAAACACTACACAAAAGCAATATGTTAAAAATCCTGCCTCAGGAAGAAAAACATCAATAACAAACAATTTTGAGGCTGATTCCCACGTTAGGGGCTTCGACTTAAGCCATCGGCGTTACCGTTGAGACTCCCCTTTTTGTAACGCACCTCAAAGGAATATTGTTGCAAAGCGAGGCTCCAGCGCAGGAGGCGGCCATTTGTGAAAGAGATGGTCTGCAGCCATTGGAGAGGGCAGTGATCCGTTTCGAAGCATGCGAAGCGGAGATCGCAGCGAGCGACCGTACACTAGCTCAGCTGGCGAAAACCCCGTAGCCGCATGCGGCGCGCTCCTCAATGCAAACATCACCCCAGGCAGAAACAGCTCCCAGTCAGTTTGTTCTTCAAACCACAATGCTCTCAACACGCGCTTCATGACGGAGTGGAGCTTCTCAATGGAATTCGACTGGGGGTAGTACACTGAGCTGTGTAACAGCTTTACCCCACACCTTTCGAGAAAGGCTGTCGTCAAAGCGCTAGTAAACTCTGTGCCCTGATCTGATTGGATATCCGCAGGAAAACTAACTCGCGCAAATATGGACAGTAGTTCTTTAAGCGGCGCTGCTTCAGGGAACTTTGTCGCTGGGCAGATCACAGTCAAAATGTGTCTGTACCCCGTGGCTGTTACCGGCAGAGGTCCCACTGTGTCAATAACGAGCCGTCTAAAAGGCTCCGTAATGATAGGTACCAACTTCAACGGCGCCCTCGATTTGTCCCCTGGTTTGCCCACCCGCTGACAGGTGTCACATGTCTTCACAAAGTGGTCTGCGTCCCGAAAACACCCTGGCCAATAGTACTCTTGCAAGAGACGGTCCTTAGTTTTCTTAACTCCTAGGTGTCCGGACCACGAACCCCCATGCGACAAGCGCAACAGATCCTGACGATAGCATTGAGGCACGATCAGCTGATCGAACTCCACTCCCCTGCGGTCTAGATACTTCCGGTACAGGACTCCACCTCTTTCCACAAAGCGAGCATTTTTCTTGGCGATACCTTCCTTGACAATGCAGCGTATGTTTTCTAGGCTGCCATCCTTCTTTTGCTCGGCTATCAAAGCCGACCGGCTGACTTTTAGCAACCTATTAAGTCCGTCTGACGTAGGCGCGATGAGCAAATCTTCAGATAGCTCTTCTAACTTTCCCGTGTCGGGCATTTCCTCTCCAGTATCTGGTGCCTTTAACGCTACAGGCTCAATTTTATTCAGTTCGGGCGTGCTCTGAATATCAGCTTGCTGCGCCTCTGACCCTTTCTCATTGTTCGACAACGTCGGCCCCGCAACTACCGCCTTTGCAGCGAGCTCCCGAACCTTCGATCTGGCTAAGGCCTGAACGCTAGCCTCACCAAACAAAAGCCCCTTCTCGCGCAGGAGGTGATCGGACCTGTTCGAAAATAGATACGGGTACTGGGGGGGCAGCATAGATGACACTGCAGCCTCCGTCTCAAGCGCTCCGAAAGGTCCTTCAATAAGCACTTTTGCTACGGGCAGACACACGCTATGAGCTTCCACGGCTTGCTTGATCCATGCGCACTCGCCCGTGAACATATCGGGTTCTACGTAAGAAGGGTGAACTATATCCATTGTAGCTGCGGAATCGCGAAGCACTCGGCACTCTTTCCCGTTCACGAGGAGGTCTCGCATGTAAGACTCGAGAAGCTTCATGTTCTCGACAGTGCTGCATAATGACAAAAACACGACTTTTGTTTTTGTTTCTGGACACTGCGCCGAAAAGTGACCCGGCTTCTGACACGTATAACAAACGCGCGCTTGCCTCGTCTCGAACCGCTTTCTGCGTTCGGCTTCGGTTGCCGCTGTCTCCTTATGTTCGGTCGGACTGCTTTCACTCGCATCCGCACTACGTGTGTCCCCCTTTGCTCTCATGGGCGTGAACTTCGGCCTCTCAAACTTGGAGCCAAATTCACCCTTTTGACCGTCCTTAGCACCGCGAGCCCGACGCGTCACAAACTCTTCGGCTAGCTCAGCGGCTCTAGCCACCGTACTAACGTCTGGCCTATCCAAGACCCAGTACCGCACGTTCTCAGGTAACCGACTATAAAACTGTTCCAGCCCGAAACACTGCAGAACTTTCTCGTGGTCACCAAACGCTTTATCTTCTTTGAGCCACTCCTGCATGTTTGACATTAGCCTGTAGGCAAACTCTGTATATGACTCACTTTTGCCTTTCTCATTTTCTCGAAACTTCCGACGGAACGCCTCCGCTGACAGCCTGTACTTTTTTAGCAGACTCGATTTCACTTGGTCGAAATCCTCTGCCTCCTCTCTATTCAAGCGAGCGACTACGTCGGCCGCTTCGCCGGGTAACAAAGTGAGCAAGCGCTGTGGCCACGTTTCCCGAGAGAACCCCTGCTTCTCGCACGTTCGCTCAAAGTTAACCAGGAACAAACCAATGTCCTCTCCAAGCTTAAACGGCCGCATCAAGTCAGTCATTTTGAACAATACTCGTTCTCCTGCACAGTGTGCCTGACTTCCATTACGAGCGCGTTCCATCTCTACCCCGAGACGCTTCATTTCCAAAGCGTGTTGACGGTCGCGCTCTTCTTTTTCTTTCTCTTTTCGTTCTTTTCGTTCAAGCTCATCTTTCTCTTTTCGTTCTTTTCGTTCAAGCTCATCTTTCTCTCTCTGTTCTTTACGTTCACGCTCATCTTTCTCTTTTTGCTCCTTAAGTTCGCGCTCCTGTCTTTTTGTCGTCTCCCTCTCCTCAATGGTCTCAAGGCATTCCGACAGCTCGTCATCCTCAGCTCCTAACTCAAGAATAGCCCTTAGCAGTTCTGGTTTTCTGAGTTTGTCTGAGACATCCAGACCCAACTCTCTTGCAAGCTCCAGCAATTTCGGTTTGCGCAACGACTTCAAATCCATGGCTGCTCTGAATGCTGCTTTCTCTGCTGCCTACTATTGTCTTGCCGCAAACTAACCCGGCAGCAACGACAACCACAATTACCAGCTCTGTTTCTGACACTAACAAAAGCCTGGCAAAACTCAGAAGAAGAAAGTCCCGCACTCACCAAACCTCGCAGCCAAGTATTCAGCGCAGTCGTTCCGCTGCAGGCAACCAGTCATCACACAGGGCTCGTTGCACTGCTCCCGGATGGTCGTTGTGCTGCTCAGCATACAGTCAACCGCATATCTTCGCTGCTGGCCTCCGTTGTCGCCATCTCACCGCTGGCAACCAGCTATTTGAACCTCACCGATGGCACCGGCTGTTGGAATCTCAGCGCTGCCACCAGCTGTTGGAACCTCAGTGCTGACACCCGTTGTTGCAACCGGACCGTTGGCGCCCGTTGTTGCAAATGGGTCGCAAGCCCCAAGGGTAGCGTTGGCCTGGCGGCCTGGGGCACACTGGAAGCATCCGAAGGTCCCAGCAAAGCATGAGTCGACTGCTAACAGAACAACTTGTTTATTCTAGCATCGCAAAGAGCGGGCGGTCAGGTCGACCGAAGTAGAGAGCCGGGAGAGCACGTTATTCAACAGAAGAAATCGGAGCCTCTCTCCTGGCGTCCGGGGGCAGCTGCTCTTATACTCTTGGCGTCGCGGGCAAGAAGGAAGGTCACGGGACGACACCACGTGACAGCGAGGCACGGACGGACTGAGACATGTAGAGACGAGTGTAGTGACGCATCAGCCGGGCCGGCGCCGGTCAGTCCTCCTCGCTTCACACTTGGGGAGCTCCTCTCCCCGGCTGCCGCGCTTTGACAAGCGTGGGCACACACACACGCACACACAAAGACACGTGGCACTGAACATGCCGGGACGCGCTCGGCGGGGATGCGTCGCGGCCGCTCCGAACGGGCCAAAATGTCCGCCGCTTTGAACGAAGCCCCGGCGTCCGCTGCATCCGCGCAGGCTACACCGCGCGTCGTAGGCGAAACGTAACAGTGCCTAAAGATGGCGGCCGCGATGACGTCTGTGCAAACTGTGCGCAGGATCTCCAGAGCATCCAAGTGGTAGCGGGGAGATCAAAGCTGGAAGCATGGAGGCCGCGGAGGTGGTGGTGGTGGTGAAAAGGCTAAACCCCATGAGCGGCAATTTTGTGCGCGACAGCGACGAGCGACGGCTTCGAGCGACGGATCGGGCCGTCGCTTGAACAGATCGCGCGGTCTTGTCGCACGATCGCTCGGGTTTGCAAATCTAGAATCTGTCGCTCGTCGCCCGGAAGTGCTATGAGCGACTAGCCAATAGCACGAAGCCGGAAATGGATGTACATAACCCAAGTGCTTCCTATTGTCGCACGGAACGAGAAAACGATTGAATTTTCATACGTGCAAGGATAAGAACCTACTGGAAGACCTTCAGCAATATTTTATGCTGATTTTTACAGTAAAACACATCAACTTAAGGTAATAAAGCGCGCGTCACGCTAGTTTCGGCGATTGATTGATTGATTGAAACGTTTATAAGAAGGGATGGCCCGTGGCCTAAGATAGGGTTGGGGGTCAGGTGAAAGGAAGGATGCCTGGCTCCTTCGCAAAGGAGAGCAAAGCGAAATGGGAGCAAAGCGTTGATTCTTCTGGTGGCATCTGCTTGAGGTGCGACCCAGTCTTCGCACGATGCCACCTTTAGAGGTCGGGCGTGCTTGTCCCTGAGGGTGGCTGTGGCAGGACAGGACCAGATCATATGTTTAAGACCGACGTTGATCGCAGGGCAGTTGGGGCATTTCACTTGTGTTCTCCACTTGCCCAGGACCTCTGGCTTTGTGGATGAGAATCTGGGCTGTTCTAGGAAGGCGAGTGGGAATGGGAGGAAGGATGCTAGGAAGGGACTCCCGTAGTAGAGCCTTCCTCTCGTGTTTCAACCGGGCAATCTGTTGATCTGGTACAACGACGGATGACGGGGAGCTATAGGTATGGTCCAGCAGGGACGGGCTCACTTCACGGCTGCGATGGCAGTCTTCTCTAATTTTCTCGCCTGCAGCTTCATGGGCCGCCTGTTCCCCGCTCCCCTCATATTGTGACCAGGTGTCCAGTGTACGAAAATGCGTGCATGTCTATTGTCCCGCAGGTGGCGGCAGGCTTGTTTTATGCGGTGCGCTATGGTAGTCGTGTAGGATCGGGAGTTCAGTTGCTTGACGGCCTCTTGACTGTCGGTGTAGATGTGAACCGCGTCTTCGGTGTTCGCCTTACAGAGTTGAATGGCTTCCTCTAGATCAAGATCGGTGGCTGTCCAGGAAGCACAGCCGCTGTGGCTCACGGTGTGTGCTTGCCCGTTTTCTCTGTAAAAAGCGGTAGCGGCATACATTTTCCTGAATGTTCATCGTATTGTAACGCAGCATCAGTATATATTTTTGTTCCTTCATGCTTTTGTTGCGCTTCTAGTACACTTTGTTGTCGGTGTGCCCTGCCTTCACCTTTGGTGTTCGTAAGTAGTGGTCTGGGTTCCGTAACCCTTATTTCATCCCAGGGTGGAAGGAGGTGATCCAGCTCTGGCAGGTGCAGGTTGGTGCCATGCAGTGCAGATAGCAGTCGCTGACCATTCCACGTGTTCTTCAGCCTCGTTTCATGGTTATCCTTGTGGGGTTTAACCACTGCTTCCACCGTCGGGAGGCCGGAGTATCTGTGCAGGTTTTCTATTTTTGCGTGTATTGGTAGGCCGGTGATTGCCCTCATAGCCATGTTGTGTAGCTTGTCAAGTCGCTTGTAGTTTGCGGCCGTCAGGTCGTAATGTGGAGCTCCGTATCTTATCTTGGCGACGAGAACAGCTACCGTAAGCCGCCGTGCAACCTCTGTTCCTGCCCCTCCGCTGTTGTGGGTTAGCCTCCTGATAAGGTGCACCATCGGTTTCCATTGCTGCTTCAAATGTTGCAGCCATGTGCTTGCCGTACCGTCCTTGTTGATTGGGATGCCCAATATTCTGAGGTATCCCTCTTCCGGTTGGCGAATTTGGTGGCCATCGAAGTAAAGGGTTACGTCGGACCTTCCATGTTTGTCGTGTATTGTGATGTAGTGCGTCTTCTCCGGCGAGGGCCTCATGCCTGTTGGTTTTAGCTCCTGATCAATTATGTCCAGTGCATTTGTAGCGTTGTTACTTGTTCAGCTGAACTGAGCCTATAGGTCGTCCACAGGGTTATATCATCAACGTACATTGCAAACCAAAGGTTTTCAACTGCGTTTAACTTCCACGCGATCTTGGCCATGACGACATTAAAGAGTGTAAGGGGAGATGACTGACCCCTGTGGGCAGTGGCGTAGCAACAGGGAGGGCCAGGGGGCCGTGGGCCCCGGGTGCAAGGGGCCAGTGGGAGGGGGGGGTGTCATATACGCCTGAAGACACCCTTTCCGCCGGCTAAACCCGGGGGGGGGTGACAGAAGACCTATGGGCCCCTGGTGCCAGACGACCTAGCTACGCCACTGCCTGTGGGACTCCTACAGAGTTGGTGAAGTGCCTGGCTAAATGACCGGGAGATAGCTGAAATTCATATGTCCTGTCTTTTAAGAATGCTTTCACGAAGTTTACAATTCTGGTGAATGCTCGAGTGCTTTCGACTGCTTTTATAACAGCAGGGTGGCCAATGGTATCAAAAGCTTTCTTCAAGTCAACTGCTACTAGAATGTGTGGTCGTCCTGTGCAAAATTTCCTCTCGCGGATGATGGTGGTATGCAGAAGATAGAGGCTATCCTGTGTGCCCAACTGCGGCCGGAATCCGGTCTGGAAGGGGTGGAAGTACCCACACTCTTCGAGGTGTACGAGAAGCGTGTAGTAACCATCTTTTCCGTTAACTTACAAATGGTCGGAGTAAGTGAGACTGGTCGCATATTGTCGAGTTGCGTCGGTTGCTTCCCAGGTTTCGGTATAGGTACGACAACGGAGTGCTTCCAGTGCTTAGGAATGGAGCCGTCTTTCCGATGCTTGTTTATCGATAAACTCTAGGAGCTTGTGCTTAATATTTGTGTTTGCGTTGCGGGATATGCGCCAGGAGACCCCGTCTTTTCCTGGGGCACTGTTCTGCTTCACTTGCGAAAGGGCTAGCTCCAATTTAAACAGGCTAAATGGAGTATTGATGCCGTCGGAGTTCTCAGACGGCAGAGGGGTGTAGATATCGTATGGTGGCAAATGAACGGGCTGCGGGAAAAAGGTGTATGCTGCCTCATGCTCTAGTCATCGACGGTCTGATCGGTGCGGATCAGGATGTTCTCTATGTTATTCCTAGTCTTCTTTTGACCATTCATAGCTCGGAAGGTGCGCCACAAGCGCCCTGTACCGGAACGGTGTGACAGAGTGCTACAGAAGTCTAGCCATCTCTCCCGGGTGAGCTGCTTAGCGTATCGTCTCGCCTCTGCTGTTCTTTTGCGCAAAGTCAGCAATTCTTTATAATCCTTTCTTGATAATAGGTATTCTTGCTCTGCCTGCTTCCTGCTCTCCCAGAGATTGAGGAGGTGGGTATCTAGTGTCGAGACATCTGTTGTCACCAGTGTGGTAGTGGTGGCTTGTTCTTTGGCCCTGCGCAGGAGGTCTTCAAAAGGAAGTTCCTCTAGATGTTCATCGAGTGCCTCTCTGAACTTTTGCCAATTGACTGTTTGAGTAGTGCGTCTTCGTTTTCTGAGAGTCGAGTTCAGCTCAATCTAAATTGGGTAATGATCACTACCCATTGTCTCATGGCCGCACCGCTAATCCTTAAGGATGTTTCCAGAGTGCCAGGTCAGGTCTGGAATCGTGTCACGTTGCCCATGTTGCATACCGCTTCGCGTGGGATAGTCTATATCATTGGCCAACAAAAGCCCTGCCTTTTCCGTGGCTGCATTAAGTCTTGTTCCTTTTGAGCTTGAGTTTCGGTAGCCCCATGTTTCATGCGGCGCATTGAAGTCCCCAGCTACCAGAATGGCATCCCTTGGGTAGGCGTGTTTCAGCTGCCATAACCAATCATAATTTGTATCCTGCGATTTTGCCGATGGTCTGTAGTATACGCTAGCGATGACTATATGCTTGTTGTTGTAGCGTATTCTCGCTGCCAGAATTTCTTGATGTGGTGTGCAGAAGGTGGCGGTGTCCAGCTGCGAATGCGGTGCGTCTTTATGTACAAAAATGGCGGCTTGCGCTTGTATTTTCTCCTGTCCACAATGAGCATGCGTGATGCTGGGAGAAAACAGAGCTTTGTTGTGATGAAGACCCGGAGATGTTCCCTTGGTCTCCTGCAGCAGAAGAATGCTGGGATAACCTATACGCTCGAATAGTGATGCACAGGCTTGAAGACCTCGACAATTCCACTGTAGGATGCCCGGTGTATCTTCGGGGGAAACAGGTGCCATATTTATGCTGTTAGTAGGGGGCCGACCTTTGCTTTCCGGCGGAGATGTGCTTGGTTGGGGGTGGCTGCTTGTTTTCTAGGGCGTCCAGGCGCTGTAAAATGTAATCTTGCTCAAGGCGGAGCCTCTGATATTCTACGTGATCTACGCGAAGCTGGTTGCTAATCGTGTCTAGTGCACACAGTTTCGTCATGATTGTGGCCAGTTGGGTAGTTACGTTGGTCTGTTCGGCTTGCTTCTCCTCTTAGGCGTACAAGTCTTTTCCCGATATCCGCCAATGCTGCCGTAATCCTTTCGTTCGCAAGCATATCGGGCTTTTCGTATGCCGACTGCGATGTGGGCGGCGGCCATACCTTTTGTGGGGATGGGTTTGGAGGAGCAGAGGTCTTATCCGGCACTGGAGGAGTAAGAGGGCTGGTCAGGGGGTTTTAGGCCCAGAATCTAGCTGATGCCTTCTGAAACTTCTCCGCGCTTTCGACTTTTTTTCTTTTCTTCTAGTAACTCGCTGAAAGCACTTTGTGTCGTAACTACTTCAAATAATTGATCATCAAAGACCGTGCCTTCTCTAGATCGGCTTGCGCTTTGGCTATAGCTTAGTCAAGCTTAGACAATGACTGGCGAGGTTGCTTCGGTTGACTTGACGGACTGCGGTGCCTACTCGGTGTTTTGTGTGGATGGTGCTTGGATTGACCGCTTGCTTCCTGTTGTGGTGCTGGTGACTTCGATTCCTGTCTGTGCATTGCTTGGGTGAGTGACCTTTTGTTATTACGTCTAGTGGCCTCATATCGTCGCGATGGGCTCCTTGACCGTACTGATCGAAGCGAAGGCACCTAGGATGCTCTGTACGGACACGTGGTGCTTGTTGCCATATGGCTTTCTTCTTGGCATCTGACACAAAAAGGCACTCCGCACTGGGTGTCTTGGTCATGGTCGACTCCACACTGGGAACACACCGGTTGGTTTGGACAAAATGTTTGCATGTGGCCACTTCTCTTTGATCTGAGGAGTTTAGTGTGCGATCTGATGAAACATTTGCGCAGCTAAAGTCGCGTAGCATGCGTTGCACCTATGTTTTCGCCACGCTGATCCTTTCTCTGTACATTTCAGAGCATGCAATTTCCTCTTCGAAAGCTTCATCTTCAACGCCTTTTTCTATCTCCCGATCTAGCTCTTTCAGTGAGTCTTCTTTAAGAGTAAGAAGATTTAGCTTTTCTTCCAGCTCACCGATTTATGCGCTGTCGTCCATGGTGGATACTTCATTGATCAGCTTGGTTGTAGATGATCGCGCCACGGCCCTTTTTCGCTTGATTCTGTCGATGTCCATCTTTTGACGTCTCTATTCCCGGATTTCGGCACCAAAAATGTTGTGGAATAAGAGACGGAGAACTTTGAACTTATGGAAAAACGACAGACGTCCTTTCGCTTCGAGCGCATCAAGAAGACTGCTTTATTTTTCACTAGAAGGTATGGGAAATGGGAGAGAGTAGTGAGAAGGAGAAAGTCATAATACACCATGCCACACAAGCATTCTTGCACCACGCACGTGCCAAAAGCCATCGCCACAGGCCGGGCTGCCAGCGTCAGGAGCCTCCGGGACATGAACGTTTGAGTGCAGTAGGGCCGTGCGGGGACCCAAGGACCTGCGTGTCCGCAACTCCCCTGTATGCAATAAAGTTATCACCACCACCTCCACACTTGGAAGACACCACCACACCGCCGGTTGGTTTGTATACATCGCGCCCGCCAGTAAGGCACGTAGTTTGAGGGGTATCAAGTGTGCGGCGCCTCTGAGTTCTCCTTGCCACTTCGTCGGCGGCCCGCAGCGCGGGGGTTTATCAGATGTCTGGCGCCGCTGGGGAGGGGGACTTTTGCTCCAGAATGGAGGATATACAATATTGGGAGGACCTTGAACCAGATCACAGCCCTCTTCTGTCTTTTAAAGACATTACTGAGCACTATCGTGCCCAACACCGCCGTTAGCCGGTTCCTATGAAGGACTGGGTAAAGCTGACGAACGAATTCTCCTTAGGCTCTTTACAAATGGCCCAGTATTGCCCAGTATTGCAAGGGCTGCGATCCACTAGAGGTCTCTCCCCAAGCACCTCTCTGTATATATAGCCCAATAAATGCTTTAAGTATAAACCCCATGCAAGTGATCTTGCACGCGACAGCGACAAGCGACGCGATGGAGATGACTGTCGCGTTTGCTCGTCGCTTACAAGTGGTACCCCATGCGAGCGACGATTTCGAGCGACATCTCTCCAGTGTTGCCGGTATGAGGGCAGCAATATAGGCGGCAAAACTAGGGGGCTCGCTTGGCGACAGGTCCACGTGTTGACAGTGCGGCTTCCCACGGCATCTACTTTCGACCTGACCAACCCAAATGCGGTCACCGTCACCTCATGCGCACTTCGACAGCAAGTTGTAAGTTCTGCGCCCTTTTCACATTGTGATTTTAACGCCGCCTTCACTATAAACGTGATCATTAGAGTTGGGCCTAGCGTTAGGTCTAACGCTATAGAAATATATCTCTACCAGCTTTCCCTTTGGGCACGGCGCCGCGTTCTTCCACCATCAGACTTTATTTTCTTAAAAATAATCAAATTCTCCGTAGTTGGAGAGTCTCGAAGGTTGTTCCAAGCTTTATTTTGATTTCTAAGTGCTTTTTTGCGGTCATCGTTCCACCATGGAACACGTCGCTTACAGGACGATCCATTTGTTACGGGGATACATATTGACGCCGCATCAACTATGAACGCCGTGAAATATGCCACTGAATCTTCGATAGAAAGATTACAGATATCATTCCAAGTCAAATGTGTCATGTCCCTGTATCGTGTCCAGTCGGCACAATCGACTTTCCACCGGGAGTCATGTGGAGAGCACTCATCACCTTTTGTTAGTTTTATGACAATGGAGAAATGATCGCTCCCGTAGGGATTCTTAATTACGTTCCACACCAGATGCGGCAAGAGTAAACTCGATGCGATGCTTAAATCGATAGATGAGAATGTTTTGTTTGCGATACTGTAAAATGTAGGTTCTTTCCCATTAAGCAAGCAAGCATCTGTAGTGAGGAAGAAGTTTTCAACTAAGCGTCCTCTGGCATCACAGCGACGGCTTCCCCAAAGGGTGTTGTGTGCATTAAAATCTCCAACGACAATGTATGGTTCGGGCAGTTCATAGATAAAGGTGTGAAATTCTGTTTTTGAAAGTTGGTAGTTCGGGGGGATGTATACAGAGGTAATTGTGATCAGTTTATTTAACACATAGGTAATTGTGATCAGTTTATTTAACAGTACCGCACGGTAGTTGCCGGCAAGCAACACCCTTAATACTATTATTGCCACGCCGCCAGACGAGGTGAGGGCGTCGTTGCGGTGTTTTCGATAAACGGCCGGTATACTGCCGGAGAAAGTTCGTGCGTGAAGGATTAAGATGTGTTTCTTGGACACACAGCACCGTTGGACTGTACTTATGTAAAAGTTCCTTAATGTCGTCTAGGTTGTGGAGTAAACCCCTGACGTTCCATTATATTATCTGTGTATCCATAATGTATGTGTTTTGTGCTGTGTGTCTAAGAAATATGGATTAGATTATCTCACGAGACCTTTCCAGGCCCCGTGAAACGAGATGTCTATATCTTCCGGGCGCGCTCAAGGGAGCTGCGCCGTTCCTTCGGCGTCTGAGATGCCGGATTTGTATTTGTATCCATTACCTCGTCTGAGGCGGTGGATAGTGCCTGCACAGCGGGCACGTTCGCGGAGGCGGTGGGCCTATCTGCACGCGCAGTTGCCTTGGGTCCAACAGGCCCGAGGGTCTGATGGTCCTCCTTTGTGGGGGCCGGTACAGCGCTGGCTGTTCCAGCCGGGGGGGCTGATGGCGTGACCGCCATCACACTCCGTGTGACTTGGGCGGCCGCCGAAGGATGTAGCGCTGCCCCCCGGCGCGCCACATCGGCGTAGGATGGTCTAGATTGATTGATGGAGAAGCGTTTGCGCGCTTCTTGGAAGGAAAAGTTCATTTTTACTTGGATTTCGATTATTTGTTTTTCTTTTTTTCATGATGGGCAAGAACGAGAGTATGCATGCGGGGTGATCCCCTTCACAGTTAGCGCAACGTGTGGCGGAAGTGCAAGTGTCGGAGGAGTGCTCGTTTGATGCACATTCTGCACAAGTAGTGCGCCCTCGGCAACCTTGCGAACCGTGCCCGAACCGCTGACACTTGAAGCATCGGCGTGGGTTAGGAATGTATGGCCTTACCTGCAGTTTGCAGTATCCTTATTCTATTGAACCTGGTAAGTTGCTAGTTCCAAAAGTGATGATTATGTGCCTGGTTGGTATTTCTTTGTCATCTCGCCTTATTTTTATCCTTTGTACCTTGACGACGTTCTGTTCTTGCCATCCTTCTAGTAATTCACTTTCGGTAAGTTCGATAAGGTCATCTTCCGAGATGACACCGCGCACTGTGTTCATCGACCTGTGCGGGCCTACAGAAACGGGAATGTCCCCAAATGCTACAAGTTTTGAAAGTTTGTCATACTGTGGCTTGTCGCGAACTTCGAGTAGAAGATCGCCACTTCCCATCTTCGTTACTTTATAACCTGGGCCTATTGCTTCAGTGATAGATTTGGCAACTAGAAATTGTGATATCATTCGGACTGTCTTCGTTTCGTGTTGACTGTGGACAACGTGGTATTTAGGAAAGGAGACTTTCGGTTGCATAAAAAAGTTGAATTGTTCATCGGTGCGCCCCCTCTTCAGGAAGCGATCAGGTAGTGGGGGAAAAGCGTTTGTCATACAAAGTTTGCAAGTTCAGCGGCGATGGTGGCCACCCACCACCGAGCCCAACAAGGGCACACTACAAAATTGGAAGAATACCTGCAGACGCCAGTCATGCATCGCCGCTATAACCTAATATATATACCCAAGATTGGATATATTACACACGGTTAACCCTTGCCGCGGACCCGCCGTGGTTGCTCAGTGGCTATGGTGTTAGGCTGCTGAGCACGAGGTCGCGGGATCGAATCCCGGCCACGGCGGCCGCATTTCGATGGGGGCGAAATGCGAAAACACCCGTGTACTTAGATTTAGGTGCACGTTAAAGAACCCCAGGTGGTCAAAATTTCCGGAGTCCCCCACTACGGCGTGCCTCATAATCAGAAAGTGGTTTTGGCACGTAAAACCCCATATATTATTATTATTAACCCTTGCCACCAAGAAATACGGAAGTAATAAGAAGTGAAGAGGAGACAGGAAAGATGGAAAAGTGGGAGAGAAAGACGAAGACTAGAGAGGAGGGCAGGAAAAGGCGACTGCCGGTTTCCTCCAGGTGGGTCAGTTTGGAGGTGCCGTCTATGCGAAGAAGAGGCCAAAGGGGTGTGTTGCCTCCGCCGGGGGGCCTTAAAGGTCCAAACACCCAGCATCGGCTCAACCAGCAGGATCCCCCTTTCCCCAGACACGGCTAAGCCCCGCACAGCTACACGCGGGAGGGTCCAACCCTCGTGTGCTCGGGTACGTGGTGTCGCAACACACCAAACGCCTGCTAACGCAGACGCCCCTGCGGGGACCGTGACTGGGACTTGGCTCTACCTTACATTACCTTTGCATACAACTCTTCCCGTCTCGAAACTGCTGGCTTTTCCCCGTTTTACCTCTATATGGCCGGGAACCAACGCTACCACTGGACACTGTGCTTCCGTCCGCCACAGCTTCAACGAGTGATTATGCCCGTGATGCAATAGCCCATGCTGACCATGCTCGCCAACTTGCGCGCGCTCGTCTACAAGTGTCGCAAGACAAGCAGAAACAACGCTGCGACCTCCGTCACCGCGATGTCCATTTTGTGCCCGGCGCCCTCGTTTTGCTTTGGTCACCATCGCGTAAAGTCGGCCTATGTGAAAAGCTGCTTTCCTGTTCACACAGGCCCATATCGCGTGCTCCGCAGAGTGACCGATGTCACCTATGAAATCGTTCTAGCCACGCCCACTACGTCCTCCGCTGTGACAACAAGTGACATTGTCCACGTTGCCCGACTCAAGCCCTACAACTATCCACGTACCTTGGATATTTAACAGCACCGTGACGGTGCTTTTGCCACCGGGGGGTAGTATTACGCTATCATCGAGCTATGCTCAAGAGACGAGCCGCCGCGAGAACGACGATGAAGTGGGTCTGTGCCCTTGGCGCGAGCGAATGTCGGCCTGGCGCTCTGGCTCCAGTCCAGTGTAAATTCGTGTAAATAGCCTGTAAATAGCCTCTTTCCTCTGTGTCTTTCTACACGTAACAATATATATATATATATATATATATATATATATATATATATATATATATATATATATATATATATATATATATATATATATATATATATTACGCCAAGTGATGCCGCAAGGAAACAGGAAATGACGCGTAAAAGCGGGTGCTCGCAAGGCGCAATTTGTTCCTCGTTACTGCGAACTGCCGTCGCAAAATACAGTGAAAGAACGAGTGCCTGCAGCAGGCACGTACCCAGGATTTTTTCCCGGAGGGGGGGGGGGGGGAGGGGCAACCCAAGGTAACCTTTCTATGCAAATTAAGGGGGAAAATTACCTTTACTAGTACAAATGTGAATAGAGCCCACCATTCACCATAAATACGCGTGAACCCGCAAAAGAGAAATGAAATAAGGTGTAACTCACAGATACGCCTGTGAGATACACCTCTCCTTTACTTGGCAAATAAGGAACCACATCAAACGGACTCGCGCAGAGAGAACACTGCCGACAACAGGTAAACAAGCGAAAGTGTAAAATAAAGATTACTGTAGTAGAATACAACTTAAAAAAAAACAGCAGTTTGCAACCAAGGCGCACAAACCGCGCGGGGTTGTGTTACTCCGCCAGCCACTGACAGAAGCCAACATAATCGTCCTCATGCGGCCTTTTGAAAATGGTGCCGTACTTGACACCTCCGGAGCGTGTGCTATTCTTGAACAGTCTTTTCATCGGCGGAAGCAATGAGGTGTGCAACAGACATGGACAAAGTGTATGGAGTCTGAGCACTTCACTCTTCAAAAGTCTGCGATATACAGTTCATTTCACCGCTTAACCCGTTTCACTCATGAAACTTCGCTGCCAACTCAAGTGAAACTTGACAATAAATATAGTTTCTGAGAAGCAAGCATTTTATTTCAGTTCAATAAAAAATTAAGCTTTCGCCATTCGACTATAGTAGGCGAGAGAAAACGTTTAAAATTCCGTGCTAAAAATTAAAATTTTTGTGGTTACCGCCTTATATATGTAACAGGAAGTGTTTGAAATACGAATCATTTGCAATTTCGGGAGGAACGATGCTGACGGTTATGAGGGCGTGGGCGGGGCTTCACTGCAGATTTAAGTTGTATCCGACTATAGTAGCGTTTTTTGAATTAGCTCTGAAAGAATTATAAATATACGTATTTGCGGAACAATCGCAGTTCTTTTGGATCCCTCGTTTACTGCTCTACCAAGTGCCAAAACCTACTCCGATTGTTATTTGCAAAGTTGCGTAACGAAGCGTGGCCGATAGTCCGGTGCAACCGCGTAGAGGCAGAACGCTGCGGTTCTAGACGTACTGCGCCCGCCGCAGAAGGTTACAAAAACACCTATAGCGCAGCAGAGAAGTGGATACGTCAGGCGGCTTGACTGATAACTGTGGAAGCGTTATTCAACACACACGGAATTGTTCTCCGCTTCCGGCAGCGTTTTCTTTACATCCCTTTTAAATAAAAAGATGTTAAATTATTTCATAAATAACGGTTAAATTTGTTAATTTTCACTTTTCCTTCCTGTTCGGCTATTGCCTTGGCTCTCTCCCTTATTGGATCGCTTAATTTCTCAACTACTTGCGACTCCAGTTGCCAATTTTGCACGAAAAGTGCTGTACAATAAGGGAAAAACCAGACGAGGTGATGGGTGACAGTCATATTGCTTATGGGTTTAAGGGTTATTACAGGGTTTTATTATGGACGCTGTCTCGCATTATTTTATTTTTCACCTTGTCTAACTCATATCACGGGTATATGGTTCCGAGGATGTGCCAGCGTCGCGGCGAACCATCACTCGAGGAAATAATGAAGCAAAAGGAAAAGACTGCGAGGAAATAAATCTAAGCTTTTTAATTAAATTATGGGTTTTACGTATCGAAACCACTTTCTGATTATGAGGCACGCCGTAGTGGAGGACTCCGCAAATTTCGACCACCTGGGGTTCTTTAACGTACACCTAAATCTAAGTACCACGGATGTTTTCGAATTTCGCCCCCATCGAAATGCGGCCGCCGTGGCCGGGATTCGATCCCGCGACCTCGTGCAGCCCAACACCATAGCCACTGAGCAACAACGGCGGGTAAATCTGAGCTTTTTCACAAACGAAAGGTGGCTTCCTTCTAGTCAGCACTATATATGTTGAATCAGAGAAATCCGCGCTAGGGTTGAACAAAGCAAGCGGTCGCGAACAAGGACAGCAAGATCGGCAAATACGCGACAAACACAATCAAAATACCATCAAAATACTTATCAGAATAGATATAAATAACGCTAGCAAATATAAAGTAACCCTACAAAGCAGCTGTCACGCATATAAAAGGATAAAGTTAAAGGCTTGCGAGGATGCAGCAGAACCAGGCCTTGGGACCAGCGGCAGCAGAAACGCACGAGCCGCAAGCGCGGCTGACGGGGTGCGTACTGAATGTCACGTGCGAACACTCAATCAAACCACGCGCCCTCGGAAAACCAGAAATACGCATGCACGTGATGTTGTCTTTTCGTGACGTCACTTCCGTGCGTTGCAGGAGTCGATTTTGTGTGGAATCATCTGGGGAGCCGCGCGTTGCATCAGTCTCTGACAAAACGTAAACGCAACTGGCGTTTTCTCCAGCCGCAACTCGTTTCTCAAGCATGCAGACCAGCTGATCACGAACCGAATCCCTTTCCTAATCTCTGGATCAGTCTAAACAAAGAAGGTTAAATTAACGAAGCAACAGCGATGCACGTGACCGTTGAATAGATGGTGACAACGCATCTCGAGGTAATCGCTCGGGCACCGAATCGGTGAGGAAACTGGCCTTCACAGCGCAGGAGATGTCAATAACTACCGCCATCCAAAAGGAGTGAAATAGGCAGCAAACTGTTGACCGTCGAAAAGCTGTCAAGTCTCAACCTATATAGATTTGGCCACGCGTAAGGAATGTGTGTGAGGGAGTGGTGGCGTGGGCGGGAAAAAAAGGAACAAGAAAAAAGGAACCTAAATAGTATTGCCTATTGTAAGCCGTTCCATGGGTTTGAGACAATTATTAGGTAAAGCTATATAGGTAAAACTATACTGAATAGAAAAAGATACTCCAAATCGTCTGTACATTTATTGCGACGCACTATAGCGCATGCATCCATGTTAATTTTTCCGCGTGCAAGTGCTTTTGGGGTGCTGCCTTTGTCGTGTTTCTGAATTTCTCATCTCGGGCTCGGATAGATCGCACCGTTTATTCAAAATTTACTGATGACAGACACCGCTGGCTTCTCTGCCGCAAGCGCAGCGTACAACTCCAGACGATGTCACCCAGCTGCAGACTGGTCGAAAACATGGAGGGAAAGAAAAACGGCCGGAAAGATAAGTTTCCCGCGCTTCTCCGCCTGCCTTCCCTGGTGGCACACGTTCTTTTTTTTATTTTATTCTTTTTCCCCCTTCTAGCTCCATACCGCGGTTACCCGGCCACGCTACCCGGCCTTGGCTCGGTTCTCCCCTCTTGCCCGCATTCTTCCCCGCCGCTGGACCGTTTTCCTGTACTTCCTTTATTTAAATTTTCGCTTAGCCCGAGCCACCAGAGGGTATGTCAGCTTGTCGTTGGAAGTAGGCATGCGCGTTTGCTCTAACATGCTTTAAAAGAGTCCTTTACATTGCTTGGCTTCTTCGTTCGCACTCGAATTTCGCAATGAAGTCGTATTCTTTCTTCTTGTGTTTTTCACAGAGTGTTTAATTAGTATTTCTGCTTTCCATGGTTCATGCGAAAAGGCACCTCCTACCCAGTCGAACCAGACCAGCTGCGTACGAACTACGAGTACGAACCAGTTTAATAGCAATGCAAAGCGTTTTACCAATGCAAACAAACAAAAAAATTCGACCTTTTAGCGAAAACATTGGAGGACGCTTTAGCTTCACCTTCAAGAGTGGAACGCGATAGCGTTATCGCACCCCGTTCGCACCGCCTACTCAAACGCGCTACGCCAGCCAAACGTCGCGATCGGCAGAGATAGCCGGGCCCCGACGCGCCATGAAGGCGGACGCGGTCATGGGGCGAGTGGCGCGCCACGTGTCGAGGCAGCGCCGTACATTGCGAGGAGGGGGTCTTCTGTGTTTGCCGCAAGATGGCTCTGCGTGTGGGCAGAGCGCAGAAGTTTAGCGGAAACGCACTTCGCTACTCGTGAAACTGCGACTTCTGTAAGTTACATGGTCATAATTACCGATATACACCGCAGTAGAACTTTCTACGGCGCGTTTCTAAGGCAACACCGCTACACTAGAGGCGATTGGTTGAAATTTTCAGAAATAAGTACAATGTATGCGTTTGCCACGCGAGTGGTACTTCTGGGGGCTGCCTTTTGTTTATTAGAAATAGCATTGGGATAATAGAGCAACAAGTTACTTCATGTGAAGGGGGGCGTTTGCTTATTTGTGATTTTTCTTTTTCTGGATTGCTGTGGCGGGCGGTTTGTGTATACGCCCCTAATAATGCTCGAGAACGTGAACAATTTTTCGTTTATCTGAGGTCTTTCTTGCGGTGTGAAAGACACGTTCTAATGTTTGGCGACTTCAATTGTGTATGCCGGCCGATAGATCGATCGAAAAAGCAACTTAGCCACGATAAAAGTGCCGCACTTCTGCATGAAATTTTGTGTGATGTTGATCTAGAGGATGTTGGGAGTGTTCTTGGTTCTTACAGTCATGTGCAGTATACGCATTTTCAAAGAGACAGCCACTCAAGGTTAAACCGCATCTATGTTCCTGTTCACTTAGTTCCACTACTTTCTGAATATGGTGTAGAATGTATCAGTTTCAGTGATCATTGTTTGGTAACGGTTACGATAGGTATGAAAAAGAAAGAACAGAAATTTAATTGGCACCTATGGAAACTTAATGACAACCTTAGGCAAGATGAAGTATTTCTTAAAAGAATAAAAGAGAAATTAGACGCTGTTCTCCTTGAGGATGCAAAAAATGTTGTAGAAGCTTGGGAGATGTTCAAAACCGAAGCGAAAACAATTGCTTTAGAGAAAGCATGCGTGTTGCGGCAGAAACAAAAGCAAGAAGAAAAGCAACTGCAATGCACGTTAACATACCTGTTGAACATGGAAAGCGGCGGGGCTGGTATATTTGCACATGATATTAAACAAATTAAAGCGAAACTTGAAGTGATTGATGAAGAGAGATATCGTGGCGCGGTTTTAAGAGCACGCGCTGAACGTGTATGGCTGGGTGAAACGCCCACCAAGCGAGCTTTAAGTGAAGAGAAGAGGTACGCTATGACCAAGGAAGTAAAAGAAATCGTTTTTCAAGGGCAGCTTACAAATGACGGGGAAATGATAGAACGTGCTTTCGTTGACTATTATAGCACGCTGCTAAGCAAGAGTACAAGCGAGATCTCTGCGTTTAAGAGTGAATATTTACCTCTTATGCCGAAAATTGATGGTCAACTCAAGGATGCCCTTGAGAGGCCGATTTCTGTAGCAGAAATTGAAAAGGCTATAGATGACCTTAGTGCAAGGAAATCGCCTGGACCGGACGGACTTGGGGCAGCGATATATAAAATTTTCAAGGTTGAAATGGCTGAGGCTCTGCACCGCGTCATAACCAAGTGTTACGAACAAAAATGGACGCCTCCTTCTTTCCGACAGACACACGTAGTACTGATACCTAAATCAACAGACCCCATTAAACTTCAATCCGTAGAGACCTACCGGCCAATAAGCTTAGCAAATATTGATTATAAAGTATTTATGAAGGTGCTCGCCCATCGCCTTCAAAGTGTAGTCAAATCCCTAGTAGGTACACATCAGACATGCGGTATAAAAGGCAGGACTATATTCACAAATATACATATAGCGCGAAGCATACTTGAATGTTGCGATACGATGGGAGATCATGTAGCTATGCTACAACTAGATTTGGCCAAAGCTTTTGACAGGGTGTCCCACGAAATCCTGTTTATGCTTCTTGATTATGTTAATGTCGGATCAGTCATTTTGGACGGGGTAAAAATGATGTATGATGATTGTACCACAAACTTAATTATTAACAACAAACTGAGCAGGCGGATTGCAGTAATGCCTAGCATAAAGCAAGGCTGTCCGACCTCGGCCTTGCTCTTTGCACTTTATTTAGAACCTTTCTGTTTAAAGTTACTACATAGCCATAATATTCGCGGGTACACATTCTTTGGTAGAGAAATAAAAGTTTTAGCTTATGCCGACGACATAGCAGTGTTCTGTCGCGATAAACAGAGCATTGCAGAAGCTGTGAGGGAAGCCCAAGCTTTTTGCAAGGCTTCCGGTAGTGCCATAAGTTGGTCAAAATGTTTAGGGCTTTGGCAAGGGAATTGGCCAGATGCACCAGAGGTCTTTTGCAAAATGCAGTGGAGTGTATTACCCGGCACTTATCTTGGGGTTCCGCTCAGCGCCTACCGTGAGCCAATCGAATACTGGACGAGCGAGAGAGACGGAATGAAAGAGCAAACTAACAAATGGGGAGGCCACAACCTTTCTATGTTTGCTAGAGCCAAAGTATGTAATATCTTTTTAGTAGCTAAAGTGTTCTACGTCCTTCAGGTCCTATGCATGAGCCGATCTTCAATTCAAAAAATACACAGAGTGTTTGCAGAGTTTATTTGGGGTTCGGTGTGGGAACACACGAGCAGAAGTAATTTGTTTCACACATTGCGCAATGGGGGACTTGGTTTAACGCATTTGTTTTTCAAGCAACTTGTATCGAGATTTGTTTTCTTCCGCGACCAAAGCGATGGGTTTCTGCGGAAGGTAATCCAAGTGAGATTGCGCAACGCTTTGCCCGATTTTGTTGTATCGTCGCACGCAATCAAACCGATGGCACTAAAGGGCTATCTGCGTGAAGTTTCCATGGCGATACGTCTTCTAAATGCTCGGTTTTCGAAAGACTACTTGTTTGCAGTGTCACGAAAACAATTGTATAAGGATCATGTTGAAGTGTTTATACCTACACCATTGTATCGTTCTATGTATTACTTAGGGCCTGAACGAGATGTTTTCAAGCGAGTCAATAATATGCCTGTACGAGCTAACACAAAATCATTCTTTTTCAAACTGCATACCGGCACACTGCCTGTTAAGCCATGGCTAAGAAGCAAGGGCTTGTTTGTCCCATGGTCAGACAACTGTCTTATTTGTAACAAGGAAGAAACTGTCGAACATATTTTTCTTGACTGCCACGATGCCCGCTTTCTTTGGGACATCCTGCAAAGAACATTGAAAAAGGAGCTTCCTATCACTGCGTTCGGAATAAGGTTTTTGCCATGTGCTGAACCTGACGGTGTGCCGGTGGACATGTTGATGCTATTGTGTATGCAAAGTGTGTGGCGAACTCGTATGGCTGTACGCAATGCTGATGTTGATGCAAGGCCAGCAATGTATTATTTTACTGAGAATGTTAATTATACAAGCGAAGTGTTGAAACTGCTAAGTGATCCGCCAAATTGGCTTTCAGTGTTGGACAGTTTGGCTTCGATGAAGCTATTTTAACATGACACGTCAGTCTTAGTAACGACTAGACGTTTTAACATTCGGTTTTATTTGACAATATTTGTATGTACTTGCCAAGCCGGTAATAAAGAAAAAAAAAACTCGTGGCTGAGTGGTAGCGTCTCCGTCTCACACTCCGGAGACCCTGGTTCGATTCCCACCAGCCCATCTTGCAAGATGTTTTTTTTTATTTATGAAGTGCCTTCTGGGATTTATGACCCACGACTAACGCCGCGGACGCCGACGACACCGGCTTTTCTGCGACACCAGCTCCTTAACGCTGTCGCGTTGAGTTGAACCAAGCAGCAGTACGTGCAAAGTCATTAAACAAAAATTTAAGGAAGTCCGGAGTCGCAGTCTGGTGCTCCTGCAGTCTTCATCAGCTGTGGGAGCATGCAAAATGATTGTTATTATTGCAGTTATGTACTATCGGCGTCAAATGAAAGTTGAACAGCGGAGCGCGTGGCCCAAGCACAAGTTAAGATATAGTGCGCGCCGTCCAGTCATCACCATTGACAGGCGCGCATATCCGATGTTGCCGCACTGCGCGATCCCCCTCTAGTGAGATAATTTCGCTTCTGTCCTGGTTCTTACATTTGAAAGGGAGGATATAAAAAATAAAAACGAAGCTAAAATATTGCAGTTTACGGCGAGTCTTGTCGCACAGATCGCCGAAGCCACAAGTGGTGTCAGCGCGAATAGCGGTGTGCGTGGTGCAGTTTGCACCGTCATCGCCCGCACCGTGCACCGTCATCGCAAGGTAGATTCGCCTGGGCAAAGACCTCTCCCATACTTCTCCAACAACCCCGGTCATGTACTAATTGTGGCCATGTCGTCCCTGCAAACTTGTTAATCTCATCCGCCCACCTAACTGTTAAAGAGGCGGCATTAGTCCTTAACATTAGTCATGTAAATAAATATGCGGTGGAAATTACCAAAAAGCGATTGGAGGACTGGTGGCTCAAAAGCAGAGAGGTGACAAAAGGTTAAAAGTGTAGGAAGACGTATTTAAAGAAAATGGCGAATTTTAATAACTGAAAACACAGTTATACAAAAATAAGCTGAGCATGGTGAAAACTGCCATCACCCCGTTTCAAAGGGGACGCTCCTACTTTCCACCCATCCATCCATCGTGCTCTGATAGAGGCCCGGCAGCGTATTTCCAATTGCTAGTAGGTACAGCGGGACGTGGCACTTGTGGAGACGACGGACGTTTGCGCGCATGCGTGAATAAGAGCGGGTGCGAGAGAGGAAATGTGGGGACTTTTGCTCTTTGAATATACGACTCTGCCTAGGCACAACGGAGAAGTTTCTTAGCGCGTGGTGTATGCGCATGTTGTCAGAGTTGTCGGACGATCCTACCGCTGTCAAGCAGATGTAGGACTCGTCGGACTACTTCGCCGCTGCCACCATTTGAAGGAGTCGAAGGTCGTAGATGAGGAACTCGGTTAACAGGATTTATTTACAGGATTTGACATTTTAAGACAAGATACATTGGTTGTCTAGCGCGACTCCCATATGGAGCCCGCAAGATTAACATTCAGCAAACAGCATTCGAGCACACAGCTCCCTGCGACGAGCACGACACGAGCACACTCTAGCAGTCGGCAAACGCTGCTTATAAGCTCTCCGCTTGACGTCATAGTTCGACGTCATCGCTCGGCGTGGACGGAGTGCGAGTGGTCGGAAACGTTCGTCCAATCATTGTAAACTTGCCGCCGCCCCGCAGTACAGCCCACACACACAAAGGCTAACACGTTCGAGCCTACACACACAAAAGCTAACACGTTCGAGCCTACACACACAAAGGCTAACACGTTCGAGAGCCCCGTGGACGGAAATGTTCGTGTTGCACACACACACAGCTCTCAGTGCCGCACAGCTCTCGGTGTTGACGTCAGAGGGCTTCGTGGAACTCTGCTCCGTACCACATTCCTGAGCTGACCGCGCGCCACGTGGCTGCCGGTAATCGGCAGTTCTCGGAAGGGTGTCTCGTCTCGTGGGCTTGGAACACGTGCAGCAGGCTGAAAGCTGGCACGTTGCCACCCCGTACGGCCATTCCTAACAATGTCCCCAGCAGAAGTCGCGGGGCGCGGTAGTGCTTAACCTAGCATCGCAAGTTAGCGGCTCGACGCAATCATATTGATTCACTCGTGTTGTTTGCTCATTAAAACAACGTGTCACTATTTCGCATTATTGGCGGCGCCTCCAGTACACCAAAGCGGCAGCGGGGACATCAAAGCTATAGAAGCCGGACTGGTCCGTGGGTTGGGGCTCGCAGAGGCCTGCGCGTGCCAGGGGAGTATAAGATCGGCTGTCCGCTATGAACACCCCCTGGCACGCTTCGGCCTCCGCGGCCACAACCCACGGGCCGCCCTGCTTCCAGCTTTGATCCCCCCGCTACCGCGTGGGTGCCCCGGAGATCCTGCGCCGCCTGCTTTAATAGCCTGTCCGCTATTCCGGCAAATAGGGGCGGTTTGGGCTGAGGATTGCCGGATTTGCGGGGGCGTAAACGTGAGCGACCAGAGCGGTGCAGCCGCCTGGTGGCGTAGAGTTCAACCAAACAAACACAGAGCTAAAACTGCGTGTAAAGGATGTTGACAAACGGCATGAAGGCTGGGAGGTAATTTCGGCCGAGAATTGTGGGAGGTCGCCGTTTTCGGCTTCGCCGAGAGTAAAACCAGCCGGGCGCTTCGGTAATGAGTTGGGAGGCGCTCTTTGGCGGCAGATAGCCCGCGCCGACACCTCGGGACATCTTAACCTGTCGCGCGTGCGGTCTTGAAACGTAAGAAAGGGTGCGACGTTGGGCGCCCTTTGGCCCGGAAGCGCGGACGGAGGCGCCCTACCCGGGACGGACCACGGGCAGAGCGTCGTTAGGGCGTCAATGGCATGCCGGGGGTACAAAGGGGCAGCTTAAAGCCAGAGGGATCGGTGACCCGATGCGCGGTCTCTTGAAAGGCAGGCTGGCACCCGAGACAAATCCATCTCTGCACTTAGCTTTATGGGCCCGCCGGAGGAGACGAACCATGCACAAGACGGCATGGTGAATCGGCGGGTGCGCTTCGGCAGGGGTGCCCTTTTACGGCACGCAGTGCGCGATGGTTTTAATTAAGGTGCGAGGACGGGGCGACGCAGATGGTCGTTCCCCGTAAGTGCTTTTCAAAGTGTCGGGAGACTTTCCAGTACGTGTCACAGAGCTGGACAGTTGGGATGTTGTTTGTTTATTTGTTGTTTGGTGGTTCCTTTCTCTCCCTCTATCTTTCTGAATGTTCCGAGGAACGCAGGGAGAGGGTGAGAGAGAGAGAGTATGTCCAATGAGTGACAGCCCAGTTGACCCTATCAGGTCACTGGGGTGTCGTGATTTGCCGTGAGGGGATTCGGGAGGAGCAACTGAAGGGTTAAAACCTGACTCCCGACCTCTCACGGGGGGTTCCGGGCGCAGGAAAGGTGCTCTGCACTTTCGACTCTGCCGAGTTAAGGCGCCGGTCCCAGTTCGTACGTCAAGACCCCAAGGGTCTTGACGTACGAACGGTGCTATGAACTATCGGCTATGTCGAGTTGATACGTCAGAGCCACTGTAAATTGCTGTCAATGTAAATATCGTGTACATAAAGTCCATTCTCCAAGTGCAACGTCTATGGCGTCCCATCTCTGATGGAAGAGGAGAAACGACGACAGCTGAAGCAAAATTTTCTACCAAGTAAGCTGGTTACGCCAGCTTGGAGCACTCGGTGCTCACGAAAGTAAGAAGAAGGTAAAGAAAATTTACTCTGCGCATTAACCCACCATATTCTGCTGCGCTGCAGATGCAAATTTTCGGCAGCGGCGTAATTGTGAACACGATTACGCCGCTGTCGAAAATTTACACCAGCAGTTAAGCAGAATATAGTGATTATCTTTGTGTTTGTGTGGTTCATGTAACCGGCAAACCGCCCAGCTTGCCGGGATACCGACGTACTAAAATTCTCCAATATAACCTCAGGTGCTCTCCTCCCAAGCAACCCTAGCCGACTGCCAATGATTGGCCGATTGTTGGGAAGTAGTCGGCAGCCGGCTTCACTGGCCGCCAGACTTCCGAAAACAGTCGGCCTGACGTCTCCTTCCAGCTACATCGGCACGCGGCCGGCCGCGCGGGCTGGGCCTCCGTCAGGGCACGACTGAACGCCGAGCGCGCCAAACGCTCGTCGGCGCGACAAGCCGGCAATGCATCGGGCCGGCTTTAGTTGCCGACTGAACTTTGGCTCCACGTATTTTGTTGTTGTTGTTGTTGGACAGCATAAAATGTATTGCACTAAGTAGATAACTACAATAATAACGAGCATTTTGCATGCTGCCACAAATGATGCACACTGCCGAAGCACGAGACTGCACATCTGGACCTTTTTTTTTAAATTATTTTTTATGAGTTTGCTCGTGTTGCTGCTTGGTTTCAACTCACGTTTCGCTAAATAGCGGCATTCTTTTGTTTCTCAGCATTGGTGAAACGCTTTGCATTGCTTTTAAACTGGTTCGTTCGCAGTTGGTTTGGTTCGACTGTGTAGGAGGTGTCTTTTATGCGAAGCATATTACGAGGGCTCAACCCAGCTCCTCAGGCGCGGCGGTGACCATGAAATCACGTGACACCGTGACGTCACGACAGAGGAGAAGTGGCTTTGGCTCAACTCTTGCAAGACGGGCTGGGTGGGAATCGAACCAGGGTCTCCGGAGTGTGGGACGGAGACGCTACCACTGAGCCACAAGTACAACGCTTCAAAGCGGTACAAAAGCGCCTCTAGTGAATGCGGTGTTGCCTTAGAAACGCGCTGTTTCTAAGGCGTGCGTCTCTTGCTCAGGCGCACATTTCGTTGCCGCGCCGAACGCTGCTTTGCTCGACGCTCACCGCGTCCAATGCGGGGCGCGTAGTCGCTGCCCTGTAGCCCATTGTCTTACACCCCTTGGCGGGTCGACGGGAACGCTGTCGCGTTCCACTCTTGAAGGCGAAGAAGTAATGCATGAGTTGTTTCTTCGTCTAGCCGAACCAAATATAGCCAAGCAACAGCAGTTCACCAGGCTAAACAGTGGTTCAACAACTAAAATAAAGGCTAGTATGCTTCGCATCCTGGGCTTAACCTTACCTAAGCCACAGCCATTTTTTTTCGCATGAACCGTGGCAAGCAGAGATTAATTAAACACTTTGTGAAAAATGCAAGAAGGAAGAATGCGACCTCATTGCGAAATTTGAGCGCGAACGAACAAGCAATGTAAACGCGCATGCCTACTTCCAACGACAAGCTGATATAGCCTCCGGCGACTCGGAGCAAGGGAAAAAAAAAGTAAAGGAAAATAGTCCAGAGGCGGGGAAGAATGCGGGCAAGAAGGGAGGACCGAGCCCAAGGCCGAGTAGCGTGGCCGGGTAACCGCAGTATGGAGCTAGGAGGGGAAAGAAAAAGAATAAAGAAAAATACAAAACGTGCGCAACCAGGGAAGGCAGGCGGCGAAGCGCGGGAAACCTTTATTTTCGGTCGCTGTAGGCTGCGCTTGCGGCCGAGACGCCAGCGGTGTCTGTTGTCAGTAAATTTTGAATAAACGGTGCGATCTATATCTGAGCCCAAGATGAGAAATTCAGAAACACACCCAAGGCAGCACCGCAAAAGCACTTGCATGCGGAAGAATTAACATGGATGCATACGCTATAGTGCGTCGCAACAAATGTACAGTTTAATAGTAAGATTTTTTTAATCAGTATAGTTTTACCTGTACAGCTTTGCTTAATATAGTTGTAAGTTTCTGGCTGAAAATATGTAACGGCTTACATTATGCAATATTGTATAGGTTTCTTTTTTCTTGTCCATCAATTCCTGCTGTCAACTTTATACGTTTTCACGTATAGCGTTTTCACATATCGCTCTTGCGCAAGAGGAAGGGCCTTCTCGACAATGGCGCCACTCCCCAAATGGCAGACTGCGCGCTGCATGCAGGCGGCCACGTAACCTATAGCTCTCATCTAAAATAAAGCTTCGTCATTACAATATTTGACTCATGCCTGTACTGCCTCAGTATACGAAATCGCATCCGTCGGAAGTCTCATTGTGGATATTTTACATATGAACGTCCGGTAGATATCCCACACTTCTAGCTGGCACATAAAAAAAAAAAGTCGTTTGACGTGATCGAACTTTCGGTTCCCGCGTTCGAATATACATGTTTTCTGGTTTTTATATGGGGCTATGATGCACTTATGTGACAAATCGAGACCACCGAACATCCGAAAGGACGTCTAATTGATAAAGACACCATAATGCATAAACGAGGTTTACGCCTAAATGAGTATTTGTAATTAATGACATAATGTAGCGAATGGGTACAACCACACACAGAGACACACGTAGCTATAGAGTACCTGAATGCTGGTGTAAGTTGACCATTGAAGTAATGAAATAACATTACTATAAAGGAGGTGTTCCTTACTTGCTGCTACCAGCGTGAGCCAGAGAAGAGGCGACACACGAGAGGTGCGCACTTAATATTTGCACGAATATAACGCAAGTTATTTCCCCGAAATTTCGAGTCTTGGAACGCGCCTCGCATTATATTCGGGTTCGTGACATGAACATAGCGTGTGCTATTTTTATTTTACTTTATCTAACGCTGACATTTCACCGTGCGCAAGAGCACGCGAGCTGGGAGTTCTCACTGTTCATTTCGCGCCGCCTTTATCCTCCCGGTTGAAAACGCTCTTAGTGCCGCATCAGCATGGTTACGGCGTATTAATCGAAACCTTGTGCAAGACGATCAGCGGTGATGTGCAGGCGCGCCAAGCGAGCGGCCTTCGAAGTCGCCCGGAGAATCGTCGCACAGTGCCTTCGCCGTATTCGATTCTATTACGGGTATGTCTGAAGTGCTGCCTACCGAATAACTATGGTCGCATGGGGGGCAGAAACCGTCATCGCCGACGGTGACAAAGAAGTCAGCAGTAACAATGAGTGATTGTGCAGGCACTTCTCCTTTCACGGCATTTTGCGACGGCAGTTCGCAGTAACGAGTAATAAATTGCGCTTTGCGAGCACCCGCTTTTCTACGTCGTTTCCTGTTTCCTTGCGACATCACTTCGTGTAATATATATATATATATATATGTCGTTTTTTTTTTGTGAGACCGAAAGTCCCCTCTCATGTTATATTAGTGGTCGCGTCATTTTGTGCATATACGCTAAGCGTTTAATTGTTTTTTTAGTGACGTGCCACAAGGGACCATGCACACTGTCCGACAGCCGCTGAGCCAATTCGTATATTTAAGAAGCTGTGTTGATGCAGCTTAGTCTTGCAGAGGCCGCCAAATTTAATGTCTTGTCATCGGTCACAAGAAAAGCTAGCATAATAAAGTAACGGGGCACGAAAGGTCATCACGAATGGTTCAGGCAGCAATTGAACAACACTTTGAAATTGAACCTTCAGGCCACGCATTCACACGCGCCAGTGCGTTCCGACAGGCTGCGCAGTGCTTTGAAGAAGTGAGAGGCAGCAATTTTTTGTTGTTGTTGCTTTTGCGTAACAAATGGTTGAAGGACGAATATATATAATGACGGAATATATACCAGCTATACAAAAGCGATGATGGCGGTTCATCACAAGGGGAAAAACAGCAACCATCACATACAGACGTTAGTGACAGTTCATCTGGCAGTTAGATCACCTTCCGGCTAAATGATGGTTCTGTGTTTTGTTCTGGACTGATAGAACTCTAGTAAATAGAGTGAATAATGAAATCAGAATCAAATTTATTTTCGCCATACATGCGGGCGCGCATGCAACGACCACTATTATGAGAGCAAGAGTACGTGGAGACCAGTGTGCAAGTCGCAAGAAGAAGACATATCGCGTAAGTATTACATTTGCTTTACCAAAAAGCACAAGATTTCAATACTTCAAAAACGGATATATTTGCAACACTATTGTGTCGTTCATTATTGCTTTCTTCTTTTGTAGTTAAACTATCGAGAAAATAACTATTTAACGGGGAACAAAATTTAATCAAGTGGATATTGCATTAGACAGTTCTCGTAATAGTCATCTGAACTGCAGAAAGAATCAAGCAAAATTGTTCGCGAACGACGCGTTAATTGTAAACGGCCCTGTCGCAGCACAGAAAAAATCGTCAAACGAACTAAGCGCAGGCGACTCGTGGACTGTACAGTTCTAGGAAACATTTCAGTTAGATGTTTTCTCTGGGAAGGGTGAAAGAAGCGATTATACGAAGGCGAATTGTGAAGAGATGTCAAAATCTGCAATTTTTCTAGCTATTGTCGATTCGTCTAAGAATAATTAAGGCTGCATGCCAATCAATGTAAATCATAAAATAGAGCATTTCTGCTGTCGACGTGGATTTGATTGGGAAGAACTAGAGTTAGATCAAATTCTTCCAATTTTCGCTCAATTAACTAATGACGTTTAACAATCAAGCAGTTAAGAATTAATAAATTCATGGTATATCATGAGGGTTTTTTCAAGCGTCGTCTCCTGTGAAGCATATCTACCATTTTCGTGCAAAGCTCCCTGGAAAGCGTATTGACTGTGTATGCATGCATGCACCTACCGAACTTCGTGCACATATAGACGTGATGCTTTGACGATAAATACTTATTAAAATTCAAATTATTTATTTCTGTCTTGTAAAGGTACAGACAGCAGAGGCGCAGAAAAAGCTGTCAGATACAGATTGACAAAGCCGCAGCCCCCTTTCGCTTAGCAGAGCCTTTACAGCGACACTTTTAAAACAAAGACAATTGCACATGGTAATAACAGGTATATATAATAGTGAGCAAGTACAAAAGGAAACAAATCAAGATTATACGATATTTGTACAATACTCCCAGAGTGAGTGAGTAAAGACTTTATTTGAAAACAAGGTATTGACGGATGACCTTGAAAACAGAACCTACATGCTAACGTACATAGCACCCAAAGTACTGTTCGACGCGTTGAAGAGGTCAAAATTATTGTTCACATAAGCTATATACATATTCGTATAGCGCTACCCATCCCTGCAAAATATAGAACGCAGATTTTCATTACACACACGCACCACGCATGTGCACAGCACACACACCAAAAGGAAACGGCAACGCGCTCACAGGAAGCGCCTGAAAAAAGAAAAAAAAGGAAAAGTGTGGGGAACCGAGGTCGTCTTGGAAGCTCCTGACAGTGGAGTTTCCCGGCGACGGCCGCGCCACCTGTAGCGTCGAAAGCGCAACTCTGGTACTGATACAACTTCAGTCGACGGCGTAGTGGCGCACGTGTTGTTGTTATGACCGCGTGTTATTTGAAACTTCTGAACCACGTGCGCCACCGTCCTGCGGGTAAACGTTCTCATACCGCTGCTTTACGATGGCAAATGTGCAAGACATCTAAAACAGCCCAGGAAGAAAAGCGTGGGGACAGCGGTATTACGGCCGTGCAGGGCTGCCTGCTAGCTCTTCGACTCCACATTTCCTGGCCGGCCGTCGTTTTGTGCTCGCGCTTCCTTCCTGGAGGATCGCACTAGAAAGTATTGTAGTCAGTAGACTGAAGTTTTTGGTCAAGAAAGAGTCTTGCCGGGCAGCCGACTTACATATTTTTGCAAATTATCCGTATCTTTTAGAGCTGTTTATTTTGCTGTATACGAGGCGTACTGCGTGGTGGCTGCAGGTGTTCTGGCTTGCGTGAGTCGCTCAGCACTTCACGCTGTATGGCTCTGCTTGGGTTCAGGTTGCCGGATACGGTCACCCGAGTCTTGGCGGCAGGAGCGGCCCAAGCTTGGTCGTGCCGGTGCCTCGGCAGTTGTAAACAAAGTACTGCGGTTGCTTGTCTAATAGCAGTCTAATAAAAATTTTCTGCAAGTTGTTTACAAGAGATTTTTAGTAATTTTAAAAGATATGGCGCCTATCATCCCTGGCCAATGAGGCTTTGCAAGCGTGTCAAAACAGCATCACGGAAGGACACGTTTTGTCTACGGCGCGGGTGTACGGTAACTCAAATGGTTGGATAAGAACACCTACGGTTTAATTTGTAGCAATTGCTACGAACGGGTGGATGTCCGAATTTCCCTTCTTTAATTACTTATCTCCGCCTTGCGGGTTTCCGCAGAACTATTACGTCAAACTCTTGCCTTTGCTTGGTGTTGTCGATAAATTCGACTTCGCACTGTCATCGGCTAGCCGCCTGGTTAGATGGCTCAGATGGTAGAGCGGCGGCCCCGGAAAGGCGGTGGTCCCGGGTTCGAGACCCGGACGAATTTTTCTTCAACTTTAAGGCTTTTCTTTCGAGGAACCCGTTTAGGTTTCCTTTGTAGCACGAACGGGTGGATGTCTGATTTTCCCTTATTTACCTACGCCTAACGCTTAATAAGCTCCGCCATGCCTGCACTCAATTGAGCTGTTTGATCAAAGCATAATATGATAGTTGAGTGTACTCAGGCTACAGATACGCTGCTGTTGTGTTTGCCTTAGTGGAAGTGACACTTCTCACGATTCAGTTCTCATGAGATGAATAATAAAAAAATTGGGCCCCTCGGTTAACCCCCTTTTTTTCTTGTTTACTTCGCCAGCACAGTCACACCGGCGACTTATTTCACGCTGTGAACGTGCCCGGCAGCGTAGAACTTTTCCCCTTTACGACGAATGGCAGGGCGTATCCGACCGGCTAATCTTAAGATTGGTCTGAAACCCCACAGCAAAACTTGCGCCATTTGCTCGTTTCAAAACAAGCATGAACAAGCGATCACGTTGGCAGATCCGCGTGAGTAGCGCGGTCCGTCAGTGTCAGTTTTGACGGAAGGTGCCGCAAGAGGCGCTGACGATCGCTGCTCGGTCGCGCCCCCCCTTGGGCTGTCGCCTCTCCCTCTCCCAGAAGGAATGAAGAGGTTCTTGGAAAGCAGGGACGGGCGATCCTCTCTGTCAGCATCAGCTCCAACCAGCGAGGACGGGGCGAGAAAGCGAAACGGGGCTTTCCTTGCTGTCTATTTTTTCTTCGTCAGGACAACGCCGCTTGCTCACAGGGGCGCAGGCGAGTTCCCGCCAAATGGCGCGGGGGCGCAAGCAGTTGCGTGAGTTGCCGCCAAATAGCTCTGGATGCCAGCTCGTTCCGCGTCTCTTGGTAGACTAGTTGGTGCATTTCTGCTATCATGGACTGCGCATATAAACGCAAACTACACAAAAGTGACATGGACAAGAACAGCGCAAGGCAGTGGAGCCGCCGTATCTCGCCGTTCAAGATATGCGTACTCGTAAGTGGCATTTTAATTTCACGTTGTGTAATGCATGACTGTCTTTTTCAAGTGAACAAAGGTCGCTTTGTATTGTGTAAATGGTTTTGCAACGTATGATAAACTCCTTGTTTTTCAGGCTTATTTTTTTCTGACAGGAAGAAAAAAAAAAAGGCTTTACATGAGAACTGATCAAGCGTTCGAGAGTTGGGACAGGGAAATGTGAGACGTACTTTCATGTATATATTTATAATATTATTTTTTCGTCTTGTATTTTCGTTAATTTTTTTCTAGGAAACACTGGAACGACACTGCTTAAATTGAAGCACAGTGTGCGAATGACCTGCTACGCTCGGAACTGTTATCACCATTCGGGAAGAAATCGGGTAAGACGCTTGTCTGGTTATTATTGCGGAAAAGTCATAATTAATTAGAAGTTGCTTTCGTTCCTTCCCACAGATGAAAAAACATAACTGTATGATATACGTCTGGTGCATTGCAGGTAAGAATGGATTGTGTGTGGCGCGCTTCACCGCATGTGGACTAGAGTAGATCTAGGAACATCAGACAAGAAAACACGTATGTGAAACCCTGCGGATAGCCCATATGTAAGTTCTTCCTCAATTATCTTTTGTTGCATTTTCATAGTTTACGTGTAATACTTTGTCACCGCGGTCTCGACGTTATGTATACCTATACATTTGTCTCGTGGCAGTCTGCGTGCTATTTTGTTTGTGCAACTATGTGTTGTATTCATTTATCGCGCTGCCTGGGTGTTTTTTTTTTTTTTCACTGATATTCCGACCAAAGTCAGTAAACCTATCCTTCCTGTCCTCATGTTTCCTTGGGCGGCTCTAAAGCGTATCTTAGAGGAATATTTAGCTTCAGATTCCCGCGTGGAACAGATGGTGAGTGACATGCTGAGTTTTCTTTTTAGAGGAAACTATGTATTCATGTTTAATATTTGGTTGATTTTCATTTTCCCATTCATACAATACCGCAGCCATATGCCATTCTGTCATAGAACGTTGTTTCTAGATATATTTGTTTTATGTGGCTAAAACATTTAAAACGAGAGCGTTTCTTATCCTGGCCATTATTTTTTACAGACCACGATAACCACGTATTTGGATGTCTGGTTTAACTCTACGTGCGCTGGTTCGTGCAGGTGAACTTTTTTTCCATATACGGAGGAACGGACACCGGTCGTGCCGTGAGCACTATTCTGCAGGGCATACTTACAAATGAAGCTGCACTGCAGTTCAGCTGGAAAGGGTCGCAGGGGACGAAGCACGCCTTCGTGAAGCTCATGGCCATCACGAATATAAGTAAGAAATATGGCATAACAATCAGCTTTCTAGTGCACGTTGCGAACATCCGTACCAACTGCATGCTTAGTTTTTTTTTTCTTCATTCAAACAAGCTGCCTGCTGCTTATTGCATCTTGCTGCGTCCAGTATTAGCATTTTCTTTAATAAAATAATGCCGTAATAAGTGAGTTCTATTTGCGGCGTCCATATTTTGCCACTGCTTTTGAGGAGTTTGTTTTGCTTCACCATATAATATATGCTGTATATGCTGTTTCTGCTTTAACCCATGTATGCTAACTGTTTTCTGCAAAACATAGACCTATCATCGTTGCCATCATGTCAGCAAGTATATGTATCATGCCATAAGCTTCCCCTCTTGCCTCTCCAGACATTTACCTATTCACCTCCTTGTGCCGCTTGGCGCTCCGGGCTCCGGCGCGTTCTTTGTCTCAGCGTTTCAACTTGGCTGTTTCATACAGTGCTCAGGGGAAGCAACAAGACCTATCGTGGTGTAAATAGCCGCGCTACCTATAGACACAGTAGTCACTGTGTATGCGTGTTTTGTTATGGTTCCGTGTTCAGTCCCCCCTATTGCTAACGACATATAAATTACCAACTATCCGGTACTTACACGATTTGTGTCGTCCAGCCACTCTTCCTGACAGCTTCGATACTGATTTGCACGTCCCTAATATTGCTTTGTTGTCGTTTCTTTAATGTTTCGTGAATATCTGGCTTATGATGTTTTTGATTGTTTCACTTCAAATGGAATGCGACTCACCAACTGAACTATAAAGCGGGGGCAGCTTTCTTATATGTGCCGCTTTATTGCAGCATCTGTGAGAAGCACCTTCCCTGACGCTTCACTGGCATCAGTGGCTGGAGTCGCAAAACGCTGGTTAGTGGGAGCAGCTGACAGGGATGGAGGCCGGAACGAAAGAAGGGGCCGTGACCCCGCTTTAAGCCCACCATGAACTAGTGTTTGAAACTTGTGAACGTGTGGGTGTATATATCCAATTTAAGACAAATACAAGAAATAAAGACCTGTATAAGAATCTTTTGCCTGGCATTTATGTGGCATGAAAAGTACAAAAAAGCGTTCGCTTTCGTGTGGTACTTCTATGCCGGCCACCACACAAGCATGATGCATGATGCGCATGCATGATGCAAAAGCTACGATTATTCGGAGCGTCAAAAGTAACGTCGGCTTTCAGCACCGGGCCGATGCAATGCCGACCATTATTGTCGTCAGGGCCATGGCTTGCCCGCGTGTGGCATGTGGTCGGCTACGTTGGCCAAATAGAATGGCCTTACGGCTGGCCGACTGACTACGTACCTAAAACCTTGGTAGACCCTCGTATGGGACGCCGTCGGCCAAGTCGGCCACAGTGGTCGGGCCTAGATCGATTGCCGACGATCGGCCGACGTTAGGCCAATGTCAATCCCCAAAGCTGGGCCGCCCTTGGTTGCCGAAGTCGGGCCAACCGTTTTGCAGTCGGCCGCGGAGACGTCGGGCCGACTTTTTGCCACGGACTTTTTGTTGCTTGGGCTGAGGCCTCGGTTTGCCGGTTACACGTGCCCTCCTGGAGCAGTGCTTGCAAAAATTCCATCTATCGTCCGCGACTAACAAAGTGACCCGCGTCTTATACAACACAGTCAGTACCTTGCCCCTTCAGAGACAGCGATCACCAAATGGGGCGTCCGTGCCCACTGCCTCACCGCGCGGGCAGTCAGCGGCGGAGCTTACTCGCGCCTGCGCAGAAACGTCGAGCGCCGTCAAATGCGCCACGCCCCGCTGTACCCGGCCTGGGGCTCGGCCCATGTGGCTGACCGCGTGCCGATGTAGCTGGAAGTAGACATCGGGCCGACTGTTTTTGGAAGTCGGGTGGCCAGTGAAGCCGGCTTCCGACTATTTATTTCTCAACAATCGGCCAAGCATCGACAGTCGGCTAGAGTTGCTTGGGTACCCACTCTGATTCCAAAACAATTATCTCTGACTCGCGAGGGGCCTGTCGGAACGTCGAGCAAGGCTGGGCTCCATACTTAGACCACCGACTACTTCAAAGTTGTACCTACACCGGGGACCCCGCTCACCGCGGAACATATAGTATGGGATAGTATGGGCTCCTGCTCATATGGGTCTCGAGGGGAACGAGGCAGCCGATGCCGCCACCCGCACGCTCTCTCTCCGGGCCTCCTTTCTCGACCCCCTAGATAAGGATCTCGAATTCAATCCCGCGTATTCTTTTAAAGACATTGTCCTGCATTATCAATCTGGCCATAGCCATTAGCCTCGCCCGAGTAAGGGACTATCGAAGACGGAGGAGCGGCTTCTACTCCGTCTCTACACGAACACTCAGATGTGCCCGGCAGCACACAAACATTTTGATCCTTCCTTCGCGGGCAGTTGTCCGCACTGTGCGGAGAAGTCTTCGGACAGCTACCACAAGTTGTGGGCCTGCCCATGCAACGCAGCTATTGCCCCTCACCCCAACCCCGCCGGGGAGGACTGGGCTCTAGGACCCTGCTCGGCTGCTATGACCTGCAGGCCCAAAGGGCCTTGGTCAAGCGCAGCCGGGCAGCAGCCGAAGCCACATACCTCCATGTGCTTCTCTTCTGAGAGCAATAAAAGTTTTGCACCACCACCACCACGACGCGCATTTAGCCATGCCAGATTAGAGTGACTCTACGCCAGATCACGATGTCCCAACGATTACGAAGCGCCTGCCGCTCTCGGCACGGACGGACTCGAGAGTCGAGTCCGGCGTTGGCCGACGCTTGTATTGGCGGCGAGGATTACGGAGTCGCCATCTAGCGGAAGCGCCTCGCTGGCGTAGTATGAGGGATCAGGCGGCGCGCTCCTCATATATGTTTTCATAGGTTTTGCTGTCAGCGCTCACTGAAAACACCACGCGCGAGCTCTCCCGGACATTTCTGCAAGTACTTTCGAAACGAGAGAAGTTTTTTACTGTCTAAATAATAACCTTGGGCAAACTGAAAGCACACAATCGTTTACAGACGCTATCTCTTTACCGAATACGTACAGTGAACGCCACTGCGCGCGGTCGCAGCGATGGAGTCTCCCGAACCGGCTTCTTGCGTGAAAGGTAGGTGAACGCTGAGAGCAAGCTATCTGAAATATGTTCTTATAGTGTTTGTAAAACTAAATGGAGCGTAATAGAACGAAGCCTCAATGAAGCGATCGCGAGGATTCCCAGCGACCGGCGCGTCTGGATGCTTGTCCGCGCACTGTTTCGCTTTCTCCGCGCGCGTTTTCGCACCGTGCCATGAGCTTTAGGCCGCAGAATATGAGCATTTGACAGTATACAAGCAACCATTGCTGCGTGGGTGTTATCAGAGCTGTTCAAAAATAACTTCATTGTAGAGACTTCGAGGCCTACGGGGACTGTGATGTGCCGTCGCGACGATTCAATCTTTTTTTTTTCTTCTAAATTCTTTGACCTTTCAATATTATTTCTCGAGTTGCGTCACACTGTATGTTTATCGGTGTTCTCAGCGTGCAATTTCTCGCTGCTCCTTTTTTGTAATCCAGTGCATGCATTAATTCATAACACAAACATGACCATATGCCATGCTTTTTTAAAATGTGCTTCTTACTGCTGCCTTTCGACTCCACTCAACTTGCCACTATCTATAGCATCGACAAGTTCATAGACCAAACCGTCATGACATTAGTCGGGCAGCGGACTCGGGCGAGCGCCTCAGTGCGCGTTTTCAGAGCATCGCAGACCGGGCGCCGTAGCAGAAATCTTCCTCGCGTATGTGCTTGCTGCATACCCGAGTTGTAGCCGATGTGTGCCGGTTTTATGTTTCGCGAGCCAAACTTCACGCAGCTTGTCCTGCGGCTACGTGTGAATAAGGCTGACTGCGGGCTCCGTTGCGTACATCTGGCATTGTGGCACCGAGCAGCAGCCTACCATCTTGCGCGCCTTCAAAGGCAGCCACTACCTATTGTAGTGCTTTTAAGCGTTGTAAAGGAGACACTCGAAACGGGAAAATTTCGCCACTAAATGAGGACCGCAGCGTACGAGGGAATTGAAACTCTCGTTTTCAGCTCGCTTCGGCGCTCCCGAAGCAGCCGACGCGGCCGTGATCGTGATCCACGTGATCCTCCTAGCACGTCACGCCGATGGTGGCGCCAGCTTTTCCAGTGGTGGAACTCTGGCGCTTCTTCCATGGTTGGCACCATGTTGGCACTACAGTCATCTAGTGTTCTAGATGGCACGGTCGGCCGTGCTCTCGCTTAGCCACTAAGATGATGATGATGATAGTCATCTAAAGAAAGGAAGGGCGCACTTCAGCTGCTGCAGCAGCACACTCCGGTGAGAGGAGGAAAACGGCGACCAATGGCAGCTACGCGCTCCTGCCAGTGCCTCCTCTATCGTGTACCTCTCATTTTCCTCCTCGATCGCGAAAAGAACCGACAGACAACGAACGCGAAGGACGAGACTTACGTCCTTATTGCTTCAAAATAAGCGTTTTTACAGTAGCTGCGAGTGGTGGAGGTGCTTAATCAATGGAACAGCTGACAGAAGACGGCGGGGTGCTGAAGGAGGTGGGTGCCGACGTGCTGTCCTTTTATCGTTACGCGCCGTGCCCAACTGTACACGCAGCTCGGTCCGCTCGGTCGTAGCGTATACGTTCAGGTTGCGTTTCTCGCTGTGGTTTCTACATGGTCGATTTAAATGCATGTGGCAAGGAGGATTGATGTCATCTTATTAGAACTAAATGAGAATTTGTACTATCATGCAGGGGTAGTTGCAGCTAGGTCGCATTTAAACCTTGTAACTGTGAAAGAAAGCTCCACAAGGATTTACCCGAGAAACGCCGATCGGCGTTCGAGGTTCGACAACCAGCCACATAGTGCTTCATTTTTAAACTGCAGCGACTGCCCATGTTGGTTGACGTAGTGATGCTCAATAAGCCATCATAAGGCGGCAAAGTCAAAGCGCGCGTCTCCGTACGGTTTCAGCCCCACGTAACTTGTCCCCCGTAACTTGAGCGAAATACAAAAAATATGCAAATGCCACGTAGCTGGACAGAACCAAGGGAATGTCGTTTGCCGTAGCTTGGAGATACTCAGATTATTCCTTTTTCATTCCGCCTAATTAGATAATTAGCCTTGATTAATTAATCAACTTCTCAAATATTATAATTATATAAAAAGTGTCGACGAGAAAATTGCAGAGCGACATGAAAAACTCCCGATACATAAAAGCGCTTTTCCGAGCGCGAAAGAAGCAATCGCAAATACACCCAAAATTGCCGCGCCACTTGCCGCTCGAGCACTGCCGCCTTTACATTGGCTCGAGGCACCTCGCGTGTATTCGCGGGCCTCATTCACGCTCGGAAAGCCCAGGTGTAAGAATGCGGAGAACACTTTCATGTAGCGCTTATATCCTGCAACAGAAAGCTGTATCGGGAGTTTTTCATGTTCCACAGGTTTCTCATCGACACTTTTCATCCAATTATATTTGAGAAGTTGATTAATTAATTAGACTAGTTATCTAATTTGGCGGAATGAAAAAAATAATTACAGGGTCTTGTAAGATCCCTCTTAACAGGTGAACGGCGAAAGCCTACTCTCTTAAGCAAAGTTACACCCTTTGGGGTGTATCCCTGCCACACAACGGTAATCGTCCTCTGCCTTGCTTGCGCTTCCTTTCTTGAAAACGCCGCGCCCGCTACTTTCCTGTGGTAAATGATATGCCATGCTGTTAACGCGCATGCCGTTCGTTGCTGAGAAGTACCGGGCTCGCCGCGTTAAAGAAAGGAAATGCGGACAAGACAGATGACGATTATTGTTGTGGCAAAAGGGCGTAATTTTTTTTAAGAGTGTACTTGACTACAATTGGTCATTTCATACCCATTACAAGTCATTAAAAGCCATTTCAGTCATTTTTAGTAATTACTGCTCACTACTAAGCATCTTTAGTCATTTGTAATCAATTGTGATCCTTACAAGCCGTCATTAGACATTTTGGTCCTATCATTATATATAGTCATTTTAGTGGTCATCACAAGTCATTTCAGTCATTACTGGTCATCACTAAACATATTTAGTCATTTTTAATGAATTGTGTTGGTTTGCTGAGCACGAGGTCGCGGGATCGAATCCCGGCCACAGTGGCCGCATTTCGATGGGGGCGAATATGCGAAAACACCTGTGTACTTAGATTTAGGTGCACGTTAAAGAACCCCAGGTGGTCGAAATTTCCGGAGTCCTCCACTATGGCGTGCCTCATAATCAGAAAGTGGTTCTGGCACGTAAAACCCCATAATTTATTTTACATTTAATTTGTTTTTAATGAATTGTAGTCGTTACAAGTTGTCGTTAGACATATTGGTCATTTAGTAGTAATTACAAGTCATTTCAGTCATTATTAGTCATTACTGCTCACAACTAAGCATCTTTAGTCATTTGTAATCAATCCGCCTCTTTCACTATCCTTCATGTTCCTGTGCTGCACTCTGACGCACACCTCTGGAAACGTTTTGGAAGAGTGCCGAGGATTTTGCCCATATTGAGTGTACGTCGGTTGTGCGTTTCGTGAATCGCGATTGATTATTCATGGCTTCTCCGGGGCAGCTTGTCGTTCACCCATCGACTATACTGGGTGAACAGGCCCGAGTGCACTATTGGGGTAACAGTGCGGCCGATAAAGGTACGCTGAGCTTCGTCTGCCGACGCGGCTGCCTTAGAGTTCATTGTTGCTGATGTCAGCGCTTGCACATCACTTTCTGTATTCCTTTTACACATTCACTAAACATTTTGCACATTCAAGAAGCCTTTGAGCGCAGCCTTCCACATCGGATTTGCCAAAGCGGTGCATTTGTTTAGATCTACAGCTTCAGATCGCTGTTAGCTTCCGATGTTGTAGAAACGGTGCATTACTTTCTCAAAACATAGGAAAACATACATATCTGCGCATATGAGGTGTATTGTTCCACCTTGAGACGAATCAATATGAGCAGCCGAGCCACTGAAACAACTGCAACTGTCATCCGGACACATATATGTTACGGGCTGTTAATACTGATTCTCACTTTTTTTTAACTTCATCATACTTACAGTTTGCGAGTACCATAACCTTTTATTAGAGAAAACTGTGCTCGGCATAAGCCCTCACTTATAGGCCATGTAGTTCCCTCGCGAAAACGTGGATGCCATCGCTGACACCATTGGTAACTGAGCGAGTTTATGCTGCTGTACTGAATGCACCGTTTTTTATTTCCTGTTTCACGTAGAGGTAAAAAGTGCTTCTCTGGAATTAAGAAATGTGTCAGCATAACAACACACACAGACTCACCATCTGCGTGACTGCGACTGGCAGCGTTAGGGGCGGTGACCAAAGTACAAGATGTTTTATTGTCGCTGCTTGCCGCTTATTCTGCGCGTGCCGTGTGAAGTGAAGAGTTATGAAACATAGTTCCAGCGCACAGTCCCCCACCCCCTCCCCCTGTGTACATAAAGCCCTGTTTTCCATGAATAAAATTCACTTAAGTCCGGCGTTCGTGTTGTCTTTCTCTCCTCGTCCGTGTCCAAATGTGTGCTGGAACTATGTTTCATAATGCTAATCATAACCAACTAGCCCAGCTGTCCGTACTTAGCGAAGTGAAGAGTAGTTGTTAAATCCCACAACTGAACTATGAAAGTGGTTTCTTCATCCTGACTGCTTATTTTTTAAGTTCAGGTCCATCGGTAGCGAGTGCACGAACTCGACGGGGTGAGGCTTAACTTAACCTTCGCTAAACAGGATCAACTTTGGCTCAAACTTCATGTGCATGGCTTGAGAGGACTGAGGCTCGTGCATTTCAACTTCGAAGGCATGTCGACGCATCTTGAGGGCGAATAATTATATATATAAGGGAATGAGCGCTGCAGCTATCGTGTTGTCGGTTCGACGGCTGATCGCGTAGGGTTCTGTCAAGCTATCATATGGTCGGCATGCTGATTTTGTCAGTGCCGTCGACAAGAAAGCCCGTCGCGCTGTATGACAACTTGCACCCGTCTGTTGCGTCGTTGTCGGCCTGTTATGATCAGATGGTCTCAGTGACACTATGCCTGGCTAGTCATTCGCCTGTTGCTAGGCGACGGAAGTAAGCTGCAAAGTTTAATTTAATTTATTGCAGATATTTTTACTTTTGCCAAAAGACAATAAAAAAAAACAATTTCTGTTAATCTCACTTCACATTCTTTTTTTTCGATGCTCGCGGCAGCAAACGGTCGTTGTTAGTACTATAGCGTGACATATTTCCTGTTGCCGCTTTTTGCCGAGTGTCTCCTCTTGTTACATTTCTTTCTCTATGGTGGCACAGTGCTGAATAGTCATCCAATCGTCGCAGTCACCGTCTTGTCCGTCTCGTATCGACCGAGTGTTACCAGGCCTTAAACGAGTATATGCAGTCAGGCATGCGCTGCCATCACCAGCAAGAGTGTGCTGATGCTGCAAGAAAGCTGTGTCAGCGGAAACTACGTGCTTCAGGGTGCAGTCTGGACGAAGCCCTACACTACGCATGTTTTCTGCACTGCGCCGATGTCGAGCTACCAGTAGAGTTTCAACGCGGTACACAGCACAAGTGTTCGCTGCAGTGAGCGTCCGTGTGTTTCTATTTTTTTTTTCCGGAGTACTTTCTCTCGATATCTGGCCGCTAGGGCAGATATCGGGAGGGCAGATATTTTCATTCATATGCCTTATGGCATAAGAATGAAGATACGCGTCTTATGGTAGAGGCATGGCATATCTATAATGGTGGAAGTGCATGCGTGAGTCAGCCTTCGATTACTTTACATAAGGAAGAGATTAAGTGCCTTAACAGTTCTCTCACGTAGACCGGCACATGTACCCGACTGACACGTGGTGATACCATTCCTGAGCTTGTGTAGATGAGTTTTGTGTCTTTTTTCTTTTTTCGCCTCAGTGTTCCCTTCAGTTGATAGTTGGCGTTCGTGTTGTCCACTTCTCTACTCTTGTGTTCTGTCTGCACACCTCACCTCTTTTTTGCATAATGAATCCTTACCAACTAACTCAGCTTTCTGTCGTTCGAAGAAGTAACAAAATTGAACTTTGACCATGCGACAATTCGCTGCGTGCAACGATGTCTTTCTTTAATTCTTTCTTTTGTGGGGCGGGGGCACCGAAATGAAAAAAACCTGAAGGAAAGCATGTTGGTCACAATCGAATGCCTACTTTGGGCACATAATGCGATTACCGAAGGAATAACGAAGAAAACGTCAGACGCTTGGTCCACAGAGAACCACATGCATACTGCTTGGTATCCTACACCGGCAAGACAAGACTTTCCGGAGAGGTTGCGCTCAAGAAAGCACGTTGCAATCCGTCCGTCACAGTGATGGCAGTGAGCGACCATTATTTCTTTTTCTCGTCTGCTAGCCGGAGAACATCTAAAACTTTGCCAGGCAAAAATCCACTCGGCCAGACAAAAACGAACATGCACCAAAGTGGCCACGCTGTAGTTGGGCCAACACTAGAAGTACGTAAGTGCTCTGGCTGGCTCTGGCAGCCCGTGGGTACCGAGAACAAGAAAATTAAGGAAGCTCAATATGTCCTCGTGAATAAAAGTCAAACTACAAAAAAAAAAGAAGAAGAAGAAGAACATAGGTACCTTTGCTGGCTTTAATGTCTTGACATGGATGCTTTGGCACATGTGAAAAAAATGTTGATATTCTTTTCTGTGACATGACGGCACAACTGAACCACCACAATGCTTCATCTCATCGGACCTCACTGCGTGCTTTGTCAAGTTGTCTGATAGTGTGTTGATTTGGCTTGTCTCGTTGTACGGGCCTGTGTACAACTTTAGAAAACTCAATGCACCTTTGGCGTGAAACGTTTATAACAACATTAAACCCCCCAATGTTCCAGAAATTAAAATCTAAAGCACAAGTCTAAAGTCAACGCACCTTTTACGTCAAAAGTTTATGGGAACCTTATATACCCATTAAGTTTCAGAATTGAAATCCTCGCGCTCCGTAGATTCCGCGGCCTCTGCGAGACACCGCGACGAGCCCGCTTGCCATCAAAATGCCCTTGAAACTTTGTGCTTTGATGAGGCTCCTTGCATTATGTGACTCCAGGCGCATGGGCATTGCCACAAAATCCAGCCCAAGTTTGCAATGTTCGAGCTGAAATGCCTATGTCTTTTCGAGCATGAAAAGGACATTCTAGATAAAATCCAGAATGATTTCCAGCACTGGGGGTTGTTATGGTCTGTGGTGCATGCAGCACGAAAAAATTTCGGGAGGGGGGGGGGGGGGGCTGAAGCCCCGTAAGCTGTCCCGCTGGCTACGCCCCTGCATCTTGCCTAATCCTCAGATCATGCCTCTTCCTTACTGCAACATTACCCTACCAACACAATGTTTTCCTCTTTGCAATTGTTTCTTTTCTGTTTTGTTTTTCTTTTTCAACTTTTGGTGTTGTGTTCGTTTGTTCCGACACTTTCACATGGAATGAAGCCCTCCCATATGTAATGCCTCCGGGCCTTTAAGGCAGAAATAAATGAAATGCAATACTTTTGTGCAGGTGGTTCAACCTGGTGTGGGCCTACTGATCCCTGAAAATTGCACTGTCATCTTCCACTACAATGCCTATGTAAGTGACAATGAGAGTGAGCCCTTTGACTCTACCTGGCTGCGGAACCAGCCTTACAGATGCAGGTCAGTACACCTGCTTCACATCATAATTCCACACAGAATCTCCTTAATCATAAAACACTAGCTTGCTCATTTGTGTATGTCACATCTGGCCAACCACTGCCTATAGACGGCAAAACTCGTGCATTGGTGGCTACTTATCATACGCTTAAAAGGCATTAATTTTTACCCTGCATTGGCTTTGTGTCCCAGCAGTAAATGATGCCCACTATTCATAGTGACTGTAGTACCGATGGCTGTATATTTTATTTGCTAGCTGGGAACTAACCAGGAGCTTTTAGCTTGTGCTATTTCAGTTTGCATTAATTAGTCACTATAAAATCCTTTTTCTATTGAGTGGAAATGTTTCGAGTTGGTGCATTGATTGTGGAAGTGTTTTTGTCGCTGTCAGTTTTCAAGCTTGGTCCCAAAGAAAGATGTTATTAAATAAGCCCAGCAATAATTCCAATACAAAAGCTAATAGCCCATCAGGGTTATTGACGCCAATGAGCTACTAGTTTAGCATACATATTATTAGTCTACTTTTCTTCTGTGCACAAGTTATTTCAGGACATAATGACAACTTTAGGACTAGCAGCAATAGTTCAGGCAAGATTAAATATGTTCATTCCAAATATATTACAGTGCTTCTTTTGCTGCTGCTTTAGTAGACTGTTAAATAAAACAATCTTTAGCCTCAATTATTGACTGAATTCAGCTTCGATAATAGCTGCATGCCCACATCAAATAATGCATGTTGATGTTGGGCAGTGCTTCCGCAATCACAGCCTTCTTTGAGTTTTTATCATTGTGTGGCTGCTTGTTAGTCTCCCTTTCAGTGATACCTGGCATACATAGTAGCACACATTTAGATATACGGAATTTGGAACTAGGAAGCTTATGTACATGAAGGGTGATGTGACCGCGGAAGTTCACAACCAGACATCCTTGGATTGTGCATGCACTGTTGGAGAAAGCAAACCCATTACTTAGGAGTGGCGCCTAATGAAATCGTGCATAGGAAGCTTTAATATTGACTCTGGCACTTGAAGCCGCTTTGAAATGCCTGTAATCGATCCTTCAGGGTTCTCACTCATCACGACCTCCACCTGCTGGAGAAACTCAATAGTCTGTATGGCTATTGAATCTCACCAGTGGTAGGGCCTATTTGTCTTTTTCACAGATTATATTGACCTAAAGCTCTTGTCTCACATTAAAAACAAAGGACTTTGTGACATTCAAGAAAGTCGCAATCTCCAAGTTGCCGTGGTCAGTGTGTAAGGAGGCTACTGGAATGCACGGCTTCATCTCCAGCACCAGACTGAAAGCTGATACCCTGGAATAAGTTTTCTAGATAGATCACAGAGGAGTTGGTGTGGACCATGGAGGAAAGAATGCATAGAAGAGGCCCTGGCTAACACGGGTCAGTTGAAGAGAGTGTGGTGGCAGTCACGTGGTGTTTTTCGCAAAGGGGCACTGAGACTGGTGTGCCAAACATCAACGTTGCCATAACAATAGCGCACCTGAAGCTGTTGCTGCCACTCTCAGCCTCTGAAAAGTGAGATAAGGTTTTTCGGCTTGTGTCTTTCTCTCAGCACACTCTGTTCATGAGCCAAGCTGACTTTGGAGTGTGGTGTGTAAGCTTGAACATTGCATTTTGGGCCTGTGAGTGCGAGTGTCAGCTAGCAACACACACACTCAAGTAAGCACAGTGCAGGTCTTCGTCATCATCTTCAATGTGCTGCGGAAAAACATGGGGTTGCATCTGCTTCACTAAAATTGTTGCAGAACTTTCGTAGGCTTTTTTCTGATGCGCTTCAGCAGCAGACACCTTGGACAGCTCATACCAATGCAAGTTCAAAGCTCATACCTACCTGCTCCAGCGAGCTGATTGGAGGTGCAAAGAGAGATGGCACACCAACATGGCTGCACTTCCGGCTTCAAAAACGTGATGTCAGGGCCTCTCCTATTTTGTTTCTTTCCTTCATGGTGTGGACGGAGTAAAGCACCTAGGCAGATGGAACACAAACGTCTATGTTTATAGGAATTCAAAGTTGTGTCCTCAGAGACCTTGCGCACCCAGTAAGTGCTGTGGGCATGTCCAACAGGTAGTGCACATATGTATTGTAGCTGAAGGGCGATGAAAAAAAAGCAGTGTTTGGATGACCATGTTGTTATACACTTGCAATCTTCTACCCTAGTAAAAATTCCAATAGAAATACTAGTAGCCTCTAAGTTTAATGACAACTAAGAGCTTACTAACAAGTCATAAGGAGAACCTAAGTTGCTACAGGGAGAACCAATGGTCTATTTGCTTGTTGAAAGTCAATAGCCCAGTCAAAGAAAACACCGAGATTTCTAATTGGTCTTCTTAACACAACTGGACACACCATATGGTCCAACAGATGTTTGACACCCAATCTGGGATGCTTGTATACTCATATGCATGAACACATTATGGCAATTTGCTTCAGCGACTTACCCACCATTTCCCCATGTGCACTCTCTCTCACATGCTATGTATGAAAGTTAAATTTTGGTCACCAAGTACTGCCAGTGGTGCAAGACAAATAAGTTTTATGGCAGATTTTCAACTTAAAGGAGCCCTGAACCACCCCCTCGGGTTTGGTGAAATAACATAGCTTGCGGGTAGCATACGCTGCTGTGAACATCTCAGCCAAGTTTCGCTGTCGTACGCGGTGTGTGGAGATCGCAAGCAGATTGCAAAGTCGCCTTTCTCTCAAACGCTCTCTTTTAAACAGAAGGCCCTGTCCTCAGCCTCTTCTATATGCTTTATTTCATCATCAGACACTTTATTTTGTCATTCCTTTAGACGGCTGCTATTGGCTGATAGCTGACATGAAGCTGCAGTCGGCTACATGGGTAGATACCGTGGCCGCCACAGGGTGCCACCATGAGCCCACTGGCTAAGCGCACTGCAGCTCGCTGAGAACAACGCATTTGGCTTGTGTTTAGCGCATTGCAGGCACCAAAGACAGAAGTTGTGACATCTAGTTAACATCCAAAATGAAATTTGAACTGCTCGCCACGGTGACATCTAGAAGGTGAAGATTTGCCCCACCACACTGTAATCTTCGCAGTGTAAGGCATTGAAAAAGGAACGGGAGCACAGCGGAAGCCGTGTTTGATTGCAAATAACTCCACTTCTGCTCAAAGCATTGAAGTACGTCTTGCGGCAAGGTATTTCTAACATCATCATCATCATCATTTATTGGACCCTTAAGGACCCTTTACAGGGTATTACATAAGGGGGGGGAGTCATAGATATACATAAGTCAAAGATGTTACATAAAGAATGAATTGAAATAGCGCAGGTTAAGAAATGCAGGAATACAAAATAGGAGTACAGGCGACTTCAAATGCAACAACACTTGGAATGAAAGGAGAGATTGTTCAATTGTAGTTTCCAAAATGTGAAAGCAACCGCTCTTTAAATTCTTCAGGATCCTGCTCCCTGACAATTGCATCTGGGAGTGCATTCCATTCCTGGATTGCTGTGGGTAAAAATGATTTATTGAAGGCAGCAGTTGATCCATACAGGCGCTGTAAACTGAGTGAATTGAACAGGCGTCGTGACGAACGTGCTGGTGGTAGAAGAAGTGATTCGCGCAGATGTTGAAAATGGTAGTACAGCTTGTGGAATAAGCATAGACGTGCTATCTTGCGTCGATAGACTAATGTGGGTAAATTGAGCGATGACTTAATACTACTGATACTAGTTTTGTAGTCATATTTTGAAGATATGAATCGTGCAGCACGGTTCTGGACCGATTCTATTGCATTGATTAGGTATGCTTGATGTGGACACCAAATCGCGGAAGCGTATTCAAGTTTTGTTCGAACAAAAGTTTCGTATGCCAGTTTACGGACGGAAGGGGGTGACAACGATAATGTTCTTCTGATGAATCCTAGTGTTTTAGAGCTGTCGGCTATCAGTTTCGTGATGTGTTCCGACCAGTTAAGATTGCTAGTGATTAGGATACCGAGGTAGCGATACGTTTGTACTTGCGAGATGTTGACTGTGCGCAATGAGTACTCATGGGTGATGTTAGTGTGCTTGCGGGAAATTTGAATAAATTTGCATTTAGAAATGTTAAGCTGCATCAACCATTTGGTACACCAGTTATCTATTAAGTGCAGGTCATTCTGAAGAAGGGCCTGGTCAGACTCAGTAGAAATTCGACGATACAGGACACAGTCGTCCGCGAAGAGGCGTATGGATGATGAAATACCACAAGGGAGGTCATTAATGTAGATGAGAAAGAGAAGGGGACCAAGGACTGATCCTTGTGGAACTCCAGAAAATACCTTGCTTGAGGCTGAAGAACATCCACCTATAACGGTGTACTGGAGGCGGTCGGTGAGGAAGCATTTAATCCAGGCTAGAATTTGCGGGTGTAGGCTGAGAGAAGAGAGTTTGCAGATTAGTCGTAGATGGGGAACACGATCGAATGCCTTTGAGAAGTCTAAGAATATTACATCAGTTTGAAATAATGAATCTAGGTTTAAATGAAGCTCGGTGGTAAATTCAAAAAGTTGCGTTTCGCAAGAAAGACCAGACCTGAAACCGTGTTGATTGGCGAAAAAGAACCCGTTGTTATCAAGGTGTAGGGCGACTTGGGAATAAATTATATGTTCCATTAGTTTGCACGCAATGTATGTTAAAGTGATGGGACGATAATTTGAAGGATCAGACCGGTTACCACTTTTGAATACTGGAACTACTTTGCTTACCTTCCAGTCATCTGGAAGCGCGCCTTCATTGAGGGATTGCGTAAAGATTATTTGTAGTAAACGACTTGATGGGATTACGGTTGCTTTGAGCACTTTAGCAGATATGTTATCGGGGCCGGGACTGCTTGATAATTTCAACTTTTCGATCAGCTTTGCGATGCCTTCCGCCGTAACTGTAATGGGCAGCATCTGAGAAAATTTGGGATCAAAAAAGTTCGGAATGTTATGATGCGGTTCATGAGTGAATATCGAAGAAAAGTAGGAGTTCATAACATCAGGACGTTCGTCAGGCGACACATGCGAACCATCCGGGTTAGAAAGAGATATGTTGTGCGATTGATAGCTAGAAGGGGAAATCAGGTTCCAGAATTTTTGTGGATTTTTGCTCATTATGTTAAGTAGATCCTGATGAAAGAATTTCTTTTTGGAGGTCTTCAAGAGGCTTGTATACTCTTTCAGACATTTGAAGTATTTTTCCCACCTGAGGGCTGAACTAGAACGCCTAGCTATGCGAAAAAGACGTTTTTTCTTCCGGGATAGTTTAGTTAGGGCACTACTGAACCAGGGTTTGCCAGCGTCGCCACGAATGCATATGACTGGAACACAGGCTTCAATCAGTGCCAAGAGTTTGCGCTTGAATATTAGCTATTTAATTGAACATAGCCTATTTAATTCACTTCAAATGCCTTTCTCCACTTCGATAAAAAGGGGTTCAATGCCCCTTTAATAAAAACCTAAATGCTGCCCTTTACTGTTCATGCCAAACTACAAAAATCTCTTATGACCACTTCCTTCTTTCCTGATGCAATCGTTTATTGGAATGCGCTCCCTGACAACTTCGTTACCTGTACTGACCGAAAAAAAAATCGTGAATACCTAACAAATCACTTTGAATAACTTTCTGTTCCCAGTGTACATCGTTCATGAACCCATCATAAACCACTCGGAATAGTCTATTCTTGTCAACCCTTCCACCTAGTTTTTTTTTTTTGCGAATGTATTGCGGTGTTATCTCTTTAAATTCGAAATTTTTCTTTGATTGTTGAAAGTCATACAAAATCAGCAATGTTTCTTTTCTTGGTTGTTTTGTACGTAACCACTCTTACATGTGTTTGTATTGTCCCCTCCCCCCCCTTGTGTAATGCCTTCGGGCCTTCAAGGTGATAATAAATGAAATGAAATGGAAGACTCATATTATAATTCTGCTATTATTATTTATGTGTTTTATAATGAACTATTTTGTTGTTTCATGGCATTAATTATCCAGTGGGTTCCATTTGGGACCTACTGAAATTAGCTGACATATCGAGATTTATCAAAAGTGATTAGCATTGATAGTCGAGCCCACATATAACACCTTTGTTGCACTAAATGTGTTCCATATATAAGAAGTTCGTTATAGCTGAACTGTCGCTCCGTACTACTGTTTAAGATTCATCTAAGATTTGGGCTGGTCATATTAGACAGGTCAAGATTTATGCTGTGCTGCAACAATATTAATTATGAGATTCTGCTGTCATACGGATTGTGTTACATCGGCCAAACGGGTCAATGTTTCATAAGAGGTTGTGAGAGCATTCTTTTAGAATCCAGATGGAAGAATGCAGGTCAGGCACCCTTGGCATCGCATTGCTCAGTGTTTGGTTGCACGCCTGTATTTTATTCTACTTGTGTGCTTTGGAGGTATGAAGACGAAAAAGCCTGCCTCATAGCAGATGTATACCGAATCTAAAAAATGCGACAAGCATATAAGTGAGGTGTTGATAGTGCTACACTGCAAATAAGTACACTTCCTGGATACACATAAGGATTGAACTTGCAATCGTGTCTCTGGGGTGTCTTTATCATATTTCGAGTATTTTTTTTTTGCCACTTTCAATTTGGTTTGTGTGCACGAGTGAGTTGTTTTGTTTATATTGGATTTATTAGCAATAAACTTTGACTTGAGTCAACACTCACATTGCTTGGTCCTTTATTAGTGTCCAGTATGCTTAATTAATTTATGTATATTCAAAACCTACAGTGCCCATTGGACTTGCCAAGGTTGAAGACTGGGCGTGTTGGTATAGCATGTCAGAGGGGAATAAAGCTATTGTTGCAAGTAGTGCTCTGTGGCGCATGTTTCTCTTCTGTGTGTCTCGTCAAAATATTGCACAATCCAACCTCTAAAAGCCCATTGGGCATCATAGTAGGGGGATTTTGTTTGTGCTGTAGGTAAAGATGCAATTGCATTGAATAATCTGAATAACTACGATAGCTTCAATTGAACAGCTGGCAGTAACCTGAAAGTAGCAAGTTTTAGACAGCATTTTAGACAAGTACTGTGTGGAGGTCACAGCGTGCCTAGTGATTCTCACTTTATATCTGCACAAGTGCTGAGGGTTGCATGTGAAAGCACCATTGAAGGTTAAAACACGTTGGCGGGCTAGTTGGTTAGAATCCATGATAAAATGTGCAAGTGTGACTGAACGAGGACGTAGGATGGAACAGACACACAGACAGTGCTACTTTCAACTAAAGATTTTTATTTTCGCATGACCTGATAAATATATACCAAACAAATGGAAACAAAAAAGCACACCAAGTGGTGCATATCGAAGAACTGTTCATGTGTCCAAAACATGATCAAAACATACACTGCAATAGTTACAGCAATACACCGAGGAATGGTATCTCTTTTTCAGATAGTAACACTTAAGGCTTGCTTATGCATCTTTTTTCCAATTTTGCAATTTCATAGGCCTCCACAATCTCCCGTGTCATCCTGCTATGAGCCCTATACAAAATAGAAGTACTTTCAAACGTGGAATTGCAGCCACAGTCTCAGCAATGAACACTCAAATGTCATGTATTGCTCCCTGCTTGGGACTTATATCTAGCTAACCATGACTATGTGGTATAAAGTTTATAAACAGGGATAAGATGCCTCAGAAAGGCTGGCCAACGTTTCGATAGGAGGACCTATCTTCGTCAAAGGCGGCCTCGTCATCCTCGGCGTGTTAGTTTTAAAGGGTTAGTGCAGTGACGTCACGTGTGGGTGTTGTCGCTGGCGACTGGTTTTAAAGAGAGAGATTACCAGAGGAAACAAGCGCTGTCGTCCGACGTCTGTGAGCTTCATTCCCAAGACGAGGGGACAAGAGCGTGAGAGTTGGCACGCGGGGAGAAAAAAAAGAAATAAAAGCAGAAAAGAAAAAAAAGAGAAAAAAGGGGGGTGGGGGAAGAAAGGGCGGCACCAAGACAGACAAAAAAGGGGGGGGGGGTCGTGAAAGAAAAAGAAAGAGAAAAATGAAATTTTAAAGAAATACGGGGGCTTGGGAGCGTGTTGGGGATGCGAAAGGTTAAGAGGTATTCAGGGGGAGTCGTTGGCGGCATGTTTTTGAGGCATTAGAACGGCCGGTCAAGCGGTCAGTGCGCGAGTAACACAAGACACAAAAAAGAGAAAAACAGACACACACATACACACAAAAAAAACCATGAGCTGTAAGTGACTTGAGTAGCATAGCAGCAGCACGTCGATTAATTCTGAAATAGTTAAGATGGCGACGAGGAGTCTGCGGCGCAATGTGTGGGGTGACTGAAAGGCAGCGGCATGGTCTTTCAAGGGGCACTGCCCCAGTCGCTCATCGTAGGTGTCGTTACGGCGGCATCCAGAAATGGCGATTCTCTGGGTTGAGGCGCCGAAAAAGGCATATTGACTTCGGAATGTGTTGATGAGGGGGTTTAAAAAAAAATAAATAGATTTTAAAAAAAGGGGGGGAGGGAAGGGAGAGGGGGGGACAGAAACCGGAATAACAAACAGGAGGGTGACGCGCGCAGAAGCGGGCGGGGGCAAGTGTACATGGAAGAAGGGGTCGTACAGTTGGTATAGACGTAAAAACCTGAAAGAGCACATTAAATTCAGTAGTAGGCCGGAAAAAATTCTTTAGAAATGGAAGAGTAGGTGAGGTTAAGAATTAAAGTTAGCTGGTGGCCTAATGTGTTTTGTGTCTTGGTTGATGATATGAGAGTTTCAGATTTAAGTTACCGCTTTTAAAGATTCTAAGTTGCCGCGTGCCAAATTAATTCCTGTCGGGTGTAGGCAGTTAAACTTACCTCATACACAAGTTTAACTGCCTACACCCGACAGGAATTAATTTGGCTTCCCCCACCCCCTTTTTTCTCTTTTTTTTCTTTTCTGCTTCTATTTCTTTTCTTTTCTCCCCGCGTGCCCACTCTCACGCTCTTGTCCCCTCGTTTTGGGAATGAAGCTCACAGACGTCGGACAACAGCGCTTGTTTCCTCTGGTAATCTCTCTCTTTAAAACCAGCTGCCAGCGACAACACCCACACGTGACGTCACTGCACTAACCCTTTAAAACTAACAAGCCGAGGATGACGAGGCCGCCTTTGACGAAGATAGGTCCTCCTATCGAAACGTTGACCAGCCTTTCTGAGGCATCTTATCCCTGTTTACAAACTTTATACCACAGTGTGCTATTCCATCTGTCAGCCTCTTTCTTGTTTTTAACCATGACTATGTTCTTGAACACCTGAAATATAACACCGATGTCCTGAAAGTATTTGACTGATGTCTTGACGATTTTTTTATTCACGAGAGACGTTCCGACAGTAAGTTTCATAATTTATTTTCGCTTGGAAACTTTATTGCCAAAAGAAAGATACACCATGGCATCATGAACTATACACCTTGCACTATTTTTCCACATAGTCACCACCGACATTGAGACATTAGTCGTAGCATGCAATCAGTTTTAAGAAACCGCCCTGGTAAAACTTGATGCCCTGCGATGCAAGGCGTCAGGCTTGATCTCTTCATCATACATGATCTGTAGGCATTCATGGATGATGGACACACCAGTCCTACCTGCCCATTCATACCGGATAACAGCACGCACTTCCATTAGCGACCACGTTGTGAGGACACGTCTGTCTGCCATGGTGTTTTGTGCTCGAATAACCTTCTACAACACTTTGATCTTAGCCAAAAGGCCGAGAAGCGATCTCGAATAACCTTGGGCACGCTGATCTGCTGCTACTCTCTCTTTGGCACTCTGTGCATGCGTCATTCCTCCTCCGCTGGTGCTTCTTCCGTCCTTGAACCAGGAACGGGCATGGATTCTTATGGCGATTGTTTGTTTCACTTGGTGTACCATCTTCTCGTAAAAAAAGAGACAATGAAATTTAGTTTCGGAACGTCCCTTGTATTTTGAATAATGATTTGGGTAATTTTGACTCTGTGGTTTCAAAAGCCCTAACCTCATTCACTGAAGTGTTTTCCCCTTTGTCGTTGATGCATGAAGTCTCCCCGTAGGCGATTACATAAGGTTTTTAGACTTGGAATTGTACTTTTCACCACAAAAGGTCTGCTGGAGTCATCAGCCAAGAGGCAACAAGCCAGTCCTACCATTTTCTTCAGCTCACTCAAAACTTGTAAAATGTGCGATAGTAGCATCTTGTTTCAATGATTTTCTCATGAAGTCATCTGACCACGAAGTGGAAAAAAGTTCCAGGTATCAGGCCAAGTGCCTGGCAGATTCTGGTTACTCGTTGCATCTGCTCACCTTGGTCGCAGAGGGCTTGAGCAGGAAGTATAAAAATGCATCAAAAGGGAGCAGTAGCACTGCTAGAGCAAGGAAAGTTGCTGTGGAATTCGTTGTATTTCACTTAATATCAGAAGAATAGCAGGGAAGTCTGGGGTGGACATGGTTTTCGTCTGCTCCTGAGCGTCTACAGAAGCTATGCAAACAGGTTAGCTCAGAGAATAACAAGACAAACACATGTTCTGCACAACATTGCAAACATTTTGTAACCTGCATCCATAACGTTGTCTATTCCATTCTGCTTTCACGCAAACGAATGTGTGTTGGTTAAACTGGCAGATACATCGATCAGAGACTAAAGGAGCGTCAATATAGCATCACTAGAGTAACCTTGAGCCATTTGGGCATTCATTGCCGAGATTGTGGCTACGATCCCATGTTTGAAAGTGCTTTCATTTTGTATAGAGCCCATAGTAGGATGACAAGGGAGATTATGGAGACCTATGAAATTGCAAAATTAGAAGAAAGGTGTGTAGGCAAGCCTTCAGTGTTGCTATCTGAAAAAATTCAGAGCCACTCCACTATGTGAAGGTGGATGACTAGCGGAGCTGTATATAATTATAAAGAAAATAAAATGAAACAATATTGCACAAGTGTGCACTTCTTTTATGTTTATTTGCATTTATGTTTATCTTGTGACCACAGTAATTATTGCTTTATGGTCGCTACGATAGACGGCCATGGGCTCTGTGACAACATTGAAGAACTTACCGAACGTTAGGTCTATGCACGACTGATGGTGCGTCATGGAGACATTGGTCTTGGGGTAACATTGAAGGCTGAACCTTCCCAAGAGAAACGCCAAGAACCACTTTCTGTCGGGAGGAGACACATTGATGTTAAATTCACCCACAATGGTGATGGGATTGGTGTCCACCGGGAGGATCCGCCCAATTGTGTCATTCATGAATTCTTCAAGGCCCCTCTTTGAGGTTGTGGTATGAACGTATACGGTGGCAACAACGATTCTGTACCCAGTATGTATGGTGACCGCACTAGCTTGAACGATCAGAAACTGCCTTCGTCGGCAACTCAGTTCAGTCTTTCCATCCAGGGTGAGGCGAAGGTATGCAACTCGATGGGCACCCAGTCAGTCATGATCTTGATCCCCCATCCCTGAGCAGCATGTGTGAGGGGCTTGGCTTTGATATAAGCCAGATGGCCAGTATGTGGCACATCAAAATTTACCCAAATGCACACTGCATCGCGCGAGTCACCTTCTATGTAACTCATCTCTCGAAGTGCACCGATGTCACCATTCACGAGTTTGACCTTCATGTCAATGTTGGATGTGACCACGTAGGGCTTGTCCCGAGCAAGCACCATCATATGGGGTAAATTGCCCATTTTGACATTCGTCATACCGGCGACCTCGGCTTATGCCCGAACACACTTGTCGTTGGATCTGTATCCGAGGTACACATCAACTGTTCTAGCCTTGTGAACGTCTCCCACACCCTATAGGGCAACATCGGTGTTGAACGCATCGGCGTCCTTATTGGAGCAGAAGATTCGCACAGCACCGGGCCCAACCACCAAGGCTCGATCAGCGCTGACAAACCGACTCTCGATGATGCGCACCTCTTCCGGTTGGAGGGCCCTCCCATCCCTAATTTTCGTGAGGATTGCCGAGAATGCGGCATACTTTTGATGCACAACCTGCTGCAACTGGAAGTAGGAGGGATGCCACTTCACCTCTAGGCTGAACACCTTGTTGTGATCACCGCTTGAATGCCTATAAAGACCGGAGAAAAGACGGGGAATGCGGGAGATGGAAATTCAAGACGATGAGCAAAACGTGAACAAGGTGAATGCAGGAGCCAACGTTTCGACAAGTGGACTTGTTTTCTTCAAGGCGACATATGCTTTCCTCGCCACAGTATATATAGGTGGGGTTCTTCTAAAGGGGAGAGGGTGTGAGGTGAGAGGACGTGGAAACGATGGAAATTGTGTTAGTGTGTCGAATTGAGAGTAAAGAAACGCTGTGTACAAGGTCAAAGCCAGGGGGGGCCACCACCCCGGTCTGTCAACACACACGTGTTAGCAGGCGTGTCAAGGGCGTCTGACAGGCCGGCTGACAAAAAAAAAAAAAAAAAAAGAAAGGAAAGGAAAGGGGAAAAAAGGGGGGGATACACCAAGAAATCAACTAAATGTTGTTGCCTATAGCTTGAAGTTTAGCATAGCGAATAGATTCTAAAGCTCCCTTTGAAACGTTTATGCCTATTGGTTGCAATGTCTTGAGCTTATGGATAAGGTATGATTCTCTGTATTTTCTTTCTCGTTCAGAATGGATATTTGACTGTAAGATGTAGAGTTTAAGTTCATCAAAGTTATGACCTGGTTGGTTGAAATGCTCAGCGACGGCTTTGGGAAGCTTTTTAGTTGTGCCGCGCGATGTCTGTTTAATCTGACGTTCATTGATCGTCCTGTTTCACCGATATATTGTTTCTTACAGAAGGAACATACAAGCATATAAATCACATCCGAACTTGTGCAAGTGAAGCTAGATTTGCCTTCATGTGTATGACTACTTGTGGTGCTTTTAATTTTAATGTCACTTTGAAGGTGCCTGCAGGTTTTGCACCTAGGGTGACGACATGCTTTTATTAAGGGGGAATGCTGCTGGCTGACTTTTGCGTGCACTAACATGTCTTTAAAGTTCTTGTTTCGGCGATAGGTAACCCTGGGTACATCCGGGAACGCTTTTTGCAGACGCTCGTTACTTGATAATATTGGGTGGTATTTTCTTAGGATGTTGTTTATGTTTGGGAGTGCATTATAATATTTTGTTATAAAGGCCGGCGGTCTGTCAGATTCTAATGTGGGCTGTCTCTTCGCCAATTCCGACTGTCTCTCCAATCTTGATGCGGTATTAGAGTTGTCGGACGATCCTACCGCTGCCGACCAGATGTAGGAGTCGCCGGACGACCTCACCGCTGCCACCATTTGAAGAAGTTGAAGGTCGTAGAGAGGAACTCGGTGAACAGGATTTATTTACATATTAACATTTTAAGCAAGATACATTGGCAGTCTAGCGTGACTCCCATATGGAGCCCGCAAGACTAACAAACAGCAAACAGCTTAGGAGCACACAGCTCACTAGTACATTTTAGCATGACGAGCACTCAGCTCCCGATGACGAGCACACTCTAGCAGCCGGCAACCGCTGCCTATAAGCCCTTGGTCCCCCCCCCCCCCCCCCCGCCCCTTGAGTCCCAGTGGACGGATACATTCGTCCAGTCATCGTTCGACGTCACCGTAGATGACCCGCCCTTTTGGGGGAGGCGGGCTCACATATTCGTGTTGCACACACACACAGTTGTCAAGGTCCGGAGCCGACGTCAGAGGGCTTCGTAGAACTCTGCTTTGTCCCGGACGGCGCAGCCGATTACCACAGTCCTGAGCTGACCGCACGCCACGTGGCTGCCGGTCATCTGCAGTTCTCTGAAGTGTGCCCCGTCTGGTGGGATTGGAACATGTATTAGCGGGCTGAAAGCTGGCACGTTGCCACCCCGTACGGCCATTCCTAACAGCTCCTCCATGGCCCGGAAAATCTCACCTGTGCAGTGCTGGCAACCGCTGGGCAGGAAGAGAATGGCTGGCGAACAAGACGATGGCTTTGCTCTCTGCAACCCCTGCGTACTTGGAATGCCTTCAACCATCTCACAACAACTGGCACAGAAGAGTCGACCCGGCAACACAATACCGCTCAGCGTTCAAACGCCCGGAATTAGCTGTTAACCCACCAGGCCTCCAATCAAAATTTCAATGCAAGTCACTCAACTGGGAAACCCAAATTTTGCCCCAAAATTTTGTGCCGCCAAAGCGAGCGTTCACGTTCCCCCTGAGTTTGACCAAACCTGACCGTCGCGCTGCACAAGAGTAAAGGTTCACGCAGAACTAAACTGAAGGCTCTCAAACACCAATACCCAAACATAACTTAAGCAGGCTAACTTTGCGAACAGCCTGTTCTTATCCTATCACAGTGGCGTACTTATCTCATGTACTGCTGCCACTGAACAGTCTGGCCAACTCCACAGCTACGTAAATACAATCGCGCTAGCTTTGTGGTCCCTATTCCAAACGCGTACTTGCGAAGCTTACTCACATTTGTTCCTTTAATCCACACAGGACACGTTCCTTAAACAAACAACCAAACTTGCGCAACTTACGCAACACAGAGGAACCTTTGAACAAATGTGTCTTTTACTAACTAGCTCTGCGCACGCGTACTAGAGAAGTTGAAATATGGCTGCCCTCGACACACACGAGCAACCCAGTCATAAACCTTTTGCTTCCTTTCGTCCGCACAGGACACGCGCTAATGGACCTAAGAGCTCTTCTCAGTGCAAATTGTGCACTTACTGAATACCTACGCGCTTAACCTTAGAAAATAAAAAAACGCATAGAAAAAAGAAGGTTAACTAAAACACACGCGCGTTACTATAGGCCTCTCAACGATAACCTTGACACTCAGGTTACTCACACACACACAAAAAAAGAAAGCCTATCTACTTATTAATGAACACCTCACGATACTACATGTTTACAAAAAACGCGTCTTTCAAATTTCGAGCTTCTCTAACAAAACACAAACTAAGCTCATACTTTTACATATTGAAAGAAACTTAAATCGCGAAAATTATCTGATGCTCAAAAAATAAAACAAAACAACGTGTTTCACTTCTACGGAAGTTGCCTTCGCCTCCAGTTTCAAATGTTTACGACTGACTCATACTTTGAGCCGTACTCGAGGGGGTCGCGGTCCGAAAGCTACCCTGGCTACCAAGGAACAACAAAAGGGCTGCCTCACTATCAGCTCCCCCAAGACGTTACAGTCCCCTGCCAATTTGCGTCCTGGCGCCCCGCTTTCATCATGACCTCGATTGACCGCATCGCTACTCCCCACCTGGTCTTGTCTTGCCACCTTGCGCTTCTTCATACTGCACGCTGAGCTTTGAAAAGAACTATGGAACAACGAGGAATTTAACTGCCCCGTGCCCTTTGCTCGCGTCCGTGCAGAACATGCTTCTTGGTCTCTCTTTGAGCAGTGGCTCGAACGTGCTTGATGCGCATAGGTTGTCCGTGATGACCGCACCTTTCTTTTCTTCGCGCCCTGCCCTCTTGGGTCTCTCGCCGTCTTTGGCAGCGCTACATGAGTCACTGTCTTTCGGTCTTTACTGTGCTTCTTTTTACAGCGCTTTTTCCTCAAACTAGATTTCATGCCGTCATCTCGCGCCTCGTGCTGGCCGTTACACATCTCGTCGGCCCGGATCAGTCTCTTACTTGCACAGTCTGAGTGATTAATAACTAAATCACCCCTCTCTTGGCTATCTAGGCTGGCGGAGAGCTGCACCAATCCCTGAACAATGCAGTTGTCTTCTCTTGAGCTATGTAGCTTGCAATCCTGAGAACTACCCTCAACTGCATCGTCCAGCTCGCACATCACTTCTGCACGCAGATCTGGCTCGACATGGGTGCTCGCGTCTGTCATGTCCGCAGTATTCTGTACCTCGCTAACGACCTCGCTACCATGAGATGCGACGCACACGCGCGGTAACTGTGCCAATTTGTTCGCAGCTGGCCTAGCTGTCTCTACAGTCCTCTGTTGGCACAGCACCTCGTCGCTCTCACTCTGGCCTTTAACGGCCTCTGCTGCCACTAAGGCATTGTTAGCTGCTAGCACTTCGAGTTCACTTATGAACGTGGTGCTAATCTCACAGGTACTACTACTCTCGGCTTTCGACTGAAATCTGCTGTCGACATCCTGCCACTTTCGCTGCGTCCAGCCTACAGATTTTTCAAGCCGCTGTTGACTTAGTTCGATTGCCTGCTCTAAACCTTGAATCTCTCCGTTCAATGCATCAATGTACTGCCTCGTTACTTCTGTTAGGCCTTTTTCTTGAGAAATTCTTTCCAGTTCCTGCGTAGCTTTTTCCTGTTCTTGCTTAAATTCTTCCTGTTCTTGCCTGTTCTTCCTGTTCTTGCCTTCCTGTTCCCGTTTTTTCTTTAGAATTCGTTTACTCATTTGTTCTATGAATTTCGAATCAGTGTTACTTTCTAGAATTGTCTTACGAATGTCTTCTTCCGTCAAGTCCTCCTCTACGTTTACCTCGATCTCTTCACACAACCACAACAGGTCAGCTCTCGTCAAACTCATTAGGACCATGGTTGCTACTTTAAGCTTTGGCTCTGCTGTCACACAATAGTTGCTGCAATACCCACGCAGATCAGAATACAAGTAAAAGATTGCAGCGAATCAAATCCAAAAACACAGAGAAATGGAAGCCTGGTAAATCTTACAGCCAAAACCAAACGCTTACCCACTGAAGCAGCGCCATATCACCAGTCCTTACCCGCCGTATCCAGTCAGTTGCAATAGGTGGTCAACCTTAAGTTGCCTCCAACTTGATCAGGATGCCGGTCGGTCACCATGTGCCAACGTCTGTCAGCTGCCGTTGCTGTCTCTGAGTCGTAGGCCGATTTACGAGCCGTAGGCCGATCTCACCGCTGCCATTCAGTTATTAGATTCGTTGGACGATCCTACCGCTGTCAACCAGATGTAGGAGTCGTCGGACGACCTCGCCACTGCCACCATTTGAAGGAGTTGAAGGTCGTAGAGAGGAACTCGGTGAACAGGATTTATTTAAATATTAACATTTTAAGCAAGATACAATGGCAGTCTAGCATGACTCCCATATGGAGCCCGCAAGACTAACAAACAGCAAACAGCTTACGAGCACACAGCTCACTAGTACATTTTAGCATGACAACGAGCACTCAGCTCCCGACGACGAGCACACTCTAGCAGCCGGCAACCGCTGCTTATAAGCCCTTGGTCCCCCCCCCTTGAGTCCCAGTGGATGGAAACGTTCGTCCATTCATTGTTCGGCGTCACCGTAGATGACCCGCCCTTTTGGGGGAGGCGTGCTCACATATTCGTGTTGCGCACACACACAGGTGTCAAGGTCCAGAGCCGACGTCAGAGGGCTTTGTAGTACTCTGCTTTGTCCCGGGCGGCGCGGCAGATTACCACAGTCCTGAGCTGACCGCGCGCCACATGGCTGCCAGTCATCTGCAGTTCTCTGAATTGTGCCCCGTCTGGTGCGATTGGAACACGTGCAGCGGGCTGAAAGCTGGCACGTTGCCACCCCGTACGGCCATTCCTAACAGCGGCATCATAAGCTCTATCGAGAGCAACTTGGGGATAGTTTCTTTCTGCTAGCGTTGATTTAAGGTCATTTAGGTGGTGGATATAATCGTGGTCTTCGCTGCAGATTCTTCTTATACGTTTCAATTGTCCAACAAAATTTCTTGCGTGCAATGTCGCGGGTGATAACTGTTGTAGTCTAAATATTGCTGGCTATCTGTAGGCTTCCGGTAAAGTGTCGTTCTCAGTTTTCCGTTTTCTATGTAGACCGTCGTGTCCAGGAAGTTGATCTGACTAGGAGAGTGGTTAGCAGTAAATTTAATACTCGGGTGAAAGCGATTTAAATGGCTAATTAAGTCGGTTAGGGCGCTTGTGCCGTGTTCCCATATTATAAATATGTCATCAATGTAACGAAGATAGGTGTGGGGTTTTAAAGGGTAGGATTTCAGCAGGTCTGCTTCAAGCTGTTCCATGAAAATTTTCGCATATGTGGGAGTGAATGGCGTACCCATGCTAGTGCCGAAAATTTACAGGTAGTGTATAGAATCGAATTCGAAATAGTTGAGCGTGAGAACTAACCTAAGGAGCGATAAGTAAACTTCAGGAGCGGGTGCTTGGGGATTGATTGCGAGGGATCTAGAAACGGCTTCAATTCCTTCACGCATGGGAATGTTGGTGTAAAGGACAGAAACATCCAAAGTGACTAGAATGGCACGGTCGGAAAGGATTTGGTTGGCGTTGATGCCATCGATAATTCTAAGGAAGTGCGGCGTGTCTTGAACGAAGGATGGGAGGGTAGTGGGTATGTTTGACAGGTGGTGATTTAAGAATTTAGATAGTGACTCAGTAGATGTGTTGTTATTAGACGCAATAGGCCGACCTGGGATTTCTGCTGTAAATATTTCTTCAACTGGAACTTTATGTATTTTAGGAAGAAGATAAAAGCAGCCTGCTGTTTTGTTCTTGGGCATCATGAAGCGATATTCAGATTGCGTGATTAGTTCCCTGGACCGGAGCTCCGCTATTGTGCTTAACACAATATTGCTGTAATCTGAAGTTGGGTTAGAGTCAAGTTTTCTGTAATGGGTATGGTTGCTCAGTTGTTTAGAGGCCTCATTCTTGTACTTTTCTATAGGCCAGATTACGATACTGCCGCCTTTGTCTGCTGGTTTTATTACAATATCATTCCTTTTCACAAGTTCTTTAAGGTTTTGGTGTTGAGCAGGGTCAAATTTTTGCGTTACCGGCAATGCCGCGTTGACTCTAGAATTTCTTTTGATATCAGTTTTAAGTATAAATCGAGGTCTGGGCACTGTTCGGTTTCCAGTGTCCACGTGCTAGGTGGTCTAAGAGAGTCTATCTTCTTTTCCTACATCTGGTCTACCGAAAAAGAACTCCTTGATGCGCATGCATCGTGAAAACTCTGTTATATCTTTGTGGAGTTCGTATTCATTTACTGCGTTGTTCGTCGGACAAAACGTTAGGCCACGTTAGGAGATCAACTTCTTCGGGGCTTAGACTTTGGGATATGTCTACTACATTGCTGCAGTGCTCTGGATGCTCTCCTGTAGGACTGTCGGTGAAGCTACATGCTGCTGGGGTTACATTAGTTTCTTTGGGTGGATCTGCAGCTCTGATGTTTTTGCGCTGGTATTTATCTAGTAATTTTTCCTCCTTAGTTTGGACGAATTGTTTAAGTTCTCTTCTTTACGTTTCAGTTAACCTTATGCTGTCGAGTTGATCAGAGATTATCATAAGTTGTTCTTTGCAGTGTTCTTCAAGAATGTCGATAAGAGAGAGCGATGCATTTTCTAGGACAGCATTCCACTTTAATAATAGCCTGGAGGGTAAAGAACCAAGGGCGCATCTAACCTTAATTCTGAGACCTTTTGGGATTTTCCTCTGTTTAATGCAGCTAGTGTAAGTTTTTAGGTGAAATCTGTAATTTGTTTGTTTGGTGACGAGTTTGTGGGATTGGAGGAAAGGGCGAAATTTGTTGTTGCGTGTGCCATCCCTAGTGCGTGATAGTCATTTCTGTTTGGTTCGGGCAGACCTCTGGGGCGAAAAATCTTCAGGTGGTGTCTTTTTACGCTTAATTTTCTTGTCGAGGCCTGCACCGATGTCTGTCTGCGTATCGGTTTGCTTGTTAGTGTATGTAGCTGTTTGCGTGAAGGCTTCGAGGGTAGTTGTGGGCTTCCGTATGCGCGGATGTTGTAATAGTGGTGTTGGTTCCGCGTCCACCGTTTGTGTAGATGCTTCTTGGGTTACAGCTTTGGTGGAACGTGCGTGCGAGCTGGTGTTGAAAATATCAGGCGTGTGTTCCTGTGCTGAAGCTAACTGGGATGCAGGATTTATTGTTGTTGTAGGTTGCGTCGATTTAAAAGAGTCCCTGAGCCTGTACTTGATGTTGTTAGCCATTACCTTGACGCCAAAAAAATTGGGGTGAAGTCCGTCCCGGGCGAGCAGAATGTCGGGGTCCTGGTGTATTTCAGCGTGGTGGATGACATCGACGTTTTCGTGTTGGTTTCCAATATCAAGAAAAAAATCATTGAGCTTACGTGTCCCTAGTGCGTGAGCTAGGAGTGTCGCTGATTGTTGAATAAGTGGCCTGTGTTTGTTTGCGATCCTGATGGATGGATGGATGCGAAACTTTAATAAGGTCCTGAGGCACGCGACTCAGCGCGCTGCGGGCCGCTCCCACGTTGGGACAGTCAGGCCTTGCCCGACCGCCGCATCGTGGGCCCTCTGGACAGCCCATAGTTGCACCCCGGCATCAGGGCTCTTGATAGCGGAGAACCACTTGTCTTCATTGATTTCTTCTGTGCCTCGTAACGAGGGGCAACGCCAGAGCATATGATCTAGGCTAGCGATGTCATTGCAATGCCTGCAAGAACTAGTGGCATAGGTGTCGGGATAAATTTTGTGGAATAAAGCCGGGCTGGGATATGAGCCTGTTTGCAGTAATCTGAAGGTCAATGCCTGCGCTCTATTTAACTTCTTGTGTGGAAGGGGAAACTCTCTCCTGCCGAGATAAAAGTGCTGCGCAATTTCGTTATATGTGGTTGGTTGATCTCTATTCTCCACCGCTGCGGGCCGGCGTTGGAGTTCTCCATGGTCGCGGAAAGTGAGACCTCGCGCCTTGGAGTGGGCCAGCTCGTTGAGGTTTGTGGGGCCTCCCGTGATGGATCCCATGTGAGCGGGGAACCACGTGAGAGTGTGGGTGGTGATGCTTTTGCCGTCGAGGATGCGACAGGCTTCCTTACACACGGCGCCGACGCTGAAGGCGCGGATGGCTGCCCTGGAGTCGCTGAAGATATTGGCATGTCCGTCATCCAGGAGGGCCAAGGCAATGGCCACTTGCTCCGCCGCACGCGACGACGTGCTTCGTACCGAAGCCGCGTTAACGGTCGAGCCCCTGTGGTTGATTGACACCACCGTGAAATTGTCGCTGTTGCCATACTGGGCCGCGTCAACGAAGCAGCTGCCTCCAGGGAGTTCTGTTGCGCGGCGTAGGAGCGCCACCGCTCTGGCCTTCCTTCTTTCTACGTTGCGCTGGGGATGCATATTGCGCGGGGCGGGCGATATGATGATGTTATCTTTCTGCTCTTTCGGTAGGCCTTGGTAGGCGTCTTCGACAGTGGCCGGAGGGACGCCCATCTCAGTTAGGAGTCGTCTGCCCGCCCTGGTGCCGGAGAGCCTGAGAATCTGTGCCCTTTCTTGTGCTTCTGCAATCTCTTCCAGGGTATTATGAATACCCAACTGCAGGAGTCGGTCGGTGCGTGTGTAGTTTGGTAGTCCGAGCGCGCTTTTGATCCCCCTCCTTATCATGGCATTTAGTTTGTCTCGCTCGGCCCTCTTCCAGACGTGCATGGCCGCTACGTACGTAAAATGGCACAACAAGAAAGCGTGGACTAGCCTTAACAGATTCTCTTCGCTCAGGCCTCTCCTTCTGTTAGCTACCCGCCTGATGAGACCGATGACGCTATCCGTCTTCTTTGCTAATTTGTGAATGGTGATGCTATTTGTGCCTGTCCCTTCGAGTGTCATTCCCAAGATTCGAATGGACGCGACTTTGGGAATGGGATCTCCGCAACTGGTGTAGAGATTAATGTCAATTTCATTGGGGGGTTTCCAGTTCTCTGGCTTGCGGCCCTTTCTACTTGGGCTGTAGAGAAGGAGCTCCGATTTCTTTGGGGAGCACCGGAGTCCCGTGTTGGTTAAAAAGCGCTCTGTAGTGTCGACAGCTTCCTGGAGAGCGGCTTCGACTTGTCCGTCACTGCCACCCGCGCACCAGACAGTGATGTCATCCGCGTAGATCGTGTGACCGATGCCCTGGACCTTGCCTAGACACCTTGAGAGGTCAACCATTGCGATGTTGAAGAGGAGTGGTGAGATGACTGATCCCTGGGGGGTGCCTCTTCTACTCAGCTCCATTTTCTCCGATTCCAAATCTCCAGCCTTGAGGATGGCGCATCGTTTGCTCAAGAAAGACCTGACGAAGGCATGGAAGGACGAGCCCAGGTCGAGCTTGGAGATGGCGTCGAGGACGAACTCGTGACGGATGTTATCAAAGGCCTTCTCCAGGTCCAAACCAAGGATGGCTCTCGTGTCCCGAGTGCAGCGTTCCAGGATTTGGATCTTGATAAGCTTCATGGCGTCCTGAGTGGAGAGGCCTGGCCTGAATCCTATCATGTTGTGAGGGAAAAGGTCGTTGGTCTCGATATACTCGGCAATTCTGTTATGGATGGCGTGCTCGGCCACCTTCCCTACACATGACGTCAGTGAGATTGGGCGGAGGTTGTCCAGGCTCGGCGGTTTACCGGGCTTTGGGATTAGTATGACCTTCGCCAACTTCCATTCTTCAGGTACAATTCCCTGCTCCCAAATCCGATTTATCTCATCTGTAAGAAACTCGATCGATGCGTCCTCTAGGTTTCTGAGAGCCTTGTTGTTAATGTGATCCGGGCCGGGTGCTGACCTACCATTGAGGTCGTGTAGGGCGCGGCGGATTTCACTGATTTTGAAAGGCTCGTCCAGCGCGGAGTTCGGCTTCCCTTTGTATACCGGGTATGCCGCCTCATCGGCCACAGTTTTGAGCGGCAGGTACTTCTTAGCCAACATTTCCAGCATGTCCTTTTCCGAAGACGACTTCTTGGCTTCGTGGAGCGCTTTAGCGAGGACACTTCTCTGGTTTGACTTGGTGCCGGAGTCGTCGAGCAAGTGTTTGAGAAGATTCCACTTCCCTCCCGTGCGCATCTGCCCGTCGATTGAATTGCAAATTTCGTCCCATTGCTGCCTAGACAGGGCTTGGCAGTGCTCGTTGATCTGCTTGTTGATCTCGGCTATCTTTTTTCTGAGCTTGCGATTCAAGCGTTGGCTTTTCCACCTCTCGAGAAGTGATTGCTTAGCCTCGAGAAGGTGTGCTAGCCTGCTATCCATTTTGTCTGTCTGTAGATCCGTCTCTATGGTTTTGGTGGTGGAGCAGACATCTTGCAGAATTAGTGCGCACCACTGGACGAGACTCTCTGGCTTTTCTCCACGGGCGGTGCGGGCCTTGCGAACCTCACGGAATTTGTCCCAGTCAGGCACCGAGAACGCCTTCTTTCTTTTCTGCTCCACTTGTAAGCTGGTGACCGTGATGTAGTGATCACTACCGAGGTCTATGAGCAGATTCGACCACATGGCTGAGCCAGCGTTTTTAACAAAGGCGAGATCCGGGACAGAGTCCCTGGTCGAGGAGGTGCCCCGTCTGGTGGGAAAGGCTGGGTCCGTCAATAGAGAGAGTCCCGCATCTCCCGCCTCCTGCCACAGGCTTCTGCCCTTGACCGTGTCGTGCGTGTAGTTCCACGCGTGAAAGGGGGCGTTGAAATCGCCGGCCACAACCAGGGGAGAGTTTCCGGCGAGTTTCGTTGCCCTAGTGATGATGGTTTTGAAACGTTGTCTGTGATCGCTCGGGCTGCTATATACGTTAAGTATAAAAATGCTAGAGGTATTGGATTGGCTTGGGATGACTTCTACTAGGGAGGTCTCCGTCTTGCTAGGCCGGACCCCTAGATCGTGTGCGACGAAAGTGAACTTGTTGCTGACTAATGTGCAGATTCCTCTGCCATCCCCACGGAGAGTAAGAGCTTTGTATCCCTGGAGTGAAACCTGATCAGTCATCGTTTCTTGCAATAATATAACATGTGGCTTTTCTTTGTGAGTGCGAACAAACTGCTGCAGGGTGCATCTTTTATGGCGGAATCCCCTGCAGTTCCACTGCCAAATCCTAAATTGGGTGTGTGGCGCCATCCTTGCTGTATAGAGCGCCTTCCGGCGTTGCTACTGTCATGATATATGGTACGCGGGAGTGCGAAGCCTAAACATATGAAGACAGTGCGCCGTGCGGTGGCGAAGAGGACCATCATCATCATCGACACCAATTTGGCAGCGCCGGCAGCGGCGCCTCAAAAAGCGTGGCGCGAGAGTGTGGCCCGTGGCCTGTGGCGTGAACAGTGCGCGAGGTTCGGCGGTCGCCGAAAAGCAGCTTCCTCGCTGGGCGTCTGGCCCATAGGAGCTATCGCCGACCGCGCCAATACGCCACACCTGAAGCAACACTGTCGCCCGCTGGGAGGCTACCTCGCCCCGCTCTTCCGCTGGGCACTGGTCCAGGAGGGCTGGCGGTCCGGAACCAGGGCACTCGAGCGTTCGGGTGAGCGGCCACAGGGCTACCCCGCCAGCTGTGGACGCGACCCGGTGACTGCGGCCGGCTACCTGAGCGCCGCGAGGCGGTCCGACCCGGCCGTCCAACCCGGCCATCCGACCCGGCCGACCGTCCCGGCCGTCCGACCCAGCTGTCCGACCCGGCCGTCCAACCCGGCTGTCCGACCCAGCCGACCGTCCCGGCCGTCCGACCCAGCTGTCCGACCCGGCCGTCCTACACTGTTGTCCGACCCCGCTGGCCGGCATCGGTTCAACGAGGTCTAAGACACGGCGACACAAGCTGCCGCCGGAACTGTAGGCCGATCGTAATCCACCGATACATATAGTGCATGTCGCCTATGAGGCATTTTGGGACATTGTGACGCGTGTGTGCCATTATCCGTGTTATGTATGTAAATACATGTCTGATGTGTGTTTTTGCTTTGGCGTGCTGCTTCTCCCTTTTTCTGGAGTGATCCGGCCCAATAACATCACAAACTGGCGAGCCTGCCAGGATCCACTCGTAAATACAGTGAAAGGGGGCAGTTTCGCTTGAGCGCAGACACACATTAGTAGACGGCACCATGGACTTAGAGAAAATCACGGCTATAGGACTCCAAATAGGATTGTCAGGCGCAGAACTTCGCAGATGGATTGAGGCCGAACAGGCAAAACAAAGGGACGAGAGAGCTGCGGAGCGAGAGGCAGCGAAAGAAGCTGCTGAATTAGCGCGCTTAGCTGACGAGAGGCAGCGTGAGATCCTCCAGCTAAAGCTGCAGCTTCAGGAAGGAGCTCGCAATGTGCCGGCAGCTGCTTCTGAAATTTTGACTGCGCCCAGCACCTCGTCGTCATCCCTCAATCCACAGAAGTTACTTCCTTTGTTCGACGAGAAACGCGATGACTTACACGCGTATATACAGCGATTTGAGCGCGTAGCGACAGGGCAGGACTGGCCACAAGAAAAATGGGCTCTTGCTTTGAGCATGTGTCTGTCTGGGGAAGCGCTAACTGTGATCGGTCGGATGACTGCCACCGATTCATTAGATTACTCAAAGGTAAAGAAAGCTTTGCTACAAAGGTTTCAATTCACGGCTCAAGGCTACCAAGAGAAGTTTCGTAAAGCACGAGCAGTAGAGGGCGAAACTGGAAGACAGTTAGCAGCAAGAATTTCAGCCTATTTTGACCATTGGATTGAGATGGCTAATGTGCCTAAAACATATGAAGATCTACGAAATCACATGATCTCTGAACAGTTTCTGCGTTGTTGTGAGCCAAAGCTAGTCATTTTCTTGAAGGAGCGAGAGTGCAAATCTCTTGACGAACTTGCTAGCTTGACGGATCGCTTTCTTGAAGCGCAGAACTGGACAAACCTAGGAAAGGGTCCCGATAACGCAAAGGATTCTGGTGGAAAGAACATTGAAGCTCCGAGGAAACCACAACTTATGTGCACCCTTTGTCATCGGTTTGGACATTTGGCTCCTGACTGCCGTGCCCCACCTAAGCGTATGCTGAAGTGTGAGTTGTGCGACAGAACGGGACACACAGCTGAAAATTGCCGAACTCGGTACGGGGCCAACAAACCAAGTTCAGCGTGTGCACTCGCCAAATCTCAACCAGTCCGAACTCGTCCAGTGAATGAATCAAAGCGTCCAGGAAAGAAGACTCGCCGATCAAGCGACAGCGATGACAAGAACCCTGGGACTGCTGTAACTTTCCTCATCGACCGGATGCCAGTGGTTGAAGGCCGGCTGCTAGGAAGAAGTGTTCGTGTATTACGAGACACCGGTTGTAATACCGCAATTGTCAGACGAGAACTCGTTCCAGAGGTGTATATGACGGGAAGAACGAGCAACGTTGTTCTTCTGGACGGCTCAACAAGCCACCTACCTGAAGCTGTCGTACAACTGAACACGCCGTACTTTACAGGAGAATTAACCGTGGCATGTATGGACGAGCCCCTCTACGACGTAATTCTGGGAAATCTTCCAGGCGTCAGAGGACCATACGATCCGGACTCTGACTGGAAGCACCCCGCTGCTCCCTACGCTGAGTCGTCGCCGATAGAAATGAAGCTGAATAAGGCGCCTAGGAAGCCTCAGCATGTATCGAGCGTGGCTGAAGCCAGAACTGAAGAACAAGGCAAGATTCGTCCCTTGTGCGTTCCGACAATCGTCTTACGCGACGTGACAAAAGGACAACTCATTGAAGAACAGCGGAAAGACCCGACGCTGAAACATATTTTTGCGAAAATAAGCAAGTCGTTTAACTCGGGAAAGGGCCACAGCTACGAATTCGTGGAAGAAAAAGGATTGTTGTATCGCCTTTACCACCGGGCCACTGGCAGAACCTTTAAGCAGGTGGTAATACCAACAGCATTTAGATGTGGCATATTAGAAGGGGCACATGGAAACATCATAGAAGGGCATAAAGGTTTCAGGAGAACAACCAATCGTATCCTACAAGAATATTATTGGCCAGATGTACACAAAGACGTAAAACGCTTTGTGAAGTCGTGCGACAAGTGCCAAAGGACAACAGCTAAAGGGAAAGTACAGGCCGCTCCACTTCCTCGTCAAGGTGTGCTTGTGTGTGCGTGCAAGAATGCGACAAGTTCGTTCGGTCCTGAAGTTTTAAAAACGCCGACACAAAGGCCGCCGAAGTTGAAAAAGCACCGGAGACCAGGCCAGCGAAACCAAGCCCACAGAGGAGCACGCCAAGAACGTCAGCAACAGAGTGTTGCGTTGGAGTCTCCTTTTGCAGGAGTCTTCTTTTACTATTGACTATATAAAAGATTGTGACAATGCGACCACTCAAGCGCTTAGTGTTTAGTACAGACTTGTGTGTTAGTACTTTAACTGGGCGCAACGCCCTGTGAACAGTGTGTTGTGAGCTCATATGAGCAATCGGACAAAAGTGCATGACAATTTTCCTTTTTCTTTCTTTTTTCATCCCGCGTCCATGTGTTAGAATAGTTGTAAACAACTTTCTCGAAAAGGGGGGTATTGTCATGATATATGGTACGCGGGAGTGCGAAGCCTAAACATATGAAGACAGTGCGCCGTGCGGTGGCGAAGAGGACCATCATCATCATCGACACCAATTTGGCAGCGCCGGCAGCGGCGCCTCAAAAAGCGTGGCGCGAGAGTGTGGCCCGTGGCCTGTGGCGTGAACAGTGCGCGAGGTTCGGCGGTCGCCGAAAAGCAGCTTCCTCGCTGGGCGTCTGGCCCATAGGAGCTATCGCCGACCGCGCCAATACGCCACACCTGAAGCAACACTGTCGCCCGCTGGGAGGCTACCTCGCCCCGCTCTTCCGCTGGGCACTGGTCCAGGAGGGCTGGCGGTCCGGAACCAGGGCACTCGAGCGTTCGGGTGAGCGGCCACAGGGCTACCCCGCCAGCTGTGGACGCGACCCGGTGACTGCGGCCGGCTACCTGAGCGCCGCGAGGCGGTCCGACCCGGCCGTCCAACCCGGCCATCCGACCCGGCCGACCGTCCCGGCCGTCCGACCCAGCTGTCCGACCCGGCCGTCCAACCCGGCTGTCCGACCCAGCCGACCGTCCCGGCCGTCCGACCCAGCTGTCCGACCCGGCCGTCCTACACTGTTGTCCGACCCCGCTGGCCGGCATCGGTTCAACGAGGTCTAAGACACGGCGACACAAGCTGCCGCCGGAACTGTAGGCCGATCGTAATCCACCGATACATATAGTGCATGTCGCCTATGAGGCATTTTGGGACATTGTGACGCGTGTGTGCCATTATCCGTGTTATGTATGTAAATACATGTCTGATGTGTGTTTTTGCTTTGGCGTGCTGCTTCTCCCTTTTTCTGGAGTGATCCGGCCCAATAACATCACAGCTACTAGGGTCTCGAGGGAGGTGGTTCTATTAATCGGTCCGGGAATGTGCAGTGGTGGCGGCGTAGGTACCAACGCGCCATCCGTGAAGTAAACTGGACGTACGTGGGTTGACGTCATGATGTCCATTTGCTGCACCTTGGACTCTATCTCTGGCATTCTGTTTTCTAAGCATTGAATTTTGACATTTTGTGCGTCTAACTTCTGATCCACGACCAAGAGTCGCTGATCCACTGCAGATAGTCGTTCGGTAATCTTCTTGATCTCGTAGCAGATTGAATTCAACATTTCTCTGACTTCGGACTTGGCTTTAGCCGGTACATTTTCGGGCATGCTGGGAACGGCCTTTCTTTTGGCTGGGTTGCCCGAGTGGCTCGCATCCACAACCATGGGAACGTCTGCGGTTAGGGGAGAGGGGCTCCCCGAAGGGGATGAACTAGGGACTGGAACGGCGTGAGGTCCCCGAGGGGTTTGGGGAGAGGGGGTCGCCGAAGGGATTCCTGAAGGGGTTGAACTAGGGACTGGGACGTGGTGAGGTTGATTAGCCTTTCTGAGCTCTGCTATTTCGGCTCGCATTGACTCGATTATGCTGCGCATCTCGGCATTTTCTTTTCTAAGCTGAGCTATTTCCGACGAACCATGCTCTGGCGCCGCACCCCCAGTTACCTTTACGGCAGTTCTTCCTCCACTCCGCACCCTGTCTGCCCAAGTGGCGCCTTGTTTCCCAGCACCGGCTGGCTCCTCGAACCGGACCCTGTTCTGTGGGCCCCGGGAGTGGCTTCCCGATCTGGAGCGGCCGCGGGACCTGGACCTGGAACGGCTCCTGGACCTGGACCGGGAACAGCTGGACCTCGAGCGGCTTCTCGAGCGGGAGCGCCTGCTCGATGTTCTAGCTGGTTCGCTGTCGGCGCTTGTCTGCGCTGGTGACGGGTCTCACTTCCTGGATTCCGCATTTCTTTCCCTTCTCCTCCGCCGAACGATGTACGGGAGTTGGAACTTTTGCTTGCAAATCTTGTCCGCTGTGGCGTGCGGGCCCCCGCAGAGGCTGCAAGTAGGCGAGCAGGTGTGGTTGTCGTCGGGGTTGTTGGCCCCACATTTCCTGCATAGCTTGTCCTCCGGCGCTGGGCAGACGTCGGCTCTGTGGCCTAGTCTACCACAGGCATAGCAGCAGTCGTGCTGCCTGAGGTACAAGGAACACTTGACTAGCGCCGAGCCGTAGAATACGAAGTTGGGGACCTTGTAGCCATCGAAAGCGATGACTACCGTTTCGCTATTCTTGATTCGCTTGGCTCCCAGGGCTAACGGATTTCTCTCGTTGAGAATGCTTCTGTCCAGGTCGGCCTGGCTCTCCGACACATCAATTTGACGTATGACACCCTTACACGTAGCGTGCGGTGCGGCTTCGTAAGTGCTGAGTTCGTACTGCTTGATGCCCAGGGTGATGCAATTCATTTTTAGATAAGCATCTGCGTTATCGCGAGACGCGGTGCTGAGGACGATAATATTTTGTGTTGCGTTGGGGCAGACGATGTCATGGCTAGCTTGCTCGGACGCGAGTCCTGCCGCGGCGGCGACGGCCCGACCAAGCCGAGCGGAGCCCGTTTTCTGAACATCCAGACCACCCCTGGGGCGGGCGATAATCTTCCAGTGTTCCTTCGGGAGCTGAGGCATTCGCGACGACTTGATGATCTTGTGCTTTAGGCCAATGGGCTTTCTGCTGCCATTGAGACGCTCGCGGTGCCCCTGGCTGCTTGCCGCTTCACGGGTGCTGTCGCGACGAGAGACGCGCAGGGCGTTTTTCTTGACAGCGGCAGAGCGCCAGCCGTGCTCTTCACCAAATTCTTCCGGCGGGAGATCGTCTCCATCCGTTGCAACAACCATTCTCTCTGCCATGACGAGGCGGGGCTAACCTTGCCCGGCGAGCGCTGGTTAGGCCTTGCCGTCAGACTGAGGGGAGCGCGGTGTCACGGAAGAGAAGCAGCTCGAAAAACCAACGAAAAGGCCACCCACCGTAGAAAAGTTGGTATCTGTGGGTTCCTCTTTTCCTTATGCATCCGTCGGTGCAGAAATCATAGAGATTGAGATGAATTTCTCAACGAAAATATCGAAGAAAGCAGCAGCCGGTGCGGGCACGACCGTACTACTCGGCGTCTTCTTCTTCCTCCTTTGCGATCCTGAGAAGTACTTTTATCAAGGTGATTTCTGTGTTTGGTCTGTTGGTCTGCAAATCGTTTATGAGCGTTTTTATGGCCTCAACTGTGTTGTCACCGGTGTCGTGGTTAAGGTCATTAGTCCCACAGTGAATGAAGAAATGTGTGATGTGCTGTGGTGCTGCAGCAATGAGGTCTCGGATGGTGTGTGTTGTGGCGCCGCTCTTAAAGCTAATATATGCTGAGTGTTGGCCTGGTGGGAAGTGTTCGTGCATGTACTTGTAATGACTGTCTCGAATTAGTGCTACGTGTGAAGAGGAAAGCAGAGGGTGCTCACCTTGTTCCTTCATCTTCCGTCAGGAGAAATCCAGAGAAAAGACGGGGAATGTGGGAGATGGAAATTCAAGACGATGAGCAAAATGTGAACAAGGTGAATGCAGGAGCCAACGTTTCGACAAGTGGACTTGTCTTCTTCAAGACGACATATGCTTTCCTCGCTACAGTATATATAGGTGGGGTTCTTCTAAAGGGGAGAGGGCGTGAGGTGGGGGGATGCGGAAACAATGGAAAATGTGTTAGCGTGTCGAATTGCGAGTAAAGAAACGCTGTGTACAAGGTCAAAGCCAGGCCCCCCCCCACCCCCACCCACCCACCCACCCTGGTCTGTCAACACACGCGCGTTAGCAGGCGTGTCAAGGGCATCTGACAGGCCGGCTGCAAAAAAAAAAAGGGAAAGGAAAGGAAAGGGAAAAAAAGGGGGGGGGATACGCCAAGAAATCAACTAAATGTTGTTGCCTATAGCTTGAAGTTTAGCATAGCGAATAGATTCTAAAGCTCCCTTTGAAACGTTTATGCCTATTGGTTGCAATGTCTTGAACTTATGGATAAGGTATGATTCTCTGTATTTTCTTTCTCGTTCAGAACGGAAATTTGACTGTAAGATGTAGAGTATAAGTTCACCAAAGTTATGACCTGGTTGATTGAAATGCTCAGCGACGGCTTTGGGAAGCTTTTTAGTTGTGCCCGCGCGATGTCTGTTTAATCTGACATTCATTGATCGTCCTGTTTCACTGATATATTGTTTGTTACAGAAGGAACATTCAAGCGTATAAATCACATCTGAACTTGTGCAAGTGAAGCTAGATTTGACTTCATGTGTATAACTATTTGCGGTGCTTTTAATTTTAATGTCACTTTGAAGGTGCCTCCAGGTTTTGCACCTAAAGACCGGAGGCAGTTGTCGCAGACAACCGAATGGCTTGTCGTAGTTGTGCATGATCTGTCCGTTGTTCGCTATAGAGTCATACCCCCTACAGGCTCATACCCCCTCAAGCCATGGCTCATACCCCAGTAACTGTGGCTCACATGATGATAGCTTTTGCACACACACATCACAAAATGCTGGAAACTAACCTAATACAGCTCTGCTGTAGAGGAGATTTGATTCCTTGGTTTATCGCTGTAGCTATTGCAGTGTATGTTTTGATCGTGCATCAGGCACATGTACGGTTCATTGATATGCACCACTGTATGGTCTTTTTTGTCTATTTTGTTTCTGCTCGGTCGGTATATACTTACCGGATCAGGCGAAAATAAATATCTATAGTTCAAGAAAGCGCTGTCTCTGTGTTTTGGTTTCTTTCTACGGCCTCGTTCATTCGTGCTTACACATTCTATCATCCACCACTGAAGGCTTGCGAGAGGACATCTCATTACAACACAAACACAGAAATAGCAGGTGCCTGCATGTAAATAAAAGTTTGCAATCAGCAGCAATATAGCGTACATGAAGCTCTGTACATAATGTACATGAAAGTTTTTCAAAGTAACCTTGGAAGCACATCCTTTATCCTGCTGACTGCACCTAACCCACGAGTGAGACATTCTTCTGTATTCTTCAATGCTCATAATACCTATTTTCTGGACTCTAGTCCGTGGACATATGTCTTTACAAGTGTAAATTTCACATAATGCAGACTATTGCTCACTGTAGGCTGTACTTGATTAATTTTTTTTAAAGATTGTAGACACACTTGGAATAAAACATTCAGCATAGACACTTAAGACTGCTTATGTGTGGGAATGTGAAAGCATTAGACTGTTTGTAGACCTCGGAACATCATGAACACCCTCATCGCACGTGTCAACGCGCTCATTAACACACGCACTAGGTGCACCTTTTGTCAACCAGAACTGTGGAGCTGCCATGGCGTTGCGGAAATGTGCTCTTCTCACACCTCATATGCCCTGGTTCGGTTCCCACCCAGACCAAAATGTACCAAATTTTCTTTTCAAAGCCATTTATTTACCTTGTTTACTAGAACTTTCCTGAGAAAATTGACCTCAACCTGAGCGTCTTTTTACGTGTTTTTACCCTTTGCACCATCAACCATTTTTGGTACAATCTTTGAGTCACGCAGACACCGATGGATTTTCGCGTAATGTGGGCATATAATGCTTTCGCATTAAAACAAACCCAGGCTCGACTGCTTCTGAAACATTTTGCTGGTATGTGCTATACACATAACAAAGTTAACTGTATAGCTGGTTGCTGACAATCTATTTAAAAGTATACATATTTCCAGACAAAAGCCCTCCTTGCCCAGGAAGGAAGCAGGTGCAAACTATCTGAAGAACATTTTTACTTTACACCCAGATTTGTCCCTGTGGAATATACACCAGGAGCAGACTATTGTCCAGAAAATATGGTAATGTTTGTATACGGTAATAATTGCTTGCACTGTTAAAGCTACAAAAAGGTTTACGTACGCACCATTGTATCACCAGTTTTTTAATATATTCGATGACAAATGAACTAGTTATGTTTGCCTAAATGGAATGCACACGGATAGAAAAGCTTATCTCATTTGTGCACAGCTTCATGCAAGTGAAGGACAATCAATGCCTAAATTAAAATATGGCTTTCTCCTAAAAGCATTGAGTGATGCCACTGTTACTGAGGTGGGGAAAATACATAGTTGTGATTTCCTTTCGGTTGCACAGATTATTTTGCACACAATGCGTGCCTGTGCTTGAAAAGTGTTACGTGCATGCAAGGTATCGCTTTTGCAAACATTATTGTTGCTAACCTCTTGCTCTTCTTCGCATTCATGCCTTGCTAGCTGATTGCAACTAACTGCTTTGATATTCGTTATTGTAGGAAGGATAAGTACTTTGGACATTTCTTTTCGTTTTACTTTTCCATCGGTCATGGTTTTGCGACCATGGTATCCTAAGTAAAGTTAGTGCTATGGCAGAGCTGGCATAGCAAAATGGGATGGGATGGATGAGTGAGTGAGTGAGTGAGTGAGTGAGTGAGTGAGTGAGTGAGTGAGTGAGTGAGTGAGTGAGTGAGTGAGTGAGTGAGTGAGTGAGTGAGTGAGTGAGTGAGTGAGTGAGTGACGAAACTTTGTTGTGAACGCCTGCAGAACGGTTAGCCTTCCCCTGTTAGGGAGGCGTTACCGTGACGGCGTTACTGTGCTCTGTGATTCTAGGATGGCAGTGGGATGGATGAGATTTTTTTGATGACTTCACATTGTTTTAATAAATGTTGGATTACTGCTGTTGTGATATCTTAGGGAGAACAGTACATAAAAGAATGGTGGGAGAGGGAAAAATACAGGAACATGCACCAATGCTTACTCACAACTGAACAGTTGACTGGACACAGAACATCACATGTAGGTTACCTTTATCACTGGTGCATAAAAAATAAAGTTTCAACAGAGGAAGTACTGCATTAACATCAATTCACTTGCAGCCATCCTTTAGCCATATTGAAATGAATTAAATTTCTCAGTAAATGATAGAGTGATGGATGAATTCTAAATGTGTACATGTTTGTTATTCTCAATGTAATACATTTCAACAATAAGGCTGTAACATCATTGTTGTCATTCCTTCCATGTCTTTTGTCTTTATGGCTAATGCTCTTTGCCTTTCTGCCAATTACACTCTCATTTTGGAAGGCCTAGCTGTGATCATGTCATCTGTGTGAAAGGATTGATACATTTATGTCTGAACAGAGTTTCTGCATTGAAAATAACCGGTTTCTCATTGCAACAGAGATGTGCAACTATGGTCTGCCTGCATCAATACTTTCAGGGGATGTAATATCCAATATTTATGAATCTAAATTGCTGGACAAGAGATAAAACTAATTTGCATTTGTTTTTGTTGATACACTTTCTTCTCCACTGTGTACTGACTTAAAATGATTGTGCAATGCAAAATGCATAGTCTCATGCCTTTTTCAAATGAAATTTATTGTATGGAACATGCATTGCCATGCAGCTAGTAGGTGTGCAAATGTAAGGTCTTCTATTTCGAAGTGAACTCGAATAACAAATATCAAGAGCGAATCGAATTTAATATTTTATGCGAAGCATATTACGAGGGCTCAACCCAGCTCCTCAGGCGCGGCGGTGACCATGAAATCACGTGACACCGTGACGTCACGACAGAGGAGAAGTGGCTTTGGCTCAACTCTTGCAAGACGGGCTGGGTGGGAATCGAACCAGGGTCTCCGGAGTGTGGGACGGAGACGCTACCACTGAGCCACGAGTACAACGCTTCAAAGCGGTACAAAAGCGCCTCTAGTGAATGCGGTGTTGCCTTAGAAACGCGCTGTTTCTAAGGCGTGCGTCTCTTGCTCAGGCGCACATTTCGTTGCCGCGCCGAACGCTGCTTTGCTCGACGCTCACCGCGTCCAATGCGGGGCGCGTAGTCGCTGCCCTGTAGCCCATTGTCTTACACCCCTTGGCGGGTCGACGGGAACGCTGTCGCGTTCCACTCTTGAAGGCGAAGAAGTAATGCATGAGTTGTTTCTTCGTCTAGCCGAACCAAATATAGCCAAGCAACAGCAGTTCACCAGGCTAAACAGTGGTTCAACAACTAAAATAAAGGCTAGTATGCTTCGCATCCTGGGCTTAACCTTACCTAAGCCACAGCCATTTTTTTTTTCGAATATGAACACTATTAATTTTGCAGAAACCTTCCACCAACCAGAGGTATGAAAAAAAGAAAAAGAAAACTCAGTGCCCTTCCACTCTGTGAAGAAGGATGACCAGCAAAGTTATGTAGAACATGGGCTCCTTAATGGCGAACTGCACGTCTGCCGTGGGTGGGCCCGGTATTGCGCTATCTTCGAGACTGGCCCATGTATGGAGAGAGCTTAATGCCTGCTTCACCTGTGCTGCGGATCGGCCCGGTATTGCACTATCTTTGGGATCAGCTCACGTATGAAAAATTGTTGATTCATGCGCAGACGCAATCCGCTAGATCCTAGCCCTAGGCAGCTTCGCTGTAAAAAAAAAAAAGGGAAGTTTATTGCACAGTAAATGATGTACAGAAAAATTATGCTTTGTGGTCAACAAAATTATCTAATACAACACTTTTGCTTGATAATATCATAACTGCAATTATTTAATGCTGTCATGAAGGAAGCATAGCTGGTCAACATGTTTGGGGAGCAGCGACACCTATTTGCATGTCACAATTCCTTCAGACACCAAAAAGAGCCCCTTACTGGACACATTATATATTGACACATGTACTTGTCTTTATCGGGCGACACGTTTCACCGCCTAACAAATGTTATCGCACAGCGCAGGACGCGCTTGCGTGTGTGGGAAGTTTCTGGAATGTTATCGATGGTTCCATCCACTGTCTGTGACCAAAACTTGTGTAATATGATTGCATGTGTGCACGATGCGAATAATGTAGAACTTTGTGGAAGGTGCGCGGGTCCCAGCGATTAGTCTGGAACGTTCGACAATTGATGTATAAAAGCCGACGCGCTTGACCCATTGATCAAATTTTCGTCGATCGCCGACTGTGTTCGCCACTCTCGTTGTGCTTTAAGTGTAGCCTGTTTTGTGGGCACAGGTTTGCCCAATAAAAGCTAGTTGTGCTTTCACAGTATTGCTACTGTGTTCTTTAACGTCACGACCACGAGGCATCTGGTGGAGGTGCTTTGCGTTTATGTACCGGACGCCCCCACAAAGCCGTGACCCAAGCCCTCACGCGGAAGACAACACCAACGTCGCCAAGAACCAGCAAGGTAGCCGCTGGCTGCAAGGACTGCCCCTGGAGCATGGACTTTTGCCTGAGACGACCAGGAAGATCGCCACCAAGTCCACCCCAATGGCAGCCCCAGCGTCCCCCGCCGTGCTGCTGCAGCCCAGCCTCCGACGTTCCGCGGTTCAACGTTCGAGGACCCGGAAAGCTGGCTTGAGATGTATGAGAGAGTCGCTACATTTAACAACTGGAACAGCGACGACAAACTGTGACATGTCTTCTTCGCATTGGAAGACGTGGCCAGGACGTGGTTCGAGAACCGAGAAGCCACCTTAACGACCTGGGAACTGTTTCGAAGCGGCTTCCTGCAGACATTTGCAAGCGTCGTGCGCCGAGAACGAGCCCAAGCGCTATTAGAAACCGGGGTGCAGCTACCTAATCAGACAACCACGATCTTCACGGTGGAAATGGGCCGTCTATTCCGCCACGGTGACCCTGAAATGCCCGAGGAGAAGAAAGTCCGCCTACTCATGCGTGGTGTGAAGGAGGAACTTTTTGCCGGAATGGTTCGAAGCCCATCAAAGACCGTCGACGAGTTTTTTTGCGAGGCCACCAGCATCGAGGAGACACTCAAGATGCGAAACTGGCAATTCGACCGCCGCACGAACTCGACAAACTACACCGGAGTTCAGTCACTGGCCACCGACGACCTACGTGAGGCTAGCCGAGCGGTCGTGCGGGCGGAGCTCCGGAAGCTGTTCCCATCATCACAGCCTCAAGTGGCTTCGATTGCCGACGCCGTACGTGAGCAGCTCCAACAACAACTCGGAGTAGCCCTGAATCACCGCAAGCGATGACCTACGCCACTGTCGCCCGTCGTCAAGGACCCCCTCCACGACCGTGCCAGGGCCCCGTAATGCTGCAGTTTCGTCGACTATCACCGCCGCCGTCAGCACGCCCACCCGTCGCCCAGTGCAGCTACCCGAGGAAGACAGACGTTTGGCGCGCTCCTGACCACCACCCGCTCTGCTACCACTGCGGAGAAGTGGGTCACGTCTACCGAAAATGCCCATACCGGGAGATGGGACTGCGAGGTTTCGCCATCAACGCTCCGTGCCCACAGCAAGGTGAGCGCCCTCGCGATATCGCCGACTACCTCGCTGCTACTCAGTGGAGCTCTCGACGACCGTCGCGTTCGCCATCACCAGGCCGCTACCTGTCACCGCGGCGCCGACCATACACTTGCCCAGCCCGGGGCCGCTCTGCGAACCCATATCCGGAAAACTAAAAGCAGCAACTGATGGAGGTGCGGTTGCTGTTCGTCGAACTGACGAAGATCCTCCGCCGCCGCCGAAGATGACAAAAAGACCACCTCGATGACATAATGACACGCCGCCGTCCCGACGAAGTCAGGAAGCCAAGACTGCACCAACGAAAGACGACTTGACCACGCAACGTTCCAGCTTCAGTTCAACACGACGCAGCCATGAACCGATGCCAAGACCTAATTGCAACGCCAGACAAAGAACCACCGACCTCGACGTGCTTCTCTACGGCCACGCAGTCACAGCCTTAGTGGACACAGGAGCCAATTACTCCGTCATAAATGGACCCATGGCCGCGCACTTGAAGACATTTAAAACTGCATGGGAAGGCCCTCAAATTCGAACCACTGGAGGACACCTCATTACGCCGACTGAAATCTGCACTGCAAGAATTACCGTTCATGACCGGACTTACCCTACCACCTTCGTTATCCTCCAACAGTGTTCACGAGACGTCATTCTTGGCATGAACTTCCTGAACCAACACGGCGAGATCATAGACCTGAAGTCAAAATCGATAACGCTGTCGGAAGATCAAGCGATACCGCCAGAGAGCTCTCGTAGTCACCAAGCCTTGAGTGTGCTCGAAGATCAAGTGAGCATCCTGCCTTGCTCGAGCATTGTTATTTCGGTCGGCACAGAAATACCCGCTGGCGTAGAAGGCGTCATCGAAGGCAACCAACGTCTACTGCTCGACTGTGAAATTTGCGTCGCTAGAGGAATCGCTCGACTGCACGGAGGAAACAGGAAGGTGTTGCTGACAAACTTCAGCCAGCAGTTCAAGCACATCAACAAGGGCATGACGATCGCATGCATCGAGGACATTCTGGAAACCAGCAATGTGTTTGTCCTCTCGGATTCTGCCGCATGTACCCTGATGACCGTAGTTCCCGAACCAGACCAACATAAATCCAAGTTTCCCCATGATTAAGCAACAACAGCTGAGAAGCTTACTTCGATGATACAAAAAGTGCTTTTCGACGTCATCAAGGATTCGACAAACGCCAGTCGCAAAGCATCGCATGATAACCGAAGTGTGTGCTCGACCACTCCGCCAGAGCCCTTATCGAGTTTCTACACGAGAACGCGAGGCTATAGGGCACCAAGTCGGCGAAACGCTGCGCGACGACATCATCCAGCCGTCCAAAAGCCCATGGGCATCTCCTGTAGTCTTGGTGAAGAAAAAGGAAGAAACCCTACGTTTCTGCATCGATTATCGTCGTCTGAACAAGATCACGAAGAAGGACATATACCCCCTCCCATGAATAGATGACGCATTGGATTGGGTCTGTAACGCTAAATACTTCTCGTCGATAGACCTCAGGTCTGGCTATTGGCAAATAGAAGTCGACGAAAGAGATCGCGAAAAGACGGCCTTTATCACCCCAGACGGCCTCTACGAGTTCAAGGTTACGCCATTCGGATTGTGCTCAGCGCCTGCAACGTTGCAGTGCGTGATGGACACGGTTTTAGCAGGATTGAAGTGGCAGACCTGTCTCGTTTACTTGGATGACGTCGTCGTCTTCACCGGAAATTTTGACGATCACCTCAGGCGGCTTGTGGCAGTACTAGAGGCCATCAAGTCATCAGGGCTTACTTTGAAGCCGGAAAAATGCCGCTTCACTTACAATGAGCTTCTGTTCCTAGGCCGTGTAATCAGCAAATCTAGTGTCCGTCCAGACTCGCAAAAGACAGCTGCCATCGCACAGTTCCCGCAACCCATCGACAAGAAAACAGTGCGTAGATTTCTTGGCATATGTGCCTACTACAGGCGCTTTGGCAAGGACTTTTCACGCATCGGTGAGCCGTTGACACGTCTAACTAAATGTGATGTTGAGTTCAAGTGGGAAACCCCGCAGGCTGGCGCATTTGAAGAACTCAAACGATGCATGCAGTCGCCGCCGGTACTTGCACACTTCAACGAGTACGCCGATACAGAAATCCATACTGACGCCAGTAGCCTAGGCCTCGGTGCCGTTCTAGTACAGAGGAGAAACGGAGTCGAACAGGTGATAGCTTACACTAGCCAGTCACTGTCAAAAGCGGAAGGCAACTATTCTACGACCGAAAAGGAATGCCACGCCATCGTTTGGGCTACAGCTAACTTTCACCCTTATCTTTATGGCAGACCATTCAAAGTCGTCAGCGACCATCATGCGTTGTGTTGGCTAGCGAATATAAAGGATGCTTCAGGACGACTGGTGCGGTGGAGCCTCAGACTACAAGAATACGACATCACTGTAACCTACAAGTCCGGACGAAAACACTCCGATGCCGATTGCCTATCATGCGCGCCCATTGACCCGCCGCTGCAAGATGACGAGAATGACGACGCCTTCCTTGGAATGATAAGCTGATAAGTGCGGAAGACTTCGCTGAACAGCAACGGGCAGACCCGGAACTAAAAGGCCTCATCGAATATTTGGAAGGGCACACGGACATTGTCCCTAGGGCATTTAGGCGCGGATTATCTTCCTTCATGCTTCAAAACAATCTACTCGTGAAGAAGAACTTCTCACCAGTCCGTGCCAACTACTACCTTCTTGTTGTTCCGTCGGCACTGCGTCCCGGAGTACTGCGCGCCCTACATGACGATCCGACCGTCGGGCACCTCGGCTTCTCCCAGACGCTATCGAAAATACAAGAAAGGTATTACTGGCCGTGCCTAACGGCCGACGTTGCCCGTTACGTCAAGACAAGCTGAGACTGTCAGCGATGCAAGACACCACCCACAAGGCCAGCCGGATTACTACAGCCGATCAAGCCTCCTTGCCCACCTTTTCATCAGATCGGGATGGACTTGTTGGGACCGTTTCCGACGTCAACGTCTGGAAATAAGTGGATAATCGTGGCGACGGACTACCTCACCCGCTTCGCTGAAACTAAAGCTCTGCCAAAAGGCAGCGCAGCCGAAGTGGCAAAATTTTTCGTTGAACGCATTATGCTGTGACATGGCGCCCCAGAAGTCCTCATCACCGACAGAGGAACGGCCTTTACAGTGGAGCTCACCCAAGCCATTCTTTAGTACAGTCAGACAAGGCACAGGAGGACAACTGCCTACCACCCACAGACGAATGGTCTTACGGAGCGCCTGAATAAAACCCTCGCCGACATGCTAGCAATGTACGTCGTCGCCGAACACAACACCTGGGATGCCATCCTGCCGTACGTAACATTCGTTTACAACACGGCGGTGCAAGAAACAACACAGATCACGCCGTTTAAGCTGGTTTACGGCAGGAACCCGACGACGACGCTCGACGCCATGCTGCCGCACATCACTGAGGAGGAGAATCTTGACGTCGCTATCTATCTCCAGCGCGCTGAAAAAGCCTGACAGCTCGCCTGCCTATGGATCAAGAACCAGCAGCGTACCGACTGCCGACATTACAACCTCCAATGATGCTTCGTCCAGTACCAGCCCGGTGACCGTGTTTGGATTTGGACCCCAATACATCGACGTGGACTCAGTGAGAAACTATTGTGACATTACTTTGGACCCTACAAGACCATCCAACGGGTTGGCGAACTGGACTATGAGGTCGTGCCAGACGGCATTTCGCAGACACAGCGGCGCTGGGCGCGATCTGAAGTGGTCCACGTTGTGCATCTGAAGCCCATTTATGCATGCTGACAGACTTCCTTATTTTTGTTTTCTTTGCTACGAGTGCTTTTCTTTATTACTTTTGTTTGTTTGCAATATCGGGTCGATGCTTTTTAAGAGGAGGGTATTGACACGTGTACTTGTTTGTCGATATCGGGCGGCACGTTTCAGCGCCTAACAAATGTTATCGCGCAGTGCAGGAGGCGCCTGCATGTATCGGAAGTTTCTGGAATGTTATCGATGCTTCCATTCACTGTCTGTGACCGAACCTTGTGTAATCTGATTGCATGTGTGCACGACGCGAATAATGTAGAACTTTGTGGAAGGCACGCGGGTCCCAGCGATTAGTCTGGAACATTCGACGATTGATGTATAAAAGCTGACGTGCTTGACCCGTTGATCAGATTTCCGACGATCGCCGACAGTGTTCGCCGCTCTCGTTGTGCTTTAAGTGTAGCCTGTTGTGTGGGCACAGGTTCACCCAGTAAAAGCTAGTTTTGCCTTTCACAGTATTGCTACTGTGTTCTTTGACGTCACGACCACGTGACAATATGTAGTGTCTGGTATCAGCAGGTATTTCTTCGCAAGCCAAGCCAACAGTGGGCGCCATGCTTGCACCACCAATCACATGGATCTCTTTTTGGCCTGAAATTTCATAATGCAGCTATCCTTTAACCTGTGCTTGTGGCAGTGAAAACTGATGCTACAAGCAAGTGAAATTTGCTGCTGGTTGATATCAATATCTTTCCGAAGTGCTGATGTGGAAGAAGCCTCTTCAGAAGCTTTCATTGCTGAGGACATAGCTGGGTTCCTTGCTGTTGAAAGTTTCCTTGCTTCTTCTAAAGCCAGGTTTTTAATCCTGTTTGCCACTGAAGCGTCCTGGTGGTACTCAATTAATTTAGAATGAGGCTCTAAATACATCACCAAGCTTGCTACTTGGTCAAATTTGTAATTTGAAAACTGTGTTTTTAGCTACTTAGCCAGATTAGTAGCAGAGACAGAAGTTTCCACTTAGCGGCTGGTATTGTCAAAATGCATGAAGAGGCCGCACAGTGTGTGTACTTGAGCTGATAGTGTCAGGTAGCCATAAGCACCAGCAGGGGCCCCTTGAGTGTGTCCAATCTTACTTTTTATATGCTTCACTGTACAGCACGTATGTTTCACACAATGCAATTTATATGCTTTGCCGCATAACATAGTTGTATGCAGCGAAGGGGACAAGAAATTGACATCAGCAATTTTCAGGAGTTCAAATATTTCAAATAGTAAAACTGTCTTTATGAGTGTCGTTTGATAAGTGTAGTAAAAAGCAATTAAAAATACCATGTTTGTAAGAAGCAATATTTTATTTTTCTACATAGTTCCCTTCCAGCTCCACACACTTCTTCCAGCAGTGCTCAAATTTTTTTTATCTCTTCAGAAGAAAAGGATGGCTCGAGGCCCTTGAAGTAGTGATTTGCCACTGAGATAACCTCTTCATCTGAAGAAAATGTCTTTCCACCCAGCCAATTCTTCAGGTTTAGAAAGAGGAAAATGTTGCATGGAGTCAAATCCGTAGAATAGGGTGGATGAGGCACAGCCTGAAAGCCTAACTTGCGCAATTTGGCCATTGCAACAAGTGATCTGTGGGGTGGTGCATTGTCTTGTTGAAAGAGGAGTTTTTTCCGTGCTAACCCAGGTCATTTAGCACGCAATTCTTTTTTCACTTGATCTGGGAGTGTTGCATAATATGGTCCTCTTATCGTTTTGCTATTTAATTGTAAGCAGTCTACAAAGATTATTCTTGTAAATCCCCCAAAACAGTCGCCATTACCTTTCCAGCTGAACAAACAGTCTTTGCCTTTTTTTTGGAGCACCTTCATCAGGCCCAGTCCACTGCTTTGACTGCTGTTTAGACTGTGGTGTGTAATGATGCATCCATAACTTGTCAGCTGTCACAAATCAACGCCAAAAGTCCTGCGGATTGCAATCAAGCATCGATAAACACTGCTTCGAGATGTCTGCCCTCATGTGCCTTTGGTCGATCGTCAGCATTCGCGGCACCCAACGTGCACAGACTTTCTTCATCTGCAATATCTTATGAAGAATATTGTGCTCTCTCTCTGCCGAGATGCCTAGAATTTCAGCTCACGTACCTTCACCCGGCGGTCTTCCATGGCAGTTACATGAATTTTTTATACCATTCCTGCCGTGCTGACCTCCACTGAACACCCAGGACGTGCTTCATCTTGTGTCTAAGTTCAGCCATGTTTGAATTCATTTATCCAGTAGTAAATGGTCTTCAGTGATGGCGCAGAGCCTCCGTGAACTTCACTGTACTCTAAATGTGTTCCAAATAAAAATGTTTGATCACTGCTCGAAATCCACCTTTTTCCATCATGGTGGGGACCACCACACAGCGCAGTGCCAATGGCTGTTAAAAGCTTACTAACTGTCGGTACGAGTGTAAACAAAGCTCTGTGGTCATATGAAGAGTGCTTCTCGCGTGCCACCTAGAAGCAAGCAGAATTGTAGCGCCATCTCTTGTATTTTTACCATACATCAAATGACCCTTGTAGAATCGAATATACTAACCGATTTGAATAGAATATTTGAAGTTTTCAATATTTGCTTACTGCTAAGTAAAAGTGCTGGATTGGGTTATTGATATCAATCATTGGCACAGCCATGAAACGATGCCATTCTCTCTTCTCTTTCTCTCTCTCTCTCTCTCTCTCTGCAACAGTCTCGAAGAGCTGGTGGTCCCTGGTTTGGCAGTGGCAGTACGAAGTATGCGTCGAGGTGAACAGTGCCGTGTAGTCGTCTCACCTAAATATGGGTTTGGTGATCTGGGCTGCCGACCCCGCATCCCGCCACATGCCACTCTGCTCTATGAGTTGACGCTGCTTAATTTCATAGAGATCGAGTTTGATGGCGACATGGATGGTTTGGAGCGTGAAGACTACAGGGAGCTTCCCTTTAATGTTGTGTATGAGGTAAAATTATTGTCCTTCTGCTTTTTCATGCTGCACAATAGGCCTTTCCTGTATAACTGTAGGGGCTAGCTGTTCATCGTATTTATTAATTAGAAGGGAGTTATGACTAGAAAGTGAGTGTGCTCTAGGAGAGGAGAAAAAAAAAAGACATTAGGCAGATCCGCTGCAGTTGTAATCTAAGTGAAGCAGAGCTTTGTTTGGGTGACAAAGAGTATGGAAACCAGTGTTTATGGCTGTGTCCTTACTCAACGATAATGCGAGGTCACATTCAAAGCCATTTACATGGTCTTTTAGGAGCCCAGTAGATTGCCTTGTGAATGAAATGGGCTGTCTTGTGAATGCTCAATGCTGTGTGTATTTGGCACCAATCTGTGTGAGGTATCTGATGCATCTTCTCAGGCACCTAGTTTTGTATGGGCTATAGAATGTGTGCATGACGTAAAGCTGCCCTTCCTGTCACCATGCACTATCCCTCACCTAGCCACACCATCCACATTAGAGCCTACAAAGCACAAATTGCGTGCACATTTCTCTCACTTGGTGCCCCTCCGCACCTATAACTGCAGATCCCTTCAACTCTTATGCATTGTGGTTGGAAACATATGCACCAAAAAACAAATAAAGCACATGAGTTTCTCCCTGTTGGCAACCTGCAACATCCTTTCACATTCTTGCCCATGCATTTTAGTCACTCTTGCATGTAGTGCTTAGAAACATGTAGTAGTGTTTTTCTGTATCCTGAGCTTGAGCCAAACTTGTATTGCACTGTTTTGATATAAAACCTGGCCGAGATGCAATAGGCTGTGGGGTAGGCTGGGAAAGCCTTGCTTTAAAAAGCAAGCATGTGTACACAAATATGAGGCAAAGCAAGGACATGCAAAGCCACAAGCATCACAGTACAGGTTGACCTGTTTCAGATTGGAGTAGGTCTGAAGGGCTGCCGGTTCTGCTTTCTGTATTGGTTAGAGAGAGAGCCCTACTGATTTACTCTGTAGCTTGGTGTACTAGCCTAGAAAAGTTTCTTTAAAAAATACATTCTATTAAAAATTAAGAAACTGAAATTAAATTGGTGCATGGTCTACAACTTTCAGGCACATCCCCCACTGATGTTGACCTGCTGTCAAGGCAGTGGCAGATTGAAGGGTGGGTGGGGCAAAGGGCAACAGTCTTCTTTGACATACCTTCACTTTTTCTAAAAGAAAAGAAAAAAAGGTCATATGTAATGTATGATAACATGTAATAGCATTCTCTCAGGTATTTGTGGCACCTCTTTAATTAAGCACGAATGATTCACATCGACAGAATAAATCGAACCCTAAACTTGATTCATCTGTGTTTGTTTAAATGTTTATTCATTGTATGAGCAGTAATAGTTTCAAATAGTTTATAGTTGCATACTTTTACTTTCAGCAAGTGTATTGCAAGAGATGTGTGATTCAACTATAACACCAACCACAAAGAAAAACGCAGTGTATTGTTTTACGTGTTAGAGATGAACATTTTCCAAGGGCAGCAAAAAAAGTTAGAGGTTTACAACCCAATCATGCATCACTTATCGAACAGGTTTTCTGTATACTGTAATGATGTGGTCAGCATTTGAAAGTAGATGAGATTTAATATGTATATACGTGCTACAGGTCTTATATGCTTAATCTTATTCGTAAAAGAATTTGCTGATTATTATGTTACTCTGTAATGCGAAATTTGAGTGCAGCTCTATGTGTGTTTTCATTTCGCAATATATTGAGGCAAAGAATTTGAGAGAGACATACAGCAGAGTCGGCAATCGTCGGAAATCTGATCTTCGGGTCAAGCACGTTGGCTTTTATACGTGATTTGTCGAAGGTTCCAGTGTAAATGCTGGTGCCGCTTCGGTTCCAGAATGTTCTACACAATTCGCGTCGCGCATACAATCAGATTACAAAACAATCACAAACCATGACAGTTGAACAAGTGCGAACAAGACCAGGCCAAGCAAACCAAACAAGCGTGTGCGAGAGCTGACGTGAGCAGACATTGGTTTTAAACTAGTGGTCCAGCTGAGACCAGATACGAGTATGCATCAAGCGGTCGGCCGCGTCCGCATGAAACCAGTTTCCTGTGCCCACATCACTGAAGGGCCGCTCTCATTGGCGTCTGCCATTCGCGGCTCACGTCTTTCTTCATCTGCCACTCTGCATTTGCTCTTTTATCCTTAGCTGTTGTGCTCATTCGCTCAGTTATGCTGAGATCGACGCTGACGCTTGCCGCAGGAACAGGCACCTAAGATCTCCACTCTGCAATCAAACACTTAGTGTAAAGACAATGAACAGACGAATAAAGACAGTTCCTGTTGCCCCCACTTAGACGCAGAAAAGATTTATCGATTAGTCTATGTCAATTAAGATATGATGCCTGCTCCAGGAAAATGTTTTTCGAGAAGAGTAATAATAAGGATTAGTAATCTACCTCATAGAGCACGTTTTCCTAGGCAAATTGAAGTGTTATACCAGAATGTGTACAAAAATGTGAAAATTCTTTATTCAAAAATTATTGACAAATGTGAGTTGCGTACCAGCACTTATAACGTAAATTTAGCTCAACATAATAAAAAATGTTTAGCAGCCACATAGGAGAGATATTGATCTGTGCAGTGAACCAAAACTAACGAGATCTGAACGATCTTGGGAGAGTAATGATGAAATAACCAAAAAAAGCATGCTCCTCTGACAGGCGCGCCTTGCAATTTTAGACAGAGCCTGTTCAATGACTGGACACCCATTGCTGCCCCTGTTTGAGTGCAGATGTGCTGCCGCAAGCACCGAAATGGAAACCGCTTCTATGATGCTGACGAATATGCAAGTGCAGCACGCTGCTATGCTGCGGCCACCAAAGTTTTGGAGTGGACACAGGAGAATGCAGACAGCATGGACCGCCAGCGCGAGCTGCTCTTGAAGCTCTACACCAACCAAGCACAGTGCGCACTGCGGATGCGTAATGCAAAACTGGTAGGTTCCGGAGATGGGGGCTTACAATGGAATATTGGAATACTTATTAACAACTGAGATAAGCAAGGCATTCCACTTATTGTAGCATGTAGTAGCGAAGTACCAATTCAATGGATCGGTATGACCACAGAGCAAGGCCATGTGTCATAGCCAAGCGAGCAATTGCACAGCTATTGCGTGTTTGTGTTGTGCATCTCTAGAGTACTATAACCACCTCAGGTGCTGCACATGCTGTTGTACACTTCAAGGTAGTACTTAAAGACCAGAAGCACGAATAAAGATAGTGATGTTTAAAATGCATCGCATACATCTCGCATACATCGCACCATCTACAGTTCAGAGGACGACAATGTTTTAGCTCTGACTGGTGCTAGCAAAAACTATGTCACACCAGCTGTGTTTTGGAGATAAAAGGTAAGGGGAGTGCTGCATTGGATTATCATTTGGTGGACACCAGAGGAACTTGCAGACAAAAGTCTCTATGACATTCGAACTTCTCATTCCGATGGTTGCGGTCACATTAATTCACTCAGGATAGTGCGAATATGTGTGTGCATTGTAGGTATACAGGGTGCACCAAATAGTGTTAGGCAACCCACTGAAAACACTTTGTCCATAGGACATCTAAGTCATGTCCCAATGTCTGTGCACCATTTCGGAGGCAAATAGGACATCCGCCAGACGTCTAGAATTGGATATCCTACCACGGATGTCCCAAGAATATTGTACATAGACTTGTTTTGGATATCCCGTCCGAACGTTATCCCCCAGACACCTTTTTTCGCCACACACATGAATGTTTGTCCTCCAATTGAGACTTTTTGAGACTTTTTCCTCATTACAGAATTATTTTTTTTCATATGTTCAAATTACAATCCAAAGCTATCATGTATAGCTAGTGTGTACATTGTATTTTACGAATTGCCTGGTGCAATTTACTTTGGAAACTTCAGTTCATTGAATAAGCCACTTTCGTTTGGTGGAAAGCCTAGAAGAATGAAGAGTATACTGCACTGCCGCACTTGTGTGTGCATGCATAACATGTGCGCACAATATATCTGTTCTAGATGCGTGGGCACTCTGCCTGTTGCATCTGTACATAGCCTGTGCTGCAACTAAAATATACATTATAATAAACTATATGCAAAACTTTCTGGCTTATGTTCATCAAATGTACTGTCGGCCAAAAAAGTAGACGGACCACGACTTAGGTGGCCGGAGCGGCTGTGGGGCAACACCAGGGTGCTGCTATCTCGCTCCGCACGCTGACGGTGAGAGTGCCCCGAGTGACGCCAGACTTCGCCCTCACTCTCATGCGAGGCCTTGTCATGCTTAATAAATTTCTAGCGCGCCGTTCGGTTGCTCTGGTGCGTCAAAGGAGACCATGCATTGCCGGTAGTCTAGCATATGGTGCTGTAGCAACAGTAGCTGACGACAGCGGGGCATCAAACCACGGCACTGAGAAGGAACGAAGTCAGTTCTGATTGCTGTTTTGCTTATATTCACCTTATGTTTCATATTAGTGCATGTCGCCAGTGTCCACTGCTGCTCGATTTCAGGCAACATAACGCAAGTAGCTGCGACGGCGGCTACGATGATGCGCGCTCTTTCATGATCGTGATGACTCGGCTTACTCACCTTGGCATAGAGAGCTTAAAACTGAGCAACAGTGGACGCTGGCGACATGCACAAATATGAAAGATAAGGTGGATATAAGCAAAACAACAGTCGGAACGGGTTTTCGTTCCTTCTCAGTGCTGTGGTTTGATGCCCTGCTGCCACCTGCTACTGCACGACAGCGCCATGTGCAGGACTATTGGCGATACATGGTCCCCTTCGTCGCGACCGTCAGCAGCAGAGCAACTGAACGGTGCACTAGAAATTTATCAAGCATGATGAGGCCCTGTGTGAGAGTGAGGGTGAAGTCTGGTGTCACTCGGGCTCGTCATCAGCATGCGGAGCGAGATAGTGTTGTGTTTCGAGGGAATGTCTCGGTAACACAAGCGGAAAAAGCCTCTTTTAATTTGCGTGGATCATCTTTATATGCTACTACGGTTACGTCACAATGATAGGCAGTATGTTGTCACTCGAGGTGTCATCACGAGCTATGCTTACTGCTGTCGGTTGATGACATGCTTGCATGACGCAGCATATCTCTCCCTTTTACCAATTAAGCCTATGAGGTTGTCATCGTTGCCTGATGGACCAGCGAAGCGGCTGTGGCTCAGAGCTACAGTGGGTGGGTTGGGGGTGGCGATTTGCCGGAGCGGGGTTCGCCATGCCGGCTGGCTTGGGTGAGGTTTGGTCAGTGGTGGTGATTGCTGTGGTGCAAGCTGGCTGCTTTGTGTCAGAGTTCTTGGGGTCGCGCGGTCACAGCTGGTCCACATGACGACGTTGCTTGCTGTTTGGTGAGGACACAGTCGTCATCTGAGCCCTTTGGGTGCTTGTGACAACTCCAGGCAACCATCTCGGCCGGCAGTGGAAGCTTCCGAGTCACACTGGCTGTCCTGCAAAAAACGGCATAGTAGACGAGCGCGCATCAAAGTGCGGTTCATCTCCTGCACTCGGAAGGCAACAGTCCAGCCTGGTAGCTGGTAACCCAACAGCACTTCGGATGGAAACTTCCCAGCCTTCACAGGTGTCGGTCGGTAGCGGAATAAAAGCTGACTGAGGCAGTTAACGAAGCTGCCCCTTGAGCTTTTTGAAGGCCTTCCTTGATTGTGCGGACTGCATTTCCCACCAGGCCATTGGACTGCGGATCGTAAGGTGCCGTCGTCACATGGTTGATCCCGTTCATTCTTACGAATTTCTTAAACTCTGCTGAGACAAATTGAGGCCCATTATCTGAAACCAGTGTATTGGGCAATCCGAACCTGGCAAATATGGCCCTTAATGCTTCCACGGTGGATTCAGACGTCGTACTCTGCATAGGTATGGCCTCTAGTCACTTGGTCTCGGCATCCACGATCACCAGCAGCATGTGTCCCTTGACGGGGCCTTCATATTCAATGTGCACCGAAGACTATTTCTGGCCTGTTTCAGGCCACGGTGTTAGTATCTGCGCAGGAGGCATCGTACTGGATTGTGCACATGTCTCACACTCGCGTGACATCCTCTTGATGTTGGCATCGAGCCCTGCGTACCAAAAAATTGTTTGTGCAGGGTTTTTCATCACAGCCATTCCTGGGTGTATTTCATGAAGGAGCCTCAGAAGACCTGCAGCAGCCGCTGACGGCACTACTATTCTGTCCCCAGTAAATGAGGTCAGGGGTCCTATAACGTAAAACTATTCCAATATGTTTTTATTCTAATCTCCTGACGTCATATTTGCGTAACCACCGACGCAAGCATCTAGCAGTCACCCGCAGTGTTGTCTGAACAGACAAATCAAATGCTGTCCTCATTCATAGGAGGTCACTTTTGTTTCCTTGAAAAATGAATAAGATTGCCTACACTGGGCGGCTTGTCTTATCTAATTCGCTGACAAGAAGTGAGCACGCTCAAGTGGAGAGGGATTCGATGGGGCCGAGCCACTGCACTGAAAATCGATAACCGGATTAAGAGGGTGATGCCGGCATCCGCATTGGTCCGCTTTCCCTTACTGAGCTTGAGGTGGCTGGTCGAAAATCGTGGCGGCATGAAACGGAAGCTTAAGAATGACACTAACATGGATCCTCAGCAAAGAAGAGTTGGCAGAGCAAGGTTATAAACTTGCCGAAAGTGCTCGAAAAGGTTACACGGCCACGCAGAAAAATTTATTGTACGAAAATAAACTGATGCTCTCCGGCAGGCGCGAATAGCCAGTGCGAAGCGATCGGCGGCAGCCATCTTTTATTCCTTTTGGAACGGGGCAACCTGAGGTTATTCAGAAAAAAATTCAGTTTTGTTCGGCATATTAATGCTTCTTTAATGGGTACACGTCACTTTGACGCAGTAAGTTTTTGCAGTTTTGTGACGTCGCATGACAGGTAGGTGAAGTGGGTGCAGCCCAAAATCTTTTTACCAATAGCCGACGGCTAATGGCGAAAAGGTGTCGAATCAGAAATAACTATGTTCCTTTGGTTCGGTCAAATCATGACAATCAGCGTGTACACGTCATATCAGATGGGGAGCTATTGTGGTTTTTGTGACGCCGCGTGATGGCCAGGTGAAGTGGTGATGGTCCAAAAAAGTTTTTAACCAATCGCGGAGGGCCGATTGCAGAAATGGAATAGGAAAGTTTGGAATAGTTTTACATTATAGTGCCCCAGGACTTAGTCAACTCACACTTTTTCTGAAAGAAAGGCCGGAACCGCCCCTCTGTCTCTGTCAGGTAGGTTGGCCAGCCCTGCAGGATTAATTTCCACGCTTGCTGTAACATAGGATCACGCATGGTTATAGCCGCCAACTCTTTGGCACTGATGGGTGTCACATTCACAGTCTCAGCGTAGAATACATACTCGGGTGCATCTTCCTGTTTTTTATCGGGCTGCCTCAGGGGAATAGGGAGTTGGCTGAAGGCATCGGCATTCACGTTTTCGGATCCCTTATGGTAGGCCAGACTGTACCGATATCCGCCCAACAGCAAGGCCCAACGCTGAATGCGGGTAGCGGCCATTGGTGGAATCACCTTGTCCGGGCTGAACAGTCCCGTTACAGTATTGCGGTCTGTTATCAGCTCAAAGTGGTTCCCATACAGCTGGTCTCTAAACTTTGTCACGCTGAACACGAGAGCAATGGCCTCCTTCTCTAGCTGGGAATAGTTATTCTCAGCTTTCGTTAGGGTTCGTGAGTTAAATCCTATAGGGTAGTCAACGCCGCCAACTCGATACGACAACACTGCTCCCAGACCTACTGCTGATGTGTCACACTCTAAACGAAGGGGCTTGTTTGGGTCAAAATGCACCAGAAGTTTTGCATTCTTCACTGCCTCCTTGGCTGCTTCGAAAGCAGTCTGCTGCTGTTTGCCCCAGAACCACTTCCCGCCCTTTGCCAACAATGCATATAAGGGCGCTAGTAAAGTTGACACATGTGGCAAGAACTTGCCATAGTAATTTAAAAGGCCCAAAAATGCTTTTAGTTCACTCATTGTGGTGGGTCGTAGGGCGTCAAGCAGCGCTGTGATGTTATTGATTTTAGGGCGTAGGCCGTTGCTATCAGTGCAGTGCCCAAGAAACGTAACTTGCTCTTGCTGGAACTTGCACTTCTCATGCCTTAGATGCAAGCCTTGTTCCCTCAGATGCTGTAGCTTTTGCTCCAGGATCATGTAGTCGTTCGCCTTTTCAGTTACAATAATGTCGTCTAGATACACTTGCACCCTGGGGATCTCGCTGAGCATGGCTTCCATGCGTCGCTGGAAGATTGCCGGCTCTGACGACACCCCGAAGGCCAGTCTGTTGAAACAGTATAGACCCTTGTGAGTGTTCAGAACGGCTAGCTCCTTCGATTCTTTGTCTAGGGGCAGCTGATTATAGGCGTTCCGCAAATCCGAGGTGCAGAAAACTTCTCCACCGTTGAGATTCGTAAGGATATCGTCAACCCGCGGCAGTGGATATTGGTTCATAAGGGTCGCAGCATTCACCGCAAGATGGAAGTCATCGCGCAACCGCAGCCGCCCATCCTTCTTGACTACAGGCACGACAGCTGTGGCCCATTTAGAAGATTTCACCGATGATAACACCTCTTCGTTGACTAGCCTATCTATTTCTTCTGACACCATTTGCTTGAGCACGTAAGACACCATCCGAGCTTTACAAAACTGAGCCCTGGCATCTTGTCTGATGGTCAGGTGGACCGGTTGTCCTCGAAGCAAACCCAGACCTAGAGCAAAGACGTCATTCTACTTTGAAAACAAGGTGTCCAACCTTCGGACTGTATTGTCTGCTTGTACGCATGCCACAGCATTTTCAGTGAGTACCAGTACACCTGCTGTATTGAAGCTTTGGGTAGTGTCACGGCCGCAAAGCGTCGGTCCCAAAGAATCAACGAAGACCAGTTCTGCTTGAATTGTCGCGCAACCCATGGTCGCATTGAGTTGTAATTTCCCAGTGATAGGAAGTGGGCCCTTGAAACACAACAGCTTCATTGTTGTTGCCTGCAGATGTGGCCACTTGCCTCAATGTTGCTCGAACACGGCATGTGGAATCACACTCATAGGTGACCCCCTGTCTACCAACATTCTGAGCGGCACTCCGTTCCAACTTATTTGGCGAAGAATAGGCTTAACGTGAGCTGTTCGTTGCTTGATGTGCAATCAGCATGTACAAGGCTTCGCAGTTTTCTGAATTATCTTCTGGGCTTTGAGAAAGCACATACGCGTGTCGTCTCCCCTTAATGCCTTTGTCCGAAGCTCTACACATTTGAGCTAAGTGACTGCACTTCCGGCACCGATGGCACACTGTTCTGAGATGATGGCAATCATCTGCTTGGTGTGAGGATGCGCTACATCGGGTGCAAGGCCGGTGCTCATTGCATGGTAGCCCGCTTGGTTTCCTAGACTGCGGACGTGAGTGGACCTACTGAACAAAATTAGCTATGCCTGCCTCCTGGGAGGGTAGTCTCTGCATGTGCTGCACGTTTTCTGCTGTGGCCTCAGCAGAAATTGCAAAGTCTTCTGCTTCCTTCAACAACAGGGACCTACATGTCAACAATAGACGTCTTATGTCTATGCTTCTATACTGTGCTGTCCCGCAGCACGATGCGGTGCAACATGTTGCCCAAATTACAGTCTTCGGCCATGCGACGAAGTGCGGCTACGAAATCCCAAGCTCTTTCACCTTCTGCTTGTGTGTGCATAAAAAACCGGTAACTGGCTGCTGTTTCGTTGACTTGTGGCTCATAGTGGCTCTGTAGATGCTTGATGACATTGCTGTATGTGAGGTCGTTCACGCTTTTGGTTGGCATCATCCCTGAAGTACCTTGACAGCGGTGTTGGACAGAGCGGCCACCAGCAGTGCTCGTTGTTTTGCTGTATCCGTGATATCTTGTGATCGAAAGTAAGCATCTAAGTGCACCTTATAGATGGACCGGCCTCCTTCCTCTTCTGTGAGTGTGGGCGCTTGCCCCGGTGCCATCACTGCCTGTTTCAGTAGACACACTTCAAGGCACTCCCCTACCGCGTCGATCCCACCCTCGTTGCCACTGTTGTGTTTCGAGTGAACGTCTCGGTAACATAAGCGGAAAAAGCCTCTTTATTTTGCGTGCATCATCTTTATATGTTACTACGGTGACGTCACGGTGATGGGCAGTATGTTGTTGCTCGAGGTGTCGTCACGAGATATGCTTCCTGCTGTCGGTTGACGACACGCTTGCATAACACTGCAGATAGCAGTGCCCCAGTGTGGCCCCGCAGCCGCTCCGGTCACCTAAGCCGTGGTTTGTTTACTTTTTTGGCCGATAGTACACATCATGTCCCCGCAATGTCGCTCGCAGACATGCTAGTGATGTCCACGGGACACAAAAAATGTGGCCCATTAGATACGGACAGCCGAGCATCTGCTTCCTCTGCTTCTAGCCAGGAATCACCCGCTGTCGCAACTGCACTCCCAGGTATTCGACACGGCTAGCCAAGTGACAGCTGGGCACTTACTACCACTGCTCGGGGCCAAGAATGACTCGACGTCGCACTGCACACCATTGTTCATCAGCAACCTATGCTTGTGTGGTTTGTCAGGCTCGCATCCCCCTAAGTGCATATGCTCTTGGATAAGTGGCCTGAATGTTGACCCCACTCCGTTGTTTGCCTTCCAAGAACCACCCAGAGAGCTGGAGGCCACCATGACTGCTGAGCTGATGTCACATGTTGGGGAGTGGGTGGAGACCCCAAAGAGAAAAAGCCCTTTTTCCTTCCGGCGGGAGAAAAGGGCATAAAAAGCTGCAGTGCGAAGGTGTGAGGAGGCACTTCCTGAAAATTTTCAAGCCCAGCGCGCGTTTTGCTGCCGTCTCATATTTCTTTGCATATTATTTATTTTCCTTCTTGACCTAATGCCGGCAAAAATGTGAAATAAACCAAGTTAATTTTTCCTTCACCAAGCGTCAGTGCTCTTCAGTATGCAGCATCTCTGTCCGGAGAGCATTGGAGGTTTCTGGACAGCGACCTGGGCAGGGGAAACTACCATGTGTCCTGGAAGAAACTTCCAACTTCAGAAATCCAACAGGCCAAACAATTGTGAGGGATGTCTGCTGGACATATTCAACACATCCCTAGGATATTTATGTCCCAGCACTGGAGGTCCATGGGATGTCATGGGATATCCATGGGATGTCATAGTTGTCACTGGGAAGTTGCTGAAGAGGCTAATAGAGTATGCAGTTTTGGGATAAATAATGCTTTTTCAGGAGGTCTCCTCTGCCGCCAAGATAATATTTGTGTACTGATTGCCTTTATAATTAGAAAAGGTTATGTAAACAAGTTTCTCATTCTTTTTATCTGATCGAAAAGCTGTTATTGCTTCCTAAAGCATCCCATTCAGTGGTCACCACTGCACTGCATCCTGTGTAATTATTTTTTCCATGCTTTACTGGTAGCATGCAAAATATATGAAAAATGCCACATGTTTGAGCGCCCTTAGCTACAGCATCAGAGGCCTGAAAAGTTATTTGAAGGAACTAACTCCGCTCACTGCCTGACTCAGCAGTTGCCTTGAAGTGTGCAGTTGTCAGTGTTGGTGCTGGCTTTCATTGATTGTGAGCTGCGCCCTCTGAATGTCAGTAGCAGTTTACACAATGACCACACAATTGCAGAGTCAGGCAATGCGTGGTGTTAACTCGTTGAAACAACTTTTTGGGCCACTGCTGTCTTGGCACACTAAATCATGCGGCACTTTCCATATTTTGCGTACACGGTTCTAGTATAGCGAACAAAAATAATTATATATTTATATAATTATATATAATTATATAATTATATATGACAAATAATTATATATGACATAGCATATTGAAAATGACTGAAAGGGGCGTTTAAAAATAACGGCTTTAAAATCGGAAGTCATGCCCTGTAACTTATAAACTTAGGTAATACTTGTTCAAATATTCTTTTCTAATTACCATGTAATTAGAACACAAACATTCTCGTGGCCAAACACAACTGATGACTGGAAACTGTTGGTCTCATAATCATGTATTCTGTGCTCTGCCATGAGCTGCTTTAACTCTCACTTTGGTTAAAGCTAAAAAGCTGGCACTGAAACAGAGAAGTTGCCCAGCTAAGATTGAGAAATAAGTTTAGTGCTACCCAGTGTGGTTCTCACTTTTCTATAAATGAGCAAGCATGTAATGCATGCAGGTCTGTACAAGAAGATGTATGCGATGCATTTTAGACATTGTTATCTTTATTGGTACTTCTGGTCTTGAAATGTCATCTTGAAGTGTACAACAGTATGCATAGCACCCGAGGTGGTTATAATACTCTGGATGTGCTTAGGCTGAAAGACACTGCACTGAAAGTCATTCCCGTACTGGCTTTAAATGTGGCAAATGAGTTCCACAGTCAGAGTGGCATGCCTGGGAATTCTTGTGATACATGCACATAGAATTGCTGCTGTCTCTAACAGTGCAGGTAATTTAGAGCAACCCAGCAGTAAATACGAAGAGAAAATAAATAAGTACTGCCATCGAAGTAACAAGACAGGGTGCTCCACTTTAGCCTATTGAATTGCAAGAGTGTTAAGTGAATGCTTGATCACAACAGCCAGAGATTGTTAGGGTTGTGTGGACCAGCAGCTCCTTGCCTTGCTACTATTACAGTGGCATGGAAAAATTTCGCTGAACACTGCGGCGTTGCACTATGCCAAGTTTGCAATTGAGGTCAAGCAGCTCTGAAGACGGCCTTGCCGGTAACACATTTGGCGGTAGGAGCTGTTGGCATCTAGTTGCTCTGCATCCTTAGTCACTAGAAACATGGAGAGAGCACAACAGGTTAGCTCCACGTGTACCCTTTGAGTGTTTGTCATGCTTGAAAGACACACAGTTCCTCAATCGCCTGCAGGCAGTGGCCAGTGCGCGGCGTGCACTCCAGCTGGACCCCGATTCTGCCAAGGCACTGTACCGGTGCGCGGTAGGGCTGCGCATGCTCGGAGAGTTTGAGGAGGCGGCTAAGCTGCAGCGGCGAGCCTATGCTCTGATGCCCAACTCGTTGCTGATAGAGCGCGAGCTCTGTGCTCTCAACAGAGGCCTCTTTAACCAGAAGCAGGAGGTCGCTCAGCTATGCCGGTATGCTCACTTGCTGCATGCCCTTTGCATGTCAGAAGAGGCTTTCTGTTACATAAGAGCACCCACCAGAAGCAGTGTTGTGTCTGTAACGTTCAACAAAATTTTTGTTCTATATTCCACAGTGCTGGTTGCTGTATGTGTAAGGAATGAAGTTAAATCTGATGTCTTGTGTTGGTACAAGTGTTATCATACAAACACATATTAAGCAATTAGGGTTCCTACACAGAAGACTGAGTAAAGCACCTCAGGCCGTAAAATTAACTGCCTATAAAACTCTGGTCTGACCTATTTTAGAATACGGAAGCATAGTGTGGGACCCTCATCAAAAGTACCTTCGTGATAAGCTTGAAAGATTACAGAACAGGGCTCTTAGGTTTATCTATTCAAAGTATTCTTGGCACGACAGTGTAACGGACATGCGCAATCAAGCGCATTTGGCAACTCTTTCCTGCTGGCGTCATGTTGCATCTATGAAGTTTTTTTATCTCCTCTTTAATGGACACATCAAAATCGGAAAAGACAACTATATTCATCCGCCTGGCCGTCGGTCTAGTAGGACAAACCACGATAAGTGCGTCCGGCCATTTAATATGCATTGCAATACGTTTAAGTTTTCCTACTTCCCTCGCGCTGTGAACGCTTGGAATGCACTACCAAGCGAAGCTGTAAATAATCCAAATTTAGATCAGTTTTGTTCTCTAGTGGAGCAGCTAATGGACCCTGTATAACTACTTTTCTTGTTGTAAAACCCCAGAAAGTATCTTGTAGTGTTGTATTATTTTCGTGTGTACATTTTCCCCTGTATAACTACTTTTCCTGTTTTCCTGACCCTGTATAACTTTTCTTGTTGTAAAACCCCAGAAAGTATCTTGTAGTGTTGTATTATTCTCGTGTGTACATTTTTCTTATGTATAGCATACGATACATAATGCTAGATTTTCTGTTTTCGTGTACGCGAGGCGTAACCATGTATGTAATAATATATTGATGCACTTGTTGTTGAAGTGTTCTGATCTACCTCATGTTTTCCTGTTGTCTTTTTGAGAACTTGATGTATATTATTACATGCCTATGATGATGAAAGCCCGCTCCCTGTATGGGTCTGCAGAAGACCTACAGTATTGATAAATAAATAAATAATAAAATAAATAAAAAAGCGAAAGCCTTAGATGATTCATGGGACAAAAAATCAGATGTCCGGTGTTACACCGTCTGGCGTTATGGCACCAAAATTCATAGGGAGTCGAACCCTCTACCTTTGGTGGGAGTCGAATCAACTACTTGTGGTGTTAATTAAGGCAAATTTAATTAAGACCCTTGACTTTTGGTGGGAGTGGAATGCTCGACCTTTGGTGGGACAAAAATTCAGTGGCACCAAAATTGATAGAGCCACCACTGACGGTCGAACCAACAACCTTTGGTGGTAGTCAAACCCATTACCTTTGGTGCTAATTAAGGCGAAGCTAATTAAGATATAGTTCATTATGGCACCCAAACCCACGATCTTTGGTGGGACCAAAAGTCAATGGTACCAACATTGATGGTGCCACTGTTGATAGTTGAACCCACGGCCTTTGGTGGGAGTTGAGCCCACGACCTTTGGTTGGAGTCAAATCCACGAACTTTGGTGGGACCAAATATCAATGGCACCAACATTGATGGTGCCATTGTTGATAGTTGAACCCACGGCCTTTGGTGGCAGTTGAGCCCACGACCTTTGGTTGGAGTCAAATCCTTGGCATTTGGTGGGACCAAAATTTAATAGCACCAAAATTGATCATGCCACCATTGACGGTCGAATCCACGACCTTTGGTTTTAATTGGTACTGTTGGAGGTCCCTCCCCAGTCTTTGACTATAGGACCTCCTAGAGTTACTTTTTCTGTAAAACATTTCAAGCGCATCAATAAACTGAAACTGAAACTGAATTAAGGCACTCGAACCCATGACTTTTGGTGGGAGTCGAACTCACAGCCTCTGGTGTTAATTAAGGCAAAGTTAATCAAGGGCAGATAATCAAGATAGAGATAGTTAAGGATCTCGTATCCACAACCTTCGATGGCAGTCAAACCCGCTTGGAGATATGGGTGAAATGGCTGTTTCTCCAAGTTGGATTCCGATTGACATTGTGAAGGTTGAGAGTCCAACCAACGACTTTTGGTGAAAGTCAAACCCACGACCTTTGGTGTTAATTAAAGCGAAGCTGATCAAGGCACTTGAACCCACAACTGAACATGGAGATATGGGCGAAGTGGCCGTATCTTCAAGTTTGATTCCAATCCTGATCATGAAAGTTTACAGTTGAACCTACTACCTTTGGTGGGAATCAAACCCGCAACCTTTGGTGGGAGTCGAACCCCCTTGGAGGTAAGGGTGAACCGGTGTTGCAGCCCGGCCTCCTTCTTATAAAATTTGTCAATGGATAAATTACACGAATAATAGCTGCATTCTCATTGCCAAAGATGCTGCAAAGATATAATAGGTAAAGAAAATATCACATGAACTAACTACATCACTTCGAAACCAGCAAAGCAGTGCATGCCGCTGATATGATAAATCTAGAGGTCATGAAATGAACAAGTTGGGGACAAATATATTAATGAAACTTTCTCTTTCAAAAACCTTGTTTACATTTTTGTACATATGCAACCGCCAAGGAAAAATCTCAATTACGCTGTCCTTTGTTTCAATGTGTTGTGCAGGAGCAGCTGTCTCCGGTCGTGTATTGTGAGTAATTGCACCTAAATTATAGTCGCAACGGAGCACATAAAGAAAGCAGGAGTTCTGCAAAATATATGAGGGCAAGTCAAACGAAAGTGAGAAAATGTGAATATATGACAAACGAGGTACTTTATTTAAATGTAGTGTCCATGAGCAGTTAGACATTTGTCCCACTGACTAAAGAGTCGTGTGATTCCCATCTTGTAAAACTCCTTGGGTTGCTGCTTCAGAGAGTCTGTAACTGACTCTTTCACACCATCGTCGAACACGAATCTGGTTCCCTTGAGCTGTTTTTTTCAATTGCCCCAAAATGTGGAAGTCGCAAGGCGATAGGTTTGGGCTGTATGGTGGATGTTGCAGTGTTTGTCACTTGAACTTTGTCAGTTCTGTGTTAACCACATCAGCGAGGTGGGGACGGACATTGTCGTGGAGCAACATGACCCCATTCTTCAATTTTTCACATCGTTTGTTGTTGATTGCGACATGCAGCCGATCCGGTGTTTCACAATATCGCAAGCGATTAATAGTCTCTCCAGGTTTATCAAATTCGATCAGTAATGGCCCCTGACGATCGAAAAAAAAAAATTCAAGAACACCTTTCTGGTGGAAATCTTTCTTTGGAGTGGTGAATTCGAATGTTTCCACTGTAAGCTTTGTGTCCTGTTTCAGTCTTGCAGTAGTGGCACCGTGATTCATCCCTGGTCACAACTGCATACAAGAAGTCGTCACCTCCATTGTGATACCGGATCAGATGAGTCAAGGCAGTGCCGAACCTCTCCATCTTCTGGCGGTGCTTCAAAACCTTGGGCATTCATAACGTGCACAAAAGCAGATAACCAAGAGAGAGAAAGAAAACATTTATTTATCATGAGTTTGGGCGACTTCCTCGCAGGGTGGAGCCCTTAGTTCAGGGCCCCAGTGGCTCGCGCCACTCCGTGTGCCTGCCGGATCAGCCGTCTCTGCTCTTGCAGGTCTGAGCTGGTCAGCGCAGTCTCCCAGGAGGAAGGGGAAGGTGAAGGAATAGGGGAGTAGCCCGGAGGGTGTGGGCACTGCCAGGTGCAATGATATACTGTAGGCTTAGCTCCACAATAGGGACAGTATGAGGGATATTGTGTGGGGTGAAAGAGGTGAAGATAAAAGAGGCAGAGAAATGAATTAGTTTGAAGCTGTCGCCACGCGACGGCATCTTCTCGATTAAGGGAATCATGTGGTGGAGGGAAGTGTCTCCTGGTACCTCTGCAATATTGTAGAGTTTCAGTGTAGCTCAGTGGTTCTGTCGGTGCGTCGTCTGGGTTGGACAGCTCTTCCAATGGCACCCGGTTAGCGAGCTCTCGGGCTACCGCATTAGCGCATTCATTACTATGGAGAGAGGCGTGTCCAGGTGTCCAGACGATACGCACCCTGTGTAACGCTGTGGGGTGTAATGATGTAAGGATGCGGTGTGTGTAGGGTGTCATCCTCTCTTGTGCCAAAGTCCTGCAGGCGGTCTGAGAATCAGTGACCACTGTGATAGGTCCATCCGGTGCCGGCATGGTTGAAGCGTGTATGATGGCTAGGGCAATAGCAGCCTCTTCCGCCGTGCCACTGTCCACAGTGTTGAGCGTGGCTGAAGCTGTCAGAATGTCTGCACTATCTAGTACGACTAGACATAGGGCACGTTTCTGTGGGTAGCGGGCCACGTCGGTGTATAGGACTGGAGTGTTTGATTTGTGATCGCCAAATAAGCGAGCCAGGGCTTGTGCTCTTGCCTTTCATCAACCTTTATGACGGTCAGGGTGCATAGTCTGGGGAATTGGGGCCACGTGAATTATGTTGCGAATGCTAAGCGGAAGAAGTGTGCAGTTTTCCCATTGTGGTTTTCTTGGTATTTGGTATCCTAGCCGGGATAGAATGTGGCACCCTTGCATTGTTCGTTGCAGAAGTTGCAATGGGCTGTTAAGATGAACTTCAACTAGTTCGCGAATGGGGTTGTGCACCCGCAGTCGTAGTAGGAGCTGCGTAAACGCATGTTGGGGTAGTCCCAGCGCTGCCTTTAGTGTCGTACGGAGGAGGGTGTCCATCTGGTGCGTCTCAGTCTGAGTCAGGTTATGATTGGGGAGGTGGTAGGTTAATCGGCTAATTATGAGGGCTTGCACGATTCGGAGTACGTCTTTTTCTTTCAGTCCTTGTCGGCGGTTTGTAATGCGCTTTATCATGTGCGTTATTTGGGTAAGTTGTTGGCGGAGCACATGTAGGGTATGTGTGGCCTTCCCGTTGTGTTGTATGTGAAATCCTAGTACACGTAGTCTGTCTACCCTTGGAATAACGTTGCCATTGAGATGCAATGTGATGGCTAGAGGAATATCGGCCTTGTTCCGTTTTTTGAATACAAGCAGGAGCTCTGACTTCTCAGCTGCGCATGTGAGTCCTCTGGCTGTTGCATACTCTTGAACTATATTTACGACTTCCTGTAGTGCGTCTTGAATGGCGCCGTCTGACACTGTGGTCACCAAGATTGTAATATCATCGGCGTACGGGGTGTTCTGCGCACGTTCAGAAGTTTGTTGAGGAGCGGTGGTAGCTTTGCCATCGCCACGTTAAACGGGGTGGGTGAGAGAACCAAACCCTGGGGAGTCCCTTTGCAGGAAAGTTTTATGATATCCGACCGATTATCACCTAGGCCGATGGTGGCTGTTCGGTCAGATAAAAATGCTCGGACATAATCATAGATGTGCTTTCCACATCGGGAGAATGCAAGGTTGTTTAGAATGAGGTCATGTGAGACGTTATTGGAGGCTCCTTTGAGGTCCAACGCCAGAATGGCTCTTGTTTGAGCTTTACTTGGACCATCTACAACATCCTCCTTAAGTTGTAGGAGTATGTCCTGCGCAGACAGGCCTGGTCGATAGCCGAATAAGGTATTGGGAAAGAATTGGTTCGCTTCGAGGTGAGGCTGGAGGCGATTTAGAACTATGTGCTCGAAGAGTTTGCCAATACACGAAGTCAGGGAAATGGGTCTGAGAATTTGGAGGGACAGCGGTTTCCCGGGTTTCGGAATTAAGGCGATATCGGCGTGTCGCCATTCCTGTGGAAGCGTTCCGTTTTGCCAATTTTCGTTGTAGTATGCAGTGAGTTTCCATATGGCTTGGTCGTCGAGGTAGTGTAGTAGTGCATAGTGAATGCCGTCTGCTCCGGGCGCCGTGTTTCGTCTTATGCCGTGTAGGGTTGCCCTCATTTCTGTCTCTGTAATATCGCCGTCCAATTGGGTTTTTTCCTCATGTGGATAGTCTTTGTACTCCGGTCGGTGGCCTGTAGCAATGTATCTTTGTTGCAGTGTTTGGAGGGGCGCGTCATCATTCATTTGTTCTTTGTGGATGATAGTGTGGACTGTGTTTATTGTGTGCGTGTTTGTGTGCGTTGGGTCAAGTAGTGCTTTGAGGAGGGACCACGTTTTGGAACTACTTTGTGTGCCATTAATGCGGTCGCAGAGGTTGTGCCAATTGCTATTAGTGAGGCTGGTGGCGTGTTCTTAAGCTTCTGCTGTGATCCGGGCGATTCTTTGTTTCAGCCAACGGTTGTGCCTCTGCCTCTTCCATCGTTTGGTCAGGCCTCTTCGAGCATCCCAAAGATAGAGCAGATGTCTGTCCACATCCAGTGTCTCCGTTGTTGCAGTAAGTTGCTTGATAGCTGCTTTAAAATCTGCTTGTAGCTGTTGTGTCCACTCGCGTAGAGATGGCGGGTCGTGTTGTTCAGATTTGGTTCTGTTGCGCCGGAAAGTGTCCCAGTTTGTTATTTTAATTGAACGTTCTGGGGTGCGTATGGCCACCAGTTGGACGTCTGTGGCTAGAATGCTGTGGTCACTGCCCAGATTCTCCATTAGTTTGTTCCAGGTGCATTGAGTCAACCCCTTGACCATTGTTAGGTCAGGGCATGTATCCCTGCTTACACTGTTGCCCGTTCTGGTTGGTTTGTCAGGTTCTGTCAGCAGAGTGAATTGATGAAGGTTCATGGCGTGGGCTAGATGGCGGCCTTTTGAAGTTTCTGTTTGGTACCCCCAGGCTGGGTGGGATGCATTGAAATCTCCCAGAATAATCAATCTTTTCGCTTGTTTACTGGCGGCCGAAAAAAGTTGTCCGAAGTCGTCTCGTCGCGATTTGGGTGCACTGTAGATATTAAGCAAAAACAAGCTGATTTAATATTGATTCCTAGGTACAATTTCTAAGAGCACATGCGGAATGTGGGAGCTGTCGAGCGTACGTGTGCTCGGTCACTGTGATTTGTTTGGACCCAAGGGTGGCAGCTAGTGGTTGTTTGGTGGTGTCATGCTTGTCGGTGTATGCATTGTATCCACTGAGTGTGGGAGTGCAATGTACTTCTTGAAGTGCTATAACGTCGGGTGGGTGAGGACGTGTGGCTAGGAACTGTGTGAGGGAACCCTTCTTCCTTCGGTACCCTCTACAATTCCATTGCCACACCCGGAAGGTGGTGGTAGTGCGCCTCTTAGGTTTGCTGGCCATGATTGGTTGATACCGCCTCGCTGGTGAGGGCAGGTGTTGTTGTACGAGCCGGACGGGTATAAGGTATAAGAACCTTCTTGGTTCTCTAGTGGCGTTAGTGTCATGTGGAAGTGAGTCGTTTTGATTGCTGAAAGTTGAGCTAAAAGTTGCACTGATGAATCGTTTCATGTCAGTCATGGCTTGTTGTATGACCTGTTGTAGCATGTGCTTGACATCAGCCATGATCTCTTCCTTCATTTTTTGCATCTCCGCTCTTAAAACAGTTGCCATTTCCTCTATCATTTCGCACTCTTCTTGTTTGGTGCAGGAATTGTGAGGGAGTTTCTCAGGTGCGAGTGTGTGTGTCTGGGTGAGTGAAAGCGTCGCTGTGGGAGACAGTTTGTTTTGTTTGTTTGTTTGCTGTGCGGACGGAGGTGAAGAAAGGGAGGAGGAAAGAGGGGGAAACTGCACTGACCAACTCACTGCTGTCGCCTTCCTGGTGTGATGGTCGGGCGTTTTCGTCCACGCGGCCTGAGGTTCCTTTGGTGGCTGTTTCTGCTGCGTCAGGCTGCGGCTCCCAGATCGGCTTCGGCCACGTGGTTCCTTCTGGTCCTTGGACGGTCTGCGGACCCTGGACCTACTGCGACTTTGGGACTGGCTGTGTCCCCGGGATCGGTAGCGAGGACAACCATGTGTTGCATCAGTAGTCGCAGGTGCCGCGCCGTCGAATGTCGTTACCTTGCAGGACTTCTTGTCGTGCTGGAATTGTTGCTCCGCCATTTTCTGCTTGTCCCGGAAAATATGGCTCTTGTTAAATGGTTTGCATTCCCTTACAGGACATCGAGAGTCAGTGGTGGGGTGCTCACCACCACAATGAAAACATTTCAGCATGCAATCATGTCCTTCGGAGGGGTTGGAAGTTCCGCACGCAGCACACCGGGGTTTATCCGTGGTTGGGCAAACCTCTGCTCGATGACCCGTAGAGAGGCACACGTTGCACAGCTGCTGTCGGGGTTTATGAATGTAGCACCGGTATTCTGCTCCATAATAGTAGATGTACCAGGAAACCCGAATGCCAGAGAATGTGATGATGGCCATGGCTGAATTTCCTATCATTCTTGCACGCAGGACCTGAGGCATCGGTGATCGGATATTTGTAATCGGCGTTGTCGGCGTTGTGTTCTTTTCTATGCCGGAGATGACTCCTTTGCAGGAAGCATCCGGAGCAGCCACATAGGCCTGAACCTCGTACTGCTTGTTTTCCAGGTATATAGACTCGATCAGCTGCAGTCTTGCCGCTAGTTCTTCGTCCGGTGTGCTGACCACTGCGACGTTCTGCTCTCGGCGTATGCAGATGGTTAGCTGGTGGAGCGTGCTCTCGTTTAATTGAGCCGCTGTGCCTATAGCTCTGGCTATAGAGTGCTGCGGCCACTCACCGAGATTCAGTCCATCTCTTGGTCAGAAGACTACTTTTAAATCGTCGATCGGTAGCGGGGGCAGCTGCGAGCTCTTATTGCGCAATGTCATATGTAGGTGGTCCTGCTGTGCGGGTTCGGTGTTGGGTGGCAAGCTCGACGTAACTTGGACCTGTTTCTTGCGCTTTCGGGCCACGAGAAACCAAGTCCCGTCTTCGTTCTTGAGTCAGTTCTTGAGTCAGTTCTTGATCCATAGCGGCGGCTGGTGTGGTTTCGTCCAATGATGCAGCAGGCAGGGGTCTCGGGCAGCCATCGTCACGGTAGCAGTGCAGTGGGCATGTGCGGCACGCGATGCTGTCACGCCGTAATCGCGGCGCCTACGTTAGGCCTAGCGATGCGGCCTGCTCGCCTCGAAATGTCCAAGGGCCGAGGTCTCACCGGATCTGGCAGACCTTGGTCTCAAAAGATTTCACCCATTAAGATCCGTTGACTGGTGGTAGTAAGCATGTTGTAAAAACAAAAGATCAGCTGTGAGGCGTTCCAAGAGCCGGAGCTCATTCGGAGTTCGTCCTTCACACGCGGTCTTCTTCTTCTTCCTCTAGAAATGTGTCTGTGTAATGGGCCGAATTGGAAATGTACTCGAAATGGGCACCTAGAAAATTAGCCTGGTCTTCAACCGAGATGCTCATGAATTATGGTGTGAAACAAACCGTGACTTATGTTCACATGCTCTGCCAGTTCATCAATGCTTATCCTCCGTTCTTGCCTAATCAGCTCATCAACACACGCAATTTTGTTGTGGGTGATTGCACGGTGGCCTTGGCCCAGTCTTGGATCGTCTTTGCAACTTTCACATCGTTCTTTGAACAGTTTGCTCCAACGCTTCACAATGGCAAATGAAATGCAGTGTTCAGTGTACACAGCAGCCACATGACGACCAATTTCTTTTTGGGAAACACCTTCAGTTGTGAAAAACCTCACGACACCACGCTGTTGAACTTTGGAGCATCCATTATGTCCCGCAACCATGTTCAGCCCAATTTATGAGAGCATTAAAAAATGTTTATCCTCACACCTGGGTGTCACTTCTGTAAATGAGAGATGTCTATGTGCTACGCGCATGCCTCACAGATAATGAGCCGAACCATTATTGTGCGGGCTTGGTTGGCTCGCTTTCGTTTGACTCGGCCTCGTGCATTCGAAATGCAAAGATACAATGCAATATACAAATGTGAAGATACAGTTGATAAAGCGGAAAAAAAATGTCACTGGAAATAAGGTACACAAAATACACAAAACATTGCAACAAGATATTTAAATATACGTATAAGTGTCCAATAAATCTACACATCTAAGAACAACTCTTGGTATATAATGCGTCAAACAAGGCAAATAAACATGTTGCGCAATCACAGATTCACAGATTACAGAATCCTAAGGCCCGCCACCCCTCCCTCCACTCCCCCTGATGTATCGCGCGTGACGGAAGGTGGTGCGCTTCGTCCCCGCTTTTCTTCCTTGAGCACGCAATACTGAGTCACCATGGTCGGCTCACCCATGTCACCACCACCCTCCTAGGCTTTCACTCGCACATATAGCATGCGGTGCGCGGTTTTTATGTTATCGCCCTTGGACTTCATACAGACCATAAGGGTGACGGCGACGGCAGGGTCTTCGCCTAAGTGTCCATATAATTGCTATCGCAATAATATGATAAGAGTATCTAGCAGCTGAAGTGTCCCGTGGCCCATTACTTCCCGGAAAAGAAGTAACAAAATCGAACTTTCGTTATACAACAATTCACTGCGCCGCACAAGATATCCCTTTATCTTGTAGGGCGGAGGCACCGAAAGGAACAAAAAAGAATATACGTAAGGCAAGCATGTTGGCCATAATCAAGGGCCTACTTTGGGCATCTAATGTGGCTACGGAAGGAATAGTAAAGAAAACGTGAGACACTTGGTCCACCGAGAGTCACGCGCATACATGTACTGCTCGCTATCCTACACCGGCAAGACAACACTTTCCAGAGAGGTTGCGCTCAAGCGGATGCGTTGCAATCTGTCGAGTCACCACAGTGATGTTGGCGAGCGACCATTGTTATTGTTTCTTTTTCTCATCTGCTAACCGGAAAGCGTCCAAAACTGCCAGGCGAAAATCCACTCAGCCAGAGAAAAACAAATGCGCACCAAAGTTCTCTGTGCACTGGCCGGGGCAACACGAGAAAAATGCATGTGCTTCGTCTGGCTCTGGCAGCCTGCGGGTAGCGAGAAGAAGAAAATTCAAAAGGCTCAATGTGTCCTCGCGAATAAAAGTCTAAGTAGAAAAATAAATAAGGATGTAGTTACCTTTGCTGACTTTAATGTCTTGACATGGATGCTTTGGCATAGGTGAAAAAATGTTGATATTCTTTTCTGTGACATGACAGCACAAATGAACCACCACAACGCTTCGTCTCATCGGACCTTGCTGTGTGCTTTGTCAATTTGTTTAATAGTGTGTTGATTTGGCTTGTCTCGTTATATGGTCCGATGTACGACCTTAGAAAAGTCAGTGCACCTTTGGCGTGAAATGCTTACAACAACATTAAACCCACAAAGTTCTGGAAAAGAAAATCTAAAGCACAATTTTGGAAATGTCAATGCACCTTTCGCATCAAAACTTTATGAGAACTGTATATGTACCCATAAAGTTTAGGAATTGAAATCCATGCGCTCCGTAGATTCTGTGGCCTTCGTGAGATGCCGCGACGACCCCGTTCACCACCAAACGGCCTTGAAACTTGGTGCTCGGAGGGGGCTCCTTGCGTCATGTGACTCCCGATGCATGGGTGTCGCCATGAAATCTGGCCCAAGTTCACAATTTTCGCACTGACATCTCCTTTTGAGCGTGAAAATGACATTCTAGACAAAATCCAGAAGGATTTCCGGCGCCGGGGGTTGTTTTGGTCACCGGTGCATGACAGCACAAAAAATTTCGGGGATGGGGGAGGGGCTGAAGCCCCATAAGCCCCCCCAGCTATGCCTCTGGTCACAGAGGCATTGCGTAATCAAAGGAAACAGGAGGCACACGTGAATATTTTGGGAAATAAATACAAAGATTGCACAACTACTTTGGACTTCCACAAGAAAAGTAGAAAATTGCCTACCAAGAAAAGGGTGAGGCATGAGAGACACAATGTCTCCAATGCTATTCACGGCCATTGCTTTCTTTGGGGGTGGTGAATTCGAATGTTTCGAACTGGAGAGGCTTAGGAGTGAGAATTAATGCCTAATATCTTGGCAACCTTCGGTTTGCAGATAACATTGTCCTGTTCAGCAACACTGGGGATGAATAGCAACAAATGATTGAGGACCTTAACAGAGAAAGTGTAAGAGTGGGGTTGAAGATTAATATGCAGGAGACAAAGGCAATGGTCAGTAGCCTGGCAAGGGAAGGAGAGTTCAGGATCACCAGTCAGCCTTTCTGTACAGGAGTATGTTGAGTATAAGAAGGAAATTTACAGAAGAGTAAAAATGAGTTGGAGAGCACATGGCAGGCATTACCAAATTATGACTAGCCACTGTCATTGAAAAAAAAAGTGTATAATCATTGCATTCTACCAGTGCCAACTTACGGGGCGGAAACATGGAGGTTAATTAACAAAAGAAGCTCGAGAACAAGGAAATTACCACACAAAGTATTATGAAATGAAAAATGTTAGGCCTTACGTTAAGAGAGAGGGAAAGAGCGGTGTGGATCGGAGAGCAAATAGGGATAGCCGATATTCTAGTTGAGATTAAGAGAGAAAATTCATGCAGAAGCTGCTTTGGGAGTTGTCTAAGTATGGGTAAGAATTTTGCCACTTGCTCATTTCCATGCAGCCCGGTGTCATTATCTATGTTATGAAACTTAATGAGGCCAGTACTAATAGCAGTGCAGTGGTGACATGAACTGGTGCCGACGGCAGCGCAAGGAGCATTGCTGACGCAAGCAAAGTACTGCAGGTGGAGGTACCAGGTGCACTGATGATATTCCGACCAATGTAAGCCGTTATGACTATTTAGCACCTTATCAATTCTTGTCAAACCCTATGAACCGTAACCAAACATACTCAAGCGGTGGCTTAGTATGGCACCATTGCGTCGGCTGCACCTTGAAAGCGATCTGCGATGCCGACAGAGAGTGTCGACTGCTCATAGCTTCGGGCACTGTGTTGTCGCCGCTTACTTAATGTTGAAGAGAGGATGTGCATGCCTGTATCTTGAAAGCCATCTGCGAAAGTGACAGAGTGAGGTGTGTGCTGAGAGCTCCATGAGCGCTGTTTCTGCTGCTTCATTGACATTTCTATGCTTACCCAACAAGAAAACCCTTCAGTTTTCTTGTCGGGTAAGCATAGAAATGCTTACGCATTTGAATAGTAGAGCTGGGCGAGCCATGTAGTGCGAATGGCAGATAACTGGTGGACCATTAGAGTTAAAGAATGACTTGCAAGGGAAGGAAAACACAATTGGGGATGGCAGAATATTAGGTGCAGTGATGAAATTAGGAAATTCACTGATGCAAGTTGGAATCGGCTATAGTCGGATACAACTCAAGTCTGCAATGAAGCCCCGCCCATGCCCTCATAACCGCCAGCCACTGTTCCTCCGCAACACTGCAAATAGTTCGTACTTCAAACTTTCCCTGTTACCTAAATAAGGCAGCAACGACAAAAATAAAATTATAAGCGCGTAACTTTGTACGTTTTCATTAGTTTATTATAGTGGAACGTTGGAAGCCTAATTGTTTATTGAACTGAAATAAAATGCTTGCTTCACGGCAACTATCGGCAAATTATTCCGTTCTGCAAACTCTACTAATAACTCTCCCCTGCTATTCCTATAACTTATGCCATATTCCCCCACTGACTTGTTTCCAGCCTGCTTCTTGCCTACCCTGGCATTGAAGTCGCCCATCAGTATAGAGTATTTTGTTTTGATTTTACCCATTGCCGATTCCACGTTTTCAGAAAATCTTTCGGCTTGCTGGTCATCATGACTGGATGTAGGTGCGTAGACCTGTATGACCTTCAATTTGCACCTCTTACTAAGTTTCACAACAAGACCTGCCACCCTCTCGTTAATGCTATAGAATTCCTGTATGTTACCAGCTATATCCTTATTAATCAGGAATCCAAGTCCTAGTTCTTGTCTCTCCGCTAAGCCCCGGTAGCACAGGACGTGCCCACTTTTCAGCACTGTATATGCTTCTTTTGGCCTCCTAACTTCACTGAGCCCTATTATATCCCATTTACTGCCCTCTAATTCCTCCAATAGCACTGCTCGACCCGCCTCACTAGATAATGTTCTAGCGTTAAACGTTGCCAGGTTCATATTCCAACGGCGGCCTGTCCGGAGCCAGAGATTCTCAGCACCCTCTGCTGCGTAGCGTCGCAGGTCTGACTGCCGCCGTGGTCAGTTGCTTCGCAGCTGCTGGGGACTGAGGGCCGGGGTTTGATTGTTGTGTTCATATAGGAGGTTGTGGCCAAGTACTGCACCAGGGTGGCCAATGCTGCTCTGGTGAGGGAGTGCATTACCGGTTCTGGTCACCGGGATCAGGCCGCACTCCAGGCCTGTTTATGCAATTTTATCGACACGCGGATTATTTTTTTTTAATCCGGTGGAAAATTGTGCAGCGCCGAGATTTGAACCACAGTCCTCTTGCATGCGAGGCGGATGCTCATCCTACCTCTACAAGTACCTACCCACGAGCAAAATGTATGTAATAACTGCACTACGAAATGGTACAACAGCAGTGATGCTGGATGCTACAGTTGCTCCAGTGGCACCTATTTTGCACTAACAGCACATTTTAATAAAGGGGAGAAAGAGTGAAAGAAAAAGGAGACAGGAATAAAAGAGAAAAAGAAGAAAGGGGACCAGACTTGGGCATTTTCTGCACCTTGCTTAAGTAATATTTCAGTTGAGCATATTGGCTACTTCTTAGGTTACGTTTCAAAAGTATTTGCTGTAACTACATAAAGGAAATATCCCGGTGGTAAATGCTCCATTTTATCTCATTTGCATCTATTCGGCTGTTTGACTGATCAGTTATGTTAGCAGCAAAAGGCTGTTGTCACCACTGAGCTACTGCTGCAGGCTGAAGTATTTTTGCATACTTCTGTCAATTGATAAAGCATTTGCCAACCGTGCAATCCAGTTGACTTGGTGGGTGCACCTCTGCACACAGTTGGTATTTTTCTTAGCATGTCCAGAAGGCTGCAGTAATAGTTAAGCAGTCTTCTAAGAATGTCTTTCTCTCCATTACCGAAAAGGTCACATTCTTTAGCATCATTATCACTATGATAACCATGTGCCTCATTACAGTCACTGTTCATGAACAAGTATTCTGCACCTGTAGTTTCAATTTCAAATGCGCCATTCTTTTACACCTTCAGCCATTCTAGTGTTAAACAGCAAGTTTAAATAGACACGTATGAACGCTAATACTGTGTCATGATTGTTCCTTGCATGGAGCCCTTAGGCGCTTATAATCAAAAACGCTGTCTGCAGTCGCCTAGCCTCGGCTGCTGAGGCTTACTATATAATCAGTTCGACGCTGTGCCCAGCAATGTAAACATTGTGCTCTTTTTAAGCAATGCATTTGAACATCAACACTGTAAAGGAAATATATATGCGCAGAATAGATCTAGTTAATTATTCTGTAAAGCATTATGAACACAAGGCAAGATTTACAAATGCGATGACGAATGCACTTATCTTCGTTTAGAGCTCATCAAAATAACCTGGAAAATGGCAGCACGCAGTGACGTGCTGCCATTTTGACGAGTGATCATCTCGATACTTGCGGCAGTTTCAGGATAGCAACTAATCACCCTTGTGATCTTTAAAGAAGACCCGCAATCGAACATGGGTGACATAAAGATAAAGATAAAGACTGGAGTTTAAACAAAGATGTTTTACCATCCGCGCATTGTGTAGCATGGCAACGCACATGGTTTGCTACAGCCGCAGCGCGCTACACCGCTGCTACACTGAAGCGATGCGGGAAAACAAGCACCAAGTCTTGCCGCAGAGCAGCCGCCATTCCGACATGGCGACCAAATGCTGACGTACAATAATGCACTTGAAAACTTCATTATTAGGTAATAAATCTCCTGCAACGCAGCATTCGAGGCGCGGTCGATTAACGACGCCATTCACAGTAAGGAACGAAACACTCATCACAACAGCTAATTTTAGTTCGTTATAGGTGAACTTGAGTGTATGGAATTATCTGATATAGTAATAGAACTGTTTTTAGCACATAAGCTTTTTCATTATTATCATCATCATCATGACCCTCAGCCTATCTTTATGTCCACTGCAGGACGAAGGCCTCTCCCTGTGATCTCCAATTACCCCTATCCTGCGTCAACTGATTCCAACTTGCGCCTGCAGATTTCCTAATTTCATCACTGTACCTAGATTTCTGCTGTCCTCGACTGCGCTTTCCTTCTCTTGGCACCCATTCTGCAATTCTAATGGTTCACCGGTTATCCGTCCTACGTATTACATGGCCTGCCCAGCTCCATTTTTTTCTCTTAATGCTAATTAGAATATTGGCTGTCCCCGTTTGCTCTCTGACCCACAGCCCTCTCATCTTATCTCTTGACATTGCCCCTAAAATTTTTCGTTCCATCGCTTCCTGCGCGGCCCTTCATTTGTTCTCGAGCTTCTTTGTCAACCTCCAAGTTTCCGCCCCATATGTTAGCACCGGTAGAATGCAGTGATTGTACACCTTTCTTCTCAATGATAGTGGTAAGCTCCCAGTCAGAATATGGTAATGCCTGTCGTATGTACTCCAACCCATTTTTATTCATCTGTAAATTTCCTCCTCATGATCAGGGTCCCCCTGTGAGTAATTTACCTAGATAAATGTCCTCCTTTACAAATGGTAGAGGCTGACTGGTGTTCCTGAACTCTTGTTCCCTTGCCAGGCTATTCAACATTATCTTTGTTGTCTGCATATTAATATTCGACCCTACTGTTGCACTCTCTCTGTTAAGGTCCTCAATCATTTGTTGCAATTCGTCTGCAGTGTTGCTGAACAGGACAATGTCATCTGCGAACTGAAGGTTGCTGAGATATTTGCTGTTGGTCCTCACTCCTAAGCTTTCCCAGTTTAATAACTTGAATATAGTACTTCTTCAAAGGATGCAGTGAACAGCATTGGAGAGATTGTGTATCCTTGCCTGACCCCTTTCTTGATAGGTAACTTTCTAGTTTTCTTGTGGAGAACAAAGGTAACTGTGGAATATGCAGATATTTCGGAAGATATTCATGTATGCTTCCTGTGCTCCTTGATTAGTTAATGCCTACATTACTGCTGGTATCTCTACTGAATCAAATGAATTTTCATAATCTATGAAAGCCGTATAATTGGGTTAAATTGTATATAAATAGTCTACTTCTGTTAATTTGACCGTAACAGGACTGACGAAATTGGTTGAATTAAACAGTATGTCAAGGAGGTGGCATGTTCTCTTAAACTGTTCAGGCAATGCTCTGTCTGGCTGAAAAATACCTAATTATCTATGGATATGTATGTCAGCCTGCTTGCCAGCTTGCCTGAATGACGAGCTAAGGAAACAGGCCGCCTCCTAGACCATAACTTGAGGAGCACCATTTGGCCTCGCACTGCAATTTTTGGGGCTGTCGCCCCCCATACCACGAGACTCAATGTTTTACATTGTGCTGATAAAAGATGGCAATGGGAAATATTGGAGGCAGCCGAAATAGAAAAGCTAGGTTGTGGTATTTGTGTAAGTGCACCTTCCGTGGTTTTGATGTAAAAAGGATGTCTCTATCTTCTGAGGTGGTATGGACCCTGATTCTGTGGTATGACCTAACTCTCATGTTTAATCAGCTGCCTGTCAGATGTTATCACTGGGGGGAAAAAGGGGGGGGGGGGGGGAGTGCAATAAAAGTGTATATTTTATTCCCCTTTCGGTGAAAGTGTATTACTGAAAATAATCTGCTGATATCACTGCAGCAGTGACTTCTACTACTAGAAAGAAAAAAAAAAGGAAATCTGCCGGAAGGCTTGATGTATGTGTGTATGATGGTTTGACAAAGCCAAGGTTTCCCATTGTACATTAATTTGGTTGCAAATTAACGCTTGTGTTGTTTCGTCTTGCTGTCTGTCCTTTTTGTTGCGCTATTTTGTACCTGACAATGCTATTGGGGCCAAGGACTTGTGGAGTCACCGTCTGTTGGAAGCGCCTCGCTTGCGTAGTATGAGGGATAATGTGGCGGGCTCCTCATAGATTTGTCTTACGGCACTTAATGAAAACACCACACGGCAGCCCTCCTGGACGTTTCTGTAAGTATTCCCAAAACGAGGGAAGTTTTTTACTGTCAAAATAATAATCTTGGGAAAACTGAAAGCACAGTATCCTTGACAGACACTATCTATTTACCGAATATGTACAGTGAACGCCACTGCGTGCGGTCGCCGCGATGGGGTCTCCTGAATCGGCTTCTTGCGTGAAAGGTAGGCAAATGCTGAGAGCAAACTATGTGAAATATGTTCTTATAGTGGGCTGTCTGTGTAACCGAATGGAGCATAACAGAATGAAGCCTCAATGCAGCGATCGCATGGGTTTGCAGCAACCGACTGCACATCTGCACGCATGTCCGTTTCGCACCATGCCGTGAGCTTTAGGCCACAGAGTATGAGCTGTAACAGATGTGTTCATCTCAGCAGCATGGGCACGGCCTCTGGAAAAGGGCCACTAACACAAGGCAGCCACAGCACGGAAAACCAACAGAGTGAGACACACACACGAAAGCCAACTTCTTCCTCCGTATTGGCACAGAACTGGCACCGAAGTGCTCCCAAGCAGAGCATTTGACAGTACACAAGCAACCATTGCTGCATAAGCACTGTCAGAGCTGTTCAAAAATAATTTCATTATAGAGACTTCGACAACTACGACAACTGTGATGTGCCGTCGCAACGATTCAATCATTTTTTTGTTCTTCTAAATTTTCGGACATTTCAATATTATTTCTCGCAGTATTTCTCGCAGTTTCAAGCAGTGCGATTTCCCACTGCTTCTTTTTTGTAATACAGTACATTAATTCTTAACACAAACACGACCATATACCATGCCTTTTTTTAATGCTTCTTACTGCTCCCTTTCCATTCCAGTGAACTTGCCAGTATCTAGCATCAACAAGTTCATAGACCAAAGTGTCACGACATTAGCTGGACAGTGGGCGCCTTATGCTATTCACCGAACATCACAATCCCGACGCCGTAGCTGAAATCTTTCTCGCATCTGTGCCTGCTGCATACCTGTGTTGTAGCTGATGGCTGTTTGCCAATTCTAAGTTAGGCGAGCCAAACTACACACAGCTTCTTGCCCTGCAACTAGATGGGAATAAGGCTGACACCGGGCTTCGTTGCGTACGTCTGGCACCGTGGCACCGAGCAGCAGTCTACCATGCTGCATGCCTCCAAAGGCAGCCACTACCGCTATATAGTCGCTATATAGCCACGTGCTTTCGAATGTTGTCAAGCAGATACTCAAGGCGGCAAAGCCTCACTGCTTAATCAGAACTGCGGTGCAGGTGGGACTTTCAACTTCCATTTTCAGCTCGCTTTGGCACTTTCGAAGCAGCTGCTGTGTCCACGTGATCCCTCATGCCACTACACGCCGACGATGGTGCAAGCTTTTCCAGTGGTGGAGCTCACCCCCAATACCAATTGGCCTGCATTCCTTCACTCAATAACAATGCCTTGCTTATAAGCAATCTTTGAATCTGCTGTCTTGATTGAAGTGAAACAATTCATTACTTGGGTAGTTGCTATGTGTGCATACCATTAGAACAATGTGGTGCTTGTCGTATGCTATATAATAGTCTGTCTCTACTATATCAGAATGTATTTGCACATGTACCTACAATGATGTTTATTTAATCTCTGTTTACTTACACCAAGCTGGATCACAGCTCTCAAATGATCAAGTTCACCCACCAGGGGGCAGGACCTGTTAACTCCCTATACTACCACAGTGCTGCAGTAGTGCGCAATTATCTCCTTCAATCAACATTGTGCTTGCCATGCATCAGATTACTGTTGTTATGGTGCATGATATAACTGAATGCAGTTGTATAAGCTCCTCAGTTGAACCAATGTTCAGTTGTGAATGACATTACATGTATGTATCAAATATTGTGAACAAGCTTTTCACACAAAATGAATCCCATGCTGACTTTATACTTTGCCTTGTTTAGAAATTAGAAAATATTTGGTGTTCGATGGCAGTTCTTCTTGAATATTCGTACAGTCAACTTCTGTTAATATGACCCTGACGGGGCCAATGGAATTGATTAATTATCCGGTGGCTCGAATTAAAAAAGATGCTGAAAAAGAAAACCCAGAACACGCTGCCGATCCATTTGGCAGTACATTTGGTCGAGTCTAACATGCCTTCGATATCAACTCAAATGCCCGCCCACTTTCTATGTGTCCGAAGTAGAAAACTAACATTGAAATGACATTAACGCTCCTAAACAAAGTAGAAATCTAACGTGCACCCAATTTTTTAGCAAGACATATGGGCGAGAGTCTAATTATTAATGTTTTGAACAATGGTGGCCAGTTTGCAAAAGTCAACTTGGCTGCCTAGATTTTAAGGTTAGTTTCACTGCAGTAAATTTTTGTTATGCAGTAAAGCATACAGACACCACGACTGTTGTTTTGGTTTTGTATTTGACTGCACCAAGCAGGGCAGTTTCCAGCCAAATTTTCTTGAAAGGAAAAGAAAGAAAAGTGTGCATTAAAATCTAGTAAATGCGGTGATCAGACATTGTGAGCTATGGTTATTGCTTGAAAATCTTCCTTGGGCAGGCTGGAAATAAATATTTTCGAAGGGAGATTATGTATGTTCAATGCATTCACTGTCCTCTAAGGTCCACCGAGGAAGACACTGCCACTAAAGGAGTCACTATCGGGGTCACCGTATGGGTCAGGCGCATGCGTGCTGACTGGTCCAGTTTAAATTATCCAGCGAAGTCAAATTTTAGGATCATCAATGCTACAGGTACATTTAGTGATAAAACTATAAGTCTGGCAAATCATTAAGATGCACATAACTATGTTTCTGTCGCACAGGGAACCCATATTGTTTTTGCTAGGGATAAGTTTCCAACTGAACATGCGATTTTGATATTGCACACTAGCTCCTATCGAAATAATGAAACTTTGGGTCCATAGAAATGCGTGGGTGCCAAGCTAGGACCTTCAGTCAGGGTTGAATTAACTGATAAATCGAATTGAACAAAGTCAAATAACAGAAATCTACTGTATTCAACTTCATTGGGAAATCAGTATTTGAACACCCCCTCCATAGAAGTCATCGTTGACATTAGTACACATGATTCTGATATATCGACTTAGTATGCACAACTGTGGACAAAGTGCCACAAAGGGTTAACAAGAAGCTAAATCAGCCAAATGAGAATTGTTAGCTGATCGTAAAGAAAGAGCTGTTGATGAAAGAAAAAGGGGAAAGGCTGTGTGGGACATGCTTTCTCAATACTGCATTTGTTAACAGCATGTTAGCTCCCAATCCAGGCGTAGTTTTGGGGACATGATGCATCATACTTTCTTTTTACCTGTAGGAGACGAGAATCTCTAATGCACATGCCGAGTCATGAAAAATAGGGGCCTTTTGGTCATTCTGAAACTGGTACTGCGATTAAAGAGGGCTGCTGGTGCATGCCGTAATTTATTTATTTATTTATTTATTTATTTATTTTCACATACTGTCAATCCCTCATGGGATTATAACAGGAAGGGCAAGTACATAGGGTAGTGTTTGTGAACAAAGAATATAAATAGATTATATAATCATAAGTGTGTTATTGCAAAGGTTTGGTTTCACTAAACAAAAGAAATAAGTAGTTGATCACAAATGCAATATTTGGGCACAATATACTATAACAAGGAAGAATCTGAGAAAACAAGAAACCAAACAAGAAAAAGAAAAAAATACACCTGAAAGCACATGTGATATACAATACCTAATGAACATGACAAACAGGATGCAGTCATGCGTATGATGCATCATACAAAAGGCACACTCGTAGATTAAAGTGTTAGGCTATGAAGATCGGTAACAAACCTGGCTATGTGTCGGAGCTGTAAGGCAAGGAGGTGTTCTTCCACTGAATTAGCAAATGTATCTAGTGAGGAGCTGTTACTAATGGATTCACTCAGTTTATTCCACTCTCTTATCGCTAAAGGAAAGAAAGAATTCTTAAAGCAATCGGTATGAAAAGAATACTCATTGAGTGTTTGTGTGTTTTTATGCCGCGTCGGCCGTGTTTCATTTCTGGAGATATATCTAGAGGTATCAATATTTAGCTTGTTATGTAAAAGCTGGTACATAAGTTTAGAACGGGCTAGTACAGCTCAGTTTTGTACTGTTAGGATTCCGGCTTTGTTAAGTAGTTCGGTGGGCGAGTCTGTTAATTTATGTTTATTGTATATATACCGTAGAGCTTTCCTTTGTACACCTTCTAGTTTTTTAATTAGTTGTTTAGTGTGTGGAAACCAGATAACATTTGCGTACTCAAGGACTGACCTGACGAAAGTTTTGTAAGCCAGAAGCTTTGTATCGGGTGGTGCTAGTCTGAGGTGCCTTCCAAGAAAGAAAAGGCGTTTCATTGCAGTTGCTGTGACATTATTTATATGGGAGTTCCATCTGAAGTCATGTGTTAATGTTAATCCGAGGTACTTGTGTTCATGAACTCGTATTAATGGCACGTCGTTAACGGTATACGTAAAGCTCAAGTTATTTTTTTTTCTGGTGATTGAAAGAACAGCAGATTTCTTAGTATTGATGGTCATCTGCCAGTGGGCACACCAGTTAGACACAGCTTTCAAGTCTTTGTTTAATGTTATATGGTCATCATACGAGTTAATATTGCGATAAAGGATGCAGTCATCTGCAAACAGCCTAATGTTTCCTGTGATATTTGCAGGTAGGTCATTAATAAAAATTAGAAATAAAACGGGAGCCAGAACGCTTCCTTGGGGGACTCCCGATGTTACCCGGGCTGTCTGGGAATCTGGGAAATCTGTCCATTCAATTCCACAAACTGGGTACGGTTAGTAAGATGGTTGCAAATCCAGTCAATTATGGGGCCTGTACCTAATGTAGCCTCAAGTTTCCTTATGAGCTTTTTGTGTGATACCCGATCAAACGCCTTCGAGAAATCGAGTAGGATGAGGTCTGTTTGTCTGTGTTGGTCGATATTAAATGATATGTCGTGGGTTAGTTCCAGTAGTTGAGTGATTGTAGAAAGGCCTCTGCGAAAGCCATGTTGATATGGTGATATGATACTCTCCTTGTCTAAGAAAATGGTTATATGTTTTAGTATGATGTGTTCTAGAAGTTTGCACACGGTACTCGTAAGCGAAATCGGCCGAAAGTTGGACGGGTCGTCTTTGCAGCCTGACTTATGTATTGGGACAACTTTTGCGGATTTCCAATCCTGTGGAAGAACAGATGATGATAATGACTTGTTAAATATTATACAAAGGTACTTCGTCATCCATTCTGTGTACCTTTTCGAGAAAGCGTTGGGTATTTTATCCGGGCCTGGCCCTTTTTTTGTGTCCAGGTTTAGGAGAAGGTTCAGTACTCCAGCCTCCGTGACGGTGAGGGGGCTTAGTGTGCTGTTAACGGTGATGTCAATTTGGGGTAGTTTCCCATCGTCAGATGTGAAGATAGAAGAAAAGTAGTTATTTAGTGAATTAGCACTTTGTTTGCTAGTTTCGGGCGACACTTGGGGATCACTTGATGCCTTAGGATTAAGGTAGTTCCAGATTTTGCTTGGTGAATTTCTTAGAAATCCTTGAAGTGTGTTTGTGTAAAACTTTGACTTCGCTGTCTTTATTTTAGATTTCATGTCTTGGAGATGTCACACCGCCAGGTGCCTTCAATTTTTGAGTGCCATTTCTGCTTTAGGAAATGCTTTGAGGCATGTCACGCACCAAGACACATTTTTGGATGAAAAGATGATCACGTGATCCGTCCTTTTTGAGCAGTGACATGATGCGTGCACTGGGGACTGACGGCAGAGCCTGTGAGGAGCGCAAGGCCAACTGGAGGCGCCTACGCCTGACCACTGAACAGGCTGTGGAGCCACTCACCCGTCACATGATCCGCAAGGCAGTCGAGGCACTGGCTGCTGCAGAACCTGGCACCGAGCTACCGTTTGTTGACGACTTCAGCAAAGAGGAACTGGCATATGTGCAGATGCTGTGCGACGACCTGGGTCTCCCCTGCCGTGAAGTTGACGGTGGGCTCAAGGCACATCAGGCAGCACTGGTCCGCGACAATTTCGGATGCACCTGAAAAGTGCGTCATGTGCATTAACACATCACTAATAGGTTGACGTTACAATGAAGCTGGAAATACTAAGTGAAATAAAAGAAGCAATAGACGTAAACTCTGTGGAGTGTTGGTGCATAATTTTAAACTGATACTGCTGAAACAGTGCATTGCTCGCTGCTAAACTTTTGAGGTGCAGAACAGCTAGATTACTTAAGGAAAGGACTTCAAATGAGTAGCGTGTGGAAATGTAATTTTCGTTGTCAATGTACTGTAGGCAAGAAGACGACGATAGTGGGTCTCGGAAGACACACGCTCACTCATCCATAGCTTTGACTGCCTTTTACGAAATCTGTTGTGTAGCTTCGCTGAGAAGTGGCAGCAGACCAACACTCTCATTATATTATGGTATAAACTTTTTTAAAACAGGGTTGAAGTGCCTCAGACAGGCTGGCCAACGTTTCGATAGGTGGACCTATCTTCGTCAAAGGCGGCCTCGTCATCCTCGGCGTGTTAGTTTTAAAGGGTTAGTGCAGTGACGTCACGTGCGGGTGTTGTCGCTGGCGGCTGGTTTTAAAGAGAGAGATTACAAGAGGGAACAGGCGTTGTCGTCCGACGTCTGTGAGCCTCATTCTCAAGACGAAGGGACAAGAGCGTGAGAGTGGGCACGCGGGGAGGAAAGAAAAGAAATAGAAGCAGAAAAAAGGGGGAAAAAAGGAAAAAAAAAAGCAGGGGGGAGCCAGAGCCGTACCAAGACACAACAAAGGGGGGGCGGGTGAAAGAAAAAGAAAGAGAAAAATGAAATCTTTAAGAAATACGGGTGGACTCTCATTATATTAGTTTTTCCTAGGGCAAGATGCTTCAATATCATGAAACTGTTGATTTCGATTGAATACAACGGACTTTCATAGCTCATATGAATGGGAAGCATTTGAAAAATTAACCTTCTCTGAAACAACTTGCACAAATAGGTAAGCACTACCAGCTAAGTTGAGATAAAGGCTAACAGCTGACTCTTAGACCTACCACACAGTTATCATTTGTATCTGTGCTTGCCTTGTAAACTTGGAATATCAAAAGCTGTTAAATATGAAATCTTTCATGGAGTTCAAATCGAATTGCAGAACTATATTCAATTTGTGGACATCCCTAGTTTTCATATCCAGGCTTTTGCCAGAGAATCCATGCTTCTACACCAGTTGAAGATCCTGCTCCACGTAGTGCAGCTTCTCCTTTCCTTGTATTAGGCAAAAGAGCCATCTCTTCAAAAATACGACATTTCTTAAGCTCACTCAATCATTCAGATGTGCAGAACTCCATAGAAAAAGCATGTCACACAGTGGCAGGCTTGTATGTAACTATTTTGCTATGTACGTAAATACCCTGCTCAACTTGCTGTAACCTAAAAGGGTGCTGACATCTTAATTTCTTGCATTATGTGGCAGTCCTGCAACTCAAAACCCTAGAAGAAGTATGCAGGCCTCAGAATTCCATAAATATACTATAACAGCTTTTCTATGGCCAGGCTCGGTTAGGTGATGTATGTGTTGTGACGTCATGACACAGATGGTCGTCATGTGAGAGCAGCACGGTGTGACGTTATGGCACCTGCGCGGCTGCCCATCATGCTGCTCTATCAGGCCATGCAATGAGTGGCAGCGTTGTGGATGGCCGAATGAGCCGGAGTAATTGCAATAACGTAACGATGGCCTGCTGTCATGTGACCACATCTTCAGCGTCATGACGTCACGACACATATACAGATCCTGGGAAAAGGACATCGAAACTGGCCATAGAGAAGCTGTTTATAGTAAATTATTTAGGGCATGTGATGTAACAACAACAGTTGAAAAGTTCAAATAAAGATTTTCATCAAGTAAAAGAAGAAAAGGTTGTAGTTTGCGTCCATTTATTTCTTCTACATTTGCACTTATATTCGTTTTCGTGGGTTTTCGTTTGTACTCCTGTAGATCACGAGCATGCATTTGCAACGGTGAAAGGTCATTGGTACGCTTGTATGGTTTGCCTAGCCGAGTTCACGGCCGCCTGCACACGTGAGATTACAGAACTACTAGGCCAGAACCGTTTAGAAATCATTCTATATTGAGTTACCCATCACGATCAGGAAAACACACCGTGCAAAAATCAAACAAGTTTTGAGGCACGTAGGGCCCCCTGGGCTGTACTTGTCGACGATAAGGTAGCCTTGCCGCCTATGGGATTATCTGACTGACCTATGTCGAATGCTCGGTTGCCATAGTCGGAAGTTTGAATCCTTTTATAAGGTGGTTCTTTCTTTAATTTGATGATGGTGAGGTTGAAATTCACCTCCTCCAGTGCACAACATCTGCAGACGTGGGTTTGGAGTGACGCCTGACACCGGCAAAAGATGCTGAGAGCGGGTAGGGCTATACTAATCCAGGTACAACCAAATTAGGAAGGCCCGCTAAGCTTCAACAAAGACACTCCCTCACCAGAACAGGAATTGGCCTCCCTGGTACAGTATTCGGCCACTACCTCCCGAATGATTCATACAATTAACCCATGGCCCTCAGTCCCCAGCAGCTGTGGAGCACCTGACCAAGGCGGCGGTCAGACCTGTAACGCAGCAGAGGGTGCTAAGAATTTTTGGGTCTGAACAGGCCGCCAATGGAAACTTTAGTTGCCGAACTCTGTTGAGTGAGGCTGGCTTAGCAGGACTCTTTGAGGAACTATCAGACATTGTTTGGGATATCACCGGCTTTAGTGAGATTAGAAGAACTGGTGAGGCTTATACATTGCTGAATAATGGAATATCACCGGCCTTAGTGAGATTAGAAGAACTGGTGAGGCTTATACATTGCTGAATAATGGACATGTCCTCTGCTATAGAGGTCTACCAGAGAAGAAGCAACACGGGGTAGGATTCCTAATCCATAAGGACATAGCGGCAACATTGACGAATTCTACAGCATTAATGAGAGGGTAGCTGTAGTCGTAATCAAACTTAAAGGGACACTAAAGCAAAACAATAAATCAGTTTAGACTAAGGAAGCATTGTTTGAGAACCCTGCATGCAGTCATTTAAAAAAGATAGTTTGATTATTAGATGAGAAAATGAAGGTACAAGTATCAGTATTTGAATTTCGTGCCAAAACCCCAGCGCCGGTATGTCAGCTTGACGTCAGGGATTCCAAAGTATGTTTTCGCATTTGGGCCGTGTTGGCGGAATAAAGGTTCCCGAAACTATCCATGTTTAATATTTGGTTCCTTTAGAACACAATGTAGTCAATCCGTACCGCTCTGTATAATTAGTAGGCCCTAGAAGATCCCATCAAAATCCAAGACGTCACAGCCCCCAGGTGCGGGAACTTAAGTAGGCGTTGCCATTCGTATTTCGTTCTTGAACTTTTTCTGGGTTACCAAACGTCTTAGCATTGTAGGAGCAGTGTTTTTGGTGTTGTAGAACGGTAATTTACTGATGCAGAAGAAATTATTTTTCACTTTAGTGTCCCTTTATTATGAGGTATAGATTAAAGGTAGTACAAGCCTATGCTCCAACATCTAGTCAGGTTGATGTTGAAGTAGATCAGTTTTATGAAGATGTTGAATTAGCGATGAGAAAAGTGCAAACTCAGTATACTGTAGTAACGGGCGAGTTCAATGCAAAGGTGGGAGAAAAGTAGGCTGGTGAACAAGCTATGGGCAACTAGGGCGTTGATTCTAGGAATGCTAGAGGAGAGATACTGGTAGAATTTGCAGAAAGGAACAAGCTTCTAATAATGAACACCTTTTTCAGGAAGCATAGCTACAGAAAGTGGAACTGGAAAAGCCCTAATGGTGAAACAAGAAATGAAATTGATTTCATACTTTCTACTAATCCCAGCATAGTGCAGGATGTAGAAGTGTTGGGTAAAGTGCAGTGGTCTAGGTTAGTGAGGGCTAGGGTTCACCCCAATTTGAACAGAGAAAGAGTGAAATTGGTAAAGAAGAAACAGGTCTACCTAGAGGCATTAAGGGTAAAAGCAGACAAATTCAGGTTGGTACTCGCAAAGAAATATGCAGCCTTAGAACAAAGATGAAGATGACATAGAGGTAATGAATGAAACCGTAACTAGGTTGGCTTCAGCGGCAGCAACTGAAGTGGGGGGCAAGGTACCAAGGCAACAGGGTGTCTACCAACCGAGAAAACCGGGAATTCTCAGGGATTTTGAGTAGTCTGGAAGTACTCACGGAAAAGTCAGGGAATTTGTGCTTCTATCAGGGAAAATTAGCTGTAATTTTATTGAAAGGGAACGAAAGTCGCTGTAATGCTGGCTCGAGTAAGAGAGAGGAATCGCAGCGAATTGTCTTTGACGCCGTGTCATCGGCTGGAGGAGTTGCTAGTGTACAGTCAATGGCCGACTTTCCGGATGCCCGATAATTCGGACGGCTTCGCGGCACCACCATGTATTCCATAGAGCGTCTCTGAAAACGTATCTGAAATTTGGGACGCAAGAACCCTTCGCCATCCGATTTTCCGGACTTATTGCCGTGACCGAAGGTCCGAAACGGCGTCAATCAAAGCCACCACCGCTGCCGTTTTGATTGCCACGCAGCCTCGAACCGGCGCTCTCGCACGCAGATCCGATGGCAGCCGTAGCCACCACCACTGGCGCAACGCTAGGCCCAGCTTCTTCGACGTTCGCTATTAAGATTCTTGCTGTTCGGTGCCGTGTTCTTCATTGAAAAAATTGCCACTGTTAGCAATGGCACCGACTCCGCCTTTGTGGTCATCGCGATTCCATGGCTTCGACGCTCGGAAAGCACAATGCGTTGCATAAAGCCGGTTTCCGAAAGTTAGTTTTACCTTTGTACAATTGTACCATGCGGTGAAGCATGCGCAACTGTACTGCGGTGAAGCATAACAATAGCGGGATATTGCTGTTCCGGCTGTTCGGTGTGCTTTTCTTTTTCAGTCATACTAGACTGATGAAATGTAACGTTATCCACCCTTCATGAGATATTGTAAATAAATCCCATATTCCTCGTTCTCGATGAGAACAAGTCCCTCCCTTCAACAACGTCCTTAGCGTGGATGAGTCGGACGACGGCATGGGCCAGCTACCACTTATTTCATGTCATATCCCAAGTCTTACAACTGGCTGGTAGCGGTGAGACGGACTTTGCGACGTGGTGCTGTGTCTGCGGTGAGTGCTTGGTTCTTGCTTTGACTATATAGGCTTCATTTTGTGGTTGTTCTATTTAGAACAGTAAGGAAGCTGGATTGTTGATTGTTCGCTAGGTTGTATTTACCTACGTAGGTTTAGCGAGCAGGACTAAGGCAGTAAAGCAGCAATCATGAAGTTTAGGATACTGCTAAGAGACGAACTGTTGATTGTTGGTGAGCCACTAGGCCTAGAGGTACACAAGGAAATGCTAAAATGGGAATTATTGAAGCTGATTTTCGACCAGGCGAGGAGGACATTGAAATTGGGTTAGAACTTTTTAGGAAAAGAGAAACGGGACAGAGAGAGAGAAGAACGGGACAAAGAAAAACGGGACAGAGAGGAATGCGAGAAAGATCGCGAGTTAAGAAAAATGTAACTTGACCTTGAGAAAAAAGAAAAAAAAATTACCGACGATTACGTTACTTCCTAATGCGAAATTTGAGCGCAGCAAATAAGCTGTTTCACCTTTTCGATAGATTGAGGCAAAGAAATCGAGCAACACATGTATGCGCTATCACAGAATTTTTTTTTTTTCACACGTATTCCTTTAACAAAGACTCCACTAACAGTTCTTGACAGCCGTGAAGGAAGCTTTGTGGTCGGAGAAATAGACTGATATATGTTTTGCGAGCCTTTGTTTGCGTTTGGCCTCGGCCTGGGCCGCGCGAACGGAGTCTTCTCCGACGGCGGCGATGAGCCTCCGCTTCGGCGGCGCGAACTGCAGGGTCTTCTCGGCGGCGGCGATGAGCTTCTGCTTCAGCCTCGCTTACTGCTGGTTGCTCTCGACGGCGGCGATGAGCCTCCGCTTCGGCGGCGCGAACGGCAGGGTCTTCTCGGCGGCAGCGCTTAGCCTCTGCTTCGGCGACTCGTACTCCTGGATCATCTCGACGGCGGCGACGGTAAGCTTCTGCTTCGGCGGCACGCACCTCTGGATTCTGACGGCGACGGCGCTGGGCCTCTGCTCTGGCAGCTCGTTTAGCAGCAGCAGCAGCAGCAGCAGCAGACGGAGGACTTCCATCGGTCGTCTCGCTCATGGCTCAGAAAGAACTGGCAGATAATTTCGCAGTGGCGAACGGCAGCGGCAATTTCGGCTCGGGCGGTGCACATATACAGATCCGCCGCCACCGATCTGGCTCTCTGATTGCCACCGCACAGGGCGAACGGCAGCGGCAATTTCGGCTCGGGCGGTGCACATATACAGATCCGCCGCCACCGATCTGGCTCTCTGATTGCCACCGCACAGGGGTTGCATTGGAGGAGGAGCGAAGGAATTAAGTTCGATCCGGCGCTTTGACAACCGGAGACTCGCAGGAAGAGGGGGGAGGGGGGCGGCGTGTACACCCAGCGGCAAACGATGGGGGCAGAAGCGCGCGCAGCAAGCGGACAACACGATAAAGGGAGGAGGGAAGAGATAGCAGCGACTGACTGATGCCGCTGACGCCGATAGTGAGTCAACCCCAACTGCGGAGTTGGTTTCAGGGACAACGCCGCCGATGCCGACACAAACAATATGATACCCTCGCTTCCGCAGCGCTAAGAACCAGGTCTAGCCGTGGGAAGGTGGTCACGTATTCGTCGACGTGCCGGGGCCTACGTGAAATAACCGGCGCGTCGGCAACTGAAGAGCACCCTATCCGCCACACAAGAACAGGGGGGGGGGACCCTTTCCTCCTCTTTCTGCATGGCGGCGACGGTGTTCTATGCAGTCACGTTATCTTGACTCTCTAGCGGCGTCAGCGGCATCCAGCGGTATCAGTCGGTCGCTGCTAGCGCTGGGGGGATGAAAGGGGGGCGGAGCTGGTTACGAGGCCGACGACAACGCCGACGACGACGCGAAACCCAGGAACGGACGCCAAAGAGCTGCGCTCTAAAACGTTTGGAGTTGTAAGGCAGTGAAGGGGCTCTGGAACGATCAAGTGAGGCAGTATCATACCGCGTGGACAGGCTGTTAAAGCCATTTGAGGTCGGGAACGACACGTGCTTGTTCGTACGAAATATTGAAGGGACTGGCGAGATGATGAACTTCGGTCCGAGTACATGGCCACATCGGCTGCTGTCTATGTTGCCGTGTGAGGCTGCGGAAGTAAGCGCCAGACTCAGCACAAGATGCATATGATTACGCGAAGGTTAAGACTAGTCTTTTGAAGAAGTACCGCCTTTCAGCCGAAGCTTTCCGGCAAAGGTTTAGAAGCATGGCCAAGTAGGATAGCGAGGGGTATCCGGAGTTTGCATACGGCTTAGAGGCCAACCTAGTCGAGTGGTGCACGTGGAAAAGCGCGAAAGCGTACGAGAGCAGAGACATGATTATTGAATGCATGTGTAATGCAAAAGCATACCACAATCTGTGAAGCTGTGGGTGCAAGACAGAGGAAACGTAAACACCGTGAAAAGGGCGGCTGAGGAGTACGCAACGCGTAGAAAGCTGAACACCGGGGAAGGAAATTGGGATGGTCGGGAATGGACCGCGGAAACCATTTACGTTCAAAAGGGGTTCGCAGACTAGACGACCGGAGTCTGTAGACGTCAGGATTGGGGGCTCAATCCCATCGCTCGTGATCCGTTGTCAAGATTGGAGTCCGGCATGAATTCGAAGGTAGCTGGCCCATGCCGCCGTCCAACTTATCCACGCTGAGGACGTTGATGAAGGGAAGAACTGCTTCTCATCGAGAACGAGAAATATGGGTTTATATTTACAGTATTTATATCAGTCTAATACCCGTGTCACACGGGCACATTTGGAAGGCCTTCCAGTCGACGGCCTTCGAAACGCCAGAACTCTATCGACTCAAAGGAGTTGTCGAGCTGCTACACTGCACTTTTGAAAGGCCGTTGAGTGGTTCCGGCGTTTCTCGCCAAATTGTGTGGCGTTGCGTATCTTTATTTTCGTTTTCATGTCGCAAAAAAGTTAAACAACATTAAAACCACTTAAAAGCACTATAATTTCTTTTATGTTTGTTTATAGATTAAAACAATTGTTTATACATTGCCTTACATGTATGTTTAGTTTTTAAGTTGTTGAGTAGCGAAACTGCGGCAACGTTTGCGTCGCTACACGTCGCTGTTGTCGAGAGTGTTGTATCTGTGCAACGTTTATCAAGCGTATTCTCTTGTTACTGTGCGCCGCGTATCTGATGCGCGCGGTCATTGTTCACATGTGCCATTGTATCGCTAGCCAATCGCATGCCTCGGCTGCACCCATGCTCCCTTTATAAGGCGAAGCCACTGAATCGTTGCTGTCTGTTATGTTCATGTTGCTGTCCGAATAAATACTTGACTTCACGGCGTCTATGGTCAACATGGCGACGAGGATGGGATCGTTCGGGCAGTGGCAATGACCAAGCCTGAGGAAACGGCAACGACGCCACGGCAAGCGAGGACATCAGTGATGACCAACACCCTGGGATCTTTGGCCGAGTTCTGCCCAGACTCTGGCAATATCGAAGTCTACCTGGAAAGGTTCGACCTGTATGCAACCGCCAATGGAATAGACTCAAGTAAGAAGTTGCAAGTCTTCTTAACAATCCTGGGTGAAAAGGCTTACGTGACTCTGCGTAGCCTGCTGCTGCCGAAGAAACCAACGGAAGTCAAGTACGAAGAAGCTACAGAAGCTCTCCGAAAGCACTATGCTCCAAAACGGTCAGTGGTTACCGAACGGTATCGCTTTTACCAGCGAAAGCAAGAGCCGGACGAAAGCCTAAAGCAGTTCATCGTCGAGCTGAAAAGACTGGCTGCAACGTGCTCGTTTGGAAGCTTTTTGGAAGAAGCGCTCCGGGATCGACTGATTGCTGGACTCAGGACGGATTCGATTCGATGCCGTCTTCTTGCCTTGTCAGACGACGAAGTCACCTGGGAGCGAGTATGCAAAATTGCCACCGCCTGGGAAACGGCCCAGAAAGACACCCGAGAAATGCTACCGGAGGGGTCAACCGCCAGTCCTGCCGACGTTTACTGGCATCGGGAGCCCACCACGCAAGGCAGGCGACACGCGACGAAGACCGCTAGCAGCGAGCAGCGTGCCCCCCAAAACGGTCCAAGGAAGCAACGTGGGAAAGGCATTGTTCGCGCCTGTCATAGATGCGGCGGACTGCACGCGCCAGTGAGTTGTCCTTTTCTCAAAAGTACCTACTTCAAATGCTCGAAGTCAGGGCATGTAGCGAAAATGTGCAAAACTAAGGTCGTGCACAAAGTTAAGGAGACCTTGCCGTCAACAGACTTGCTGACTGTTAGTACGACTAACCAAGTTCATAGCTCTCCGCCTATTGTGCTTAAAGTAAAAGTAAACGGCAAGGAGATTCCGATGGAACTAGACACGGGAGCAGCTGTGACCATAATGTCTGAAAGAGACTTTGATGAAAATTTTCCAAATTACCCATGTTCCAAAGACGACGTGCGTCTAGGAGTGTATAATGGCACTGCACTCAAAGTGAAAGGCGTAGCAAAGGTCAATGTGTCTTATCAGAACCGAAGCTACGATCTGCCTCTGATAGTCGCAAAGCAAGAAAATGAAGCCCGCATGCCGACGCTTTTAGGTCGAGATTGGATGACTACACTAAAAGTTGACCTGCAAAATGCTGTTCAGCCGTTGCAATGTGACGTGGATAACGTACAGGAGGGCAGGCAGATGGTAGCAGCGGAAGCTGAAAAGAAGTTGAAACAGTTGTACGGTGATGTGTTTGAGCCAGGCTATGGTTCTATCAAAGGATTCACTGGTATTATACGAATGAAAACCGATGTGCATCCAACTTTTTGTAAGGCGAGACCAGTACCATATGCCTTGCGCGAACAAGTGGAGAATGAATTGCGTGACCTTGAGAAAGCTGGTGTGGTGTACAGAGTCGGGCACAGTGATTGGGCTACACCGCTAGTTATCGTGCCAAAGAAAACAGGAAAAGAAATTAGGATATGTGGGGATTACAGAGTCACGGTCAATCGAGATATTGAACTTGACCACTATCCACTGCCTCTGCCAGAAGACATATTCGCGTCACTGGTTGGCGGGACCGTGTTCACCTTACTAGATTTGTCGAAGGCTTACCTACAGCTTGAGCTGGATGAGCAGGCACAGCAACTGCTCACGGTGAATACGCACATGGGACTTTTCAGGTTCCGGCGATTGCCGTACGGAGTGGCAAGCGCACCCGCAATGTTTCAGGCCGTGATGGACCAGGTTTTACAAAACATACCTGGGACAGCCTGTTTGTTACCTGGACGATGTGCTAATAGCAGGTAAAAACCTGACGGAGTGCTATCACCGTTCCCAGAAAGTGCTAGAAGCGCTTAGTAAGCACGGCATTCGTGTAAACGCAGGGAAATGCAAATTTTTCCAAGAAAATGTTTGTTACTTGGGGCACGAGCTAGACAAGCATGGCGTACACCCAGCAGCGGAAAAAGTAAAGGCGATTCGAGAAGCGCCAAAACCAAGTAATGTGACTCAGCTAAAGGCATTTTTGGGCCTAGTAAACTACTACGCTAAATTTTTGCCTGACCTAGCAAATGTGCTAGAACCTCTCCACCAACTGTTGCGCAAGGGCAGCACATGGAAATGGTCGAGCCAGTGTGACGCATGTTTCAGTCGCTGTAAAGATTTAATCAGTGAAGACACGGTCTTGGAACTGTATGATGTAACGAAAGAAATACAGCTGACATGTGACGCTTCTGCTTACGGCTTAGGCGCAATGCTGTCGCACGTGGTTGAGGGCGTAGAGCGACCGATCGCGTTTGCATCGCGGACAATGACGCCTGCTGAGCGTAACTACGCGCAAGTGGAAAAAGAAGCGCTTGCAGTTGTTTTTGGAGTGAAGAAATTTCATAAATATCTGTACGGGCGTACTTTCAGTGTAATCACTGATCACCAGTCGCTCACAGTCATATTTGAAGCAAAGCACCACACAAATGCAGTAGCTGCAGCTCGTGTGCACCGCTGGGGAATTTTTCTTGCTAACTACAGTTTTCGTATTTTGCACAGACCAGGAACAAAGATAGCCAATGCAGATGGTTTATCACGCCTTCCACTGCCGGAAGCCGGTGACGAGGCAGAAGAAATCTTATTTTTCGCCTGTCAATAAACTCCCTATAACTGCGAAAGATATCGAGCGTGAAACTGTGAAAGATCCAGTTCTCAGTGCTGTTCGTGAAATGGTATGGCACGGATGGCCGCGGGCTGTGGACGCTCATTATCAGCCTTTCTTCGTGAGGCGATTTGAACTTTCAGTGGATTGCGGCTGTTTGGTGTGGAACAACAGAGTCGTGATACCACATTCGCTTCAAAGTGAAGTTATGTGTTTGTTGCATGAGCAACACATTGGCATTACAAAGATGAAAGCTCTTGCAAGGTCAATGGTTTGGTGGCCAAAGATAGACAACTGCTTGGAACAAACTGTAAAGCAGTGTGAAATTTGTCAAAGCACAAAATCTTTGGTGCCACTTGCGCCGCTTTCATCTTGGAAGTGGTGCACAAGCAGTTGGGAGAGGATACATCTAGACTTTGCTGAAAAAGAAAAAAATATGTTCCTTTTAGCTGTAGATTCCTATTCCAAATGGTTGGAAATAAGAGTCATGACGTCAACGACCGCGCAAAGCACGATCGAAACAGTGCGCTCGTTGTTCGCAAGTCACGGCCTACCTAAAGAAGTAGTCACTGATAACGGGCCGCAGTTTCGTGCAAAAGAGTTTGAGGACTTCCTATTGTCAAACGGGGTTAAGCACACGCTTACTCCACCATATCATCCTCAGTGCAACGGTTCGGCTGAACGTGCGGTTCAAACAGTAAAGCAGTCGCTGTTGAAGCAATTGCTGGAAGACCAAAGGAATAAAAGTTCCAGGTCACTGCAGCACAGAATTGATAATTTTCTGTTCGCTTATAGAACAACGCCGCATACATTCACCGGCCAAACACCAGCTGAACTCTTTGTGAGGAGGAAGTTGCGCACAAGGTTGTCGTTATTGAAACCAGATATGCAGGATGCAATAAATGCCAAATGTGAGAGTACTGTACGTAGTGCAAACAAGAGGAGGAGTTCACCCAGAGTATTTTCTGTTGGGGATAGAGTGTTTGTGCGTTCAGTACGTGGGGAACAGGTGAAATGGCGTCCAGGCAAGATTGTGGATGTGAAATCGGCAATGACATACCTTGTGGTTGTGGATGGACAGACGCGGTTTGTGCACGCGGATCATTTGCGACATTCTTGTGTAAAGCTTGGTAGTGTTGTGAAAGAAAAGGATGTACCTTTGCCACATGCAAGTGAACTGCTTGAAAGTGAAAGTTTCCTTGCACCCGCCTCAAACCGGCCAGTGTTGGATCGTAGTGATGGTGGCCCACTCTCACATGGAGCCCAAAGTGCATCAATGTCAGAACAAAACGATGCCGGTTCACCTGTGCTACCCAGGCGCAGCGCTCGTGATAAGCGGAAGCCGGATCGTCTGACGTATGACAGATTCTGATCTTGTTGGAGGGGAAGTGTTGTATCTGTGCAACGTTTATCAAGCGTATTCTCTTGTTACTGTGCGCCGCGTATCTGATGCGCGCGGTCATTGTTCACATGTGCCATTGTATCGCTAGCCAATCGCATGCCTCGGCTGCACCCATGCTCCCTTTATAAGGCGAAGCCACTGAATCGTTGCTGTCTGTTATGTTCATGTTGCTGTCCGAATAAATACTTGACTTCACGGCGTCTATGGTCAACAGAGAGTGTGTGTAGTTCGCGCATATCAAGTGGCAAAAATACTTTATTGAAAAATTGATAACACTCATATATAGTATTTTTAGAGCATTTTGGTTTGATTTGTTTTTTCTAACCGTGAGTTGGAGCACACTGTGAACGAGAGGGCATGTTCGCGCCGTTTCCGTTTCCGTTGTTCAAAGGCCATCGAGATTTCGATAGAGTTGTAAGGTGCTCCGTTGACTCGATAGACTATTGACTCGGCGGCCGTCGAAACCGCCCGTGTAGCAGCTCGAACTTGACCTTTGAGTCAACTGACTATCGGTTGGAAGGCCTTCCAAACGCCCGTGTGACACGGGTATAACATGACTGCTTGAGAAAAGTGCATCAGTCTAACATGACTGCTTAAGAAAAAGAGTGTCAGTCCAACATGACTGCTTAAGAAAAGTGTCTCGAGCATTCGCACCACAGCAGTTTTTAAACACTCGGTCCTCCCGCGATACAAGGTGACGCGAACGTTCGTTTGCTCATTGTAAACTCGCCGCCGCCCCGCAGGACAGTTAACACACACAAAAGCACCCACGGGCGAATGTCCGGAACCGACGTCAGAGGGGAGCCGTTCCGGGTAGCTCGGAGCCATTCTGGGTAGCTCGTTGTCCTACGTCCCGGTCGGCGCGTGGGAAGCAACAAAAAATGGCTTTCCCGCGGCAGCTCGCGCACGCGTAGCAGATCAGGTCCGCGCTGGGGAGTTTGGGCACAAAAGTTCGCCCGCCGAACTCATTCCGTCACAACGGCGATGAGGCTAGAAGTTCGCGGTGATGCTCCCGAGATGTGGCTTTCCCCAGTCGTAACTGGGTGGCAATCTTGCATTGCAGCTCGCCATTCTTAACAACGTAGAGGAAAAGACATCAGGAAAGAGCGAGGAGAACAAACGGGCAAAGCGCACAAAAAGAATGGAAAAGAACAATCGAACCTTTTAGACCGATCCGCTGCTATAAATGCCACAAACTAGGAGATACCGCTGTAAACTGCGGGGAGCCTAGCGTAGTTTTCTCCTACGTGGATGAAAAAGACGAAAATATGGAACTTTTAAGCCCATATCTTCACGACCTGCAAGTTAATGGCAAACCATGCTGGGTGCTGCGAGACAGTGCCGCCACTATGGACATTGTCCATCCGTCTCGCCTGACGGTAGATGACTTCACTGGAGAAGTAGGATGGATCAAACAGTAAGTATAGAGGAACACAGCGTGTTTGTGCCCATGGCGAAAGTCAAAATCCGTGGACCGTTCGGGGGGCTCGTGACCGAGGCTGCAGTTTCCAAATTCTTGTCGCTGCAATACCCTTACATTTTCTCGAATCGGCCGGATCAGTTACTGCTGGATAAGGGGCTTAAACTGGGAGAGGGCGTAGTGCAGACGTTGACGCGAGGCCAAGCTCGTAAAATCGCGTCGCTTTCGGCTGAAAATGCAAAAGCTGCTCCAACGGAAGTAGCAAAAGAGGTAACTTCAGTAACCGAATCCGAACTAGGCTCGAGGGACGAAAAAACGGTTGAGGAAACCCTGCCAGCTGACCAGCTCAATGAGAGCGTATCACTAGGGTGTCAAGGTTCACGCCTGCAGGAAGCGCCAGCTGACGCAATCGCAAGCGATACAGGGTCGTTACTATCATCGGCCTCAAGTAACTTTGATCGGCTTTTACGTGTGGACAGAGGGTCACTGGTAGCCGAGCAAAAGAATGATGACAGCTTAGCTAAATTGCATCACACAGCTGAAGAGAGAGGAGGATTATAGTATCGGCACTACAGAGACCGAAAGGGCAAGATTCTAGATCAGTTAGTCGTACCTAAGTACAGGGAGGACCTTTTGTGTCTCTGTCATGGAAATGGGTGGTCGGACCACCTAGGCATAAACAAATCGAAGGAAAGAATGCTTATGGACTACTACTGTCCTGGCTGTTTCAAAGACGTAGAAAACTTTGTAATATCATGCGACGCCTGCCAGCGCTCGGGTAAACCAGGAGAAACCTGGAAAGCTCTACTAAAGGTAGTGCCATTAATTTCAGAACCTTTCAGACGACTTGCGATAGACATGGTAGGGCCTCTACAAAAGGCAAAGTAGGGTTACAGGTACTTATTTACCGTGCTGTGTCCGGCTACAACGTTTCCGGAAGCAATCCCTCTGGAAGTGCTCAGCTCCACCGAAGTAGTAGACGCGCTTTTGTCAGTATTCGCACGAGTTGGGTTTCCAGCCAAAATTCAGGCGGATCAAGGGTCAGTATTCACCAGCTCGCCGACTTCCACATTCTTACAAAAGTGTGGGGTAAACTTGATACACAGTTCCGTCTATCACTCTGAGTCAAATGGTGTAGAGAGGTGGCATTCAGTGCTTAAGCGAGTTTTGCGGGCGCTCTGTTACGAGCACAAGGAGGACTGGGAGAACTGTCTTCTGGCTACTTTGTTTGATTTGCGGACGGTTCCTCATGAGGCTACGCAGTTCTCGCCAGCAGAACTAGTGTATATGGGAGGACACTCCGTTCTCCATAGAGAATGTTAAGATAGATGTGGGAGAAAAGAGGAGAGAGTCGAACAGTGGTAGAATACGTGCTAAATGTGCTGGAACTGCTAAGTGGAACCCAATAACTAGTCGAAAAGAACATGGGAGTAGCTTAAGAGAACGCCAAGTTCTTTTACGTCAAGAATGCGAGGCTTCGTACGTTTAACGCCGGAGACCAGGTAATGATCTTCAAACCTTCAAGAAAGAACAAGCTTGAAGTTCACTGGGACGGACCCGTTAAAATGTTGCACAAGCTTTCCGATACTAACTATGCTCTGAAAGTGCCCGGTCGCGGGAAGGAGGTGAGTATACACCATTGCAGTTTGATGAAACCGTACGTAGAGTGGAGTAGAGTCGTTAACTGTACCATCAATGAGCAGGATGACACTAGTACCCAGTTTAATGAGTATAAGGCGACCTCCAACTCTGAAATCAGCCTGGAAGAAGTCGTAAAACAGTCGCTAAGCTCGCATGCTCTTAGACTCGAGTAGCTAGATGAGCTAAAAGGGATGTTAGGGGAATATCTCGACAGATTCAGCGATCGGCCAGGCAGAACCGAACTACTAACGCATGAAATAGAGCTGACATCAACCGAACCAGTAGAGAAATTAGTAGAGAGTAGAGAAAACGACAAAGAGAAATTATGGAGGCAAAGATACAGCGCATGCTAGAGTTGGGAGTTATTGAGCCCGCTGAGAGTGACTACACGTCACCGCTAGTACTTGTAGAAACCCCTTATAAGGACCCTCGTCCGTTAAATGCCATCACTAGGGATCAACTGCACCCGATACCCAACATTGAGGAACGAATCGAAAGGGTTAGCGCTGCTAAATACATTTGAACTATAGACCGTTTTTGCGTAGGCGCCGCCATATTGTGAACGCAGTGGCGCCGCCTATGAGCAGCGCCATACTGGCTTGGGTGAAAGCGGTGTTTTGCATGGCAGGTATACGCTCCTCGGTAGTTTCTGGTGTTTGTTTTCGCGCGCGCGTGGTCTATTTAGCATTACGTGCGTCTTCTACGCGCTTAACGGTTCTGTGAGACGTACTGAAGTGGTTTAAGTCGGTCTAGCCGGACTTTCTGCTGACATTGCGGCGGACGGAGCTCGTAGCTCCATGTGTACGCGCATATATTTGAGCCTACTATCAGCCTCGGAGACCAGTTGTTTATTTCTGAATGTTCCATTCACTAATGTTACCTTATTGCGGTATTATCCTCTATTTCTAAGCTGCGGTTTAGGAGCCATGAAACATACGCGACGATTGCAACAGCGTGGGTACCGTTCTGCTACGATAGGAGCTGTGGTGTTATACTTTGACAAGCGTTCAAACTGTTCGCTGCAGGTTACATTGCGTGACTACTTGGTTCGATGGATGAGGTTTCCGCCCCTGAATAAAATAGTTTTGGCAAGTAATATCAGCATACCTTACAGTCTAAATTAAGCTTGTCCAGCAAAGGGACTGCTTACGAACTGCGCGAGCGTCCCAAGCAGTGGTAGGTGCTGGATTACTGATATCTTTGTTCTATATACCGCGTGGCCCAAGCACACGGCATTAGCGGTTATATATCTATAAACCTTGTGTGGCGTGACTATGCGAGGTCGTATTGCGGCGTTAGCCCGTTTTCTCTCGCTTTTCCGAGAATAAAAGATGATAACAGATTTTTTTTTTTCCGGTTGTGTTCGTTCCGTTCTCTACGATGCACTCGCACGTGTTACGGAAATTTTGTCCTCAAAGATAGCCATCGCATTCTTTTTATGCGAACCCTCTCATATATTATGGCTGTATATAGGCCAAAAAGGCAATGCCGAAGCGCACAGCTTACATATGTATCGTTCTGGTTCATCAACCGCAGTGATCGCTGTGTTGAGCAGGGCCATTGGCCTCATGCAGGAAGGCTAACGTAGACATATAGTAATTTCAAGCCTACTAGACTTTACATGCGTGAGAACGATGCCGGTACATCACAAATATTTGATAGTGCCTGCCGCTTAGATGTTTAATGGTTCCCTTATGTTGGCCGTGCACGAGCATGCGCTCTTATGCTTTATATGTTTTACTCCCTACGCTAAGCGATCAGACAGTGAGCTGATTTATAATTTAATACTGGTAATACAGAGACACCGGTTTTCTTTCTTGAATTAAAACCGACATAAGCAAAATAGTTCACAACACATACACACACCGCGACTGATAATGTGCGTACGCCGCGGCTGATTAAGCGCGTCACATTTTTGCGCCCCCAAGACATATTTCCGCCTTCTGTAGTTACCGATGCACCGAAAGGCTTCCCTGACGACCTTACATGACCAGACATGGCGTAAATTTCACAAAGTACGATCTAAAACATCTCGAAGTCGTTCCGCAGCACGCGACAGCAATACTTTCAAGCAGCGCCGCGCCGGATCGCCCAATCCAGAGAGGAGGAAAGGCTCTCCGCGCGCCCTTTCCTCCTCGCCCGATGAAAAGGTGTATAGATCTCGTGTGGGGATACTGGCAAGTTTCCCTTTGAGAAGGTGCCAGCCGCTATGCCGCATTTATCTCACCTGTAGGTACTTTTCGCCCTCTGGCCCTCAGCTTCGGGCTGAAGAACGCGCCGTTTAGCTTCTCAAAGTTAATGGATATTGTCCTAAAAGATTTACAGGAGTTCTCTTTGCCATATTTTGATGATGTAGCAATTTTTTCGGATAGCTGGAAACAGCACGCATCGCACCTCAAAAAAGGTGTCCTCACGGTTGAGGGAAGCAGGCTTATTAACGATGAAGGCGGAAAAGTGTAGGTTTGGCTGCTCGCAGGTTGCTGATCTGGGCCATGTTGTCGGTCAGGGCACGAGACGGCCGGCTGAGCTGAAAACAGCTACGACCGGAGATTTTTCACAGCCGCGCACGAAAACAGACATTCGTTCATTTTTGGGATTCGTGGGGTACTATCAACGGTACATTCCGAATTACTCGAAAATAGCAAGTCCTTTAACGGACGCGCTCCGAAAGGGAGCACAGTAGCGTGTACTGGGATAGGGGCAAAGAGAACGCTTTCCAAGGTTTGAAAACGCTATTGGTTTCTCGTCCTGTGTTTCGCGCGCCAGACTACACGACGAAATTCATAGTTCAGTGCGACGCAAGCGACAGGGGTATGAGCGTGGTACTTAGCCAGGTTGGCGACGATAATGAGGAACATCCTATCCTCTATGCCAGTCGTAAACCAACTGTAAGAGAGGAAGCCTACAGCGCTTCAGAGAAGGAATATGCTTGTTTAGTTTGGGCAGCTCAGAAGTTGTCGTGTTACTTGTACGGAGCGAGGTTCATCTTTGAGACCGACCACTGTCCTCTGACGTGGCTCAATCAAATGTCACACAAAAATGGCCGCTTGCTCCGATGGAGCCTGACTCTCCAAGAGTACAACTTCTCCGTTAGATATAAGAAGGGAAAGTTGCATAGCCATGCGGATGGTTTGAGTAGGCTAATTTGAATTCTGCGTTTAGGGATCCCGCCTAAATTTTGGGGTTGTTATTATTAATTTTGTTAAGCCGAGAAGATCCTCTCTAATTTAGCAGGACTCCATCCATGATTGCTGAATTTGTCAACACGAAATTTCTTCAAAAATTGGCGTAGCGAAATGCAGGATTTTGTTTCTGCACTTATGTTTTCTTTGAAGCCTAGTAGGTTTAAAGTTAGATTCAAGATACGTCATTTCGGTGCAGAGGAGTGTTGTGGGGTTCGCTTTGGATTTGCCTGTCGTTGTTTGATGTTTTGGGGCGGTGTCATTATTTCACAGCTGGTCGCTGCAAGCCAAGGCATCCACCCCCTTGCCACCATCCAGTCTCTTCCTGCCCAGCGGTTTTGTCAGCACTGGCCAGTCGAGATGTTCCGGGCCATGGCGGAGCTTTTACGATCGGCCTGCAGGGGTACTGAACTGCAAACGCTTCCCAGCCCGCTTGGAGGTGTTTCGGTCGACTTGCACGGGTGGCGATTTTCGGAGAAGTGACCTTCGAACCCTTCCCTGCCCGCTGCGCCGAGTCCCTTTGTAAAGCCAACAATGCGCCGCTTCGGACAGCCCAACGGCGCCAGGAAGTCTAGCCACGTTCGGCGGACCGAGTATTGTTAGTTTGTTCGCTGTCGCCTTCACGGTCTACTTGGAGAAAGGGAACTCCTGGAAAAGGGTGCTTTGCGGTGCTTTCTCACGGGCCCCAGAAATCGTCACAGTCAATGAACAGACGCGGCGTCTAAGTACGAGGTCAGCTCTGAAATCAAGAGGCGCCTGCTTGGGTCAAGCGTATCAACTTCTATCTACGAGAATCCTCTCACCTCGGTGTGTTAAGTGAAACCAAAGTGCGGAAGTGAGTGTGTGAACCCCTCCCTCCTCCTCAAAGGCGGGTAGACAAACATTACTGCGGACGCTCCCATTGGACGAAGGTTGAACGGCAGTTTTTCCCTCACCCAGGCTTCTGGGAGCACAGAGGGTTTTTAAGCAGCCGTTTTCTGTTCGGTGTGCTTTTCTTTTTCAGTCATGCTAGACTGATGAAATGTAACGTTCCCCACCATTCATATAGATATTGTAAATAAACCCATATTGCTCGTTCTCGATGAGAACAAGTCCCTCCCTTTAACAACGTCCTTAGCGTGGATGAATCGGACGACGGCATGGGCCAGCTACCACTTATTTCATGCCCGCCCCCAACTCTTACAGCGCACGGCTACACGCTGGAGGGTCCAACCCTCATGTGCTCGGGCACGTGGCGTCGGAACACATGAAATGCCGGCTTACGCAGACGCCCCTGCGGGGATGGAAAACATGAACAGCTAATTACATCTAAAGAAAAAGGAAACGCGGATACAATGAAAGCGCTATGATCGCGCTGGAACACCGCTTTCTTCTGCAGATCCAAGACAGTGACGAGTTATCTGACTCCCGTCTATTATTGTTTTCGATCCCTTCGTTTATTCAAGCGCTTCCCTTCTTTCCCCCGTTGGGTTTGCAACGTCGCAAAGAACGACAAGGCAACTTGATGCATCGGTGTATTTCAAAAGGGGCTCTGCCGATTGCAGCCACGTGTGTTTACTCACGCTTAGATCATGTGGAACGGGCTTCCAATCTAAAAAAGTACGTTCTTTTTCGTTTTCAAAACACAGAAATATGAGATACTTCTAGAGAAAACTTGAAACGATCGGTTTTCAAGGCGATCTGGTGGCGTATTCTTCAAAAGCATTGCATTGTAGCGATACCTTTGAGCCGTAACCTAATGCGACCGGAGCGAACGCCGTATTTCCTCTCTCAGTGATTTTCAGAAACCACGGTATATACCTAGAACACTACACTGCTCAAGCACGTATCTTGTACCATTGGCTTAGACTTCGCGCTTATTTTTTCAATTGTATCACTTTAGAGGCTTGGAAGCGTCACTGAGAGAGCAACACCGCATTGACCTTTGATTCACGAAACGTCTGTGTGCTTCCTGCGCTCCCTTGTTTTCGTCGATTGGCAAGTGTGAATGCATCGGCACCGAAATATTTACTAAACACGACTCTCATAGTGAGACTCGGCAGTCGGCGCCAAACTTGTATATTTTGAATTACAATTCAATACGTCCAATCAATTAAAGCTTATTGCAAATTTGATTATGCGCATATTTAAGCAAAACATTTATAATATATTAATTCTTTTGAATAATATGTTACTAGTAATTAGTTACCGCCACCAGAAAAGAGTATTATTAACCATCAATAGCACATCGATCATCTGGATGCGGTGGCGCATGGTGACGTCAGCGGAGATCCAAGACGGAGCGACAACAAACCTCTTATAGTATAAGTGTTGCGCATGCTCGATGGAGCAGATAATTGAAATTTCCTTGCCCAACTCGCCTACCCACGCTGTACTATTAAATAGCGAGTCTTCTTATTGAGACCGGATATGAAATGAATACATGATTATGAGGCACTCATAATCATAGTGTGGTTTTTGTAAGTAAAACCTAAAAATTTAATATTAAGTCTTGCGATTCGCTATAGTGTCGATATAGTAGCAGGTTTAATTTTACCGCGATATGGTGGCAGCACATGGGAATGCTAATGCTGAGAGCATTTTAACTTGGTTTACTCAGATGCATTGGTGAAAGGTTTCATAAGAAGCTACAATAACCATTATGTAAGTAGGTGGCCTGCTTACAGACTTAATTAGCATTGATCCCAGAACTTTGTTTGTACGCAAGCGACAGAGTAACGCTGCCCTTCATACAGAAGACATCAATGCATCGCGTAATTATGAATTGGAGTTGCGATAGCACATATACAGCATCGCCCTGGCCACGATCGCATGTGCTGAGAGTGTTCTCATTGCGGCTGCGAACATATTTGCAAGAAAAGCTGGTGGCGAAAATTGTAGAAAGAGCTGCTCGCGTGCGTCCACTATGGGTCAACTGAAATATGTAGGCCACACACGAAAGAGCAGGACGAGCTCGTCTTATTCGTTCAAATAGGTTATAAGGAGAGTAATAAAGAAAACAATTAGTCGATTACTTCTCTGCAGTCTTACAGTTCTAATTTTGAAGTTTTAATTGATAAGTAAGCCAAGTACATTTTGGAGTCGAATAGTTGCATGTGTAATTTGCTCTGTATACGTACAACGCTTGTCTACGCTGTGGTAAAGGACGACTCAATGCGGCTTTAAGAGAATGCCTTCCCGAGAAGCAACGTGAGCTCGTTATGCCAAACATAACCACCACTTTCCTAACCATGTGGTAGCAAGCTACGCGGTGTACATATATATTTCGGTTTTCCGTGCTAAACAACGGAAACACCATGTGCAGTTTGATGAAAAAAAAATTGACAGTCACTTTAGCATACGCCAAAGAGGGTTAAAGCGAAAGCCAGCGCGCTCGAGACACATCCATTAAATTGACATTCACATTCAAATGCGTTGTTACTTCTTATTACTTACTTTCTCCCACTAAAGGTCGTGAGTTCGAGTACCTTAATTAAAGCTACCTTAATTACCTAGGCTTTAATCAACTTCGCCATAATTAACACCAAATGTCGTGGGTACGACTTTTACCAAAGGTCGTGGGGTCGAGTGCCTTAATTAACTCTATATTAATTAACTGTGCCTCCTTTTGTATGATTAGCGGCATCGATGTGGCAGCGATGCAGAACAGTTCAGCCGTGAACGTGGTTCCCCTGTCGGTTACTGTGACCGCTGGAACACCGTGCCTCAGCACGAGGTTTTCGATGAAGAACTGTGCGGCCTCGGCTGCTGTGCTGCTCGGAAGTGCTTTGGTTTCAGCATATCGCGTGAGGTCGCAACTGTTATCTGTCGCAACTATTATCCACTTATTACCGGCAGTAGAGATTGGGAATGGGCCCAAAACGTCCATCCCAATTTGTGCAAACGGCGTTTCCGGCCCTGGAACAGGATGTAATAGTCCGGCATGTTTCGTAGGTGGCATTTTCTTCGCTGACAGTCAAGGCAGGTTCGAACGTAGTGCTTCACCTGTGCTGCGAGTCGTGGCCAGTAGTAGTTCTCTTTGATCCGAGCTAATGTTCTTGTGTAGCCTAGGTGACCTGAGGTAGCTTCACCGTGACAGGCCTGCAAGATTTCATTGCGGAGAGTTTTAGGGACGACTAGTAGATAGCTTTTCCCTGTTGAAGAGAAGTTCCTCCTGAAGAGAACACTTTTGCTTATGTAGAATGATGACAGGTGCCTTGAGAACAATCCGGGTTTGTTTGTGGTGCGTCCTTCTAAGAAATCAATTAGTGAAGCAAGCTCCTGGTCCTCTTGCTGTTGTTGAGAGATGGTGGCCGCATCAACAACTCCTAAAAAGCCTGCGGGTTCGTCATCATCTCCGCCTGCTGATTCGATCGGCGATCTGGAAAGGCAGTCAGCGTCTAAGTGCTGCTTTCCCGATTTATAGACCACTGTCATGTAGTACTCTTGAAGCCGTAGGCTCCAGCGTGCCAAACGTGCAGATGGATCTTTCACGTTGGTAAACCAACAAGGAGAATGGTGGTCACTTATCACTTGAAATGGGCGGCCGTATATGTACGGGCGGAACTTGGTAACTGCCTATACTACAGCCAAGCATTCCTTCTCTGTGGTGGAGTAGTTCGACTCGGCACGTGACAGTGTTCTACTCGCGTAAGCGATGACTCGCTCAGCGCCGTCTTGCCGCTGAACGAGGACGGCGCCTAGACGTACGTTGCTGGCATCGGTGTGGATTATTGTCGGTGCATCCACGTCAAAGTGGGCAAGAACAGGCAGAGTTCGTAGACGGTGCTGCAGCTCGTTAAATGCTGCCTCTTGCTCCTCGCCCCACACAAACGTGACATCTTCTGTGGTTAAGCAGGTGAGCGGTGAGGCGATGCGTGCGAAACCCGCAATAAATCGCCGGTAATATGCGCATAGGCCCAGGAAGCGTCTGAATTCCTTCTTGTCTGTAGGCCTTGAAAACTTTGCGACGGCTGCTATTTCCTCAGGATCAGGTATGGCACCTGTGTGACTCACAATGTGGCCCAAAAACTGTAGTTCTCCATAGCCAGAGTGGCACTTTTCAGGTTTTAAGGTAAGCCCAGCGGACCGTATGGCTCGAAGAAACGACCGTAGTCGTCTGAGATGTTCATCAAATGTGGCAGAATAAACAGTGACATCGTAGGTAGAGTAAGCAAGTTTTCCACTTAAGGTCTGAGAGAACAGTGTCCATTAGCCTTTGGAACGTGGCTGGGGCGTAGCACAAACCAAAAGGGAGAACTTTGAATTCATAGAGCCCATCAGGCATTACAAAAACAGTCTTTTCGCGATCCTGCTCATCGACCTCTATTTGCCAGTATCCACTTTTTAAGTCCATCAATGAGAAGTAACGTGCATGCCGTAGCCTGTCGAGGGAATCGTCGATGCGTTGTAAGGGATACACATCTTTTTTGTGACCCGATTGAGCTTGCGATAATCGATACAAAACCGCAGGCTACCATCCTTCTTAACGAGTACCACGGGCGATGTGCAAGGGCTTTTTGACGGCTGGATGACATCATCTTCTAACATTTTCTTGACTTGCTGCTGTTTGCTTCACGCTCTTTCTCAGTCACGCGATACGGATGCTGTCGGATGGGTATTGCTGTTTCCTCCGTAATGATGCGGCGTTTCGTCAGTGGTGTTTGACGCACTCGGGACGTTTATATTTATATTTCACGTCCTTTCAAGGCCCGAAGGCGTTACAGAAAGGAGTGGAGTCAAAACAAGAAGTAATGCACTAAAAGTACAAACAAAAAGTATTAACAAAAAATATTAACAAAAGGCATTCTGAACAGCGGTCTTGAAGTTGGGGTTGAACCCAACTACGTAACTGGGGATGTGGCTTGCAAGCGACTGTTCTTTGCAGTACGAAACGTTCGATTATGACAATTTATTTTTGAAAATGCACCGGTTTTCTTTAACACAGTGCTAATCGCAATTACCGATGTAAGATGCTGTGAAATTTTCCATTTCAGCGGTAATGGAAGCCAAGTCGGCTTTGCTGTAATCGCGGATCACCTTCGTAGTTTTCTTAACAGGAGCCCGTGTGTTGATATGAAAAGTGAATGCAAGGTGATCACTTAAGCCTTTTAAGTAAAGAATTGGGGAAACTGCGTCAGTGTTCGTAGTGAGAATCAGGATTAGTATTTTAGATGAAGAGGCAGACACGCGCGTTGGTTTCAGTACAAGCTGGGTGAAGTACAAGTCTAAACAAGCGTTTATAATGGGTAATCTGAGAAGACTGGGACGTTGCCGTGTCGATATGCCAAATGATATCGTGAAAGTTGATGTCACCAAGAAGAAAAAGGGGCGCGCTAGGGTATCTGACAACTAATTTGTTCAATGCGTCATCAAGGTCATCGCAAAATGATGTCAAAACAGTTGGAGGGCGATAGCATGTGCAAAAAATGACATCTCTGTTGTAGAGTACAACGCGCACGCAAACAAGTTCAAGTGGTGTATCTATGGAAACTCAGTTCGAAGTGAGCGTTTCAGTAACTGCAATCAAGACACATCCACCTGATCACACACCACGATCGCAGCGACATAATGAATACAGTTTCTCACAATCAAACATTTCGCTATTTTTTATCCGAGCAGAGAGCCATGTTTCCGTGAAATATACGATTTCAGCAGCGCATGAATCAATCAGTGAGGACATTGCAGCATGTTTGTTTAGTAGACTTCGCACGTTAATGAAAAAAAATGATATGCTGTTATTACATAGCGCATGTGCTAACTATGTCGAACCATTTCCTTCGATAGCTTGACGCGACCGAACTGAAGAGCGTGCTGCACGTTGCATGTCGACTTCGCATACATTGTCAGTGGTAGAACAGTAAAGGTAGCACTTTTTGTTCAAAAATAGCTTGTTTAGCCGCATTCAGTAAGTCTGGCTTGATGCCTTAGCAAAATCAAGTAGGTTTTTCCTAGACTGGCGCGTTGCTCGGCAAAAATCTTCGCCCACAGATACCCTGGTGAATTTCAGATTAGATTTTAGTACCGTAGAGAAGCAGCCCTTAAAATCGTAAAGCAGTTCCCTGAGACTTTGTTTCTGTTGCGGCGCTAAACCTACGTCAACATAGACGACGGGTGCACGTGGCATCGTGTCGGTGGTCAATTCCTCTTTTACAGCAAATCAGTGTTGAACGTGGTCAATTTCGTAAAAGTATGCCACAGCGGTGCATTTACTGATTTGCCGGCTTTCATTGGTGAAATTTGTCAGAAGTACCTCTGTGCAACCACCGATTAGGCTGACGATACCCCGAGCGATGACAACACCCTGATGGAACAGAAGTGCAGTTAATTTTTCGGCTACACCGTCCTTGTTCAACTGTTCTCCGCAACTGACGGAGACAATACTGCATGATAGTGTTGGTATACAGACATCGTCGTCGGCGACACGTAACGATGTACGTTGGCGCTCTTCTTCGTGGCTCATGTCTGTACTAGTTGACAAGGTTATCTCGCCGTTCCGTATGTTAACCATGGCCCCGTACTCCCGCAAGAAGTCCATTCCAAGGATGAGGGGTCTACAGCACTCTTTTAAAATCATAAAAGTGGCGACAAAAGCTGTGTTTCCTATCTGAAGTCGTGCAGTACATTTTCCTATAGGTGTAATTATCTGGCCCCCGGCATTTCGAATATAAGGGCCCGTCCATTGCATTTTGACTTTCTTAAGCCGGTCTGTTAACGGCTCACTCATTATGAGAAAGTCTGCGCCAGTATTAACTAAAGCTGTCACGTCGTGCCCATCAATCTTTAAGAGTAGGTCGGCACCCTATTCTAACACCATGGTCGGCACTCACAAATTCTTCGGCGTTCCGTTTCTCCGGCTTGCTCTGCTCATTTCTCAGTAATAATGCGGGTCTTTCGGCGGTTCGACGACTTGCAACCTTCCCCCGGAGCTCGCTGATTTCAGTGTCCCCGCTGTGGGCTTGGAGAGCGGCCTCTTACCAAGTCGGCGAAACTGCGACGGTTCGGTGAAGAATAACGTAACTGAAACGGCGAGCGCGGCCGGAGATTAGCTGAGCTGCCTTGTTCCCGAGTGACACTGTCGTCGAAGCGTGGATGTCTCTTTGGAAATTGTCGCGAAACGGCAGGTGACATTTCCTGAATGCCACTTCGGCGATGAGGGCAAAAACGGTAAATATGCCCTGGTTCGACACAGTGAAAAGACAATGGTCGGCGATTAGCAGTGCTCCATACGTCGGTGCTGCGAAGCTGGGGTCGCCTGAAATGCTCCCTCTGTATCCAAGCATCAACAGGTGGCCGCTGTTGGTACTGCTGTACTGGCACGGTAGAAAGCGGTAGAAAGTAACTGTATACGCGCGGCTCGAAGAGCGGCTCGGGGCACGATTCAGGGAATGGCTCAGGTGATGCAAATGCTTGCCGGATTTCTTGGCGGACAACTTCAGCGACAGAAGCAACAGTAAACTCCTTCGGTGTCACAGTTTGCTTCGCATTCTCCTCGCGCACGATGTCTCATTAGTTGACGCATCGATGTCTCGTCTGTCACTGTCAGTACTGTGGCTCCTGACAGCATGTCGTTAGTCAGGCGTTCGTATTGCCGGCAACGCTGCTGCAGCGCCCGCTCGATTGCTGTAGCTTCCTTAATGAGTTCTTCCACTGTTGTAGGCGGGTTACGCGCTAGACCAGCGAATAGCTGTTCTTTGGCGCCGCGCATGAGATGGCTCAGCTTCTTCGATTCAGGCATGTTGGGATCCGCGCGGCGAAACAAGCGAGACATGTCCTCGGCAAACATCGAAACACTTTCTTTGGGCTTCTGAATGCGCAACTCGAGAAAGCGTTGTGCATTATCTCGGCGATCAGTGCTTCCGAAGGTATCAAGCAGCCGACGGCAAAATTCGTTCCACGTTGTCAAATGTGCCTCGCGGTTTCGGAACCACGTCCTTGCGCTACCTTCAAGAGACATTGGAAAGTTTCTGGTCCGGACGCCACTGATTGACCTTAGCTACGCGTTCGTACTGGTACAGCCAGTCTTCGGCGTCTTCATATGTGTCACTGTGGAAGTTTGTGGGGACTAGATTGTTTTGAACAGTCACCTGTGTTGGACTTGCAAGTGCCATTTTCTAAGTCGATGAGGTCGCTGACAGTGTTCCTCGCAAGATGCCGAATTCCGAGCACAGATCTTGCAGGTGGCGGCTTGCGCGGTGCACAGGTGTCTCGACGCGTGGATGTCTTGAAGGGCTGGATGCAGAGCTACTCGCAGGAGTCGTCCCTATCATTAGGCGATGATGCAATACCCAGCACGTCCACCAGTGTCACGGCTCACTGGAGACAAGAGCGGAGAGCGGTATTTAATCGAGATAATAAGGACAAGCGCTCAGTTCAGCCTTCTTCTCTAGCACCTCGCTTGCACACACGAGGTCGTCGTCTTCGTCGTCAGCATTGTTATATAAGGCGTCGCTGCCTACCGCAGCGCCATGAGAAGGCGCGAGCTTGGAGCCGCCCAGGGGAGAGGAAAAAGAGGATAGAATAAATGCAGAGGATGAGTAATGTCTCCATTCCTGTCGTACTGATTTAATATGCACGATATAACATAATTGGCGACGAGGATTTAACAACCCATGTGCTACCGGCTTGCCCTTCATCTGTGCCGTCGATTGCTGCATATCACCCTCTACGATGAGTATTTCGGGGCTACAACCGCCACCCCCGTTCCTGTCATCACCTGGAGACCCAGTCATCCCATGGGAGCAATGGATTCAAGCGTTCAGGAACTACATGGTGGCGTCGGGCGCCTCCGACCTACCTGCCATGCGTCGGAAGGCGATTCTGCTCAACTGCTTGGGCTTGGAAGGCCAACGCATCTTCCAGACTCTCACGTCGGAGGACGACCCGCGCTTTTTGGCTTCGAGCGCCACCGGAGGGCCGTTGACGACTCCTGCTCCAGATGAGTTCGACTGCGCTGTTGCGACACTTGAAAGTCACTACAAGAGCTCTGTCAATGTCACCGCAGCGCGTCACCGTTTCCGTCGACGTGCACAAGCCCCAGGTGAGACTGCGCTCGATTACGTCACCGCGCTACGAGATCTCGTAGCAGCGTGCAACTTCGGTGACTTGGCGGACGACATGATGCGCGACCAGCTTATAGAAAAAACTACTAGCGAATACTTGCGTGAACGTCTTCTACTGGAAGTGTCTCTTACGCTTTTCCGGGCCCTCACCATTGCGAGACAGCATGATCAGGCGACTAGAGAAGCGAGAGAACTTGCACGACATGAAGCACAAGTGCATCACGTTAAAAACACAAACACTTCAAATATGAGAGAAAAGCACTGTGGCACGTGCACATGCTATACGACGCCAACTGAAAGTCGTCGAGCTCTGAAAGAGCAAGAATGTTATCGTTGTGGTTCTTTGGACCATCTGGCGAATAGCCCTCACTGCAAAGCTAAGACACTTAAGTGTCGCAGATGTGGAAAGACTGGCCATCTGGAAAAGTTGTGCAAGTCTTCCCGAAAGTCTGAAAAGAAAATTCAGCATGTCCCGGAAGGCGACGCAGATACAGCTGACACGGACGATCACATAAGTGTTTGTCGCATCTGGAGTCGTAAGAAGGGAATTTATGCAGTTTTGGAAATTGAAGGAATTTCCGTGTCGTTCCTGATTGACACTGGATCATCAGTTTCAATCCTAGCCGAAGAGCTTTACCGACGCCATTTCGATACTGTATTTCCCCTGTCATCAACATCCGTCCAGCTCCTCGATTATTCTAAGTCAGCAATTCCTATAAAAGGATGTTTCATTGCTCCAGTTTCATTTCATGGCCGATGCACTTCTGTCCTTCTGTACGTTGTGTCGGGAGGAACAACCATTCTTGGTTTAGATGGCGTCGCGGCTCTGGATATGAAGATTCAAGGGTCACCTCTCAGGTGTCTGCTAACGACGCAAGAAACTCCTGTGCTCCCTCCTGAATTACGTTCCGAGTTCGAGCACTTGTTTGAAAAGCAGCTAGGAACTGTCAGAGGTTTCACTCACAAGGTCCGAGTTCGCGCATCTGTTCAACCAGTGGCCAGCAAACTGAGACGACTACCACTTGTCATTCGTGAGCAAGTCTCGGCAGAAGTACAAAAATTAGAAGCCCAGGACATCATTGAGCGCGTCGATTCTTCAGAGTGGGTCTCGCCAATTGTCGTAGCCAGAAAAAAGGATGGCTCGATTCGCATGTGCGTAGACCTACGAGAGCCAAACAAATCTATAGTAGTGGACAGTTTTCCCCTGCCACAAACTGAGGAACTTTTGAACAGCTTGGCTGGTGCACAGCGATTCTCCAAGCTAGATTTAGCTTCTGCATACCATCAGTTACCACTAAGTCCAGAGAGTCGTGATCTTACAACGTTTATAACCCACGACGGACTATTTCGCTTTAAGAGGGTGTGCTTTGGACTGGCATCGGCACCGTCAGCGTTTCAGAAGATGATGCATATGATCCTCCAAGGATGCAAAGGTGTCTTGTTTTACATTGACGACATAATCGTGTACGGACGCTCCAGAGAGGATCACTTGGTCAATTTGCGCACTGTTTTGAAACGGCTCTCTGACGCTGGCCTCAGGCTCAACTATAAATGTGTTTTCGACGTCACAGAGTTGACTTTCCTAGGCCATGTTGTCAGCGCCAAAGGGTTATTCCCACTGATGTCATCTATCGAGGCGATAACCAAGGCACCATCACCTACAAATATTAATGAACTTCGCTCGCTGCTGGGACTTGCAGGTTTCTACTCGAAGTTCATCCCGCATTTTTCTGATGTTGTGGAGCCAATGCGTGCTTTGCTTCGCGGAAACGCGCCTTTCGCTTGGACTGCGGCAGCCCAAACCGGCTTGGAGCAGCTGAAAACGTTGATAACATCTTGTGAAGTTCTTCACCTTTTTGATCCTCAATTACCCGTGTACGTTACAGCTGATGCCTCGGGATTTGGATTAGGTGCTGTACTGCAGCAGGATAACGGAACATCACTGCAGACTGTCGCGTTCGCCTCACGCACTCTTCAACCGCATGAACGGAAGTACTCCGTCGGTGAACGTGAGGCCCTTGCCTGCGTCTGGGCCTGCGAGCACTGGCACATTTACCTGTGGGGCCGACCTTTCATCTTGCGGACAGACCACGCTGCTTTGGTGACGCTCCTCTCAACGAAAGGCACAGGTCACCGTCCTTTAAGGATTGCGCGCTGGTCATCCCGGTTGCTGTGCTACAACTGCATCATGGAATACAGGAAGGGTAGCGAAAACGTCGTGGCTGACGCACTCTCCCGGCTGCCCGTACAGAGTTTCATCCATGATGCACCCGAAGAAGAATTTATATGTCTCTTGTCCCCAGTAGTTACCATGCAGGAGCTTCGAGAAGCAAGTGCCGCCGATCAGGCTATCTCTCAAGTTAAGCAGTTTAACACTACTTCTTGGCCTGACAAGAAATCCTTGTCAAAAGAGCTGCTACCTTACTTTCACGTGCGATCTGAACTCTCTGTTGTTAGCGACATTCTTTGCCGGGGTGACAGGATTGTCGTGCCTTCAGCTTTGACCCGCCGTCTTATGGATCTGGCTCATGAGTCACACCCAGGAATTAGGTACCAAAGCTCGTCTTAGGGAGTCATATTGGTGGCCGTGCATGGATAATCACATTTAAGAACTTGTACGCACATGTGTAGCCTGCCAGTCATGTGACAAATCAGCACATACTTCTGCAGCCCCAATGCAACCCGTCACTCTTCCTGAGAAAGCCTGGGACAAAGTTGCTATCGACATTGTGGGACCTTTCACGCAAGCTCCAACTGACTGTCGATTTGCCATTACGCTTATTGATTACTACAGCAAGTGGCCTGAGGTGACTTTCGTACGCGATGCGACCACGTCTACAGTGACCAAATTCCTACTTGAACTTTTCGCGAGAGAAGGATATCCACGTGGGATCGTATCCAATCATGGACCACAATTTTCTTCAGCGAATTTTGAAGATTTTCTCCCAGAGCGCGGAATCACCTATTACAACTCTTCAGTGCATTACCCGCAAGCTGACGGTTTAGTGGAAAGATTTAACAGGGTATTAAAGTCCTATATTCAATTAGCCCTGTTAGAACGTCGTGAGATAAGAACAGCGATGTTTGATTACCTACAAATATATCGCTGTACGCCTCATGCGACTACTGGTGCTGCACCCGCTATTCTTCTTCACGGACGCCAACCTCGCACCAGACTTGACATTGTGGGATTCCCTGACAAATGTTTCACCAATGACCCTTCAAAGGCACTACAGCTGTTGAGAGAACTGCATCAAGAACAAGCAAATGACGTCGAAGCGCTACACCGATCAAAAACGCGGTGCCAAGGAACCCAACTTCGCCGTTGGTGACTACGTGCGGGTTAAATTACCTGCAGTCCATGGGAAGTTATCTTCACAGTTTTCTGCGCCCAAGAAAATTATTGGAAAGCGCGGACCCGCCTCCTACCTCTTGGAAGATGGGCGGGTGTGGAATGCTTCCAAATTAGCGGCCGTTCACCCTGAAGCTATCAGCAAAATGAAATTAGGTACCACGGCTGTCATGAACTGGTCACCGGCATCCGATCACTCAACTAGTGCGGCTGTAAGCCATCCGTCACAACCTGGCACATCACGCGCAGATAATGCACCCCTGATTCCTGAACCACGTGCTGCAGGGCACACGCAACAAGCTTCAGCTAATTTGCCAAGATGCGAAGAACGCGTGAGGAGAAGCGCCCGCAACAAGAAGACACCAAAGAAGCTGCACGACTACATCAGGAAGTAACGGACCATTTTTTTTTTTTCACGAGGGGATATGTTATATAAGGCGTCGCTGCCTACCGCAGCGCCATGAGAAGGCGCGCGCTTGGAGCCGCCCAGGGGAGAGGAAAAAGAGGATAGAATAAATGCAGAGGATGAGTAATGTCTCCATTCCTGTCGCACTGATTTAATATGCACGATATAACAAGCATGGTCAGGCACAGATGGCGTCACAGTATGAAAAATACTACGTGAGTGTGCTCCCACCCACATCATAAAGCAGCGCTCTCAAATAAGCTGACTGAAAGCAACTGCATTGCCTGTCGAAAATCCGAAGAGATAGCACATCACCTTGATAATGGTACGGAAGGAGCAGCGACAGCAGGTTTCGCGGCTTCGCAGCTATTCCTTCTTCTCATTTCTACGTCACACTTATTATTCGTCTTTCAAGGCCGACTGATCACATTGATAACAAAAGCCCATTGATAACGCGGCCGAAGCGCCGCTATGACCACGCACGAAATGCGAAAAGCAATAGGCATAGAATGTTTCCAAATCCCGGCTTTGCTTGCACTGCAACGAAAGAGTGCGCGCGCGAAGCTATATTACGCGCCAGAAGCTTGCTTCGGACCAGAGCCAAATTAAAGTGACCGTTTTATTGTAGATGAAAGTGCACACGTGCTGAAAAAGCAGGTTTGTGTCAAAAAATAAAAACGAAATAAACAGACCAGGAAGCGACCAACGTGTAGTGATAATGCAAAACTGATGCGTTCAAGAAAGTAAATATACCACTTCTAAATGAGCACACATCCTGATTTTCGTCTCAAAGAACACACACAAAAAACATAAGATTTCAGTGTGCCCTTATATCTATGAATTCGTTAGCTACGTTGAACACCAGCTGCTGCCCAGAGGAAGCGTTCGAATAGGTCTCGTTTTGCAGCTACGCAGTAGTGTGTCGGTTTTATCACATCTTCAGAGGCTTTCTTGATGACCGACGCCGGAATTCTACGGCAGACGTCCGTTATCCTTGCCTTGAAGTAATCTTAATCTGACTTCCGTCTCAATCATGTAAGCACGACCTTTCACATAACTCTAAAGAAAGAAATCGTGTGGAGAGAGGTCGGGTCAGTGAGTGAGTGAGTGAGTGAAGAAACTATTGCAGGTCTGGCGAGGACGCGAACTCGTCGCGCACCCGGCTAGTCCCACGTAGGGACAGCCAGGATTTGCTTTTCTATAGCGGGGCTACGCAGAAGCGAGTCCCACTCCTCCTTGATGAACTTGGGGTATGTTGACCCGCACTCCCAGATATTGTGCGCTAGAGTGGAGGTCTGCCCGCAGGACGGGCAGGCGACGTCGCGATACACGTCGGGGTAAGCCTCGTGGAGAACGGACAGGCACGGATATGTGCTGGTCTGTAGAAGTCTGAGCGATTCGGCTTGCGCCCTATTCAGCTTGGGGTGAGGGGGTGGAAAGACCCTTCTAGACATGTAGAAGAATTTAATAACTTCGTTGTGAGAAGCGGGAGCGTCGCTGTGGCCGTAGGGAGGAGGGGAGTCGGCGCTCCTTACAGAGGAAGCGCGGTCGGTCGGTGAGGTCACGCGCAGCCTCGTGAGCAGACTCATTCATGTTCGGGGGAGCACCCTCGACCGACCCTACGTGAGCGGGAAACCAGTGCATTGAATGATGCGGGGAGCATATGGACTCAAGCCGCTAAAAAGATGAGCAGCTTGCTTGGCGGTGCAACCCTTTTGAAAAACCCTAATTGCTGTTTTCGAATCGCTATATTTCGGACCCACGACCGCCTAGCAGGGCGAGGGCGATCGCGGCTTACTTGGTGACTCCGGGGTCTGAAGTGCGAATGGAGGTGCTATAGGAAATCTTGCCGCTGGAGTCGACCACAACGACGGCGAAGGTCTTCCCATCGCTGTACTCCGCGGCGTCGACGAAGCTTGCTCTAATGTCTTGTTGCTTGATCCGTTTGAAGATGGCTGCTGCTCTGGCCTTGCGTCTGCCCTCGTTGTGGAAGGGATGGACGTTTCGCGGCACAGGGGCCACTTCGAACTTGTCTCGAATGCACCTAGGGATCGGGGTATTGACCATCGGGAACCCCGCAGTGTGGTAACCCAGCCCTTCGAGGATGCGTTTACCTGCCGCTGGGGTGCTCAGGCGAGTGAGTTGCGCGTGTTCTTGGGCTTCGGCAATCTCCTCGGCGGTGTTATGCACCCCCAGCTTGAGGAGATTCTCGGTATGAAATCGTGTACGTGAAGTGGCATAGTACGAACGCATTGATCAGCCTGAGGAGATTGCTTTCCTTCATGCCTCGTGCCGGTTTGAAATTCTGCGAACGAGGCGCGTTGTCCGTCTTTGCGATGATATTGCGGAGAGTCGTCCCGTTCCAGCCATGAGTTCGACAAACATGCCCAGCACCCGAATAACGTCGTCCCCGAATAACGTCGTCACTAGATAACGTTAGAACGTTATCTAGTGAGGCGAGTCAAGCAGTGTTATTGGAGGAATTAGAGGGTAGTAAATGGGATATAATAGGGCTCAGTGAAGTTAGGAGGCCAAAAGAAGCATATACAGTGCTAAAAAGTGGGCACGTCCTGTGCTACCGGAGCTTAGCGGAGAGACGAGAACTAGGAGTCGGATTCCTGATTAATAAGAATATAGCTGGTAACACACAGGAATTCTATAGCATTAACGAGAGGGTGGCAGGTCTTGTTGTGAAACTGAATAAGAGGTACAAAATGAAGGTTGTACAGGTCTACGCCCCTACATCCAGTCATGATGACCAGGAAGTCAAAAGCTTCTATGAAGACGTGGAATCGGCGATGGGTACAGTGAAGACGAAATACACTATACTGATGGGCGACTTCAATGCCAAGGTAGGCAAGAAGCAGGCTGGAGACATGGCAGCGGGGGAATATGGCATAGGCACTAGGAATAGCAGGGGAGAGTTATTATTAGAGTTTGCGGAACAGAATAATATGCGAATAATGAATAGCTTCTTCCGCAAGCGGGATAGCCGAAAGTGGACGTGGAGGCGCCCGAACGGCGACACCAGAAATGAAATCTACTTCATACTCTGCGCTAACCCTGGCATCATACAAGATGTGGACGTGCTCAGCAAGGTGCGCTGCAGTGACCATAGGATGGTAAGAACTCGAATTTGCCTAGACCTGAGGAGGGAACAGAAGAGACTGGTACATAAGAAGCCAATCAATCAGTTAGCGGTAAGAGGGAAAATAGAGGAATTCCAGATCAAGCTACAGAACCGGTATTCGGCTTTAACTCAGGAAGAGGACTTAAGTGTTGAAGCAATGAACGACAATCTTGTGGGCATCATTAAGGAGTGTGCAATAGAAGTCGCTGGTAACTCCATTAGACAGGATACCAGTAAGCTATCACAGGAGACGAAAGATCTGATCAAGAAACGTCAATGTATGAAAACCTCTAACCCTACAGCTAGAATAGAACTCGCAGAACTTTCGAAGTTAATCAACAAGAGTAAGACAGCTGACATAAGGAAGTATAATATGGATAGAATTGAACATGCTCTCAGGAACGGAGGAAGCCTAAAAGCAGTGAAGAAGAAACTAGGAATTGGCAAGAATCAGATGTATGCGTTAAGAGACAAAGTCGGCAATATCATTACTAATATAGATGAGATAGTTCAAGTGGCTGAGGAGTTCTCTAAAGATTTATACAGTACCAGTGGCACCCACGACGTTAATGGAAGAGAGAGTAGTCTAGAGGAATTCGAAATCCCACAGGCAACGCCGGAAGAAGTAAAGAAAGCCTTGGGAGCTATGCAAAGGGGGAAGGCAGCTGGGGAGGATCAGGTAACAGCAGATTTGTTGAAGGATGATGGGAAGATTGTTCTAGAGAAACTGGCCACCCTGTATACGCAATGCCTCATGACCTCGAGCGTACCGGAATCTTGTAAGAACGCAAACATAATCCTAATCCATTAGAAAGGGGACGCCAAAGACTTGAAAAATTATAGACCGATCAGCTTACTGTCAGTTGCCTACAAAGTATTTACTACGGTAATCGCAAATAGAATCAGGAACACCTTAGACTACTGTCAAGCAAAGGACCAGGCAGTTTTCTGTAAAGGCTACTCAACAATAGACCATATTCACACTATCAATCAGGTGATAGAGAAATGTGCGGAATATAACCAACCGTTATATATAGCTTTCATTGATTACGAGAAAGCGTTTGATTCTGCCGAAACCTCAGCAGTCATGGAGGCATTACGGAATCAGGGTGTAGATGAGCCATATGTAAAAATACTGGAAGATATCTATAGCGGCTCCACAGCCACCGTAGTCCTCCACAAAGAAAGCAACAAAATCCCAATAAAGAAAGGTGTCAGACAGGGAGATACGATCTCTCCAATGCTATTCACAACATGTTTACAGGAGGTGTTCAGAGACCTGGAGTGGGAAGACTTGGGGATAAAAGTTGATGGAGAATACCTTAGCAACTTGCGATTCGCTGATGATATTGCCTTGCTTAGTAACTCAGGAGACCAATTGCAATGCATGCTCACTGACCTGGAGAGGCAAAGCAGAAGGGTGGGTCTGAAAATTTATCTGCAGAAAACTAAAGTAATGTTTAACAGTCTCGGAAGAGAACAGCAGTTTACGGTAGGTGGCGAGGCACTGGAAGTGGTAAGGGAATACATCTACTTAGGGCAGGTAGTGACGGTGGATACGGATCATGATACGGAAATAATCAGAAGAATGAGAATGGGCTGGAGTGCGTTTGGCAGGCGTTCTCAGATCATGAACAGCAGTTTGCCATTATCCCTCAAGAGAAAAGTGTAATAGCTGTGTCTTACCAGTACTCACCTACGGGGCAGAAAGCTGGAGGCTTACGAAAAGGGTTCTACTTAAATTGAGGACGACACAACGAGCTATGGAAAGAAGAATGATGAGTGTAACATTAAGGTATAAGAAAAGAGCAGATTGGGTGAGGGAACAAACGCGAGTTAATGACATCTTAGTTGAAATCAAGGAAAAGAAATGGGCATGGGCAGGACATGTAATGAGGAGGGAAGATAACCGATGGTCATTAAGGGTTACGGACTGGATTCCAAGGAAAGGGAAGCGTAGCAGGGGGCGGCAGAAAGTTAGGTGGGCGGATGAGATTAAGAAGTTTGCAGGGACGACATGGCCTCAATTAGTACATGACCGGGGTTGTTGGAGAAGTATGGGAGAGGCCTTTGCCCTGCAGTGGGCGTAACCAGGCCGATGATGACGACCCAGGGTGGAGAGTCCGGCGCGGAAGCCGATCATGTACGATCATGTAAGTGTAAACCTCGTTGTTTTCGAGGTACCCGCCAAGCCTGTTGAGGACGACGCGCTCCGTGACCTTGCTGACGCAGGAGGTTAGAGAAATCGGCCTGAGGTTAAAAAAAATTATGGGGTTTTACGTGCCAAAACCACTTACCTTATTATGAGGCACGCCGTAGTGGAGGACTCCGGAAATTTCGACCACCTGGGGTTCTTTAACGCGCACCTAAATCTAAGTACACGGGTGTTTCCGCATTTCGCCCCATCGAAATGCGGCCGTCGTGGCCGGGATTCGATCCCGCGACCTCGTGCTCAGCAGCCCAACACCATAGCCACTGAGCAACCACGGCGGGTAGGCCTGAGGTTCTCGATGTTCTGGGCCTTGCCCGGCTTGGGAATGAGCACCGTGTAGGCCATCTTCCATTCTGCAGGAACAATGCCGCTCTTCCGGGACTCGTTGATCTTGTCGGTCAGAAAGACGATCGACTGTCATCGAGGTTTCTCAGCATTCTGTTGGTGACTCCATCCGGACCCGCCGCAGACTTGCGGTTGAGTGCGACGATGTCTGACCTCGGCACGTGGAGGGCCTCGGTAGTCTTTGAGTTGAGTCGACTTTCGTGGGCTCGGCGGCTGTGCACAGACGCAGATCGCTAAACCGTTCACTCTTGTCATGCAGGTGTTTCAGCGCGCATTCGTGCGCCTGTTGCCTCCAGCCCTAGTGACGGCTTCCCTGTCAGCTCCGCTGCAATGTCGTGCTTGGTCAGGTGAAACTGACAGGATTGCCTGTCACCTCTCCCTGATGTGCGCCCCTGGTTCTTCAACTGCACCACCCTTCAAGCCCCTGGATTTCTTCGGGAGCGGCGGATATGCATTTTCGGTGATACCACTACTAAAGACGGTGGTGCTCGATGCAGCATGGACAAACCCGTCGTCATCGACATCAACTTTACGGTCAACTATAAAAGAGCAGGCACTACCGGTGGCGCCTTGTGGGCTCGGCGGTTGTGCACAGACGCAGATCGCTAAACCGTTCACTCTTGTCATGCAGGTTGGTAAAGCTTACAGTCTTTTTTGTAAGAAGTCTAGCAATTATTTCCTGCTTCAACTGCCGAGCCCGCACTGCTGCCTTCTTGTCGCTCTTGAGTGCTCTCATGTAATTCGTGCCTTGTTGATGATGTCGGGCGATATCGAAAGCAACCCGGGGCCGGACTCCAACGCATTACTAGCTGAATTGAAGAACTTATCTGCTGGCCAGTCGCAATTAATCAGTCAGGTTCAAGACCTGAAAGTTCATTTATTGTTGACGGACAAAGCTATTGCGGATATGGGCAAACGCATGACTGATCTAGAGGGGCATTATCAAAATCTTGTCTCCCTGCGCTCTGACTTTGAAACCGTGAAAACCTGTACCGCTCAAGTGGCCACCGGAGTACACAGGCTTGAAACGTGTATTCATGACGCCGAGAACCAGTCACGACGCAATAATCTTTTTTATGGCCTCCCTGAATGAACTGTATCAGAGGCGTTTGCCCAGACCGAGCAATTTATCAAGCACTGCCATGATCATTTGAATATTTGTATCGAGCCGAAAGAAATTGAGCGCGCACATCGTCTCGGTCATCGCACATGTACTAACCGCCACCGTCCTATCATAGCAAAATTCACCTTCCATAAAACAAAAGAATTGATTCTTTCTAACGGCCGCAAGTTCAAAGGAACCAGCTTCAGCGTTGGAGAGGATTTCACTCGTTCCGTACAAAGCGCTCGCAGGCATCTCATTACTTACGCAAAAAGCAAATCATTACATTTTTCTTTGCGATTTAAAACACTGCATATGGGCCATAAGCGCTACGTCTACGACGAGCAAACGCAGTCTGTCAAAGAAATAATATAGCAATTTCCCTGTCGTAAAAATGTCTGCTACACTGTTAAACCCAAATCTAACATATCATTGTTTGTAACCTTCGCAAACGCACGCAGTTTCCTTCCCAAACGTGACGCTTTTTCCAACCTTATTTTATCATCCAACAGTAATATAATGGTGATAACCGAAAAGTGGCTAACAGAAGATATCAGATACAGAAGTACTACTCGACCTACCGGAATTTCATGTCTATCGAAAGGATCGCAAAGGCATGCGGGGGGGGGGGGGGGGGGGGGGGAGGGCGGTGTACTGATTGCTGTGCACCAGCAGTTATCTTGCTCCGTAGCCAAAAACATCACTTCTGATCTTGAAATATTATGGCTAATTATTCATGCTTCCCCCCACACTATCATTCTAGGTGTTTGCTGCAGGCCTCCAAACAATATTCCAGATTTCACATTTAAACTTAATAACACTTTGAGTGACCTTAGAATCAACACCCGCAAGCAGAAGTCCTCCTTTTTGGTGATTTTAACTTTCCTCAAATAGACTGGAGCAATGACGTCCCCATAACTATGGGCATTGAGCCTGCCAGAGATCTTGTGGATTTCTGCCTTAATTTCAATTTAACCCAACTTGTATCAGAACCTACACGCGTTGCACTGAGCACATCTAGCATCCTAGATCTCATCCTAACCAGTAATTCGGAAAGCTTATTATCAATAGCATATCTACCTGAAGTCAGCGACCATAAAGTGATTCACGCCACATTTTCGTTTCAACCCGTAAAACGCCATTTAGTCAGCAAAACAATTCGCCTGTACAATAAAGGTAATTATGATGCAATTAATAGTGATCTGAGCGCATTTCTTTCTACGTTCGTGAGGTTATGTTCTACGCGCTCTATAAATGAAAACTGGGCAATATTTAAAAACAAACTAGGTGATCTCGTTGATAAGTTCATACCGAGAATAACGTTCCGCGGAAACCGAAACAAGCCATTGTTCACTAAAGCGCTTAAGCGACTTGAAAACAAAAAGAAACGTCTCTTCCGCTCAGCCAAACTAAACGGACACCCCTCTGCTTGGGAGAAATACTTTGTGGCTGAAGACGATTATGTGAGGGCTATACGGAATGCTAAATTCTCCTTTTTCCACGATGAACTGCCTAAAATGCTTATGAACAGCCCTCGTCAATTTTGGAAAACAATAAACCCTCAGGAGGCGCGCATGATCAGCGTGTTAAATGCACATGGCGAAGTGGTCAGCGACAGCGAGTGTGCTGACATTTTTAACGCAGCTTTTTTTTCTGTATTTACTAACGAGACTTCAGCTCCATATCTTCCCACATCTACTAAAATAACTGCGCGTATGTCGCCAATTATATTCTCGGCAGACGGGATCACCTCGATTATTGATAACATCAAGCTTTCATCGTCAACAGGTGTAGATGATATTAATTCCAAACTCTTAAAAATATTAACCATGTATCTGCTGCGTACCTAACTTTGTTGTTTTCGCAGTCACTTTCTACAGGCATCTTACCATCCGATTGGGAAGTGGGCAAGGTCGTTCCAGTCTTCCAATCAGGCAACAGAGACACCCCATTAAATCATCGTCCTATATCATTGACTAGTGTCCCCTGCAAAATCATGGAACATGTCATATACTCGCATATCATGAACGTTTTAGACTCAATCTGTTTTTTTCACCCTTGTCACACGGATTTCGAACAGGCTACTCTTGTGAAACACAGTTGGCAATTTTCATTCACGACCTGCATGTTAACCTTGACAGTAACTTTCAGACTGACGCCATATTCCTGGATTTTGCAAAAGCATTTGACACAGTTCCTCATAAACGTTTGCTGCTAAAATTGTCTCAGTTAAATTTACACCCGGGCGTACTAAAGTGGATAGAAGCATTCTTGACTAACCGCTCTCAGTTTGTTTTTGTTAATAACCATTATTCTAGCAGACTCCCCGTAACATCAGGCGTCCCCCAGGGATCCGTCTTGGGACTACTTCTTTTTTAAATTTACATTAACGATCTACCAACGCATGTATTATGTAACACACGCCGTGGTTGCTCAGTGGCTATGGTGTTGAGCTGCTGAGCACGAGGTCGCGGGATCGAATCCCGGCCACGGCGGCCGCATTTCGATGGGGGTGAAATGCGAAAACACCCGTGTACTTAGATTTAGGTGCACGTTAAAGAACCCCAGGTGGTCAAAATTTCCGGAGTCCCCCACTACGGCGTGCCTCATAATCAGAAAGTGGTTTTCGCACGTAAAACCCCATATAATATTATTATTATTATTATGTAACATTCGCATGTTTGCAGATGATTGTGTAATCTACCGCAAAGTTACTAACACATCCGACCACAAACTGATCCAGAACGATCTCAATAATGTACAAGAATGGTGTAATCGCTGGCTAATGAACCTAAATCCTAACAAATGTAAACTCGTGTCTTTCACTCGCAGCCGTAACCCCGTCACATTTACCTATTCCATTGCTGATGTTCCAATAGAATCAGTCCAATCATTCAAATACCTTGGTGTCATCCTATCTTGTGATCTGTCCTGGCGCTTGCACGCTACTAACATAATCTCAGCTGCTAATAGATCACTGGGATTTCTTAGGCGACATCTGCGTCATACCCCACAACAAGTAAAAGCGTTGGCCCATAAATCATTTGTAAGATCAAAACTTGAATATGCATCAGATTTATATCATAAATTCACTTGAGGCTGTGCAAAATCGTGCAACTAGGTTTATTCAATCTTCAGATTCATACGTTATCAGCATTTTATTGATGAAAGCGGAATCTGGCTTGGAAACGCTTTCTTTCCGTCGACAGGTTGCCACCCTCTCTCTCTTCCATTCATTTTTTTCAGCTCCCTAAACCACCCACCCTACATCACGCCCCCTTCATACATATCTCATCGCACCGGTCATCCGCTTCAAGTTACACGCGCACGTGCCCGGACCACCACTTTTCAAGCATCATTTTTTATTCGAGCATCAAGGGACTGGAACGGCTTCGCACACGCCATCGCAGCCATCACAAGCCCATCTGCCTTTACTGAAGCTGTTGTCACCCATATCTCAATATGAACGCCTGCTTCTAATGTTTATTTTATTAACCACCCCTTATGTAATACCCCTCCAATGGGCTTTTTAAGGCAATAAAGTGAAGTGAAGACGGATGTCCGTCGCGACGGACGGGCAGGTACTACTGTATGAGTTTTGAGACAAGTTCATCGACCGTGTGAGACCTGGTGGCTTCGTGAAGGGCCCGGGCCAACGTATGCCTCTGCTTTGACTTCGAGCCACTTTCGTCAAAAAAGTGCTTCAGCATACCCCAGGATTTGCCGTTACGCATCTGTCGGTCGATGGATTCGCAGAGCTCGTCCCACCGCTGCTGGCATAGCACCTTGCAGTGGTCATCGATGGTCTTGTTGAGCTCCTAGATCTTTCGGAGTCTGCGATTGAGCCTTTGACTCTTCCATCGGTGGAGCAGGGCGTTCTTGGCCTCGATCAGGTTGGCGAGTCTGCTGTCCATCCGCTCGACGTCCAGATCGGTTACCACTTTTTTGGTGGCCGCGGAAGCGTCGTTTCGGACTTCGCGAATCTTGCGAAAATGATCCGAATCGATGAACGTAAATTCCCTGACCCTACTCCGAGACACCTTGAATTTGGTCTCGAGAATGTAGTGGTCGCTGCCGAACTCCATGGCGGTGTTCTCCCAGTCCACGTCCTCAGCGTTTCTGTGGAAGGCGAGATCGGGTGTCGAGTCCCGGGTGACGGAGTTGCCGATGCGCGTAAGAAAATCCTTGTCAGTGACCAGAGTGAGGTCCATCTCGTTGGCGTCTTGCCACAGGTTGCGCCCCTTGGTAGTGTCGTAGACGTAATCCCATATGCCGTACGGTGCGTTGAAGTCACCGACGACGATCAAGGGTCGAGGGCCAGCCAAGTTGGTCGCTTTCTTGAGGATGGTCTTGGACTGCTGGCGCGAGTTCCTGGGGTTGCTGTAGACATTGAGGATGAACCCGCTGTTTCTGCGCTGATTCCGCCTCGGCACGTCGAGCAGGATCTCAACCATGGCATATTTGATTCTACCACTCGCCAGCTTACCACTAGTCAGCGTTCGTGTTGCCCACTTCTCTGCTCTTGTGTCCTGTCTGCACGCCTCACCTCTTTTATGCGAAGCATATTACGAGAGCTCAACCCAGCTCCTCAGGCGCGGCGGTGTCGCCTTGAAACCACGTGACACCGTGACGTCACGACAGAGGAGAAGTGGCTTTGGCTCAACTCTTGCAAGACGGGCTGGGTGGGAATCGAACCAGGGTCTCCGGAGTGTGGGACGGAGACGCTACCACTGAGCCACGAGTACTATGCTTCAAAGCGGTGAATGCGGTGTTGCCTTAGAAACGAGCTGTTTCTAAGGCGTGCGTCTCTTGCTCAGGCGCACATTTCGTTGCCGCGCCGAACGCTGCTTTGCTCGACGCTCACCGCGTCCAATGCGGGGCGCGTAGTCGCTGCCCTGTAGCCCATTGTCTTACACCCCTTGGCGGGTCGACGGGAACGCTGTCGCGTTCCACTCTTGAAGGCGAAGCAGTAATGCATGAGTTGTTTCTTCGTCTAGCCGAACCAAATATAGCCAAGCAACAGCAGTTCACCAGGCTAAACAGTGGTTCAACAACTAAAACAAAGGCTAGTATGCTTCGCATCCTGGGCTTAACCTTACCTAAGCCACAGCCATTTTTTTTTTGCATAATGAATCCTTACCTACTAGCTCAGCTTTCTGTCGTTATAAGCCAGCTTGAGGTCGTGGGTGAGATGAGTCAGCTTTTTATCGATCAAGGGTGCAAATTCCTCGCCCCCCGGGCCGGCCCGACACGGCTTTGTAGCCCTGGAGCAAAACGGCGGATACTAATATAAAATAAATATACAATATACTGTAAAAGCGTAAATAAACTCGACCCCACTCCACAATGCCGACACGCCTAGGGACAAACGCCTACAACACGCGCTAAGAAACCTCCTCCGCAGTGCCTAGGCACAGTCATATATTCAAGGAGCAAAAATCCTCGCATTTTCGCTCTCGCGCCTGCGCACGAACAGCTGGCGATCCCTCAAATGAACGTCTCGTCTCGATGTCTTCCTCGCCCAACGCCCAGTACAGAGTGGAGACAATGCGACGTCACCTATGGCGTTGGCCATGGGAATCGCGGACGCCGTGGTAGACGCCTTCGGCGGAAGCTGTAGGGACGCGTTGCCGGCGCTCGTTTATCTTGAAAGCGGCCTGCGACGTGGCTAAAGTGCGCGCCTGTGCGTGCCTCATCTTCAAAGCGATCTGCGATGATTGCAGAGCGCGCGTAGTGCCGGTAGCTTCGTATACCCTGTGCGTTGGGTGTTTCGTACGCGTTGAAGCAACATATGCACGGAGGTCAATTGGCTCGCGACTCCTGCGGCGATTTCTAACTCCAGCGTTTTCACAGACAGTTTCCGCTGTCATCGAGCGATGTGTGTTCATGTTTACGTGTGCGCGCGTGACGCCACGCTGGTTAATTCAGTTAAAACAGGAGAGCACGTTGTTGGGCGAGTCGGTCGTACATACTTAAAGAAGGGAATTGCGCTAAAAAAGACACGGACGAGTAAGGACATGGACGGGCGCAAACTCGCGACTGATTTTATTCAGAAGGAACACAAATATATATACCTAGATTCTTATTGCCTAATCATTGCCTAAGCGCACATGCCAAGAACGTTTTTTCTTTCTTATACAAATTTATACTGGAATCGCTTACACAATCATCACCTGACTTATCAATGTAAAAAGCTTCTGCGAGTTCACGTGCTACCTGGTTACGACTGCGCCTTAAGATTTTGGTTCTAGCCAGCAAAGGCTGGCATGCTTTATCAGGCGTAGCCAAAGGGCATGCGCCGCAATGTAAGGGCAAATTTGACCCGTTTTCGTTAACCATAGAGAGCTTGTGTTCCCTTAGTCGTTCATTTATACAACGGCCCGTCTGGCCAATGTAAACTTTTCCACATGTCAGGGGAATTTCATACACAACCCCGACCGAACACCTGACAAACTGGGTGGCGTGACGTTTGGTGCAGTCTCGCACGCATTCCTCGCCGGAGACAATCCGGGGGCACAAAGAGGCCAACTTGCGCGGGGCAGAAAATACCACCGGCACACCGTAGCGATTGGCTACATTCTTCAGGTTGCGGGAGACCCTATGAATATAGGGGAGAACCGCCGGTCTGGTCTTCGGTTGACCGCCACCATCTTGAGGTGTTCTAGGTTTCAAGCTTTGCAGAAGCTTCTCTGCCACAGCAGCCACGACGGAAACGGGAAAACCAGCCTTCTGCAACCTGCCAATCTGATTGTTGAGGCTGTCATTTACCAGGTGAACACATGATTTCTGCAGGGCTTCTTTCAGACACAGCATACACAGACTCAGTTAAAACGCCTTGGCTGGCTCGTTGGTTTGAATCCATAATAGAATGTGTAAGCGCGACTGAACAAGGACATAGAAAAAGAAGTAGACACACAAAGGCAGTGCTGTCTCCGTATGTCTGTTTCTTTCTATGTCCTCGTTGAGTCACGCTGGTCGTGTCAGCTAACTCCAGGGTAAGAAATTTTGAACGTTTATTATTTCTGAGCGGGTTGCTTCTACCGTTGGGTTGCAAGCCTTGTTTACAACTCCTTTGTAGCACATAAGGGCCAAATGCGTCACACACAGCCCGCGATGTCAAGTAACCGAGCTTATGCTAGGATACATTTATATTGTTTAGGTGTCCGAGCGTCACTTTAAAGCCGAAGACACCGTTCGAGAAACAAGCTTTATTGACGAAGCCACCGGCCGCACAGTGACAGCGTCGCTCTCACGTTTACAGCTTCGACTTGATGCTATACTGACGGTATTTCCCGATTGCCCAAGCTACCTGTCCAGAGAAGGGACCAGACGAGAGAACCCAAAGAGCAAGCGAATGCGCTTCGACTCCGCTGCCCGTGAGAAAGTGCTTGCAGAGTCAGTTATCACTGCTCAGAAAGAGGACGAAGCAGACAAGCTTTGTGATTTGGAAGAATTGGCAAACTTCTTTCAAGGCAAGCAGCTGAAATTTTGACATGTCATCGAATGCAATGAACACGACATTTTGGCTCACATTTGTAACGATGAGGCTCCTTAGATTAAATACTCTGTTATAAAAGCAGACCTAATTCTAACAGTAAATGTCGCAAAAGCACCAGTCAAACGGCTCGGCCCCAAATTGCTAGTTCCGTCGGCGGTCGATAGCAAACGACGGCTGCTGGAGTTGCTTGAGGGAGTCGAGGGGTTCGATAGTACCGTGAGTTCAAGTTCTGAAAACTCAGATATGGGCATCTGCGAAACTGTCGTTTCTCTTCTGAGGAAAATATGTGCAACACAAGGTGACGATAACTTCGCGGCCATTCAACTGCTCACCGAGCAAGTGCAGCTGATGTCAACAAAAAAAAAGAACGACGCCGTTACTCTGTTGACTTCATGGTGTACTGCTGTATACTTTTTACAACATCGCCCCATGCATACAAGTACATGCGCAGTCACGGGAGCATCATCATGCCACACCCAAGGACTATTCGATCAATATGTTCATTATTCGGGATGAACCCGCAATTGGAGCATCAAGACAGTACATTCCTCCGCTACATGTCCAAGAAGATATCCCAGTTAAATGAGCAGCAAAGCTACGTGACTTTGATGGTGGATGAAATTCACCTAAAGTCCTTTTTTTGACTACAAGGGAGGCAACATCGCTGGTATCGCATTGAACAACGCAGAAACAGCAAACAGTGCATTTGTGTTCATGGTGCACAGCCTCATGTCAGGCACGTACCCAGGATATTTTTTCGGGGGGGGGGGGTACCTTTACTAGTACAAATGTGAATAACGCCCACCATTCGCCAAACGAAGTGTACAACCCAAATTGCCCTATCCCTCGCTAGCGGACCTATACCAGAACACGACAGGATAAGAGTGTTGGGAGTTAAATTCTAGTGACTGTTGGAAGCGGAATTTCGACTTAGGGCTTGAATTTTCTTAAAACAATTTTCAAATATTTGACCATTTGAAAAAAATTAGAAGCACGAAGTTTACAAATTCATAGCTCTGCATCAAGAACTGATATCGTGGTTCTGTAAACGGCATTCATTAGATCATTCAAAGCGGACAAATTCAGTATGTCATTTTACATCTTACGTGACTTTGTTACGTTGGTTACAACGGTTTTGCAGAAGTTGTATTTCCCTATGATTAATTTTTTATGCGTTGCATATTGCAATCACTCAGTTCAGCCCTTGGGCGCGGCCGGGCAGCCACCATTGACCTTGAGCACAACCACGTGACGTGACGTCACGACAGCCGGAGGAAAAGCTGGGCCCCAACTCGCGCGGTCGCGCGCGGCCGCGCAATATGCAACGCATTCTTGGCTTAACCAAGCTAAGCCTGGCCATTTTTTTTATATTCATGTGTAACATATCAATTTTGTCCGCTTTAGATGTACTATTAGATGCAATTCACAGAATCGTATTATCATTTTTACTGGTTCAGTTACAGAGTTGTAAACTTGATAGTTTCGTTTACTGAAAATTATCGATTTTGCCAATTTTAATAAAAAATTGACGATATAACTCAACAATTTGAAACCAACAGTCACTAGATTTTAAGTTTGTCTTTTAAATGCAACAAACCTCGTCAAATTTGTTGCCGTGGTTGCCGAGAAAACGATTTCTCCTTTTACATGACCTAGGAGCACTCGAGCTAAAGCTTCCTCTTAAGAGGAAGCTTTAGCTCGGGTGCTCGTATCTAAATACGTGTAGAAGGAGAATTAGTTTTTCTCCGCAACCACAGCACCAAATTTCACGCGGTTTGTTGCATTTAAAAGAAAAACTCAAATTCTAGTGACTGCTTGTTTTGAATTCTTCATTTAGGTTGTGAATGTTTTATTAAAATTTGGCATAAATCGCAAATTTTCAGAAAACGACACTATCAAGTTTAAATCTCTGTAACTCAACAACGAAAATCGAATTCTGTGAATTGCATCTAATAGTACACCTACAGTGGACAAAATTATTATGTTATACATGATTCTAACAGAACTTATTACTACGGAAATACGGCTTTTGCAGAACCCTTGTACACAACGTAACCAATTCACGTAAGATACCAATTGACGTACCAAATTAGTCTACTTTGACTGTTATAATAGGTGCCGTTTACAGAACCGCAATATCTTTTCGTGATGCAGAGCTATTAATTTGTAAACATCGTGCTTCTATATCTTTCGAACTTTCGAATTTTTCAAAACATTTTAAACAAAATTCAGGCCCTAAATAGGAATTTCGTTTCCAACAGACACTAGAATTTAACTGTCTCTCTCAAATGCAACAAATTTCATTAAAAGCGATCCAGGGGTCATCTAAGAAAAGCGCTTCTGCGTTTTACATGTATTTGAATAGGCCATATCGGAGTTGGGCCCGAGCTACACCGGCTCGCGTCGGGCTCCGTAGTTTCGTGAGTTTTTTTATGGTGTTTTCAACAGAAAACGACACGAAACGCTTTCACCAGCTTCCTAACGTTATAGGGACCGCATCGACGCCACCCCCGTGGAAATCCGACCACCGAGGGCCCCAGGAGTATTCTTGAAAGTTTCGTCACCACGGGTGAGCCGCTAACCTTAACCGGCGGCGGCAACCGCTCGCTTCGCCGACGGGGATTCCCGCGACGGCACTTGGCCTAACCATGGTGAACGAAGCGACTACGATCGTTGACTCCCTCCATACAACTTCCGGAGGACACGAAGAAGAACGCATGGACCAGACTACCGAACCGGTGAGCCAAGAAACTCTGTACCATAGCACTATGAGAGAAGATCTCAATTGGCAATCCGTACGAACACAAAAGCAACGCAAGCAAGAAGCCTTGGAGAGGCGACGCGGTAGCGTGAAGCCCCAAGACCCCGAAACTACTACTAAGACATCAACAACGCGGAGAGTCGCTAGACCTCCGCCGCTTCCGAAAAATGACTACAAAATAATCATTCGTCCAAACCAAGGTCTGCCATTAAGAAACGTGCTCACTCATACGCTTGCACGAGCGATCATCGACGCTTGCCACAACGAGTTCACGGATGACAAATTCATACTGAGAATCAACCCGGGATCCAACATGGCCATCCTATCGACCCAGTACGAAGAGGTCGCCGAAAAAGCAAGACACATCCACACCTTAACGCTTAGTGGCAGAAATCACGTAGTGCGCGCATACACCGCTCAAGGAGAAGGCGCCCTCAGAGGAGTGGTACATGGAATACCGTTACACACAACCACTGAAACCCTCATGACCCACCTCAGAGTGAGAACACAAGGCGTGGAAATCCTTACAGCCAGGATGATCGGTGCCACTCAAAGTGCAGCGCTTACCTTTATTGGTCCCCATCTACCACGATTTGTGTACTACGACGGAGGTGAACTCCGTTGCTACCCATTTAGACCCACGCTCCAAGTCTGCAAGATCTGCGGGGAAAAGGGCCACCGTACCGACGTGTGCCCAAACCCAGACAGACCCATCTGTAGATTGCGCGGACTGCTTAACCCAACCGACGGACACAAATGCGAGATAAACTGCGCCTCGTGCGGGGAGGCCCACCCAACCGGTGACCATTCGTGCAAGTAGCGACTCAAACCGGTTCGACCCCGGCCCACACCATCATCAGCCCCGATGAAGTCGAAAGCCCCACGATGGTTCGCCTCGGAAGACGAAGAAGAGACCTACAGGGCGGACACTCGCGGCCGGCCGGTCAATACTGAGGAACGCTCCCGCTCCCAATCCCGCTCCCGTTCCCGGTCAGCGAGCCGCGAGCATCGGGCACCACCGACACCCAAAAGGAACCCGTCGCCTCTGGCCAGGAAGCAGAAGCCTTCACACGAGGTAAGCTGGGCGGAAGTCGTCTCTCCCAAGCCACGAAACACATCCACACCCATCGCACAAAATCCAGAATACCAGAGAGTCATTGAGGAAAATAGACAGCAAAAACAGCGTCTAATCGACTACGAGCATAAAATCGAAACTTTAATGAAAGGAGTAGCCATGCTTGAATCGGCACATGCTGCGACCTGTGAGCGATCGCCACAATCTCAATTACCACAGCTAAGCACTCTCACCGGACATCCGCCACTACAAACACAACTGCTCCCCTCCCCCCAAACAACACAGCCAAAGCAGCCTCAGGCGCACTCACCGTCTGAAAGCAACCTGGTAACCCAGGACCAAATGCAACAAGCACTGCAACAATCACAACAACAAATAATACAACAAATACAGCAACAATTTCAACAGTTCTTTAAGGAATTCCAAGAATTAAAGAAATACGTTAACGAATCCCTAACCAAGGAACCCAAGCGTAAACGAAAAAGTAGCAAAATACCCTCTCAGACAGATGACGGTAGCATGCTAACTTCCGACACAGACCGCACAATACCCTCTAAGTCCCATCATGGCCCGTAAACCTCAAATGGAAACCGAAAGCATCACGATCTGGTCTTGGAACTGTAGGTACATCAAAAGCAAGCACGCATCCCTCTCGCTATACGTACAGGCGGCGCTAGTACCCCCGGATATTATCTGCTTGCAAGAGGCGGGAGAGCAACCGAAGCCAGTTATGGGGTATAAAATACAGTACGACCCCAGCTACCGTAGAGTGGCCACGCTCGTCCGCAAAGATTTGGCAACAACCCTCACAGTGCTCCCCAGTGAGGAAATCCCACATCTCATCACCACGATATGGCCTGTCAAGAAGGGAAGACCTAAACAAGTCGTATGCAACGTATACAGTCCCCCCCGCGACAGAAAGGCTGACTTCGCGTCATTGTTCCGGCACCTACAGGGAATGCTGGAGCACCGCGATCGCCTAATTATAACCGGCGATTTCAATGCAAAGCACAACACGTGGGGCTACTCGAAAGCAGACACCAAAGGCGCCAAGCTCTTAGAAGCCATAGAGCGCCACAAATACACACTAATTACAGTACCAGGTACGCCTACTCGAATAGGAAACAGTGCCAGCAGGGACACGACTCCTGATCTCACCATCACCAACGATACCGTGGGAACAAGCTGGAGGGTCCTATACGACTCACTGGGTAGTGATCACTACATTATCGAAATCACCAGCGCCTCGGCCAAAATACGCCGACCCCTAGGGAAGGCCAAAATTACAAATTGGCCTAAGTTTAGGGAGAGGCAACAGCTCGATTTAGATACAAGTCTGCCCTTCCCGGAACATCAAGGCCGCTTAACCACGATCAAGGAGTGGGCCAAACGCATCAAAGAACTATATGACGCCAACACTAAAGTGTACCAAACCGATACCGACACGCTGGCAATCGACAACCATCTAATACACTTATGGGAAGCATGCAGAGGCCTCACAAGAAGATGGCGCAAACAGAAGCTAAATCGCAAACTTAGACTTAGGATTTCAAACATCACTAAACAGGCTAACGATTATGCCCTGAAGGTTCACAGGGACAATTGGCGCACGTTCTGCGATTCGCTTAAAGGCACGCTAAGCACCAAAAAGACATGGAACATACTCCGCAGCATCATCGATCCTTCAAATACCAAAACAGAAACAAGCACAACCCTACAAAGACTCGTTGGCGAATATCCGGGAACCGAGGATGAACTCATACAGGAACTCCAGCAAACGTACACGGGAATCCGGACCGGGCATCCGAAACCATACCCTCAATATCCGGGAGCTCCGAACGAGATACTTGATGCACCCATCACGTATGCGGAGGTATACGCGGCAGCACAGAGCTTCAAGAAAAACACGGCACCGGGTCCCGACGGGATCACCAACGCCATCTTGAGAAACCTAAGCGATGAAACCCTGCGAGCCTTTACAAAGCAGCTGAACGAAGAAATATGGGCACCGGGCGGAACATTACCCGAGGAATGGACTACAGCTCACATAGTCCTTATACCCAAACCAGGAAAACCGCGCAGGCTCGATCAATTACGACCGATCTCGCTTACGTATTGCCAAGGCAAGCTTCTTGAACGAATTGTACTCACTCGAATGGAACAACACATGGAAGAACATGGACTATACCCCAATTGCATGTACGGCAGCAACAACAACATACTCCTAGCCCTCGACGTAGAAAAAGCATTTGATAATCTAGCACACGAAACCATCCTAGATGGCCTCGCCGCCATAGGATGCGGAGAGCGAGTTTACCATTATGTCGTGGCTTTTCTCAGCCACCGTAAAGCTCGCATCGGCATAGCAGGCATACAATCGGACATATATGATCTACCGCAGAAGGGTACTCCGCAAGGGTCAATATTATCTCCTTTCCTCTTCAACATCGGACTTAGAAAACTTGCTTTACAACTGGAAAACATACCAAAACTCGGATGTGCCTTCTGTGCCGACGATATCACTCTATGGGCAACCAAGGGTTCATACGGCGACAGAGAAAACACGTTACTCACAGCTATCGGATACATCGAGTCATACCTAAGCACAGCAGGAATGAGGTGTGCCCCACACAAGTCGGAGTACCTTCAAGTCCGGCCTAAGCAAACTAAGGAACATCGAGCCCCGCCAATACATCTCGAGATTGCCGGGCAACCTATAAAGCGCGTCCCGACCGCACGCATACTAGGTATGCACATCCAGGAGAACAACGGCGTAAAGCTAGCCTCAGAGAAATTAAATCACGTAATAAGAAGCACCGCATCACTCATCGCCAGAGTAGCGCGCAGCAAAGATGGTTTCACAGAGGACGAAACCTTAAGACTGGTACAAGCCCTCGTCATCAGCCGTGTCACGTACGCGCTACTGTATCAAGTCAAGCGCAAAAGCGAGACAGAACGCATGGACACTCTTATAAGAACGGCGTACAAAACGGCCTTACAGCTACCGTCAAGCACAAGCACAAAGAAATTACTAGCGCTAGGCGTATACAACACCTTTGAGGAGCTAGCAAGTGCCACGCTCATAGCGCAGAGGGAGCGCCTCAACAAGACTCAACAGGGAAGACACCTTCTTCAACGGCTAGGGTACCCGCTGACACCTCAGTACTGCAAAGAAGAAACACAACTCTTGCCTAACCACATTAGAGAGAACATTGTAGTAGACCCTATCCCCAAGAACATGCACCCCACCCACAATCAGGAGAGAAGAGCAGCACGTGCCCGCATGTTGCACAAACGTTGTTTCAGAGACCCGGATACGTACTACACCTACGCTAGCCCGTATCCCTCATCGCCACGTTGCGGGCTCAAATACACAATCGCCGTTGTCAATCAGGGGAACCTGGTAGCCTCAGCCTCCATCCGCGCCACATGCAACGCAGCAGCAGAACCAGCAGCAATCGCTCTCGCACTTCGCTGAGAGCAAGGGAAGGTCCGCCCATGTCCTTACTGACTCACAAGCGGCTTGTCGTTTATACCTGAATGGAACACTCCCTATACAAGCCATTCGAATCCTGGGTCGCACAGTACAATGGACCCATGGTATCGTCTGGTGCCCCGGGCACGAAGGCCTGCGGGGCAACGAAGAGGCGGACTGCGCAGCTCGAGGTCTCACTAGCCGAGCGGCAGACCACACCGTTCTTCAGCCCCCGACAGACCGACGAGCGACCCACGAGTTATTAACGACAGGTCAACAAATACTACAGGACCAACGGATCGGAAGAACGCAGTACGCTCCCCCACACAAAGCTCTCAATAAACTCCAGGCAAGGGACTGGCGCCGCCTGCAAACTAACACATACCCACGCTTGTCTCGTCTACACGCAATCTACCCAGAATGTTATACGTCCCGAACATGTCCCTGGTGTAGCAACCACACAGCGACACTCGCGCACATAACACACGAATGCACCGACCGTCCGGGCGACGCAATTTCGCCACGAGTCACAACACACACACTCACTACGTGGTCTTGGGAGGCGAGACTCTCCGAACTAGACCTGGGAAGCCAGCTGGCGACCCTCGACCAGGCCCGGCGAGCCGCGATCGCCAGTGGAGCCCTGTCAGAGGGAACCACCCAGGAATAAACCGCGCAACGGTTTCTGCAATAATAAAGTTTCTCCTCCTCCTCCTTCCACTTAAACAATTTGTCGAGGGATCAAATGTATGAATTCATAGATCAAATATATACGGCATTCCCATTGCCAGAGATGCTGCAAACAATTTCTTGAACGCTACGCACTGTCAATACAACCAAAATATGTATTTTTTCATAAAAGAATATTCTCGTATGTGCCAAAAATTGTGCCTAAATTTGCGCCCAAATTAACTGATATGAATGCTTCCATATTTTTTGTCTATTTAATAAGTAAAGAAAATATCACACGAACTTTAGAATTATATCCGTTCGAAACCAGCAAAGCAGTGCATGTCGTTGATATTAAAAATGTAAAGGCCATGAAATGAACAAGTTTAGGACAAGCATATAATGAAACTTTGTCATTCAAGAAGCTTGTTTACATTCTTGTACATATGGAACGGCCAGTGAAAAATCTTAATGACGCTGTCATTTGTTCTAATATATTATGCACGAGCAGGAGGTCGTGTATCGTGAGTAATTGCACCGACATTATAATCGCAACAGAGAACACGTATAAAAAGCAGTTCTGCAAAATATACGAGGGCCAGTCAAATGAAAGTGAGCCAATGCGACCGTATGACAAATGGGGTACTTTATTTAAAAGTAGTCTAGACATTTGTCCTATTGACTAGCGAGTCGCGTGATTCCCGTCACATAAAACTTTCTTGCGTTGCTTTTTCAAAACGTCTACAACTGACTCTCTCACGTCATCGTGTATCACGAATCTGGTTTCCTTGAGCTGTTTTTTCAGTTGCCCCAAAATGTGGAAGTGGCAATGCGACAGGTCTGAGCTGTATGGCGCATGTTGCAGCGTTTCCCACTTGAACTTTTCCAGTTTTGTATTAATCGCATCAACGACGTGGGTACGGGCATTGTCTTGGAACAAGATGACCCCACTCGTCGATTTTCCACGTCGCTTGTTTTTGATTGCGATACGCAGCCGATCAGGCGTTTCGCGATATCGGAAACAATTGATACTCTCTCAATATTTGGCAAATTCTATCAGTAACGGCCCCTGATGATCTAAAAAGAAGTCAACAACACCTTTCCGGTGGAAATGATGGTCTTTGCTTTCTTTTGGGGGTGGTGAATTCGAATTTCTCCATTGTAAGCTTTGCCGTCGTGTTTCAGGCTCGTAATAGCAGCACCATTGTTCAGCCCCGATCACAATTGCTGACAAGAAGTCGTCGCCCTCACTGTCATACCAGATCAGATGAGTCAAGGCAGCGCCGAAATTCTCCGTCTTCTGGCGGTGGTTCAAAATCTTGGGCATCCTTTCCGCACACAAGGGCCGATAACGGAGATGTTCACGAATAATGGTGTGAACAGAAGCGTGGCTCATGCTGACATGCTCTGCCAATTCGTCGATGCTTATCCTCCGTTCTTGTCTAATCAGCTCATCAACATTCGCAATTGTGTTGGGGGCGATTGCACAATGACTTTGGCCCGGTCTTGGATCGTCTTTGCCACTTTCACGTCCTCTTTGAACCATTCGCTTCAACACTTCACAGTGGCCAATGAAATGTAATGTTCAGCGTACACGGCAGCCATACGGAGAGTAATTTCTTTTAAGGAAACACGAAGCACTAATCAAACGCTTTGATTCAATGAACAGCAAGTCAGTTGCGTACGTGGACGCGGCAAGTGGCAAGTCGGGTGCGGCGGTCGCCTCGGTGGTCGACGGCCGAGGTGCCCCCGTATCGGCCGCCACCATTAGAAGCCGCAACTCGGAAACGGCTGAAGAAGTTGCGATAGCGCTCGCTTGCGTGGGAACGGAAGCAAATTTCATAATTAGCGATAGCAAAACGGCCATCTGGAATTTTGGAAAGGGCAGGATTTCGCCCGAAGCGGCAAGGGTTCTGGCCAGTAGACGGCTGAACAGAAAAATTAGCCTAATTTGGACCCCTGCACACACGTCCGTTCCTGGCAACGAGGCGGCCCACGAGTTAGCCCGAGCTCTCTACTTCCGGGTGGCTGTGGAACCGCCCGACTGCCGGAACATGGACGAGCGTGTGCAAAATTATACGGAGATTGTCGAAAATTATCGGCTACGCAGGAGACTGGTGCCACCACCGGATAAAAGTCTAAACAATAGAGAGGCAGTCGCATGGCGGCGCCTGCAAGCTGGGAACTTCGTAAACCCGGTCTGGGCATACCATGTTATGCATGACAGAGAAACCGATAAGTGCAAACACTGTGGGGCGAGAGGGACCCTCGATCACATAATCTGGGAATGCGCTAGCTCACCAGGGGCTAAAGCAAACATAAATTGTAGAGAGGCCTGGGAAGCCCTGCTGCGGAGCGAGGACCCTACTCCACAGCAACACGCCATCCGCCTGGCGGAAGAAGCCGCGAAGAGTCAAGACCTCTTTGCTTGCTTCTAATCGCGGAGGTTCCGGCCCCCGTCCCCAAGGCCTGTGTGCCGGGGACGGGGAGTAGGGGCCTCCTTATCCGGCGGTACAATAAAGTTGCTATCATCATCATCAACCCAGTGTATGAGAGCATTAAAGAACATTTATCCTCGCACCTGCGTGTCACTTTTGTGAATGAGAGATGCCTGTGTTCTACGCGCATGCCTCTCATGTAATGAACGGAATCATAATTGCGCGGGGTGGGTATGCCCACTTTCATTTGGCTCGCCCTTGTACATTAGCAACACAAATATACAATGGAATACACAAATGCGAAGACACACGATGATAAAGGGCAAAAAAGTGTCACTGGAAGCGAAGCTCACTGCACGTATACACAAAACCTCGCAACCAGATATTTAAATATACATATAAGTCTTCAAAAAGTCTACGTATCTAAGAAAAAGTCACTGTATATAATGCATGAAAGAAGGCAAATAAACATGTTGCGCTCTCACAGATTCACAGAATCATAGATCTCGCCCCCATTCAATCCACTCCCAACGATGTGCGCGATGGAAGGCGGGGCGCTTGCTGCCCGCTTTTCTCCTTTGCGCACACAAGACTGAGCCGCCATCGCTGGCTCACCCATTCCAACCCCTCTGCCCCTCCTATGCTTTTACTCGCGAGTACAGCATGCGGCGCGCGGTCACAATATTATCGCCCTTGGACTTTATACGAAGTATGAAGGCCACGGCGACGGCAGGAATGGGCCTGGAGTGTCCATATAATCGCTATCGCAATAATATTGCTACGAGATAGTACTTCCAATGACGAAAAGCCGAGCAGTAAGAAGACGATGACAACGATTGGAAGCTTGCGCGGGCTGTTCCCTCTTGGCCAACTGCGGCGTATTGCCTTGTAAATATACTCGTAAATAGCTTTTCGTCGGTGTCTTCCTACGTATACCATATCTGGTGGAGGTGGAAATTCCCTGTACCTCGTCACGGAGCTTCGCAGTGGACGGTACGTCGAGCCTTCCTTCATGGCTCCCGGCGACGACAACTCGACTCCGCCGGCTCCGACACCTGCTGCCACTTCAACGACCTACATCACTCTCCCCGCTCCCCGTGATCCTGGCGTATTCTCGGGAAAAGATGGGGAAGACGTCGAGGACTGGATCAGTCTGTACGAAGACGTCAGCCGCAATAACCGGTGGGACCCTACTATAATGCTCGCCAACGTAGTCTTTTACCTCGGTGGCACACGTCGAGTTTGGTATCGGACGCACGAAGATGAGCTCACCAGTTGGGATTCGCTCAATCAAAAGCTCCGAGACTTGTTCGGCAACCCCTACGGTCACCAACTTGCCGCGCAGAAGGCGCTTTCCGGTCGTGTGCAGACGTCAACGGAGCCCTACGTCACGTACATTCAGGACGTCTTGGCTGTGTGCCGCAAGTTGACGCACGCATGACTGAGTCCAACAAGGTCTCCCACATCCTCAAAGGCATTGCCGATGACGCCTTCAACTTGCTCGTATTTAACGAGGTGGCGACGGTGGATGCAGTTATAGAAGAGTGCCGCCGCCTGGAACTCGCTAAAAGCCGACGTATCGACCAACAGTTTGCCCGTCTTCGCAACACCGCAGCGACATCTTCCAGCGCCGACGCTCCTCGTCCCACCAACATTGGCGATGTTACCCGGAATTTCCGGCGTGAGATCGAGGCCGCCTATCCGGCTGCCTTCGACTCCAGCCCCTCCAATGCACCTGCAGTCACTGTTTCCCTGATCCAGGCAGTTGTCCGCCAGGAGTTCGCCAACATGGGTATTCACATCATCTGCTCGGCCCATCGCCCTGATACCCACCCGGCTTCTTCGATCCCGCCCCGTCCCGCACGTTTTTTGGCGAGCCGGTCTGCAACTCAACGCATCGAACTGCCGATTCGGCCGTCGCCAGATTACCGTCCTTGGACATCTCGTTGACGCGAACGGAGTGCAACCGGACCCAGGCAAGATCCATGCTGTTACGCACTTCCCTGTTCCGAAGTGTGTCAAGGATGTGCGCAGCTTCATCGGCCTTTTCTCGTACTTCCGCCGTTTCGTGAAAAATTTCGCGGCCATAGCACGACCACTAACCGAGCTTTTGAAAAAAGCCGCCCCTTTCCAGTGGGGCGATAACGAGGCCTCTGCATTTTCGCTTCTAATTGACCTTCTCACAACGCCTCCCGTTCTGGCCCATTTCGATCCTTCTGCGCCTACCGAAGTCCGTACTGATGCCAGCGGTCACGGAATTGGCGCAGTACTGGCACAACGCCAGCGTGGCCACGACCGTATTATCGCTTACGCCAGCAGGCTCCCCTCGCCCGCGGAGCGCAACTATTCCATTACTGAGCCTGAGTGGGCCCTAGTTTGGGCGGTTGCGAAGTTCCGCCCATACTTATATGGGCGACCCTTTTCCGTTGTCACAAACCATCACGCGCTTTGCTGGTTATGCTCATTTAAAGACCCTGCAGGAAAACTTGGTCGCTGGGCGTTACGCCTCCAAGAATATTCGTTTTCTGTCACCTACCAATCTGGCCGACTACGCAAGGACGCTGACTGCCTGTCTCGCTACCCGGTAGACGAGCCTGACGTCGATAAAGCTAGCCTCAGAGAAATTAAATCACGTTATAAGAAGCACCGCATCACTCATCGCCAGAGTAGCGCGCAGCAAAGCTGGTTTCACAGCTAGGACGAAACCTTAAGACTGGTACAAGCTCTCGTCATCAACCATGTCACGTACGCACTACCGTATCAAGTCAATCGCAAAAGCGAGACAGAGCGCATGGACACTATTATAAGAACGGCGTACAAAACGGTCTTACAGCTACCGTCAAGCACAAGCACAGAATTTGCTAGCGCTAGGCGTATACAACACCTTCGAGGATCTAGCAAGTGCCACGCTCATAGCGCAGAGGGAGCGCCTCAACAATACTCAACAGGGAAGACACCTTCTTCAACGGCTAGAGTACCCGCTGACACCTCAGTACTGCCAAGAAGAAACACAACTCTTGCCTAACCACATTAGAGAGAACATTGTAGTAGACCCTATCCCCAAGAACATGCACCCCACCCACAATCAAGAGAGAAGAGCAGCGTGTGCCCGCATGTTGCAAAAACACTGTTTCAGAGACCCGAATACGTACTACACGTATACGCTAGCCCGTATCCCTCGTCGCCACGTTGCGGGCTCAAATACACAATCGCCGTTGTCAATCAGGGGAACCTGGTAGCCTCAGCCTCCATCCGCGCCACATGCAACGCAGCAGCAGAACCAGCAGCAATCGCTCTCGCACTTCGCTGAGAGCAAGGGAAGGTCCGCCCATGTCCTTACTGACTCACAAGCGGCTTGTCGTTTATACCTGAATGGAACACTCCCTATACAAGCCATTCGAATCCTGGGTCGCACAGTACAATGGACCCATGGTATCGTCTGGTGCCCCGGGCACGAAGGCCTGCGGGGCAACGAAGAGGCGGACTGCGCAGCTCGAGGTCTCACTAGCCGAGCCGCAGACCACACCGTTCTTCAGCCCCCGACAGACCGACGAGCGACCCACGAGTTATTAACGACAGGTCAACAAATACTACAGGACCAACGGCTCGGAAGAACGCAGTACGCTCCCCCACACAAAGCTCTCAATAAACTCCAGGCAAGGGACTGGCGCCGCCTGCAAACTAACACATACCCACACTTGTCTCGTCTACACGCAATCTACCCAGAATGTTATACGTCCCGAACATGTACCTGGTGTAGCAACCACACAGCGACACTCGCGCACATAACACACGAATGCACCGACCGTCCGGGCGACGCAATTTCGCCACGAGTCACAACACACACACTCACGACGTGGTCTTGGGAGGCGAGACTATCCGAACTGGACCTGGGAAGCCGACTTGCGACCCTCGACCAGGCCCGGCGAGCCGCGATCGCCAGTGGAGCCCTGTCAGAGGGAACCACCCAGGAATAAACCGCGCAATGGTTTCTGCAATAATAAAGTTCCTCCTCCTCCTACTCCTCCTCCTTCAGAGTTGTTGATGAGTTCGACTTCGCCCTACCATCTGCTAGCCGCCTGGTTAGCTAATATAGTAGAGCGGCTGCCCCTGAAAGGCGGCGGTCCCGGGTTCGAGTCCCGCACCAGGACTAATTTTTCTTCAACTGCGAAGCTTTTTCTTTCGAGGAACCCGTTTGGATTTCCTTTGTAGCAATTGGTACGCTTGGGTGGATGTCTCATTTTCCCTATATTATTAAGTACACGGATGCTTTCGCATTTCGACCCCGTCGAAATGCAGCCGCCGTGGCCGGAATTTGCTCCCACGACCTCGTGGTTAGCAGCCCAACGCCATAGCCAACGGCAGCAAGTACTCCTGAAATCGTTCATAAAGTACGTGTCACGTAGTTATCTTGTTCTGGAAGTGTCTTGTTCTTGTTTGTCATTCGTTCCTGACTTTCTATGCATGATTACACGAAGTTGTACCATAATGTCGTCCCTGATAAGCTTGATCATCAGGTACCATGTGGCGAATGAATGTCTTAAAAAAATAAACAGCACTCTAGTTTTATATTTGTTTGCCTCGTTCTGCCTTTACAGAGGCATATACAGAGACCTAATAGGACAAGGGAAACGGCTCTTGTAATCCAAGTAGACCCGGCTATAATGCTGGTAATTATAATGCAGCTGTGTTAGTAGCGCTTGCTTCGTCTTGTAGTTCGTGAGTGCATTATTAGCGGTTGCTACATTTTTGTGAGTCCTATTAGGAACGGTTACTACATTCTTTAGTAAATTAATTATTCAACTTATAGGGTTTTACCTGCCAGAACCACGATCTGATTATGAGACGCGCAGTAGTGAAAGGCTCCGGAATAATTTGGGCCACCTGGGGTTCTTTAACGTGCACCTAAATCTAAGTACACGAGAGTTTTGACATTTCGCTCCCGTCGAAATGCGGCCACCGTGACCTCGATACCTTCTTTATTAGGTTACTACTGTCACTACCTGCATTTCACTACATAGGTAGCCAATATTGTGACAATAATAACTTAAAGTTAGCAAATACAACCACATTTTTACTAAGAGTGCGCGGCGATGATGAAACTCGTAAGCAGTCGTCGTCAGCGTAGCGGAATGGACGGATGTTCAAGGCAAACTCAGTTTTTTTACCATTGCCGAGAGTGAGCAGAACTTGTGTATATACTGATGTCTCCCTCAGCATGTGTTCTTTAAAATCCTGGAGCCCGTAATTAAAAAAAAAGATTCAACTAGCCTTGGAGTAGCGAGTGGATGAAGATGCCCTTCAGTGACCTTTCACTCTGGGCGCCACAGGAGGTTATCTTCGCATGTAGTACAGATAACTCTTACAGCTAGTAAGGCTGCAGTAAACCTTGGAAGAGAAGAGAAGAGACGGGCGCTGCGGCAGAGGGCATCCTCAAAGCTTCTAACAGGCATATGCAGATTTGAGCGAGTACTACAGCACCAGCCAAACATTGTTTGGAAATACTTGCGGACACAAGAGTTTGCTCTTGGCGGACACTGTTCTCGATGTATGCCTACCAAGAGTTTTCATTGACCTAGTTAGGGTACATTTTCCTTTCTTTCTTTTTTAACTTCCGCCATCGACAAAATTGCGTCTGTAAGTGTCCACAATTTACGGACACTACGATCGCGAATCGGGAGCAGCGCTGTCCACTGCGAAAGCGTGTCTAGAGAGGGCACCAAAAAGGAAGTTCAGAGCGCCCACACCCACATCGAGCTACATTCGTCTCGAGAATTCACGCTCCACCGCTAAAGCAGGTCATGCGCGTACGTCGATAAGTCAAGTGAGTCTCCAGGTTCTACTTGCGTTTCACTTCCGAATGAAGTTAAACAGAAGTCAACGAGACGCAACTTTACATTCGCGGCTCCAAGGCTGATGTAGAAAAAGAAGGTCTAATCTTAAAACACTCTGAATCAGAATTGAAGTCTTTTCTTTTGGTGTTACATATAGTCATAAACAAAGATATATGGGGTGGCGCTGCGAGCAGCCGTCCCGATCAGACGCACGTTGGCATCGCTCCGACGTTTTTGAAGCTTCGGGCCCGGAAGTTTTTGGGCTAGGCTCCCAAAGATGGATAGGCCACCACCTTCATGTTCCTCGACACCCCAGGATAACGTTTCGAACGTTTCCACGTCAACGAGTGGTCCAGGAAACCAGTTGGAATCATCGGACACGCCCGCCGCCGGTGTCAACATGGCTTCAGAGCAGCTGCAGCAAGACGCCACGGCAGCATCGCTTCAGAGTGGTGGCAGAGATAACGCGACGGAATCTTCCGAACTGCTTGACGCCAACGCAAGCATCACGGATGCGGATGACGAATGCAGACAAGTGGTTGCGACGATACCTGTCTCCAATTCCTTTTCTGTTCTTGCCACGGAAAACGCGCCTGGAAAGAGCCGTTCTCAGGTAGGATCTTGCAATTTTCCATCTGCGAAATTTGCCAAGAAATCAAGGAGGCCGTTCGGCGCTCCCAAGATAGTTCAACACAACGAATGCCTCGCGAGTAAACAGCACGGCGGACAACTTAGCAGCTCCAACGCAGCTAACAAAGCCCGCAACGCGAATGCGCTTTTCCGAGTGCAGGGCTGTGCGTCAGCTTTCACGGCCACTTTGTCAGGCAGGCTAGATCGCTTTGCTGGTAATGGGCATACTGAAGAGGATGACTGGCAATATGTCCGGCGAAAGAACAAAACTACATCTGCCGATTCAATCAGTGTTAAACACACTGTGATAATTAGGCTCACTTCGCCTGGTTTACTAGGTACTTTGCCAGCACACTGGCTGCACGGAGCCATTGCCGATGAGCTGCAGACAATTCATTTTCACTCAGGCTTTCGAGTACGGCCTCTTGAACGAAGCAGTCAGTTTGCAGTTGACGTTTCGCACACTCATGCTAGGGACCGTCTTCTCGGACTTCAGTCTCTCATAATTTATCGAAGGGAAACACCAATGCAGGCTTATGAAACCATTCGCCCGGGCCAGATCCGCGGTGTCATCTATCGTGCCAATGGGCTTACAAGCGAACAGCTTATGGCCAACCTCAAGTACTACTCGTGCAGGATAGTGAGTGCCAGGCCCATGGGAAAGAACGGAGCAGCTCTTATCACGTTTGAGAGCTCTAAACTTCTACGCAAGATCCACCTATACAGCACTCTCCTACCGGTAATACCTTACCATCTTAGAGCTGCCATATGTGAGACCTGTCACAAAATCGGGCACCAAAAATATTCGTGCCCGCTAGTCGACCAACGTGGATGCTCGGTCTGCGGTCGCCCTGCATATGGCAACCTCGAGATCTGTCAGGCAGAACCCCTATGCCGCAACTGTGGAGGTCAACATGTAGCCACAGACCGGAAGTGCCCTGCTCGGCAGCTCGCTATGAAAACCCCGAGGAACACAAACCCCGAGCCCTACAATCTGTACTATCAGCTCTGCATCGCGGGCCATTCGAACAGCTCGTATTCGATATTAGATGCCTACTCCATACATCACAGGAGAAAGGACACCATGTGACGTTTCAGTGGCTGCCAAGTCACTGCGGCGTCACTGGAAATGAAGACGCCGATAATGCCGCTCGGGCAGCTCTTGAGGACGCACAAGAAGAGGCCATACCGCTTTCACGATCCGACGCAGCTAGCAGACTTCGAGTGCTTGCACATGAGATCACGCTATCTCTATGGTGCACACCAAACAGCCAGACCACCCAGAGCAACCGTCAATACCACCTGCCCTCTTTGATGCATCTCTATATGCCAACTGGACTGCGTCGAAGAGAGGCGACCCTGCTTTATCGCTTATGGCTGGGGGTGGCTTTCACCAAATCTTACTCCTTCCGCATTGGAATGGCCGACAACGATCTCTGTAATGCCTGCCTTTGCGAGGAGACGCTGGAACATGTTCTGTGCGACTGTCCTGACTATAACGTTCAGCGACAGTCCCTGGCATCTGTTCTAGCGCGCCTTGAAAGTAGACCATTGTCGCTCGACACGATTTTCACATGCCGCCGACAGAAGATATCGCAGGTGAAGGCGACAAAGGCACTACTTCGGTTTTTGAAAGAGACGGGATTGGACAAGCGGCTGTGAGAGTGACGTCGCGTACCATGCCAGAATGATGGACTCCAACGGACCATGTGTGTGTGCTGTGATATGTGCTCTCTCTCCCTCTCCCCCTTCCCCATCTTTAATCTCCCCCATCCCTCTCCCATGTGTAGGGTAGCAAACCGGTTAAGCCATACTGGTTAACCTCCCTACCTTTCCTTCTCCACTTTTTCCTTCCTTCCCGAGGAACGGCATTCTGTGCCGTATCCGACTGTCCCGACGGAAGGAGCGTCAGCAACGAGCTGAGCTTCATCGAGGCAACCAAACGTTTACGCAGGCTGTGCAAAAGAGCCCTGCCAGTACACAGCCGTCATCCTCTGGGCAATACTTGTTTGCTCCCAAGGGCTTCCCTCCGATACAAAACTAGCCACTGTCAAAGACAATAGATAGTAGGCGTAAACCTAAGGGGGAAGGCCTTCGCAAGCGATCCCCCAACCTGAGAGCTTTTGTCAAACGAATGCCGCTCCTTCATCTTCACAAACAACACCCTTTGAACAACAGGTGACGGTAACCAAGTAGGCACGCGTACATAGGGCCTATGCAGAAGCCCTCTGCAATACACGACAAGGTGCAGAAATGCATGCTGATACTGACCGCTCACGCACCGTATGCTTAGACAATGACCAGCTTAGGCAAATAGTCGAACTAGTTACAACCGAGGTTATCAAGCGCATGCTTCCAATCTTGGGCCCGCCGAAGATTTCTCCAAGGCAAGAGATCGAACTTGGGCACGCATCAGCTTCAATTTCGCGTACTTCTCAGTTTAACAATGGCGGGTATTAGCGCGAAAACTGATAGTTTTGCTCCGGATTCTCCTGTTTGGTTCTTACAATGGAACTGCCGGGAAATCTGGCGTAAACGAGCAGAACTCCAGAGGAGACTGTTCATCACGTGCACGCTTCCGATAACTATCTTACTTCAGGAGACTAGTAATAATAGCCCTAATCTAATAGGGTACAAAGCTTATTGCACCCCTTACATTCAACACCGACGTCCTGGGCCAGGATCACGAAGGGCGCCTGCAGTAGTCAATGGGCAAGCATGCGTTCTTGTCCTCTCACACGTGGCCCACACAGAGCTTGATACTTCCGCACGGTGCACGCAGACGCAGGAGGTAGTGGGAATGCGCCTCACTCTAGACGGTGACCAACAAGCCTTGGTGTTTTCAGTTTATTCCAGGTCGTTCGGCACTACGACATATCGAGTGGGTATATCTTTTGTGACACATTACTTAAGAATATACCCACAGGATCGCGTTATAGTTGGGAGCGATTTCAACGCCATGCACACATGCTGGGGCTACCACAGGTCAGATGCCCGTGGAAGACCCTCATAGCAGCACATTGCCAAAGCCAAACTAACCATCGTGAACGGACTAACGTTGCCCACTTGCCTTGGTCAACACGGAGGCCAGCAAGATACTTCTCCAGACCTGACACTAGTTTCTCATCCCCAAGAAATTGCATGGACGCGGGCTGAGAATGTCATGGGCAGCGACCCAGTGGTGGTGTCATGGACCCCTCGAAGGCAGCAATCTTGGGAACTTCAAAAACGCCATCGCATAGAGGATCACGTCTCATGGGATCAATTCCGGCAAGCTCTTGGCGAGGATCACATTCCCACCCATTTAGATAAGATCATCAGTCAAATTAACGATGCTAAGAAGAAAACTACAGCAAAGCTTTCAGTTAAATTCGATGCCCCGAAGCCGGACTCCCATCTTTTGAGTCTGTGGAATCGTAGCCTCCGTGCTCTCAAGGCGTATCGTCGATCTGGTCACACAGCTCATCGTAGGCGAGCGCTTTCTTGCATTATTCAGGAGGCTGAGCGGTATAGTATGGATCTCGCTCTCAGAGATTGGCAGCTGCTGTGCCACTCGCTTAATGGCACAGGTAACTTATCGAAGGCCTCGCGCATATTTCGCGCTATCCTCAGACGCAAGTGACCAAATTCACCCCCCCCCCCCCAAAGCATAGCTCTGAAACTGAACGTCTCCCCGGCTGAGCTAGCTATTCAAGCAGGGAAGGTCTCTTTTCCCCAACCTCAAAATGTGGGTTCCTTCCCTGCGGACTCCTCGTCAGACAAATCCCACGAATACGACGTCTCCTTCATGTTGGATGAACTAGAGGCAGCACTGTATGACTCCAACCACAATAGCACTCGAGATCGGATGGAGTACGCTATTCAACGCTTCTGAACCTACCCAAATAGTATAAACTGGCCCTGTTGAAAGTGTTCAATGAAGATTGGATCAACGGTGATCTTCCTCCTGCCTGGAAGAAATCGGTGGTGATACCGATTCCAAAATCTGCCAGGCCAAGTCGGTCATTACAAGACCTCAGGCCAATTTCCTTAACGTATAACATTTTAAGGTATCTGGCTTTACGTAGACTTGAATGGTGCTTAGACAAACATAACATTCTGTCCCCTATGCAAGTAGGACTTCGCCGTGGGCATTGCGCGCAAGATATTCCCAGAAAGCTTCATAGGGACGTTCTCGCATACCCTAGAAGTGCACAGCTCCGAGTAGTGGTTGGTGTCGAGTTCAAAAAGGCGTTTGATTCCGTGCCCCACACTACCATACTTCACCGACTTCAGGCAGTGGGGATATGTGGGAACCGGTACCGTTTCGTGAAAGCATTTCTTGCGGACAGAACATTCGCGGTGATGGTTGGGGATACGCTCGGCGAATGGAAACATAATGAAATCGGAGTCCCTCAAGGTGCTGTCATATCTCCCGCTCTTTTTAACATTGCCATGTCAGGCCTTCCACCCATGCTGACATCGATACCCGGTCCTAATTATGCCGTGCATGCGGACGATATAATCCTGTGGACCAAATCGGGGTCCCCCAGAGAGCAAGAACTAGCCCAGCAGGCAGGCCTCAACGCCGTCCACGACTACATTAAGGAGTGTGGCATGCAAACCTCACCGCAGAAAACCGAGTACGTGACTGTCATTAATGGACAGTGGCTGCGAGCCGAGGCCGAACGCAATCTTATCTCCCTTCGTTTAGGGCACTGTCATTTGCCAGAAACAAACAATCAGCATATTCGGCATGTTAATTGACGAGGATGGATGAGTCGAAAGCTGGCTTCGTGGCACAGTTCTCAGTCGCCATCAGGCCTTACACCTCATGCGCAGCGTCCCTGCGCGTAGGTGGGGAATTACCGAAGTTGGGCTGCGTCAAATAGCCCTAGCTCTCGTCGCATCAAAAGTACTTACGCATATCTTTACATGCGACTTAACGCGACCCAATGCCTTCAGCTTGAGCGCATCAACAGCAAGGCGATCCGCCTGGTTACCGGCCTACCACAGTACTGCTCTATTGTCGACCTACACGCATGTAGCAGAATCAATGCCCTGCAGGATCTGGCCGAACAGCAATTGCACGCCCAGCGTGTCCGTCTATCCCCAACGGTGGCTGGCCGTCAGACCGTACGGACATTAGGCTACAATGTCGATAATCTAGAGCCGCTCTCATCTCCTGCTCCACCATGGAACTTATCGATCTTGTAGATGGTACGTCGCTACCACAAACATGAATTCCGCTAATCCACAAAGGCGTAAAGCTGCCGCAAAACCCCACGCGAAGATGTCACGCGAGCTAGCCGAAAATGGGTCATTCAACTTTACACAGACGCCGCTGAATCTCCAAATGGTGCCGGCGTGGCTTGTCATGATTTGGAGTCAGATACCACGGCAATCCAACGGCTTCCCGACGATCATACTGTCACTAACATTGAACTCATAGCCATACGCCTTGCCATCACTCGCATAGTAGAAAGACAGGATCCGGCTCTTTGCACCTATTATGTTTATACTGACTCGAAAGCAGCCTACACCGCCTGTCGCTCAGAGGGAGCAGACTATGCCGTTCTTAAGACCATCCATGCTGAAGTCCACGGCCTGCGAGGGGAAGGCTACACCACAATATTCAAATGGATTCCTGCACATGAAGGAATCATTGGAAACGAAAAGGCACATGGGGCCGCGCGCGCTGCAGCTCTTTCCGCACCTTTGCTAGGGCCCACTGTCGTTCCCGCTTCCTGGGCCCCTGCCGCCTTTACACACCCGACGTCGCCCCCTATGGATAGGGCCGAGACATGGCACCGCGCACAGTGCTACCGCCGCAACATTCTCCTGTACTTGGCCAATCCTGAGAAACTATATCGCCGCCCACCCAGCATATTTCGCAGGATAGAGGCGGCTCTTCTTCACCGAGCCCAGACGGGCCAGCTTTTGTCATGTCACCAGTAAGGCTACATCTCATCAACCTACACTCATGCCCGGCATGCCCGCCAAAGGTACGGCCGAGCATCTTCTGTGGAGCTGTTTTGCCTTTGACACGGTTCGAGAAAGGACACTCCACTCCCTGGGCGGGAACCGACCTGGCACCCTGCAGGGGTGGCTCGACCCGCCATCGCACATCGGGCCCAAGGATTCAGCCCAGCTTTGGAGTGCTTTTTTGGACTTTTTCAGGGACAAGGAAGGGCCTGGCCGCCTCTTTGCCAACCTCGGGACCACTCCACATCGAGGAAGAAGAGAGTACCGGTCCCCCTCCCACATAGGCACCCCTTTTCTGCCGCAAGGCTTCGCCTATTAAACACAGAAATAAAGACGTTTAAAAAAGATATATGGTGGTACGGTTGGTAGCCTGGGTACTCGTTTCAATATAACTTGAAGAAATAGAAGGACGAATATTCTGAATTTACCTAAGGTAGCCCTACGTACGGTAGGGAGGGGGGGGGGGCAAAATATTACGGGATCTGAGAGCATTCTTGCGCCCTTTAACGAAGCAAGTACGTACCTTCTGTCATTTTGTGCTCATGTATTTGGCAATGCGCCCACTGTTTGCCAGCCTGCTGTCGGAATTGCCACACTTGCAGACGACCATGCTAGAAGAGCGCTGTCCTTTTCGGCCGGTAGAGTGTGCAGCGAATTGTCACACATCCCAACGGCCGAAACAGACACCGCTAACCTTGCGTAATCTTCTGCAATGATCGCGATTTCGACAGCAGGCAGGCAAAAGGTGAAAGCATTGGAACGGAAGGACGCGCATGCGCAATGTCATGTCTCCATAGAAGGCGCTTGCTTCGGCAAAGGGCGCAAGAATGCAGTTTGCACGTTCTCGCACGTCCCGTATTATTTTTGCAGCATGAGCTGTTATCAGTTTATTCCAATAGCCATTTCGGTTGGCGATGGTGTTGGCCACCGCGGTGCCCGGTGTCCGTCGCAGCTATGGCCTGGGGCGCGAGAATTCACGCGATGTCCGGCTCAGAGGCGCGCCGCGTAGCGTCGAGACGTGCTCACTTTGCATTTCAGTTACATACTGTGGTGCGTATAAAGCCATACTTATCTGAGTGATTCGTGCTTTAATGCTTCGTGCATACACACACTCAACATTCACATTGGGAAGATGCGTCCTTTGAAATTGAGGAAAAATTTGGAGGACGCTTAAGCTTCGCTTAAGAGCAAGCTTTAGCTCGGGCCCAACTCAGATACGACCCATTCAAGCACATGTAAACGCAGAAACGATTTTCTGAAATAACTCCTGGACTAATTTTAATAAAATTTGTTGCATTTGAAACAGAGAGGTAAATTCTAGTGACTGTTGGAAGCGGAATTTGGAGTTAGAGCCTGAATGCTGTTTAAAAGATTTTCAAATATTCGAAAGTTTGAAAAAATAGAAGCACGAAGTTTACAAGTTAATAGCTCTGCATCAAGAACAGATATCGCGGTTCTGTAAATGACATCCACTAGATCATTGAAAGCGGGCAAATTTGGTATCTTATTTTATATCTTACGTGAACCAGTTAGGTTGCTTACAAGGGTTCTGCAAAAGCTGTATTTCCATATTACAATTTTATTTAGATTCATGTGTAACATATCTTGGCGCTTCACTGTCTTACTTGCATGGCGCTCTTTGGCCATACCTGGCCCTTGTGCCAATAAACCTCAAACATCATCATCATCATCATAATCATCATAATCATCATTGTCTTCCTTTCTTCAGTCCCTTTTAAAGAAATGTATTTTGCGCCACAAAGTACACCTCGGACATGTAACATATCAATGTTGTCCGCTTTAGATGTACTATTAGATGCAATTAAAATAAATATCATTTTTATTGCCGAGTTACAGAGCTGTTAACTTGATAGTTTCGTTTTCTCAAAATTTGCCATTTTTGCCTATTTCAATAAAAATTGACGACATAAATAAAAAAATTCGAAACCAACAGCATCTAGATTTTAAATTTATCGTTTAAATGCAACAAACCTCGTCAGATATGGTGCAGTGGTTGACGAGGAAAACGAATTCTCCTTTTCCATGTATTTAGATAGGAGCACCCTCAAAGATCCCTGACTGCTACTCACGCTTGCCGGCAACTGCAGCTTATGTAGCCATAATGTACCTGGAAACGCTGGCGGCGAACGAACGCTATGCACGAAGGCGAGTTTTCTGGTAGAAGCGCGGCCTCTTGTGTAAGCCGATCCCGGAAGTAATCCACAGCCACGGCCAAAAATTGCGTCAGCTTTCAGGTTTCACACTTTTTTTATTGATATGATATAAGGAGATGTTGGCGCACAATTTAAGGCGCCGGCTACTCCTTATCTCTTGAATGGTTCCGTCATACAACATACAGGGTTCAAGATTAGATATGAAATTATCTTTTCACAGAAGCACCAGGAGTTATCACGCAACGTTTTCACAGAAAGACTGTGACGTAATAAACACATGGTACATACAATATACAAGGTAAATGTCTCCACAGTTATGTAGATAAAAGTCTCAAAAATACAAACGATACTGTCGCCTAATGACACAGTCTCTAGTCAGCGGGTGGTACATTCATCGTGTAAATGCATTATCACGTATAGTCACAACAAAACAGTCAACATAGCATAATTGACAAATACATGCATATATACTGCGACAATGAAATGAAAGGAACAATAAAAGCGCTAATAACGACCAAAAATGCCGTTGTCTTCAAGAAAAGTATTTAGTGCTCTTAAAGAGCTCTTCTGCAAAGACGTTGTTGGCCAAGGACCCAAAAGTTTCTTTAAACTGAAAGGTCTGCGGTCTAATTTAATGAGTGTTGAATTAGGTCGGCATCTTGGTGTGTCGTGACGTGGGCAATCTGGGAGGAGGTGGTATATATCTTCGTCTACAAATCCAGAATCACATTCGGAGGTTTCCGCACGGCCAATTCTGTGTAAGAAATGCTTTGTGTAGGCAGTGCCTAGCCTTAATTGATGAATAAGGGTTTCTATAGTTCTGTCTAATGATAATGAAAATTTGAATTCAATGAACGGATCAATATAGCATAAGCCCGAGCTCTTAGAGTTCTGGTAAAACCAAGTGTTTCTACACATTTTGAAAGACGTTGTCCTTATAATGCAACGTAACTCATTCTTTGATATTGGGAGCGGAACCCCATCATCTTTGAGGTGTGCTTGTCGTGTTGCTTCATCGGCTGCTGTGTTGCCAGGAATGTTGCAATGTCCTGGTATCCACTGGAATGCTATTGCATGTTTCGCTTCGCTTGTCTTTGTGAGGTGTTTAGGTGTTTCGTATATTATATACTGTCACTGAATGGTTTCCCTTTTGTGCTGCAGAGGGATGTTAGAGCCGCCTGTTAATCGCAGAAAATTACCCATTTTTGCGCATCTCTTACTGACAATATAAATTTTATCGCACATAGGATTGCTAACAGTTCAGCCATTGTGGACGAAGTCGGACGAGGTAACTTAAATGATTCTTGTTTGTTGAGGTGCGGTACAATGAATGATGAAGTTGAAGAGGTTGCTGTACTGGAGCCATCTGTATAGACGTGTGTTTATCCTGAATACCGCATATATATCTGGTAAAGTGTTAGTTGTTGAGCCGCTTGAATGGACATTTCTGTTTTTTTTTAATATCCCGTGTACTGACAATTAAATTTTTGGAAGTGTGAGCAGCCATGGAGGATATTCGACATCTGAGTTCAAAAATTCATTTCTTGGCAATATGTGAAGATTTACTCGAATTTCTATATAGACATAACTTCTATCTCGTTTCATTATGTCTAGAGCCAAGGGGTGGTTTTTATGCTTTGTTTGAAGACGGAAATAATGTGGGCATGTTTCTGTAGTTCGCATAACTGGAAATGGTGATTGGCGAGCCTCAGCTATTACAAGAGAGCTAGAAGTCGCTCGTGGAACTCCTAGACATATGCGTAGTCCTATAACTAAATGTCTCTGAAGTCGCTCTTCTGACGTGTGGGAAAGTCCTTGTAAGATGGGCGCGGAATACTCAATTTTTTGTCGTATTAATGCATTGTAAACAGTCAGCATGGACGATACTGATCCGCCCCATGATGTGCCTGCAAGTCTGCGAAGTACAGTCACTATGGCATTGACCTCGTTTTCGAGCTTTTTTATGTGGGGTCCCCAGGATAGCTGCCTATCAATTATTATGCCAAGAAATCGATGCTGTGTGACAATAATTAGAGGGTGTTCTTCCAGATTAAGAGTGACATTTTTAAACTGCCTCTGAGGGAAGGGCAATACAGCTGTCCTTGCGTGTGATAGAACCATTCCTGTGATAGAACCATTCCTCTCTCTCTCAAAAATTTGTTAATGATATTTATGCCGTCTTGCAATGCCATCTGAAGTAGTTGAGCATTAGACCCAGATGTCCAAATACACACATCATCTGCATACAGTGAAAACTTTAACTGTGATGGCAGTCTTCTTGTTAAATCAGCCATGACGCAGTTAAAAAGAAAGGGGCTGAGTACGCTTCCCTGTGGTACTCTCTGTTTGACAACATGTTCAGCGCTCTTTCCTTCACCCGTCGGAACAAATATTTTGCGACCTGATAAAAATTCAGAAATCCATCGCAAGGACCTGTCAGACAAGTCAAGTTCGAACATGCTTAGCAGAGCATGAACGTGACTAACAGTGTCAAATGCCCTCTTGATGTCTAGGAATACTGCTATCGTCATGTTTCCACGTGCACGCTCGCGTTCCACACAGGTTACTATATCTAATATTGCATCCATTGTGCATCTATGTTTTCTAAAACCTACCAAGTAGTTGGACAACCACATCCGTACACCACCATTGAAGTCGCGCGTCAATAATTTTCCCCATTACTTTGCATAAAAAGCTTGTCAAACTAACTGGGCGGATAGATTCAAGGCACAAGGGCGTCTAACCCGGTTTTAAAATTGGTATGATTCGAACGACTTTCTAAGAGTCAGGTACAGTTTCTTCTATCAATAAGTTATTATAGATGTCTAAGAGAGAATTTTCACGTGTCGGTCCAAGATTTCTTAGCATATTGTACGTAATGCCGTCCGGCCCAGCAGCGGACCTTTGGCGACATGATGCAATTGCACATTGAAGCTCGCTTAATGTGAAAGTACGATCTAATTGAGGATGTTGGGCCCAGTAGAAAGCAGTAATTTTTTGCTTAGCCAACACTACTAAAATATCAAATTCTGCACTTTGCGATGAAAAAGCAGGTCTAGAAATAAGCTCACCAAATTCGTCTGCAACTATTATCTCACACGTGTCCCCAGCTACAGCGAGAACACGAAATGGGAAGCTCTGTGTTACAGGCCCGCTTAAAGATCAAATTACTAGAAAAATTCGTGGGACAGACGTGTGAGGAGACAGCGTGCCGCAGAAATCGCGCCAGCGCCGTTTGCCTAAATTTTCCACGCGTCTGCGCATTACATTGTGTATTTTCTGATCATTTCTGTATGTTTCTAAACTTTCGCTCCGTTGGTACGCTCTTTCGGATCAGCATCTGATGGCTCTTAGGTGTTCATACTCTCCGTCAACTTCAGCATAATCTTTTAGAATTGGGACCTTTTTTGTGCATATGTTCATATTATCCTGCGAAAATTCTGTAAAATTTTCCGCTGTTGCATGTTAATTTGATCCCTTAGGCGGCATCGAAAAGCTTGCCAGTAGGTTAGTCTGCTGTAACGCCTGACATCATAGTGCATGCTAGGGTGATTTACAAGGATGGGAAAATGATCACTTCCGCGCGTTTCCATATCTGTTGTCCAACCCACACCATTCACTAGATCATGTGAACACAGGGTAACATTTATGCAGCTTGAGTAATTATATCCACGAAGAAATGTTGGCGACCCATCGTTTAAAACAGTCAAGTTGCATTCATTCATGGCGCTCTCAATAACGTTACCACGTGCATCACAATCATCACTGCCTCAGATGACGTTGTGTACACCGAAGTCGCCACATATAAATACATTAGAATGAGCCATTTTGAAGATATCCACTAGCGCTTCAACTTAAATCCGGTTTGAAGGTTGTAGATATAGATTAACCACTGTTATACACAGCTTGCCAAAGGATACCTTACATGCGATGAATTCCGGGAAGTCTGAATCACTGGACTGAATTTGATAAGATGGTAGGTCATTTCTGACGCACAGGAGCACTCTGCTAACTGCACCTTGACGAGTAGCCTTGTATATCACACAATTCGAGATGCGAAAGTCGTCACTGATTCCCGCCTCTTGAATGCACAGTATTGGAAAGTTGCATTGCACAAGCAGTTTACGAAAGTCAGCACACTTCGAAGACTGTTGGCATTCCACTGAAATATGGAGACATTTTTGTAGCGATTACTCATGTACTGCCTGCTGTAGTTTCGGCCCGGATTGTTGACACAATAGTGCTTCCAGAGGCAACAAGGCTTTCACTTCTGGTAGGTTGCTTGCTTCCGGCAGAGCAGATAGTATTGCCTTAAGAGCTGCGAAAAGCATTGGCAAAGTCAGTTGTGTCACAGATGCGGTGGTATTCGCTATTAGCTGGCGTTACTCCTGCAGTAGGTGCATAAGGTCGCTGAGAAGAATGTGTGCGAATATTGGAGCTTCCTTGTGTATTACTTTCTACCTGTTGTCTGGGTTTCCGTAGCACTGATGCATAAGACTCGGTGCTTGACTGTGATTGGTCTCTCGATTGCACTATCGTTTGTTCTCTTGAGGAGGATTAGCTTGTTGATTCTCTTGGCCGTAGTGGTTCCGGTGCCCGCTGTTGTGGGTGATCTTGCACTGGATGAACAATCTCAAGGTTTGGGGCGGGTTCCTTGCGTCGTGGTTGTCTTCCATGGATAAGTTCATGTCGACGTATTTGTGCCGCTGCCGTGTTCTGAGGGCAGCCTGAGAAGGAGGCGGCACAGTTCCCCGCACAGTTCGCACATTCAGATTGAAGAAGTGAGTTGCACTCCTTGTGGTCATGATCTTCTGAGCAGATTTTGCATCGGCGTGTTCTGCGGCAGGTTTTCGACATGTGCCCAAATCTCCAGTAATTATAGCAGCGAAGTGCTGGTCGTAGGTATTCCTCGACAAGATGACTGGTGAAGCGCAGGTAAATTCTTCCTGGAATAGGGCGATCGTCTCTGAAAGTCAGAATTACCGTGTGAAATGGATGTGACTTTACTGCTCCATCTTCATGGCGGGAATACCTTATCTGTCTGCCTGCCGATATAACTCCTGCGTCTTTAAAGAAGTCTAGGAGTTGTTCGTCTGTATACTGCAGAGGCACATGTCTTACTTTCCCAACGTTTCGCGTGTATGACTCTGGGATGAAGGGCTTGACTTCCAGATCGCCTACACTTGAGAGCATCAAAAGGCGTTTTGTGGATGCAGAGGAAGCAACGCTGACACTTGAACTTCCATCTCTGTTCGTCCTGAAAGACTACTTTTTCTTTGGCAGCGGAAACTATTTCGGCAGAAACTCGGGTTGGATTTACACGTCAAAAAGTAGTGCTTTCATTTGTTGGGCGAAAGACAACCGGAATGCCTTCTGCTCACTTTTTCTTATACGTGACCAAAGTAAATGGTGCATCTTCACCCATCTCTTCTTCATCACTTAGCTCATAATTCGATGTTGTATCATCATATTCGCTGTCTTCTAGGCGAGGTTTCTTGGTCTCGGCTTCGCCGTCAGCCATTATTCCTGAATTCGCCGAAGTTGATTCCGAGTTGTGGAGAACCAAACGTGCCGGCTTTATGGAGCTTTGTGACGCTTGCAAGGCCCAGGCTTTTCATTATGGCCTGTATCATCATTCATATGGCTTGCTACACTTGCCCGAGCATAAGGTTCGTGACGATGTTCTTCGCTTCCGACCACCGTAGTGAAAGGGCAATAGCCAGGTCCTCAAAAAAGAAACGTCGTACCTGTAACGCGCCTGGCTCGCTGAATCTTCGCCCGACGTCTTGTTAGTCAATCGTCGTCAATGGTAACCGTAAATGTCCAAAAAACCAGAAAAATTAGAATACCACACAATGACAACGACCAAACAGATACACTTCTTCTCTTTCGCACTTTTAATATTGTTGTCTGAGAAGATTTAACATATAAGGCATGCGCCGTCGGTGTTTTCTTTCATGACATTTGTTTGTGGGGTGTCATTCTCAACATGCGTAGGAATAACTTAGTCAAGAATCTAAGGCAAGGTATCAGCAACTTTAGTGATATAATGGTGTGGCAATATAACCCGCGTATACAGCATGTCACATGGCAAGGCGTGGCATATACATATACCTAATTTTTTACGGAAATTTTCGCTCACAGACAACTACGCCGACGCCGGATTTTCCGCAACACGGGGCCCTTAAAGGGCCCTTCACCAGGCCCCATAGCAAATTTTGGTCATACGCTGGACGTTGTTACGTGTCCTCTAGGGAGAGTTCTGCCGCAAATATTTTTCAAATCGGCTCATTAATAGCCGAGATAGAAATATTTCAATGCCGCGAACCCATGATTTCAGCAGGCAAGCAACAATGCATAGCGAGATGCTCTCTCCATTCGCCCCATCTAGCCTCTGCAAGCGCAATTCCTTCCCTGCGTTCTCCCATACCGGACCTCGAGGATCGCGTGACGCATACGTCAGGGGCCCCGCCTTCATTTCTTTTTTCCCCCCGCTTTTTTTCCCCCTGCGCTACGCATTTCCTATGACCACGCCGCGCGCGAGCTATTGTCTCGTTCGAGCAGCGCACGATTTTGCGCGTTGTGCACAAGGAAACATAACTAGCGGTATAATTCAATGCTGCACGAACACTGAGGCAGAACAAGCGGATCGCAGCGCATGATGATGCGCTGGTACACGGTAGAAAATGGCATAGTTTCGGTACCTGCGCAGGTGACCGCACGACCATGGGAACAAGCAGACGACGAAGTACATCTATCTCTCTTGCTTCGGTGCGAAGTAAAACAAGAAACACGCAGACATTCCGTTTGTGTATTGTATTATTTCTCTATACTTCAATTCGTCAATTAAAGCAACAGATCTTGCAGATAATAGATGTTGTCTTGAATAATTCTCGAAGTCACATGTCACCACGAGCGACATCGCACTGCGGGCGCAACTTCGTAGGCGCAGTGGCACGACTACGTCACCGTCCGGCTTGGAGCGCGGCGGCCGCGAGGAGAAGGAAAAACGGCGTTCGGTTTGAAATTTCAGATCTTTCCGCGGTGCGTAGCGATGTAATACTTTGCAGACACAATTGTTATCGCGCAATGTATGTTCTGCGCTTGACAGCTCAAAATGGCCAGACCTGGTGAACGGCCCTTTAAAGGGCAACTCCGGCGATTTTTAGATGCCCAGTGATCTTAATAAAAAAATTTTGAATATATGTTCTCTTTTGCACTCTGATTATCTATGCCAAATTGTATGGCTGCAAGTGATTTAGTTGTCCTGAAAATGAATTTTAAGGATTGGTTGCGTTCACGACTCATGACTTTCTACTGGCCACCCTGTGTTTGTTACGTCAGAGACTAGATTACACTGCTGCTGAAATCCTTGCTTGAATCGCCGCTGTCTAGTTCGGAAACTCTGTAAAAGCTCCCTGTTTTTTCAGGAGGCATCAGCTTCGCTCCTTCGGCATTAGCGCTAAGTGTACTGCTTGCTTAGCAAGTGTTCTGCATGTTTACATTATGGTAGTGTAGGATGTGATGTCATCGACTTATTGTGACGTCACAGGAATCATCTGCCCGTTTCGGTTTTGGTATCTCGTTTACTGGTTGTTTAATATTATCGATGAATTTTTAAGCAAATTGAATCACCCTACCGGTGACAGGACTGTGAATGCCATTTGAAAATGACAATATCCTAATATGGTTAAAAAAAGCGCAGGAGTTGCCCTTTAACGCTTTCGCGTTAAAATGCCGCGTCTGTAGTGCGGTGTGGGCAATGAAGAAACGAAGACATATAGCCATTTACAAGAAACATAGCGAACTAGAAGAAGTGACTAGCGCGCGGTATTAAGTAGTCCGTTCTTGTTACTGTTCCTGTGGATTGCGTGCTTTGGAAACTCCATGTCCACTTGCACCGTATCGTGACACGTATCAAGGAATGTGACACGTGCGCCGCGCAGTCTCGATACGTGTGTTACCTCTTCGCAATGCGTTATCGCGCCTCCTCACCAGATCCGAATCGCTGCTGAGGAAGCGACTCTCAGAGCCACGCGCGCGGCTGCAACTAGGCAACGTCGGGCTCAGCTGACGGCACAAGCCGCACGTCGCCGTCGACGCCGGGCGGACGGCATTATTTATTATTTTATTTATTTTGTGATACTGTCAATCCCATCAGGGATTTTTACAGGGGTAATTTAGAAGGGTCTGTAGACATTGTAGTACAGGCATTTACATAAGGATACAGAAGGTTACCTAGTAAGTGTTAAGGATAATGGACCTATGTTAACGGCAACGAGTATGGCAAAGACATAACGCATAATCAACTTTTTCAATTACATGTGATGTTCTGCAAAAAGACAAAAAAGAAGAAAAGAATGACAAGCATATGAGATATACATTTGATAACATCATCCATAATTTCACATAACAGATTTCCAAAAACACCTGGTAATTAAAACAATGACAGACACAATAATGATAACATCACTTACTCGTTGCTGACAGTACTGTTTGGCCAGCAAGTCCAACAAATTTGTCAACAGTGGGCTGTGCGACTGCCGTCTGCGCTAAAGCATTCCAGTCGCGAACAGCTCGCTGGAAGAACGAAAACCTAGATGTATTGTTTCTCTTCCCCTTCTCCCTTCCCCCAGTGTAGGGTAGCCAACCAGACTATTGACTGGTTAACATCCCTGCCTTCCTGTATTCTTCTCTCTCTCTCTAGATGTATTGTTAGCGCAAAAATATTCTTGAAGTGTAAGGTGATGCTTATGACGGGTTTCTCTGGATGTGTTATAGGAAATGTAGGTGTTAGAATCCACATGAACCTTATTATGCAGGATGGAATAGAAAATTTTAGTCGGTACAACATCGCACGACTAAGTGTCGAAATAGAGAAGGCCGATCTCAGATAGCATTTGAGTGGGCGAGTCGGTGCGCCTGTAGCTGTTACGATAAAACGCGCGGCTTGTCGATGGGCAGCCTCAAAAGTAGCTATCTGATTTTGAGAAAAGGGAAACCACGCCACATTCGCATATTCTAAGATAGGACGTATGATTGTGAAATGGGACAAGAGCTTGGCTTTCTTCGTAGAGTATCGCAGAGCCCGATTTAGTAACATATGCTTTCGCCTCGCTTTCATTGCCACGTGCTCTACATGATCCAACCATCCTAAATCTGATGATGAGACGACGCCCAAGTACTTATACTGAGTGACAGTGTTAAGGATAGTATTATCACAGTCGCATGTAAAAGTAAGTTGGGATTTCTTTTTTGTTTCTGACATTGACAGTGTTTTATCAAAGTTGATGGCCATTTGCCAGTTTTCACACCATTTAGCTATCAAAGCAAAATCCTTATTAAGACTAATTTGATCTTTTCGGTTTATTACTTCTCTGTACAGGACGCAGTCGTCTGCAAATAACCGAATCTTGGATTCAACCTGACTAGGTATGTCGTTTACGAACAGAAGGAACAGGATAAGGGCCAAAACGGAACTCTGGGGTACACCAGAAAGTACTGGCACAGTTTCAGAAGTGCGGGAGCCTAACTGAACAAACTGGCCGCGGTCAAATTGAATTTTCCCTCGACTCTGAGGCTTTTCTTTCGAGGAACTCGTATGGGTTTCCTTTGTAGCAATTGCTACGAACGGGTGGATGTCTGATTTTCCTTTTTAATAATTACTCCTCTCCACCTTGCGGGTTTCCGCAGAACTACTACGTCAAACACTTGCGTTTGCTTCGTGTTGTCGACAAATTCAACTTCGCCCCATCTGCTAGCCGCCTGGTTAGCTCAGATGGTAGAGCGGCTGCCTTGGAAAGGCAGTGGTCTTGGGTTCGAGTCCCGGACCAGGACGAATTTTCCTTCAACTCTGAGGCTTTTGTTTCAAGGAACCCGTACGGATTCCCTTTGTAGCAATTGCTACCAACGGGTGGATGTCTGATTTTCCCCTTTATTGACACTTCGGTTTGGGGCGGTCTATACAATGCGCCAACATTGATGTGGGTCTGGCCCAACTGAATTCTACGTCAGACCGCCTCCACACCTGGGACATGTGGCATCACTGAGCAATTTACGCCTTGGCCTATGAGCAAAGCAACACGACCACCTCTAGTTCTATCTTTTCGGACGATGGAGTAGCCTGGTTGGGCCACTTCATGGTTTCCGATGTCAGCGTGCAGCTATGTCTCAGTCACGCAGATAATGTCAGTTTCAAGAGCGATCAGAATCGTCTCTAGCTGTCAGATTTTGTTCAAAAGGCTGTGCGCATTAACAATGAGAACAACTAAAGCCGACGGCAGTTTCGAGTTCACTTGGCTGGTCCATGTTTTAGTTTTTGTAACTTCCACTATGTCTAACGTATGATCATCCCAGGTGTACAGGCGATTATTTATTTTGACTTTATCGTAGGACAAACTAGTTCGTTCTTGAGAAAACTCAGGCACAAGCAGTGACCACCTTCCTATACGTTTTGAGCTCGTACGCCCATTGACTAAAATTACTATGCATTAAAACACTTTTGTTAATTTCAGCGCATACAAAAATGTCTTACGCATGACTTTATCGAATCAGAAATGGGATAATGAAGAAAATGCCATAAATTTATTGTCTGTTTTAAAAGATTCCGAAAAAAAAGAATCTCAATTCAATGTGCAACCCTTGGTGGAACGCAGAGTGTTCACGCGATTACAGGACAAGAAAAGCAGCGTTGCAAAAACTACTTCATAACCAGTGTCCTAGCGATTGGAGGGACTGTAATTTCGCGAGAGCAACAATGAAAAAAACAACATTTGCAAATGTGAAAGATAACTTTGACTGCGAGCACTTCGAATTTCTTTCAAAGGCCACCAACAAAGAGGCAATCTTTCGATTTCAGATAAATAAAAAGGTCCTTCCGGCCCTAATAAACGGCGACTCAGTGGTTCCGACATCCTGCGAATTGGCCAAATGACTGGAAGACATTGTTAAAGGTTTGGAATGTCTCGTTAAGTCGATTTTGTCCAATCACGCAACACCGCCTACTCATGGTGAAGACTTCCAAGAGGTTACGACTTCTAAGCTGAATAATGTACTAAGCCAGCTGCCTAATTAAGCGCCAGGCACCGATGGAATTACTTCGGCAATAATAAATACTTAACATATCATCGCACGCATTGCTTACCCTGGTAAACCATTCTATTATATATTCGTGGATTCCCCCGAAATGGAGTCTTGCAAGAGTAATCCCACTATTAAAAAACCAAGGTGCCGGTTACGTATTAGATAACATTAGGCCAATATCTCTCACATCTAACCTAGTAAAACACGTTGAAGGAATCTTACACAACCGCATAGATAATTGGCTGATAGAGAACATGATTTTGAGCCCATGCCAAATTGACTTCAGACGTGGGTGCTCCATTTGATGTGCCCATGTACACCTAGAAAGCTGTATTCAACTAGCTCGACGCCGGAAAAAGAAAAGCAGTTTTAGTCATATGGGATATTACTAAGGCGTATGACAGCGTAGAACATCTAGGCTTAATAAACGCGCTTCAGAACGCCGGTCTGCCAAAATATTTTGTCGCGTGGGTTTATAAATTTTTGAACGACAGGGAATTTTGCTGCTCTCTACGCGGATTGTCTTCATCATCGTATCAACAGTCAAGAAGTCTACCATAGCGATCAGTCCTATCACCATTACTGTTTAATGTTTTACTGAGTACTGTACCTTTGCAACATGATGTGCATGTACAACATAGTATTTCGTGCTTCGTCGGTAGACTTGCATGCTTTGTGCCAAACTCTACTGTCCTATATGAACCGCCTATAAATGTGGCTTGATGACATTAACCTCTCTCTTAATATCAGAAAAATCGCCGTCCTAGTTCTCCTTCAAAGCACACCTGTGAAAATTTCGGCTCTTTGGTGAATTCACTGAAATATTTCGGTGTTATGTACACCGAAAACCTTAATTGGAGTCTGCGTATAGAGCACGTACCTCAAAGGGAGCACGCGCAGTAGGAATGCTGCGTAGACTGCAGCAATCGATCAGGGTTGCGTCGGCATGCTCTCATTATGATCTGTTGCATGTATGTTCGCCCGATAATAGGGTCCGGCTGCGTTTTGTTTTCTGGCGGACCTGCATACGAAATTCGGTCTCTGATTCTATTAGAACGAGACATTACGTTTATGACTTGGGCGTCCTAAATTTGTCGCCAATGATAACTTACATCAAGAAGCATGCCTGCCTTCTCATACGATTTCATGTCCTAACAGTACAAACTTTTCTAAAGATATATGCGTCACCACAGAGGTGATTACAATGGGTTTTCGATAATGAACCGGCCTCATTCTTTAACTATCAATGGTATCGCCCACGTTGCAGTCAAGTTGTTTTCGTACAAAAACTATTGGACCCATTACAGCCTTGCCACAGTCGGCGGCAAGGCTTTACCATGTACTGATCCGTTATTTTACTGTCGACAGGCTTTCCGGTTGCGCACGCACTCGAAGCTACCGGTCCGGTTATCAGAAAACACGCATCGACACGTGTTGGCTGCCTGGATCACCGATTTTCGCATCAAGATACCAAAGGTCCAACCAAGTCTGACTACCGTCTACAAGAAGACTGCTCTCGCTGACTTCCGCCGCAGTCGGCGGCAAGGCTGTACCATGTATTGATGCGTTATTTTACTGTCGACAGGTGAGGTCAAACGACCACCTGGCCGCGTTCCTTTTCTATTTTGTTCTCTGCCGCCGACTGCACCACAATGCCTGATTGTACCACTTGTGCGGAGCCATTGCCGCGAAACGATAAGTTTCTGACGTGCTCTGTTTGCAATGAAGCTTTTCACCTAGGTAAAAACTGCTCGACGGTTGCTGAATCAACTTTTTAGAAAATGTCGGCAGCAAAACGGGGATATTGGGTATGCCCGGCATGCAAGACGCAAGCCGTCAAGCAACCTGCAATGGGTAATAAATCGGATGATGGAGCACTAGAACAGGAACTTATGACTGAACGATAAACCGGACCGGCTGACGACTACAGTCGTATAGTAGGCTAGTCGTGTGGAAGAACTACTGACCTTTAAAGCTTTCGGAGAAAAAACGGCACAAACTGTTCTGCAGACACAGGGTCGCTCGATTCCCTTGCTGTTAAATATGAATCGGTGTCGTCCACTGTAACTGCGAACCAGATAGCAGTCGGCGAGCTTGGCACGCAAGTCGATACACTCTCCTCTAAGATTGTTGCCCAGGCTGAGCTGCTTGAGAAGATTAATTCGCTAAACCAGAACCAGAGCAATACAGCCGACGCTGCAATTTTGAGATTCGTGACCTGCAATATAACCCGAACGAGGATTTGCCTTCCTTCTTGTCAGGACTGGCGGCGAAGCTAAACATTTCCGAATTCAGACCGACCGATGTTTCTGCCGTTCACCGACTTCCCGCATGCAGCAATACCATTCCTGTAATCCTTGTGCAAATGCACACTGTCTCGGCCAAATAGCAATGGCTCGCTGCAAGAGGAATCCTACGTGAACTTGCTCATGACATTACCTTTCCGCGGCTTTACTTCAACGAAAATCTTTCGCGTGCCCAACGGGAGCTGTATCGGCTGGCAAGACAGAAACGCAAAGAAAAAAATTATTCGTTTGGACCAAAAACAGCAGGATACTAGCTAAGAGAGATGAAGATGCACCCATTCTGTATATGAATAAGGCATCTGATCTCGAGAGTATTGCATGAGCATGAACAAAGATGCATTCAAGGTATGTACTAATATGAACGAGGTCTGTAGTTTCTTTTCAAACCCTAATGGTTGCGTCTTCCGTGCTGTTCACGTCAATATTCGCAGTATTGAAAAACATTGGGACCATTTTCAGGCCTTAATTACTCCTTTTGAACTCCTATTTTGATGCGATCGTGCTTACCGAGATTAACATTCCGTCCGCCTGCATCAATCAGTATCAGATAATTGGATACCAAGTTTTTTTCATGCACTAGTCCAATTAAAGAGAGGAGGCGTGGCAGTTTTCATCCGAGACACATGGGCCACAACTGAGCTGACTTTCTCGTTTTCTCAAGCTGAAATTGTGGCAGTGCGTCTTTGCGCACCTTCCTTGTCTCTAATTCTGCCTGCAGTTTATCGCCCACCGTGCTGCAATGGTCGTATATTCCTGGATTAACTGGATGTCGCGCTGGCTTCGATGTCGTCAATGGACCATGTTTGCCTAATTGGAGATGTCAACATAGATACGCTACGCCCTTGAGCGACTACAGTGAGTAATTATTTGGACGTCATTTCCAAATGGGGCTTGCAAAACGCGATCTGTGAACCTACGCGCGAAGAATTCCTTGCTGGTCATCTTGTCACATCCTGCATAGATCATATAAATATACGTGCAGATAACTTGAGTGTCCAATCTGCCGTTATTTCAACGAAACTTGCTGATCATTATATGGTCTGTTGCTCTCTAACTGATGACACTACTCACTTGGTCGCTTCAAACGAAGTCAAACAAATCTCAGTTGTTCGACCCCTTGGCTTTCGACAAATTTGTAATGAATCACGACTGGTATAACTTTTTCATGACTGTTCCTCCAGGCGACGCCTATGACAACTTTGTAACACTGTTCACCGATTTCCGGCTTGCAGCTACACGGGTCTGTAAAATCAAACAACGGAACTTGGACCAAAAATGGATGTCGACAGAAATACTTGCGGCAATAAAAGCAAAAGACTTGTTACGGGTTCAAACAAAGAGAAGTCCTAATTGTACTGTTTTGCGGCTTCGGTTCAAAGAGCTTCGAAATAAGGTCAACGCTATGATACGTCAAGCAAAATGTAGTAACATACGAGCAAAATTCACGGACGCTCGTTGTGACAGCAGGAAAACGTGGTCCTTAACAATCTTAGAGGTGGTGATGTAAACGCTAATCGCCATGTTGATCTGATGTCTCGTTTTTCTTCAAATGATACTGTCACCGCTAATAATTCTAACTCTTTTTTTTTCGAAAGTGTCTGATGTAGCGAGACCTCATCCATATATTTGCATATTGCAAACTAGTATTTCAGAATCCGCCTTTCTTCCCATGTTTTCGGAACATGATCTGAAATCAATCCTTTTCAGTCTCAAACCATATAAGTCTCCAGGACTTGATGGTATTTCAATGTTAGAGCTGCGCAGAACTTTCTAAGCAATAAAAGATGTGCTACTACTCATTTTAAACAATATAATTACCACTGGTATCATTCCCGATAATCTGAAAAATGCGCTGGTCATTCTTCTTTTTAAAAGTGGCGCACGCAACAATATCGAAAACTACCGGCCTATTTCAATCCTTTCATGCATTTGGGAATCCTTTCAATCCTTTCATGCAGCAGATGTTTTCCCAATATCTGCCCAAGACAATGAGCAGCTTTTTAAACAACCATGGCGTGTTATCTCCTCGCCAGTATGGCTTTGTACCGAATCAGGGTACGCAGTTGCTGCTTCAAGATTTTACCGATACACTAAACTCTGCGTTTGAGCACAATCCGATTGCTTGTGCACTGTTTCTCGACATTCGCAAAGCGTTAGACAGCGTCTGTCATGCATATCATATTGACCGCAAATAAGACGGGGACAAAGGGAGAGAACACATAAACAGTACGGGCGGTAACTTTCAACTGTTTTATTCACAGCAGCCCGTGGGCATATATAGGCAAAAAGAACATGCGCAGATCGCAGCAAACAAGAATACACATCAGCTTAGCGTGGCAACCAATTATCAAAAAAATCTATTTCCGATTGAAACAACCTAATGGAGGTATCGCTAACACAGCCTTCGCCTTTCTTTTTCATGTGTTAAGCCTCCATCAGTTCACGGGCAGTCTGGTCATGGCTTCTCCCCAGAATCTTTATCTCCTCAAAAAGAGGTGCATAGCGACAGGCATTGCAGTGCGCAGGTAAGTGCGCCAATTCATCTTTCGTTAACTTTTGTTCATGTTCCCTGGCTCGATCATTTAGGCACCGTTCAGTCTGCCCTATGTAGGACTTGCCACACGCCAGGGGGATTTCGTACACAACTCCTACACAACTCCTGTGAATAAAACAGTTGAAAGTTACCACCCGTGCTGTTTATGTGTTCTCTCCCTCTGTCCCCGTCTTATTTGCGGTCAATATGATATGCAGTAAATACCAACTAGGCCAAAGTGAAGTTCTTCTGGAGCGTCTGTCATAGTGTACTACTAACCCATCTTTCTTAGCTAGGCTTTCGGGGTGCGTTTCTGCGGCTTCTGGAAAACTTCTTATCTCACAGGCACCAACTTGCGTCTATTGGAAAATTTCGTAGCAACCTGACCGAAATTAAAGCTGGCGTCCCCCAAGGTTCAACTTTAAGTCCGCTATTATTTACTTTAAATTCTAACGATTTATCTAATGTTGTGAACGTCAAATTATATCAGTATGCAGATGACACTGTCCTTGTTTCACACGCTCTAAGTTACACTGACGCCATCTCTTCTTTACAAATGGCAACAACAAAAGCGATGGACTGGTTTCGGAATAATGTAGTCCATATCAATGCGTCCAAAACTCAACTAATCTGTTTCCACAACCCTGTCAAGCAAGTTACCCTATCGTCCCCATTATATCTGCACACATCACATTGCAATCCCTGTTCGTGTGACCCTGCGCAATACGCTTGTTCAATTAAATACCTTGGTGTTTTTTTGAGAGTGATTTATCCTGGAACTCTCATTTCGCATATATTTGTCAAAAACGTCGCACAGTGTCTTATTTTTTGTATAATATTAAATTTTACATGCCATTGTCTGTCCGAAAGCTTGTAGTACATGCCTTATGTTACAGTGTAATCCAGTATGGAATATCTACATATGGTCATGGCGCTCAACATTTGGTAAATCGGGTCAACTTCGTCCTTCGTGGCATTCTGAAGCATGTTGCTTTGATGTCTTTCCCAAATCTGATGTGATGGGTTGACTACAGGAAGTTAAATGCCATCACTAGGGATCAGCTGTACTCGATACCCAACATAGAGGAACGAATTGAAAGAGTTAGCGCTGCTAAATACATTTCAACTATAGATCTCGTGCGGGCGTACTGGCAAGTTCGCCTTTCAGAAAGTGCCAGCCGCTATGCCGCATTCATCTCACCTGTAGGCACTTTTCGCCCTCTCGCACTCAGCTTCGGGCTGAAGAACGCGCCGTTTAGCTTCTCTAAGTTAATGGATGTTGTCCTAAAAAACTTACAGGAGTTCGCCTTGCCCTATCTTGATGATGTGGCAATTTTTTCGTACAGCTGGGAACAACACGTATCGCACCTCAAACAGGTGTTCTCACGGTTGAGGGAAGCCGGCTTAACGATGAAAGCGGAAAAGTGTAGGTTTGGTTGTTCACAGGTTACTTATCTGGGCCATGTTGTCGGCCAGGGCATGAGATGGCCGGACGAGCTGGAAATAGCTACGATTGGAGAATTTTCTCAGCCGCGCACGAAAAGAGACCTTCGTTCATTTTTGGGACTTGTGGGGTACTATCAACGGTACATTCCGAATTACTCGCAAATGGCAAGTCCATTAACGGACGCCCTCCGAAAGGGAGCACCGAGTAATGTACACTGGCATAAGGACAAAGAGAACGTTTTCCAAAGTTTGAAAACGCTATTGGTTTCTCGCCCTGTGCTTCGCGCGCCAGACTACACAAAGGAATTCATAGTTCAATGCGACGCAAGCGACAGAGGTATGGGCGTGGTACTTAGTCAGGTCGGCGACGATAACGAGGAACATCCTATCCTCTATGGCAGCCGTAAACTAAATGTAAGAGAGGAAACCTACAGCGCTTCAGAGAAGGAATGTGCTTGTTTGGTTTGGGCCGCACAGAAGTTGTCGTGTTACTTGTACGGAGCGAAGTTCATCTTCGAGACCGACCACTGTCCTCTGACGTGGCGCAATCAAATGTCACACAAAAATGGCCGCTTGCTCCGATGAAGCCTCACTCTCCAAGAGTACAACTTCTCCGTTAGATATAAGAAGGGAAAGTTGCATAGCAATGCGGTGGATTAGGTGGATTAGGTGGATGGATTAGGTGGGTGCATAGCAATGCGGATGGAGCAGGTGGCTCGTCTGGAAGCAGCGGACTATCCTAGACATATCATTATCTCGGTTGCTGAAGGCCTGCATCGTCAAAAGAAACTAACTTCATGCATGAGCGATGAGCAGAGAGCGGACCACGTAAGAGAAAGGAAAGAAGAAAGGGAAAATCGAAAAGTGGCGGCAATTCTTTACTTTCATAAGGTTTCCCACAACCTAAAAAAGGTCGGGCAACGTTCTGGTGTAAACGTTGTGTTTACAGCACCTAACAAACTCTTGAGGTTGAGTGTGATGAGCTGTCCCATGAGGAAACCAAAGCCTGGTTGCACTACCGCGCACAAAGTTCCTTTTGTTGCATGCACTCGCAATGTTGTGTATAAGATCCCACTCTCGTGTGGGAAGTACTACGTGGGCCAGACGGGCAGATGTTTAAGCGTGCGTCTGGCGGAGCATAGTAACAAAGTGGAGAGCATCGCAATAGATGGGCATCTGGCTGCCCATTGTAGAAAATGTGACGCGAAGGCTCCATGCTTCCCGCTATTATAGACAACAACGAACTGTTGTTGTCTATCGCCACAAGAATAAGATTACGAGGGAAATTGTGGAAGCAGCTGAGATAGCCAGAGCAGGTGACGAGTGCGTTAGCACGCCGTCTATATTTTTATCAAGGAAAGAGCTTGAATTTTTGGGCATAATAGTCACATGACTGTCTTTTCCCCCTTCCCTTCAGTGTGTTCTATTGTAGTGGCGTCCCAGTGAGTATATATTACACCTTGCTAACAGAGATACCAGACTTCGCGCATACAGTTCTCTTATCAGGCCTTCTTTAGAATATGCGTCAATAATTTGGCACCCCCATCACTCTAATCTCACGAACCTACTTGAATCAGTTCAAAATAAAGCTGCGCGGTTCATCTTAACTTCATACTCTCGCTATCAAAGTGTGACCGCCTTAAAGAAATCACTTAATATCCCTTCACTTGACATGCGCAGGAAATTATCACGGTTGACCTTCTTCCATAGCCTTTACCACAGCAACATTGCATTCGCTCGAGCCCATATTCTTCCCGCTCCCCACATCTCTACCCGCACAGACCATGTTCATAAAGTAAAACCTATATTTGCCAGGACTAACGCTTATCAAAATTCGCCTCTAGTTTTATCTATTGCCGAATGGAACTCGCTACCTGCTAACATTGTCTCGCTTACGGAATCATCATCATTTCATGCAGCACTGCTAACCTTTTTAGAGTGTGTCAACCTGTCAGATCCCACGTTTTCTTGAATATTTATATAAACAGTGTTTTCAAGTGCTTGGCATTGTGTAAAATTCATTCCGTTTCATCAGATATGTGTCTGTGTAGGCTGTTTACCTAAGTGTTTATCCCTAACCTCTTGTTCTGATGGGTACTGATTGTTTGCATCACATTTTATGTTCTTATGCGCGTTTCACGCTACTAAACATTGTATAAATTTCGTTACCCTTTTCTTTGTTTCTTTTTTTTTTGTTTGCTTCTGCTAGATGTTCTTCATGGTTCCTAATGCCTTCATATATTTACATTGTACAGATTTCAATCATACTTGAACTTTTTCGTCCCCCCCTATGTAATGCCCTAACGGGCCCTTAGGGTACTCAAATAAATAAATAAATAAATAAATATATACTCACCAGCTGCAATAAATCAATTGTTGAAAGTTAGCGCTCGTCCTGTGTTCTGCTTGTCCGTGTGTAATTTTTTGCGCTATGTATCCCAGTCTGGATGGATTAAGCAGGCTAATTTGAATTCTGCGTTTGAGGGTCCCGCCTAAATTTTAGGGTTACTAGTGTTAATTTTTTTAAGCGAAGAAGATCCCCTCTCATTTAGCAGGATTCCCTCCATGATTTCTGAATTTGTCAGCAGGAATTTGCTTCAGAAATCGGCATAGCGAAGTGCAGCATTTTTTTTTGTTTCTGCACTTATGTTGTTTTTTTAAAGCCTAGCGGGTCTAAAGTGAGAGCCAATGCACGTCATCTCGGCGCAGAGCCGTGTTGTGGGGTTCATTTTGCAGTTGCCTGTCCTTGTTGGATGTTTTGGGGCGGTGACATCAATACACAAGTGGTCGCTGCAAGCCAAGACATCAATTCTCTCCTGACCACCAGCCGTTCTCTTCTTGCCTAGCGGTTGTCAGCGCTAGACAGTCGAGATTTTTCGGGCCATGGAGGCGCTGTTAAGAATGGCGAGCTGCAATGCAGGATTGCCACCCAATTACGACTGGGGAACAAGACGCGCATCCCCCACTCTCCGTCGCTTCAGCTAGGATGCGTTCGATGAAGCGGGCTTTGTGCTGAAACCGCCGCCATCCTCTAGCCCCATCGCCGTTGTGACGGAATGAGTTCGGCAGGCGAACTATTGTGCCCGAACTCCCCAGCGCGAACCTGATCTGCTACGCGTGCGCGAGCTGCTGCGGGAAAGCCGTTTTTTGTTGCTTCCCACGCGCCGACCGGGACGCAGGACAACGAGCTACCCAGAATGGCTGCGAGCTACCCGGAACGGCTCCCCTCTGACGTCGGTTCTGAACATTCGCCCGCAGGTGCCTTTGTGTGTGTAAATGGTCCTGCGGGGCGGCGGCGAGTTTGCAATGAGTAAACGAACGTTCGCGTCACCTTGTATCGCGGGAGGACCGAGTGTTTAAAAACTGCTGTGGTGCGAATGCTCAAGACACTTTTCTTAAGCAGTCATGTTGGACTGACACTCTTTTTCTTAAGCAGTCATGTTAGACTGATGCACTTTTCTCAAGCAGTCATGTTAGACTGATATAGATACTGTAAATAAACCCATATTTCTCGTTCTCGATGAGAAGCAGTTCTTCCCTTCATCAACGTCCTCAGCGTGGATAAGTTGGACGACGGCATGGGCCAGCTACCTTCGAATTCATACCGGACTCCAATCTTGACAACGGATCACGAGCGATGGGATTGAGCCCCCAATCCTGACAGCACCGGCACATACGATGGCTGGAGTAACCGGTGGAGATGTCGGGCTGGGGTCGTCAGGCATGACGGATGGCAGGGTTCGGGTGCGTAATTCCAGGTTGGGGAAAATCGTAGCACCTCCACCAGAATGTAATAGCAATACAGCACAAGAGAGCAGCAGAGAGAGAAGTGGAAAACCGTAGCACCTCCACCAGAATCTAATAGCAATACAGCACAAGAGAGCAGCAGGCAGCGTGTCTCAAGGCAAACTCCAGCTCGCGCCTCCCGGGCGACTGGCGATGTGGCTGCGGCGCCGGGCATTCCTCTTCACTACAATTTATTTATTTATTTATTTCGGTACTCTCAGGGCCAGAGGCATTACAGAGAGGAAGGGGCGTACCAAATCGGCGGCAGTTTTCTTCAATTTATTGACGTCGATGATGGCAGCGATGAAGGCAGGGAATGGTTGCAGTCATTTCCAGTTCGAGAAATAAATGAATTTATAAAAAAGCTAATTCGGCATTGCGGTCGGTGTCCCTACCTTGAAGTTGTGGTCAGTGCGTGATGATATATAAGATGGAGAGAGGAGTAACTTATCTTTGAGAATAAGGTCGGTATGATAAATTCTATGAAAAAGACGTAAGCGAAAATATTTACGGCGCAGAGAAAGAACGGGGAGACCAAGTGCAGATTTCATTGCGGATAGGCTTGCAGTTCGGGAATAATTTAAAACAATAAAACGGGCGGCGCAGTTTTGAACAGAGTCTAAAGTGGTACATTCAGACTGGGATATATACATAGCGCAAAAAATGACACAGGGACAAGCAGAATACAGGACGAGCGCTAACTTGTGAGTATATATATACTCACCAGCTGCAATAAATCAATTGTTGAAAGTTAGCGCTCGTCCTGTGCTCTGCTTGTCCCTGTGTCATTTTTTGCACTATGTATCCCAGTCTGAATGTATCCCACCAACACGCCCAAACTTCTTCCCTTCTAAAGTGGTAAGTAAAGTTATCTGATTAGGATCCCAAATGGAGCAAGCATATTCTAATTTAAGTCTTATTAAGGTCCTATGCAGATGAAGCTTAACGGTGCTGTTAGAAGCTATGAAATGTCACCGTAAGAACCCGAGCATGTTGTTAGCCTGGCTAGATATGTAGCTCCCGTGCATTTTCCAGGACAGATTGTGTGTTAAGTGAATGCCCAGATATTTGTACGGTGAGACAGGTGATAACAGAGTGTTATTAAGAAGATAGCGAGGGATGTATTCAGGAGGACGGCTGGAAATACACAGGTGCTTGCACTTAGTGGTGTTAAGTGTCATGAGCCATTCGCTGCACCATGAAGAAATAGCGTTCAAGTCCGATTGCAAACATGCTTAATCAGAGGGATTAGTAATGCACACAGTCATCTGCAAAATATTTATATGGGAGATAACGTTGTCAGGAAGACGACTAATGTAAAATAAAAACAGGAGAGGAGGGACCTAACACAGAACCTTGAGGTACTCCAGAAGTTACGGAAACAAGAGGTGAGTCATAATCATTAGGTGAGACATATTGACTACGGTTGGAAAGAAAACATTTGCTCCAGCCTAATACCTGATCGTTAATATTAGGAGCACTGAGTTTAATTAGTAATAGATCATGAGAAACGGTGTCAAACGCCTTAGCAAAGTCTAAAGAAATTCAATCCGCAGTAACGTTGGGATCCATAGTGCGAAACAAATCATTAGTGAAATATAGGAACTGTGTCTCACGCGAAAAAAATTTTCTGAAGCCATGTTGACATGAATTGAAAAAATTTGTAGTTTCAAGGAAGGTAATAAGATGAGAATAAATAATGTGCTCAAGAAGTTTACATGGTATGCTAGGTAATGAAGTGTGGCCGATAGTAAAGTATTCAAGCGTTACTACCTGATTTATGCAATCGAACCACCTTCCCCACCTTCCAGTAGAGAGGGATGGAACAACTCTGTAATGACTGTTCAAAGATTTAACGAAGAATCGATGAGGAGCAGGTAGATGTACTTTTCAAGAACTTTGTAGCAATGCCGTCCAGTGGCGTAGCCAGAAATTTCGTTCGTGGGGGGCTCACTTCTCAGCTCGGCCTCCTCCTTATAGAATTAGTCGAGGGAACAATGTGTATATATATATATATATATATATATATATATATATATATATATATATATATATATATATATATATATATATATATATATATATATATATATATATATATATATATATATATAATCTGTCATTCAACAACCTTGTTTACATTTTCGTACACATGCAACGACCAGGGGAAGATCTCTATGACGCTGTCCTTTGTTAGAATTATTGCGCAGGAGCAGACCGGTTGTATTGCGAATAATTGCTCCGAAATTATAGTCACAACAAAGAGCACATGTAAAAAGCAGGGGTTCTACAAAATATACGAGGGTGAGTCCAATGAAAGTGAGCCAATGCGAATATATGACAAACGGGGTACTTTATTTAAAGGTAGTCACCATGAGTATTTAGACACTTGTCCTACTAACGAGTCGCGTAATTCCCGTCTCATAAGACTCCTTGGGTTGCTGCCTCAAAAATCTGCAAATGATTACACGTCATCTTCCGACACGAATCTGGTTGCCTTGAGCAGTTTTTTCAAATTTTACCAAATGTGGAAGACGCAAGGCAACAGGTCTGGGCAGCATGAGGGATGTTGCAGCATTTCCCATTTGAACTTAGCCAGTTTTGTATTAACCACATCAGCGACGTGGGAACGGGCAACGTCGTCAAGCAGGATGTTCCCAATGCTCAATTTTCCACATCGTTTGTTCTTGATTGCAACACGCAGCCGATCCGACCTTTCACAATATCTGAAATGATTTAGAGTCTCTCCAGGTTTAGAAAATTGGATCAATAATGACCCCTAACGATCTAAAAAGAAGTCAACACTCTTCCGGCAAAAATGACGGCCTTAGTTTTCCTTGGAAGTAGTGAATTCAAATGTTTCCACTGTAAGCTTTGCCGTAGTGTTTCAGGCTAGTAGTAGCGGCACCATGAGTCATCCCCGGTCACAATTGCAGACAAAAAGTCGTCACCCTGATCACCAGATCAGGGTGACGACGTGCACTTAAATCTAAGTACACGGGTGTTTTCGCCTCCATCAAAATGCAGCCGCCGTGACCGGGATTCGATCCCGCGACCTCGTGCTCAGCAGCCCAACAGCATAGCCACTGAGCAACCACGGCCTTTTCAATTGTGTTGGGGGTGATTGCACGGTGGCTTTGGCCCGGCCATGGATCGTCTTTGTAACTTTCATGTCCTTCTTTGAACAGTTTGCTACAACGCTTCACAGTGGCCAATTAAACGCAATGTTCCACGCATACGGCAGCCATACGGCGAATAATTTCTTTTTGGGAAACATCTTCATTTGTCAAAAACCTCACGATACCAAGCTGTTAAACTTTTGGAGTGTCCATTATGTCACGCAATCATGTTCAACCCAGTGTATGAGAGCATTAAAGAACATTTAACCTCACCTCTGCATGTCACTTGTAAATGAGATGCGTATGTGCTACGCGCATGCCTCTAAAATAATGAACCGAACCATTATTGCGTGGCGCGGGTTGTCTCACTTTCATTTGACTCGCCTTCGTACATTAGAAATGCGAAGATACGATGGAATATACAAATGTGAAGATACAGATTGATACAAGGCAAAAAATTGTCACTGGAAACAAAGTTCACTGTGCATATACACAAAACCTCGCAACAAGATGTCTAAATATACGTATAAGTCTCCAATGAATTACGTACCTAAGAAAAAACCACTATATATAATGCATCAAACAAGGCAAATAAACAGGTTGCGCAACCACAGATTCACAGATCACAGCACCCCCCCCCCCCTCGCTGCACTCCCAAAATGTATCGCGTGCGACAGAAGGCGGCGCGCTTCCTCCCCGCTTTTCTCCCTTGCGCACACAAGACTGAGCCACCATCGTCGGCTCAACCCCTCCCCCTCCCCCCACGCTTTCCCTCGAACATAGAGCATGCGGCGCGCGGTCACGATGTTATCGCCCTTGGCTTTTATTTATACGGAATATGAGGGCAACGGCAGGAATGCGCCTGGAGTCTTCGTATAGCTGCTATCGCAATAATATAATAGTATCCGGTAGCTGAAGCGTCCCGTGGCCCATTACTTTCCGCAAAAGAAGTAACAAAATCGAACTTTCACCATGCGACAATTCGCTGCGCCGCAACAATGTCTTCTTTTATTTCTTTTGTGGGGCGGGGGGCGGCGAAATAGAATAGCGCAAAGGAAAGCATGTTGGCTACAATCGAATGCCTATTTTGGGCACGTAGTGTGCCTACCGAAGGAATATCGAAGAAAACGTGTGACGCTTGGTCCAGAAAAAAATATACGCATACTGCTCGGTATCCTACACCGGCGAGACAAAATTTTCTGGAGAGGTTGCGCTCAAGCGAATGCGTTGCAATCCGTCGAGTCCCCGCAGTGCTGGATGCGAGCGACTATGCATTGTTTCTTTTTTTCGTCTGCTAGCTAGAAAGCGTCCAAAACTCTGCCAGGTGAAAATGCAGTCGGCCAGAGAAAAATGAACGCGCATCCAAGTGCGCCGCGCGGTTGTCGATGCAGCACGAGAAAAACGCATGCGCTCTGGTTGGATTGACAGCTCATGGGCTGCCGATCCAACCAGATAGAAAGGTAGAAAAATAAATAAGAACTTAAATAAGTCTAGATAAATAAGAATAAATAAATAAATAAATAAATAAATAAATAAATAAATAAATAAATAAATAAATAAATAAGAATAAGTCTAGGTAGAAAAATAAATAAGAACTTAGTTACAATGGTGGCTTTAGTGTATTGACATGGAGGCTTTGGCGCAGGTGAAAAAAAATGTTCATATTCTTTTCTGTGACCTGATGGCACAAATGAACCACCGCAACGCTTTGTCTCATCGGACCTCGCTGCGTGCTTTGTCAACTTGTCTGATAGTATGTTGATTTGGCTTGTCTCGTTGTATGACCCGATGTACGACTTTAGAAAAGTCGATGCACCTTTGGCGTCAAATGTTTACCACAGCATTAAACCCACAAAGTTTCGGAATTGAAAATATAAAGCACGACTTTGGAAATGTCAATGCACCTTTCGCATCAAAATGTTATGAGAACTTTATACCCACAAAGTTTCAGAATTGAAATCTAGGTGCTCCATAGATACCGCGGCCTCTGCGAGATGCCGAGACGAGCCCGCTCGCCATCAAAACGCCTTTGAAATTTTGTGCTCGGTGGGGCTCCTTGCGTTACGATATGCGAGTCCCGATGCATGGGCGTTTCCGCGAAATCCAGCCCGATTTCTCAATGTTTGCGCTAAAATGTCTTTTCGAGTGTGAATTAAGGACATTTTAGAAAAAATCGAGCATGATTTCCGGCACCCGGAGGTGTTTTGGTCGGCGGCGCATGAGAGCACGAAAAAATTTCGGGGGGGGGGGCTGAAGCCCCATAAGACCCCCCCCCTGGCTACGCCCCTGATGCCGTCGATACCTCAACAAGATGAAATCTTCTATCTTTCAATTAAACATGTCACACCAACGGAATCAATAAGTATTAAATCCATGGGTAAAAATTCAGATGTACAAGGATGAGGGAAAACATTCGGCAAAGTAGAGGAAATACACGAAGGAAAAATATCATTTAACACTTTGCAGCAGTCACCCTGGTGTATTGGAGTGTTGTGATAATCGCAAAGATCTACTGTATTCGGCTTATTCCCGCTGACCACATTCCAAAATTTACTTGGATTAACTCTAAGAAGGAGCGGGAGCGTCTGCTGGGAGAATTTTTTTTTTGCTTCAGACGAAATTTGTTTTTAATCCGTCTTAGCGGTGGCGTAAGCATGCCAGCGTTCGGCCGTTTGGGGTGCCTTGACCCGCCGGAATAGTCTTTTTTTCTTATGCAGCAGGTGCCGCAGACGCACGTTAAACCACGGAGCATGAGAGTTAGATATGATGCGTTTCTGAAGGATGAATTGATTATTAAGTCTTTTTCAACCTTACCAGATTTGGTCTAACCCTTATCGGCCCTTATCAACGTTATCGCAGTTGATACGATCTGTATCAACCATTATCTATCATTATTCACATCATCGGATATGATCCGACCTTTATCAGCCTTTATTGCTCCTTATCAACCTTATCGAAATTGCTCCGACAATTATAAGCCTTTATCGCTCTTTAGCGCCTTATCCATCCGCGTCGAACCATAATTAATTTTGCTGAGGCCAACATATAACCCCTCATGGCTCCTTATGATTCTTATAAACTCATTGACTGCTTATCTGGCTGAGTTGCGCTCCGCGAAGCGTATGAGCCCCCAGAGGTGGGTGGCATTTCCGTCGATGAAGGAACGCCCCGAAGGAAGGCGCATCCCGCGACCACTGAAACACATCGGAGATATGACGTGTTTGGCATAAATAAATTTGGCAAGTCCGAAATTTTCCTGAAGTCTACAAGGCTCTAAATCGTCACTACAGGTGGTCCTAAGACTGATTTTATTCCACCGTTACCAGATCTGTCAACAAGGCCTTTACACAAACTGTTCTTCTTTGACTTCGTGCGTCTGTCCTCCTTTTGCAGACCGTCGAATCGCATGAAATCTTTCAAGTTCAATGTCGAAATCCGTTCGGTTTGACGACAGCGATCATGAACACTTGGTAGCTTTCATTGCATCTGCGAGGGTGTCGTCGACGTTTCAGGCGAAATCTTCCCGACATGCTTCTTCCACCAGCGACTAAATCAATTTATGGCCTAAGAGACGCACCACGCATTCAGAAGAAAGTTTAGTGTCACATTGACAAACTAGATAGTGAGCGATGGAAGACATGCTGTGAATCACTGGACCTTTGCATGCCGCTTTCACGTAACTGAAGGACAGTGCGTGGTCTTCGTTCATAACCACAACAACGACACCCACCTTTTGTATGGCCCTCCATCTTGGCCAAACTGAGCTTGGTGTGGCGGAGAAATTCTATGAGAAAGCAACTGGCGAGCCTATCTACACCAACGTTGATGTAAGTGACCTCCCTGAGGCTGGGGTACCAGAAATGGACGTGTCCTTTACCATGGAAGAACTCGATGCTGCTCTGGGGGTTTCTAAACGATCATCTTCTCTAGGGCCTGACAGCATCACCTGTGCTGCCTTGGGACACCTTGGATCAGACTAGAAGACCGCTTTTGAACAGTTTTAAGAACCCATGGCATAGTGGTACAGTTCCCCGGCAATAGAATAAGTCGGCTGGTACCATTGCTAAAGCATGGAAAACCTCCGTTGGACTTTGCGGCATATCGCCCTATCGCTCTCGCCTGCTGCATCGGAAAGGTGATGTAACGGATGGTCCTTGGACATCACGAATGGTATCCCGAACGACACAATATCTACCCCGCTTCCATGGCAGGCTTTCGTCGGGATCGTTCCTCACCTGATAGCGTCATTGACCTGACAACGTTTGTGCAACAAGAGAAAAGCCGTAAGCGTATATCAGTTGCTCTCCTTTTTTACTTGAAAGGCGCGTATGACACCATTGCACATTACGCCATCAACTCCCTGGAAAATATTTGAATAGGCGGCAGCATGCTTCATTGGCTATCCGACTACATAACTCGCCGGTTGTTCTCTGTACAAACAAAAGATGGTCCCACAAGTCAACATTCCACATACTGCGGCATGCCTCAGGGAGGAGTATTGAGTCCCACGTTGTTCTATGTGACACTCATTGGACTAGCTGAAGTTTTATCTGAAACACTCTACCTCTCGATGTACGCAGATGACATTTGCCTTTCGACTTCTGCGGTTACTCGCCTTCAGGTGAGCGCGTGATAGAAGCGGGCATCAACCTTGACATCATCATACATTCAAACACAAGGCTTAAAAAAATTATGGGGTTTTACATGCCAAAACAGCTTTCTGATTATGAGGCACGCCGTAGTGGAGGACTCCGGAAATTTCGACCACCTGGGGTTCTTTAACGTGCACCTAAGTCTAAGTACACGGGTGTTTTCATATTGTTTTGTGTCTAGCACAATGGAGTAGTAAAATCAATGGAACTGAAGAGAAAGCGGTGAGGTAAGTCCACGAAAAGTACTCGAGGATCACTGAGCATCAACGCCGACTCGGCCTGACTGTATGGACTGAGAAATGTGCATTTATTGCATTCACACGTAAACATATGACGCCATACCCAGTCTCCATTAATGGACACATTATCACTTATAGAAAGACCCATCGATTCTTGGGTTTCATGATCGACCGAAATCATTCCTGGAGCCCTAATTGCACCTACCTGAAGAAAGAACTGTCGTCGGTTGCCCAGTTACTGAGATTCTTGTGCGAGAAAACATGGGGTGCATCTTTACGCTCCATGCTTCAGTTGTAGAGATCTCTATTACAGTATTATCTACGCTACAGCCATCCTGTGTTTTCCAGTAAGTGCAGGTCAAATGCACAAAAGGTATCATACACACTACCAACACTTCTAAATTTGTTTCTATAATCAAGTCTTGATATTTGTATAACTGATGTGCGAGCTTTATGTTCACAATTTGTCATTCAATCTTTCTTAAATAATTGAAGAGATTGAAGAGCGTTTTTCAGGAAGTTAGTGTTCTTGCGTTTATTTTTGGTGCATATTTCACATGTAGTCAATCGCTCTATATATATATATATATATATATATATATATCCTGTTCAGTCGCTGTTTGCCTTGTAAAGGAGGCTGCGGGCGCTAGTCAGGTCGCTTGCCTCTAAAGTGACTTATACCCGCAGTCTCCTCCATCACTGATGGAAGTAAAGGAGTTATTATTATTATTGTAAGGAGGTTTATTGGACGAGTCCAACAAACAGGCGGTAGCTCAGAACAGTAGGTCGGGAGAGCAAGATGGGGGTGTTCGAGTGCCGATCTCGTGCCCTCCGCTCTTGATGATGATCGGGATGTCATTTCTTCCTTTCTTCATTACAATTGCCCCCGTCGAGAAAGGTGGAGCCATCCTGGCGTTCTAACAGGTGGGGGGGGACAAGAGGGTCGAAGTACGGCTCGAGACGGTCTATGTGAACATCACGTCCACATCGACGACGGTCACCTTGCAGCGTAAAAGGTTCAATGACGTGGTTTACGGGCGAAGTAGTACGCTCGACGACGCGGTAGGGACCATGATAATTTGGGAGAAGTTTGGACGACAAGCGAGGGGCGCAGGGTGGTACAAGCAGCCACACAAGTGCTCCAGGAGCGAATGTTGCGGCAGGAGAGTGGTCATCATCGCGGGCGTTTTTCTGGCGTTGTTGGTCGGCTGTAATAAAGCGCTTGGCTAGTTGTCGGCAATCTTCAGCGTAACTGGCGGCTTCCGACAGGGGCGTGCACTCTGAGGCATCTGGTGCGTATGGCAGCAACGTGTCGATAGTGTGCGTCGGCTGGCGACCGCACAGAAGGAAGAAGGGGGAATACCCGGTTGTGACTTGCGTAGCGGTGTTGTACGCGTATGTCGCAAATGGAAGAACCAGGTCCCCGTTGAACTGATCAGACGCAACATGTGTCGCAAGCATGTCGCCCAGTGTCCGATTAAACCGCTCAGTGAGACCGTTCGTCTGAGGGTGGTAGGCACTACACGTCCGATGTACAATATTGCACTGGTGGAGAAGTGCTTGGATTACATCAGAGAGAAATACGCGGCCACGGTCACTGAGGAGTTCGCGAGGAGGACCGTGTCGAAGCACAAAACGCTTGAGAATAAAAGAGGCGACGTCCTGTGCTGTAGCGGTGGGAAGAGCAGCGGTTTCGGCGTATCGTGTAAGGTGGTCGACAGTAATGATACCCCATCGGTTTCCCGCCGTGGTCAAAGGTAAAGGTCCATAAAGGTCGATTCCAACGCGGTCGAATGGGCGGTCTGGGCATGGAAGGGGCTGTAATGAAGCTGCGGCAGGATGCGGTGGTTTTTTTCGTCGCTGACACTCGTGGCAGCCGCGAATGAACTTGCGGACAAAGCGACACATTCCGCGCCAGTAGTACCTTTGGCGTAAGCGTTCATAGGTCTTGAAGACACCGCCGTGAGCACACTGCGGGTCGGAATGAAAGGACGCGCAGATTGTAGAGCGCAGCGTTCTGGGGATAACTAGGAGCCACTTCCTACCATCCGGCGAGTAGTTGCGCCGGTACAGGAGGCCATCACGGATGCTGAAATGCGAAGCTTGGCGTCGCAGTGTTCGAGTGGTCGAAAGGGTGGGTGCCTCGGATAAAACGTCAAGAAGCGAAGCGATCCAGGGATCGTGGCGCTGTGCAGAGGAGACGGTGGCGACGTCAAGAGCTGACAATGGGTGGTCTATAGTGGATATGGACGCAGTTTCGGTGGATAGTGGTGACCGCGACAGTGCATCAGCATCGGCATGCTTGCTTCCGGAACGATATATAACGCGGATGTCGAACTGTTGAAGTCGAAGAGCCCAGCGGGCAAGGCGACCTGGCGGATGCTTCAACGATGACAACCAACATAATGCATGATGATCCGTCACTACATCAAACGTCCGGCCATATAAGTAAGGGCGGAACTTGGCAAGCGCCCAGACTATTGCCAAGCATTCTTTCTCGGTGACGCTATAGTTTGACTCAGTCTTGGTGAGCGTTCTTCTGGCGTATGCGACGACATACTCTGCCAACCCAGGCTTTCGTTGTGCGAGAACAGCACCGAGGCCGACACCACTGGCGTCTGTGTGCACCTCAGTTGCTTCCGTAGGATCGTAGTGGCGCAGTATAGGTGGTGACGTCAGGAGACGGCGAAGGGTGGAGAAGGCTTGGTCATACTCAGAAGACCATGACGAAAGATTGGAGGCGCTACTTAAAAGTTGGGTCAAAGGCGCAATTATAGAGGCGAAGTTGCGCACAAACCGACGAAAGTAGGAGCATAACCCTATGAAGCTTCGTAACTGCTTTAGAGTCGTCGGTTTTTCCTCAGCGACGCGTAATTCAGTTTCTTGACATTTCCTTGATCTTCGAACAAAATCATGTTTGTTGGCAGTACTCCCCATGATCTTCGAAGCCGTTGCCAAACTTTCAATCCAAGCATTCTAAATGAGTAAAAAACGGAATTGCCATGTCGTGCCTTATGTATTCCCTCACCACATCCTGCATGCACAAAATGAGCGCCAGTTTTAATGCGCAGGTCCGGCGCCTATTAGAAGCAGGTTATCCTAGTGTAGCGGTGGCTACTGTGGCTGAGCGCCTAAAGAAGTCGGTTTCGAGAGGGACGGACGTGATTACAGAATGCAGTAATAGCAAAAAAAGAGTAGTGGCTATTCCGTATATTCATTCAGTGTCGCACAGGCTTAAAAAAAGTTGCAAGCAGATATGATGTTAATGTTGCTTTCACTGCTCCCAATAAGCTAGGTAAGATATGCGCTGCCGTACAGAATAAAAAGGAGCGGGTAAAAGGCGAAAAGCGAAAACAGATATTTCTCCAGTGAAACACCATAAGCACAACAGTTTTACTGCCTGTCGTATGGGTGTGGTTTATAAAATTCCCCTTAGCTGTGGCCAGAGAGAGAGAGAGAGGGCTCTTTATTAGAAAAACAGAGAATTTTGCCGGCACGTATATAACCGCTGGCATGCTACTCTGTATAGGGATGGGGAATGGGATTAAAAGATTGCAGAAAAGAGTGGGAGAAAAAAAGGATAAAAGTAAATATGAAATGTCTGAGTGGACCTGATGCTAATAATTACAGGTGACATGGCGGGTAAATTTAGGCTTTTGTATAGGAAGGATGCAATTTTTAAAGCTTTCCTATTTGACTAATTTCTGTCAGGTATTTGAACAATAAATCCAAAACCCGTCGCTGTTTTGCAGGGCCGCGCATAGGACCTAAGATGCTCGGTAACGTTAACGGTTCGTGGCAAATCATGTCCATTTGGTGCTCAAAAAATTGTCTCTCGTCGCGGTACGCGGGGCATTCTAGTAATATGTGCTCAATTGTCTCTAAGTTGCGACAGTTATCACAGTATGGGTTAGTGGTAAGTCCTATGCGGTACAGATAATTGTTCGTGTATGCCACGTTCAGTCGAAGACGATGGTACAATGTCTCTAAGTGTCGAGGAAGTGGTCGTGGAATTTTCGGTCTCATTTCTGGGTCAATGTAACGTAGGAAGTTATCTTGGTGAAGCGGCAGATTCAAGATGCGGTCTTTTTCTTGATAGGCATACTTTTTGGCCATGTTTGAAGCTTCGGCTTTTGTAAAATATGTTCTTTTGAACTTTGCGGTATTGGAGTCCATTTCTGGCAGCTTCGTCCGCTCTTTCATTTCACGAAATGCCGGCATGGCCAGGTATCCACTGGAACTTTATGCAATGCCCAGCAATCTTAGCCCTGTGATCAAGATAAGCAATGTCAAATGCTGCTGGTTGATTATTGCAACGCTTGTGCCTGTTTCACATACTTTGTAGGGCTGCTTTTGAGTCTGAAAATCAGCCATGTCTTTGGCGGCTGCTGTCGAAGTACATACACAAGGGCCTCCTTAATGCCATATAGCTCCGCTGAAGTAGATGATGTCGCTCGCTCAAGACGAAACGAGAATCGTTGCCCTGTAGAGGGAACAAAAAGTTCGCATGATGAACGATGTGGAGTTGTAGAGCCATCTGTGAAAATGTGCGTTGCGGCTGCGTATTCTTTGTGCATATATTCTAAAGCTATCTGATAAGTCGCTGCTTGAGGCATTTTCTTTTTCGCACTGATTCCAGGTATATATGGCACGATTTCCAGTGGGGACAGTGTCCATCGTGAAATGTTTCGCGGCATAATTTGTGACGCCTGAGCAGGAATTGAAATAGATATTCTTCCGACGGCCTGCCCAAAGCTAGATGTAGCACGGTTTCTGGAAATATCCTTTAAAAAGTGAGTCTTCGTATAAATGAGTCTTCGTATCGTAAAAGTGAGTCTTCGTATAAATGTATCCGAAGTGTCTCCTGCGAATATAGCACTTCCAGAGGCAGGCATCCGGCTTCTGCTACAGTCCCTGAGCGGGACGACCCCTTCGGAAGGCCAAGACATACGCGAAGGCAGTTGTTTCGTGCTGCCTCTAGTTTTCTCTTGCTCGTGGGCGATATTTTGTGCAGGATCGGGAGGTAATATCGTAGTGTTCCGTCGACGTAAGCCTTATGGAGGAGCACCATTGATCGACGGTTGCTGCCCCACTGTGATCCGGCTAAAAATCGGAATACGTGCGACGCCGAGGAAATCTTCTCACCCAGTTTTTTCACTTGGGGCGACCATGTGAGGTTCCTATCGATCGTCACTCCAAGAAACCTTTGCGTCTTGACCTATGGAAGGGCACGACCATTCAAGACTAGTGGGTATTTTTCCATACTTTTCCGCGTGAAAGCCATGGCAACGCTTTGTCGGGGGACAATTTCAGACGCCTTCGGATTTTGGTAGGCCGATATATTTGCTAGCGCTCGCTGGAGGCGTTGTTGGGTGGTACTGCGGGAACGCGCCGCACTTCAAATGCAGATGTCGTCCGCATACAGTGTGATTTTGACGCCAGGGGGCAGGTTTCTTTTCAGATGGATGAGGACTAAATTAAATAATACCGGGCTTAACACAGCTCCTTGTGGCACTCCCTCCTCGACGGCATAAAGCGCCGTGGGGCCATCCGGGGTACACATGAAAAGTTGGCGTCCTTGAAGATAGTCTTCAATCCATGCGTAGAACCGTCCTCCAAGACCAAGGGTTTCCAAAGCGTCAAGTATTGCTTTATGATACACCGAATCATATGCTGCCTTAATGTCTAAAAATAAAGCAGTATGTATGTTTCCAGAGACCAATTCCTCTTCAATTGATGAGACCAAGGCAATGACATTATCAATTGCGGATCTATTTTGCCGGAAGCCATTCATTTCCTCCGGGTAAACTTTTGCAGTTTCCAGGAACCAATTTAGACGTTTGTAGATCATTTTTTCGAATAGCTTCCCTACGCAGCTAAGCAGAGATATGGGTCTGAAGGAGGCGTAATTTGTTGGCTGCTTCGCTGGTTTCAATATAGGAATGACTTTCGCAAGCTTCCATTCCGTAGGAACCTCCCCAGTTATCAATGAGGCGTTGTAATACTCCAGAAGGCGTAGGCGAGATGTGTGGCATAGATTTGCGAGCGCTTCATAACTCACGCCGTCATGGCCAGGTGATGATCGCTTGTTTACGTCGCCGATTGCTGCCGTGAGCTCTTCGATGGTGAATGGTAAGTCAGGTAGGATAGCTCGAGGTGGTCTAGGCTGACGACTTGCAATTTGCCGCAAAGGTTGTGCCCCGTTGGAAAGGAGCCTGCAGTACCGCTCTGCCACCTCTTTCAGGGATGCGCGCTCATGTAATGAGAGAGCGATAAAAGGATAAAGCTGTTGCGGCTCTTTGCGAATGCCTCTGACGACTCGCCAGATTTTGCTCAGCGGTTGTCGTATGTCCAGTGTCCCACAAAAGTTCCTCCACCTTTTTCGGTCCAGTTTGGTGGGGTAACGTCGTATATGTCTTTGTGCCCGTCGACAAGTCCTGAGGTCTTCGATATTCGATACGTAGAGCCTTTCTTTCGGCACGCCTTCGAATGGCACATAACCCTTCAAATTCCTCGTCGTTTGTTGGTACATTACAATGCTTAGTGGCAGAGCGGGTACTTTGTTTGAGGCAATGAGCTATTGTCGGTATTATTTCTGTATTCGTAGTCGAGGCTGTGATTCTTTTGTCCACGGCTGCTGTGTAAGCTTCCCAGTCTACCGACTTCAGTTTCACTTTTCTGGGCGACGTCCGAAAACGAAGGGCAGAGATTAGGATCGTGTAGGGATCACTACCTCGAGTCTCGAAATCTGTACACCATCCGAACATAGGGGCCACTTGACTTGATACGAATGTGACGTCAATGCAGCTAACAGTCGTCGGATTTTTCAGGTATGTTATGCTGCCATCGTTCAAGGGCTCTATATTGTATTTTGCAAAAAGCTTCGCCAGCTTGGCACCCCGAGCACATGTATGTGAACTGCCCCAGATCTCGTTATGTGCGTTGAAATCGCCACAAATACTACGTGGAGACTAAGTGTTTGTCAACAAGTTTTCCAATATTGTCACGTCGAAAGGTGATCCTGGTTCCAAGTAGACGCCGATCAGGGTAAACACTTTGGATGCAATCACTGTGGTTGCGCAAATATATTCGTTCTTGTCACGTGGTGCTACGTCAATCGCAGAGGCCGGTATGTCGTTGCGAAATCCAACGAGCAGTCGGCTAATTCCATTTTGCCGCCTTGAATGATGAAAATAATACCCCTTTATCCTAAAGTGCTCGTCGACGCGAGACTCGGACATGACTAAAAAAAGGAATCGGTACACTCGCGTAAGATGCTTAAAGTCTGCTAACTTCGAGCGCAATCGAGGCTATTCTCCGTGCCAGCCCATCGTTTAAAATCATCCCTGAAGTAGAGGCCGTCCTGGCTTTGGAACCGCTAGTGTCGTCTTCTTTCACGGCGCAAAGCCATGATTCCTCGCAGTAGCAACTATGGCTTCGCCAACAATCGTCTCACAAGCGGTGTCCACCAACAAACACTTCCGCACATGTACTATATTCCAGTGGAACGCTGTGGCCAGTTCTACGTAGGGAAAACGGGATCGTGTATCAATCAGAGGCTAATGGAACATAAAAGGTTGTTAACCGGTGGATCACCTTGTAATCTTTCACTACATTGCCGAGATTGTAACTGCACGCCAGAGTTAGATGAATGCGTGATATTGTATAGGCATAAGAATGAAGGTACGCGTCTTATGGTAGAGGCATGGCATATCTATAATGGTGGAAGTGCGTGCGTGAGTCAGCCTTCGATTACTTTACATAAGGAAAAGATTAGGTGTCTTAAAAGTTATCTCTCACGTAGACCGGCACGTGTACCCGACTGACACGTGGTGTTACCATTACTAAGCATGCGCATATGAGTTTTGTGTCTTTCTTTTTTCGCCTCTGTGCTCCCTTCAGTTGATAGGCGGCGTTCGTGTTGTCCATTTCTGTACTCTTGTGTCCTGTCTGCACGCCTCACTTCTTTTTTGCATAATGAATTCTTACCAACTAGCTCAGCTATCTGTCGTTATAATAAACACACACACACACACACACACACACACACATATATATATATATATATATATATATATATATATATATATATATATACATATATATATATATATATATATATATATATATATATATATATATATATATATATATATAATTCAATGAGAAGTTCTGTAGGTCCGGTGCATAAGTAGATTTAGAAACGAAGGTGCGCACTTACGAAAATTGCATCTTTAATGTTTGTAACGTTTCGGCCGTGGCACGGCCTTCGTCAGAATAAACATACATACAAGCGCGCAGCCGCTTTTATGGGCATGCGCACGTGGGCGTAATCAGTAGTACATGCACGTGTACACTTGCAAATAATAATAATAATAATAAAAAAAAGTACAGCAGCAAATATAACTTAAGCACGATAAATGATATGCATTAAATATCATTCACGTGAAATGATGATTGTACATGAAGTACAGCATGATATCGATTGCGATATGGCAAAACTGATTTGGCATGCTTTGTCAATTCTTTACAAGGACAGGGACATCAAGATATGGCAGAAAGGCACGACACTTTTCCTACGCTCTCGTTAATACCGGATGACACAGTGTTAAATTTGTGGATGAGAAAGGATTCTCGTACCTCTCGATCATGGTGCGATTTGAAACCTGATTGTATTATGGTTACACTGATATTGTCAAACGCATGACCTGGCAGTCGAACATGTTTAGATAATGGCAGGTGTGGCAAGCTGTTAACGTGTGATTTGTGGTTATTGAATCTGACACGAAAGGATGTTTCGGTCTGACCGATATACTGCATATGGCACACTGAACATTCAAGCAGATAGATGACGTTAGCGCTGTCGCAAGTGTTTCACGAACTAACCTTATCCTAACACACTCTGCATCTATTCCTAACGTGTCCCACATTCTCAGGAAGCATTATAACTTACTAACACAAAGCGACCGTCTTAAACACATTTTCACGGAATCGCCAAGGGTTGTTTATCGTCGCTCTAGAAACCTGCGTGACCTAGTAACCTCTTCCAAGACTAAATCGATTGCTCCTGCTGGTTGTCATCCCTGCAATAAGCCCCGTTGTAAAGTTTGTACACACATGACCACATCAAAGACTGCTAGAAGCACTACATCCAATTTTTCTGTTAAAATCAACGGCGACTTCACTTGCGACAGCGCTAACGTCATCTATCTGCTTGAATGTTCAGTGTGCCATATGCAGTATATCGGTCAGACCGAAACATCCTTTCGTGTCAGATTCAATAACCACAAATCACACGTTAACAGCTTGCCACACCTGCCATTATCTAAACATGTTCGACTGCCAGGTCATGCGTTTGACAATATCAGTGTAACCATAATACAATCAGGTTTCAAATCGCACCATGATCGAGAGGTACGAGAATCCTTTCTCATCCACAAATTTAACACTGTGTCATCCGGTATTAACGAGAGCGTAGGAAAAGTGTCGTGCCTTTCTGCCATATCTTGATGTCCCTGTCCTTGTAAAGAATTGACAAAGCATGCCAAATCAGTTTTGCCATATCGCAATCGATATCATGCTGTACTTCATGTACAATCATCATTACACGTGAATGATATTTAATGCATATCATTTATCGTGCTTAAGTTATATTTGCTGCTGTACTTTTTTTTTATTATTATTATTATTTGCAAGTGTACACGTGCATGTACTACTGATTACGCCCACGTGCGCATGCCCATAAAAGCGGCTGCGCGCTTGTATGTATGTTTATTCTGACGAAGGCCGTGCCACGGCCGAAACGTTACAAACATTAAAGATGCAATTTTCGTAAGTGTGCACCTTCGTTTCTAAATCTATATATATATATATATATATATATATATATATATATATATATATTGTTACGGTTAATGTTCAACTGGCTTTATTCAAAGGACGAAAGGACGAGATTGATGGTAAAGTCAAGATGTCCTGAGGCTGCACCAGCTCACGTCTTCTTCCTCTTCTCCTCGCCCGGCTCATGCCGTAGCAATCCCCGGTTGCCAGACGAAGCCCGCTGGACAAGTCCAAATCACTCGGAAAGCGTAGGGTCAAACCGCTTAAGACGGGCAACATGTACTAACTGGGTCCGGCTAGACCGACGACCAGCCGACGGCAAGCGTGCCACCACGTACGTCAAGTCACTCAAGCGATCTACAATGACGAATGGGCCCGTGTACTGGGGTAAAAACTTTTCGCATAAGCCACGTTTACGTTGCGGAGTCCATAACCACACAAAGTCTCCTTTGGCGTACGAGACAGCCGACACGTTTTAGACGCCTTTTTTTTACAAGCCTAAAACAGTCATGACATACCAACTCGCCCAAACTGCCACGCTTTTGTCATAGCGCTCTTTCGATCGGTTTTGCGATGCCACAGTACGAAGACGAGCGATACGCCTGGCTTCTTCGGCAAGACAAAGCGTCTTGGCAACAGAGTACTCGCTGTGAAAGTCAAACGGTAGTATAGTATCAATGCAGCTTAGCGGTGAACGTGCGTAAAGGAGATAAAAAGGACTGTAATCGGTCGTCTCATGCTTTGCAGTATTATAAGCATAAGCGATGAAGGGGAGTACGTCATCCCAGTCCTTGTGATCAGAAGATACGTACATGGCCAGCATGTTAGTTAGAGTTCTGTTCGTACGTTCTACAAGCCCATTTGTCTCAGGGTGATAAGGCGTTGAATGACGGAACTGCGAACTGCAGAGACGAAGCAGTTCTTCTACGGCGTCCGCAACGAACTGACGACCGCGATCGCTAATGATTACACGGGGGGCCGGGGGGACCATGTCGAAGAATAATGAATCGAATCAAAAACGTTGCAACGGACGCAGCTGTTGAAGATGGTACGGCCGCCGTTTCCGCGTAGCGGGTCAGATGGTCGACACATACGATCACCCATCGGTTGTCGTTAGATGATCGGGGAAATGGGCCCAGAAGATCGATACCCACTTGTTCAAATGGCAGGCGAGGCGGCGGCAGAGGTTGGAGAAGACCTGGCGGAGCGGTCGTACGGCGCTTGTAGCGTTGACATTGTTCGCAACTGGCGACGTAGTGCTTGACTGTGTCCAGCATTCTGGGCCAACAAAAACGATCCTGTGTCTGGTTCAAAGTTCTGATGAAACCTAGATGGCCAGAGGTCACATCGTCGTGCATGGCTCTCAGTATGTCCGTTTGCAGACTTTGCGGCACCACCAGAAGGAAGCGTGCGCCTTTAGCCGAATAATTGGTCTTGTAAAGCAGGCCATCACGGACACAAAATCGACCGGTGGCTCCAGGACGCGATGCGGCTACAAACAGAGGTTCCAAACTAATGTCATTTTCCTGCTCTGCTTTGAAAGTCATCGAGTCTGGGAATGTAGAAGAAATAGGAGCAAAACAGTCATCAAAATTATCTACGTCACACTCCGTCGTCGTCAGAGGAAGGCGGGAGAGACAGTCCGCATCTGCGTGGCGACGCCCGGACTTGTAGGAAATAACGAAGTCGTACTCCTGCAGTCGAAAAGCCCAACGTGCCAGTGGTCCACTAGGGTCACGGAGATTCACCAACCAGCACAACGCGTGGTGGTCAGTAATGATAGTGAACGGGCGTCCGTAGATATAGCGCCGAAATTTGTGGACAGCGAAAACAGCTGCCAAGCATTCTTGCTCGCTCACACTGTAATTGCTTTTCGCCTTAGTCAAAGAGCGACTAGCATAAGCCACAACGTGTTCAGCTCCTTGATGACGTTGCACAAGTATGGCACCGATGCCGATGCCGATGGCATCAGCGTGCACTTCCGTAGGTGCGGATGCATGGAAATGACGCAATATGAGCCCTGACGTTAGTAGAAATTTTCGCTGATGGAACGCGTCGTCGCAAGCCGATGTCCAGTTGAAAGTGACAGCTTTTTGGAGAAGACATGTTCGGGGGTACACCACGTCGGCGAATCTTGGAACGAAGCGACGAAAATACGAGCACAGGCCCAAGAAAATCCTCAACTCCCGCACTGACTTCGGTGCTTCGAAGGAGCTGACTGCCTCAATCTTCCGTGGATCTGGCCTCGCACCGTTTTTGTCGACCAGATGCCCAAGTACTAACGTCTCGGTTTCTCCGAAACGACATTTCTTGGAATTTAAGATCAAGCCGGCTTGTTTGACACAATCCAGAACAAGATTGAGATGGCTGTTATGCTCACTCAATGTGCTGCCAAAAATCACCATATCATCGAGGTAGCACAAAGAAATTTCCCATTTAAGTCCTCGGAGGATAGTATCCATGAATCGTTCGAATGTTGCTGGCGCGTTACAAAGGCCGAAAGGCATAACGTTAAATTCATAAAGACCGTCTGGTGTCACGAAGGCCGTTTTCTCCTTATCGTCTGGCTGCATGGGTATCTGCCAATACCCTGATCGTAAATCCAGTGATGAAAAGTAGGCAGCGGAATGTAGACAATCGATGACATAATCAATTCTAGGAAGCGGATACACATCCTTTTCGGTGACCGCATTCAGTTTCCTGTAATCAACGCAAAACCGCCACGATCCATCCTTCTTCTTTACTAAGATTACTGGTGCTGCCCACAGACTAGAAGACTCTTGAACAACATTTTTCCACAGCATGTCTTTCACCTGTCCAGCAATAACTGTCCTCTCTGTTGAAGAAACGCGGTAAAGCCTTTGCCGAATGGGGTGCGCAGATCCGGTGTCAATTCTGTGGCGAGCACGAGAACGCGGGAGTGAAGCCTGCTTGTCGCCTTGTGTGAAATCGAACACAGAAAGATGTGACCACAAAACTTGTGCGAGAGCGCGGCGCTCATGTGAGGGCAGTGCCTTGTTGATCATTCGTAGGATCTGCTCTTCAGAAATGGGCTTCTTCAATTTTCCACTTCTGGCTACCCGCGGGATGCCAGAGCCAGCCAGAGCGTCTTCGTTTTTCTCGCGTTGCTCCGCCCACCGCGCTACGAACTTTCGCCGGGCGTTCGTTTTGCTCGCGCTGGACGGTTCTGGCTACCCGCGGGCTGCCAGAACCTGCGAAGACGATTTTGGTCTGGCTGCTCTCTGGAAGTTCTCTGGCTAGCAGACGACTAAAAGAGGCGATGGGCACTCGCCGCCATCTTTACGGGGACTTCACGGATTGCAACGCGGGCGCTTGAGGACTTAAATTTACCTCGCTCAGCCAACTGTCTACGGTCATCTTCGGATTTCCTTACTTCTAGCGTTATCTTTTTAGGTGCTAATGCTCCGTTCCGCATCGCGAAGCGGTGTGATACGAGCCGTGGTGAACCGTTTGAAGCTTTCGTGTGTGTGTATGTGTGTGTGTCCTGATTGCTTCTTCGCGGCGGTGAACAGCGCGCCGCGCTCTCATGCGTGCATGTTATCTACATCGTGTTCCACGCAAGTTGTAGACGCTCATTCACACATTGCGGTACATTTTGGGTTCGTATTTCTCTGGTGGCGTTCCTTTTGACATATCTCGCGTATGTACATCTTTCCTTTCTCTGCAGTTAGCGAAGGCTTTGCAGCTAGCCCGTGTTCGCTCCGTCTCTCCGTCGTATGCTTAGGTGGCAGCTCGAAACCGATATGTGTTTGAACTGCAAGCCGTTGATCTAAGAATACACTGATTGCACTCGGTACATTTAGACACACGTACATTGGCTTATCGCTCTCATGATTGCGACCAATGTTGTTTTTCGTGTGGAACGTTTCGCTGGTCACAGGCGACGTGCATTTTCACGCGCCAGCCGCGTCCCCAGCTCCTTAAATGAGAAGCACCATCAGCCGCAACAAACCTTCTGAAATCGAAGCACAAGCAGGTCGGCGCGAAATTTTATGCGTATGAGACGTACCCCATAACCTGCTTTTTCATGTCTTGTGATGACACAACGCTAACTCATCAATGTCGCCGGTGGTCAACGTGATCGCTGAGAGCAGGGATCCTCCAGCCATCGCTTTCGAGTATACAATCACGATTTCACGTCTTGTCATCCGCCGCGTCGGAGGCCATTTGTTGCGCGGCGCAAGGCGAAGTTGGCCGAGTACGCGTCCTGCGCCGAGTCGCGCGAAAGTGATCGTATCCCTGAATGCAACTATATATTTTCAAGCTGGCAACGCATAAATGGGCCGACTACGCCAAGCGCGCCAGCCTCGCCGGGCGCTGCCATACTGGTAGCATGTTTGCATTTGGCCAGCTGAATCGGCGTTCGATTTTGCAAACTTCGGGCAGGTTCGGGTTGTCTTGGGATCCCAGCCCACGTGACTTCCTGTCAGAACCGGAACTAGCTGGCTGCCGTCTGGCTCCCAGCGGGCTGCCAGAACTGCGAAAATCGAAGAGGCCCATGCTTCGCTGGGGATCGCTAGTATGAGACTGCTCCTCCTCGCTTAGAACTGTAATGGAGCCTAAAGTAATCTCGTCAAATTCAGCGAGCTTCATATCCCGCGGGAGAATGGCAGGGATGCAAGAACAATTGAAAGCCCACAAATTTGAGGCGCCATTCACTACTCTCACGACAGAGCGTGGTACAAGTACATCTTTCTTTGCGCAGCTCGATGTAAGTGGCTGGACTTGCGCGTCAAACGATGAAAGGTCGGCAGCAACGAAATTGACAGGGATACGTGACAGCGACCAAAGCGGTAGCAGCAAATCGTTCGAAACAACACAATAGTTTTTCACTGGTAAGGATGTGTCGGCAAGGGTGGCGAGAAGTGCGCTATTCAAAGTAATTTCGCCTGTGCCACAGTTAACGGATGCACCACAATCCTGAAGAAAGTCAATCCTGAGAATCACATCATGAGTGCATCGCGGTAGTACGTGAAATTCTGTTTTAAGTTCTTCTCCTCCGATTAATGCAACACAAATACCAAGGGGAACTAGGCACTCTCCACTGACACCACGAAACGTCACACCATCATTCCACGGGAACATAACTTTCCGACCCAGCCTCTCTTTGAAAGTCACACTCATGACGGAAACGGTAGCACCAGTATCCACTAATGCTCTCGCAGGTATACTATCAATTAACACACGCACTTTGTTCTTCACCATCATAATAGGCAGAGGAGTATTTCGCAGAGACGCAGACTGTCCGGCGACCTTACCTCCATCGGCCTCGCCGGCTAGTTTTCCGACGGCGGTGGAGACGTAGCACGTCGCCGTGGTGACGGTGAACGGCGTTGGCGACTGGCTGGGGCGTCAGGCTGCGGTCTGAAGCTGGCGAGCCACTCCTACTATACTGACGGAAGGTATTCCGAGGTGGCGCGCCTGTGGTGTTTGCAGGGTCTATCGGCCAACGGTCGTCATAACTATCACGTCCAAAACTAGGCCAAGTTGGTGGTGGGCCATATGTTATTGTCTGTCGGCGCCGGCGACAAAAACGAGCAATGTGTCCTGAGGCACCACAGCTGTAACATACAGGCGATGCGCGACCGACGTTGTATGCCTCGGAGTCAACCCTGGGACGCTACGAATAATAAACGCGATCTTCCGAATTCCGATTCGTGGTGGTAGCTCGACGAGTTCGTTGATCATGCGTCATGTCGTCGGAAAAGGTACGTCGGTGCAGTCGCAGCTGATCGACTCGACAGTCTGCAACGCCTGGCATGGCAGACAATGCTGACACAGCAGATGCATGTTCTTGAGGTTGGTTGGAAGCGCAACGAAGCTGTTCGACATCCGCCCCTTTGGTGTGTCGTTCAAGTTCTTCGCGGACAATTTGCCTTATAGTTGCCGCAAGGTCAAATTGAAAACCGTAGTTGTCGTTTTCGTCAACACTTACCACCATTGTGACATTTGCTAGCCTGCCAAACTTTGGCGTGATACGGCGCAGCTTCAAGGCCTCAAATGTGCGGCAATCCTTGATGAGGTCGGCGACTGAGGCGAGACTCTCCTTTCCGATTAAATAATTGTAAACATCCTCGGCTATGCCTTTGAGAAGGTGTCCAACCATGTCCTCTTCGGACATTCGAGGATTCACAGTCTTACAAAGCTTCAGGATCGCCTCTATGTACGTAGTACAGGTCTCACCTGGGACTTGAGCGCGCTGAAGCAATGTCTGCTCGGCCCGCTTCCTTTTCGTGGTGGAATCGCCAAAGCACTCTGTGAGGTGAGTAACGAAGCTGTCCCACGTTGAGAACGTATCTTCATGATTCTCGAACCACACAAGCGCAGTGTGTGTGAGGAACAGAACCACATTGTTGAGCTGAGTCGTGGAGTTCCAGCCGTTGTACTTGCTCACACGCTTGTAGTAGGTGAGCCATTCCTCCACGTCCTCGCCGAATTTTCCAGAGAAAGGGCGGGGCTCCATCTGATGCAGCCAGGCGCCGGTTTTTCGCACTGGAGCAGCGGGACATCGGGATCTCAAGTGGTGTTGGAGGCAGTAGAGCGAGGCGTCGGCTCCGGCTTGGCACTTGCTGCAGCAGCTCCGTCGTCTTGGTCGACGTACCCCGCACCTCCACCACAAAACTGTTACGGTTAATGTTAAACCGGCTTTAGTCAAGGGACGAGATTGATGGTAAAGTCAAGATGGCGTTCTGAGGCTGCACCAGCTCACGTCTTCTTCCTCTTCTCCTCACCCGGCTCCTCACCCGGCTCATATATATATATATATATATATATATATATATATATATATATATATATATATATATATATATATATATCGTGACCGGCTTCCCACACTTCACATACACCTTTTTCCCACTTTGACACTTCTAATGGCAACCCTTTAAACTGGAAGTGGGCTTCACGCCAAGTTACCTATAGCTTCGCTTGGCATTATCAAGAATGGCGAACTGCGAAACAAGATTGCCACACAGTTACGACAGGGCGACACGACGCGCACCTCTCCCTCTCCGTCGCTGCAGCTGGGAGGCGTTCAAAGAAGCGGCCTTTGCGCTGGAATCCGCCGCCTTCCACCCGCCCCATCGACATTGTGACGGGACTAGTTCGGCGTGTGTGAACAATGATTCCAGAGTTCCCCAACGCGGGGCTGATTTGACACGCATGGACAAGCTGCCGTGGGGACGACGTATTTTGGTGCGTCGCACGCTTCGGCCTAGCACGGAACAACGAGCGACCCTCGATCGGCGCCGATAGTTCCCGGAACGGCACCCCGCCAACGCCGTCGTCGGGCATCAGAGCGCGGTTGCCTTTGTGTCTGTAAACTGACCTGCAGAGCAGCGGCGAGTTGGTGATGAGTAAACGAACAGTCGCCGCGTCGTAGGACCGGCGGATCGAGTGTATAAAAACTGTGGTTGTGCGAATGCTGAGGACACTTCTCTTGAGCAGTCATGTTAGACTGAGTCACTTCTCTCATGCAGTCCTGTTGGACTAATACTCTTTTTCTCAAGCAGTCATGTTAGACTGATTTAGTTTCTGTAAATAAACCCTTTTCCTCGTTCTCGATGAGAAACAGTTCTTCACTTCATCAACGATCTCAGCGTAAATAAGTTGGACGACGGCATGGGCCAGCTACCTTCGAATTCATGCCGTACTCCAATCTTGGCAAAGGACAACGGACGATGGGATTGAGCCCCCAATCCTGACAGCATTTGTACAGACAGCTCTCGTCGTATGTGAACCATAGGAGTGCATTTCATTCGCTGTACGTCACGTATGTGACGCCAGTGTAGCCGGACATATTGAATCAATCTGTCTACTCCGATCGCGCTTTCGAAAGAAAGCGAGTCGCATGCCGAGATTCTTCTAGTCATCCTGGGTTCCTACGCTAAACTAACAAATGATGCTTGCTGCCTGTCAATAAGTGTTGGCCGAAAAAAGTTAGCCAGAAACGTCGTTTTCAACAGCGAAGCTCAGCAATAATTTTTTTTCTGGTATGTTGCCTGTGGGCAACATTGGTCAATAAAAGGTCAACTGTTGGCATCAATAGCATACCCTTAGGATGGACGTTGAATCCTTCTATCAAGCGGAAGCTTGAGCTCAAGAGCTGATATATATATATGGAAACGGAGAAATCGTTTTTCTGGGCGAGTACTGCACCGATTATGATGAGCTTTTGATGCAATAAATGAAAAGGCTAAATTCTCGTTGCTGTGAAATGCAAACTTGTTAATTATGCAACCCTTGTTTAAAGGAAGGTTCTTGAAAACCAAAAAAACAATAAAAAGCTCAACTTATGTTTGCAACTGTGTAACTCAGCCAAGAGAAAAAGATATCACAGTTCTGTAAAATCCACCTTTGAATAGATATAAAATGCGAAAAAAGATTTCTATTATACACTGCTTTGCGATCTACTGTTCATTTGTAAATAAGACTTTTGCAAACCTTATTAAACATAGTAACAATTTCATGTAAGTTGTCGATTTATGTATCAAGTTTGTCTTTTTAGATGCTCTAACAGATGCAGTTTACAGAACAGCGATATCTTGCTGCAAAGTTACGAATTTGTAAATTTCGTGCTTCAATGTTATTTGAAGATTGCCAATGTTCTGGAATTTTCGTAAAATATTCCTGGAAATTGGCGGTGTACTTTTGCACTGAAGAAAGTGGTATTTCCGTACTATCGCTCTAAAAAAGTTAGAATTTCTTTTTGTACTATGGAAGACACAATATGGCTTATCGCACTTTGCAGACAAGTCAGCACGCGACTATACTGTCGCTTGCGAACTCGAGAATGCATACTGACGTTTGTATGATTTTACACAGGGAACTCCTACTGCGCGCTGCATGTGCGGTTACTTGTGCCCTTTTGCCTGCTTTAAAACCGCTGAGTGCCAAGTAATACATGACCTCCAACACACGACGTCACGAAGTCTCCCGGTTATCCTTTCATTTCAACATAAATACAATGCACACAGTGAATTTCTGAGAAGCCCAAGGCTGTCTGCAGGGGGGTACGAAGTAAGAAAATAGAAAACAAGTTTACTCCAGCTATTTCATAGAGGAGATTTGCGACTGGCTGTAAAAAGCCGGCAAACTCGGCGAACATCGTTTAACGTTTAAGGAGGAAAGCTCGGAACGCGAGCAGAGCTTGAAAAAAATCAGGACGGAGAAAAAGCAGAGCCAGAAAAGAAGACGCCGTCGCCTAAGGAAGGCGAAATGCAGGCCAAAAAGTGTGGGCCTCACTGAGCATAGCACTAGAGCGACGGCGGAAATGTCAGGCAACGTAAAGTATGCGAGAAAACAAGTGCTCGGTCCTAATGCACGCATACTTGCGAGAGCTTGTGGGTGCAAACAAGGCGAAGACTGGAAGTAAACCGCTAACACCACCTGGAGTGCAGACTCGTCAAGCGGAAATAAATGTTGCGGCAGCGGCATGGATGCGCCCTCTGAGCAACCGGGCAAGCTTGGTGCTCACTGTTGTGAAGCGAGTGGCCAGAGCATCCCAATTGCTTCAGATTCCACGACCATTGTAAAGATCCTTGCTCAAAGAATTATCCGGTAAGACATTCCTTAGGGTGTGGTTAAAGATACTATGGAATGCTAAGGAGGTAAACTGTACTTAACATTAGTAAGCGTGCCACATCTGTATGTTAGCACCCATATAGTTTGTGAAAATAGCATGCGTCAAGACTAAAATGAAATTTAAGTGTTTGACGGTCCTGTTCTAGACAGACGAGGTAACAGTCTGCCTTTGCCGCTGCTTATTCGTTAAGCTTAATTTTTTTATTCTCAAACAACAACAACGACGATGACGACTACAGCAACAGCAAAGTTGTACAAGGTGGGAACTGTACCTTGTAAACATTACTGTACTGTACTGATAAAGAACGCCGGAAAATGTGGCGCATCGATGATAAGAAGAAAATCCTGATTCTTCGAGCTTTTAGCCTTTGCCAAAAGGGCGCGTCTTGGTTAAGTTCACTAGATGCACTGTTGCCCAGAAACGAGTGTGTGGCTACCAGTGCAGTTCGTGTGCACTCTGTCTTTCGCTACTGCCAAAACGGGGCTTCTTTTCTTTCCGGGATTAGTCCATCACCTAAGTGCCTTTCTCTTGAGCAACCTGCTCAGAAAGCTCAAGAATCAACTTCCTCGCTTTACCGCCGTCGCTTGGCAAAGAGTTAAGCTTTTATGCGAAGCATATTACGAGAGCTCAACCCAGCTCCTCAGGCGCGGCGGTGTCGCCATGAAATCACGTGACACCGTGACGTCACGACAGAGGAGAAGTGGCTTTGGCTCAACTCTTGCAAGACGGGCTGGGTGGGAATCGAACCAGGGTCTCCGGAGTGTGGGACGGAGACGCTACCACTGAGCCACGAGTACGATGCTTCAAAGCGGTACAAAAGCGCCTCTAGTGAATGCGGTGTTGCCATAGAAACGAGCTGTTTCTAAGGCGTGCGTCTCTTGCTCAGGCGCACATTTCGTTGCCGCGCCGAACGCTGCTTTGCTCGACGCTCACCGCGTCCAATGCGGGGCGCGTAGTCGCTGCCCTGTAGCCCATTGTCTTACACCCCTTGGCGGGTCGACGGGAACGCTATCGCGTTCCACTCTTGAAGGCGAAGCAGTAATGCATGAGTTGTTTCTTCGTCTAGCCGAACCAAATATAGCCAAGCAACAGCAGTTCACCAGGCTAAACAGTGGTTCAACAACTAAAATAAAGGCTAGTATGCTTCGCATCCTGGGCTTAACCTTACCTAAGCCACAGCCATTTTTTGTAAAGAAAATTCGTAGAGAAGTTAGAACGTCGTGTTCCGAACGCTCATTTGTTCAAATTAAAATTGTCCGTACATCAACTATCATCGCAATACCACGTCCGCTCGATGCAAACGCACAGGGTGCGGCCCGCTGCGTCGCGTCTGAACGGCGTATCGGGCCTAGTTCTCCGCGCGCCCGCTGCGGCACCACTGGTCGGGGACGGCTGCTGATAGAGCGCCTTCACAGCTGCGTCACCACGCGCGATCTCCAGTCCAGTCCAGTCAAGGCGTAAATAATGCGTGTTATATTTGGAAATTGCAGATAAAATATTTAAGTTGTCGTTAGAAGTGCTGATTATGCCACAAACGCCGACAGATTGTCACAAGGGTGGAAATCTATTCTATACATAATACGCCTGAACGCTATCCGTGACGGTTGCCCGTACGATGCACGACCGGGTAACGCACTTCCATAGAGAGGTTCTGCTTGAAGCAATCTATCAGTACTTTTATTCACTTCTCGTCAACATGTACGCAAAGTATAAAGTTTACATAGGGAGAACTTGTACCGAGTTTCCCAAGTAATGCAAACTAACGCGGCTGAAATAAAAACGCTTATCATTGCAAATAATCATAAGTAGATGTTTCTCATCTACTTATGATCTCATCATCAGCATATTGAGTGATGCTGGAGCTTATATAAGGAGTGCGCCCCTTATAACGCCTCCCTCATCCCTATCCTGCTTGTTATCAAAATCACCTCAGGCCCTGTTAAAAAAAAAAAAATCTGGCTACATGCCGGGTGTCCACATTTAAGTCATTAATAGAAACAAACAATTCAATAAAGGTGCAGTTGTCGGAAGTTTACAAGTGCAGCTGCCGCCAAGAAAAGTGCAAAATATGCCTTAGCCAGCAGCTTGACATGTTTATTGCATTGTCATAAGCAAGGAACAATATATTCACTGGTATTCACAAACCGAGAACCTTCCTTGAGAGGGGTTTATACGACAACTTTAAAAGTCGCTCCACTGTTGAATTAACATTCCCAGCCCAGTTGGCTAAGAGGGGCCGCAGCAACTTCCTCAAGAATATTCTGCAAAGCTTCACAGTGTGAGCATGGTCCTTTCTCGCACACATTAACTGCCGATGCTGTGTGAAATGTGGAAGTAATGCTGATATCAACAGGTGGCCCAGATTGCTGCTTTTTCGAATCTAATCAGTCTTCATGACCCGCTGAACAAAGATGCAAGTCAGCTGGCAAAGCTTAACAACTTCCATTTTAGGGTATGTCAAGCCTCCATTGTTTGCTATCAGCCTGTAGAGTGGCCCGACACTCCTTGGCGAGAGATATTGTTCAGCCACGCTTCTCGACGCTTCAAGTCGCAAGGGAACTCGTGATATTTCACAGTGGGGTCCTTTTTGGCATTTGTGTCGCAGAGTGGCGCAGAACAGATGCGCGGCATCGCGCCAAATGAACAAGGCTGGCTATGGCACACACGCACACCGAAGAGCCTTAACAAAGCACAACAAGCACAGGAAAACTTGCTCACTCGCACGTACGCTAAAAAGCACGAGATAAATGCATATCGCACGAGGCAAACACCTTCTGACGCTAGAACCAACGCCCGCTTAGCCCCGGCGCGAAGTCGCGAAAGTATCCCCGAGCAGTGGCGCCCTCACCAAGAAAAGTGGTCGCAACTTTAATTTTGGCCAAGACGTGCCCGCCTATTGTCCGCGGCGCGACGTAGCTGGCCACACCTTGCTTTGCATCGAGCGGCCGTGGCAATGCACAGCTTTAAGATGTTGCGTGCGCAACCTCCTAAGCTTATCGTTAGTAAGCTTGCAAACAGCCTAAAGGGAGTATAGAAGGGTGAGAGAGGCACGAGTCAGAGAGAGGAGAGAAAAAAATGGCTGTGGCTTAGCTAAGGTTAAGCCCAGGATGCGAAGCATACTAGCCTTTATTTTAACGCGACAGCGTTAAGGAGCTCGTGTCGCAGAAAAGCCGGTGTCGTCGGCGTCGGCTCAGGCGTGCGGCGCTTGCTCAGGCGCACATTTCGTTGTCGCGCCGAATGCTGCGTTGCTCGACGCTCACCGCGTCCGATGCGGGGCGCGTAGTCGCTGCGCCGTAGCAAAGCCACCTAGAAACAGTCTCTGTAGCACGCCGCAACCTTCGCTTCTCATTCCAACGAGCAGCTCTGCCTCCAGGAGGCATCTTACCTCGTGAGTGTCTAGCAGAGGCAAGCGCAGCTGCTTATATACCGCCGCGACGCCGCGAGCGACGGCGCAAGTTGGAGCCCCGTTTCTCCTCTGTCGTGACGTCACGGTGTCACGTGGTCAGCCTTGAAGGCGACGCCGCGAGCGACGGCGTGAGTTGGAGCCCCGTTTCTCATCTGTCGTGACGTCACGGTGTCACGTGGTATTGAAGGCGACACCGCCGCGCCTGAGGAGCTGGGTTGAGCTCTAGCAATATGCTTCGCATAAAAAGGAACGCTTCTAGAATGGAAAAAAACAACAATCGGCGTACAGCGCGTGACCGATCGAAACTGCTACCTTTCTGCGGTAGTCGCTATAATGTATTCAAGTGCGTCGGGAAATTGCCGCATATTCTGGCAGACGGGGTTCAACCAGGATATGTACGCACAAAACAATGTTAAAAACTAAGTAGCTGAAATTTAATGCAAGACAACGCTAGACACACTGTGCGCGCGTTACGAATCAGGGGTCTCCAAACTACGGCCCGCAGCGGTCCATCTGTGACTGTTGGCTCGCAGGTGGGCTGTTTTTCTCAGCAAATAAGCCTCCACAACGCCTTAGCCTGAAAGAGGGGCTGCTCCAGAAAACGTTGCGGTATTGCGGTTTTTCTTGGGAACCGGCTCCATTGGCAGTTACAAGATCACGCCACGAACCTTACTACCGTGGTGGCTGGCGTTTGCACCGATCTTTGTAGATAAGCATTCAAATTGGAGGTTTGCAAAGACAAAGCAATGTGAGGTGATTCAATGCTTATAGACTACGTGCGCTATCAGTTACCACTGCAGAATTTAGATTTGCCCAAGCACGTTAGGAAAGCAATATTTTTAAAGGTATTGCGCGCAGATAGAGTGTACCTTTTTTTTAATGTTTTAAATACCACTCTATAAATTAGAAACGTCGAAAAGGAAAAAGGTTGTCGTTTCGAGCGTCCTATGATATATTATATATATAAGGGGATTTATTGACGGCACGCGACAGACGAAAAACCAACGCAGTCCCAAAAGAACAACGGTCACGGCGCCAATATCTCGTGATCTGCGCTAGCGCACTGCATCGATGATAGCGCCCCTCTACTGCTTGCTTCCTGTTGTTCTTATTCATCACACACACACACACACACGAGCGAGAAGAAAAGGAACCGAGGGGCCTGATTTTTATTAAGCATAAGAAGCCGACCAACAAGGACATCAAGGACGAAATAAGGGAAACGCCTAGGCTTTTGAGTGGTGGCGCTGGCTAACACTCCCAAAGTTAGTTCTCGTAGTAAAACATAAATACCCGAGAAAATGGATGTAAGAACGGCGTCGCGGTAGCTCAATTGGTAAGAGCATTGGACGCGCAATGCGAAGACGTGGGATCGTTTCCCATCTGCGGCCAGTTCCTCTCGCGATAGCAATCACACGGACACTCCAAGCGCATTTCTGCCGTCGCCGTGATGTTCTGCAAAACATCCAAACACGATAACACCGTCGCCGCGCGCCGTACGCTGTATGTGCGAGTGAAAGCTTCCGAAGGTGAGCCGACGATGGCGGCTCAATCGCGCTCACGAGAAAGGCGGGGCGGAAGCGCGCCGTATTCTGTAACGCGCGAGGCATGGGGGGGGGGAGGTGAGGGAGCGAGGGGGGGGAATTGTAACGGCAGGGCCGGGCGGGCGCGCCCGATCTTGCAAGTGATCTGCGACACGCACAAAGTGCGCGCCCGCGCCGGCCTAATCTTCAGAGCGATCTCCGATGTGGACAAAGTAGCCGGAGCGCCGGTAGCTACGCATGCGCTGTGCTTTCGGCGTTTAGTCCGCGTTTCAGCGAGCGAGAGCGCAAAGGTCAATTCGCTCGCTGCTGCTGCCGCACTTCTGCCGAGCTTCCGCGGTCATTTAGCGAGGTGTGTTCATATTTACTTGTGCGCGCGTGACATCGTGCTTGTCAATTTAGTTAGCAAGCGAATGCGTGTAAGCTCATATGACCAATAAAACTGATATCCTTACTTCGTATGGATGTCCATTACTCTAGTATCGCATTCGATGCTTTGCGTTTCGGGTGAAACTGCACGCTTTTATTTTTCTGCGGCCTGAACTTTGAAGGGACGGTAAACGTTTTCCGTTCTGTCGTTTTTATTTCCGTTTTACGGGACGATGTCCTATTAACCATAGAAGCTGTCATACCATAGAGCGCTTCGAGGCTTTTAGAGCGAACCTGTATATAGCTACCCTCCCGTGGTGGCCCATGTATGTACGTCCATCTACGCGTGGCATGGACACGAAAAAAAATTTCGTCCACAGTTTCTCGTCGCGCATGCTCTGTAGTTCTCAATCTAATGTAGGTATCTTGGAAAAAATCAAACTAAAATTGGCCCCTAGGACAACCCCATAATTACGCCGAGTTTCATTTACTTGTCATGACCAGTTAGTTCGCAATGAAGTTGTAAACGTTACAGTATTCTTGTTTACTATCAACAAATGTCCGTCTGCAGAGGGAGTATGGTTACAGAAAATTCGCTTACCCATACATTCAAGAACAGCACAGCTTCATGATAGTTTAACGTACAATGTCTGTAGCTTTGGCACTTTTGCTGCTCTTAGGTTTGTTGCTTCATTCTTCTTCTCCCATCGTAGGCAAAGAAGCAGAAAAAAAGCATTTTTTTTTCGTCGCACACATCCAGCAGTGCTTGTGGGGCCGCTCCCATTGGGATGCAAAAATGAGTGGGCTGCTGTTTTCGCGCCTTCGGGCGCGGCTAAGCGAAGTGGTGTTACCACCGTTTGTCACTCCCTGACATATTATGGATCACGCGTCCGTCCTGGCGTTTTCTTTCCTCCTCTTTTCCACTGCCTCCATTCGCTACGAGAAATGCAAAGTGCGAAAGGGCACGTACGCACTTCCATGAAACAAGCTCGCAATGAAAAAAAAAGAACCATCCAAAACTGAAGAGGCGACAAAGTGGGATACAGCTGGTCGCGCTCGGAGCCTTAGCGACGTCACGCTGTACACACAGCTCCCCTGCGTGCTTCTTTGATGTTTGCCTCTTTTTACTGAACTAAAATTTGTAGAAAGTCAGGGCCTCTTATTTTGAAATTCTTTCGTGTGTGTGCCAAAATTTACATGGGAACGTTCTCCCCACGGTGCAGTAGGAATGCAGGCCATCATCATGCGCCGGTCTCCATCACTGTAACGCGAAGGCTGTCTGCGTTTACCCGAGCCCTGCGGCTGCAGACAGAGTGAGCTGGCTTCAGGATGACTCGCGCAAGGTGTGTTTTGCACTCTTGACAGCGAAGTCGGAGAACACAGAGTCACTGTACTCAACCAGCCCCTGTGTTCCACCTCTGCCTTCAGCTGAAGGTATGCTTGCATAAATGACTTCGGGAAACAGATGCTTTAATCCATGGTCGGACCGTGTTTATTCTATTGCCGTTAATTAATGGACACTCTGCTGCACCAGTACTGTGCTGCATCCAGCGTACTCAAGTCCATTTACTCATGCCTTGCTTTTATCTTTTTTATATGGAGAATATCGCAAGGTTTTGTCGGATGCATAATGGACATCATGCATAATGCACATCATAGGTGCACGATGCCCCCGGTTATATTGAAGTCAACTTTGCATAAGGTGCATTAATGTCTTCCCCAGATGCTTGTTTTTGACGCAGTCCACCGGCTTTTTGTATAGCTGATGCAAACAAATTTGTTCACTTCTACACAGTATTTCGTATTTTTTCATCGAAGCGAGAATACATGCAAGTGTTTTATACGTTTCCATTTACAGCGCACCATTGCTGCTTCTACGAGACAATGCCGATTTTCGTAGCTCAGAGACATAGCTCAGCGGCTCTAAAAGCGTTTCCGCAGTTCTCCGCATGCATCGACAGTTGCGTTGAGGTCTGCAGTGAAGTGTTGTAGCAATCCTTACTACAGCAATGGTAGACCACTTTCTCTTTTTGTCGTTAACCTGTGACTTGCCACGCCTCTAAGCACGGTCTCTAGCTATCATGCTTCACCAAATGGCCCCGTCGCGGAATTACGATTTCATAAGCACCCTATCACGGGGTACTACGACAGGCAAGGCGGCTGTAACGAATCCTAGGGCGCAGTGCATCCATACGTATGAGTACACTATGTACTGCACTATCAGCTTGGTGGGCTGTAAGACATTTTGCATAAATAAAATGAAATGAAAAAGGAATGCTTCTCCTGACGGCGCAACTAAATAGCATCGCACTAAGGCTTGGCTTACAACGCAGATGCGTTGTGTAGGGCTTGCACGGAACAATGCTTTAGCGGCATTTCCTTCAGACTCAATTTTCGTCTCAGAGCGCAGCTGTTAGGCGCCCGTTCCCGCGTTGAGCGTAGGCCTGCCTCGGCGTCGTACCTTGTAAACGAGCGATCGAGCACAGCCAAAGATGAAAGACAACGAGGAGGGCAGTGGGAAATCAAAGAAGAGAGCACGATGAGGAAAGTGGAGGAGAAGCGGAGAGGAAACGGCCAGTGCATGCGCCGAATTGCTGGTGGCTATGGCGTCCGCAGCCGCGTGGAGGGTCTTATCTACGCTTCCGAGGGGAAGCCAAGGTGGCGTGAGGTGTGGAGGGCTATTCTTGTTTGCGGCGTCAGCTGCTGAGCTCAGTCCGTGGTAACAGCGTGTGTGACTCCTGCAAGGGGCGACGGCAATATACTGGTGGCACGACTGCTCCGCAACGAAGGGCCACTCTCGTCGTTGATGGAACGAAAACGTGACAAAATAGCAGTCTCACCCAAAAGGCGAAGCATTGATTGGGATAGCAAATTAGCAGATGCCTAAACGAAGTGATAGCAGTTTTATCGGCCGTATAAACTTGTAAGCATTCGCTTACTAACTAAACATTGATATAAGATGTAAGCACGGCTGAGCGAGGCCGTAGAAAGAAACAGATGTCCTCGTTCAGTCGCGCTTACATATTATATCATTCAGTTAGTAAGCGAATGCTTACAAATTTATACGGCCGATAAAACTGCTATCACTTCGTATAGCTATCTACTAATTTGCTATCGCAATCGATGCTTCGCCTTTTGGGGGAAACTGCTAGTTGTTTCTATGTGTTTTTTTTTCTACGTCCTCGTTCAGTCGCGCTCGCACATTCTATCATGGATTCAAACCAACTAGCCCGCCAACGTGTTTTAACAAAATTGACAAGCACGGAATCGCGCACGCACAGGTAAACATGAACACATCTTGCTCGATGAGCGCGGAAACTCGCTGTGAAAATGCTGGAGTGAGGAATCTGAATGAGAAATTCTGGAGCGATCGAATTGACCTTCGTGCATCTCTCGTTTCAACGCGAATGAAACGTCGAGTAGCCCGCGTCGTTTGCATGGAAGCAAAGCGCTGTATGAGCGGAGGTCTGTCTGCGGCGGCTGCTGTGAATCGCGCCTACGCGTCCAACACACGCTGCCTCTCTCGACCTCCCGATTAGCGAGGCAGGTGCGCCACACTTTGTTTCGTTTGCAATGTGGCGTATGGGACAGACCGTCCGCGCCAGTTATGCTACGCCCTTCTCTTCCTAATATAAACCGGGTACCTATAAAGCGTGTCCCAGCTAAATTTAGACAGGGTTTCGAAATATGTCGATGCGCTCTAAGACGACGCGACCAACTGCATGTTGCTGACTATTGTATAGAGTAAGTCACACTATTTTGTGTTCTGCTTAATTGCATGAATAGTCAATATCAATTACCAACTCCTGAAATAAAGAAGTTAGGCAAAGATTTGCAATTAGAAAGTTGTAGAGCGCTTTGCAAAACGTCTGATTACAGTTTTCAACTCTCTATCTACTAGGTAATAGTTTTTTTTTGCTTACTGGAGAGCCCGCGAAATATATATTAAAAAAATATCACGTGATAAGCCCGCTTGCGCGTTGTGCTAGCAGCGCTCATCCCAAACATCTCTCGTGTAAACGGACATAGAATGTAGCAGGGCGTGTTGCTGCTGCGCCTGCTTATCGCTATCATGAATCGCCGCGAGTGAAGCACATCGGTGGCGTAACTCGCACAGCCAACGCCTGCGTCACTGTCCTATTGCCTTTAAGCGGCATCATACCTTGCTGGAGTGCGGCCTGATCCCGGTGACCAGAACCGGTAACGCACTCTCACCAGAGCAGGATTGGCCACCCTAATGCAGTACTTGGCCACAACCTCCTATAGGAATACAACAATCAAACCCCGGCCCTTAGTCCCCAGCAGCCGCGAAGCAACTGACCACGGCGGCGGTCAGATCTGTGACGCAGCAGAGGGTGCTAAGAATACCTGGCTCCGGACAGGCCGCCATTGGAATCTGAACCTGGCAACGTTTAACGTTAGAACGTTATCTAGTGAGGCGAGTCAAGCAGTGTTATTGGAGGAATTAGAGGGTAGTAAATGGGATATAATAGGGCTCAGTGAGGTTAGGAGGACAAAAGCACATACAGTGCTAAAAAGCGGGCACGTGCTGTGCTACCGGGGCTTAGCGGAGAGACGAGAACTAGGAGTCGGATTCCTGATTAATAAGGAAATACCTGGTAACATACAGGAATTCTATAGCATTAACGAGAGGGTGGCAGGTCTTGTTGTGAAACTTAATAAGAGGTACAAATTGAAGGTGGTACAAGTCTATGCCCCTACATGCAGTCATGATGACCAGTAAGTCGAAAACTTTTATGAAGACGTGGAATCGGCGATGGGTAAAGTCAAAACAAAATACACTATACTGATGGGCGACTTCAATGCCAGGGTAGGCAAGAAGCAGGCTGGAGACAAGTCAGTGGGGGAATATGGCATAGGCTCTAGGAATAGCAGAGGAGAGTTATTAGTAGAGTTTGAAGAACAGAATAATATGCGGATCATGAATACCTTTTTCCGCAAGCGGGTTAGCCGAGAGTGGACGTGGAGGAGCCCGAATGGTGAGACTAGAAATGAAATCGACTTCATGCTCTGCGCGAACCCTGGCATCATACAAGATGTAGACGTGCTCGGCAAGGTACGCTGCAGTGACCATAGGATGGTAAGAACTCGAATTAGCCTAGACTTGAGGAGGGAGCGGAAGAAACTGGTACACAAGAAGCCAATCAATAAGTTAGCGGTAACAGGGAAACTAGAGGAATTCTGGATCAAGCTACAGAACAGGTATTCGGCTTTAACTCAGGAAGAGGACCTTAGTGTTGAAGCAATGAACGACAATCTCATGGGCATCATTAAGGAGTGCGCAATAGAAGTCGGTGGTAACGCCGCTAGACAGGAAACCAGTAAGCTGTCGCAGGAGACGAAAGATCTGATCAAGAAACGCCAATGTATGAAAGCCTCTAACCCTACAGCTAGAATAGAACTCGCAGAACTTTCTAAGTTAATCAACAAACGTAAGACAGCGGACATCAGGAGCTATAATATGGATAGAACTGAGCAGGCTCTCAGGAACGGAGGAAGTCTAAAAACAGTGAAGAAGAAACTAGGAATAGGCAAGAATCAGATGTGTGCGTTAAGAGACAAAGCCGGCAATCTCGTTACTAATATGGATGAGATAGTTCAAGTGGCTGAGGAGCTCTATACAGATTTATACAGTACCAGTGGCACCCACGACGATAGTGGAAGAGAGAATCGTTTAGAGGAATTCGAAATCCCACAGGTAACGCCAGAAGAAGTAAAAAAAAGCCTTAGGAGCTATGCAAAGGGGGAAGGCAGCTGGGGAGGATCAGGTAACAGCAGATTTGTTGAATGATGGTGTTCAGATTGTCCTAGAGAAACTGGCCACCCTGTATACGCAATGCCTCATAACCTCGAGCGTACCGGAATCTTGGAAGAACGATAACATAATCTTAATCCATAAGAAAGGGGACGCCAAAGACTTGAAAAACTACAGACAGATCAGCTTACTGTCCGTTGCCTACAAAGTATTTACTAAGGTAATCGCAAATAGAATCAGGAACACCTTAGACTTCTGTCAACCAAAGGACCAGGCAGGATTCCGTAAAGGCTACTCAACAATAGACCATATTCACACTATCAATCAAGTGATAGAGAAATATGCAGAATATAACCAACCGTTATATATAGCTTTCATTCATTACGAGAAAGCGTTTGATTCAGTCGAAACCTCAGCAGTGATGGAGGCATTACGGAATCAGGGTGTAGATGAGCCATATGTAAAAATACTGGAAGATATCTATAGCGGCTCCACAGCCACCGTAGTCCTCCACAAAGAAAGAAACAAAATCCCAATAAAGAAAGGTGTCAGACAGGGACATACGATCTCTCCAATGCTATTCACAGCATGTTTACAGGAGGTGTTCAGAGACCTGGAGTGGGAAGACTTGGGGATAAAAGTTGATGGAGAATACCTTAGCAACTTGCGATTCGCTGATGATATTGCCTTGCTTAGTAACTCAGGAGACCAATTGCAATACATGCTCACTGACCTGGAGAGGCAAAGCAGAAGGGTGGGTCTAAAAATTAATCTGCAGAAAACTAAAGTAATGTTTAACAGTCTCGGAAGAGAACAGCAGTTTACGGTAGGTGGCGAGGCACTGGAAGTGGTAAGGGAATACATCTACTTAGGGCAGGTAGTGACCACGGATCCGGATCATGAGACTGAAATAACCAGAAGACTAAGAATGGGCTGGGGTGCGTTTGGCAGGCATTCTCAAATCATGAACAGCAGGTTGCCATTATCCCTCAAAAGGAAAGTGTATAACAGCTGTGTGTTACCAGTACTCACATATGGGGCAGAAACCTGGAGGCTTACGAAAAGTGTTCTGCTGAAATTGAGGACAACGCAACGAGCTATGGAAAGAAGAATGATGGGTGTAACGTTAAGGGATAAGAAAAGAGCAGTTTGGGTGAGGCGACAAACGCGGGTAAATGACATCTTAGTTGAAATCAAGAAAAAGAAATTGGCATGGGCCGGACATGTAATGAGGAGGGAAGATAACCGATGGTCATTAAGGGTTACGGACTGGATTCCAAGGGAAGGGAAGCGTAGCAGGGGGCGGCAGAAAGTTAGGTGGGCGGATGACATTAAGACGTTTGCAGGGACAACATGGCCACAATTAGTACATGACCGGGGTAGTTGGAGAAGTATGGGAGAGGCCTTTGCCCTGCAGTGGGCGTAACTAGGCTGCTGATGATGATGACACCTTGCTAGATGCTATGTTTCGTTTGTACGAGAAACGTTGGTACAGTGGAGAAACGTCTGGAGGATGGTGCAATTGATCACGCCCTTTGCACGGTGCAATCCTTCAGAGATGACAAATGAATGCCTCAGAGAATTCACTTGGGCATCACTAGCCCGTGGTTGCAAAGCGGCATGGTTTTATCGAAGCTCGAAATTTTCACATTTATTTCACATTGACTCATCGCTTCAATTTAAGATCCTGTCCACATTAAATAGAAGAGCCTTTGAAACGATCATTTACTGTCTGTGGTTTGGTACCGCGTACACAAAACGTTTTATGAAGAAAATTTCAAGAGCTGATAGCCCGGAGTGCACATGTGACCACGCGATTAAGGATGTACACCCGGCCACAAAATATTACGGACCATGAAGTGTGAGAAAAAGCTGAATGTCTCCGCAACCTCGCAACGCAGCCTGCTATTTGCATTTCAGGCCTCGGCTATAATATGCTAACAACAGTGTCGTGTACAGTTTTACTGGCTATTGCTACAGGCTGTTTTGGAATTAAACGTTTTCCGAGATCCCGTGGTCCGTAAACTTCTGTGGCCGGGTGTACATCTTCCGGTAAAATGCCCGTGACACGACGCACACAGACAACGCTTATCACGTGATTTAGGGGAATAAGATCGCAGGCCCTTCAGTCTCGGGAAGATCTTAGGTCCTTAGCCAACTTACTCACTGTAAAAAGGAGCGTTACTGGCCATTGAAAGATTTAGGGAGGCGAGAAATATTATCGGAAACTACTGAGTAGAGCTTTTAAATGTGGTAAGCGCATTCTATTGTCTTTTTTTTCATCCGAATTTGGTCAGTTCGATACCTGGGTTTATGTACCTTCATTTGAATCTTATCCGTGCTTTTTATGTGCCCTGATTTTAGTCAAGCTATGCGACCGGGCTTTGTGTTGACTTTACTGCACCTATGTGACTGGACTTTGTGTTATTGTGATTTGGAGTAGACTTTCAGTTATAGTGTGGAATTAGTGTAACTACGTGACTGGAATTCGTGTTATGATTTATTTTTTTATTATGATTTGTTCGTTTGTTTAAACCTTTAGGTGAAGATGGAGTAGCCGGCGCCAATTAAGGGCGACAGTATCTCCTAAATACCATATAATAAAAAAGGAATTTGAAAAAAGTTTAATATACATCTTTCAGAGGCTTCAGAATGTAGTATCAGCAGTTTATCGATAGTAAATTATTTTGCAACTGCCGGATTTGAGACGTGCTACTTATAAAGCACTAGACAACTGCATTCCTTATTGGGTGTGGTATAATTTTAAATATTTCTGAACTCTGATGTCCCACTTCTCTCAACGCACGGTAGTTTGCTCATGAAAGTGGGAAAAGTCCTGCGGAATCACAATGTCGTGCAATCGGCCAAATAATTTTTTTCTGTGTTTCCGTAGATACTGTGGGCTCTTTCCTTGCAATGACTTATATATATATAAGCATACTGGCATATGGCTGCTGTGGGCTATGGGTAATTAAAATGCAAGCAGGTCAACTTTATGAATTCCTACCCTGTAGTGTGTGGGGATGCGTGACTCTCACGCCTCCCCTGAGATCTAGTTTTCCCGCATAGCTCGTCTCCTGCAGGGCGGCTTCGCCCGCCGTGTGGCCTGGCGCCCGCGGCGGTCGGAGTGGTTGAAGCGCCGCACGAAAGATGGCGCGAGTGTTGCGCTGCTGATGCCGCCTACAGGCGGGGCTTGGGCGCGGGAAAGGAAGGCTCGCTCTCTTGAGCGGCGGACTGGCGAACGCGGCAGACGTTCCGCGCGTGCGCCGAACCAGGCTTCTGCGAGACCGTCTCGCGTGGCCGCCTTCGAACGCGCCACCGTTCGCGTGACCGTACGCGCGAACGACCAGGCGTTGGGATCCAGCATGGGGCGAACACATTCGCTCGTTATCCGGTCGCGGTGAGTCGGACTTCTAGATTTGTCGCGCGCCCATCGGCATGTTTTGTGGATAGCACCTCGGCAAGCAGGCATTGATCTATGAAAGGCGCAATAAATGCCCTTGTGATTGTTTGCCCTACTGTGTTGTCGTTCCTTTGTCCCAATAGTACGGGAGGAGAACCCCACAAGTGCTAGAATAATCCGCCGTGGTTGCTTAGTGGCTATGGTGTTGGGCTGCTAAGCACGAGGTCGCGGTATCGAATCGCGGCCACGGCGGTCGCATATAAATGGGGGCGAAATGCGAAAACACCCGTTTACTTAGATTTAGGTACATGTTAAAGAACCCCAGGTGGTTCAAATTTCTGGAGTCCCTCACTGCGACGTGCCCCATTATCAGATCGCGGCTTTGGTACATAAAACAATTTTTTTTTTGCCAGAATGCATTCACACGCATCAAGTGTAAGCAGCGAGTAACACCGCTTCTTGCTGATAAAGCAGTGTAGCATATTGTGTTGATTTGGCGAAGGCTCTCCACCCTTGTTAGCTTATATAGGGCGATTATAAAAAGGCTCGACTCTTGACTACAAGATTTCCATTGCTTTCTATCCACTTTCGTATTAAGAGCTCCTTGATTTTTACACCTTGAGGGTTAAAATTGACTGCAACAGTTCTGCAGAGTCTGTAGTGGTAGACCATTACATCACAACCACACTAAACTCGGTAATCGAAAGCGTGCAGCCATAATTTCAACATTACTTCAACAAAGTTACACTAATAGTGCATCGGCATAGGAAATACGCACAGAAGAGAGCGCGCCTGAAAGCTTTTCATCTTATCGAATCAGCACATATTATTTTGCTTAGCAAAGTAGTTGGTGCTTTGTATAGCAAAGATTACCACTTCATCCACGAAAAGCGTTTTCAGTGTATCTACTTCAGTCAGGGTTGCTTCTTCGTGAATTAAGGTGCCGCAAGCCTATAGGCGCTAGGAAAATACTTTCAAGTCAGGCTAACGCTCACTTTTTACATATTTTTTTGAGATTTTACTGGTGGCTGAGTGATAGCCTTGTCATCAGCACTGCATTAGAAAGCTTTGCCTACTGCTTCAGCCACGAAAGTGCTGCTAGACGTGTTGTACATGCCGGTGGCATATTCATGCCACCGGCATGAGAAAGCTTTGCATTAGAAAGCTTTGCCTACTGCTTCAGCCACGAAAGTGCTGCTAGACGTGTTGTACATGCCGGTGGCATATTCATGGCTGCTTTGTTCAGTTCAGTTCAGTTTAATTCCAACACAATGTTGGGGGTCCTCCAGGCAAAATAGTTGTTATAGACAACTTGAGGGGACCTGAGGACGATACAGACAGCAGGTAAAGTGATACATTTACAATAGAACAGTTTGAAGGACTTTACATCACAGGGTATTTTGAAATGGTGAAAATAATGTGCAATGCAAGACAATATCAAATACAGATATGGCAACTACGAGCATACAATGAAAATACAGAAACATAAAAACAGATATGCACTTGTGTTAAAGGGTTCTTTACTCATTCAACAAAAAAACATCTTATTTGCGACTTGAATTTATAGAGTTGCATGCTTAAATTTATTTGTGAATTCACACGCTTTATTAGTGTGGGTATTTGAGATGCGAGGACTGCCCTTCCGCAATTTGTACGTGTTCGTGATGTTGTTATCCGTTCGTTACACAGTGCATAACGAGTTGAGGTTGTGTGTGCTGAATCTAACAGGTTATGTTTATGTATGTGCAGCAGGAGTTTGTAGTCATATTTTGCTCGCTTTGGAGCAAATTGTGTTTAATAAACAAAGGATTAGTTGGTGGATCTTTGGGATCACCGTGATAATTCTCAAGAATCTTCAGCACTTTCTTCTGCAATACCTCCAGTTTGTTATAACTCGTAGTAGTTGTAGTACCCCAAACTAGTGGGCAGAAGGATAAACGAAAGTAGAAGTGGGCATAATATATCGCTTTCTTTAGCTGCAGAGGAATTAGATCTGACAAGTTGTACAATAAACTAATTGTTCTGCTTAGTTCTGAGGTTAGTTTGTTTAGGTCTGTATTCCACGACACACTTTCTTCAAACCACACACCTAGAAATTTTAGTTGCTGTAGCAGCGTAATTTTCAGGCGGATTATTGGAGTCTGTTGAAGGCGCCTCATCACGAGTGCCAATGAGGTTGAAAATTACCTTCAGCTTTTGTGGAGCTTTGTTTGCAAAAAAAAAGCCGGATAAAGGAATCTCTTGCTTATCTACAAAAAGGAACGAAGCGGTTTATGTGATACACACGAATTCGTGATTATGTTAGCCTCTCTTTGATAGGATGTCCGGCACACCGAATGCTATGGCTCTCGAAACCACACCCTATCTGCCTAGTGTACTACATATAGGGCACCGGTGTTTCAAACGCTGCAAAAAAGTGTGAAATGCAGAGCATAGATACTCAGCCACATATGCATTTCGTCCGTTATGAACAGGTAATGACATTCTCAGCAATAATATATAATTCAATCAATTTAGGTAAGATTTTCTACCGTAAGGTGATGTTCATCTTGAAGTTGCAAAATCCGCGATGTTGCAGCTGTCGGTACTTAGAAACGTGTTATACAAACCTACCAAATTGTGCATAGAGAACAGTTATGAAATTATGAATACAGGCTGGGAACCACAATATATTCTATTAGAAATGTGAGGAGTTACTGCGAACAGGGAAGGGGTATTGCATTATAAAAAACTAGGTACATATGAGTTAAACTTTTTACCGGAATCAGGAAGCAGAATACTACACCTCCGCAGTTTAGGTCGCTTCTCCCCCACAAAGCCATTTTCCTAAGGGTCATGGCTTGCTCACTTTTAAAGCGAAGCTTTGTTTGCCTCTTCCTTCGACTTTCCCACTGCTGCTGCTGCTGCTGCTGCTGTCTGGCACACCACGTCAGGTGGTGGTTCAGAACGTGTATGCATGACAGGAGCGCGGCAGAGAGCAAAGGCGACGCAAGGAACTCGTTTGGACCTTTGCATTACTGGATGAATGGATGGATGGATGCTATGAGCGTTTCCTCTGGAACGGGGCGGTGGGTTGCCACACCAAGCTCTTGTTATTATATTACCTAATCTTCTACCTATGTTAAAAAATGAAAAAAAAAAACAGACAATGAATTCCCATAACCAAACTTTCTGAACCCCTATTGTGAACTTTGTTTTTGTACGCCTCCGTTGTTTGTCATTTCCCTACTTTTCTTCCACCAACCTTCCTATCGCCGCTTTCTAATATCTACTGCGGACATGTTTACTTTCTGCCTGCTGTCGCTGAACCCAAGCGATTCAAGGAGGCCAGAGATGCCTAAACCGACCGCTGGGCAGATATCTTCACATTCTAATAAAACATGCTCCATCGTTTCCCTAGTTTACCGCAGCAAGCACATGCTTCTTCTTCCTTCTTATATTTCGCTTTATGGGTGCGTTTTCTAAGACATCTTGATCTCGCTTCGAAAAGTAATGAGCTTCACTTTGAGTGATCACAAATTATTTCTTTCCTGATTTCGTTTTTTCCTCTTAAATTGTTGCTCACAGCAGGTTTCTTTTCCATTGCCGCCACCCATGAGATTATTTCAGCCTCTCTGAATTTCCACTCGACGTTCTTTGTTGCAGTGTTGCTCACCCTACAGGCCGCATACTTGCTGGTAAGCTTCCTAGTTCTTTACCTCCACTATGAATCAATATATATTCTGTACGAATATCTGAAAACTCTCTGAGTCCGTTTAATTCCTTCCCTATTCCTCAGTCGCTCTTTGTAATCAACTTTGCTGTGAGCTTCCCTCACTTCAAAGCTTGTCCAGCCAATGTCACCATACACAGCTCCATTTGTAGTCTTCTCGCGAGTACCCTCTGCGAGGCGTCCCATCGACCTTTCGTTGCCATCGAGACCTGATTGTGCCCCTGATTTCAAGCAAACAACCACATTTCGGAAAGTAAGTCCTGGAACCATTACACGTTTCCACATACCCCGGAGCACCTCGTATCCCCATAGAGCTGTGTGTTTCATTATGCCGCATTTCTCTTCCCCTTTGCCGTTATTGTTTTCTCCTGCGTTTCCATATATTGCCTTCGTTTATCCACATACCAAGGTATCTCTATTCTGTTATTTGAGGTATTTCGTGGCCGTGAATTAACACTGCCTGTTCACTGTTTTCACTGAATACCATAACACCTCATCTTCAACGCTAAATTTCAGACCTAAATTCTCGCCCTCCTGTCCACAGATATTAGCCAGACGTTACATACCATTTTGCTTATTAGCAAGCAGACGGTAGTATCTTGCTTGTCGGTGGACTGATATTACTACAAAATCTTTCAAAAAGTCGAGCAGTTTTCCTTCAGAGTACTGAAGTGGCACGTGGCGCATCTTTCCGACATTTCGAGTGTACGAAGCCAGTACGTAGGGCTTAACTCTTAGTCCTGCTACTGCGTGCAGCAAAAGCAGGCTTTTCGCAGATGCACCGAGGTAACACTCACTGAAAAATTGCCCTCTGTGCTTACTCGGAAAGTCTGAACATCTAAATGCGAAGCATTTTTCGGCAAACACTTGCCACTTTGACAGTATCTATCTATCTACGCCTGCGTCTCGGTGCTCTCATGGTCGTTTCGCTAACTTGGTAGGTACCAAAATTTGCATAGTATGACAACAGTGCATGAGGAACACAAATGTCATGACATAAATATCATGACATGTGTGTCGTGTAGGTAATGAAACAGCCGCTTAGGTCTTGGTGCTTTCATGGTCGTTTCATCAACTTGGTAGGTACCAAGATTGGCATAGTATAACAAGAGTGTAGGACTAACATGTATGATAGGTCATGACATGAATGAAGCGATCTGACGAAGAAGATGGAAACAGAATAGGGAGCGGGAAAGGGGGAAAATAAAGAAGTGACTAATGGTTAAGTGAATCATATTTGTTCTGTGTTATTATGTACAGTACCACCACATATTTTGGCGCAGCGGTCAGCTATTCTGCAGTGATTGGAGATACAGCAGCAGCAAAACAAGCTCACTCAAACGTTAATGTCAGCAGTGAATCTTGGTGAGAGTCACCGATTTGAAATTTTACGACCAAAAAGATTCAACCGCTGCTCTGACTGTCCAGAAAGCTGGATAGATTTCTACAAGCAGGCTGCAGAATACAATGAATGGAAGACTGACAGAGACCGTATAGTTAACACGACCATTTCTTGCTGGACTAGCAAGAAAATGGCATGTGTCTCGTTTGTTGGAATGGAAATCTGGACCATGGTCCAAATGGAAAGCATGCTTTATAACAACCTTTCAAAGAAATTCAGTAGAAAGATGGGACCAGGCTATTTACTACCGCTTCAGGACTTGAGCTACACTAGAATATTTCATTGAAAAGTAACGCCTCCTTTGTACTGCAGAGCCAAAGCTGGCGTTGAAATCCGTGTTAACACTCATTACTCAGGAACTACCAAAGGAACTGCAATAGGTGGTGCAGGTTAGATGTCCCGAAACGCTAGAAGCAATGTTAGAACTGTTGCAAGCTTTTCCGCACAACTAGATGGAGAAAGCAAACTAACATCGACAAGATGCTCACGAAATATCAATTGGTAGCTTTCACACCACTTACCAACGCTTTTCGCAGGAGACATAAGAAAAACTTCTGAACTTGCTTCGGACATTTCAGGACCCAGTAATACCTCATGTGGTAAAACATTTGGTGACGGAGGGCAACGAGAAACAATAGATGTCAAAAGTGCGCCTTTATTGACTACAGAGACCGTCTTACTGATGTCGTCAAGCCTTATATATATATTCAACTAAAAGTGAACGGACAACCTATGCGAGCTCTGTGGACAGTGCTTCGGTGTCCACAATTAAGAAAATCAGAGTAATACCTGAACACATATTTCCTGGCAAACTAATACTTGTACGGAGCTATGACGGCAAGGAACGTGAACACTGTGAATGGGTATGTATTAAGTTGAAATATCAGTCACAGATTACAGAAGTACTAGCTTTAGCTATTGGAACCATGGAATACGATTTTCTGCTCTCCCGTCCGAACATGAAGTTAATGAAACTGAATATTTACTATTTTGACAATATGTGGGTGTGCCCTGGCGTAGATAATATGGACTGCAGAACACGGCTCGAAACAACTGCGGGTAGTGAAGAATAGAGACGACATTCGCCAAGTTTACCCAGAACTGGTCTGTTTAGGAGGATATTCGCCAGCCACAGCCAAGTTTGAAGTCCCGTTCAGGTTAAACGACACAAGTGTCGTACGAAAGAAGCCATACAATCTGACAAGGGAAAAGAAGGCGTGGCTCAAAGAAGAACTCCTACAGATGCTGGATGCCAACATCATTCGGCCGTCCGTGTCCCCGTTTGCATCACCGATAATAGCTCCGAAAGAAGACGGTAGCCTGCTGCTCTGTACGTACTATAGAATAATAAACAGCCAAACACACCTGATCCCTTTTCGAATGCCCAAGATAGACACCGTGAACTGAACGGCAGATTGGGTGAGTTGGTGGTTTTCCATAATGTCTAAAGACAGCGCAACGACGTACACCGGACAACAGAATAGAGGATGGGACACACACGTCGCTGACTTACAGCTGTGTTCATTCGAAAAAAAAAGCACGATGGCTTTTTAAAGCCTTACATCGAGCGTGCGCGCATGCTCGATGTTAATAAAAGCACTTGTCACTCCCAACACAGTGCCTCGGGGTCGCCGGTGAGACTAACACCGTTGTTCACCCCGCTTCAGCAAGCCCATTTCCTTCAAAGATAAGGTTACGGAAGGCTGACTAACACACCGACTACCTTCTCTCATTAGGTGAAATGCTTCCGCCACTTCCCTTGTAAATGCTACTATTACAATATCATCGAGAGATGCTTAAAAGACGAGCCGCCGCAAGAACGACGATGAAGTGGTTCTGTGCCCTTGGCACGAGTGTCGGCCTGGCTATCTGGCTCCAGTGTAAAGAGCCTGTAAATAGCCTCTTTCGTCTTTGTCTTTCCACACGTAACATTCTGGTGGAGGTTACCGATCCCCGTCCTCACCACGGAACTCCGAAGTGGTCGGTACATCGAGTTTGTCACCATGACTCCCGGCGACGGGGCCCCCTCTGCAACAGTTTCGGCTTGTCCGACTGCTCCAATCATCACGGTTGCCCATTATCGCGACCCTGGTGTGTTCTCTGGCCCGGAGGGACAGGAGGTTGATGAATGAATGAAGCTCTATGAACACGCCAGTGCTAATAACAGGTGGGACCCAACGATTATGCTCACCAATGTCATCTTTTGTCTCGACGACACCCCACCCATGTGGCACCATACGCATGACGACGGGATAACCAGTTGGGACAGTTTCAAAGAAAAGCTACTGGAACTGCTCGGCGACCCCATTGGGCACAAAGCTGCCGCGAGAAAGGCTCTTGCGTCTCGTGTTCAGTCATCTACAGAGCCGTACGTTTCCTACATCCTCGACGTCTTGGCTCTATGCCGCAAAGCTGACGATACTATGTCAGAAGCAGATAAAGCGGCACATGTGGTAAAAGCCATCGCGGACGACGCTTTCAATTTGCTTGTTTTCGGCAACGTCTCGACTATCGACGCCATCATAAAAGAATGCCCTCGCCTTGAACAAGCTAAGAGCCGCCGTATCATACACCACATCTATCCACCGCCGTATCATACACCACACCAGGCTATCCTGTCACGGCACTTATCGATACTGGAGCACATATTTCTATTATGAGTGATGCCTTCCGACGACGACTGAACAAGCTCCTCACCCCAGCGTCGGCACGCGTCTTCCGCGCTGCGGATGGTCGTACTGTGCCTATCATCGGCATGTGTACGGCACGTATCAGCATCGCCGACCGCCACACTCCGGTTTTCTTTACCGTGATTGCTCGTTGTCCCCACGACCTAATTCTCGGCCTCGATTTTCTCTCCGCGCATTCTGCTCTTATTGACTGCTTTGTTAGTACCCTTCGCCTTGAGTTGCCTATTCTCGGAGAACCTTCTGCCACACCCCAGTGCCGCCTACGCCCCACCGGCTTTCTTCACCTGCCGCCAAAGTCAACAGCCTATATTGAACTGTTGTCTTCCCCATCAGTTCCTGATGGCAAGTACCTGGGCACTCCTCTGCCCAGCATTCCACTACAGTATGACGTTACCGTGCCTCAAAGTATACTTACTATTACTGCAAACCGCATTTGCATGCCTATCTTTAACTTCTGATTGGCAAAGTAAATTGTACCGCCAGGTATTTGCCTTGCCAACGTTGTCTCGGCGACCATCACGTGGCAGCTTTGTCGACCGATAATTCTTGCGAGCTAAGCAGGCCTCTCGCGCCAGCCAGCTTCGAGCGCCGATCCCAACATAAAGAAAATGGTCGCGACGGACTTATTCTCTGCGCAGGCTGAAGACCTTAGCAAGTATTATCGTTCTACCGAGATATTTTCGACTTCGACAATCGCCCTTTAGGCCAGACGCTCGCGGCCAAGCATTGGTTTCTTACTGGCGATGCTACGCCTATTCACCAACGACCGTATCGAGTCTCTGCGTCGGAAGGCCGAGTAATTCAAAGCGAAGTTGACAAAATGCTAGATAGAAACATCATTGAGCCTTCTTCTAGTCCCTGGGCGTCACCTGTGGTGTTGGTTAAGAAGAAAGACGGCACATGGCGCTTCTGTGTAGACTACCGTCATCTAAACAATATTACTAAGAAGGTAATATCATCGTCTACCCGCTTCCACGTTAGACGACGCCCTTAACTTCCTCCACGGTTCCAGCTATTTCTCTTCTCTTGATCTTAGTTCTGGATACTGGCAGGTTGCTGTTGACGATATGGACAGAGAAAGAAACGGTCTTCATCACACCTGATGGCCTATACCAACGCCCCTGCCACCTTTGAGCGTATGATGACTCCTTGCTCCAAGGTTTCAAATGGTCCGCATGTCTCTGCTATCTCGACGACGTCATCGCCTTCTCGCCAACGTTCGACACTCACCTTTAGCGTTTAACAACTATACTTGATGTATTTCGAAAGGCGAAGCTGCAACTTAACTCGTCCAAATGTCGTTTTGGCCGCCGCCAACTTACTGTTCTGGGCCACCTCGTTGACGCTTACGGAGTACAGCCTGATCCCGACAAAACTCGCGCTACCGGAGACTTTCTGGTTCCGAAGGCAGCCGCAGACGTTCGGAGTTTTCTATGGCTGTGCTCGTACTTTCGCCTTTTTGTTGAAGATTTTGCGGCAATTGCTAGACCCCTCACTAATCTTTTTAAGAAAGGCGTACAATTCTCGTGGGGTAGTTCAGAAGCCGCCGCCTTCTCTCGTCACGTCGCTCCTCTCACCTCAGCACCCATTCTCGCCCACTTCGGCCCTGATGACCCTACAGAATTGCATACAGCGGTCATGGCGTAGGTGCCCTCTTAGCCCAGCGTCAGCGAGGCCATTGTGCAGAAACATGATTTTTGTGTCATCAAAGACCGGTGTACACTCGCATTGGAAACAGTGCTTTGCCAGGTTTGTAGATTTCTTGTCTAAAGAATTCTGGTGCTCCCATAGCCTCACATTAATGCATCGGCCTATCTGCCCTACGTACGAAAGGCCGCAGGGCAATTGAATTTGGTAAACAACAGCTATATTATAGGGCCCAGGCGTTCTTCCATGGCTTATTTTACAGCCTGTGTTCTTTCCTAGGCCTTCTCTCTTGCTTTGGACCGCTGCTCCCGCCTTACCAACTTTATTAGGCGCTGAAAACAAAACTTGGACACCATAGCTGGCGCCTACTTTTTTAAATGTGTGAAAGAGTATAAACGCAAGGCATTACCGCTACTTATTTAGTCCATTCTACCGGGCTATTACGCTGCTCCAAGTCGCATTCAAATGGCTTTACCTTCCTGAGGCTTTTGCTTGCATATGAGACAAGGACCGAGTCATTGAAACCGGCCTCCCTGCATCGATGTATCTGTGCTTCGAGACTAGTGCTCATCTTATGATGACCAGACTTCTTGACTGCCATACCCATGCAGCCGGCTACTATTCCATTTTTTACAAGCTTTGAGCGACCTTACTTGTAGTTCAACAGGGGCTTCTCGCTCTTAGGGGAGTACTGCCAACACAGGTGATTTTTCTCGGAGGTTAGCTTTAAATCTAAGTATTGCAGTATGCTATGTTTTGGGACTTCATGCATGAATTTGAGTTCGGAACCGTTTTGTTTAAAAACATCAAGAGCCTGTGGCACACTTTCAGGTTCGAAGGATTCGACAAGCACAAGAAACTCATCTACGCACATAAAAATGCGTATAAGATCACCGGCCAAGCGTTTCTCCATTTGTTTGATCAACACGGCTAAGAAGAATATTACTTAGGACAGGGGCTACTTTGGCACCTATACACAAACCAGACTTTTGCATGAATGTTTGGGCTTCCCAAACAACGTACGTATTGTTGAGGTAGAAAGGCATCCTGTCTTGAAAGGATCCAGTATTAATGGAACGTAAATACACGCTCATCATTTTCACCCTCTATGCATTCTTGAACGTACTGCAGGAGCAGTACTGCAGGACGACGACGAAGTGTTTTTGACACAGAGCTGTTCTTCCTTGCTCCAGTTTATTTCTGTGAAATTCTAAGTTCATCCGCTGGTCCTCGCTCCCTGCTCGGTCGTGATGGAAGTGGACGACCCCGCACGTCTGCCGGCGACGGCGGCGTCAGCGGCGGCCGCCTCCAGGAAGCGGAACGGTCAGCAGAGCGACAGCGACAGTGAGGACACCCATGTCTACTCTCTCAGCAGTGAGGACACTTCCGATGACGACTTCCAGCTGGTGCAGAGCCGCAGAGCGAAGAGAAGAAACACCAGGACGTCCTCATCGTCAAGCACGCAAACAGTAAGACACACGCAGAGGCCGGACACCAATACTATCATATTTGTGCCCTTGCTTCCCACCGTCAACATGAAGCTACTCAACAGGCAATCTGTGTCGATGTCACTGGAAGCCCTGGTGCCAAATGAAATATCGGACATCCGAGTCAACAGTCGGAAAAATCTACTGGCGGTTGATGTCCAACATGCGGCTGCTCTGAGCACTCTACGCAGCGTAACGGACATCGATGGCATTCAGGTGCGCTCTTACATCCCTCTGGGATCTGACGTAGTCAGTGGCGTTATCTACGACGTAGACGTCGCCATCCTTAATAACGACTTGCCGATTCTTATCAAGCCAGCCAATGATGAGGTCATTGTTGATGTTAAGCGCCTAGGCAGTTCACGCTGCGTGAAGATTGCATTCAAGGGTAAATATATACCCTCGCATGTTAAGGTGGGACACTTCAGACATGCAGTGCGGCCTTTCATTGCGAAACCTCTTCAGTGCCGCAAATGCATGAGACTGGGACACGTGAGCAGCGTCTGCGAAAATCAGGCAGCATGCCCCCGTTGCGCCGAGCCCCACGCTGCAGATAAATGTGGCGCGACTGTGATGAAGTGTTCAAACTGCGGAGGGTCACACGAAGCTCCCTCGAGGAAATGCCCGCTTATTAGGAAGGAAATGGCTATCTTGAAAGAGATGGCGAGAGATCATTCATCTCATCGCGAAGCCGCCGAAAAAGTCAGGAAGCGACGTTCCCGTCGCCGGCGCCCCTCAAGGAAGGCTGTTGTCTCTGCGACGCGCATGCCACTGCCTACAACACCTGCTCCTCCTCTGCCGCCCGGGCCAGACACTGTCGAAAGGACCGCGAAGAACAAGGCAACTGAGAAGACCACACCTGCAGAATCTTGGCTGGCTCTACCGAAACGACAGCATCCACCGACAGAATCACAGCAAATTTTTGCTGGACAACCCCCGAAGTCTACTGTCCGTGATTTGTGCGACCAAGACAAGCAGGTGGCTGATATGCTGCAATCGCTAATTAATACAATGCAAATCATACTGAACAAGCTGCAAACCCCAGCAGCTGGAAGTGCTCTGCAAATACTGGATGCACTAAATCCAGTGCTTGCTAGCATCGTTTAAGCATCATGGCTCGAACAATAGTCCCCTTCCGCACTGAAGTTAAAGGTGCGTCGATCTTTCCGTGGAATGCTAGGGGTCTAAGGACCCGCATAGCAGACTTTCGCCAATTCATTTTTACACATCGCTTTCCCATACTGGTCATTTGCGAGCCAAATACGTCAACACCACTCAGACTGTCCGGTTACGAATCTTTCGTCTCGTCCACATGCGGCGCGAGCACGAAAGTAATCATCTACATCCGCACGGACTTTACATATGTCGCTAACGCGGTAGAGCCTCACGACGACAACCAATATGTCTGCCTGAATATCCAAAAGAAAGATGTGTCATTCACACTAATTGGAGCCTATATATCCCCAGCGGGTCACTTTGACGGCGAACGACTCAAGAAAATATTACTGATGAACAATGGCCCCTGGGTTATCACAGGTGACTTCAACGCGCATCACCAGCTATGGGGAAGCACTAAAATTGATTCCAGAGGCAGGAGTCTCGCCTCCTTTGCTGCCGACCATGATTTGTGCTGTGTGAATGACGGCAGCCCTACGTTTTTGCGAGGCACCACCTATAGTAGCTGCTTGGACTTAACTTTGGTGTCACGGCGCTTTGCCTCGAGCGTCGACTGGTTCACGGACATTGAAACACGTGGAAGTGACCATATTCCAACCTACATAAAGATTAGAGGAGTTGAGCAATGCTCCTCTACTGTCTTGCGTACAGTTGATTGGACAAAGTTTAAGAAGGATATGGATGACGCATGTCGAGAAGGCCTTTCACACACCATCGAAGAAGCAATCGCAGAGACATTGAAAACATCCATCTGCTCGCTCACAAGGTCAGCAAGGCGAACAGACTCAGATATGGAACTGGAGAGGCTTCGTGCGGAACGCCGACGGGCGGAGAGGAGGTATCGGCGCACTAAGTCCGTCTTGGATCTGAGGGCTTCACCACGCATACAGAAGAAAGTACAGCGTCGTATAGATAAACTGGATGACAAGCGATGGAAAACTTTCTGTCAGTCGCTTGATCCCAGAAAATCGCTCTCGCACATATGGAGAACTGTTAGGGGACTTCGCTCAACTCCGCATCAAAGGAAGCCCTTTGCTGCTCTGGCCCTATACCAACTCCGCTCGGAACTTCAAGTGGCTGAAGAGTTCTGTGCACGGGTTGCTGGGTCGGCGGCCACCATTACTGACGCAGCATTGAATGACATCCCTTAGGCACGTGTACCAGAAATGAACGTGCTCTTTTCACTCGAAGAGCTCGATGCTGCGTTGGCGACCTGCAGACGTTCGTCGTCACCAGGACCTGATGGCATCACGTATGCTGCCCTATGCCACCTTGGACATGACGCACGTGATGAGCTGCTCAGCTACTACAATGAATAATAATAATAATAATATTTGGGGTTTTACGTGCCAAATCCACTTTCTGATTATGAGGCACGCCGTAGTGGAGCACTCCGGAAATTTTGACCACCTGGGGTTCTTTAACGTGCACCTAAATCTAAGCACACGGGTGTTTTCGCATTTCGCCCCCATCGAAATGCGGCCGCCGTGGCCGGGATTCGATCCCGCGACCTCGTGCTCAGCAGCCCAACACCATAGCCACTGAGCAACCACGGCGGGTAGCTACTACAATGAGTCTTGGCAGAATGGCGCCGTTCCTAGACAATGGAAATCGAGCCATTTGATCCCCATACTGAAACCTGGAAAGTCTCCCCTTGAGCTCTCATCATACCGTCCGATTGCGCTTTCGAGCTGCGTCGGTAAACTGATGGAAAGAATGATTCTTGCTCGCTTGGAATGGTACCTAGAGCGATTCAACATCTATGCGGACGCCATGACGGGCTTTCGTCGAGGTCGCTCGTCCATCGACAACGTCATTGACCTCATAAACTGGGTCCAAAATCAACAAAGCCTCAAGCGCCTATCAGTGGCACTTTTTCTAGATATTAAAGGAGCATACGATAACGTCGCCCATGAGGCCATACTGAACTCGCTTGAGGCTGTTGGAGTTGGTGGCCGGATGTATCAATGGATTCGGGACTATTTAACTGAGAGGTGCTTTTTCTTACAGACTGAAGACGGCCCAACTTCGGAACATTACATCAGGCATGTTGTGCCGCAGGGTGGAGTGTTGAGCCCCATTCTGTTCAACCTCGTCTTGGTAGGACTAGCGGAGTACCTACCACGGTCAGTTCACGTCTCAATATACGCCGACGACATTTGCATCTGGGCTTCTGCGGTGACACGACCTCAGGTACGAGCCAGGCTCCAGCGGGCGGCAACCATGACGGCATCTTATCTACGAGAACAAGGCCTCAGCCTGTCTACTGAAAAGTGCGCATTGGTTGGCTTTACGCGCAAACAAATGTCATCATATCCTGTTTCAATTAATGGTCAGGCGGTATCCTATTCTAAGACACATCGTTTTCTGGGTGTAATCATTGACCGCAACCTCTCGTGGAGCCCTCACTGCGTCTATCTAAAGAAGAAATTGGTTGCCATTGCTCAGGTCTTTGAGTTTCTCTGCGGCAAAAACTGGGGTACACCAGTCCGTTCTATGATGCAGCTCTACAGGGTACTGTTTCTCGGACTCCTACGTTACAGTCTACCAGTGTTGTCAAATGCATGCAAGACGAACTTTCGCGCCTTGGAGAGCATACAAGGTCAAGCCCTACGCACGTGTTTAGGGCTGCCTCGGTGCACGTCAACAGCAGCAACAATTGCCATCGCTGGGGACCATATGATCCAGACACACGTAGTTGTCGACTCTCTCAGAGCGCACATTCGCCATCTGTCAAAAATCCCCGACCATCATTTGACCTCCCTACCAGCCAAAAGACCTCAAGCGACCTTTTCACGAGTGATTAGCGCTCACCAAGAGTGCATACCGTCATCTTTTACACCGGCGACAAAGCCTTCATCTCCCCTGTGGTGCCTACGACAGCCTCAAGTGAATTTTGATATTCCTGGAATTACAAAAAAGTCCAATCATCCATCGCCGGCTCTGAAGCAACTTACGCTCCTATTACTACACCAGACGTATCATGACCGCATACATATATATACCGATGGTTCGACCTCACGTGCCAGCTCAACTGCCGCATTCGTCGTTCCAGCCAAGAAGGTTACAGTTCAATTCAAATTGTCGCACACGACTACATCGACATCAGCAGAGCTTGCAGCTCTCCATGCCGCTATGATGTACGTCACCGAAGAGCCCACAGAGAAATGGGTCGTATTTTGTGACTCTAAGGCAGCCCTTCACAGCATCAAGTCTGCATTACGTCACAGAGTATACGAGCAAATGATATCTGACATCAGGGAAGTACACCACCATGCTCTGGAAAGAGGGCACACCATTACATTTCAATGGATTCCTGCTCACTGTGGCATTGTCGGCAACAACCTAGCAGACAAGGCTACCCGGTCTGCCCACGAAGATACTCAGACGCGTTCCATACCTTTGGCGAGGTCTGACGCTGCCAGGGAACTTCGCCTACATGCACGCAAAAAGTCGCAAGAACTCTGGAGTTCAGGTGCCTTCAACTGCCGATTATATAAACTGGAGCCCATGCTATAGCTACACGTGCCATCTAGCCTTTTCCGCGGTGAAGCAACCTTGCTGTGCCGCTTGTGGCTGGGAGTAGCATTCACAAACTCATATTCCTTTCGTTTGGGAATGGCCGAGAGCCCGATGTGCGATTACTGTGGGTGCGAGGAGACCATCGAGCACCTATTGTGTACTTGCCCCCACTATGATGTACAACGCCTCTCTCTGCAGGAAACTTTACACCGACTAGACTTACGACCTTTCACCGAGTCAAAGATACTCGGACCGTGGCCACACCCGTCACTGGCACGAAAAGCGAATCGTGCATTACTGCAATACTTGAGGTACACCGGTTTAAGAGACCGTTTATAGTGTCCCTGTGCATAGTGTCCCTCCCACACGTACTCTGTGCTTACTCTCTCCCTTTCTTCTTTCTATTCCCCTTTCCCCCACCCCCAGTGTGGGGTAGCAAACCGGATACTCTTCTGGTTGACCTCCCTACCTTTCCTGTCCTTGCTTTCTCTCTCTCTCTCTCTCACTGCAGGAGCGTGCTATTGTGGAAGGGAAAAGACCAAATCTTCGCTGTTCACGCTGAAGCCGGAACATGCTCCTGGGCTACCCTTCATTAGGAACTTTACGATATCCTCCGAATTAGGAACCAGGAATGAGCCTGCTACACTAAGCGTGGACAGATGCTGCCACGTAGTGGAAGGGCGCTGAATTTCCTTTTTTTCAAGTCACGAATGTGAAAGGTGCTTCATCGCACTCAATGGCTTCATAATCACTTTGGTCATAGTTTGAAGTACTGTCGTTCTCCTGATTGGGTGTTTCACCAAGACGAGGTCCCTTGCTCTCACTTTTGCTGGGTTCCATCATAGTCACCAGAGGCGGGCCGTCAACGCCTTGATGTTCAAGGACTAGTCCTGGCGACTTGATGACGCCAAGCGCACTGTGTGATTTGGCAGAATCTTGGAAGCGCTCCTGCGTTGCACGCATGTGCCTCAAAACACACTGGCGGCCAAAGGGCTCGTGCCACCGTTCTCGGCTGCCTACCGCCGTAGCGGTTGCAGACACTCCGAGGGAAAAGGCAAGCAAGAAGGATTGGCACTGCCTTGTCTCAATGAGCTTGTAGGTCGCTACACTTCTATATTCCAGAGCATTGAAGTCCAGGCAAACTGTAAAATAAAATGCTAGTTGAAATTGAAGTAAAAAGCGAGCAGCAAGAAACAGTGCCATAGCCTCGGAGAACTTCGTTTTCTTCTTTCTTCAAATTTGGGCATATATGGGTCAAGAAAGGCCACGGGGCAGAATTGAGAGAGCGCATGGTAAATCTAATAGGCTTCACGAGACCGCTTGCACCTTCGCTACTGCTTCACCTCTTCCAATCAGAGCAGTTTGTATTCTGGAGAAAATTAATGTCGAGAAATATTGTTATTAACGAAAAAAAGAAAACGTCATCGTATAACAAGAAAAACAATTGGCGACGGGAACATATTCGTGGTGCTCCACATATCAAACAATTAGGTTAGAATAGCCCTTTCTACTGGCCGTAGAAATCTGAAAAACAGATATAATCTTTAAGCATGAAATGCTTTTAGCTCCTGTTGTCGGCGACCTTCAAGAGAATTTGAGCCAGAAGCGGTTATCCAGGCATTCAAGGCGAGAACGAAACGAGAACATCCAGGCATCGTTGCGAGAAGAACACGCGATCATCCGGGCAACCGGTCAAAGCTTAAGAGAATGCGGTCTCTGGCGCCCAACCCTTGGCACAGGACCGCAACATACGCCAGTTACCCCCCAAGTGTGTAACAAAAAATAGAGCTTCCGATTTCTTCCCAATGTTTGTTCACAATATCACTCAAGCTGTAACTTCTAGTACGCTGAAGTTTCATTCGTCGTTTCTAACAGCGACGTTCAACATGCAGATACCGGGTGCCATATGCTTGATTGCCATCTTTTCGCCCTGAGACAAGGTTGCCTGTGCTCTTTTAAGCGCCAGTGGTCCACGAGTTTCGCGGCGCGGGTTTTGCTCCGTCTCTAGAGATTGCGCCACGCTATGTGGCCAAGCCGGCAGTGTCAGGTACGCCGCGGACACCTATCAAAGGGCGTACATTTGCAACCGACCACTTCGACGCGACAAGAAAAATAGCGACAGACGGTCAGCGCGCTGCACTGTTGGAAGGAGAAAAGAGGTGGAAGGCGGCGGCACCACAGGCAGCCAAAGAAGCGATATGGACCCAACTGTTTGCTGTCACTGTTACAGGAAACAATTGCATCCATATAGACCAGTATACTGCTACGCGCGTGTGGTATTTGATTGTTTGAACGAGGCACGTGGGCGTCATCCCTCGAGAAATAGGAGGAAGAACGAACTGGGCTCCCGCTGTGAATCTAACAGGTCAGCGCTGCAACCGCTGTTGTAAATATAACCTGTAAATGGTGGCTTGTCTTACTGACTCGTCCTTCGCGTAACATTGTGGTGGAGGTGGAACGTCCCGCGTGGAGTTGGAACGTGTGGTGGAGGTGGAACGTCCTCGCCACGGAGCTCCGAAGCGGCCGCACCGTTGCCTTCTCAGCCATGGCTTCCGATGGGACCACCCTGTCGCCACCTACACATGCGGCGTCAACCACAACGTACGTTATGGTTCCTAGTCTGCGTGATCCTGGGACACTCTCCGCCCAAAATGACGCTGACGTCGAGAACTGGCTCAGCATGTATGAGCGTGCTAGCCAAAGCCACCACTGAGACTCCACCATCATGCTTGTCAATGTGATCTTTTATCTGGATGGGACACCGCGTGTCTGGTTTCGCATCCATGAGATCGAGCTCTCCAGCTGGGACATTTTTATAGAGCGGCTTCACGACCCATTTGGCAACCTATCAGGTCGCTAACAGGCTTCGCGCAAGAAGCTTGCCACCCGTGTTCAGTCGTCGAACGAATCGTATGTCTCCTACATAAAGGAAGTGCTCGAATTTTGTCCGAAAGTCGACGAGCACGTGACCAAGGTTGACAAGGTGGGCCATATTCTAAAAGGCATCGCGGACGATGCCTTCAATTTGCTCGTCTATAACGACATTTGTGACCAAGGCTGACAAGGTGGGCCATATTCTAAAAGGCATCGCGGACGACGCCTTCAATTTGCTCGTCTATAACGACGTTCCTAACGTCGATGCCATCGTCAAAGAATGCCACCACTTCGAGGTAGCCAAAAGCCGCCTAGTCATCACACAGTTTTCCCGGCCTCCCAAACACCCCTGCCACGTCCTCTTGCTCCGCTGTTACCGCCACACGACCATTTCAAGAGAACGTCACACGTATCGTTCGCCGTGATATTGAAGCGACGTGTCCAGCCCCCCTTCATCCATGACCCCTGACTGTACCTTTTACCAAGCGGCCCCCACTATTTGCGTCATTCAAGTAGTTGTGTGGCAAGAAATTGCAAACCTTGGCATCCCTACCGTGTGGTCTGTCTCCCGACCTGATTCGGCACCCGTTCCCATGTCCACAACCTGTAATGACCAATATTTCGCTCCCAGACCACGCAATCCCGCTGAATCGCAAACCCCAGACAGATCTGCTTCTGCTGCCACGGCGCTGGCCATGTATCCCGCCACTGCCACACCACCTGGATACCACCGTACGGGAGCTCATTCCCTGCTCCTCGCCATTACGCCGACGCTCGCTGTTATTCACCTCGCCGTCTGTGCCCTTCTTGTGATGACCCTGACAGCCGCTCCTCCGTGCAATCGCCGTCGCCTCAACGCCGTCGCTCCCTGTCACTCCAACCTCGCCGCTTTTCCTCGCCAAACCGACGGACGGAAAACTAGGCCATGCAGCTCTTGGAGGTAGAGCTTGTGGGGATGCGCGACTCTCGCGCGTCCCCTGATGTTTTTCCCGCATAGCGCGTCTCCTGTGATCCGGCTTCGCCGCGTGGCCTGGCGCCCGCGGCGGTCGATTGGCTGAGGCGCAGTACGAGAGATGGCACGAGTGTTGCGCTGCTAACGCCGCCTACAGGCGGGGTTACTCGGGCGCCGAGAGACAAGGCACTTCCTCCAGGCCCCGCACACTCTCAAGTTCAGCAAATGGCCACAGAGGGCGAAAAATCAATCAAGGCGTGTTTCAGCGTAAGCGCGCAAGTGGAGCTACTGTAATTTGGTCGAATACTTTATTTTTGTTCTTTTTCTGCTAGGGGCGTTGAACATGCTAAACTTTTTACTTTACACAAACCACTGACATAAACAATCGAGCTGTCTAAGGATGTTTTTTTACCTCAGGTAAATAGGCAGTTGATTTTTTTTAATTTGATTGTTGAAGCTGCTTTTTAGTCATAGCGTCAAGGTTTTTGTATTTGATTACCCACCGACAGCCGATTGGTATCGATGTGTTTCCTGGCCGTTGGCGTTCGAATACTACGGTGGTAAAACATTTTCGAAAGCGTGCTGGTTTTGTCTGCGAGTCATTACATAGACTTGCTGTAAGAAGTTCTACTCTTGGCAAAGAATAGTGCCTCATTTTGTTTAGGCGCTGATTATCATAATGAATGCGGTGGAGATTGAGGGAGTACGCTTGAAGGTACGTTTTTATGCCGTTGATCTCTATAACACCGTAAGTACGCAAACCGATGTCACAGAACACCCGATGCATCATTGTGTGTTCTCCGTCATCGTTTGTTTGCTGTACGCCTACTAATTCTTCATTTCTTCTTCAAGTGTTGTATCCTCCTTTTGTCCTTGTTCTCTTGTACTTCACTTACAGTATGGCGTTCCGTCAGCTGTAATGCGCATTTGCAAAACCAATACGTTTGATAAGACGCAGTGGTTATCATAATTTCACTACACATGTATTAAGCTGGCACATATGGTTCAGATACAGATACCTGTATGCGGACTTGCACGACGTTGATGCGGAGATTAGGATAATTATGACACCCCTAAGGAAGAGGCAGCTGATGGCCGTAAGCTGTTGCGTTCTTTCCGCCAAACTACCCGCCCTGGTAGTGCTGTAAAGATGCTATATAAAAGTGACACGCGGTGACAGGGAAATTATTATACTTAGCAGCCGACCGTACGTTCTGTAGCTTAGGTCTTCTTTCTTGTGCGTTTGTGCTACCTTTATTAATGAGCCATTTCTTGACTATGTTCTTGACTACGCAACCGCGTTTGTGTGGATGCGTAGACGTGTGCTTTTTGTTGTACTTGTAAAATGCAAATAAAATATTTTCAGGCTTACTCAGTCTTTGGTGTCGTGTGCGTTTATTCGAGTCGAGGCCATCGTGCCATTTGGAAACCGCATTCTGTCAGTAGCCCTACACGAAATGCAACAGCTGGAGCGCGGCGGCAGAACTCGGGGTAACGGCGGCGTAATAAATGAAAAACCGCTCGGGATGCCCTTAAAAGTCAGTTCAGAGTGTGCCTTAACTCGATATGAATCATCGCTACATGTATTCTGCTGCTCCTTGATCGTGTTCCCGCCAGTTCGGTTGCTGTGTGGCAAACGTAGCGGCTACATAAATATGTAGGCGCTACGTTTGCCACACAGCAACTAAACTGGCGGGGGCACGATCGAGGTGCAGCAGCCAGAAACCCAGTAAAGCAAAAGAACACCTCGTAAACTGTGCAAAACCCCGTTTCCGTTTCCTGTTGTACAGCGCCACCCGTGGTCGCATACTTTAGTTCACGACGCCACCGCTACGCTTATTTCCGTAGCACTGTGGAAGGCACAGTTTCCCTTCTCTAAGTTTGTATTGTGTTCTGTGCTTCCTCTTGGGGGTTCGGGAAGCAAGCGGGACGGACGTACCGTGTCGCGCGTGCGCCGACCCAAGCTTCTACGAGACCGTCTCGCGTGGCCGCCTTGGAATGCGCCACCGTTCGCGTGACAGTATGCGCGGACGACCAGGCATTGGGAGCCAGCATGGGGCGAACATATTCGCTCGCTATGCTGTCGCGGTGAGTCGGACTTCTAGATTTGTCGCGCACCCATCGGCATGTTTTGTGGATAGCAACTCGGTTAGCAGGCATTGATCTATGAAAGGTGCAATAAATGCCCTTGTGATTGTTTGCACTACTGTGTTGTCGTTCCTTTGTCCCAAGAGCACGGAAGGAGAACCCCACGAGCTGCATTACGTTCGTCCTGTCCAAATCCTCCGTTGACGCTCCTCACCAACACGAACCTAATTGAAATAGACGTAGACGGTGTTCCGTTGACGGCAATAATTGATACTGGAGCCCAAGTGTCCATAATGAGCGCTAACCTATGTCGTCGCCTCAAAAAAGTTCTTACGCCTGCCATCACTCGAGCCGTACGGGTCGCCAATGGCGCCACTGTTGCCGTCAGGTGTAGGTGCACTGCTCTCACAGGAATTACTGGCCGCCAATCTCCAGTCCTGTTCACCGTGCTGTCTAGTTGGCCTCATGATCTAATCTTCGGGCTCAACTTTCTGGCGGCGCATTCTGCACTCATCGACTGTTCCACCGGTACGCCGTGCCTCGAGCTTCCCCTTCTTTGAGACGTTCGCCCCGAACAACCGAACGCCCTCTGCACTACAGCGTTTGTTCGCCTACCTCCAAAAGCCCTAACCTTCGTCAAATTGGCCTCAACGGGAACCATGTCTGATGGCGACTATGTCGTCGCACCTATTCGTGATGTCCTCCTGGCACGCGACATCTCTGTGCCACATTCCGTATGTAACCCTTGCTCCTAATCGGATGTTTCTCCCCGTTATCAAATTTGGCTTGACGAAGCACGTGTTACCTGAAGGCATAGCGGTGACCACGCTCCTATCTGTGACAGACGACCGCGTCACTGCTGTTGCAGCCGACGCGTCTCTAGATGATCCTGATTACCCGCAGGATACCTTGAAGCTCGACGGCCCATTACGTCCCACGGTCGCTCCGGACCTCGCATCTGCCGAAGCAGCCGCCCTATATCGGCTTTTGCTTTCCTACCGCGACATATTTGACTCTGACAATTGACCAGTTGGTCAGACGTCCCTTGTTAAGCATTGGATGAGCACTGGTGATGCTGTTCCCATTCACCGCCGACCGTATCGCGTGTCCACAGCACAGCGGCAAGTTATTCAGCAGGAAGTAAATAAGATGCTCGCCAGGGGCATTGTTGAGCCCTCGTCGAGTCCTTGGGCGTCGCCGGTCCTGCTCGCGAAAACGAAAGATGGCACGTGGCGTTTCTGCGTTGATTACCGCCACCTAAACCGAATTACTAAATAGGACGTTTAGCCTTTACCACGTATCAGCGACACTCTTGATTGTCTTCACGGTGCCAAATACTTTTCGTCCATCGACCTTGGATCTGTTTATTGGCAGATTTCCGTCGATGAGCAAGACCAAGAAAAGACCGCTTTCGTTACTCCAGATGGCCTCTACGAATTCAAGGTTATGCCGTTCGGTTTACGCAACGCCCCCGCCACGTTCGAAAGGATGATCGACTCTCTGCTTCAAGGTTTCGAATGGCCAACTTGCCTTTGTTACCTCGATGACGTCCTTGTGTTTTCTACATTTCAGACGCACCTTCAGCGCATCGCAGCTATCCTTCAGAAGAACTTCATTTTGTCCTAGTTGGTATTTACTGCATATCATATTGATCGCGCATAAAGACGGGGACAGAGGGAGAGAACACATAAACAGCACGGGCGGTAACCTTCAACTGTTTTATTCACAGCCTATATATGCCCACGGGCTGCTGTGAATAAAACAGTTGAAAGTTACCGCCCGTGCTGTTTATGTGTTTTCTCGCTCTGTCCCAGTCTTTATTTGCGGTCAATATGATATGCAGCAGCTATCCTTGACGTCTTCCGCAAGGCTGGGCTCCAATTAAGCACATCGAAGTGCCAATTCTGGCGCCGACAGATTACAGTGCTAGGCCATCTCGTCGATGCTTCCGGAGTACAACCCGACCCGGAGAAGGTTCGAGCAGTAACGGCTTTTCGTGCACCTTGTTAGGATCGGGGGCTGCTCAATCCCATCGCTCGTAACCTGTTGTCAAGATTGGAGTCCGGCATGAATTAGAAGGTAGCTGGCCCATGCCGTCGTCCAACTTATCCACGCTGAGGACGTTGATGAAGGGAAGGATTGCTTCTCATCGAGAACGAGGAATATGGGTTTGTTTACAGTATCTACATCAGTCTAGCATGACTGCAAGAGAAAGTACCTGTCTAACATGACTGCTTGAGAAAGTGCAGAGCATCCGCACAACAGCGGTTTATAAACACTCGGTCCTCCCTCTATGCCAAAGTGAGGGAAAGGTTCGACCAGGAGACGAGCCGCCTCTCTGCGGGACGGCTTACACACACACATACTCACACATAAACTTTCTTGCACGAAGTTCACGGTCCCCAACCGAGGTCAGCCGGCCTTCGTAGAACTCGGAGATGACCCCCGCAGCGCGGCCGTCGTGGTGTCCATTGTCTTGCGTCTCGAATGGCGCGTGGGAAGGGGCCTTCGTAGACGTCCCCGCGGCAACTGCCCCACTCATAGCAGATCAGGTCGGCGGTGGTGAGTTCGGTAACAATAGTTGGTCCGCTGATCGCATTCAGTCACAACGGCGACGAGGCTAGAGCGTAACGGTGGCGTTTCAAGAAAAGGTTGCCGCCGCTGTCGCAAATGGCTGGCAAAACTTGCACCTCAGCTGGGCCGTTCTTAACAGCGCATCCATGGCCCGGAAAATCTCGACTGTCCAGCGCTGACAACCGCTGGGCAGGAAGAGAACGGCTGGTGGCCAGGGGGTGATGTCTTGGCTCGCAGCAACCACTTGTGTAATGATGCCACCGCCCCAAAACATCCAACAAGGACAGGCAACTGCAAAACGAACCCCACAACACGGCTCTGCGCCGAGATGACGTACCTTGGCTCTCATTTAGACCCGCTAGGCTTCAAAGAAAACATTAGTGCATAGACAAAAAATGCTGCATTTCGCTATGCCAATTTTTGAAGCGATTTCGTGCTGACAAATTCAGCAATCATGGAGGGAATTCTGCTAAATGAGAGAGGATCTTCTTGGCTTAACAAAATTAACACTAGTAACCCTGAAGTTTAGGCGGGACCCTCAAGTGCAGAATTCAAATTTGCCTGCTCAAAGCATCCCCATTGCTATGCAACTCTCCCTTCTTATATATAATGGAGAAGTTGTACTCTTGGAGAGTGAGGCTCCATCGAAGCAAGTGGCCATTTTATTGTGACATTTGATTGAGCTACGTCAGAGGACAGTGGTCGGTCTCGAAGATGAACTTCGCTCCGTACAAGTAACACGACAACTGCTGGGTGGCCCAAACTAAACAAGCGCATTCCTTCCCTGAAGCGCTGTAGGCTTCCTCTCTTACATTTAGTTTACGGCTGGCATAGAGGATTGGATGCTCCTCGTTATCGTCGCCGACCTGACCAAGTACCACGCCGATACCTCTGTTGCTTGCGTCGCATTGAACTATGAATTCCTTTGTGTAGTCTGGCGCGCGAAGCACAGGACGAGAAACCAATAGCGTTTTCAAACTTTTGAAAGCGTTCTCTTTGTCCTTATCCCAGTGTACGCTACTTGGTGCTAACTTTCGGAGGGCGTCCGTTAATGGACTTGCCATTTGAGAGTAATTCGGAATGTACCGTTGATAGTACCCCACAAGTCCCAAAAATGAACGAAGGCCTGTCTTCGTGCGCGGCTGAGAAAATTCTCCAATCTTAGCTATTTTTAGCTCAGCCGGCCGTCTCGTGCCCTGGCCGACAACATGGCCCATATAAGTAACCTGCGAAGATATTCTACTTGCAGTTTTTTGCCAGGTTTTGGAATCACGTGTTTTTCCCAGCTGTCCGAAAAAATTGCTACATCATCAAGATATGGCAAGGCGAACCCCTACAAGTCTTTTAGGACAATATCCATTAATTTAGAGAAACTAAACGGCGTCTTCTTCAGCCCGAAGCTGAGTGCGAGAGGGCGAAAAGTGCCTACAGGTAACATGAATGTGGCATAGCGGCTGGCACTTTCTGAATGAGGAACTTACCAGTTCCCCCTTACGAGATCTATAGTTTAAATGTATTTAGCAGCGCTAACTCTTTCAATTCGTTCCTCAATGTCGGGTATCGGGTACAGCTGATCCCTAGTGATGGCATTTAACTTCCTGTAGTCAACACACGGACGAGGGTCCTTGTTAGGGGGTTCTACCAGTATTAGCGGTGACGTGTAGTCACTCTCAGCGAGATCAATAACTCCCAACTCTAGCATGCGCTGTATGATGATTAGTAGAGTTTATTGGCGCAAGGGCCAGATGTGGCCAAAGAGCGCCAAGTCGATGATCGGTGCTTCTCAATGATATATGGGTGTTAATTGCGGGGATTAATGAAACACGGCTGTATAGTGGCCTAAAATATTCACTAAGAAGTGCAAAATATGCATGTGGTACAATGTGGCTGTAAAAGGACCTAAAATTTATTCGCTCTAAGGTGCGTAAAATACAAGTATGTGCATATTAATGATGACAGTGATTGATCGTTTCTCTGATGACAATAGATGTTTCACGAGATAGGCATGATCAGTAAAATATGTAGTATCTGTAGCACTAGTGCCTCAGCAAGGCCTTGAAAGCAAGGGCTGGGAGGCACGTGCTCTAGAAAATAGTTTCATTGCAGCTACGACCTCCAGGTGGAGGCCGTGCTACAAGTAGCCTGGCCAAATTGCATATAAGGTGCCACTTTCAGTTAAAAAGTTTAATACTGTTTGAAAAGTACACAGGGGTTCTTTGTTCAGAAAGAATGCTGGGTGTAACGGTATGTGTTGGCGATAAGCAGAGGGGAAGTACTTTTTCCTTCCTGCCTCTATTTCAGTGCATTGGATAATAACATGAATAACTGTAAGCCTGTTGCCACATTTGGTACATGTCGGAGGTTCGCTACCCGTCAAAAGGTAGGAGTGCGTGGCGTACGTATGTCCTATTCTTAATTTACACAGAAGCACTTCCTTATGTGTTGCTGTTCTTTCAGATATCCAGTTCCCTAATTTGAGTTTGATAACGTGTAGCTTGTTCCCTACTGCATTATCCCATTGATCCTGCCAGTACTTCCTCAGTTTATGGCGTAAGAAGGACTTAAGTTCTGTTGCTGCTATGGATTTATTCACATCCGTTTCATTAAAAGCGACTGACGTTGCTCTTTCGTCAGCAGCTACATTATCTTTTATGCCCCTATGGCCAGGTACCCAACATAGGACGATGTTTTGGTTCTGCATTAAGGCTAGGCTTAGTTGTGTGTATAGTTCATTAAAAACAGGGTTCTTATGTTTTCGAAAACTCATTAGGACCCTTATTACGCTTAAAGGGAAGCTGAAGAGTCTGTCGAATTCAATAAGACGCTCATATACGGATGCGGGAACCTTATAAACCATGTAGGTCAAATTTGGTTTTTTTTTTTTCAAATAGGAGCGACGTAATCGTCGGTTGAAATTGCGCTGTAGCTCCGCCCCCCGTCGAATGCCGCGCGCTGCTGCTGACGCTGACGATGCGAGCGGAGACCGGAAACCGCGGTGTTGTGACGTCAACTTTAGTGTTTTGCTCCTTCGCAGCCTGCGCGACCGTGCCTGACCGTGCTTGTTTCTGCGTGCGTGCCGTCGTAATCTGCTTCGATCGACCCTGCATTTCTTTGTTGGTGCGTCTGTGTGTATGTAGAGTGGTGGTCAACGTGCGCAGCATCAACTGATGTGGTGGGCCGATCATGCCGTCTTTCTGTGCAGCCTACGGTTGCACGAACACCAGCGGCCGCGAAGATGTTGTCTTCCATTGCTTCCCACAAGACAAGAAGCTTTTAAGGAAGTGGGAGGCTGCTGTAAAGCGAAAGAATTTCAAGCCCTCAAGAATAACACTGCTGTGCTCCAGCCACTTCCGTGACGACGATTATCACCAGAAGTTCCACTAGCAGGCTTTCTAAACGCAGCGCGAAAAGATCGGAGCAATGAAAACAAAGACGGCACGAGTGCGAACTGACTGATGATAACTGGTGTTGGAAGGCCTTATGAATACACGAACTCGCCCAAACGTGGATTTTGATTTACTGCGAGCTCCTTCATGTTAGCACGCTGAACGGAAGGTGCATGTTTATTTCCCGCCCTCGGCGCAGGTTTCGTCGCAAAGCGCCGCGAATTTTCTATTTGCACGTGTGTTGTAAAACAGCCTGCACGCAGCTACCATAACGCAGTGCAAATGTAGAGTTTGCATGTGCTGGAAAGCCGGCGCACGCCAGGACGCTACGCTCCCCCCGTCTCTCGCGCACAGCGAGAAACCGACCGTCTCACGTAGCCGACGGAATTCGCCACCTTTACGACTTCGGTTGCGAGTAGTGTGCGGATGGCGCACAGATGAAGGTCACTACACGTACTGCATGAACCGGGAAGCTTTTCACGCGTTTGAACCGTCTTTGTAGGTTGCCGACAGCTTTGGACAGCGCACAAATGCCGACGATCGCATCCCCGCTTACGTTCCACGAGGAGGCATGTAGGAACACAACACTGCAGTTGTTTGACCGGAAACGAGCTCACTAGATCGGCGAAAGATCGGCGAGTTCACTAGATCGCTTTGCAAAAAACATATTCACCAAAGAGCATTTCCAACGCGAGGAGATCCCAAGACTTCGCTTTCGTTCTCGTCGAAAGCACTGCTCGCACCAGCATCGTTTGCTTCTTCGAGAGGCCGGCTCTTTGCAATCGGCTCGTACATGTAGGGAGCAACGCCGAACTCTTCAGAAAAACGCAGTCTCTCTAAATTTTCTATTACCTCTGAAATTTCTATTACGGCACCAAACTTCCTGGCACCGCGCTTCATGTGGAGCGGCAGCGGCCGGTCGCTAAAGTTGACGTCACGGGTCGCCCGACCAATCACAGGCGGAAACGAGACACGCGAGCTGGGCGTGTCCGCTGCTGCACTTTTCGTCGAAATAAAATATATTTGCGCTTTCTTTCGCTCAATTTCGATATGATATTCGAATTCGGAGGGTTGAAAACCATTATGTACACATGTTCACTCATTTTTTCTGGAAAACCTTTCAGCTTCCCTTTAATGAATATGTGAAATTGATGGCCTTATTGAGATTTCGTTGTCTGATATGTTTTACAGCTGAGAGTATCGCGTACGCTTCAGCTGTGAAAATACTTGTGTTGGCATTTAGAGCACCGGAGGTGCAAAAGAATGGCCCAAGAGCTGCATACGCGACACCAGCAGATGATCTGGAAGTATCTGTATAAAACTCGGCACAGCAGTACTTCGCTAGGTGATAGTATTTGTGCATCAGGTGCATGTTTCGTTATTGCAACAAAAGAGATATCGCACTCCATGGTCTGCCGTTCCCAAGGCGGTGGAAGACGAGTGGGAGGCATTATAATATTTTCTGGGAAGTGAATGTCTGTTTCTTCTGCCACTGCTTCCAAGCGCAGGCTCAAAGGAGTTCCAATAAGTGGGCCGTTACGGTAAAGTCTGGCAGCGGACACATCGCTAACGATGGAATGACATGGATGTTCGGTGTCTTATTTTACCTTAGTGTAGTATGATAAACTTAGGAATGTTCTGCGTAGATGTAAGGACAACGCCGACAACGCCACGCTACCCAATAAGGAAAGGTCGGTCAAGCTTCGAAAGGCAGGCGCCGCTACTTCTCGGCAGCAGTACGGTACGCTACCCTGGAGTACACAAGAGACAGGTCGCTAGCAGTGGGATCGCCTACCAATGCAACAAACTGGTTGCTAACGGTGGGATCGCCCCTCAAGCACAACACTATCCAGCGCTGATTCACCTATATCGAAATGAATTCGCAGGTTATACCGCGAACGGTGACGGGAGTGACAGCTTTTCAGGGAACACCAAAAAAGAGAGAGGGGAGCTATCTGATGTTTCCCTCTCGACCGACGGTGATGACGTAACGTGGCGCTGCTCGTAGTTTAGGCATAGAGAAAGGAATGGTTTAGGTCGCCGCTCGAGCGATCACCTTCAAGTTGCTCGCGACTGTATACGTGCGAAGCTCGCGTGCTCGGCGACCCGTCTGTTTTGGATATAGCCCCCTTTTTAGGCTCCCGGCGTTCTCTATGCTTCAGTTGCGTATCGTCTGCATTTCGACTCGGCGCCACGGCACTACTGGACTACGGCAAGGTGAGAAATTGTGTTTGACAGTGTGCGGCCCATTTTAAGCACATTTAGGCTTAGTTCGAGTGGCGCAGTAAGCGAAAAACAGCTCCGCCGTCCTGGCGCAGGTAATTGGAGTTAATGCCTCGTCCTGGGAGATGTTTGCGACGCCTTCTATGAGTCCCAACATTACTGTAACTTATTTCGGTAGTTTTTGGGCACGCTTGCCGCGCCCGGCTCGGCCGTCACCGCGTCACCGGCTTCACCGGTGACGCGGTGCGTCACCGGCTCGGCCGTGTGACGCATTTGCGCGTGTACTACATGCGTGTACTACGTCGTAGCGCCTAAGACAGACAAGTTTTGGCGCATTCTGTGGCCCCCAACGATATTGTAACTAACGTCGTTATATTTGGGGTAGTTTAGAAGCACGGTTGCCGCGCCCGGCTTATTGACGCAGTTAGCGAAAAGCAGCTCGGCTGTGTGCCGCAGTTAATTTCGCGTGTACTGAATCTTACTGGTAGAAGTTCGTGACGCATCCTCTGACCAGAAAAAGTATTGTAATTGGTAACTTTTTGGGATACCTTGAGGATTGCTCGCCGCGCCTGGGGTTGTGAAGCTGTTAGCAAAAAAGCAAGCCGGCCATAGTGAGTTAGTTTTGCGTGTATTGAATTTTAGTGGGACAAGTTTGTGACGCATTTTATAGCCCTACAACAACACATACCTTATTTCGGTACTCACGCTTCTCGAAAACGCGACGAGCGATTGCCGAGAGTGATAACACGGGAGTGTTGCATGCGCCGGCAGGACGCGTAAAAGATAACACGGAGGAGCTCAAGAACATGACATTTATGTATTCTGAGCGACTGAAAACAGGCTTTGCACCCACGAATCTGACTTGAGTGCGATCAGAAGGCATTCTGCGAGCGTGTAACATGGTCTGGCTGAGCCTGTGTTGTAGCCACTTTTGTGTACTTGGCGTACCATCGTGTCGACTGAGGCCAAGATATTTTGGAAACGCGCAGTCACCCGTGTATTTGTGCACCTAAAGTTCACAAATAATAATAATAAGGAAATAATGCCCGGGAAAGGAGGGGTGCTTGAAAATCGGATGTTCAGATTTTATGGCATTGTTTGGGACGAGCCTTTGCTGCGAAATGTACGTAAAAGTGAATTTATCTGTAATGCCGCTCATTCACCACTTACGCACGTTTCGCCTCTACACTCAATACTCCTGTTAGGTCAATATACCGAAATGATACATGCTTGTAATTTACTTTCTTTCAGCTGCTGGCATACGGTGGAGCACCGTACGGCAACGACTGCTGCTTACCTGGTGCCACAACTTTGGATGAATGCAGAAGCCCGGAAAGAGCATTTATATAGAGCAAAATAAACATTTCATCATTTCAGAAGACGTCTTTCGTTTTCTTTATGAAATTGCACCTGACAGATTCGGCGCAGTCTTGTACAGGTCAATCGCAATCATTTCTACTTAACAATGAAACGATTCCACGCCAAGGCCACGCGAGCTTCAGCAGAAGCGAGAAAAAAAAATGGCTGTGGCTTAGCTAAGGTTAAGCCCAGGATGCGAAGCATACTAGCCTTTATTTTAACGCGACAGCGTTAAGGAGCTCGTGTCGCAGAAAAGCCGGTGTCGTCGGTGTCGGCGTCTGCGACGTTGGCCATGAGCGATAAATCCCAACAGGCACTTCATGAATAAAAAACAACTTGCAAGATGGGAATCGAACCGGTGTCTCCGGAGTGCGAGACGGAGACGTTACCACTGAGCCACGAGTTTTTTTTATGCGAAGCATATTACGAGAACTCAACCCAGCTCCTCAGGCGCGGCGGGGTCGCCTTCAATGACCTTTGACCCCATGCCATACCACGTGACACCGTGACGTCACGACACAGGAGAAACGGGGCTCCAACTCACCCCTTGGCGGGTCGACGGGAACGCTATCGCGTTCCACTCTTGAAGGCGAAGCTTAAGCGCCCGCTTTGCAGCTGTTATGACGTCATATGGTAGCTACGCGGCCGCGCGCGGCGCAGCAAGGAAGAGCGTGGTTGTGCGGCTAGTATGCTTCGCATAACAAAAATGAATGCCGCGCCGAGCAGCCGAGCCAGCGCGGCGTGTACCAACTCGTGTGCAAAACGCGCGCGCCCAAAACCGAAACCGGAAGGAGTCAACAACATCCGCTTGGTGTGCTACAGTCAATTCGGCCGCTGGGCCCTATGGGAGTGTCCGCTCTTGTTGAAATTTCTTTCTCTATGTTAAAGGTGTCTTTTTATTCGAGCTTGTTCGCTTAGCTGCGAAAATCGTAGTACATGCGTCTGCTCGCTGTCGGCCGAAATGCCTTGTGAATCTAGTTCTGCGATTTCCGCGGCAAGAGCGAGGGCCTCGGCGTCAGCCTAAGCAAGTCTTTCTTCGCTAGTCGCCGTTTCTGTAACCTTTTGGACCTTACACTACACACTATCCGGTCTCTTATGTTGTCCAACATTGACGGAAATCAGCAATCATTCGCCATTTGTTGTACGGCCACAATGAATGCGTGCATAGGCCCACTTTCTGGCTGGCAGCGATGATAGAGCTTGAGCCGCTCGGTAATTTCATTCGGCTGTGGGTTAGAATAGCTGTTTAAGGTCGTCAAAACCTCATTGTAGCTCAAAGAACTTGGTGGTAAGGGCGCTACTTTCCCACATAAGACTTCAACTGTCGAAGTTCCGAGCGCGGCAACAAGCAAGGCTCTTCGCATCTTCGGTGATACTGATGTGTGGTTGCCACTTATCACTCCTATCATTGAAGTCTGGTAGCTTGTGGGCCATGGCTGGCGTTGGTTTCGGGCGGTTTTCAGGTCCTGCAGGAAGCTTCCCTTGTGTCAATCCCACCCTCGTCGCCACTGTAGCCAAGCCATTGGAAAATTCCGTGCATCTGGAAGCGAATCAGACAGCCTCTCCAGGCATAATCCGTGTTTATTTTCGTCTCGGAAATGCATATACGAAAAAAAAGGGGGGGGCGGAGGTAGGAAAGAAGAAAAGGTGGCACATGGCGCATGGGCAGCTGCCGCATGCAGATTCGGCGGACGTAACAGTGATAGCAGTTTCAGTCATGGGTGGAGTCTTCAGCTCGCGCACTTTAGTTTTCCTGTGCTTTGTTGAGCTGAAAGGAGATTTCTTGTGGCGCACGTGATTGTTTTAGGTTGTTAAGGTCGTTCGATGGTAGATTAATGAAGTCATGAACTGTTTCTTTATCGGATGACGGTGCTAGTATGGCAAATGTAACGCAACGAAAAATTTGCTATTCGTGCCACCTAGGATCCAAGAGTTGTTCAGTGCGTACAGCACGAATTTTCTTAAGAGCTGCTCCTATGTTCCTAAGAACATGACTGCGAAAAAGAATGTAGATGGAGGTTCAGTTTCCGATCAGAGCGCTCTTATAGTTACGTTTCCTTGTTGAGAGCGAAGCTGTTAGCCTCTAGTTGGTGGGCGTTTTCCCCGTCCCCGTCCGTCAGCGAAAGTGTGGGCCGATCCCGGCGGCAGTGCATGATTAGAAGCAGTGGCTCGTACCTCCGTAAGGCGGAGGCTTCAAGTAGGCAGCAAAGTGAAGCGAATAGTGCATAAGTCCATACATTCTTTGGAATCACGCATGCAACATACCGAACACCATACGTTTCAATAAATAGAACGCCCGAAACAAGCATCCGAACAACATAATATTTGCTGAAGATTGTGCAAGTTATCGCTCAATCACCAACTGCTCTGACACCACTGCTCTTCAAGACGATTTTACTCGCATCCAACAGTGGTGCAACACTTGGCTAATGTCACTAAACTTCTCTAAAACAAAGCTAATATCTTTTCAGCTTCGCCGTAATTATGTCTCATCCAATCATACCATTACACAACCAGTTGATCGACACTACTGATTCGTTAAAATACCTTGTCGCTTATATTTCATCTGATTTAACTTGGTCCACTCACGCTAACAGCATAGCAAATTCCGCTTACCGTGCGCTTAGATATCTCCGCCGTAACCTTGCCCTGACGTATTCTTCAGTTAAATTGCTCGCCTACATCAACTCTTATACGACGTAAGCTTGAATACGCTAGTGCTGTTTTTGATCCTCACCAAATTACCCTGATTAATGTGCTGGAATACGTCCAAAATCACGCAACAAGATTCATACTTTCCGAGTACTCTCGTTGTTCAAGCACCTCCGCCCTGCAAACCCAGCTTAACCTTTCCACTCTTGTTTCGCACCGCATAATCGCACGACTTTGCCTGTATCACAAGTTTTTTGCCCATTGAAAATAACTACATCAGAAGAGCTCACCGCATTTCTCGCACCACCCATCCATATGCAGTGTATCCTGAGCATGACCGCACCACTACTTCCCAGCAATCGTTTTTCCTGCGCACTGCTCGAGACTGGAGTGACCTGCCAGGCCGGAACCGCTATTATCGATTCGCAGCGTTTTAAGCGGACCATTGAAGCACGCCCATGATGTTTCGCGATAACCCCATCTGCCGTATGTACGCCCACTCCTGATGTAATGCCCCTCGGGGCCCTTGGGCAACCAATAAATAAATAAATAAATAATTGATGATAAGGCGGTTCTGATAACAATGCAAAGGCCGTAGCGCTCTCTACCTACGTTTTCCGGTAAAGATTACTGTTAAGCAAGCTGTCGTACCGACGGCAGCTGCTTGCGACGTGGGGAGTGACGTCCTTAGCCTTTCGTATATAAATGAACCAGCGTAGGAACTGATTTTAATCTTGTTGCAGGAGAGCTATGGGCGGCGGCGTGCTGTCAAATTATCATTACTCCCATTACTCCAAATTACCATTACTACCATTACTGTAAAGTAATAGCGCATCGCATGCCCCCATCCCCACGAGCAGTTTTAGTAGTGGTTTTCACCTGCTTCGCTCGACGTCCACTTTCGTAGGGCCGGAATGGTGAGCCATTTTTTTAAGAGCTCTCCCGTGCGACGTTAACCATCCCATAATTTTTTTAAAAAGTAACCATTGGGCCGGAATATGCGGCAGCATGCGCTAAAAATAATAAGAAATAATTAAATTCAATATAAAATTCACAAGCAAGAAGACACTATGTGTGATATGTATGCTCAGACAGCGCCAAGGTGTAATGACTTCACAAAGCTGACATGAATGTTCAGCGAAAGTTCACAGCTCGAAGATTACGAAGTTACAATATTCGAATTCTAAGTGCACGCCATAGTCGTAGGTGGAATGAGACATACTTTGTATAATGGATGAACATGAAGATAACATTTTAAAAAATGGTACAACTAAGTACTCTATCCTATGGAAACTCAGTTTCCTGGATAAATGGCCTGGACAGAGCATTGAAAATTCTACCAGGGAATTCATGGTTTTATGCAATAATAAAATTATTATTATTTTGGCAGTAACGCCAGCCGCCCACCTTGGAGCCTAGCAAATCCTGTGGGCGCCAACTCTACGTTTCTGCTATATCAAATCTGTACAGTAAAGTCATACCTTCCTGCTTGGAAAATCGGAAGTAAACGGAAATGAATAAAAGGCAAGAAATATTGACAGTGAGAGAGAAAGACGAATGTTAGAGAGGAGGAGGACAACAAAAGGCAACCATCGATTTCCTGCGGGTGGGTCAGTTAGAGGGTGCAGTCTACGAGAAGCCGAGGGCAAAGCGGTGTGTTGTCTCCATCGAGGGCATTAACTGTCAAAGCACCCAGAATCGGCGCAACCCCCGTGATTTTTTTTTCAAGATACACAGCTAAGCCGCGAACGACTAGACGCGGGGACGTCCTATCCCCATGTGCTCTGATGCGTGGTATCTGAACCCACCAAATGCCTGCCCACTCGGTTTTCAGATATCTTGTAACGACTCACGTCAGTGAATATCTGACTGTATAATACATAACTGTTTCATTATAAAGATGTGACATATAAGCTGTTCGAACACTACAGTTCTTACGTACTAACTCGACAAACTCTAATACAGTATCTTAGAAATCACACAGCTTGCACTCCCCCGAGTCGAGGACTATTATTCAGCTCTAATGACATGCACCCCTTCATTTGAGCGATCTGTTTGCAGGAGCAATGCTCAGGACTTGCCCAAATTTCATGGTGTACTTGTCACTTGTCACTTTGAGCCTTTGCAAGTGGTCAAACGCATCCAAGTGGCCGTTTGGCTTATCGGTGAAATTCGAAGTTCTCCAGTGCGTCAGAACCATAAGTCCTGGAATAGCCCCACTAAATAGTACACGTCGATAACGAAACGCAAGGAAGCTTCCTTGTAACATGTAGCACGACTTGCCTTTCTTGTCTCCACTGTGTGTACGGCATATGTTAGGAGCCAAACCTCTAAGGGCGCCCTTCAACAACCCGAATAAGTTTCTTGAGGTGAGTTTGCCGTGAATTCTTGATCCCAGCACTCAAACACAGATGCTCAAGCGTCAAAAAAAAAAAAGCTTGAATTTGCACCCGCAAACAATTTGTTTTCGGAGTGTCCTTTGTGCTCTTGGAATACCTTTTGAATAGCGTATTCCGCCTTGTAGTGGAGTATTGTATTCCACTTTGCAGCGAAATGCAGTATAGCATGCGTGAGGAGGCGTTATTTTATGCTGTAAATGTTTACAAATAGACGGTGTGGGTGACGGCGTCAGCAAGGAGAAAAGTCAAAGCGGACAGTTGAATTTGCTGGGTGTGCGACTCAGGATGATGTTCGCACGTTTCTCGTAAATTGAACTGGGTGGCATCCACTTCTTAAATATTCATGCAGGCGGCCGAGAAGAACGACCGCCGCAGCCAATTGCTTCCATCGCAACTTCGGCCCTCGCATCAAAAGGCGATCTTCGCCTTGCCGCTGCCTCGTTTCGCACCAGATCAATATGAACGTGAGAGCTTCTCTCAGCCAAGTTTCTTGCGTTCCCGTCACTATCACTGCTCTGTCTTCACGGCCTGCATTTTAAATGCAACTATAAATGCAGCCTGGTGGGTTGCATCTCGTTCTTTGTCTCTCGTCTAGCATTATAAAGTACTGAGACGCCCTCGGAGCAAATTTCTTATGTTCACTGTACCTTTCATTTGATGTATTAGATTTACTGCACGCACCGACACGGACAACTTCGACTACGTTTGTTGAAAGAGACAAGGGAGAGCGCTGGAAATCATCCCGATGTTGCATGAAAGCGAGAACGAAGCGGACAAGACATAACGACAGCGAAGCACCTTTATTAATATGAACAACAGGACCGCTGTAGACACTAGTCAGAATCGAGCAAATAGGTTTAGAAGTTCACTTGACAAGGGGGGCCTCCCTCAGTGTTTGAACCCGAGGTGTACGTGCTGAATAAGACGATGTGGAGAAGAAAAGAACAAGGTCCCACTCAGCGAGATGGTAAAGAAAATAAAGAGAGAAGGCAGCTCCAGAGAAAATGCCTAAGAAGCTCGTGCTCACGGTTGCAAACCGCCACCAGAAAAGCCACGACGCCGTACAAACCACATATATTCGACGAACCAAAGAAGTTAGTTAATTCGGGTTTAATGGCGCAAAAGCGACTAAGGCCATACTGCGCCAGTCACAGGACAGTATACGATCCAATGTTAAGGCCGCAATAGCTGCGTTACGTTAAAGTCGATGTAGATAACCGGTTTCATCTAAAAACTCGAACAAGTTAGTGAATGGCACTAGTGGATCATCGCCCAATATTAAGGCAGGGTGTAAAAGTATATGCAAGTGATACAATTTTTTTAATGTTTCCGCCACTGTGTTCCAGTGTGTGGACATTGGTTCAATTTCACTGCACAATTGCTTCACTGAACATGCAGAAAGCAGGAGGGGGGGGGGAGTGCTTTGTAGACACTGGGTTGTCATGCTTGACTCAAGCTGCCACGCCTTGGTTCCTGATATGACCCCACCGTTAGCTGGGGCGTCTGTCAAATGACCGTGGCGGTTACCGGAGTTCGTGGGGCTGCCGTGGAAGACCCTTTTCCAGGAGTTTTCTTGCTCCCATTGGTCCGTGAAGGCGACAGCGACTAAGCTAACAATACTCGGTCCGGCAAGCGTATGCCGCCTTGTGGCCACGGGTGGTCTGTCCGAGGGCGCGCATTGTTGGCTGCACAAAGCGATTCGTCGCATCGGGCTAAGAGAGGTTAGAAAGTCACTATCCCCGCTGGCCGATCGTAACAACAACATATTTCACAGGCAGGATATTCGTTGACACTTGCAAAGCTCTTGGCGTGCAACACTAAAGACGACATCCTAACACCCTCAAGCCAACATCACAGAGAGGGTCAACAGAAACCTTAAGACAATGCCGGTGGCTTTCACAAGGCGGCACAAGGACTGGGACTTTGGTGTCCAGGAGATGGCTTTCGCCACAAGGAGCACAGTAAACCGGTCGACAGGGTTTACGCCGGTGACTATTCTTCTCGGTCGCGAACTCCGGTTTCTTATTGAGCACGCTTTCACCATTGGCTCTGAATTACCAACTTGTAATTACTATACGCTCACACAATATCTTCCCAGTCGCCTGACCCACACTCTGAAGGAGGCCAGAGACAGCTTGGACTTTGCCCACCTGGAACATGGCAACCAATACAACAAGAGCAGGCAGCCCCTGAAGTTCGCGGTCGGCGACGGTAGGCGGTGATAGTACGGTGATGGTAGTAGAGTAATAGGGCCCATAAACGTATACGACCTCAAAGCGTACTACGAGCGCCCAACAAACAGTTACGCATACTTCAGTCATTAGACGAGTTGACAACATCAACCCAGCTGTGCGTGTGTGTGTGAAAACTTTTATTGTACTGAGGTCCGGAGGCTCGACTTCTCAAGCCAAGGCGGGCCGCTCCCACGTTGGCACTGTCAGGCCAAGCCTTTCAGCGACATCATGGGCCCTCTGGACTGCCCTTAGTTGGTCCTGAAACAATGGACTTTGAATCCTTTTCTCCCACTGTGTCCATTCTTCAACGAGGTTGGGGAGAGTCGCGGGACACCCCGCCAGCATGCCCTACATCCGTTGTCCCCACTATAAAACAGAATTAAACCCTTTGGGTTGTATCTTGCCACACAACGATAAACGTCATCTGTCTTGTCCGTATTTCCTTTTTTTAACGCTGCGAGCCCGGTACTTCCCAGTAACGAACGTCATGCGTGCTATCAGCATTACGTAGCATTCCGGACAGGAAGGTAGCCGGCGCGGGGTTTTCAAGAAAGGAAACGCAAGCAAGGCAGGTGACGATTATTGTTGTGTGGCAGATATACACCCCAAAGGATGTACCTTTGTCTAAAAGTGCATTATTCGCGACGTTTTACACATGCTATCATCGGATATTCTTGCCTTACGCAGAATGCCATGCTACAACTCCAACGGGCGTGATCACCCTGCACTCTAAGAAAAGTTCACACCCTTCTCAGTTGTATCTTGCCACGCAACGATAAACGTCATGTCTTGTACGCATTTCCTTCCTTTAATGCTGCGAGCCCTGTACTTCCCAGTAACGAATGGCATGCGCGTTATCAGCGTGACATAGCATTCCGGACAGGAAAGTAGCCGGCGCGGGGTTTTCAAGAAAGGAAACGCAAGCAAGGCAGGCGACGATTATCGTTGTGTGGCAGATGTACACCCCAAAGGGTGTGCCGTTGTCTGAGAGTGTGCACTCTAAAAACTGTTTGCACCCTTTGGGGTGTATATTTGTCCCACAACGATAATCGTGATCTGCGTTGCTTGCGTTTCCTTTCTTGAAAACTTGGCGCTCGCTACTTTCCTGTCGAGAATGCTGCGTCACACTGATAACGCGCATGCCGTTCGTGACTGGGAAGTACCGGGCTCACAGCGTTAAAGAAAGGAAACGCCGGCAAGGCAGATGACGATTATCGTTGTGGGAAAAAAAACACCCCGAAGGGTGCAACTGTTTTTAGAGTGTGGCTGCTGCACTCTTCACTCTTAGAAAAATTTACACCGTTTGGGGCGTATCTTGTCCCACAACAATAATCGTCATCCGTGCTGCCCGCGTTTCCTTTCTTTAACACTACGACCCCGGTACTTTTCAGTCACGAACGGCATGCGCCTTATCAGTGTGACGCAGCGTTCTCGACAGGAAAGTAGCGAGCGCCGAGTTTTCAGGAAAGGAAACGCAAGCAAGGCAGATGACGATTATTGTTGTGGGACAAATATACACCCCAAAGGGTGCAACCGTTTTAAGAGTGTTAAGCAAATGTACACCTTTGGGGGTGTATATTTGCCACACAACGATAATCGTCATCTGTCTTGCTTAGGTTTCCTTCCTTGAAAACGCTGCCCTCGCTACTTTCCTGTCGAGAATGCTCTGTCATGCTGATGACGGGCATGCCGATCGTGGCTTAGAAGTACCTGGCTCGCCACGTTAAAGAAAAGAAATGCGGACAAGACAGATGACGATTACACTCTACACTCTAAGAACAGTTTACACCCTTTGGCGTGCCCCTTCTGCCACACAACGATAATCGTCATCTGCCTTGATGCGTTTCCTTTCTTTACCGCTGCGAGCCCGGTACTTTCCAGTAACGAACGGCATGGGCGTTATCAGCATGATAGCATTTAATGTTGGCAATGCTATCATGCTGATAACGCGCGGGCCGTTCGTTACTGGAAAGTACCAGGCTCGCAGCGTTAAAGAAAGGAAATGCATCAAGGCAGGTCACGATTGTTGTTGTGTGAAAGAAGGGGCACTCCAAAGGGTGTAAACTGTTCTTAGAGTGTATGGTTGTGTGGCAAAAGGGCGTAATTTTGGTTAAGTGTACGGCGGTTCCCCGGAACATCACCACCATCGTCGTCGGCCTCACAGATGTGGCCAATGTGCGCTGGCGTCGGTTCGGTGAAAAGTGCATCGTCTCAGAGAGCGCACGCCTCACTCTGTACCATCGCGTGCCAACAAGGACGATACATGGTGCGATACATGGGCAAGGTGTTGATTATACTGTGCTGTTGGACACACAGGGGGTGTCCAGTCGTGTGTGTGTGAGGGGGGGGGGGGAATTGAGAGTATCGGGCCTTTGACCCTCCTTTGCAGCATGCGCAGTGGAGGCCTTTGAAACGCGCGCCACAACAGCACGCGTCGCATGGAGCATACACACCGATTGCGTTGGCGTTACAACTCGAACAGGGGCGACCGGGAATGTGGATGCCCAATAAGGTAGCGGAGACTGCACTTGGGGGGTGGGCCTGGTAAGACGCTGGTGGGACGCGACCCATCTGGGATTTTTTTCCGAGCTAGGTGCAGAGTAAGAGAAGACGTTTCCATAGTGTCCGCGTAAACGAAGTCTGCTTTTCGCATTTGCAACTGTTTGCCTGCCCGGTTCGGCGCTTGCGTTTCCGCTTTATGTGTTGTTATCGACCACACGATTGTGGTGTTTGACTGTCTGCTACGGCTGTTCTTTTGCCGCTCCCTTTGCCAGTACGCTTCGTTGCCTCGCTCTTCTTGTGCTTGCTTCTTCGCCTTGTTTCTGCTTTCGGCCGAGAGTCTGCCGTAATTGTTTGATTGTTGCGTTACATCGTAAATTAAAGCGGTTTCTGTTCCTTGCGCCACTAGTTCTTTGTCGTGCTGGTCGCGGCTCACAGACCCCCTGAGCGATAGCGTGGGGCCTTCAAGGGGTGTATATATATTGTTGTGCGACTGGATTTCTCAATGAGCCAAACGTATTTAGAAGGATGATAAGCATATATTCGCATTCACCTTCGCTTTATTTGTCCAACACGTTCAGTAGGTCCATTACCCGAAAGCAAAGGGGTGCTTCTCATCCTTTACGCTCACACGCACTCGCAAATCCCCCCGCCCCCCCCCCCCCCCGCTCACCTCCACACGTACAGAGACAATGACTGAAATCTGACAAGATCGACCTTTATTCCAAAAGCTTCATGCGGGAGGCATGCTCTAAATACGGCCTCCTACCGAACGCCACTGTCAACTAAGGGGTTCAAAAGACCGCTGTACGACATTGCAGCGATGTGCGACGTTTAGATACAGGCTCTGTTACAAAAATGTTACTAGTGGAACATGCAGTTTCACATAAAAAGAAATCGACCCTCTAAATTTCACATTTTGCCATTTTCGCGAAACAAAAATTCCGAATTGTGGCCGCTATGAAGGACGACGACGTGAGATGCGCCCCGAGCGACAGACGAGCCGAAAGCAGTGCGCAAACAAAGTATTCTTCCCTTTGCCCTCCTCAGTCGTTTCATCGGCACTTTTTTTTACTTTTTGGATCTCTGATGGGAGGAAAGTATAAAACAGCTTGAGAGATCTGGAGAAATGGCGAGTGTCGTTCCCACAAAGAAGCGTCGTTATGCCTCGCGTAGTCACCTCTGCAACCTGAAGCTCAGATCTCACTTACAGTTGTTGCGTGTGACAGAAACGGGTAAATAAAGGCAGAAACAAAAAGACTAATCGCAAAGGAGCAACTCACAAAAGCACAGAAAAGAGCAGCGAATGATGGGGAAGGAACAAAAGGGCCGTAAAAATTGATGACCGAGAATATAAGGAAAAGAAGGATCCCTGCTCAGCCAACTGCGAGCCCCGAATTGCCGCGCAATCGAGGCAGTCATTCTGGTATGCCGCGGACCCCTGCTTCAATCCCAGGCGGTCAGCTTGCATCGACACACGCGCTAAAAGAAAAAAAAAAGGAAAATGAAAACTAAGGGCCGCTGTAGCATAGAAACAAGCTTCGGGCTACTCCTATTTGACGGCACAAATGTACCCACTGGAAAGCGTCCACTCGATCGTGGGCCAGAAACGCAGAAACGTGGTCATACGCGCGACATGTCCAGGGTGACCGCACGTGGGGCTAAGGGGAAAGGACAAATGGCTGCCAAATGCGACGTGTAAATGCGATTTCAGGAGTACGCCACTGAAATATCGACGAAGAATCGATTGAAAATGATGTGCGGCTGCGGAAGGCGAAGCACCTGGATGATGTTAGGGAAATGGTCATCGACATCGGTGACTGAGCGAAATAAATACATATCTAGATGAGCAATTAAACAAGTAAGACGAGAAGCCTTCCAGAGAAAATTGTGCAGTAGCTTGGGATATCAAAAGTATCCATGTTTCTATCTTATTTCAGCAGGTGCCGCGCTATCAAACTTGTTGCGCGTGATGACTACGGCATTTGCCACCATATGAGAAGGACTTGTATGAATACCTTTCGTAAATATTAAGGCAAAAACTTGCACAGATGGCGAGGCATCACATGTATGTGACTGTTTCGAGCAGCTTGCGCACTAAGGCTCCTTTTGTAGTCGCGTCAAGAGGCGCCCCTCATGATTTTCGGTTCTCGGAACTCCGAAATTCCTCTAGTTTCCCTCTTACTGCTAACTCATTGATTGCCTTCTTATCTACCAGCTTCTTCCGTTCCCTCCTCAAGTCTAGGCTAATTCGAGTTCTTACCATCCTATGGTCACTGCAGCGCACCTTGCCGAGCACGTCCACATCTTGTATGATGCCAGGGTTAGCGCAGAGTGAAGTCTATTTCATTTCTAGTCTCGCCATTCAGGCTCCTCCACGTCCACTTTCGGCTATCCCGCTTGCGGAAGAAGGTATTCACTATCCGCATAATATTCTGTTCTGCAAACTCTACTAATAACTCTCCCCTGCTATTCCTAGAGCCTATGCCATATTCCCCCACTGACTTGTCTCCAGCCTGCTTCTTGCCTACCCTGGCATTGAAGTCGCCCACCAGTATAGCGTATTTTGTTTTGCCTTTACCCTTCGCCGATTCCACGTCTTCATAGAAGCTTTCGACTTCCTGGTCATCATGACTGGATGTAGGGGCGTAGACCTGTACGACTTTCAATTTGTACTTCTTATTAGGTTTTACAAGACCTGCCAACCTCTCGTTAATGCTATAGAATTCCTGTATGTTACCAGCTATATTTTTATTAATCAGGAATCCGACTCGTAGTTCTCGTTTCTCCACTAAGCCCCAGTAGCACAGGACGTGCCCGCTTTTCAGCACTGCATATGCTTTTTTCGTCCTCCTAACTTCACTGAGCCGTATTACATTTGGTTTGAATATATCTTTATTTCCAACTGATTAGGGGAGACAGGGAAGAAAAGCTGCAAGTGCAGCTTGAAAAAAAACACCCTGCCCCCTATGACCACAAGACATCGGCAGCGTGGAGCTTCCACGTGTTTTTAACAATACAAAATGCACAGTTTGCAAGAATCCATAAGAATCACTAAGTGAAAAGTGAGTAGTTTCGCGTAGTGAAGTTACAAAACGTTTCACACATGACAGATGAAAAAAAAACATATATATACACATATATATGTAATATAAATGTGAAGAAAAAGCCCATTTACTGCATTCTAATTCCTCCAATAGCACAGCTAGACTCGCCTCACTAGATAACGTTCTAGCGTTAAGCGTTGCCAGGTTCAGATTCCAATGGCGGCCTGTCCGGAACCAGGGATTCTTAGCACTCTCTGCTGCGTCGCAGGTCTGACCGCCGCCGTGGTCAGTTGCTTCGCAGCTGCTGGGGACTGACGGCTGGGGTTTGATTGTTGCATTCATGTTTTTTGTAATGTAACGTTAAATACAACTGTTTTACATATGTATATTGCCCCCTCCCCCACCCCACTGTAATGCTCTCTGAGCGAAAGTGGGACTGTATTATAAGTAAAATAAATAACTAGTCCGAGCATTCGTGGCCTGTTGACATAGCCCCTCGTGCTGCGACGCGGCGACACTCGCGCACGTGCTGTGTGATTGAAGAAACACTCTGCCCGACTCTACCTCGGACAAGTGGGAAAAAATTGGAGGACGCTTAAGCTTCGCCTTCAAGAGTGGAACGTGACAGCGTTCCCGTCGACCCGCCAAGCGGTGTAAGACAATGGGCTATACGCCGCAGCGACTACGCGCCCCGCATCGGACGCGGTGAGCGTCGAGCAACGCAGCGTTCGGCGCGGCAACGAAATGTGCGCCTGAGCAAGCGACGCACGCCTGAGCCTTAGAAACAGCTCGTTTCTAAGGCAACACCGCATTCACTAGAGTCGCTTTTGTACCGCTTTGAAGCATCGAACTCGTGGCTCAGTGGTAGAGTCTCCGTCTCACACTCCGGAGACCCTGGTTTGATTCCCACCCAGCCCATCTTGCAAGTTGTTTTTATTCATGAAGTGCCTGCTTGGATTTATCGCTCACGGCCAACGCCGCCGACACCGACACCGACGCCGACGCCGACACCGACGACACCGGCTTTTCTGCGACACGAGCTCCTTAACGCTGTCTCGTTAAAAACCCTGCGAAGCCCGCTACTCTAAGACCAGCGATGGGCCGTCCAGCAGGCCCGCGCAGCGGCCGCCAGGTACTCCCTGTCGGTCACTGCGTGGAAGACGCCCGCTATGCGCAGACGCGCGTCCTGCAGGACCTTTAATAACGTTTCAATCAAAGTCCTGGCAAATTAGTGCGTTGCACACTCCTGTTGTCGTCTTAGATTCTCCTGCAACCAGTCATCGCATCGCGAATGACATAGGAGACCATGACATTGAGAAAGGCCCACTAAAGGATGTGCCGACTTGAAGTATTAATAAAAAAATACGATGAGCTTTATAATTTGACCGTATATATTTGGTGACTAAAAAATATTTTTCGTATTGTTTATTGCTTTGCTACAGAACTTTACATTCAGATTAAAATTTACACTTTACACTTGTAGCAATTAACCCACTTCTATCCTTCGGCTAAGTTCGAACGAGCATTTCCCTTCATCTGATCTAGTTCCATTGCTCTTTTCGTTCCAGTGAACTTAGGTTGCCGCATTACAATGCGAGTTGGTTTCTATGACAACGAACCTGCGAAATAGCTATCCCTCCGGGTCCGCTGTCAGCACGCTATATACATTCTCTGCGCGAGAAGCGCGAGGTACTGGGCACTGGATGTGACAACCGGAACCTAATTCTGCGGCCCTTTCCAGAAACTATTCAGACATTGACAGCAGCGGCAGCGTTGGCGAATGAAATTAAGCCCCAGAGAAGTGGAGTGAGGTGCATGCACTTCGAATAATGTGACAACACGCCCTCGTGTTCCTGAGGCCACATGCAGAGAGTGAGGGAATAACGTGCGCTAGAACGCACTCGCTAATGATTAGATGCGAGGGCTCTCCTCTCTCGCATGATTTCCGAAAGCCGTGTTCCCAGAGGCAGAAATTGGACAGCTGGCCAGAATGTCCGCTTACCGCATGAAGTTGTGCGCCGGCACGGGCGTGTCTCAACTAATTGCGATGCGGTGGACGCGCACTTCTAGCTACCACAGCACAACCTTCGCAGTTCGCAAGACCCAGCGGCGAGAGGAAGCGAACTGCATTAGCATCTTGATCTCCCTAAGCGGATACAATAGTTCTCACAGCCACAAGTGGTTCTGGAGCACTGGAGCAATCTGGGGTTGCAGTAACATTCTGCAATTCCTTACCTTCAATGCAACTTACTGCTGCAATGCACCGCACGCCGAAATGATGGAGTGCTGATATGCCGAGCAGGAGCAATGCGGAAGATGTCTCCAAATGAAAGACACAGTTTACTGCACCAGAGTCACACAAATTCCGCACGGGTTTATGGTGTGCCAAATTTTTGCAGCGACGTTCAGAACTCGGCATAGGCACCGCCTATATTATTGTGATTAGTGTTATTAGCACTTCGTGATATTTCACTGTCTGTCTATATAAATGCCTCTGTGGTGTATCAATGACGAACTGGGACAACACCTAATACGGTTTTCTCGTGCCGGGCTTATCAGCCATCAATCATCCTTGCCCAGAGATGCGTTTATGAGCAGCTGCCTTTATGCGGTCACTTCTAAATTGACCTTATAGTTGTTCACCGGCAGCCAGGCTGCTGCCCGGATACCTTACCAAGAGCTACGGTCTAAGAATATTATGGGAGGTGTCCAAATTGCGGCGCCTTGCCGTTTAGAGGGCGCGTCGACAACTTGCGTGCGCTTCTGCCATCTTCTGAGTGACGGCGCTTCATGTTCGGGGGCCGTAAGGTCCCTCTATAATATTCAAGGTAGCGACACATGCCGCGCGCGCGACCTAGGAAGTTCCTGTAGCAGACGGCGACCACGTTAAACCGCGGAGCCATGGCATTCGTGAGGTGAAAAAATATCTGCACACGTGCGGAAATATAAGCTACTGGTGCCTGACTGTGGTGAAAAACGAAAGATAGGCCCGAACTGCTAAATCTAGTCCTTTAATTTCAAATGAGCGCTGAAAGAAAAACGCTCAAGAGAGCCGAATGAGGGCTTGATCGCCTCGATTCCGCATGTTTACATTTTGCTCGTGTGCACTCAATCACCGCGCCAGCCTTGGTGACTGCTTGCGCTTAATCCCATTTCTTCTGTGAATTCTTCTGCTTGTAAGTGTGCTGCGTACACGTAGCGCTTACTTTGAACGAAGAAGTCGTTTAAAAAAGAAGGTTGACGGTCGCTTGGAACGAAAAACTTACGACATACTGTCGCTGGAACGTGCGACCCTCACGGCAACTAAACAATATCCTGTTTGTGTGGAAACGAGTGCGCCGACAGTCTTCTTGACGCTGAGTGTGTCTGTCCTGTATCGATTACACGACGACCGTTGTGTTTTATGGTTCAGTACTACTAGCCAGTGCAACTAGCCAGTGCAACTGTCGTTACATTTTGAAGCGGCGGTATGGATCGTGTCCGCGAGTCTCCTTGATCGTGTTCGGGCTGCCAGCGCGGTCTAATCTCCCGGCACATCAACATCGAGCGTAGTATGTGCGCGTGTGTGAACGCGGTTGACTGCTCTCGTGAACCGTGCGACGTCACCACGTAAACTCGAATCATGACGCGCATTGTTTGGTTTATGCCTTTTCGCCTCCGTGGACCGCTAAAGCCCCGTAAGAATTAGAGGGCCCTTATACGAAAGGCACCTACGTGGATTGGCCTAGCTATTACTGCACTGTGTTTTGCCGGCAATCCGTGTATCGCTTCTGGCGTTTTCCTTATGTTAATTTGCAGTTGTGTGTCTTTCTTCAGTAAAATGGCATCGCCGATTACTGAAACCTCTGCGAGTGTAAGGGAAATTCTGAAGGAACGAGCTCGCAGCTGTATGTAATGTACTTTGATTTATTGTATTATACTTTATTATTTGGGGACCAATAGCAGTGGCTATGCAGTATTTGTTTTTAAAAGCAGAGTAATGCAGGCACTTAGGAATATATTTATTCACGTATGCAATGCACAAAATAAGATTAGGATATTAGAAATGACGTTTTGGACATATTGTAAAACGCAGTTAACAACACGTGCACAAACACAGGAAAGTGTAAAAGTAGAATTCGCAGCTGAAATTTATTATTCTTTATCGCACGTCATAATATTTGTCAGCGAGTTAATGTGCTTCTCCCCTACTATTTACTTGCAGGCTAGGTCATATTGCACTTGCTAAGTTAACGGGCTCATAATGCACTAAAATCAATAATCTCCACAAACTCCGGCCGCCAACATTCATGCGCGCGAATGAAATACTATCGCAGCTCTGCACACACACGTGTATACTATCTCTCGCACCTGCGTATCGCTCTACGTTACTTTCCTCGCATAGTCGTGCAGTTACCGATGGTTCAGTCTTTCCGTCCAATTCTGTGCGACCATACTTTTCTTCTAGTTAGGTTCTGGTGGCCGCGCGGGATGCAAAATAACTTTTTGCCATCCTTCGTCCGGTTTCGGCACCCAACCGTACAGCAACAAGGCATTTCGGGCCTCTCGGGACGAAATTATCCCAGCAATGTGCATAACACAATAGGCGAAACGTGCGCACTTCGCCCGGCTCGCAGGAACTTTCATGGCGGCAAAGGGGTGGAGAACGGTCACATTTCACCGATAAGCCTATCGCTGGCTTCGTCGGCTAGATCAAAGCCTTTCGGTACTTTAAAATTATTGAGGGATTTTAGGGGGCCGCTGTTTGTTTCAAATCAGGTGTACAATCAGGACTCGATGGGAACCAAAGATCAGTGGGTCGCCTCGCATTGGGCGCTCACGGGAAGACTATATATGAAGCTGTGCAGGGTGATATGGGTTGGACTGGTTTTGAAGTGAGGGAAGCTCACAGTAAATTTCATTATGAAGAACGACTGAGGAATATGGAAGAAAATAAGTGGGCTGGGAGAGTGTTGAGGTATCTGTACAGGAAAAACATTGATTCACAGTGGAGGAAAAGAACTAGGAAGCTTACTAGCAACCATGCGGTCTGTAGGGTGTGCAACACAGCAACAAAGAACGTCAAGCGGAAAGTCAGAAAGGCTGAAATAGTCTCATGGGTGGTGGCAATGGAAAAGAAACCTGCCATGAGTAACTACTTAAGAGGAAAAAACGAAATTAGGAAAGAAACAATTTGGGATAACTCAAAGGGAAGCTCATTACTTTTCGAAGCGAGATCAGGATGCCTTAGAACACGCACCTATAAAGCGAGATATAAGAGGGAAGAAGAAACATGTGCTTGCAGTGGTAAAGCTAGGGAAACGATGGAGCATGTTTTATTAAAATGTGAAGACATCTGCCCAGCGGTCGATTTAGGCACCACTGGCCTCCTTTAAGCCCTTGGGTTCAGCGAGAGCAGGGGAAAAGTAAACATGTCTGCATTAGAGATTAGTAAGAGGCGATTGGGAGATTGGTGGAAGTAGCAAAACGACAATAAACGGAGACGTACAAAAGCAAAGTTCGCAACAGGGGGTCAGAAAATGTGGTTGTTGGAGTTCATACTGGTTTCTTTTTCTTTTTATCTTTGTTAACTTGGGTAGGACATGAGGCAGTATTATAGCAAGAGCTTGGTCGTGCAACCCACCACCCTGTTCCAAAGGGGACGCACTTAACATCTATCCATCCATCCACGAATCATCCGCGCTAGAGGCGCCGTAGTAAGCGCAATCTGAACCTACAATCTTTCTTCAACAATAAACAAAGCGTTTTTATTACATGACAAAGAGTAAAACATTATCATTCATATTTTAACTGGTACTGTTTATTACCAACTTTGTTGTTTTTTGCCATTTTAAATTCAACATAGCGTTCAGCATCGTCGACCTCCCACATGACTTCTGGCCTGAATTTAAATTTTTTACCGGTATGTTCGCGTGCATGGCAGGCACAGATTCTTTGGTTCGTAGATCGGTTAGTTATTTTGTGCTAAAACCAGTTTACTGCGCTTCGTCTTTCTCGCGCTATTTAACCAGGGATGTAAGCCCGAAAGGTAGGTTTCAGTCGTGAGCCATATGGAACTCGTATGCATCGAAGTGGGAGCCGGATTTTGCTGCGACTGGGGACGGCAGTACCAGTGAGTCGTTTAACATCGCTGCTTCAATCACTATGTACTATATTCGTCTCGTTAAGTTGCAGGCGGAGGCAAGTTAACGAACCAGATGCTGCATTACGTATGGGCAGTCGGACCCTCCGTTGCTGTTTCCGAAATAAACTTTCAGTTACGAGGCCATCATTATATCCCTTACAAAAAATTTTATAGAAAGTCCATAGACAGTCTATAGACATTTGTCTATGAAGTCTATAGACCGTCTATAGACATTTCTTTAGACTAGTCTATAGACAGTCTATAGACTCATGGCCATACACTATTTATAGACTAGTCTATAAGAAGTCTGAGTCTATAGACTGTCTATAGATGGTCTATAGACTTATGGCCATACACTTTTTATAGACTAGTCTATAAAAAGTCTGAGTCTATAGACTGTTTATACACTAACTATAGACAGCCTATAGACTTATGGCGATACCTTTTACAGACTATCTATAGACTTATGGCCATACACATTTTATAGACTAGTCAATAAGAAGTATGAGTCTATAGACTGTCTATACACTTATGGCATACACTTTTTATGGACTAGTCTATAAAATGTCCGAGTCTATAGAGTGTCTATGGATTAATTAAAATTTATGGTTGTAGACAGTTGTCTGCAGAATGTCTATGAACAAGTGTATAGGCTTACAGTTCTACTTCGGTAGGCTGAAGTCGATAGAATGTCTATAGATGACATTTTTCTGTAGACATTTTATACACTTCAGTCTACAAAAGTAGAACTATATATACAGTTCTACTTTTGTAGACTGAAGTCTATGGAATATGTACAGACAAATGTATATAGATAGTCTATAGACATTCTATAGACTTCAGTCTACAAAAACAGAACTTTATAATCCGATACACTTTTTTCTATGACATTCTGCAGACATTTGTCAACAAACATGAATTTTCATTAATCTATAGACACTCTATAGACACACCCATTTTACAGACAAGTCTACAAAGATTGTATAAGGCCATAACTCCATAGCGGCTATCTACAAGTTAGTTTACATTTTTCTTTACATGCGGTAGCAAAACGTTTTGAATGTATTTATGCATGTGCATCTGTTCCTTTTCATCTGCACTTATGCATTACCGTCAGTAGATTAATAATGCTCCTGAACCAGCTGTACTTTCATATATGTTGCATAAACAGAAAGAATTTATGTAGTGCTGAATCATGCAGTGCAAAAAATAAAACAAATGCACCGGCAATGCTTTAACCGTTTCCGGCAATGCATTAACCGTTTTTTTGCTCGATATAATAGATGAATTCCTTAAATTAATGTCTTATGCTATTATGGAAACAGATTAAATATTTACACTACTCCTTGGCAAGCATGGTCGCCAGGCTGGCCTTGACCTTTGTGTCATTAGCCCCAAAGGTGCTGCAGGTGTATGCCGCAAATAAGTAGCTGCAGCAATATGAGGCAAAAATAAGAAGTATGTGTTTTTTGTATGTTCATTAAGCAGCTTAATATGTTTGCTCAAACCATCTAAGTCAATAATTAATGCGGTTTAACTATGACTAATGGCTGCTTGTCAATACAAATCAGTACCTTTATACAATCTTTTATTGCATGGTATAGTGAACAATTAAACAGTCACAACTGCTGCTCGTGCCAGCAACAGTATGTTCCTTTTTATGAAAAGTTCACATATGATGCATTAATGTACTTATCCCAAATGGTCTCTACATTTATTGCTGAAACGTTACCCAGTTGGGCTATCTGTACGCTTTTTTGGCTCGTGGTTAAGTATGCCCGTGCAGAGGGATATCTTCAGAAGACATGACTGGAATATTCACAGTATCATGCCTAAGATTGTAATTTATTTTGCTTAATACACATTTAAATGTCTTTGTCATACTTTTATATGAATAGGTGATTGGCCATAACTTCAACAGAAGGCAGATGGGTTGATTGTATTGATATGGTCACTTAATTTCTTACAGGTAACGAGGCATCTTGGGCATGCTAACAGGTTTCAAAGTTAGGCATACCACATGAGCACCCGAAATACCACACGAGCACTTTGTGTCATGGCATGACAGATATGCACCTCCTAGGAAACAGAACTGATAGTATAGTTCGAATGAATTCTATCACAGTAAATTATTTAAGGTACTTTGAAAGATGAACATTTTTTCTAGGCTATCGAGGTTCAGGATGTTTAGTTAACGCAAAAACAAACACATTCAGTAAGAAATGCCCTGACAGTATGCTTGACTTTCTTTTTTTTCAATAAATAGAAACAATTTCCCTCAATTTATGAAATGAAAAGTTTTAAAAATATATTTAACACAGAGATACACTGGAAAATTTGTATGACATAACGAGACAGCATACCAATGTGGCCATTTTAAAATTTGCCGATCATTTTCCAAGCCTTCCCTGGCTGTCTTCATGGAAATTTTCTGGCAATCTATGACGCCTTCAGCTTAAGTGCAATAAAAAATATTGTGGTTTAATGCTTGCAAAGTACTGCCAGTCCATAATATTTAGATAAAACGAATAACACGTCAGTCACTTGACATGTAGTATTGGATGCAACTGACTTGAATCCCTTGTTTAATAAAGCTGACAAGGGCTTCGGCAAGTTCGTAATTGATGGCCACACGAGTACAGCATGGAAGACACAGAGACACACGTAAAACAAATGCAACAATGTGAGGGAAAACTATACAATGAGTTATTTTTACGGTTCAATAGTAGTTTTCTATATAATATGCTCTCATCACTTAAGCCTCTAGTTAACTTTGTTTACCTCCGACTAAAGACTACATGGCAATAATAATCAGTACCATTATGATGTTTCGTTATATTACAGTATGATAAGCAGTTAGACAACCGTAATGGTCGCCGGTGCCAGCAACGGTACGTTTCGTTTCAAGACAGGTTCACGTGACACACAGTGTACTTATAAAAATAAAAGAAATGCGAGAATCCAAAACGATTCCTATAATAATAATTGTTGAAACAAAGATACCAGGCTGGACTGTGCACATTTTTCAGGTGTTAATGCAATATACCCGTGCCGAACGAACATGCTCAGCATACTGACTGCAGTTTTGAACAATCACGTTAACATTTGCAATTTATTTCCGTTTAGAACAGTCCGCAATGTCTCTTTTCTCATACTTCGAGATGAATACATTTGCCATACTTTCAGTAGAATGCACATGAATGGGGGCGTACTGATCAGGTTACTTATCAACTAAAACATGTTACGATCTCTTAGGTGTGTTGATAAGGGTAGAACAAATGCAATGTCCACTGAATTATTTGAATCATCTGTGCGTTACCTACCAACAAAAGACCACCAAATTGATAATCTGGCTCTTTTTTTTCTTTTGTACAGCGCATATAGTATGCAGTCTGTCCAAGACGACGGCACTACATGCAACAGTAATGAAAACCGGAACGCTTATTACGCACGACAAGGGCTTCATACAATGCGAATCTGCGCCAGCAGCTGCCTAGTGATTATGAGCACGTAAACTGCATAACGCCGAAGCTTCGAAAGGCGCTTAACGCTTTTCATATAGCTCGAAAGATAACTTCTGCTGCTAAACTGTTTAAAAAAGAGACAAAAAAAAAATCTTCCAACTACCGTCAAACGCAATGCCTTCAATTTGAAACGTGTAAAGGTGCTTCGCGGAGCGACTAATTTATTGTTCTCCAATCTTTTTTCGGCTAAGTTGCGAAGCTGCGAGTGACTGAGCTTATCGCAGGTTTCATGCTCCAAAAGCGTTTGTGGTTGCATATGAATAGATTGGGTGAATCTAGAGATTTCTGCTTGATATTTCTTCAAGTCTCGTGTTTTGCTTGCGGTAACTTCCCAAAATTATTTAGATTGGTTGCCAGGAACCTTAAATATACTGCTACTTTTAAACAATGCGAAAACGGCAGCGCACACACTGCTGATGCATGCCCCGCAAACACGGCCTTTCATCCGAGTACGTTAGCAGCTATTCAACTATACGTGTCTGTCTGAACATTCTTGATGATAACACAATGTCGAGATATATACGTAAAGCGCGCCACGATAATTTCACTACACATGCGGCGCAGCATTCATCGCGGCCGGATCAAGCGCCACGAAATGAGATCTACCACACTGGCTGCCCAACATACACAATCCGCTTAGTGGTAGCTCAGTATCAAGTTAAAACATGGTGCACTTCTTTCTTTACGCACCTAAACTATAATGCTAAAATCAACAAGCCCCAGCGATCGCTCGCCGTAAAACATACCGCATAGTAGAAGCGAGAACAAGAGCGCGTTATCAAATCATGTCAACGACAAACCGACACTATACCCGAGTCGCCAGCGCTACATGCAGCCGCTTCGCGCTACGAAATGCGCTCACATAATCATGAGCTATTGACGCAAAACGTATTTGCTAAAGCTTACCGTTCAGTGTAGTTGACGTGTGATGCCACAAAGACACGCATACACTGACACCAACGTGCAGGCAGACCCTGCACACCGGCACAACCGTTTACGTGCCTGGCGCACTCGTTGAGATGGCGCACCGCCGCGCATGCGCAAGAGCTCCGAGCATGCGTAGGAGCTCCGCGCGCGAGGGCGTGGGCGCTCGGAGGAGTGTGAGCGCCTTTTCCTCCTTCATTTTTTTTGTCTCTCTCTCTCTCTGCGCGCCATGCGCGCCGGAACGGGTGGCTTATTCATCTTTATCACCATTATTAATCTTTTTTCATGGACGAAGGAAATGCGCTGGCAGGTTGTATGACAAACGCTGTGGGCTATCGTATGAGACTGGAACGCTAACATGAATGCGCTGTTTGTAAAAGCCGTTACAGGGCCCTTCAGATGTTTCAGATGCATTATTTCCAGCGTGGATTAGTAATACAGCGTACTTGTAGCATATCTTCCAGCGTACCGCCAAATGTGATGCCCGCATGTATGTTAGTGCTAATTTTCTGTTCCGATGATAGGTCAAAGCAATCAGTACAGCATTGAGGTACTCATATGCGTGGCTGCGCAAGCATACCGCCGGCGAAATACTGGGTGGGCTCAGAGAATTTGGCACCTATCTTAAGTGAATGAGAAACTTTGATGGGTTTATAGTGCAGGATATCAGTCAACAAAAAACCGCCCGATGTTACTGACGCAGCCGAGAAATGAACAAAATGTGAAAAGTATCCGAGAATCGGACGACACACAAAGCGAACACCACATGCGCGACATCGGTTCATCGCACACTCGCAAAGTCCGCGTTGTCAGCTACAAACATTACGAGTGTCTTTGCTGTTAGCTTGATGCCTGTTTGAAATCCAGTTGTAGCTGAAGCTGGCGTTCATAACATCTATTATAACAATTGGATCGGCGTTTTGCTTTTTTTTATTGTACTGCCGCAAAAGTGATGCGATAACTGTGGAGACTGTCTTGGGATTGCCGAGAGGGACTACGTAGATCATATCATGTCGTCAACAAATGCGGAGGTATCCACTATGTGTATACTAATGTCTACAAATAGGCTCTACAGCAATCTCAGCAGAATACAACTTCAGTGGCTTATATCAAACGCAGCTACGTATTATCCACCGGTACCTGCGCTTGGTTACAGCGTACACGGGTTGGGCCCAGATTAATGATGTTTGTCTATTGTTAATCAATAGACATGCAACACCACGACAACTCAGAGGCAGACCAGGTGGTTACTTCACCACCTCGTCTGCCGGCTTTCGCCACTTATTCACCACCTTTGCCACATCATCACCATCTGACCTTCACCACCTGGTCTTCGCGAAGTATACGTCCGGGAAGCAGCCAGATTTAGGGCCTTCGGGTGCCTGGAAGACCTTGGTGACTCGGACGGTGCCTGCTCCGCCGCGATCCTCGTTCGGTGCAGCTGCACCGAACGCAGACTAGCAGTCTGCACGGTTTTACCGCCGCGCCGGGGTTGCGGTGCCGTCGTGCATGAACCAGTGCCATATCATCGCGTTCGCATAGGGCGGGGGGTTCCGTAAAGGCTACTCAACAATAGACCATATTCACACTATCAATCAAGTGATAGAGAAATGCGCAGAATATAACCAACCCTTATATATAGTTTTCATTGATTACGAGAAAGCGTTTGATTCAGTCGAAACCTCAGCAGTCATGGAGGCATTACGGAATCAGGGTGTAGATGAGCCTTATGTAAAAATACTGGAAGATATCTATAGCGGCTCCACAGCCACCGTAGTCCTCCACAAAGAAAGCAACAAAATCCCAATAAAGAAAGGCGTCAGACAGGGAGATACGATCTCTCCAATGCTATTCACAGCGAGTTTACAGGAGGTATTCAGAGACCTGGATTGGGAAGAATTGGGGATAAGAGTTAATGGTGAATACCTTAGTAACTTGCGATTCGCTGATGATATTGCCTTGCTTAGTAACTCAGGGGACCAACTGCAATGCATGCTGACTGACCTGGAGAGGCAAAGCAGAAGAGTGGGTCTAAAAATTAATCTGCAGAAAACTAAAGTAATGTTTAACAGTCTCGGAAAAGAACAGCAATTTACAATATACAGCCAGGCACTGGAAGTCGTAAGGGAATACATCTACTTAGGGCAGGTAGTGACGGCAGATCCGCATCATGAGACAGAAATAATCAGAAGAATAAGAATGGGCTGGGGTGCGTTTGGCAGGCATTGTCAGATCATGAACAGCAGGTTGCCATTATCCCTCAAGAGGAAAGTGTATAATAGCTGCGTCTTACCAGTACTCACCTACGGGGCAGAAACCTGGAGGCTTACGAAAAGGGTTCTACTCAAATTGAGGACGACGCAACGAGCTATGGAAAGAAGAATGATAGGTGTAACGTTAAGGGATAAGAAAAGAGCAGATTGGGTGAGGGAACAAACGCGAGTTAATGACGTCTTAGTTGAAATCAAGAAAAAGAAATGGGCATGGGCAGGACATGTAATGTGGAGGGAGGATAACCGATGGTCATTAAGGGTTATGGACTGGATCCCAAGGGAAGGAAAGCGTAGCAGGGGGCGGCAGAAAGTTAGGTGGGCGGATGAGATTAAGAAGTTTGCAGGGACGGCATGGCCACAATTAGTACATGACCGGGGTTGTTGGAGAAGTATGGGAGAGGCCTTTGCCCTGCAGTGGGCGTAACCAGGCTGATGATGATGATGATGATGGGAACTCGGAATTACATATTATCGACTTTCTTCTATAGACATTCAATACACCGGCAGTAGGGAAAAAGAAATAGAAACCTTGTCGACTATTGTCCATAATATAGAGAGTCTATACACAAAGTATGGGCAAAAATAAATAGAAACTGTATCGGCTTTCGTCTACAGGTAGTCCATATATAGGGGAAATAGACAAAGAAGAAACAAACACGTTATCAAATTTTTTCTATACACTGTCTATAGACTGCGAGTAGACAAAAAGAAATTGAAATCTTATCGACTTTCGTCTATAGAAAGTCTATATACAAAGTATATGGACAAAAATAAATAGACACTGTATCGACTTTCGTCTATAGGTAATCCATAGAGGGGAAGTAGGCGAAAAAGAAACAAACACCTTATCGACTTTTTTCTATAGACCGTCTATAGACTGCCAGTAGACAAAAATAAATAGAAACCTTATCGACTTTCATCTATAGAAAGTCTATAGACAAAGTATGGACAAAATGCATAGAAACTGTATCGACTTTCGTCTATAGGTAGTCCATAGAGGGGAAGTAGACAAAAAAGAAACAAACACCCTATCGACTTTTTTCTATAGACCCTCTATAGACTGCGAGTAGACAAAAAGAAATAGAAACCCTATCGACTTTCGTCTATAGAAAGTCTCTAGACAAAGTATGGACAAAAATAGGTAGTGACTGTGTCGACTTTCGTCTGTATTTATTTTATAGAGGTGAAGCTAGCAGACAAAAAAAACACCATATCGACTTTTTTCTATAGACTGTCTATAGACTGCGAATAGACAAAAAGAAATAGAAACGTTATCGACTTTTGTCTATAGACAGTCTATAGACTTTGTATCAACAAAAGTCCAGATGTATAGAAAGGCAAGGTCGTCTATAAAAAGTCTATAGACTTTCTATAGATAGTCTAAAGTCATTTTTGTAAGGATACACACATTCACGAAAGAGAAAGCGATATCAGAATGCGCGTCATATTTTTTATCTCGTTGTAGTAGTAGCTATGGGTGACTCAGTAGCCTTATCAATGTATGTTTTTTTCGAGTCCGCCGGCAACTTCTTTCTTCCACGGAACCTAATAACCCTTTGATAAACTGAAGCTAAAGTACTGATTTTAATGTATTAAACTGTTGCACGCATGATAATTCACCCATATTTGTTACCTGTTGGTTCGAAATGTTCTTGCTGTTCAGTTTGGTTTACCTCGGGACATTTATTTTTGCAGTAGTGAAGCGGTGCACCACGTTCATGCAAAAAAAGAATAAATCATTTCTAATAGTTTCATGTCTTTCATGCATTTGCTTGTGAAGCCAGCAGTGTGATCTCTTCTAGTGTATGAATGAGTGCACAAATGTTCTCAATTGTGATCCTAATAATACTTGGCCTGTTGACATGCATTATAGTTAGGCAGACATCAATTTTACGGCGAGTAACAATATTTATTTACCATGCTGCTTAAGCACGCTAGAACAAACAGTGTACATTTTTATGTGTTCTGTAGTCACAAAATATTACAATGTATATGTCACACCTTCTCGCATTTGATATTGGAAGATTGTGCTTATTCAGTTTCTGATGCGCTCAAAATTTCTGTTCCCGACATGCAATAATGAGGACGGCACTAGTAAAAAGCAACACACTCCGCGCTCTAAACAGAAGCTGCTGCCTGCTACAACAAGCTCATTGTGCGGACTTGGGCTGCTACTACGAGGTAAACAACATCTGGTTCATGCATAAGTATGCTTCATATATGCTGTATTGGCTTGCTAGTCTTGAGATACATGTCATTTGATTGTAGCAGATGATATGAACGTTTGTTCGCGTTTACAGTTCAGCATAATTGGTTCGAACATAAAAGAAAACACTACATGAGTTCGGATAATCTCTGCTGTACCTCATGTGTCACTGTTCTGCCCCAACAGATTCTGCCAAGTACATTTTGGTCATCAGAGGAGCCCCATCTACACCAACAGGAAGCGGCTGTAGCTGAATTCGCAAGGCTTTACACCACGAACAAAGAAGCCATTCCTGACTTATTTGGATAAAATATGAAGTCTACGGACAACTGTGTCAAGATTGAAAAGATCCTCCGCCATCATTCCACCAGCACGGATATTGGCCGAGACATCCGGGTACATCAACAACAAAAATTCTGTGTCTTCAGATGTACCTGCAACTTCTGAACAAGCACAGACGACGCTGGCCAAAAGAGTTCCGTCAGCTTGCCCTTCCTTATGAGCTTCCTGGCCTTGCCAATTCCACTTGTGGTAACTGCAATGTTTTCTTCAATGAATGCAAGCTTTTTCATTCGAAATTCCTGTTAGAGATGATTCCTCTTCTTCATCGAAACATTAAAGGTCAACCGATTCTGTGCTCATACTTCATACCAGTCACCGTCTAGAAGCATAACATATCTGTAGCAATATTTTCTAGTGTACGTTACCATGTGCACTTCCTCTCCTGAAATAGCTGATGCGGCAATGGTGTGTCTTGCATTAACCTTTACACTGTGTGCTATGTAGCATTTAACTTTTCTTAATGTTTTTGGCTTTCTGTGCTTGCAAGGTAGAGTGGCTTCTTTCTTGAATGCAAGCTTTCTCATTCCCATATTTAATTCCTAGTCTCGGTCAGGATTGCTATTCTTGCTCGACAGCCTGTATTTTTGCGCAAGCTACATTGAAGTGATTCATTGCAGAATCTGGTTTCGCTGCTGTCTGACTTGGTAGTTGTCACCGTGTCACGTTTCTCGCATGTGGGAGCCTGGTCAGTTCTATTGGGAAATAGTCTCTCGAGGGAAGCACCTGCTCCTGCAGTCCGCACAGTGACATAGACTGCGAATTTACACGCAGCGTGGTTGGTGCTCCCCATTCCGTCCTTTCCTACTGCTGCCATGTGCAAGTTTTGTTTGTGGCCTTCCCTCGGCCATGAATTGGCGTTAACGGATTCTCTAATACATGATTATATGGTTCTAAGCGCATGAAGCTGATATGCTTATGTGTGGAAAGGCCTGCAAAAGTGGCTGCAGAATGGTGATGTCCACAAAACCGACCATGCCCATATTTAGAGAATGTGGGGCACCAAGTGTGAGCAACCAACACATTTGCGGCCACCGAAAGAAAAAAAAATGGCTGTCGCTTAGCTAAGGTTAAGCCCAGGATGCGAAGCATACTAGCCTTTATTTTAGTTGTTGAACCACTGTTTAGCCTGGTGAACTGCTGTTGCTTGGCTATATTTGGTTCGGCTAGACGAAGAAACAACTCATGCGTTACTCTGCTTATTCCTTTATTTTCAAACCAATAAATACGCTGTGGTGATCAGTAAAGTAGTGGCTCTTTGTTTGAACATCGCCTATCTCGTATTTTCTCGCCACATTTCTGTGTAGGATCAAGTCCAAGCTGCTACCCCAGTGGCTCGTAGACTTCGGCTGTAATGAGCACAAATCGAGAGAATATCTCGACGAGAGCGCGTCGCTCTTCTATACAGCTGTTATGACGCCAGTGCCCTAGCGGGAGGAGCGGGAGTTAGGCCGCAGTACCATCTGTGCGACCGCAGGCGAGCGCATGAGCTGAGACCCGGCTCTGTAGCTACTCGGCCGCAAGCGAGCGCATGAGTTGAGCCTCCGCTTTTGCAGCTGTTATGACGTCATATGGTAGCTACGCGGCCGCGCGCGGCGCAGCAAGGAAGAGCGTGGTTGTGCGGCTAGTATACTTCGCATAAAAGAAACGTGCATGTAGGAAAGGACGCAACGCTGGAATACCGGGTAGTTCATGTCGCTGTGTTGGCTATGGCAGCAGGTGCCTGCGTCTCCCGATTGATTCGCAGTGCAAGTTCCGGCGACTGTCAATGCAAACAGATGGGGCACTGTCCAATCTGCTTGCACAGCTGGTTGTCACTCGTTACTAAACCGCCATGTGCGACGTAGGCACTGTACATGCGACCGCACATGCGACGCACATGCGATGACCGCACATGCGACGTAGGCAAACGCAATGCCTTCAGTTTGAAACGTGTAAAGGTGCTTCGCGGAGCGACTAATTTATTGTTCTCCAATTTTTTTTCGGCTCCGTTGCGAAGCTGCGAGTGACAGCTTATCGCAGGTTTCATGCTCCAAAAGCGTTTGTGGTTGCATATGTATAGATTGGGTGAATCTAGAGATTTCTGCTTGATATTTCTTCAAGTCTCGTGTTTTGCTTGCGGTAACTTCCCAAAATTATTTAGATTGGTTGCCAGGAACCTTAAATATACTGCTACTTTTAAACAATGCGAAAACGACAGCGCACACACTGCTGATGCATGCCCCGCAAACACGGCCTTTCATCCGAGTACGTTAGCAGTTATTCAACTATACGTGTTTGTCTGAACATTCTTGATGATAACACAATGTCGAGATATATACGTAAAGCGCGTCACGAGAATTTCACTACACATGCGGCGCAGCATTCATCGCGGCCGGATCAAGCGCCACGAAATGAGATCTACCACACTGGCTGCACAACATACACAATCCGCTTAGTGGTAGCTCAGTATCAAGTTAAAACATGGTGCACTTCTTTCTTTACGCACCTAAACTATAATGCTAAAATCAACAAGCCCCAGCGATCGCTCGCCGTAAAACATACCGCATAGTAGAAGCGAGAACAAGAGCGCGTTATGAAATCATGTCAACGACAAACCGACACTATACCCGAGTCGCCAGCGCTACATGCAGCCGCTTCGCGCTACGAAATGCGCTCACATAATCATGAGCTACTGACGCAAAACGTATTTGCTAAAGCTTACCGTTCAGTGTAGTTGACGTGTGATGCCACAAAGAAGACACGCATACACTGACACCAACGTTCAGGCAGACCCTGCACACCGGCACAACCGTTTACGTGAATGGCGCACTCGTTGAGATGGCGCACCGCCGCGCATGCGCAAGAGCTCCGAGCATGCGCAGGAGCTCCGCGCGCGAGGGCGTGCGCGCTCGGAGGAGTGTGAGCGCCTTGTCCTCCTTCATTTTTTTGTCTCTCTCTCTCTCTCTCTGCGCGCCATGCGCGCCGGAACGGGTGGCTTATTCATCTTTATCACCATTATTATTCTTTTTTCATGGACGAAGGAAATGCGCTGGCAGGTTGTATGACAAACGCTGTGGGCTATCGTATGAGACTGGAACGCTAACATGAATGCGCTGTTTGTAAAAGCCGTTACAGGGCCCTTCAGATGTTTCAGATGCATTATTTCCAGCGTGGATTAGTAATACAGCGTACTTGTATTAGTCGATACAGCGTACTTGTATACAGCGTGCATGTAGGAAGCGTCGATTAGTAATACAGCGTACTTGTAGCATATCTTCCAGCGTACCGCCAAATGTGATGCCCGCATGTATGTTAGTGCTAATTTTCTGTTCCGATGATAGGTCAAAGCAATCAGTACAGCATTGAGGTACTCATATGCGTGGCTGCGCAAGCATACCGCCGGCGAAATACTGGGTGGGCTCAGAGAATTTGGCACCTATTTTAAGTGAATGAGAAACTTTGATGGGTTTATAGTGCAGGATATCAGTCAACAAAATACCGCCCGATGTTACTGACGCAGCCGAGAAATGAACAAAATGTGAAAAGTATCCGAGAATCGGACGACACACAAAGCGAACACCACATGCGCGACATCGGTTCATCGCACACTCGCAAAGTCCGCGTTGTCAGCTACAAACATTACGAGTGTCTTTGCTGTTAGCTTGATGCCTGTTTGGAATCCAGTTGTAGCTGAAGCTGGCATTCATAACATCTATTATAACAATTGGATCGGCGTTTTCCTTTCTCTATTCTACTGCCGCAAAAGTGATGCGATAACTGTGAAGACTGTCTTGGGATTGCCGAGAGCGACTACGTAGATCATATCATGTCGTCAACAAATGCGGAGGTATACACTATGTGTATACTAATGTCTACAAATAGGCTCTACAGCAATCTCAGCAGTATACAACTTCAGTGGCTTATATCAAACGCAGCTACGTATTATCCACCGGTACCTGCGCTTGGTTACAGCGTACACGGGTTGGGCCCAGATTAATGATGTTTGTCTATTGTTAATCAATAGACATGCAACACCACGACAACTCAGAGGCAGACCAGGTGGTTAATTCACCACCTGGTCTGCCGGCTTTCGCCACTTATTCACCACCTTTGCCACATCATCACCATCTGACCTTGACCACCTGGTCTTCGCGAAGTATAGGTCCGGGAAGCAGCCAGGTTTAGGGCCTTCGGGTGCCTGGAAGACCTTGGTGACTCGGACGGTGCCTGCGCCGCCGCGATCCTCGTTCGGTGCAGCTGCACCGAACGCAGACTAGCAGTCTGCACGGTTTTACCGCCGCGCCGGGGTTGCGGTGCCGTCGTGCATGAACCAGTGCCATATCATCGCGTTCGCATAGGGCGGGGGGTATGGGAACTCGGAATTACATATTATCGACTTTCTTCTATAGACATTCAATACACCGGCAGTAGGGAAAAAGAAATAGAAACCTTGTCGACTATTGTCCATAATATAGAGAGTCTATACACAAAGTATGGGCAAAAATAAATAGAAACTGTATCGGCTTTCGTCTACAGGTAGTCCATATATAGGGGAAATAGACAAAGAAGAAACAAACACGTTATCAAATTTTTTCTATAGACCGTCTATAGACTGCGAGTAGACAAAAAGAAATTGAAATCTTATCGACTTTCGTCTATAGAAAGTCTATATACAAAGTTATGGACAAAAATAAATAGACACTGTATTGACTTTCGTCTAAAAGTAGTCCATAGAGGGGAAATAGACGAAAAGAAACAAACACATTATCGACATTTTTTTATGGACCGTCTATAGACAGGGAGTAGACAAAAAGAAATAGAAACGTTATCGGCTTTCGTCTATAGAAAGTCTATAGACAAATTATGGACAAAAATAGATAGAGACTCTATCCACTTTCGTCTATAGGTAATCCATAGAGGGGAAGTAGGCGAAAAAGAAACAAACACCTTATCGACTTTTTTCTATAGACCGTCTATAGACTGCCAGTAGACAAAAATAAATAGAAACCTTATCGACTTTCATCTATAGAAAGTCTGTAGACAAAGTATGGACAAAATGCATAGAAACTGTATCGACTTTCGTCTATAGGTAGTCCATAGAGGGGAAGTAGACAAAAAGAAACAAACACCCTATCGTCTTTTTTCTATAGACCCTCTATAGACTGCGAGTAGACAAAAAGAAATAGAAACCCTATCGACTTTCGTCTACAGAAAGTCTCTAGACAAAGTATGGACAAAAATAGGTAGTCACTGTGTCGACTTTCGTCTGTAGGTATTTTATAGAGGTGAAGCTAGCAGACAAAAAAAAACACCATATCGACTTTTTTCTATAGACTGTCTATAGACTGCGAATAGACAAAAAGAAATAGAAACGTTATCGACTTTTGTCTATAGACAGTCTATAGACTTTGTATCAACAAAAGTCCAGATGTATAGAAAGGCAAGGTCGTCTATAAAAAGTCTATAGACTTTCTATAGACAGTCTAAAGTCATTTTTTGTAAGGATACACACATTCACGAAAGAGAAAGCGATATCAGAATGCGCGTCATATTTTTTATCTCGTTGTAGTAGTAGCTATGGGTGACTCAGTAGCCTTATCAATGTATTTTTTTTTCGAGTCCGCCGGCAACTTCTTTCTTCCACGGAACCTAATAACCCTTTGATAAACTGAAGCTAAAGTACTGATTTTAATGTATTAAACTGTTGCACGCATGATAATTCACCCATATTTGTTACCTGTTGGTTCGAAATGTTCTTGCTCTTCAGTTTGGTTTACCTCGGGACATTTATTTTTGCAGTAGTGAAGCGGTGCACCACGTTCATGCAAAAAAAGAATAAATCATTTCTAATAGTTTCATGTCTTTCATGCATTTGCTTGTGAAGCCAGCAGTGTGATCTCTTCTAGTGTATGAATGAGTGCACAAATGTTCTCAATTGTGATCCTAATAATACTTGGCCTGTTGACATGCATTATAGTTAGGCAGACATCAATTTTACGGCGAGTAACAATATTTATTTACCATGCTGCTTAAGCACGCTAGAACAAACAGTGTACATTTTTATGTGTTCTGTAGTCACAAAATATTACAATGTATATGTCACACCTTCTCGCATTTGATATTGGAAGATTGTGCTTATTCATTTTCTGATGCACTCAAAATTTCTGTTCCAGACATGCAATAATGAGGACGGCACCAGTAAAAAGCAACACACTCCGCGCTCTAAACAGAAGCTGCTGCCTGCTACAACAAGCTCATTGTGCGGACTTTGGCTCCTACTACAAGGTAAACAACATCTGGTTCATGCATAAGTATGCTTCATATATGCTGTATTGGCTTGCTAGTCTTGAGATACATGTCATTTGATTGTAGCAGATGATATGAACGTTTGTTCGCGTTTACAGTTCAGCATAATTGGTTCGAACATAAAAGAAAACACTACATGAGTTCGGATAATCTCTGCTGTACCTCATGTGTCACTGTTCTGCCCCAACAGATTCTGCCAAGTACATTTTGGTCATCACAGGAGCCCCATCTACACCAACAGGAAGCGGCTGTAGCCGAATTCGCAAGGCTTTACACCACGAACAAAGAAGCCATTCCTGACTTATTTGGATAAAATATCAAGTCTACGGACAACTGTGTCAAGATTGAAAAGATCCTCCGCCATCATTCCACCAGCACGGATATTGGCCGAGACATCCGGGTACCTCAACAACAAAAATTCTGTGTCTTCAGATGTACCTGCAACTTCTCAACAAGCACAGACGACGCTGGCCAAAAGAGTTCCGTCAGCTTGCCCTTCCTTATGAGCTTCCTGGCCTTGCCAATTTTTTCTTCAATGAGTGCAAGCTTTTTCATTCCAAATTCCTGTTAGAGATGATTCCTCTTCTTCATCGAAACATGAAAGGTCAATCGATTCTGTGCTCATACTTCATACCAGTCACCGTCTAGAAGGATAACATATCTGTAGCAATATTTTCTAGTGTACGTTACCATGTGCACTTCCTCTCCTGAAATAGCTGATGCGGCATTGGCGTGTCTTGCATTAACCTTTACACTGTGTGCTATGTAGCATTTAACTTTTCTTAATGTTTTTGGCTTTCTGTGCTTGCAAGGTAGAGTGGCTTCTTTCTTGAATGCAAGCTTTCTTATTCCCATATTTAATTCCTAGTTTCATTCAGGATTGCTATTCTTGCTCGACAGCCTGTATTTTTGCGCAAGCTACATTGAAGTGATTCATTGCAGAATCTGGTTTCGCTGCTGTCTGACTTGGTACTTGTCACCGTGTCACGTTTCTCGTATGTGGGAGCCTGGTCAGTTCTATTGGGAAATAGTCTCTCGAGGCAAGCACCTGCTCCTACAGTCCGCACAGTGACAGACTGCGAATTTACACGCAGCGTGGTTGGTGCTCCCCATTCCGTCCTTTCCTGCTGCTGCCATCTGCAAATTTTGTTTGTGGCCTTCCTCGGCCATGAATTGGCGTTAACCGAGACTCTAATACATGATTATATGGTTCTAAGCGCATGAAGCTGATATGCTTATGTGTGGAAAGGCCTGCAAAAGTGGCTGCAGAATGGTGATGTCCACAAAACCGACCATGCCCATATTTAGAGAATGTGGGGCACCAAGTGTGAGCAACCAACACATTTGCGGCCACCAAAAGAAAAAAAAATGGCTGTCGATTAGCTAAGGTTAAGCCCAGGATGCGAAGCATACAAGCCTTTATTTTAGTTGTTGAAGCACTGTTTAGCCTGGTGAACTGCTGTTGCTTGGCTATATTTGGTTCGGCTAGAGGAAGAAACAACTCATGCGTTACTCTGCTTATTCCTTTATTTTCAAACCAATAAATACGCTGTGGTGATCAGTAAAGTAGTGGCTCTTTGTTTGAACATCGCCTATCTCGTATTTTCTCGCCACATTTCTGTGTAGGATCAAGTCCAAGGTGCTACCCCAGTGGGTCGTAGACTTCGGCTGTAATGAGCACATATCGAGAGAATGAATATCTCGACGAGAGCGCGTCGCTCTTCTATACAGCTGTTACGACGCCAGTGCCCTAGCGGGAGGAGCGGGAGTTAGGCCGCAGTACCATCTGTGCGACCGCAGGCGAGCGCACGAGCTGAGACCCGGCTCGGTAGCTACTCGGCCGCAAGCGAGCGCATGAGTTGAGCCTCCGCTTTTGCAGCTGTTATGACGTCATATGGTAGCTACGCGGCCGCGCGTGGCGCAGCAAGGAAGAGCGTGGTTGTGCGGCTAGTATGCTTCGCATAAAAGAAACGTGCATGTAGGAAAGGACGTAACGCTGGAATACCGGGTAGTTCATGTCGCTGTGTTGGCTATGGCAGCAGGTGCCTGCGTCTCCCGATTGATTCGCAGTGCAAGTTCCGGCGACTGTCAATGCAAACAGATGGGGCGCTGTCCAATCTGCTTGCACAGCTGCTTGTCACTCGTTACTAAACCGCAATGTGCGACGTAGGCAAGCACTGTGCCTGAAGTCGGATAGCTTAATGTGCTTTAAGCATCCGTATCCAGCTTTTCTGGACACGAGGGTTTAGTTCGCGGGAATGCCACCACGTGGCGTACTCACCTTAAACTTTTCAAACTTCCCGCGGTGACGCGTGATGACGTCAACCAAACAAAAATAAAAAAGTAAAAGCTATCCCTGTGCATTGAACTTCGCCACAATGCTTGTCCCGCCAGCGTTATCAGTGTTCTTGATCAAGCGTATTCGCTCGTCGCCTGGAAATTGCTCGTCATCCAGCGTTTACTCGCGACGAGCAATTGTTGATTCTGGGCTTTTGATTCGGTTCTTATTTTTTTCTCTTTTCCTTTTCTTTTTCTTTTTTTCATTCTACGGAGTAAAGAAGATAGCCTAACCGTCAGAAGCACTTCGGGGCAGCCTTTCTTCAATCGGCATACATTGTTAACGTCCGAACATCGCACCGCGCCTACTAGAGACGCCGTCGTGGATGGATTTTGATTTTCCCTTATCGAATTCATTAAGGTGCACACAATTATTTCACTAGCGACTTTGCAATGCGCACTCATGGGCTATCGACGCAGCTGCAAATCTAGATGTGCTTAAGTATCAGGACATATACATGGATATGTCGGTTTTTCACCTTGACACAAAAGTCACGAAACAAGAGTTGAGCAAACTGTCCCTGTGTCGTCGCAGGGTGTGAGAGGGGGCTAGTTGGTATTCCATGCTAAAGTGACTAGCGCAAGAGTGGACACGGGACACTAAAGAGGCGACAAGGATAAGCGCAAACTTCCAACTGGGCGCTTGTCCTTGTAGCGTCTCTCTATTGTCCACTATTGCGCTAGTCACTTCAGTCTGTGTCGTCATCCGTTAGCATGCTATGGCCGAAGCTGCTCGCAATATTACGTCACATTTACTGGCCACCAGGCCAGGTACACCCTTGGGTACGACATATACAGTACTTGCAGTTAGTTTCCAAAGTAGTCTCCTATGGCGGCTATCCACGTGTGTGAAGCAAGAACGCTATTTAAAATTATTGTGGAATAATATATGCGGAATTTGTATGTTCTCCACATTTTCTACCATGTTGCCGTTCCACCTTTATTATATAGCCGCAATGTAGACTAGCAGCTATCGAACGCCATAAAGGCTATCCACATATTCAACCCTTAATGACCATCGGTTATCTTCCCTCCTCATTACATGTCCTGCCCATGCCAATTTCTTTTTCTTGATTTCAACTAAGATGTCATTAACTCGCGTTTGTTCCCTCACCCAATCTGCTCTTTTCTTATCCCTTAACGTTACACCCATCATTCTTCTTTGAATAGCTCGTTGCCTCGTCCATAATTTAAGTAGAATCCTTTTCGTAAGCCTCCAAGTTTCTGCCCCCGTAGGTGAGTACTGGTAAGACACAGCTATTATACACAGACTGGATTCCAAGGGAAGGGAAGTGTAGCAGGGGGAGGCAGAAAGTTAGGTGGGCGGATGAGATTAAGAAGTTTGCAGGGATGACATGGCCACAATTAGTAGGTGACCGGGGTTGTTGGAGAAGTATGGGAGAGGTCTTTGCCCTGCAGTGGGCGTAACCAGGCTGATGATGATCATGCTGCTGCTGCTGCTGATGATGATGACATATTCAAGGACCTCACGCGCAACTCCTGACACTTAATTGTATTCAAATTCAAGAGTTGTGCGACTGCCCAGGACATCCTCAACGAATGTTACATAACGTATTATGAGGTTTTACTTGCCAAAACCACGATTTCATTATGAGGCACGCCGTAGTGGAGGATTCGGGAATAATTTAGACCACTTGGGATTTTTAACGTGCGCCTAACCCTAAGTACGCGGGTTTTCGTATTTCACACCCATTGAAATACGGCTGCCGTGGATGGGATTCGATCCCGAGACCTCGTGATTAGCAGCCGAACCCAATAAAAGCTAAGCAACTACGGAGGGAAACGAATGTTGGCAGTAGGAGGAAGGTGACGGCCGGCCCGTGGGACAATTTGTTCCCATCCTCATTGCTGGAGAATGGGTACCATCTGTCCAAGAATGACACCGTAGAATGCACTGTATTCAATGTGATGGAGTCCGCGTCCAATATTTCAGAGCCGAATCATACTGTAATTACTGACGACCAGGTATCTCGCTAATACGTGCAGTCGTTTGACAGCTGCCGAGCGCTGGCGTCGGCCACAGGACCTACTTGACCTTTTTTTAACACTTGCCGACATTCTCGCCTTATTTCGCACTTTTGCGTTTCAGCTTAACTGCTTCAACAGCCGATTTATTTGTGCCAGAATTTGGCCACCCTGTCAACGTTATGGTTTCTTATGTTAAGTCATCTTTTATATTGACACGTATACTTATCTTTATCGGGCAACCACGTTTCGCAGCCTAAAAAACGTAATCGCACAGCGTGGGACGCGCCTGTATATGTATCCGAAGTTTCTGGAACGTTATCGATGCTTCTATCCGCTGTCTGTTGTCGCCGAACGTTATGTTATCTGATTTCATCACCTGACGCGAATGGTGCAGAACTTTGTGGAAGGCACGCGGGTCCGAACGATTAGTCTGAAACATTCGATGACTGCTCTAAAGAAGCCGACGCGCTTGACCCGCTGATCATATTTTCGACGATCGCCGAGCGTGTTCGCCGCTATCGTTGTGCTATAAGTGTAGCCTGTTTTGTGGGCACAGGTTCGCCCAATAAAAGTTAGTTTTGTCGTTCACAGTACTGCTACTGTGTTATTCAACGTCACGACCACGTGACAGTATTTAGGCTAAGGCTGTCGTGAAATTTCCAGCGGTTTCACCTTTCCCAAAATGCCCGCATTTTCGTCGGCCTCTTAATATTTTGGAGGATTTTTAATAGACGTGGAAACCATTGCATGGCCCCCTGGCCAAGCTGCTCAAAAAGTCATTTTATATCCCTGAGGTCATGCGCAAGCTTCCGCCTTCGTGCCGTTCCTCAACCTCCTGATTTCCCTGTCACCTGTATTCCATTTTGACGACTCCATTCCCACGGAAGTTGGCGAAGATAAGTCCATGGGATTAAAGCCATTTAAATCAATTCTACTGTGGATACGACAGCCGCTTATGCTCACTGTGGATGGAAATGTTGCGTTAATGAGCGCCATTCTGAGGAACCTAAATTGATAGTCACAAAATTATGCGGATCCCACGTATGTGCGAATCGATGTAAGCAAAGCTTTCTGTGTTTGTTGTCATTGTTAAACGTAATCTCCACAGAGTAGTCAGGCACCCTCTAATGAAATGCTGTCAATGTTTGCCTGATTACGCCCACCATTGTGATGCAAATAAACGTAACTCCAACTCATTTTCTCAGAAATAAACGCTGAATGAAACGCTGACGTCATCCTGAACAAGATCAACAAGCGCCCTAGTGCTCGATCTTATGATGCCCCTATTCGTAAGCTTATATTCGTGATTTAGTTACTTGGGGGGGGGGGGGGGGGGGAGGGGCGAGAGCGATGTGTTCTTATACCGTAGAAACATCCCTCAGACCTCTCTGATGTGCTCGTTTTTATTCTCAAGTACCCAATGAAAACTGTAATCGCTGCAACTTCATGATGTCCTGGTGGCAGGCCACCATGGCATGTCGCGCAAGTATGACCGCGCTGATTCATTTGGGTTGGCATATACTATTTGGTGCGTCATACTTCGCCACATGCATTTTTCAAGCAGAGCTTGAAAAGGGCGGCCAACTCACTACGTCCCTTTCCTCTGTTTACTTCCGCAAAGTGTGTGTCTATCGCTGTGGTTACCAAATACGCCCAGCGGTATGCTACCACTCAAGCCTTTCTGTCGGCTGAGCAACTGAAGTCGCAGGCTTTCTTCAACACGGCGTCGACGTTCAATACGGCTATCCTCAATTACTTTTCGCGGACTTCGCTCACCGCCTTCCCTCCAGTGTCATCTCTTACACTACTCGCTCCTGCTAGACACAACACAAACACGCAACGACCCTAATGAAGTATCTATAACACGCTAGTTGACATGCTGTCGACGTATATTTCCGCTGAGCACCGGGATTGGAGCGTGGTCATGTCTATGGTGACATTATCGGTCTACAGCTTCGCTCAACAACACCGCTCGTTACTCATCACTTTTTTTTTCCCGACAAGAGTATAGCGTATCTCCGCTGAATGTACTTCCGCTTTAAGTGGGACCTTGCACGCCCGCTTATTCTGTTGCGTTGACGGCGACCGTTGTCGTCAGGCTGCCGCCTAATTCTGAGCGTCGCAGTCACCAGAGTGCACAGAAAGCTGTCTTCCCAAACAAACCACCGGGATTCGAGCCCATCTCCCAAATGCAGCATCTTGCATTTGGGAGATGGGCACTCTAACCATTACGCTACCACCTGCCTCCACCAATTTCCGTTTATCTGCCTTCCCACTTCTCGTTTTTGCCGCAGACGCAGGAAGAACGGATGCAGAAACGAAAAAAAGAAGTAAAGATTGCTTGAGCCGCCAGTGACGCATGACTTTAACTTTGGCAGGGGACCTTCATTGGATCGCATGTAGGCTTGCGGCATCGTGCAGATTGTGGGTCGCCTTAGCTTTAATGTAAATTTGCTTTCACCAACTCTTTTCAGCTAGAACTGAAACGCCAGACAAAAATGAGACCTATCGTTGACTATTTTTCTTGTTTTCAAGGTTTAAAGCAAAAATGCTCATTAACACAAACAGTGATTTGTTTAAGAAATGGCATAAGGATACTGTATTTCAAGGTCATGTTTTGTCAATACGGCCCGGCACCACGTATCGACGAAAGGGCATCACAGTGCCGATGCACGCGGCAGGTTACTGAATGAAGAAAACAGGAAACGACTGTTTTTCAGTTCTCGCAACACATTGTACACAGAACACAAGGCACCCACCATCATGACATTCTTTTTTTTTTTACAACAGCGACACACAATGCCGGACTGATATACTTCCTAAAAGGGTCTCATTTGATTTTTCATCGCAGAACTGCAAGCACAGTTGCGTCGCGCGTGCTTGCAGCCACGTACTGTAGCCGTGCTCCTTTTCCTCTAACAATATGGCTACCGGCGGCTTCAAGCGCTCCCGTAGGTGGCCGATTGGACTGTCACTCGAGAAGTTTAAATACATAACCTCTTTGCATAGAAATGACGGCATGATTGTTAACATCATTGCTCTCCAGACTGATCTTGATGAGCTAACTCATTGGTGCGGTAGGGCAGATGGTAATTAACGCAGACACAACTATACATCTCAAGTTTACTTCCGCTGCTAAGACGATTCCTAATGCCCACACAGTTAATAATACTATCATTGAAACTTCAGCGGCGGTAAAATACCTCGGTGTAAATTTTAGCTCTTATTTATCGTGGAGCACTCATATTGAACTGATTACTACGAAAGACTTAAAAAAACTTTGTCTTCTTAAACGCCGACTACGCCAAGCCAACCAGGATACAAAACTACACGCATACAACGCGCTAATCAAGCCTGTGATAGAATACGCACCCGTGATCTGAAACCCTCATTTTATCTATCTTGTTAACATGTTGAAATCTATACAAAACAAAGCTGCTCGATTCATCCTTTTCCGTTACTCTCGGTATCAAAGTGTAATGGTGCTGAAAATATCGCTCCGTCTCCCGCCTCTGGTCATGCGCAGAAAACTCAGCCGTTTATCTTTTTTCCATACTCTCTACCACAGCAACACACCATTCGCAAGTTCACATCTTCTCCCGGTGCCGCACACACCGGCTCGTCTAGATCACATGAAGAAGACTAAACCCATTTTCGCTCGGACAGACCGACACAAATACTCACCTCTTGTCCTGGCTATTGAAGAGTGGGATTCGCTTCCTTCTAGCATTGCGGCTATCGCTGGACCATCATCATTTCAAACAGCTCTTTGGTACCCCCCCCCCCCCCCCCCATACTGAGAACATTCCACTGTACAATGATGAGCGTTTTTTTTTCGTTTTTTTTGCAGTGTGTGCGTGTGGGCCGTAACGTTCCGTGGAATGTTAGATGGCATGTTTTGTAACTTCTGAAGGTGCGATTTTTGTTTTGTTTTGTGGGATTTGCTACATGTGCATTTTTTCAGCACCTGTTCCTAGCCACTTCTTCCCCTGTCAACTTGTACCTGGCTTATTAACTTGTTTATTCCTGTCTTCAGCCATTTATATTCTGTGTTGTATATTGTTAAGTTTCTTTGATGAATCCCCCCCTACGTAACGCCCGCATTGGGCCTTTAGGGTATTGAAATCAAATAAATATTGTTGGCTTGGATATGTTTGGCACGAGGCCCAAGTCGGTACCCTGTCTTCTAACGCGTTCTTTTATTTTTGTCTCTGTCTTGAAGGGACGCGCACCGTAACATGCTGCAATGGTGATTGCGTTGCGCGTATGTAAGGTGAGAAACGCGGTTCTAAAATGTCTGTTCACTAACTTGTGTAGTAAACCCATGTTTATAGTATTCGCACAATAGTAAGAGTCACGAGTATGGCAACCGTAACCGCAAGCGCCACGTTATAGTCGTAACTTGTCGTGACAGCGTAGTTGAAATCCACTGACCCTGCCACTAAGAAATACGTGGCGAGGTATGGCTGATGAATAATTAATTGCGAAGATTGGTTTTCAGTAAACGTTTGTTACCAAGAACGGCGGGTGCTTATACTACCGCAAATGACGGACGCTTGGCGGTGACTCCAATCATTTACTCGCCACATCACAGATCTACACTAGAATTCAACTGGTTTCACCAACTCTTGCTTATATTCTCTCGCCCCTAAACTGCGACTTCGCCTACCACCCGGCCTCCAGCTTTTCCTCTTTGTCCCCCGCTTCTTTCCCAATCTGCTGAGACGTGCTTCCACTGATGTTTGGTCTTATTTTTTCTCAATAAATGAAGGCATTCATTCATGCTTTCATCTGTTACTGCAAAAAATAGCGTGTCTTTATCTACATAACCACCCTGTCTCTCACCTGGACTCTCCAATCGCGAAACAAAGTTGCGGTGTTGCAAATGACTGGGCGTCACATATACAATTTTCTAGGAATGGCCAGTAGCACGGCGGGCAATTTTCGGTGGGTGACGAGACAGTATATAGAACACTTTCTCTGCAATATCCACACTCAGTGCTCTGCTTCGTGAGCTACTATTAGCCGCTACTACGAAGTACGAAATGAAAGAAACCTAGCTGGGCTGGTCACGGACAGCTCTTTTTGGATTCGTGATGCGTCAATATAAAATATATATATTTCGTATATAATCCTAAATGACAGCGATATAAGTGAGGTGAGTTACGCTAGCTCGTTGGTCTTGACTAACGACACTCTTCATGCAGCACTTTCGTCTTATGCGTGTTTGCGAACGGGAATGAAAGACAGGAGGGTAACACGCCTTCCTGAAATTAAGCATTCGGAATAACTCTTTGTTTGACGGTTAGACATGTGTTGAGGGCCCCGATACGAACCACCTGCAAGTCTGTATCAGCTTGCAAAGAGGAACTCAGATTAAACGTTGTCAAGAGGATAGGCTTTTAATTACCATAAAGATATCTTTATTGAAATTCCTTACCATTAGGTGAAAGCCGACTAATAAGCATTCATATTTTCTGTGTTATTAAAACGACCTGTTAATAAAAGGTTGCTGTGTTCTACAGCCTCCTAAATTAGGGCATAAAAAATAAATTGATGCGGGAAGTGTGTAAACGCAGACGCAAGAAAAGGCCGTGTCCGTTTCCAAGTATTCACTCAATGAAGAAGGAGCGCCTCTATACTCTCACATTGTAGGGATGTCAAGAACAAAACACTTCCAAAGAGTGAGTCACGAATATAAGTCATTATAAGGTGAGCTTGCGCGGGAAAAGAAAACGCTCAAAGCGCAACGATGGCTGCGCGCAAAGTGCTTGCTCTGATTCCGATCTACGGATCAAGGCGTCAGTTCGTCAGACTGAAATGGTCGTACATTACAGCGCAATCTCGGGTCCTCAAATGTGACGGCGAATGTAGGCCCGTATTCGTTTCACGCGCGCAATCTGATAAGATAACGCTCTTTCGCTATTGAATCCGTGACAACATACTGGATGTTAGAAACACATGCAGGCACATCTTGAGCTAACTGATAACTCTGGAACTGTGGTTAGACGCTAAAAAAAGCCTCCCCCATAAAAAAAGAATACAGTTGCTTTCAATATTAGCTGAAAAATAGTGCTTGTCGTTTAAAAAGGGCCTCCAACACTGCACAGCGGCACTGACATACAGGAAATTCAAGCGCGAACTATCAAACCAGCGTATCGTGGTTCAATGTATCCCAATAGTTCAGGGGCCAGTTCCACCACGGGTACTGTGTCGGAGCTCATATTTCATGTCAGCATTAATTGTCACAAAATCACAGTATTTTTTCTTTAGATCTTATCATTACACAGCTAAAATACATCCAGCGAAATCCTCATCTTAATATTTCAGTACTTTTCGTTCTAACGTACACATCCGTGCTGATTCATATGTTACAAAGTACTGAAAATGTACCCTATGCTTTCCTCCAGGCAGCAGTTTTTATTCCATATGATGCCAGGAAACCGAGCCTGATGCCACCAACACTCAGGAACCTAATCGGGAGCGCGCACAATGTTCTCGCACACCTTGTGGGATGTACCGTAACGCTGAGGTGCGTCTTGTATAATATATGAGAATCGGCTGTAAAGGCAGTCGTGCAAGGTTTGACACATGCGCTTAAGCTCATGAAGTTGATTTGTGTCAAGATAACCTGTCCAAGCTTTCACAGTTACTTTATAAGATGTCTACAACACCATCAATATGCCGGCTGCTTTTAACTGCACGAAACAAAACTATTGAAATGATACAAACAATGTTAACATCATTTTATCATTCGAGTGTTCAGATTGGTAATCTCTAGATGCGGAGTAAGTTGAGAAGTTGTTTGCGTAATTAACAAAGCTACGTTAATTAAATTTTCAGTAATGGTTCTTACGTGGCTAAAGAAAGTGAGCAGTTTGGAGCCCGTCCACGAGATTATGCAGCCAATCGAAAAACTTTCGACTAAACATGCTTCTGTAAGAGCCATGCGAACAAAAATTTTCCAAGTAAACACTCTTGGAAGGCGTAACTGACGCAGAAAAGGAACATCTGTAAAGCGACAGAAAGAACAGCAGTTCACGACGGGACACAAAAGAGGAACCACACACAAACTGCGCTAACCTTAAGCGCTGTTCTTTATGTGATAATGAAGCAACTAGACCGTCAGTCATTCCTTCCAAACCTGTAAAGTCAACCTGACCACATCTAGCCTTTCGGGATTCTGTCATCAATAGTATGGCCCCGCGAACATATTCCCCGTGGCCTTATAGTCGCGTTCCATTTTTATTCATGCTGTTTTCTCGAAAGCAAGCAGTTTAAAGTTTTGGTGTCAATGCGGCATTGTACGTGTGCCGCAGAAAGCTTGCTTGGTCGCAGGAGTGATGCATGACGCAATGATGGTGCAGATTTAGCGCGTCGCTGGCATCAAGACAATGCGCTGCCGCCGAGGGAAGGAAGATAACGAAAGTGAAAGCTTGGTAGCTGCTCACGGAGCCGTGCCGATGGGGACGGTGCCATCATGACGAAATCTGAGCCGGCGATATTGATGGCTGCAGCGTTCTTGTTTTCTTTTATTCTTTTATACTTTTTTTTACAGCGATGTCGTTAAGAGGAAGCTTTAACACGGGCCCTACTCCGACTCGGCCTATTCAAATAGATGTAAAACGCCGAAACGCTTTTCTTAGATAACCCCTGGACCGATTTTAATGAAATTTGTTGGATTCGGGAGAGAAAAGTAAATTCTAGTGACTATTGGAAGCGGAATTTCTATTTAGGGCCTGAATTCTGGTAAAAGATATTAAACAATTCGAAAGTGCGAAAAGTACACAAGCACGAAGTTTAGAAATTATTAACTCCACATCAAGAACTGATATCGCGGTTCTGTAAACAGCATCCATTAGACAATTCCAATATGCCGAGTTATATCTTACGTGAAGTCGTTACGTTGTGAACAAGGGTTGTGGAAAAGCTGTATTTCCATATTACTAAATTTTTTTAGATTCATGCGTAATATATCAATTTTGTCTGCTTTAGATGTGCTGTTAGATCCAATGTACATAATTTTGATATCAGTTTTCATTGCCGAAAGAGAGTTGTAAACTTGATGGTTTCGTTTTCTGAAAATGTGCAATTTTTGACAATTTTGAATAAACAAATGATGACCTAATTCAAGAATTCGAAACCAACAGACACTAGATTTTAAGTTTTTGTTTTAAATGCAACAAAGCTTGTCAAATTAGATGCAGTGGCTTTCGAGAAAAAGGAGTTCTCCTTTTACATTTATTTAGATAGGACCACCAGAGCTAAAGCTTCCTCTTAAAGGCTACTTTCCCCACTATCGCGTCCGCGTGTAGAGCCAAATCCCGAAGATAGCGTAATACCGGCCCGACCCACAGTGGTGGTGAAGCATGCGTTCCGCGCTCCTCATATGTGGGCTGATCCCGAATGTAACGCCATGCCGGGGAGACCCGCGGCGGAGATGAAGCAGGCGTTAAGCACTCCCCATACGTGGGCCGATCCCGAAGACAGTGCAATGCGGGGCCGACATACGGTGGAGGTGCAGTTCGCCATTAAGGGACCCACATACACAGCTTTGCAGGTCATGTTTCTCCACAGAGTGGAAGGGCACTGAGATTTTTTAGTTATCCGCATTTACCCTGCATGCGTCTGCGATGAAAACAAGAAACAGGTATGCCTGGAAAATCTAAGGTGGTGGAAGCAGGTGGTAGCGGAGAGGTTAGCATACTCAGCCCCTGCACGTACTTATATCTGCATTGACATGGGTTCATGGTAGTGATAGCGACCAACGCTCTACTTTTTCTTCGTACTCTAGTCATTGTGAAAATAAGGATGTGCTTAGCATCCTTACGAGTGGTGAAATGTGAGTGGCATCCTTACGAGTTACGAGTGGTGAAATCCCACTGGGGCTGATTGTGAAGAAAGCTTCCTTCCTCTGTCCACTCTCGCGATGGTGAAGCTAAAAATGAGGAGGAGGCCTGACGGACACAACGTTGATCGTCACCATAACAGAATGGATGGACGACCTGCGGAAAGGACAAGGCACACCAAGTTTTTAGCACTTAATTTGTCCTACAGTAAAGCGCTACAATGGCTAGTATGCCCTCATGGGAATGGTAGACCGAACTGCTGCTCACTGCTAACACTGGACTGATACTAAGAAAATACTCCGTCCGCAGGCACCACGCTACACTGAAACTAGTAAAACAATGTCAGTTTATAAACTGATATTGCCAATTATCTGGTGTCCTTCTTGTGTGTGTGGAGGGCATAGAGGTCCTGGCAATGAAATGGTATTATTTTCGTTTTTGCTGCAGTTGCACACAAACAAAATTCTTTGAAGTTATCCGACAGCGATCTACCGGTGGAGAAGACCAACCCACAAATTAAAAATAATTGCTGGTTTCAGATCTTCCAATTTACTTCGCGCTTAGCTACCATCTGTTATATTCTTCTTTTTGTGCTCTTATAAAGAAGAAAACTCCACATTACTACAATATCAACAACCGTACACAAAATAGACTGGCTTTGAAGCTGTGACCACGCACCGCACTTTTCTACATTTAACACATGTAGTATTGGGGCAACACGTTTGAGCAAAATGATTAGGTTTTCGATCAAAGCACTGTGACAGGCGGGAAAAACTCGTTGTCATGCCCGGTCGAAACAATACCATCTGAAATCTTATTTATTTATATTGATTTTTGAAAAATCACTATAACCGTTTATACATTTGCTTCGTATGAGTTATATACTAGCTTGCCTCGTCAATCTCAAAAATGTATTCTCTTTTCGGGAGACGGCCTTCGTGAAAAACGACGCAACACGACAGTAAAACATCCAGCAAGGCTCTATCCAATGATTGGCGAAATAGTGCACTGAGAGCGTGTCGACTAGCGTGCAATGGAAAGTTGAATTATGATCGTTGTAGGCTTGTGTTACGTCTAGCACGCGCGAGTAGTGTTAACAATGACATTGGTGTGAAAATGGTCAGCTCTATCTGCGATTTGTTCTTGTGGATCTCCACATTGAACGTCGCAGTCGTCACGATGAGAGCACTCCTGTGACATTATTAGCTCAGTGGGCTGGGAAGGCTCGAGTGGTAGCTCACTTTGAGGGGTATTGGCTAACAATTATTAATGTACGTACTTTGCGATGATGAAAAAGATGCAGAAACACCACTGGTGTTGTCTAACTATTCGTAAACAGGCCCCCAAATTTCAATTGGCCCACCCCAAACATTAAGTAGGCTCACCCCCGAATTTCAAGTTGGCACACCCTCAAATTTAAATTGGCCCACCCCCCTCAAATTTAAATTCGGCCACGCCCGATTTTCTTTTCGCCCAGCCTTAGAGGAAGCTTTAGCTCGAGTGCTCCTATCTAAATACATGTATAAGGAGAATTCGTTTTTTTCGGCAACCACTGCACCAAATTTGACGAGGTTTGTTGCATTTAAAAGAAAAACTTAAAATCTAGTGACTGTTGGTTTCGAATTCTTGAGTTAGGTTGTCAATTTGTCGTTAAAAATTGCTGAATATCGAAAATTTTCAAAAAACGAAACTATGAACTTTACAACTCTGTAACTCAACCACTAAATATGATAATACAATTCTGTGAATTGCATCTAGTAGTACATCCAAAGCGGACAAAATTGATATGTTACACATGAACATAAAAAAAATTTAATCATAGGGAAATACAACTTTTGCAAAACCGTCGTAACCAACGTAACAAATTCATGTAAGATGTAAAATGACATATTGAATTTGTCCGCTTTGAATGGTCTAATGGATGCCGTTTACAGAACCGTGATATGAATTCTTTATGCAGAACTATGAATTTGTAAACTTCGTGCTTCTATTTTTTTAAAACGGTCAAATATTTGAAAATCGTTTTAAGAAAATTCAAGCCCTAAATAGAAATTCCGCTACAACAGTCACTAGAATTTAACTTTCTCTTTCAAATGCAACAAATTTCATCAAAATCGGTCCAGGGGTTATCTCATAAAAACGTTTTTGCGTTTTACATGTATTTGAATACGCCGCGTCGGAGTTGGGCCCGAGCTAAAGCTTCCTCTTAAACTCAAATCGCAATCCCAAATTTCAATTGGGCCACCTCTAATTTTCAAGTTGGTGCATGCACGCATGAATTTCCGTAAATCGACGTCCAAATTTCGAGTCGGCGCACCCCAAAATTTAGGCTTGTCCACCCCCATATCGCCCCCAAATTCAGATTGGCCGACCTCGAGATTGCCCCCACATTTAGGTAGGACCAACCCCATATCACCCCCGAATACAAACTGTGCTGCCTCCACAACACCACCAAATTTAGGTTGGCCCACTCCAATACCACCTGCAAATCGAGGTTGGCCCACCCCCATATCCGCCCCAAACTAGCGCTGGCCCACCCCTCGATCACCTCAAATTTATGATGGCCCACTGCAAATCACACACCAATTAAGGTTAGTCCACCCATATATCACCCCCCAATTCAGCTTGGCGCCGCCGCACATCACCGCCGTGGTCAGGTTAGCCGGTCCCAATGTCACCCCAAATTTAGGTTGGCCCACCCCCATATCATCCCCGAATCCAGGTTGGCCCACCCCCATATCAGCCCCAAACTTAGCCTGGCCCACCCCTCTATCACCTCAAATTTAGGATGGCCCACCGCAAATCAATCCCACATTTAGGTTAGCCCATCCCCTTTACACCCCCGATTCAGCTTCGCCCAGCCCCATGTCACCCCCATGGTTAAGGTGTCCCACTACCCATATCCCACCAAATTTAGGTTCTCCCACCCCCGTATCATCCTCAAATCCAGACTGACCCACCCCCCATATTCCCCCAAACTTAGGCTTACCCACCCATATATCACCTCAAATTTAGGTTGGGCCACCCCCATATCAGGCTCAAATTCAGTTTGACTCATTACCATTTCACCCCAAATTTAGGTTGGGCCACTCCCATATCACTACCAAATTCAGCTTGGCCCATCCCTGTATCACGCCCAAATTGATACTGATGGCACTTCCAATTTCAAGTTGGCCACCCCAACCCTTTTTATGAAGACCTATGTATTCATATGGGAAATGCGTCAAGTTTTTTGGCGTTACAGACACGATTTTGCACGATTTTGCTACCAAATTGCTGGGGTACTCGCCAACGAATGCTGCGCATTAAAAGCAACTGCACCGAACGAGCGACGCCATGTGTTGATCCTAAATACTGACGGCTAGCCAAGCTAGCTTCTCTGTAGAGCGACCGGGGCAGCCACAACACGGGACATTTATTCAAATGGATTTTTTACGGGCACACCTACACATTCATACCACTTGGCTGTAGGCAACACATTAACAGTAGCTATTAATCCAAACGCTGCACGTCTTCTCCTAGTTGGCGCATTTTTTATTTGAATGAATCTTTAGAAATAGTTAACGTTCGGGCAGCGACTCAGCTTAGCAGACCCTTTGTTCCGCACGAATGTTGCATAGGAATAGCACTGGCCACCGGGTGGCATTGTGGCCCAGGTGGACCTAATTCGCTCGGAGTATGTGCCATTAAGGACAGGCGAAAGTCGTGAAAACGGACCTTCCAGAAGAACGCAATAAGAATAGCCATTTTGTTCTCCCAGGTTCCAGCTACTAAGCACTAAAGTGTTTTTTTTTTGCATAACACAAAGCTATGCGCAAGCTTCTAGTTATGATGTCCAATGAATAAAATATTCATAAATGCGGTGACCTAACTAATGAACACAACACTGCTATGTTTTAGGAAGGAAAATAGAAAACATAATATTTCAAGAGAACCACTGGAAAACTAGAAACGAAAGCAAACCATGAGCTTTGTGTTTCTGCCATCTGTTGGGAGACTGTAAAACTAAGTCCTATGGCTTCTAAAAAAAAAAGAAACTGCAACGCTGCAAAACCAGAACCGAAAGCAAATATTGGATTTTGTGTTTCTGCCATCTAGTGACAGACTATAAAACTAGGCCCTATGCGGCTTAAAAAAAAAGTGCGAAGCGGGAATCGAACCGCGGCCACCGCGAAGGGAGACGAAAGGTGCGCGCGATTCTACCGCTCGGCCACGGCTTCCTTTTTTTTTTCTTTATTACATGGAAAAGAAAACTGAAGGTGTATTACAAAGTGGACACAACTACACACTTAAAACTCAGGCAAACACACACATGCATCCAACAAGTGCATCCAGTCTGGCGGAGGTTCCTGCGCAGCGTAGACACTTCTTACATAAGCAGCACTTTCGCGAAAGAAGGACTTTGTAGATCGCGGGCTTTCGGCATGGCGGTCACACAGTCTACTTCTCCATAGGCTATGTAAGCCAAGTACTATGAACATGTCATAGGGAGGACCACCCGTAACCTTAAACGGTAGAAACCTAATTGTATATGGAGTCATGTCAATGTCCTTTTTGAGCGTCCGTTGGAGAATGTCCCAAAAGAATACAGCGTCCCTACAGTCTATGAAGCAGTGATCTATGGTTTCGGCACGTGGACAGAGCCGACAGTTTGTTGACCACGGCACAAAGCAACTCCTCGAATTCAACCAAGTTTTAACAGGGAGTGTTTCCGAATGTAATTTAAAGAAAAATGTTTTTACTCCAGGAGGTACACACATTTTTCGGACGCGCTTAAGTACATCCTGATAAGGTCGGCTTAAATAAGGTGCACGATACAAGGGATCTGGGAAAATAGAGTCAACCAGTGCCGCAGAAATTGCTTTTCGACTCGCTGTGAACACGTACTCCAGGTTGAATCTAACTTTCAAGAAAAGAAATGTGTCAACAACCTCCTTAAGAAAGCCCCAAGGAGCCTGTGGGACATCTTTGGCATTTGATGACACTACTATATTAGGAATATAATGAACTAAACGGAGTTGCAACATTTCACGCAAAAAAGGATGGTCATTGTCTCGAAAGAAGAACAGGCGTGAAACAATTTGCCTGATGAAGAGGTGTACTAATCCTAGACCACCACGTTCAAGAGGGAGGAACAGATTGTCGCGCCGCATCGATTCACAACTGGAACTCCAAATGAATGTTGCAAATACGCGATGCAGTGCCTGAAGGCGAAGTCTTGAGCAGTGCAGTACTTGCAGTACATACATAAGACGGGAAGCTAAGAAAACGTTACACACTTCAGCACGAAAGAACATTGACAAATTCCGCCCTCGCCATGAATTCACTTTACGTTGAATTTTGCCAACTTCTCCCGACCAATGAGCGTTGCTATTTCTATACTGTGAGAGAGGCACACCTAAATAACGCAGATCTTCTTTCCATTGAATGCCTGCGTAATGTGATGGCATTGTGGCCCATAATCCAAACCAAAAACCTGAACTTTTTTCAAAGTTAACGCTTGCACCAGAAGCCGCACAATATTCTTCTGTAATTGCAAGAGCAGTCTTCACACTCTCTTTATCTGTACAAAAAAAGGCCACGTCGTCTGCATACGCAAGAACCCGAACCTCATTAGTCAGTAATTTAAACCCTTGGAAATTTTGTTCTTTAACAATGCTCATACAAAGTGGTTCTAAATACAAGCAGAACAGGAGCGGTGACAAGGGGCATCCTTGTCGTACTGATGATACAAGCCTAATCGAATCGGAGAGAGAGCCATTCACTATCAGCCTCGTTGAACCATTAGCATAGCATATCCTGACACCTCTAAGGAGCAGGGACCCGATATTTATATGCTCTAGTACAGTAAACAGGAATGAGTGATTTACCCTGTCGAACGCCTTAGCCAGATCTAGCTGTACCATTGCCACCTGTCCAAACCCTTCAGCTACACACTCTAGCACCGATCTCGCAACATGAATGTTCGTCTGAATGGACCGGCCCCTGATGCCACATGTCTGATGATCACCGACCACAGATCTTATTACAACTTGCAAACGGTTAGCTAATACCTTAGCAAAAATTTTATAATCAACGTTGCATAAGGAGATAGGCCGATATCCGTCAACTTTTTGCAATTTAGACTCATCATCGCTTTTGGCTATAAGGACGGTGTGTCCTTCGTACATTGTGGCGGTTAGGTACCCTACTTCCAAGGCCTCACGGTACACCTGAAGTAACAATGGTGATAAGAGGGAACGAAAACACTGATAAAATTCGGCACTAAGGCCATCGGGGCCGGGCGTCTTGCCCTTCGCTAACGCATCGATGCATGAAGTTACCTCATTGATATCAATGTTTTCATTTGTGTAATCGTAATCATCCTGATTTAACTGGGGCAGCAACGATACAATTTTTTTGGCAGCATCTGTATCCAATGGCTTGTGTTCTCGAAATAGTTTTTGATAATGCTCGAAAAACGCTTTAGTTATTAGAGTAGGCTCGTTAACAATGATTCCACCATACTCTATATGTAGTATTTGTTTCGACAGCGCGTGTCGGCGTTCATCACCAAGGGCCCTACTGCAAGGCTGTTCTTCCAGGAAACGCTGCTCTCGCGCCCGCACTAGTGCACCTCTGTATTTTTCTGCATTCAAAGTTTGTAACTGTGCCTTCACCTTATAAATATCATCAATATATTGACCCGGGTGTAGGCATTCAAGCTCATGCAATTCATTCAGAAGTTTATACAATGCTTTGTAATTATTCTTTTTTTCAAAGGCCAATATCGACGATTCTTCGATAGCTATCATTTTAACTTCCTGTTTGAATAATTCCCACACAGCAAAGAGTGGCAAGTCCTTGCGGCATGACGCATGAGCTATAAGCTCAGTAACACGATTTAAGAAACACTCACGCGAAAGTAATTGGTTATTAAATTTCCACAGCTCCCAGCACATACGCCGACTTTGATACCGACGGCTGCCAAACGATGCTGAGACTAAGCAATGGTCACTAAAGAATATAGGGTGCACAGTGTAACCATAAATAAGAGGTAGTGCGCTAAGTGAAACATAAATTCGATCAAGCCTTGCATGCGAGGTGCCCTGGAAGTGCGTATATCGACATCCTGCCTTTTCATTTTCCCCAATGTCCACAAGCTGATAATCACATATCAGGCGTTGCAATGCATCACTACTTGGATCATGTCTCAGCTTCAGTGACGTACGATCTTGCGCGCTACATACACAATTAAAGTCTCCAAAGAGGACCAATGCACGATCAGTACAGAAATGATGTTCTAGAGATGAGAAGAAGCACTCGCGTTCACGTAACTTGGTCGGAGCATAAATACACACAAATCTAAAGCTCATACCACTGATATCCATATCGCAACATATTAGGCGCCCTTCCCTATCTGTAAACAAATGTAGCAAATCACATGGTAAATGTTTTCTAACAAATAACATACAGCCTGCGGAAACGCCGACTGCATGGCTGACACAAACATTATAGTCAGATAGGAATGGAGATAGAGCTACTTCTGTGTTTTCGTCCGATTCAATCTTTGTTTCTTGGATAGCCGCAATGTCTAATTTTCTATTGCGTAACAAATGAAGAAGCTGTACTTGCCGTCGCTTACTTCGTAAGCCACGGACATTTAAAGTGCCAAAATGGAAGGGAAGAGCGCCCGCCATGATTACCTATGTAGGTGCAGCGTCTAAACACTGCTCCTGAGGTGCACCACTCCCTTCTTGATGAGGTGATGCACAATGGGCCTTCTGGTGCACGTTAACACAAGGGACATCTGCAGGAGTAGGCGTTCCCCGGAGCGGTTTTGTCAACTTTGACACCTTGGGAACGCGAGCCTCTTTTCCGGAGGGCGATGAATTGTCAGATGGCGCTGGACGCTTCTTAGCGGCCTCGCACATCGATCCAGATTCCCCTGACGGTGGGCGATCTTGAACTGGTGGCGATTCTGCCCATGACACAGATGGTTCGTCGTCAGGCGCCTTAGTCTCATCCTCGCTCGTAGGCTTCTGGCTGAGGCTAATGTCAGCCGATGACGGCTTAATCTGTTCTTGTCAATGAGTCTCAGGGAGTGTTTCTCCAGTTGCATCCACAACTTCGCTCACGTCCATGAGATGATCGGTGATGGTATCATCCTCAGCTGGTCTATTTGCACGAAGCTTGTCAGCGTAGGTTCCGACGCATGCATCTGCAGGGTGACCGTAGCGGTGACAGTTACTGCAGCGTGGTGTTCGACATTGTCGCCGGATATGCCCAACTCTGTTGCACCGGAGGCAAAGTGGTGGTCGGCCAGGTACCAAGATAAGACACTGGTGGCCATATATGTTCAACAGATGTGGCAGATTACTGGCAGAAACGCCATCTTTCAATGTGAACGCCACGTCTCGGTTAGTCATTTGCCAGCCCTCCATGCCGTCACACCGCCACATTTCTCTCGTGATGGACTGCACTGTGCCATATGGCTCTAGCGCTTCAACAATCCGTCTCTGTTCGAGGTGTGGGGGAAGCCAAAGGAGCTTCATCTTGATATTTTTGCATTCCGGGTCAATGACAAGGCACTTGAGGCCCTTCACCAACAACTCGCCTTTGTCGACAAGTTTCTGTTTCGCGATGCTATTAACACATGTCACCAACCACAAATGGCTCATCTGGTATTGTCCAGCACCGAGGATATCAGTTGCACTTAGCACTGAAAGGAGAGCGTCGCGAAAGTCCGGGGCCCGATACGGCCGCCCTGCCAGGTCAGCATGCAGGAAAACTGAATTGAGGACGGTGTTGCCAGTCGGTAGACGAGGAAGAACGACTTTATAATTACCGGAATCGGTAGATGACGGTGGGTGTGATCCTCGGCCAAGGGCCGATGCGCTGTTTCCAGCGGAGCTCATCGCAAACGTGGCCGTTCGAACAAGCCTCTTCTTCTTCTAGCCACGGCTTCCGTGGCTACGCGCAGTGTTACGCTCATATTTTTATAGATACCACGTGAATTTTCACGACAGTGTTTCAAAAAACGCTTTTGGGAACAATGTTGCACCATGTGTGGAGAGTCGAGATAGGCATCAATCGAAAGCTGAGTCTCCGGACTACATACGCTGCACTGCGTATTACGATAGACGTCGTAGGTTAATTACAGGCACCGTTCGTGCCTCGAAAATCGAGTACAAATTTTCGTCGTTTCCATAGGCTCCCATTGCTAAACCTTTAACCGCTGTGGGAACAAAATTCTTACGTGCCTTAGCGTGATCACTGCATTTGGCTCGTGTGGATTGTCTTCCAGAACACGTCTGTCGCCTGCGTTTTTCAATAATCGACCTGCAGCTTTTGTTATTCGCGAAAAACCCGCTCGTTCCATTGAAAACGCGCTAGCTTCGTGCCGGGGCCGCTTGGGGCGCTAGTTGGTACGTGTCCAGAAAAGCTGGATATGCTGTAATGCGTGAATGCCCACTGTTGTCATGTGGATCTTAGCCAATGTACAGTATATTGCCTGAACCTTATGCGGCGATTGAATGTCGAGTCTCATTTGATAATGGTGGCCGTGTTATCTTTCTTGGATGTGGCGACCTGGTCAGCTGCATGGGCAACAGTCTCTCGAGGTAACCATCTGCTCCTGCCGTCCACACAGCGACAGACTTCCAACTTACATGCAATGTAATTGGTGTTCTCCCCGTTCGACCTTTCCCGCTGCAGCCGCGGGCAAATTATGCTTGTGAGCCTTCATCGGCCGTGATGTGGCGTGAACGGAGACCAGCACACGTGATTACATGGTCCGAAGTGTATGAAGTTGGTAGCCACATGGGAGGAAAGGCCTGCAAAAGTGGCTGCAGAATGTTGATGCCCATATTGAGAATGTGGGGCACCAAGTATGAGTTACACATTAGCGGCCGCCGAAAGAACAAACAGAAACGTGCAGGTTGAAAAGGAGGTAACGCTAAAATGCCGGGTAGCCCATGTCGCTGTTTTGGCTACGGCAGCAGATGCATTGCGACGCCCATTGCTTCGCAATGCAAGTTGCGGCGACTCTCGATGCAAACAGGTGGGGCACTGCCCAATTTTCTTGCGCTGCTGATTGTCGCTCGTTACCGGACCACCATGTGTGACGACGAAAGTGAGCAGTTTACACGCTCGCGTTAATAGTTGCAGCGCATGTGGACATGCAAATTTTATTTCTGCTCTTGTACGAGAAGGTGCACTGCTTTTCTTCCGCCAATGAAGTCGCACGTCCTGCTCACTCACTTGTGGCTTGTTTGCATGGGCGTCAGTAGAGGCTCTTTAGTCTCCTGGCAATTAAAACGTGAAAGCTGAGACGTGCCGCAAAGCCAGCAAGGCGAGCACGGCTCGTACCCAGCGTACGCCACCGGTAAAAAGCAGCCATATTGGATAATGTTTAATGAAACATGTTTCCTTGTTACGCAGATATGCAATGGCAAGCCCTTCCGTGTGTTCCAAAGGTAAAATTTAAGCTCTAAAATAAAGAAGGCATTTCTAGTCCGAAACAACAAGCAAAAATGGTGAATGCATAGTATCAGAAGCCCAAGGTACAGAAATTATGAGAAGTGTCGAATGATTTTAAGGAAAGAATGCTATTTCAAAATGCAAGACTCTTTAGTGGAGGTCAAGCAAGTCAATATAGGTAGAATACTCTGAAAAATTATACGAGTGAGGGGATGTCAAACAATGGGTCAGGAAATGCGTTGTTTTTATGCAAAACAAAAGCTGAAGATTCTCATTACATAAGTCACTTTAGCATCATGAGACTGCTGCTTGATAAATTCAGAAATAAACCAAAAAACAAGACACGCAAAAATAAAAATATTAATGATGCTCTCTCCACACTGGGATAAATAAAAAGAAGCACGTCACATCTAAAGTGGACATATCAGACGCTTTGTGAAACATTAAAGGAAAAATTCAGTTTCGAGCTAAGGCACTTGCCGCATAGATGTGGGGGGCCTTGCACTAATAGTGATAGTTACCACTGCATTTACAAATTGAAAGCATTCATGCAGACAAGGATGATTCTTTATATTTTTGGCTACCACTTCAAATGCCTCCGCCAAGTGTTACAATGCTGCACGCAGCCATACTAAGGATCTCGCAGCAACACCTGCAGGTAAAAAGAAAAAAAACAGTCAAAGTGCTGGTGTATTCTGGACACTATCATCGAAAACTTTTAGGCAAGAAGAGTGCAAGAAGCAGACATAAGAACTGCACTTACTTTCATAATTCCCCGTTTGAATGGCCTTTTCTTTTTGCTAAGACAATGCCTACGCCTAGCCACAGGAGCTCCCTCATACAGACTCCGCAAGCCAAGAGGCCGTGGAGGGAAATGCAGGTAAGAGGCAAGAAGCAATAGCACTGGTATAAACATTAATCTAATTTCTTTCGTTTTCTATCGGTTAGGCAGCCAGCACACCTCGAACAGCCCTTGACTGCGGGTGTGTCACCCTAGTTGCCAAGGGAACATTTGAGGGAAAGTGACAGGCAAGGTGAACAGCCACTTCTCCATGTAAACGATACTCTTTCTCTCGGATGACTCCTACGCCTCGCCACGCCAGCTCACTTGCGCACAAAGATGCCGCCGAGGCACGTGCAGGTCAGAGGCAAGAAGCAGTGGCACTGATATCGACATTCACCCAATTTCTTTCTTTTTCTTACACTGAGGCAGCCAGCACACCTGGAACAGCCACCTTCACTGCGGGTGTGTCAGTAGATTCTTGTTGTACATATGCTCATAATAAACTTCAGTAAATTTGAACTTGATAATAAACTTGAAGGCAAACGGGACATTGATGCATTGTATTTTTGAACATTTATTGTGCACATGCAATATATGTTATACTTTGCGGTGCAACATAGCGTATTTTGAAGCTTTCCCCTATATTTTGCACCATTAATTATTGTTGCAATCGCACCGCTGGCACGAGTTGTTGCAAATGGGTCGCAAGCCCCAAGGGTAGCGTTCGCCTGGCGGCCTGGGGCACAACTGGAAGCATCCGAAGGTCCTGGCAAAGCATGAGTCGACTGCTAACAGAACAACTTGTTTATTCTAGCATCGCAAAAGAGCGGCCGGTCAGGTCGACCGAAATAGAGAGACGGGAGAGCACGCTACTCGACGGAAGAATTCGGAGCCTCTCTCTTGGCGTCCGGGGGCAGCTGCTTTTATACTCTCGGAGGTGAGGGCAAGAAGGAACGTCTCCGGATGAAACCACGTGACGGCGGGGCACGGACACGCTGAGAGACACGTTGAGACAAGAAGGTGACGCATCCGCCGGGCCGGCGCCGGGCGGACCTCCTCGCTTCACACTCTGGGGGCTCCTCTCCCCGGCTGCCGCGCTTTGACAAGCGTGGGCACTAACATGCACACACACACACACACACACGCACACTTGAAGACACGTGGCATTGAAACATGCCTGGACGCGCTTGGCGGGGAGGCGTTGCGGTGGCGCTGAACGGGCTAAAATGTCCGCCGCTTTGAACGAAGCCCCGGCGTCCGTTGCATCCGCGCCGGCTATACCGCGAGTCGTAGGCGAAACGTAACATTATGTATGTGTTGTGTGGCCCTCAATGCAGTTCATGTTGTAGCAGCTGCTTTGTCAGTGTATCGCACATTGGCTTAAGCTTATGATATGCACATAATTCTCTCACATATACAAAAAATGGCTGTGGCTTAGGTAAGGTTAAGCCCAGGATGCGAAGCATACTAGCCTTTATTTTAGTTGTTGAACCACTGTTTAGCCTGGTGAACTGCTGTTGCTTGGCTATATTTGGTTCGGCTAGACGAAGAAACAACTCATGCATTACTTCTTCGCCTTCAAGAGTGGAACGCGACAGCGTTCCCGTCGACCCGCCAAGGGGTGTAAGACAATGGGCTACAGGGCAGCGACTACGCGCCCCGCATTGGACGCGGTGAGCGTCGAGCAAAGCAGCGTTCGGCGCGGCAACGAAATGTGCGCCTGAGCAAGAGACGCACGCCTTAGAAACAGCGCGTTTCTAAGGCAACACCGCATTCACTAGAGGCGCTTTTGTACCGCTTTGAAGCGTTGTACTCGTGGCGCAGTGGTAGCGTCTCCGTCCCACACTCCGGAGACCCTGGTTCGATTCCCACCCAGCCCGTCTTGCAAGAGTTGAGCCAAAGCCACTTCTCCTCTGTCGTGACGTCACGGTGTCACGTGATTTCATGGTCACCGCCGCGCCTGAGGAGCTGGGTTGAGCCCTCGTAATATGCTTCGCATAAAATAAGCTTCTATGTAGTCCTCAGTGTTACAATAAAAACTGAAAGTAAACAATCCGATCATGTAATTTGTGTTTATTACAGTGATTCTTATGACAGTGACTGACAAGTTGACATCTTGAACTGGTCAATCCGTCATGGCAAGGAATTGTATGCATACATATAGAAAACGAAGGGGGTATGTGTGTGTGATTGTAGTGGGGGGAGGGGGGTATAGTATTAGGCCGGTACGAAAAAACGTACCAACACCATTCTCTAGACCCATTCCGTTAGGGCACCGTAACAAAGCGTATTATGCAGAAAGTTCATACAAGTAAGTCTGATATTACTACATACGCCCGACGACGCGAGCTACATATGCCATGACTCGCATTCGCGACTGCACCGGATGCCTCCCACATTATTCTGGTTAACTGTGCTCACTGCACCAAGGTGAAAGAAAGATCATGGGCGCAGGTGCCTTTAAAGTATCTCGACCTTGCGAGGAACCACTGCGCGTGCCAGGGGAGCTGTCCGTGCGAACACTCCCTGGCACACACCTGCCTCGGCGGCCCCAGCCTACGTACCGTTCTGTTTCGAGCTTTGATCCCCCCACTGTTCCTTGGGTGCCCTGGAGTTCCTGCGGCGCCTGCTTTATTATAATCTCAGGAGCTCTCCTGAGACTTCCGTTTGTCGGTTACATGTGCCCTACAGCTGGATCATTACTTATAATAATAAAAAAACCCGATCTATCGTCGCAACGATAGATCGCGAGAGCGGCTTTTGCAACGTACCGCGCCCGTGCGAAGAGAATTACGGAACGCCAACGAGGAATTTGACCACAGCTTCGAACTCGTTAACTCGTCGAGTGACACTACTGCAACAGGCGTGACCGCTGAAACCCGCACGCCGCTGGAAACTTAATCAGGATCATCCTTCGGTTGCAGAACCGCCACCTGCACGGCCAACATGGACCACACCCACACCATTCCGCAAGATAGAATAAAGAACCAACTTATAAAGCCCAAACACACGGCTGCACGCACACCACTTCACGATACTACAAGCGAGACGCCATGCTGCTACGCTGCTACGGTTGCCGGATTAAAACTGACTACTGTAACCAAGTCTAGCAAGCGTCTCAGGAGCTGGCAACCTCAGCGCGTAGCAACATGGCGGCGCTCTTGCGGTTCCCGATTTCAATGCATTGGGCCCTATGGGTAGCTTGCCCTCTAGAGTCAGTATAATAACTCTGTTTTCGTACTACTGTGGAACGTACAGTTTCCTTTCTCTAATGTTGGTTCTTTATGAGCTCGCCTTCATCAAGGCCTCCTAGACCTTTCAGGCCTGCTTGTCACGCGTCATGACGTGAGCCACGTCACGAGTAACAGTGTAGACGCCGCCACGCTGCTTCGGACGCGTTCTTTACCCAACCAGGCTGTTGCTGTATCCAAAGCGTGCGCGCCGTTTAATCAAGCCTTATCAAGGAAAATTCTATCTATTAGCTCTGCTGATTGGTGCGCTGCATGCAAGCTCTGCTTAGTCAGAAAATACGCTTTGGTTCCGATAGTGGTGCCCCGGACATTTGGTGGCATGAGTTTATTATGTACATTTAAGTAAGCACAAGAAGACCACAATAGGAAATGACACTATATAATACAAAAACCGCAAGCAGCACTTCACTTCGAAGTTAAGGTTTTCAGTTTTGGCGCTTTCGCGTCGTCTTTTGCAACAGCAGCAGCGTCGTTCCGTTGCTTACTGTTGCACTTTGCACTGTTCCGTTGCACTTTGTAATCATGCTAGTCAGCAAACTTCGATCATGACCATTCGAGCATGTCACCAGGTGTTCGAACTCTGGCAAGGATTTGATTACCAGTTGCATAACAACGTTCCTCTGTTTTTTTTTTGCTGAAGGAACGTTGTAGCATTCTCTGGTTGCAGTACCTTTTTTACTACTACTTCAGTGTGCATCACGAGAGTGATGACACATTCTCTAGGAAATTTCAACCCACCTCGAGTTAGACTAGCTACCAAAGTAAGCACATCGGCATCATACTTTGCTGCTGTTTCGAACTCTATGACAAGCTGCTGTCGGCAGAAATCGGACTATAAAGAAATCGGACTATAACAGAATGAGCAACGGGCCCAACTTTGCTCATTCGAGGATCACTCTGTAGCATCGATTCCAGTACACGACAATTCAGCCGATCCTCCTCTACTATCGCAGTCGGCAATTTGTACCATCGCCAACTTACAGAAAATGATTGCACCCGACATGCCGTCCGAGCACGCTCGTGCGCTCAACCGCGTTCTGATTTCCTACCAAGATATTTTTGACTTTAACGATCGTCCTTTGGCCCAAACAACAGCTGTTAAACATCGCATTAATACCGGCGATGCCCCTCCTATTCATCGCCGCCCGTATGGAGTATCACCGGCTTAACGTCAACTTATTCACACCGAAGTTCGCAAAATGCTTGCCAAGAACATTATTGAACCATCATGTAGTCCATGGGCGTCACCTGTTGTGCTGGTAAAAAGGAAGGATGGCGCATGGCGCTTTTGCGTGGATTATCGGCACCTTAACAGGGTTACCAAAAAGGACGTGTATCCCCTACCCCTGATTGATGACGCCCTTGACTGCCTCCACGGTGCTCGCTATTTCTCCTCTATTGACCTTCGCTCCGGCTATTGGCAGATTGCCGTGGACGATCTCGAACGCGAGAAGACTGCCTTTGTAACACCCGACGGTCTTTATCAATTCAAAGTGATGCCGTTCGGTCTATGTAACGCTCCTGCCACTTTTGAACGCATGATGGACTCCCTTCTTCACGGTTTCAAATGGTCCACGTGCCTGCGCTACTTGGACGACGTTGTAGTATTTTCCCCAACATTCGCTACGCACCTCGAGCACCTCTCAGCAGTATGGACGTTTTTCGGCGAGCCGGTCTGCAACCCAACGCATCGAAGTGCCGATTTGGCCGTCGCCAGATTACCGTCCTTGGACATCTCGTTGACGCGAACTGAGTGCAACCGGACCCAGGCAAGATCCATGCTGTTACGCACTTTCCTGTTCCAAAGTGTGTCAAGGATGTGCGCAGCTTCATCGGCCTTTGCTCGTACTTCCGCCGTTTCGTGAAAAATTTCGCGGCCATAGCACGACCACTAACCGAGCTTTTGAAAAAAGCCGCCCATTTCCAGTGGGGCGATAACGAGGCCTCTGCATTCTCGCATCTAATCGACCTTCTCACAACGCCTCCCGTTCTGGCCCATTTCGATCATTCTGCGCCTACCGAAGTCCGTACTGATGCCAGCGGTCACGGAATTGGCGCAGTACTGGCACAACGCCAGGGTGGCCACGACCGTGTTATCGCTTACGCCGGCAGGCTCCCCTCACCCGCGGAGCGCAACTATTCCATTACTGAGCCTGAGTGTCTGGCCCTAGTTTGGGCGGTTGCGACGTTCCGCCCATATTTATATGGCCGACCCTTTTCCATTGTCACAGACCATCACGCGCTTTGCTGGTTATGCTCATTTAAAGACCCTACAGGAAGACTTGGTCGCTGGGCGTTACGCCTCCAAGAATATTCGTTCTCTGTCACCTATAAATCTGGCCGACTACACAAGGACGCTGACTGCCTGTCTCACTACCCGGTAGACGAGCCTGACGACGCCGACAGTAGTACCGCCCACGGCATTTTCTCTGTGTCTGCCTTCGCTAACATCGCCGATGAGCAGTACCGAGACCTACCACTGCGAGCACTCATCGAGCGTCTGCGCTCTACACCTACCGACGCGTCCGTTCGCCGATATGTCCTCCAGGGCGGCATTCTGTACCGAAGGAACTTCCTCCCTGACGGATCTGATCTTCTTCTTGTCGTGCCAAAACATCTACGACAGACTGTGCTCTTTGAAATGCATGACGCACCCACTGCAGGACATCTTGGGGTAACCCGCACGTACGACCACGTCCGCCGCCGCTTCTATTGGCCTGGTCTCGCTCGCTCCGTCCGACGCTATGTTGCAGCCTGTGATCCCTGCCAGCGTCGAAAAACGCCTCAGGTGCTACCTTCCGGTCATCTCCAGCCGATCACCGTCCCTGTGGAACCGTTCTTTTGTGTTGGATTAGACCTCCTCGGTACCTTTCCCACGTCATCCTCTGGGAACGAATGGGTAGCCGTCGCAACTGATTACGCCACCCGATACGCTATCACGCGGGCTCTCCCTACCAGTTGCGCCACTGACGTCGCGGACTTTCTCTTGCGTGACATTATCTTAGTGCATGGCGCCCCGCGACAGCTGCTTACTGACCGTGGTCGTAACTTCCTCTCGAAAGTTATCGCCGACATTGTGCGTTCCTGCTCTATTCAACACAAGATGACTTCCTCATACCATCCTCAAACCAATGGCCTGACAGAGCGGTTAAACCGTACTCTTACCGACATGCTGTCCAAGTACGTTTCGAAGGACCACCACGACTGGGACGTTGCCCTTCCTTACGTCACATTTGCTTTTAATTCTGCCCGGCACGACACCGCCGGTTTTTCTCCATTTTATCTACTCTACGGTCGCGAACCGACCTTGCCCCTTGACACTGTACTTCCTCCTGATGCGATCTCAAGAAGCGAGTAAGCGCGCGACGCCATCGCCCTCGCCGACCTTGCACGCTAGCTTGCCCGTGCTCGACTGACGGACTCGCAAACCACGCAGCAGCGTCAGCACAACGCCCGCCACCGTGACGTACAGTTTTCGTCTGGTGCACTCGTGCTCCTGTGGTCGCCCTCTCGTCACGTCGGACTTTTAGAAAAGCTCCTTTCGCGATACACAGGGCCCTACCGCGTGTTGCGCCAGGGGTACGAAAAAGACGAGCAGTAAGAAGACGACGAAGACGATTGGAAGCTAGCACGGGCTGTTGCCTCTTGGCCAACTGCGGCGTATTGCCTTGTAAATATATTTGTATATAACTTTTCGTCGGTGTCTTCCTACGTAACAATATTCTGAGTATCTCCATGCGACGGCAAACAACATTACTTCAGTTCTGTCCAGCTACGAGGCATTTACACATTTTTAAACCTTCGTGTAAGATTACTTCAGTTCTGTCCAGCTACGAGGCATTTACATCTTTTTAAATCTTCGTGTAAGATAGTTGGGACACCCTGCATATGAAAACAAAGCACTGCATTAGCGAAGATGTCCTTGCGGCGGCTGCTGTGAATCGTGCCCACGCGTTAACCACGCATTACCTTTCCCGATGAGCGAGGCAGTCGCGTTACACTTGGCTCAATTTGCAACGTATCGCACGAGACAGATTGTCTGCGCCAGCCAATGTATTGCGAAATGACTCAAATTTCGCGTTAGGCAGTGTCGCAATCATTGGTGAATTTTTAGAGCGCAGCTCTAAGGCGCCCGTTCCTGGGTTGAGCGTCGGCGCCCCTCGGCGTAACCGCGCGAACGCCCTCGTGCCACTGCTCGCGTATACGTAGTCGTCTTCTACTACAGTGGGCTCGTCGGCGACCCTCTGCGTAAGTGCGCGAACGCGCTTGCGCCACTGCTGGCGCATTCGTCGTCGTCGTCTACCACAGCTAGCTCCTATGCCGCTCATCATGTCAGCTGCCCCTTCCTCTGCGTAGGCGCTGACGGCACTGGCCCACTGCCAGTCGGTGCGGTCATTTGGGTCTCCAATTTTTTGCCTCAATATACTGACACGTGTACTTATTCTTTTCTCGGGAACTGCATTACCGCTCAGTGCACTACGCGTCTGCGTGAATGGAACCTACTGGAATGTTATCGATGGCTCTACCCGTCATCTGTTGTCACCGAAGCTCGTGTAATCTGATTTTACATGCGGCGCGAATTATGTAGTACTTTCTGGAAGAAAGTACTGCAACAGCGATTACTCTGGAAACTTCGATGACTCATGCATAAAAGCCGACTCGCTTGACCAGCAGATCAGATTTCGACGATCGGCGACTGTTTTCGCCCCGCCATCGTTTTCCTTTGAGTGTAGTTGCTCTTGTGAGCACAGGCTCCCAGAATAAAAAAAAGTTATTCACAGTTTCGCTGCTGTGTTTTGAAGCGAAAAGCTTCACTACGCTAGTCGACACCGCGCTTCGCGCGAGCCGGCGTATGTCGGAATTGGCTCCGTAAAAGTGTGTTCGGAGTCGGCGCAGGTGGCCACTGTCGCGCGCTATGCGTCATCGTTTGATGTTCGCCGGAAGCGCGTGTTTATAGCGGAGGCCGACTATATAACCGCTTGCCAGAGAATAGGCGTGCGCATTCAACATGGAAGGAGAAGAAAGTGACACTACCGATACAGAGAGCTGTGGTTATGGCTGTACAGAAATCGCAAGACAATGTGCCCAACAATGATGAATAAAGAAGTTTAATAATCCTGCATAACTTATGGTACATATCATTGATAAGCTATTTGCATAACTACACAAGGCACACGTGTAACATAACCATAAGCTAACCAAAGCATATCCATAAGTTAAACCGTAAGCATATCCATAGACTAAATCATAAAGCATAACCATAAGCTAAACCGTAAGCATAACCATAGGCTAAATCATAAAGCATAACCATACGCTAAACCATAAGCATCACCGAACCTTTTCGCTTCCAGATATTCAGGCTGAACCTTAGCTAAGCCCCAGCCAATTTTTTGCACCTTCACTGCTACATGACAATATCGCCAAATTCAAATGAATACACGTATCGAGCCGCGTTCAAATTTCGAACTAAGTGGTGTCGTAATCGTCGGACAATTTTTTTTACTTTCACTTTTTTTTACTGCCAGTGCGACAAAAAATAAAAGCGGGAACGTGACAAAAAAAAAAACAAAGGAGGGGGGAGGGGGGTATGAGGTTTCCTAGCCGTTACAGATGGCGTCATCCTTTAGTTACAGCAGAATCAAAAACTTCTGACTTGCGTTGCCGCAGACGACACTCACATTTAATTTATCGCGGTCGAAACTGGTAAGCAATAGCCTTTAAAGTAGTATCAAGCTAAAGTCCATGCAATACAGTACTTCTGTACCTAATTCGAGCAGAGATCAGCCAGCGGCTTAGCAGGAAGAGCAGGATGGCACTCTTATTTACACAAACGTCGAGTAAATTATCCTGATGTAACGGTCCGTTGGGCAGCAATGTTGACACGGCGTAGCAGTCGATGCATGCGATGAAGTGACCCCATGCGCACGAATTCTGTTGGAATGCGTGCGTTCATCATGCGCAGAACATTTAGGCGTCAGCGTTAAACCAATTAAACTAGGCCGATAGTGCCGAGCGCAATGCACTCCCGCGTTCACTCTCAAAAATGCCTGGATAGTAAACGCGACATTTACAGAGGTCAAATTACACAGAACAACTTCCAAACTCTTACAGCTGAGAACATCTTCTGTGCAGTAGTTGTTGCCAAATTTCTCTCAAACTGTGTCGATTCTTATCATGGGGTAGTGAGACACACGCAAAATCACGTCTTCGGTCGCTTTCCAAGTTAATCGCTCGCGCAGCGAACACAGAGCGACGTCGTGCTTAACTAATAACGGTCGTACTTGACGCTGCCTGGGTGTAACCGCGCGCCTCAAGAGAGCCTGCTCGTACGCAGCACGGATAGCAGCAGTTTTACAAATCACGAGGGGACCAGCCTCAAGGCACTTACCTCATATTTGCACCTCCATGGCAATGGTCACTGGTGTTCAGCCAGCCTGGGTCCGCGACAACGGCCAAATCTTTCAAGAATATGCGTGCCATCCACCACTGCCTTCCGCGCCGGTCGAGAACTTGCAGTCTCTCTCGACCTGACCTATACGGCTTGACGACGACATCGCATGAAGCTGAGTCCAGGTGACACTTCAACAGTCCAGAGGCCTCGATGCACTTGAACTGGGTCCTGCCGTGCCTGAGCACGACGCCGTTGTGCACATCGGCTTTGCTGCTATTTTCGTCGCTCATCGTACTCGCGCTGCTCTTCAGGCAGCGCGAGTACTGCGCGCTGCCTAACTGCGCGTGGCTTGTTTTAAGAAGGAACCGCTGCGTCCTACCTAGGGTGAGCACGACGCCGTTGTGCATATTGACGTTGCTGTTCCCGTCGCCGCTCATAGTGTTCGCGTTGCTCTTCGAGAGTCATAACTATGCGTTACTTTTCCATATCGCGACCAAAACACAAATGGAACCAGTTTCCAAGCGGACAGTCCGGTTATTCTTTTATATATGAAAGTGTAGTTACCTCAGCTGTGGCATCACCTGATCCGATAGACCAATGTGCCAGGCTACGTCACATTGGTCTATCGGATCAGGTGATGCCACAGCTTCGCTGGCAAACAACCTTCGCAGCATAGATTGAATCACAGTTTTAAATAAATACTTTACGGCGCATACTGCAATTTACGACTTACCCGCCGTGGTTGGTTAATGGCAATGATAAAAAATTATGGGGTTTTACGTGCCAAAACCACTTTCTGATTATGAGGCACGCCGTAGTGGAAAACTCCGGAAATTTCGACCACCTGGGGTTCTTTAACGTGCACCTAAATCTAAGTACACGGGTGTTTTCGCATTTCGCCCCCATCGAAATGCGGCCGCCGTGGCCGGGATTCGATCCCGCGACCTCGTGCTCAGCAGCCCAACACCATAGCCACTGAGCAACCACGGCGGGTCTGGCTATGGTGTTGGGCTGCTAAGGACGAGGTCGCGGGATCGAATGGCGGCCACCGCGGCCGCATTTAGATGGGGACGAAATACGAAAACACGCGTGTACTTAGATTTAGGTGCACGTTAAAGAATCCTAGGTGCTCCGAATTTCCGGAGTCCCCCACTACGGCATACCTCATAATCTGATCGTGGTTCTGGCTCGTAAAACCCCATAATTTATTTTTAACTGCTATTTGCGAATTGTAGCCAGCGAATTCCCAAGCGGTATGCACTCGAAACGACTCTTCAGAATGACACCAGCCTTGACATATTCATTCCCAAATTGCGTGTCGAAATACACGGGCATCTCACTTATTTTAGTGCTTCAATGGATCAAACGGCGCTTTGTTTGAAGCATCGCAGTTTCGCGCGGCCGCGCGCGGCCGTGCAAAGGCGCACTTGCTGGCGGAGTCGCCCCTTCCCTCCCTCGCTGCTTCTCCGCTTGCCTCCACATATGGCGCGCGAGCTCGTGTTCGTCAGTTTCCCTTGCGCCCGGTCGCAAAATGCGCAGTTGGTGCCAGAGCACAACGCCGCTCCCTCTTCCTACCGTGCCCTTAGGGCCTTTGGCGCGACGGAAAACGGCGTGTTTGCTCTCCGCTTTCTTCGTTCGCGCGTGCCAGATTGAGCCGCGATCGTCGGCTTCCCTCGCGGGCTTTCACTCACACGTACGGTATACGACGCGCGGCCACGGTGTTATGGCCCTTGGACTTTGTACGGAATATTACGGCAACGGCGACGGCAAAATGCGCTTGGAGTGTCCATATAATTACTATCACAGTAAAATGACAGCAGACTTCAGCTATTACTTCGGCTATGAACTCATTAACTGCGACAGAAGCATTCCCCCCGAGTGAAGACCACCATCTCCTTTGTTGCTGTTCGTGTTGTTGTGGCCTTAACACATGGCTTATGTGCTCACCAAGGTGGACTCGGCGATTGCGCCAGAACGCAGCCACTTAATTAACTTACATTTGCAATGCAGACGACCATCCTAGCCAGTGCCAGCCCGCTGCTGTCGACCGTGACCCACCTGTCTACGTGGCGTTCATCGGTGTTCACACTACTGGGCACAGAAACTGAACTGGGCTTCTGCCAGCTGCCGCCGGTCAACTGCTCATCCCCGCTGAATGTGCCGCCAGAGGAGCTGCGGTCACCGGGAATCATCGTGCCATGGGCGGCCGCATCGGCAGTGGTAACAGCACCATCGTGTATAAAAGAGCTTCACCCACTGACACCGCTCCATGGCTTCGATGACTGCACCACAACGTAGCCACTTATTCCACTTACCTTTCCGATGCAGGGGCGCGACTGAGATCTTAGTTCGCGTTCTGTTCGGTTGCTGCAACGACAAAAAGTGGCAGTATGCAAAATTTGTGAGAACGGTGCGCTGAAAACAGCCAATCGACAAACGGTGAACTCCCCGGAAGCTTACTTCCCTCGTTTGCCGCCTGCTTGCAGACAGTATACTACGAAACGGAATGTTTCTCGTCTTCCAATGAATGAAATCGTTATCTAAAAATCTATTTTTTTTTCTCAAGCTTAAACACGTTTTAAAATAGTAATACGTGTGACTACTACAATTTATAGCTATTCGTTTCTCAGCGTTGTCCCTAGGTGGTATCGCGCACAGCGAGGAAAAGGAACAGTGGCGCACTTTGCAAGAGGCAGCAGCAACATTCTAGTGGTTCGCTGGCACCCGATGATGAGGTCGAGTTCGCCGCACAACCAACGCACCATTTGTTCGAGAAACGAAAGCGACGCCGGTATTCGCTTTCTGCCATTTCTTCAAATGTTTTCGCACCTCCATTGCACTTGTTCTTCCTCAAGCAACGCCAATGCAACAACCGAAGTTCCCATCGCAAGCGCCATTTTCTCGAATTAAACTATGGATTGGATCCCAACCTGCCATTTCGAGGCCGAAGCCGCCGTTTGCATCCAATCCAATCCACCAGACGCGCGATCTGAAGCCACTCTCGTACGAGCGTATGAGCGCTCCAAACTTCCAACTCCCAAAAGGACTTCTTCTTGGGGAAGTTGGTGCTTAGATTTCCTAGGTATACGTTGTGGCGCAAAATACATTTCTTGGAAAGGGACAGACGAAAGGAAGATAGTGAAGCGCCTGTCTGGTGTCGCTTCACTGTCTTCCTTTCATCCGTCCCTTTTCAAGAAATGTATTTTTCGCCACGACGTATACCTAGTATTCCCAACTCCCAGCGCGTTCAGCGCATAGCAGACGACGTGCTCAATTACAAGATGATTGACAGGAGCTTGTCGTCATTTTGACGTAACCAAAAACGTGGCCACGCCCTGTGGCTGGCGACGTCGGCGCAGAGTAGGCCAATCACGCGTGCCGGTAACCGAACGAACGCGCCGAACAACAATCTCCGATCGCACCCCAGATCAGTAAATCGTACGTTTTCTTCGTTAGAAAATCAATTATTTCCTGATGAAGTGTCCGAGCCCGCACTGTTGTATTGCTATTGCCGTTGAGTGTGCTCCTGCAAGTCGAAACACCCTGGCCCTAACGGGAATACCGTTGTGCTGGCTGAGCTACAGAAGCTAAGTGCTCGCCAGACCCAATTGATTACCGAGACACAGGGGTTGAAAACTCAGCTAAGCACAACGGATATAACCATAACAGGTTTAAACGAGTGCATGGCCGATCTTGAAACTCATTACCGAATATACTGTAGCGAAGTGACGCAGCCGTGAGACATCTGACGCATCAGCTCACCAGGGAGACGAAGTTGAACAGGGATGAGCTCTAGCAGGGGCAAGTACAAATCCACAGATACGATGACGAGAAGTAGCATTTCAATAACTAAGTTTATTCACTTGAGATTTACTTTAAGTTAACACTGTATAAAAATATTTACAAACAGATCGATGTCATACCCGTCGTCGTCGGCCTGCCTGACCGGCCTGGTCTCCCCTGGTGAAGTTGCGCCGTGTCTGCTGCTGTCTACTTGCTCACTCCAAAAAACTACCCCAAACTATTCCTTAAATAAGTTTCCCCAGCATCCAAGGGACCCGCGGACCGGCGGGAGGCGCAGGCTTCTCCACCAATGGGTTACTTCGTTACTCCGACCAATCAGCCAAGCCGACATCATCCAATGAGTGTAAGAGTTCAAGGGGTCAAGAAATGGTCGCGTCAACACTCCGTACACAAAAGCACTCTGACCATAACTAATCGGCTTTTGACAGCCGAGCGTGGGACAAAGACGCGTCAGGTGCACGTGTGACGTCAGGCGCGTCTTCGTCCCACGCTCGGCTGTCAAAAGCCGATTAGTTATGGTCAGAGTGCTTTTGTGTACGGAGTGTTGACGCGACCATTTCTTGACCCCTTGAACTCTGACGCTCATTGGATGGTGTCGACTTGCCTGACTGGTTGGAGTAACGAAGTAACCCATTGGTGGAGAAGCCTGCGCCTCTCGCCGGTCCGCGGGTCCCTTGGATGCTGGGGAAACCTATTTAAGGAATAGTTTGGGGTAGTTTTTGGAGTGAGCAAGTAGACAGCAGCAGACACGGCGCAACTTCACCAGGGGAGACCAGGCCGGACAGGCAGGCCGACGACGACGGGTATGACATCGTTCTGTTTGTAAATATTTTTATACAGTGTTAACTTAAAGTAAATCTCAAGTGAATAAACTTAGTTATTGAAATGCTACTTCTCGTCGTCGTACCTGTGGATTTGGACTTGCCCCTGCCAGAGCTCATCCCCGTTCAACTTCGTCTCCCTGGTGAGCTGATGCGTCACATATCTCACGGCTGCGTCACTTCGCTACAAAGTGGTGGAGGTGCGGGGTACAAAGGTTTCCCCCGCGTCGATGAGCCCACAAAATTCCCGGAAAACAAGCAAAGAGGCCCGCGCTATACTCTTTTCGCGACAATATCTTACCTCCAGAAAAGATGCCGAAATAATGCAGACTAACACAATCAACATGGCTGGAGAGACTCAGGAGCTAGAAGAGCGCCTAGATGACCCAGAAAACAGGTAGCGCCGGAATAACCTGCTACTTACATTTGCAAGCACCTTCTGACAAGTGCTCCTTCCGAATCAAAACACTGCACATGGGGTCGAAACGCTGTATATTTGATACGTCTTACGATGCCGTTAAGGAAATAGCATAGAAGTTGCCCCGTCATGAAGGATCAACCAAACGCCGACCCGCTGCACCCTGGAAAGCTCTATCGTTTTTTGTAATATTCGCTAACATCGCGAACATCATTTCGTCATCCAAGAGCAATATACTCATACTAACAGAAACCTGGCTAAACAGAGACGTAACGGACGCTGTAATTTAAATGATTTACCCAATTTTCGCGTGTATCGAGACAATCGAAATTGTTCAAGGGGGGGGGGGGGGGGGAGCGCAGTTTTTGATGCAATTCATCGGGGTGTATCACGCTCTGTTCTTAACGGCGCATCGGATATCGAATCGTTGTGGCTCATCTGTCATGCTCCCCCGTAACAGCGCTGCTTGGCGTTTGCTAAGACTTCCCACGTCATCTGAATAATGCCATTCATAAACTTGTTTCCACTTATCCGTATTCGCGCATTCTTATTTTTTGTAATTTAGCTATCCGGACATTGACTGGCAAAACAAAACTAGTTCCAGATTAAAATGTCATGCAGAAGAGAAAAAATTCATCGATGTCTGTTTAAATTGTAACCTCACACAATTAGTCTTCAATCAACTCGTGCATCACGAGGATCAGCAAACACCCTCTATCTGATACTAACCAATAGCCCCCAGAATCTATCATCCATCAGTTACCTCCCTGAAATTAGTGATTACAAAGTCTTACATGCTCTATATTCATTTACCTCGACTCAAAAACCAACATCCAATAAAACAATACGCCTCTAGGATAAGGGCGACTATAATGCAATAGCTTGAGACCGCAACACCTTTTTTCCTTCCAATACGAATCCGCTTTTTACACTCGCTCAATTCATGAAAATTGGTTGATCTTCAAGAACAAATTAAACCATCTTACTATGTTTATCTCGAAGGTTACTTTTCACACTAATCACAATAAACCATGGTTTACCCGGCGCTTAAAACAACTCGAAAACAAAAAGAAACGATTGATTCGTATACCTGCTACATGGGGAAAATATTCGAAGCCGAACAGTTCTATTACTTCCAATTCGTAAAGCTAAATACTCATTTTATCACGACGACTTACCAAACCTACTAATCAGGAATCCCAAGTAACTCTGGCAAGTTTTAAATCCTACGCATCCTCCCAATATAACACTGATGAACGTTTCGCACGAGGCAGTTACTTACCATGGTTGTGCAAAAATATTTAACAACACATTCGCATCTGTCTTCACTACTGGACTTGTCGCGTCTTCACAGTCACCATCCGTAAACTTATAAATTTTCATGCCGGCTGTCACCTTCGAAAAAGGCATTTCATCCATAATTACCAAAATGATGTTTTCATCGTCAGCTGCTCTGTACTTTAGCAATTCGAAACTGCTGAAAAACCTGGAACAAATTTGCGCAGCATATTTATGTTTCTTTTTGTCACAGTCACCCTCCTCGACAATTATGTCATTTGACCGGAAAGCGAGCAAGGTCGTTCCAGTCTACAAATCAGGTAACAGAGACTCACCCTTGAATTACCGCCCCATTTCATTAACTATAGTGTGCCTTGCAAGATCATAGAATACGTCATCAGTTCACAAATGATGAACTTCTTGGACTGTAACGAATTTTTTCATCATTCCCAACACCGATTTTGTAAGGGCCTCTCTTGCGAAACCCAACAACCGCTATCCTTACGCGACTTGCACACTAATCTTGACTGTAACATGCAAACTGACTCCATTTTTCTTGAGTTTGCGAAAGCATTTGACAAGGTTCCTCACCGTCGTCTGTTACTAAAGCTTTTGAAGTTGAACCTTGTGGGGATTTGGGGAATTCGACGCGCCATTGCGCGGGCGCATTTCACCCATGTCTGCGATTCTTAAAGCCACGTCGTTCTTGCTCCGAACTAGTTTTGGCGGTGGCGCTCCACTCGCGGTGGTTCGCGGTGAGGGCGGAGCTAGTGACGTCACGAAGCGGCCCCTGGTGGCTACTGCCGTGACGGTAGCGGCTCTCTTCCTCCTTCGGACAGCACCCGGTACGTACATGCTCCCTCTCGTCTGCCGACACCTTTATGACTAGGATTGAGCTCACGCACGGTGCCTTTGCCCATGCGGGAGCGCGTACCTCGTGTTGTTCCTATCCCGACCCTAAGCCGAAGAACGGGTGCCTAGTGCTCGCGCGAGGTCGTACCACGCCGAGCCGCACTCATCGGAGGCCCAAGCCGAAGGAGATTGCCCGAGCTCTCGCGAGTTGGTCCATTGGTTATCGCGAGAGCAAGTAGCATAGCCGCCGGGACTTTTCCTAGCGGCGCGTCCCAGCTTGAACCTGTGCTCTCGCAGCGACGTGCTACAGGCGCCCCTAACTGTATTTTTCGCCCTTGGTGCGGGACCCCTTTGGTTCCCCGCCGTCCCGGGACCGGGCGTTCGTGCAGTGTTGGGTGCCGTTGGAGACAATAAACGGTTTCCATCAACTTAGGGCAATACTGTGTTCTTGCGTGCGTCGCTCGGTAGCCCCTTGTGGCCTGAGCTCGCGCGCAGCGGCGCTAGAGGCTGACGGCTGACGCGGCCCTGTGGCTCGCTAAGCTCGAACCCGCGGTGGTCGGTACTCCTGTGAGACCCTAAGACCCCACAACCTGCATCCCGATATTGTTAAATGGATTGAAGAATTCCTAACTAATCGTTCTCAGCCAGTCTACCTAAACGGCCACCTGTCCGAACCCCTCCCAGTTACCTCAGAAAATCCGCAAGGGTCTGTCCTCGGTCCCCTCCTGTTCTTAGTTTGTTATAACGACTTACTGCTGCCTGTTCCTGTAGTATTCGAAAGTTCGCTGATGATTGTTTCATTTGCCGCATCATTACTAATTGTCATGACCAAAATATCCTTCAGACAGATCCTGACAGCGTACTAAATTTGTGCAATGATTGGCTAATGTCCCTCAATTCTGCCAAATGTAAACTAATTTATTTTGCTCGTCGTCACATTTTATCTCGCTTTGATTATTCCATTTCTAACACATCGATTAAGCTAGTAAAATCATATGAATGTCTAGGCGTCACCTTCTCTTCCAACTTATTATGGCGCACCCATATTAGTAACATCATTTCAGCATCGAACAAAGCACTCGGTTTCTTTAGGCGCACCCCCGCCTTGCTCCACCACAAGTTAAATTGCTCGCATATAAATCACTTCCAAAACCCAAATTAGAATATGCATTTGCCATCTGGAGCCCGCATCAAGTGTATCTAATCACACCATTGGAAACCGTTAAAAATCGTGCCACCCGATTCATTCATTCCTCATATTCATAAGACGTAAGTAATTCCTCTCTGAAAGCATAATCCGGACAACCGTCCTTCTCTTATTGTCGCCGCATTGCTAGCCTCGCCCTTTTTCACAAGTCTTCTTTTTTAATTCTTCTCTTAACCAAGCACCGTAATTACAGCCACAGCACGCATAGGATACAGCACGAGTCATCCACTTCAAGTTGCCTTCGTGCAGTAACACACTACTATGTTTTCTGCTTGGTTATGTTTTAGAGCAGCTGCAGACTGCAATGGCCTACCCGATGACATCGCCTTCATCATCTGCTTTTGCAAAACGCGTAACTGATCACCTTCAATGTTAAATAACCTTCTCTGTTTTTCTCATTCGAAATGTAATCCCACCCCTTATGTAACACCCTCTCAAATGGCAGCCCTCAAGGAAATAAATCGAACTGAACTCATACGCAAGAGGGCCATTGGCCACACTGGAGTGAATGAGTTTGTTTTGGTTACATGGCTTCTTCCCTAAATAATTGCATTCACCCACAGCGGGGAATTGGACAAGAACCCAGCGTTTATGAACCATAGAGCGGTTTGTTAGGGGGGAAGGATCAGTAAGAAAATGTAATTTAAAGCTAGAAATACAAAAATAAATGTATTTTTAAAAGTAATTATAAATATTTGAAATGTAATTAAAATTTTGTAACTACAGTAAAATATTGTGAATTAGGTAAGTTCTCATATTTTCTTCCCTCTGATGTAGGTAACTTCCTTCCTGTATGACATAGTAATGCATGTTGTGCATTTCGAACTACGTACATGGACAGACTTCACCGCTCTCAGACTCCTCCTGTCTAGGTAGGCTTATATTTAGGAAAGCGAGGAACGGGGCTAGTTGGTGGACGTTCATGATTGTATTGCGCTTAGTGTTACACTCATGGGAAGAGCTAAAGAGCGAACATAAACGAAGAAAACGTGGACCTATGCGGCGCAATCAACAACTCGTTTAATACTGCTAGAGAACACGCTTATAAACATGGTGAGGGGGGCGAGGGGGTAAAACACAAGACATCACAAGTGTATCATATCAGCACAGGTGCCTGCCTGTCATCATCGGCTGTTCCTGTTCAACGTGCCGTACTTCCCTCTCTATTGTTAACACTAACCTTCTCTCCCTACGGAGCTATATATGTACGAACGGCAATAAACCCGCATGGATTGTGCTTTGAACTTGTGCCGCCCGCAGTCCCGGTTTCTTGTTGATACATGGTGTCAGGAGCGGGGTAGCTGCCCGCGTCAGAGAGCAGCAAGGGCGGTCGCCAACTTCAGGCAGCAAGAATGGATAGCATCAGACCTCTCGAACAATTGCGCATCACCGGAAACGGCGATAACAGTTGGAGACTTTTCAAACAAAAGTTTGAAATTTTTTGGCGAGCAGCGTCGTGCGCCGGAAAGCCAAGATCAAGCGGAGGTAAAACAGCACAGCTTCTCAGCTTGGCGGCTGAAAACGCGCTAGAGGTCTTCCATAATTTTACTTTTGCCACGGGGGAAAGCAAGGAGGACGTCGACACAGTGGTCGCCAAGTTCGAGTCGTACTGCGTCGAGCAGCAAAACGATGTCAATGAAAAAAACATATTTCGCACTCACCTCCAAGCTCAGGGGAACCCTTCCAGCAGTTCCTGTGAGACCTGAAGAAACAAGCCAGGCACTGCAACTTCGGCGTCATGGTCGATGAGATGGTGCGTGACCAAATTGTTTTGGGTACGAACTTGTCCAAGCTTCGGGAAAAAATGATAAGGGACACAAAACTAACGCGTGAAAAGACTGTTACGTTGTGCAAGACGGCAGAGACTGCAACATGTCAAAGCGAAGTTTGGAACACAGGAAAGCTAGAGGCGTAAGTAGCCGTAGTTAGCTGAAGCCAGCATACGCCTAAATTACCGAAACGACGCCCACAACCTGAAAGCCGATGTACTTGTTGCGCCCAGGTACACGCCCCTCGTCGATGCCCAACGCATGGAAAGACATTTCACTCATGCCACGGGCTCAACCATTTCGCGTCTTACCGCAGAACCACTGGCGTAAATGAGGCTCAGAATGAAGAAACTTCGAAGTGCTAAACGTTGCTGTTGAAACTGTGACACCAATCATGACTGGCGGGTGAAGGCGAAGATTGGCAGCCGAGAAGTGGTGTTCAAAGTTGACACCGGCTCGCAAGCAAACATCATACCCTTCCCGATGCACCGCAAGTTACGTATTGCTGCACTAAAGCTCAGTGGTGCTACACTTCGCTCGTACAACGGTGCGCTTATGAAATATTGCGGCGTGGTTGCAGCAAAAGTAGTAGTCGGAGACAGCGAGGTGGCTGCTCAACTTTTCGTGGTAAAAAAGAACCACCAAGCCATTTTGGGACTCGATAGTAGCGAGCGATTGGGCCTGATCCAACGAGCGGTGGAAGCGATCACGACCACAAATAGTGTAGCACAACAGTTTCCTCAACTGTTCGAAGGAACTGGATACATACGATGAAAGCACAGAATTATGCTCCGCAAAAAGACGCCGTCCCCCGTCGCGAGCCAGCGCGATGAGTGCCCCTGTCGCTTCAGCAGCCCCTGCATGCCGAACTGGACTGGAAGGAGCAAGAGGGCATCGTTCGGAAAATGAGCGACCCAACAGACTGGGTGAGCCCATCAGTCATTGTACGCAAAAAAGACGGAAAGTTGAGAGTTGTCTTGACCAGAGAAAACTTAACGAAAGCCTGAAACGTGCACATTACCAGATGCTTCGTATAGAGGACATTCAGGCGTAGCTGACAGGTGCAAAATACTTCTCGTGTTTAGACGCCAATGCCGGGTTTCATCAAATTCCTCTCGACGAGGAGTAATCCAGAATATTCCAACTCGCAACGCCCTTCGGTGGTTATTGTTTTTTGCGGCTTCCTTTCGGCATTGCCTCCGCCAGCGAAGTATTCAAGAAAGTTCTAAATGAAATATTTGATGGCCTTCCTGGTGTTCGCGCATGAACCGACGATGTGCTCATCTGGGGTACAACTAGGGCAGAGCATGACGAACGACTGCGTAGCGTGCCGAGTGCGGCTAAAGGTGCAGGAGTGACCTTTAACGCGGCAAAATGTCAACTTGGCGTCAAGGAAATCGCATTTTTGGGCGACATTACTAGCAGGAAAGGCATAAGAACAAACTCCGCTCTGGTGAAGAGCCTTGTCGAAATACCAAATGCAAGCGGTGCAAAGAATGCTTGGTGTTGTGAACTACTTTAGCATTAGCTCAACGAACATCAGCGTTGCGCTCCCTTATCACGCAGGACGCGCTGTTTGAGGGAACCGCGAGAGGGACTGGCAGGACATTTGCAATGCTTTGACCGAAGCACCCCTTCTAGAAAACTTAGCTCAACTCATTTTCTCTTAGCGTCCCTTTAACTCATACGTGGCGTTGTGATAGCGCCTTTAATGTGTGTTTACAAACGGAATCCCATTTTGATATTGACACGTGTACTTATTTATCTTTATCGGGTATCCGCGTTTCACCGCCTAACAAATTTTATCTCACAGCGCAGGACGCGCTTGCATGTATCGGACGTTTCTCGAAAGTTATCGGTGAGTCTATCCAATGTGTTATCACCGGACCTTGCGTAATCTGATTTCATGTATGCGCGACGCGAATGGTGTATAACTTTAGGGAATACACGCGGGCACCAGCGATTACTCAGGAGCCTTAGATGACTGATATATGAAAGCCCATGCGCTTGACCCGCTGATAAGATTTTCGACGATTGCCGACTGCTGTCGCCGCTATCGTTGTACTTTGAGTGTAGGCTGTTTTTGAGGGCACAGGTTCGCCCAATAAAACGCTAGTTTCGTCATTCGCAGTTTGTCTGCTTTCTTCGCCGTCGCTACCACGTGACAATAGGTTCGTTTGCATTTATATGGAAACGGTGCTTAGTCATTAAAGGGTCAGAAATGACTGGAAGCATGTTAAGAAAGTACCTGCATTTTGCAAATAATTGGGTAGGCAATACGAGGGATAGAAAGGTTAGGACAACATCTCATTTCCATCCTTGTCTCAGTCGCCTTGTAACTCCGAGGTGAGAAACATCGAACAGTAATGCGAGAAGAAACGAGTCGAGATTAAGAAAGTGCATCAAAGTGATTCTTCTATAGAATTGAGCTCATTGCTAGTAATAAATAATTGGTATTTATTAGTATTCTTGAATCGCGGAAAGAAACATTTTACAAAATGTGGGAAGGAGTTGATCAAGCGACACGTGATGAGCATTTTATCTTGCCGCCACAAGACAGGTTATGGCGCGTTAATGTTACTACGCAACATTTTCGTCACGTTGTAAAAAGAAGTGACCAGATTCATGCAAGTCCTTCTATTTCGAAAAAACAAAGATGTTCATATTATGTAACATGCACAATGAGCAGCTGATTATCTGGCAATTATTGTCACCCTTTGTCAGCAGCTAATGCTTGTCGCTGGCCTGCGGTTTTATATGCACATTTACTTTGATATACTCTATTTTCGCTCTTATTATAAGCAATGTGAGCATTGCTATAGTATGCATACGAACTTTCCAAGTAAAGTTATTGTCTGAGGCGGTGTAGAGCTAGTGAAGTCCTGGAGCATATAATGGCATTGAGCTATGGGGCACATGAAGACGATCGCGATTATCGAAAGGAAATAGAACTTTTGAAAAATAAATAAATAAATAAATATATATATATATATATATATATATATATATATATATATATATATATATATATATATATGTATATATGTGTGTGTGTGTGTGTGTGTGTGTGTGTGTGTGTGTGTGTGTGTGTGTGTGTGTGTGTGTGTGTGTGTGTGTGTGTGTGTGTGTGTGTGTGTGTGTGCTTTTTTGAGTTGAAACATAAAGCGTGTTGATAAGTCAACGGAAATTCTCCGAATTTCGGCCTGCGGAGCGGCAAACTACAATTTAATATCCGTAACTACTGAACGACCTCACAAACCAATTAAAGCACCGCAAAGAAAAGTGAGAACACAGTGGGAAGAAGTTTATTTTTTTAGCAATGCCCTGTTATGTGCATTAACTCCTTCCAAGAAGAGCATTTTTTACCAGAAGACAGGCGATGTCAGCAATTTTATAAAATTGCACCCTGATGAGATACCACAACGAAACGAGGAATCAACTAAAATCAGAAAACTGGTTCAAATGCCTCCATCACGAGTGATGCTGATGATCATTCCATAAAAATTATGTGAGAAAGGTTAATTTTACAGCTGTAAATGTGCGATTGCCGATGTTAGCAGCGCAGTCTGGATCGCAATTGACTGCTTTCTCCTAGCATGAACAAAACAAGAAGGCGGGTAGAAAGACTCGCTACTAAAGCACCTACGGGTCGCATAAAAATGACGGAAGCTATCTTGTAACAACCACATAACTGCTTCGTAAGGGTAACAACTGGAAAAAACTAATGTAGATTGCACATTTTCTTAAAGCCGCCACTTGTGTTTATCTTCAGTGAGATGAAAGGAAAATAAATAACTAACATGTTACACTCCGAAAGGCACTGCCACGCAGTTATCAATACACGGTACATTGAATGATCTCATGAGCGACACCTCATCACGCTGGCGACAAGCTAAGACAGGAAGAGTGATGAGTGGGAAAAGTACCAGGGTGAAAGTATGTCCTTTTCCTCACTCTTTTTAATAATAGCAGCACCAAATGAGAGAGATATGCCACTTCTCAAAGGAAGTACGAACATTTAGGCAACTCAAACGACCTGTTTACTCGTGTATACTTTAATGGGAGAGCACCCAGGAATAAAATGCAATAAATTATCTTTGCGCGCTCACATGTGATGCGCGAAAGAACTTGCTGAGATTGTGCTGTGTTTTAGCTGAAATTTTGGAATAGCGGGCTGTTTAGCACACCCCTTTTGTCGCAGTTATTGTTTTTGTTGTTGACCTGAGTGGCTGTGGCATATTAACAAACAACATAGTACACGAGCGCTCAAGTGTTCTTTCAGCATCACTTGTACCTATCGACATGAACGCACTGTAGTAACGGGCCCATCTGACTCAGTCCGCAGACACTTTGCACACAGGAGAACGCGAAATCTGAGTACGTCACATAACAAACAGAGAGACACAAAAAAAAGAGACACTGCAAAAGGAATGGATCTAGATGAATTTTAAACTATGGAAAACTGCCGTTCTCAATCGCGATGGAATTCTAGCAGTACCAAGATGAAATAAAACCTAAGCTGCCTGGTTTCACGTCGATGATCGCACTGTTGCAATATCCACAACAGAGTTGAGTGTCCGAGCGCTGAAGCATCCGTAGCAAATGTTTCCAAGTGTGTAGACGTGTCACGTGGTTGCCATTAGGTCCTGCTCCTCCGACACTGGCTATGTTCTACGCGTAGGACGACTTAGAGGTTTGGTGTGTCTGGATGAAGAAACGGGAAACGCGCACGCATTTTCACATGTGCATGCACGAACATGATCTAGAGCACTGTGCAGACGTGAGCAACTGTGGCACATAAATGTCGAATATACAAATGCAGTGAATTATGTGGTCGGAAGGGTGCCTTGGCAGTAATAATTTAAAATGCACACTTATTAATTATTACAGAAACGAAAATATTAATCTCAAGTTGTAGGGATGAACCACAGCGACTCACTGAAACCTGAAGAACGCTGAAGTAGAGCGCTCACTGAAGAAAAACGCTGGGCCGCACGGATGCAGTGAGTTAACGAGGGTTGCAATGTGGGCTTGTTGGTAATGCATCTTCAAGGGGAGTATGGTAGCGCGATTCAAAGACGGGACAAGAGAAGACACAAAGGGACACACACAGCGCTAACTTCCAACACTGTTTATTGTCGAAAACCAGGTCGTACTTATACACTCAAAGAACATGAGTCACATCCACGTGAACAGATTAACACATAGCGATACATTTTTGTGATAAGTTAGGCCATGCGCAGAAATTTCAGTTCTTTTTCAGAGAGAGCCAATGATGGTTTGCTAATACATGTATCTCCTAGGGCATCAATCTGCTCGGCTTCTATTATAGTTCTAGTGAGTTCGCACTTGTTTCTACCGGTAATGGTTGTTGACTCGAAGATAGGGGAGCAGTTATGTTGCTTACAATGAAGGGAGAGAAAGCCATCTGATACAAGTTTGTCGACTTTATTTTTGTGTTCGCGCAGTCTATCGTTTATGCATCTGCCCGACTGTCCGACGTAAAACTTCCCACACGATAAGGGTATACGAAGTGCCCTTATCTGTATATAAGTGCCCCTAGCTGCCAAGTTAAACACAGGAAGAAGTTCAGAGAATGTAAGACTTCAATTGTATATCGTATACCCTTATCGTGTGGGAAGTTTTACGTCGGACAGTCGGGCAGATGCATAAACGATAGACTGCGCGAACACAAAAATAAAGTCGACAAACTTGTATCAGATGGCTTTCTCTCCCTTCATTGTAAGCAACATAACTGCTCCCCTATCTTCGAATCAACAACCATTACCGGTAGAAACAAGTGCGAACTCACTAGAACTATAATAGAAGCCGAGCAGATTGATGCCCTAGGAGATACATGTATTAGCAAACCATCATTGGCTCTCTCTGAAAAAGAACTGAAATTTCTGCGCATGGCCTAACTTATCACAAAAATGTATCGCTATGTGTTAATCTGTTCACGTGGATGTGACTCATGTTCTTTGAGTGTATAAGTACGACCTGGTTTTCGACAATAAACAGTGTTGGAAGTTAGCGCTGTGTGTGTCCCTTTGTGTCTTCTCTTGTCCCGTCTTTGAATCGCGCTACCATACTCCCCTTGCAGTGAGTTAAGCTTCATCTGCTGAGACGGTTATTGAGCACTGACTATGGTTAATGATAAAAAAAGAAAGAAAAAAGAAAAGTGTACGTGTTCTGTCCAGATCATCATCGAAGAACACGACGCTTTTGCTGGTACGCGCTTCTATTAGGCGAATATATTTTTTAGACTTTAGTAAGTCATTTTAACAATATTGATGCACAGTCTTAACAACAAGTAGTAATATTGTCATCAAAGCTGTAGGTACTGTATTATAGAAAAACTTTAGTGCTTTGACCTTCTCTTGAGGTCATATTCATTCTTCCATCCCAATTACCAATAAAAAATTCAACATATGCTTCACGACGCTGCATTTCGGTTAAATCTTTAAAATGTTTCCACTTCAGGCATGATGAATAGGCTTGGCCATGCTCTTCAAATTGTTGCTGCATCATCATTTATAGGTTTCTATAAACTTTGATAATGAAAACGTAAAATGATCATTTGTCATCTCTATCAGAGAACGGGGTTGACGGCAAAAGCTCACGTTCAGATTGCCTTGCCCGCTAGATACACACCACTCTCTAGAGAAAAAGAAGCCTGTGAACGGTGCTGGTGATATTAATAGATTGCAATTTCAGTCATGAAAAAGACCTGCAGAGAGACTCAGGATATATCGAGTTTCTCTCTTGCAATTGCTGCAAGAGTATCCGAAACTAGTCGATAAGAGTGGCTCCTAGCAGTTTTAAATTTATTCCGCCATGCTGTATAACCAAACTCTCTTGTTAAAAGGTGCTTCATTGTTGCAAAAGGATTTGCGGGCTTGCATGGCCTTCAAGTTACGTTTTAGCACATATCATCCCAAAGAAAGGACGTTTGCATTCTTTAAATGCAGATATTATTGTGACAGTTGCTTTACAATATCAATAAGTGAGAATAGTTGTGACAAGACACCCTTCCGATGTCTGTTGGCAAGTTTTGAACTCGTGTTCCGGTGTCAAGCGAGGAACAGAAAGAAAGCTATGCACAGGAGGGGTTGGCGGAATCGAGTGGCCGTCTGTTCTGCAGAAGGGAAGAGTCACTTGCTGTCACTGCAGATTCCTCTCGTCGACGTAGGAAAGTAAGAGATCGCCGTCGTTCCTCCTATAGTCTTGCACCAACCGCAGTTTGCATGGTACGGCAAGGACAGCCTTGTTTCAGCTGGAGCGCTAAACTCTGCCGGCTAGTTGCACCGCGACCATGCCGCTGTGGTCGGCCGGTCACCCTACTTTCACGGGTCGGCCGCTCTTCACGCTGAGTGCAGGCCGGGCCTCGATGACAGCGTGTTGCTGCGTCCAGCTGCGACTCAATGCGGCTGTATCTGCTAGTCACAGCCGAGATTCAGTTGCCATTGGCCAGTGGCTTGAAACTCTGCACGAAAGTAAAGGGGACGACAGTGGAACTAGTTACTCGCATTTCTTGGTGACGACCAAAAGCGCACAAATTGCACAAAGGGGGACGCAGACGCGGCGATGAGTACCGACTGCTCGGTCTTGATTGCCTTCACCGCGTAGCAGACGAGACAATATTATAATAATAATAATAAGCAGGACAAACCGAAATGCAGAACGCAGAAAAATAATTAATAGAAAAACACAATAACAAACAAAACAAAAGCACGAACGACATGGAGATCAGTAAGATGTTGCGGCTTCCTTCTGGTCGCCACTTGCCCTTGAATGTGGCAACCAACATGCAAACAGATAGGCACCGCGCAAGACATCTGTTCTCTATCCAATATCCCTTTCATGTTGTCGGTCTTATGTGGGACAGACGGGAAGTTGTATAAATATTAGATTAGGAGAGGTATAGATGTAGACAAGAAAGGCAGAAAATATTTGGATGATCGTTGTGTAGACAGTGGCTGTTTGCTATCGTTCAACAACGCAGGTATCTGGTTCCGGAACAGTACTACAGTTATAGGAGAAAATACGGAAGCATACCATATCATCAAGAACACCGGTGAATAAGTCAAGTGGTCATTCTGTGGCACCATCCGCTAAGGAGCTATATCTTTTGGAAGGCACGTGAATAGCGACGCTGTTTGCTGCAACTTGGTCATTATTAGCTTAGATTCTGCACATGCGTGACACGTGTGAGGGTTTTTCTCAACTATTCCTTCACGTAGCTTTAACGAAGTCATAAGTTGCGAGTGGCATCGTTGTCCTCTGTGTTATTGCTTAGTGCCTGAGCCACTGCAATTAATATATATCAACTATCACAAATATCAGGACAGAAAATGACAGCCCGGGCCCTATCTTCAAGTTTCAGCGCAGGATGACTAAGACAAAAAGCAGGAAAGACACAGGACAGCGCTGAAATCGCAACTAACTTTATTTATTTATTTTATTTATTTACATATACTGCCATCTTGCATAGCAAGATATTGCAGGAGTGAGTGCATACATATGTCAATCAGTTGAAGAATAAATTTGAGTGGCAAAAAGAAAACAAACAATAAAAAAACAATATCAGGAATAGCTAGTTGATTAATGAACATGATTAGGTAATAGGTTGGCAAATAAATCACTTGGTAACTCGCGCAAGGACCCCTCAAGGCCATTCCAAATCACAATTGTATGCGGAAAAAAGGAAAACCTAAAACAATCAATCGTTGCATTCAAAGGAACAATGTTAAGATGATGACTTTTTCTGGTGGGCCGAGAAGAAGGGTTAGTGAAAACAATAGGTGCATAGACATAAGTTTTCCCATGAGCAATTTTATGTAGCAGAACAACACGGTCACAAGTACGTCTATGGGGCAGTGGCTTTAGTAGTAGCTTGCTCGCATGTGATGTCGGTGAGAAATGGCGGTCATAACGATTATATATAAACCTTATGGCCTTTTTCTGAATAGACTCAAGCATGTCTATGTCTTTGGAATGATGTGGCGACCACACTACCGACGCGTATTCAAGTAGAGGCCTTATTAGTGATCTGTATGCCGTTAATTTACATTCTTTAGTTGCATCTCGTAAGGTTCTTTTAAGAAAACCCAGTTTTCTCAACGCCTTGTTGGTTATACAGTTAATGTGAGCATGCCATTTTAGATCAGGGGAGAAAGTAACACCAAGGTATTTAAACGTGTGGACGCTTGCAAGCTTGTGCGCTTCATTAAAATATGTAAATTGTAATGGTTGTCTTTTATTCGAAAAAGTCATTGATACGGTTTTCTTAAAGTTAAGTGACATTTGCCATGTTCTGCTCCATTCGCAAAAACGGGTGAAGACTTCATTCAGCTCTAACTGATCATGATTATTACTTATAGTAGAATAAAGGACGCAGTCATCAGCATATAGTCTTATTTTGACAGAAGTGCCCGCGGTTACTTCAACGACATCATTTACATAGACTACAAACAGCAAAGGACCCAAGACAGACCCCTGTGGTACACCGGATATAACATTGACACGAGATGAGTGAACATTGTTAAATGCAACAAACTGGGTTCTTGTACTTAGCTAGTCCTGTATCCAACCTAGTAATTTATAATCATGAATTATTGCCTTGAGTTTAATGAGAAGCTTTTTATGGCACACTGTGTCAAAAGCTTTACTGTAATCAATAAAAATGGCATCAAGTTGTCCTCTAAGGTTAAGTGTGAATGCAATATCATGGGAGAATTCTAGAAGTTGTGTTACCGTGGAGAATCCGGAACGGAAGCCATGTTGAGCATGCGAAAGAAGATTATGTTCAGATAAGTACTCAATGATATATTTATGAATAATGTGTTCCAATAGTTTACAAGATGTTGATATTAAAGAAATAGGTCTGTAGTTAGATATTTCCTGCTTATTACCGTCTTTGTGAATTGGAACAACTTTAGCACATTTCCAGAGTATTGGAACAGTGGATGATTCTACAGATTTCGAAAAAATTAGGGATAAGTACCGAGAGCTCCATTCAGAATATCGCCGTAAAAACATATCTGGTATATTATCTGGCCCAGTACTTTTCATAGTATCGATCTTGAGTATATGATTGTGTACACCAGCTGAAGTGATTGCCATACTTGGAAAAGGTGATGACGAAAGAGTAGTGCAAAACGTGGGGGTGCGTCCATCATCACAGGTGAACACTGATTTAAAGTAATTATTGAAAGCTTCAGTAATGCTAAGATTATCTGAGCATGGTTGATCAGCAATTATGAATGAAGGAGAGCTCTCACTTGGTGGACTGATGGTTCGCCAGAACTTTGATGGCTTGTTTTTAATGAAGTATGACAAGGTGCTATTAAAATAGAAACTTTTCGCATTTGACATAGCAGATTTTAAGTTGTTTTTAAGTGTGGTCAATACTGAAGCTTTCATTGGATTGTTTGCATAGGGTTGTTTGCGCAGACGCCTGATGCGACGAATTAGGTGTATAATTTCACGTGTGTACCAAGGGTGCTTGGGATTGCGCTTTATACACTTGGTTGGAATGTAATCAGCTATACATTGATTGACAATTGAGTAAAAACGGTTCACTAACACGTTAACAGAGGAATGGTTTACGCAACTCGAAAATTCATCAAAAGAGCATGCGAGCAACTCAGTTATGGAGTTGTCATCAGCACGTTCAAAGTTCAATACTGTCTGATGTGAGGGGCGCTTAGGCATAGTTGATAAATTCAAATAAACAATGACCCCCTTATGGTCCGAGAGGCCTTCAACGATAGTACTATCGTAACCATTTTGTCTAATTTGTTCATTTATGAAAACAAGATCTAAAATTGAGCTTTCTCGGGTTGGGGAATTCACAATTTGCGTCAGATCGAAAGAAATAGACATGTTAATCAAGTAATTACAAATGGCTTTGTGACGGCCACCAGCAGATAGCGTTGGCCAATCTATGCCAGGGGTGTTGAAATCACCAGCAAGTAACATTTTACAACAGTTAAGTTTATGTTTGGTTATATAATCGGTAAGATCGGAAAAGACACTGAGATCTGTGTCAGGGGGTCGATAAACAGCTCCTGCAGCCAAAGTGAATCCACAAAGCCTTATTTTGCACCATACTGATTCGCAGTTAGGAACGTCAGGCAATGCTGTAAACTCAATGTCTTGGTTTACGAAGAGTGCCACACCGCCACCGCGCCGGTCACTTCTATCTTTCCTGAGGACGCTGTAACCTGGTGGTAAAATTTCAGTATCTAAGATGTGTTCAGCAAGCCATGTTTCAGTCACGCAAATCACAGAAGGATGATAAAATGCCACGAGGTGGTGAAAGTCTTGAATTTTGTTAAGAAGACTGCGGGCATTAACGTTTACATACTTAGAAAACGCATACATACTTAGGTAACCACTTATACCTATGTGCTTTCCCATCGATGGCGTCGTCATCAGTGCACAGGCAAACAGCAAAACCATGTAATCTAATGCTATATTATGAAGCATTAGATAACAGGGTAATCTAATGCTTCATAGTAATTGTAATTTATTTAGCACCAATGCTATAGAACGATACTATAACATACCACATGATGATTTCATGGAAAGTGTTGAGCTGTGTATCACCGAGGTCACCAATAAGCTCAAATTTTCTAGAATCAGTGATGTATCTGTTAGTAGTTTTCTCGAGATTCACTCATTTCACTTAGCTTCAACTTTTGTTGAATGGAAAGGAAATTTATAACTACAAAAATATGGCATATGCAATGGTTCTAAAGTTGCTCCAGTACTAAAATTCTCATAGGTAGGGTTGATAGAAGTATAGAAAATAACCTAGATGACCAAATGATGAATGTGCTAGGGGATGTTGCTGGTAGCCTAATCTTTATGAATGGGACCCGCTGTGGTTGCTTAGTGTCTATGGTGTTGGGCTGCTAAGCACGAGGTCGCGGGATGGAATCCCGGCCACAGTGGCCGCGTTTCGATGGGGGCGAAGACACCAGTGTACTTAGGTGCTTAGATTTACGTGCACGTTTAGAACCTCAGGTGGTCAAAATTTCCAGAGTCCCCGACTACGGCATCGCTCATAATCAAACAGTGGTTTTGGCAGGTAAAACCTCATAATTTATATTTTAATTTACATTTTTGTGAAGACTCATAAGTTCAAACCGACGGTTGCTAACATAGTTCAAGCGCTGTACAAGTGTGGCTGAGGGTTAGCACTAAGTAACGGAAGTGCGAGCTAAGAACGAGTTACATTTTTTAGATGCGAGGCTTAAGTTAACTGAAAAGCATGTGTGCCGGATGTATTGCCCAATGGGAGAAACACCAATAACTCCGCACATTCAAAAGTGGTGAAAATGGCATTGCATTTCCGATCCTATTTCGCGCACTTTCTAAGGTTTTTCACCAGACTTCTGACAGTTTTTCAAAACAACTTGAGCATTTGAGAGCGGCTAGTTTTCAGGAAGGGCTATCCGCGTGATCGTGCGGAAGCACGTTAAGCATGTAAAATTAGGAGCGCCTACAAGAATGAGTAATTCAGAGCCTGCTGAGAAGAAAAATGTAGTTGTAATTACATATGTACATAAACTGTCGCGCAGCCTCAGGAATGTAGCAGGCAGAACTAGGGTGGTTGTTTGGGCTAGTTGGTAATTCATGATAAAAAAAAGATGAAAGCCACCGTGGTTGCTCAGTGGCTATGGTGTTAAGCTGCTGAGCACGCGGTCGTCGGATCGAATCCCGGCCAGGGCGGCCGCATTTCAATGGGTGCACGTTAAAGAACTTTATATATATATATATATATATATATATATATATATATATATATATATATATATATATATATATATATATATATATATATATATATATATATATATATATATATATATATATGTGTGTGTGTGTGTGTGTGTGTGTGTGTGTTCTTCGTTTTAATAAAAAACTTAGTTGAGAGTTAGCGCTCGTCCTGTCTGTTTCTAGTCTGTGTCCGTGTCACTTCGCGCTACAATCCAGTATCACGTTAAAGAACCCCAGGTCGTCGACATTTCCGGAGTCCTCCACTACGGCGTGCCTCAAAATCAGAAAGTGGTTTTGGCACGTAAAACCCCATAATTTAATTAATTAGTGATGAAAATGACGTACAGCGCGAAGGACAAGGACTGCGAGAGACGACGTACACTGCGTTGAGTTCCAACAATACTTTATTGCCTTGCCCCCTCTTGTATATATACACACGATGTGGCAACGCAATAAAATATTGTTGGAAGTCAGCGCAGTGTATGTCGCCTCTCGCAGTCCTTGTCCTCCACGCTGTACGTCATTTTTTATCATGTAGCAGGCAGGCTTGATGTAAAGGTTGTGTTTAGGTCGCAGCTCTTAGGCGTAACTTAGGCGAGCGTCGGCGTAACCGAGCGCCGCGGGAGGTAGAACAAAGGTCATAGCGCAGGAGGAGGGTGCAGCTGTTGTAGCGACTGCCCGTCTCTTCATCGTGCCTCGCTATGGGCGTCATTGCCCCTCGCTTCGGAAATCCAGTTTGCCTAGTCTAAGAAAGAGCATGGGTCATTGCCCCACGCTCTTTCTTAGAACCGAGGTGGCAGCCCGAATGGTCCGCCACTACAGCCACTAGGCAAACCTGCGTTTACATTTAAAGGGGGCATGGCGCCCAATTTTCGATCATAATCTGTATTGTGTGAGATAATCTTTGTGCGTTCATGAACATGCTGGCAAAATTTTAGCGCATTTGAGCGAGCGCGTAATTTGCAATTGATTTTTTTATATTACGCCCGAACGGGATAACAGCAGGGCAACACTGGTACGCTCATGAGCCGTGACGGCGCAGGCTGCGTGCCTGTCGAGCGGGCGATGAATCGGTGTGCCAGCTGTGCGTGCATGCGGGAAACTTCTGCTTTGTTCAGTTTGCCACTGGAATTGTAGCGGCTCAAACGATGCCACCGCAACGCCTATGTAGCGCTGTTGGGTGCTAGAGCGAACGGAGCAAGAAGTGCTCCGTATCGTACTTCAGTTTCCCCAAGGAGCCCGTATAAATGAAGGCTTGGAAGATTAATGTGAACAGGAAGGAATGGCGCTTATCTGACGCTTTTGTATTGTTCTCAGAATATTTCACGCCAGGCAGCTAAACGACGATTTGCGCCTGCTCGTACCCGCGAAAAAGCTGAGGCTGCGGCCAGACGCGGTGCCGACCGTGTTCGCGCACCGACCCATCCGGCAGGCAGCGCCCGGCGATACGTTAGCCTTACTATTTGTTTTGTGGATATCGGGTACAATAACGCAAGTTGAAGTAAAGCTTCAACGAAAGCGTACTTCACGCCAACTCCTTGCGCCGCGGACACATACATGTGCGCGGGGATTCGTTTACATATACTGCATGCAACTACAGTGGGGGAAAAAAACTGGTGAGAACGCGCTGCAGCTTAACAACATCGCAGTTTTGTTGAGTACGGATCCGAGAGAAATGCATGCCAGCAAACAATCTACGCGCGTAACAATTTGCATTGTGCGAAGTAGCACCAGACTTTGCCTCCCGTGAACGGATGGCTAAGCAGTGCTGAACGCATGAAATATCGAGTGCGAAAAGGCATCAGCAGCATTTAGCACAACACCAATGTCGCCATCTATGTTGACGACGTTTACTACGCGGTCTTCGTCCATGGCATCCAAAATTTCTGCAAGCCAGCCGGCGCGCGAATCTCGGAGGCCGTGTTTCGTCACCTTAGCTGGTGGCGATGAGGTCGAAGTCAAAATGCGCAGCGTATACTACGCCATCGCTGCATGTGCTGTACAAAGATTCCTCGCTTGCTTTATCACGCGATGTTGGCAATGTCGAAGACATGGCACGCGACATCTGGAGCAAATGCGGCAATACACGGCAGCTATGCCCCGACCTCACTTAGCGCAGTGGCCGATTTTGTAACAGACGACGGCTGCGTTCTATGCAGTGCATTGCGTCACATATGGCTTGGCAATATGGCGGTGAGCGCCGGAGGGCGGGGCTTAGAACCAGCGAGTTCTAGCTCATATTTTGGACAGAACTGCACTTTTCCTGCCCAGTTTTTATGCGTGTAAAGCCATAATAAACCCTCTGCTACAATTTCTCGCGGGAAATCGCAAATGGTTGGGTGACTGTGTCACGCCCCGTTTAAATAAAGCCAGTCGAGTCTCCATTCTCAACCTGTGAAAACGTGTATTGCTTGCCTCCGGTAAACCTAGGTCATAACAAGTGATGACCCAGGACATTTACGATTGTTTCAAACATTATCCATATACGACGCTGCTCCCACTCCTGCGGACAGAGACGACGCCACAATTACGCCTGCTGTCATTGCAGAAGAGCTTCGGCTTCTCAGCTTTTGGCCCGAAGATCCACGAGTTTGGTTTATGCAAGTAGGGGCCCGTCTTCAACTCCGGTGCATCACTTCACAAACAGCAAAGTACCTGCACGTCGTCACCGCGCTACCCTCGGACATCGCCGATGCCATAGGCGACTTTCTGGTGGGCACGCCTTCAGCAACAGCATACTATGACCTGAAACGCACGGTCCTGCAGCTGCTCGAGCCATCGCGAAAGCGTAGGCTCAACAGCTCCTCTCTGAGGAACACGGCGACCAACGACTGTCACAACTCCTCAACCAGTTGCGCAAGTTACTGGGTGAGCACTCCGCAAACGAGAGCCAGCTTCAAATTTGGCGCGAGGTGTTCTTGCAACGCCTCCCACCGTCTGCACGCATGTTACTGGCTGGTTCCGACGAGGCGATTCTCGATCGGCTAGCTGCACACGCTGATTGCATATGCTACTGCTCGCCTGCGGCACAGCTACCTATCGCCGATGTGAGTCTCAGAACCAGGAGACCGACTCTCGCGTCTGGAGGAAACAGACGACCGCCTTATCACTGCACTGGAGAAGCTGACGACGGGTGGCAACATTGGCAGCCAACTTGGGCGCAACCAGTCGCTTTCACAATCCCGCATCGCATCTGGTGATTCGCCGTGGCTCTTGTGCTGGTACTACCGTCGCTTTCGCGAACAAGTAAGTCGCTTTACCCAGCCCTGCTCGTGGACGGTGAACGGCCCGGCCCGTCGCTAACGGCGGCGTGCGACATCGACCATCGCGCAAGCCGCCTATTCTTCGTAGTCGACCGCATCACCGGCACCCGCCTCCTCGTCGACATCGGAGCCGAGCTGTTTATCATTTCCGCCACGGCCGCAGATCGCCAACTTGGCAAGTCCACACGCACACTCCACGCAGTGAACACAGCCATCGTGTCGTATGGGCTCTGGTCAAAAACACTAGACATTGGACTCCGGATCGTCGACGTCAGCTTTGCCATACTGGGAGCCGATTCCTCAGCCATTTCAACCCAGATGTCAGTGTTTGCGATCGGCACCTAAACGATAACGTCAAATCCCTCGATGTACTTGGCCTGCAGTCCAATCTCACCTCTCTTGGCATCCTTTCGTTTCGGCGGTTTTAACGTGCCACAAGATAGTTGCTGAGTACCTGCAACTCACGAAGCCCCAAAATGATGCGCTTCCCGTGAAACACAAGGCGTCGCATCATATCACCACCACCGGCCGCCCTGTCGCCGCCCGACCACGAAGGCTCGGTGGACGAATATTGGAAGTCGCCCGCCGTGAATTCGAACACATGCTTCAGCTCGGCGTTATTCGTTCTTGCTCCAGTAATTGGTCTTCACCTCTGCATCTGGTTCTAAAACAGGACAATGGCGACTGGCGGCCTTGTGATGATTACTTTGAATGCCGTCACCACTCCGGATCAATATCCCCTTCCCCACATACCTGACTTCGGCGCTCGTCTTGCAGGAACCAAAATATACAGCAAAATCGATTTGGTGTGCGCGCACCACCAAATTCCTGTCGAAACCAGCAACATTCTGAAGAGAGCAATCACTACTCTATTTGGTCTCCTTCAGTTTGTCCGTATGCCTTAGGGTTTGAAGGATGCGGTGCAAGCTTTTCAAAGGATAAAGGACGAGGTTACGCGCGGACTTCCATTCATTTATTAGGCGCGGACTTCCATACAAGCTCGTTGCAAGTCGCACATACGAAGAGCACGAAGAGCGCATTCGCCTTCTATTTAAGCGACCGGATAAACACGACCTGGTTCTGAAGCCCTCGAAATGCAATTTCGGAGTTGAAGCCCTGGACTTTATCGGCCATCGCATTTTGCCCCCAAGGCACCAAGCCACTGGAATCACGGGTGCGGGCAATCGAGGACTTCCCTTCTCCAACCTCCTTCCGAAAGTTGCGCAAGTTTCTGGGGCTCGTGTATTTTCACAGGCGCTTCATACCATACAGTGCGCAAGTTCTTCAGCCGCTTATCGATTTACTGCGTCGCGACTCCAAAAAACCACCTACCTTCCACTGGCCCTCATAATACTCACACTCCTTCCAGGAAGCCAAAACGCATTTGGCGACTGCAGTGTTGTTGATTCATCCGTTGCCCGACGCGCCAACTCGCCTTGTGGTAGACGCGTCCACTACGGCAGTGGGTGCAGTACTGCAGCAGCTCGATGGCACAGATTGGAGGCTGCCAGGCTTCTTCTGAAAGCGTCTCAAACCTACAGATGCTGGCAAGGCACCTTCGTCGTTGGCCTGCTGTTGCACTGTCAAGCATTCCCGTTTTTTTTTTGAAGGCTGTAGCTTTTGCGTTCTGACCGACCACACGCCCTTAACGTTCGTTTTCAAGAACAACAGTTCCTCGTACTCAGAACGTGAGCTCCGGCAACTTTCCTGCATCTTCGAAATTTCTACGGACATCCGCCATACTTCTGGGACCGAAAATAAGGCAGCTGGCGCACTGTCACGGATCGGCGCTTTGCCTGCTAGTCCTGTGTATTTCCAAGCACTAGTCTCCGCCCAGCAAAATGACCAATCGCGGGAAAAAGGCTCGTCGCTCCAGGTTGCGGAGGTGCCGCTTCCCTACGCAACAACATCGGTCACGTGCGACACATCGCAGGAAGCTCCTCGCCCGTTCGTGCCCCATCAGTTTCGGCGACCAAAATTCGATTCACTTTACGGGCTAAGCCATTTCGGCATCATAGCGACACAGAGGCTTATCACAGGCCGCTTCATCTGACCAGCGATCAAGAAACATGTTCGAAGCTGGGCAAGAAGCTGCCAATCCTTTCAAGCCGCCAAAACGATCCGGCACAGGCGTTCGATCAGCGGTGCAGCCATTTTGACCTCCAGAAAGCCGTTTCGATCATGCGAAATTAGACTTGGTGGGGCCTCTTCTGCCCTGCCAATTTTTCAGGTACCTCATCACATGTGTCGATCGGTACTCAAGGTGGCCTGACGCGACGCATCTACAAGACATCACGACCGAAACAGTGGCGGAAGCATTTGTTGCTACGTTGGTGTCACGTTACCTTGCACTTTGCGCATAACTATTGAGCGAGGCGAGAATTCCAAAGCTCGCTTTTTTCTGCGCTGGCGAGACTGCTCGGCATGCGCCTTCAAAACACCACGGCTTACCACCCACAGAGCCACGGCATGGTCGAGCGTCTCCACCGACAACTGAAGGCGTCGTTGACCGCCACGCGCGACAGACAGCACTGAGTGGAAAGGCTATCTCTAGTGTTACTGGGGCTGCGATCAACAATCAACGATGATCTTGGAGTCAGCGCAGCCGAGATGCTCTATACGTCAGCAATCCGCGTTCCAGACCTGTTTTTCGGCACCCAGCTAGGCACTCCTCGACCATCCGCGCAGTGCTTAGAGAGGCTATATTCCTGGCTCGACCAGCTTTGACCTACACCCTATTGGGATTGGAGCGGTCGTAGTTGTAGGGAGGACAGGACTAGGCGAGCATGATTTATTTACATTATTTACATCTTAGACAAGACATATATCGACAATCTAGCGTGACTCCCATATGGAGCCCGCAAGACTAACATACAGCAAACAGCTTACGAGCACACAGCTCACGAGTACATTTCGAGCATGACAACGAGCACTCAGCTCACTAGTACATCTCGAGCACGACAACGAGCACTCTCCAGCAGCCGACAATCGCTGCTTATAAGCTCTCTGCTTGACGTCACAGTTCGACGTCATTGAAGATGACCCGCCCTTTTGGAGGAGGATGAGGGCTAACGTACACGTGCCGCACACACACACTGGTGTAAAGGTCCGGAGCCGACGTCAGAGGGGCTTCGTAGAACTCTGCTCCGTCCCGGGTAGCACATTGACTGGTGTCTCGAAAACCTCGTGGGTAGGTTCCGCCAGTTACCTCCCCTCGAGAACTCCCCTGAGCTGCCCCCGCGCCACGTGGCTGCCGGTTATCCGCAGTTCTCTGAAGTGCGCCCCGTCCGGTTGGATTGGAACACGTGCAGCAAGCTGAAATAGCTGGCACGTTGTCACCCCGTACGGCCATTCCTAACAACCCCAACGTATCGCCTGCGAGGAGCCTGTGCTTAAATTCCCGACAGTGGACACAACCACGCACGCATTTCTGCGGCGCGACTCTCTCAATTCACCATTGACGCCTTCCTAAGAAGGCCCCTTTCGTGTGGTTTCGCGCGGCAATCTTGCGTGCGTTTGTGGTCTTCTTTCACACTCGGAAAAACAATTTTATATGGCACGTATTGAGGAATAGACTGCTGTATCGGGAGTTTTTCATGTTGCTCTACAATTTTCTCATTGACACTTTTCATTTAACTACAGTATTTGATAAGCTAATTAATTAAGACTAATTATCTAAGTAGGTGGAATCAAAACAATAATATGAGTATCTCCAAGCGACTGCAAACACCATTACCTTGGTTCTGTCCAGCTACGTGCCATTCATATATTTTTAAACTGTGGCTAAATTTAACTGGGACACCACTGTATATATACACTCTCAGTACTTCCTTTGTAGCATTTAGCTACGTTTGGGTGGATGTTGTTAGATATGGGGCTCTTTCCTGTGCCTACTTCGAGTTCCCCAGACCACATCGAATCGCAGCACAGCTAATTCAGAAGCGCAGAAACACGGAAAGCACATTCCAGAGGAGCGCACGTGCAAACAAGTTGAAGGCCCCCACTTCGTACGCCGCCGGTAGCTATTCACTGCTTGACTCTTCCAGAAAGCGAGGGGATATCCCGGCACTGTTGGAAGTAAAGTGGGTCCCGAACAGAGACGGCGGTATTGCGCCGGGACGGCCTGACGGCGGTATTGTGCCGGGACGGCCTGACGGCCTGACGGCCTGAGGCTGTGATGTAACGGGACGGCCTGGCAGCGTCGCACCGGCCGCCTTTGAAGAGGGCATTTGCAAGCCAGCGTGGCCATACCGCCGGGAGTAGGGGGCCCTCGGACAATTGGGGCCCAAGCGTCGCCCCCCCCCGTCCGCCTTTGTGACGGCGCGTAAGTAAGCATCGTAAGTCGTCAAGGCAAGACCGCAGGGAGCCGCCGGATGTGACACCACCGCACGGGCGCCTACCATTGGCCGAAAATGGCGTCATCTGAGCGGGCTCTCCCATTGGCCGAACATGACGCGTCTTCCAGACGTCGAAGGGCTTAAAAGAGAGACCGGGAGCAGCAAGAGCATTCCAGGATTCGTAGAGCATTCCCGGATTCACCTCTCTCGAACTTCTTGCCGCGGGCCGCAGTGTCCGAGTTGCTGCCGGCCCGTAATGATTGTACGACTGTTCATTGACGTCTCACTGTAAATAATGTAAAATAAACCTCCCAAGTATTTCATCCCGAAGTCCGTCCTCAACTCCTACAACTGGTTGGCAGCGGTGAGATCGCCTCCGAATGCAAAAGCTGGTGGCAATGCTACGGATCAACCTTCGTCGAGAGAGATCCTAAGGAACCGGGAAGAGCGAAGAAGAGAGAGCCTTCGTCAAAAGAGGTCCGAAGAAACTGGGAGTGGCGAAGAAGAGCGAGCCTTCGACCCAGGGAGTCCGGAGGAACCGGGAACAGCGGACAAATGAACCGGATGGCAGGGTGCTGCAACCGTAAGTGAGCGCGTGGTTTTTTTCCTTTTGATTCGCCAAGACTCAAATGTTGAGTGTTCATTTTGATAGTTCTGGGAATCGGGAGTTTGTTGCATTGTGTGTTTGCACAAATTAAGGAAAACAGTTCTAACCACCTGTCGGGGCAGCTGCCATGGATCTTAGAAGGTTGACGAAGTTAGACTTGTTGTTGGTGTGCGACGATTTGGGAGTTGAGGCGGACGAACGGATGAAAACGCCAGCTATAATAAAGGTGATTAACGATAGTGGCAATGATGGCAAAATCATTGAGCTTGCTTGGGAGGTGATACAGGAACCACGGGAGCGTGAGCGTCGTGAACGTGTGCGTGAGCGTCGTGAACGTAAGAGTGAGCGTAAGCGTGAAGAACGCGAGAATGAACGGAAGCGTGAGCTTCAAGAACTAAAGGCCAAGATATAGTCCGGCGTTCTCGGCGCGCCAGGCCGCGGCAGGCGAAGTCGGATACGCTGCGCTAGCGACGCCAGGGCTGCAAGAAATTTGCTTCCTCTATAGTTCGGCGTGCGCGCGCAGCTCGAGGCTGGCGCCATCTGTGCGTCCGGGAGCGCAACTTCACCGCCGCGGCGAACAGTTGTTTACATGGCGCATGCGCGTCTAGCATATACCCGCGCTGTTCGGGTAGCGCGCGCACTTCTCGTTTCGCGCGCTGTTTGTGCGCTAAAATGAAAACTTTTGCGGGATGGCGTTAACTTGTCCTGACAGCCAGAAAAAAAACATAAGGTTTTACGTGCGAAAAACACTTTCTTTCTGACCTGTGGTTCTTTAACGTGTACCCAAATCTAAGCACGCGGGTGTTTTTCGTATTTCGCCCCCATCGAAATGCGGCCGCCGTGCCTGACAGCCAGAACATCGCACTCATATTGCTAGTACTTCGGCTACGTCAAAAACGGAAGCGGACCATGTATGTACATGCGAAAGCTATTCGACAAGCGCCCTCAACTCGGCGACTACCACCAGCTAGTACAGGAGCTGCGAAATGCAGCTTACCTGTGGCGAGACCACACTGCTTTCGTATAGCTTCCCACGCGATGTTCTTGCGCTCTGTGTCGCGGTAGTCCATGCGTTTCACATCGTATACACATGGAAGGTTGCAAATCGCTTCAAGCAGGCGTCCTCACTCGCGCTGTCATCCCACACGGATGTTGAAAAAAACCACAGCCGCACTGTCAGTACGCGCACCGCATGCCGCCATTCTGCCTTCTGCTCGCTGCCGCTGCAGCGCGCAGTGCATTTTGGTCTAGCGGCAGCCGCGTGAAATAGAACACGCTCTATGTCCGCGCCAGCGGCGTTGTGCTCGCCAAGCGCGCCTGGGCACGCCGGCTACGCCGTGACGCCGGACTGTAGAGTGCGCGCTTTTCACCGATGTCGCTTAACCGCGCCGCACGTGGCCGCGCATGCGCGTTACGCCGGACTATATCTTGCGCTTTACTCTTAGGTGTGAGCGTCACGAACGTGAGAATGAACGCGAACGTGAGTATCAAGAACGTAAGCGTGAGCCTGAGCAAAAGTATGAGAGAGAGAAGGCAGCATTGTTAAAAGAGATACAATATTGTGACCAGTTAATGGCACAGCGTCAACACCTGTCTGAAAATTTTGTAGGCAGTACAGAGCACAAGAATGAGGAAGTGTCTAGCGGATTTTCGCCAAAAGCCGACGAGAACAGTACTGTCTGTGAGATTGGCTGCACATTCATAGGAAAAGGGAAAAGGCCAGCTGCTAACGATGCCTTAGTGGCATCAGAGGCCGTTAAAGGCCGCAGTGAGAGCGACGAGGGCTGTGCCATCATATGACTGTGGAGACAGCTAGGCCAGCTGCGAACAAATTGGCACAGTTACCGCGCGTGTGCGTCGCTTGTAATGTTAGCGAGGTTGCTGGTGAAGAAAAGGGTACTGCTGACCCGACAGACGCGAGCACCCCTGTAGAGCCAGATCTGCGTGCAGAAGTGAAGTGCGAACTGGACGATGCAGTTGAGAGTAGTTCTCGGGATGGCGAGCTCCGTAGTTCACGAGAGAACAACTGCATTGTTCAGGGATCGGTGCGGCTCTCCGCCAGTCTAGATAGCCTAGATAGGGATGATTCCGTTGTTAATCATTCGGACTGTGCGCGTGAGACAGCGATCGATACCGACGGGCTGTGTGCCGATGCACAGCGTGAGCTGGGCAATGCAGTAGAGGGCAGTTCGCAAGAACACGAGTTGCATAACTCGAGCAAAGCCTGCTGCATTGTGCCAGAGTCGGTTGGGCTGTCCGCTAGTCGAGGCAAAGTGAGAGTAGATTTAAATGTAAATCACTCAGACTGTGCGGGTAAGAGACCAATCCGGGCCGACGAAATGTGTACCGGCCAGCACGAGGCACGAGAAGGCGACATGAAAGCGAGTGCAAAGAGAAAGCGCCGTAAAAAGAAGCGCGGTAAAGAGCGAAAGACGGTAACTAATGTAGCGCCGCCAAAGATGGCGAGAAACCCAAAAGGGCAGGGCGCGAGGAAAAAGGTGCGGTCGTCACGGACGATGTTGACGCATCCAAAACGTTCGAGCCACCGGTGAAAAGGGGACCGCGAAGCATGTTCTGCATGGACGCGGACAAAGGGCACGGGGCAGTTAAACTCCTCGTCGTTCCGTAGTTCTTTTCAAAGCTCAGCGTGCAGTACGAAGAAGCGCAAGGTGGCAGGACGAGACCAGGTGGGGAGTAGCGACGCGGTCAATCGAGTTTGTGAGGAAAGCGGGCTGCCAGGACGCAAATTGGCAGGAGACCGTAATGTCTTGGGGGAGCTGATAGTGAGTCAGCCCTTTTGTTGTTCCTCGGCAGCCAGAGTAGCTTTCAAACCGCGACCACCTCGGGTACGGCTCAAAGTATGAGTCAGGCGTAAACGTTTGGAACAGGAGGCAAACAGAGCTTCCAGGATTCGTAGAGCATTCCCGGATTCACCTCTCTCAAACTTCTTGCCGCGGGCCGCAGCGTCCGAGTTGCTGCCGGCCCGTAATGATTGTACGACTGTTCATTGACGTCTCACTGTAAATAATGCAAAATAAACCTCCCAAGTATTTTATCCCGAACTCCGTCCTCAACTCCTACAATGTCTCATTTTCTTTGATTAATTACTTAGCTCCACCTTGCAGGTTTCCGCAGAACTATTGCGTGGAACTCTTGCCTTTGGTTCTGAGTTCTTGATAAATTTGACTTCGCCTGCCATCTGTTAGCCACCTGGTTAACTCAGATGGTAGAGCGGCTGCAACGGAAAGGCGGTGGTCCGGGGTTCTCGTCCCGGACCAGGACTAATTTTTTCTTTAACTGCGAAGCTTTTCTTTCAAGGAACCCGTACGGGTTTCTATTGCAGCACTTAGCTACGTTTGGGTGGATGTCTCATTTTCCCTTTATTAATTACTTCTCTCCACCTTGCGTGTTTCCACAGAACCATTACGTCAATGTTTTCCTTTCGGGGTGAAAAAATAAATAAAATGAAGCTAGCACTATTCCTTTCATCACAACACCACATCCACAAGTGCAATGTTAAAATATACGTGAGATTTTCTCGCTTGCGACCAGACTTGCACATTCAAGGCAGGTTCTCGCTGCAGGAACGGAGCATAAATATGCATTCGCGGCATCAAATAAAATTGGATGATACGGGCCGTAAACTCGTTAAAATGCACATGGCATTGAAAACGCACAAGTGTGCTGCAAGAAGCATCGAGACTGCAGCAAAACACGCATGCATACAAACAGCCAAATCACGTGAACAACCGCGGACAGTGCTTCGCCGCACCGTCCGCGCTGTGCTGACGGAGTAAAGTTTAAAGCGAAGTGCGACAGCAGCGCCACGAGATGCGAGGATCGGCGCATGGTCCACGCAGTCACAGGAGTTTGAAAACTGAGCCTAGTCTAAGAACGTTGGGGAGGGCTACGCTCGTCCGTGGCAGTTTTTCCAGGTTTGGCTATATATAGCCAAATTAGGCTACAGAAAAAAAAATTTGGCGTCGAGTTGGGTGACTTGGCTATGAAGCTATATTTGGGCTACTGAATATGCGCAACTAGGCTTTGTTTGGCCAATAAGTGGCGCCCTAATCCAGGCTCCAGAAGCGGCTCACATCGAGTAGGAACAAATCTCGAAGGCTATGTTTTAGCAGGCGGATACGGCAGCGCGGCTGTGCGTGTATGCATGCGTGAAATGCACCCCATGCCCTCAGAGCGCGGTTGTCTGAGCTGATGGCTTTGATATTTGATGCACTTAAAGTTACACCGCGCTTCACCATGCTAATATTTGCGCGAGCAACATCGCCGCATCTTCGTCTTATCGGTTTCACTAACATGTCTATGCTGAGAAAAGGAGAGCAATAAAATCCGGCAGGAAAGAAGGGAAGCACGGGTACACGACACGCTCGAATGTGTTCATGACCATAGCTTCTCGGTAAAGTATCGCACCGGGCCCAGCTTTCGACCTACGCCACGTTTCTAACTTTACTGCTATAATTCCCTTATTTGCGAGATGAATTTTAACGCGATAGCGATAAGGGCTCCGTGCCGCAGCATATCCGGTGTCGGCGCACGGTGGCGCCGCCGTTGTCTGTATGATAAAAATGATCCCGAACCACGCCGGCCTGGCGCCATAGGCGTTAGTGAAGTAATCAAATTTCTCAAAGTAAGATCCGTCAGAAAGTTCGCGAAGTACGACTTACACACAACGTGCAGACATGACAGCGTCGGAACTGTAACTTGAATGTACGAAAAAAATATTTCTGTTAGGCGGAAACTTAAACACAAGTTAAAACGGACGCTTGGGAAAGTTGGTAAGCCACATTTGAAGCGGAACCAGGTCCCGCCCACTCTCAAGTTCAACAAATGGCCACAGAGGGCGAAAAAATCGACGGCCCGCTGCTGCTAACAAAACTAGCATAGTAGAATCACTTCGGGATGCTTATGTTAGCTTTAACATGTTCCGCTAGAGGTGCCGTAATAAGCGCAATTTTATCTTACAAACTTTCTCTTACAATTACCGAAGAATTTTCATTACATAAGAAAGAGCGCGAAATTATCATGGGTAATTAGATATTGTACTCTTTGTAAGTAAGTTTATTGTTTCTTTGTCGCTATAAACGCAAACAGCGTTCAGCATCATGGATCTTTCACGTGACCTCTGGCCTGGATTTAAATTTTTTAGCCGTATTTTCGAGTGCACGGCGGCACGGATTCGTTAGTTCGTGCACTTAGACTGGTTGCTTCTTTTTTGCTAAAACTAGTTTATTGCGCTTCGATGCCTCGCGTTATTTAACCTGGGGTGAAGTGACGTGTTTGCAAGCGGACATGTAGGCCCGAAAGTTGGGTTTCGGTCATGAGCGATTCGGAACACGTCTGCATCGAAACGGGAGCTGGATTCTTCTGCGGCTGACAACGGCAATAACGGTGAGTCGTTTAACACAGCTGCTTGAATCGTTATATAATATCAGTCTCATTAACTTACAGGCGGAGACAAGTTAACGAACTAGATCCTGCACAACATATGGCAGTCGGGATCCTCCGTTGCTGTTTCCTAAATAAACCATTACTTGCGAGGCTGTCGTTACACACATATAATCGGGAAAGAAAGAGCGATATCGGAACGCGCGTCTCATTTTTCATCTTATTGTAGCCGGGGCCATAGGTGACTGGGTAGCCTTAACAATACACGTATAAATCTTTCTTTTTTTTAGTCCGCCGACAACTTCTTTCGTCCACAAAACCGAATAATCATTTGGTAAAATGATGTGAAAGTACACAATTTAATGTACTAAACAGTTGCATGCGTGATAATTCTTTCTTATTTCGTATTTGCTGGTTCCAAATGTTCTTGCTGTTCAGTTTGGTTTACCGTAGGGCATTTATTTTTGCAGTAGTGAAGCAGTGCATCACGTTCGTGCAGAAAAATAATGCACCAGTTCTAATAGCTTCATGACTTTCATACATTTGCTTGTGGAACCAGCACTGTGATCTCTTCCAGTGTATAAATGAACGCACAAATGTTCTCATTTGTGATCTTAATAATACTTAAGCTGTTTACATGCATTGTATAGTTAGGCAGACATAAATTTTGTGGACAATAGCAATATATATTTAACGTGCTGCTTAAGCACCCTAGAAAAGACAGTGTAGATTTGCATGTGTTCTGTAGTCGCAAACCATTAAAATATATATGTCACACCTTTTGCATCTCATATGGCAAAATTTCGCTTTTTCAATTTTTGATTCAGTCAAAATTTCTGTTCCAGACGTGCAGTAATCAGGATGGCACCAGTATAAAGCAACACACTCCACACACTAAACATAAGCTGCTGCCTGCTACAACAAGGTCATTGTGTGGACATTGGCTGCTACTACAAGGTAAACAGCACGTGGTTCAGCAATAAATATGCCTGATATATGCTGTATTGGCTTGCTAATCTTGAGATACATGTCATTTGTTTGCAGCAGGAATTAATGTTTGTTCATGTTTATGGTTCAGTATAATTGGTTCGAACATAAAAGAAAGCACACATGAGTTTGGCTAATCTGTGCTGTATCTCATGTGTCACCGTACTGCCCCAACAGAGTCCATGCCAAGCATATCTTGATCATCACAGGAGCTCCTATCCACATCAACAGAAAGGGGCTGGAGCCGAATTTGCAAGGCTTTTACACAACGAACAAAGAAGCACATGCAGAAGAATTTGCATGAGATATCAAGTCTGCACAGCACGGTGTCAAGACTGAAAAGAGCTTCAGCCACCATTCCATCAGCACGGACAAATTGGCTGAGTCATCCAGGTAACTGAAAAAGGACTTTATGGAAATTCTTCGTCTTCAGATGCACCTGCAACTTCTGATCAAGCATGGACGACGCTGGCCAAAATAGTTCCGTCAGTTTGCCCTTAATCAGCTTCCTGGCCATGTCAATTCCATTTGTGCCAAGTGTAATTTTTCTTCTATAAATGCAAGCTTTTTCATTGCCCATTCTCGTTAGAGATCATTCATCCTCATCCAAACATAAAGGTCAACCGATTCTTCGCTGATACTTAATACCAGTCACTGTCTAGTAGCATAACATATCTGTAGCAGTACCTTTTAGTGTATGTTGTAATGCACAATTCCTCTCCTGAAATAGCTGATGCAACATCGACATGTGTCTTGCATTAACCTACGCACCGTTCGCTATGCACCATTTTACTTTTCTTGATATTTTTGTCCTTCAATGCTTGCAGAGCAGAGTGGCTTCTCTCTTGAATGCAATCTAATTTTCCATATTCCTAGTCTCGTTGATGATTGCTCTTTTTCCTCGATAGCCTGCGTCTTTGCGCAAGCTACACTGAATGATTGAATGCAGAATCTGGTTTTGCTGCCCCACTTGGTTGTGGTCACCGTGTTAGATTTCTCGGATGTGGGGGCCTGGTCAGTTGCATTGGTAAGCAGTCTCTCGAGGTAAGCATTTGCTCCTGCAATCTGCACAGCGACATGGACTCCCAATTTACACACCGTGATTCGTGCTCCCCGTTCAGCCTTTCCTGCTGCAGATATGGGCAAATTGTGCCTGCGGCCTTTCTCGGTCGCGATTAAGCACGAACGGAGACCAGCATACGTGCTTACATGGTCCGACGTGTTTGAAGTTGATAGCCACATGGGTGGAAAGGCCCACAAAAGTGGCTGATGAAGGTGATGCCCGCGAAAGCGACTTGTCCATATTGAGACAATGTGGTACACCAAGTGTGAGCCACACATGAGCGGCCCCCGAAAGAAAAGAAATGTGCAGGTTAGAAAGGAGTCAACGCTAAAATTCCGGGTAGTCCATGTCGCTGTGTAGGCTGCAGCAGCAGATGTCTGCGTCACCCGATTGCTTCGTAATGCAAGGTGCTCATCGTTAATGACGACTGTTGCTGCAAACAGGTGGGACACACTGTCCAATCTGTTTCTGCTGCTGGTTGTCGCTCATTACCGGACCACCAGATGTGACGAAAGCAAGCATTATGCCTGTAAGTAGGCGGCTGAATGTATCCTAAGAAACCCGTGTATGTGAATGCTCACTGTTGCCATATGGTTCATAGCCAATATATAATGTATTCTATGAACACAATGCGGTGAATGATTGCCGCTTATTTTTGCTGTTATATCACTTGGTTACGGTCGCCGTGTTATGCTTATCGGATGTGGCGGCCTGGTCAGTTGCATTGGGAAGCAGTCTCTCGAAGTAAGCATTTGCTCCTGCAATCTGCACAGCGACATAGACTCCAAATTTACACACCGTGATTCGTGTTCCCCGTTCAGCCTTTCCTGCTGTAGCCATGGGCAAATTGTGCCTGTTGCCTTTCTCGGCCGCGATTAAGCACGAACGGACACCGGCATACGTGCTTACATGGTCCGACGTATGTGCAGTAGGGTGCAAAGGCCCGCAAAAGTGGCTGATGAAGGTGATGCCCACGAAAGCGACTTGTCCATATTGAGACAATGTGGGACACCAAGTGCGAGCCACACATCAAGTGCGAGCCACACACTAAGTGCGAGCCACACAAAGAAAAGTCACGGGCAGGTTGGAAAGGAGTTAAGGCTAAAATGCCGGGTAGTCCATGTCGCTGTGCTGGCTGCGGCAGCAGATGCCTGGTTCACCCGATTGCTTCGCAATGGAAGTTGCTCATCTTTAACGGCGACTGCCGCTGCAAACAGGCGGGACACTCTGTCCAATCTGCTTGCGCCGCTGGTGAGTGAGTGAGTGAAGTAACTTTATTTTGGTCCAGAGAAGACGCAGGGGAGACCCCGCGCCACCCGGCTAGTCCCACGTAGGGACCGCCAAGCCGAGCTTGACGGCCCGGTCGCGGGCACTCTGGACGGCCAGGGTTTGGTCGCTGAGTTCGGGGCTACCCAAGAGCGCAGCCCACCTATCCTCGCTGAAGGAGGAGCCGATGGCTTCACACCCCCACAACACATGGTCCAATGTTGCCCTTAGTCCACAGGCAGGGCAGTCCGCACTGGGGTATCTTTCGGGGTATATGGCATGAAAAACCGCGAGGTTAGGGTACGCACGGGCTTGTAAAAGTCGAAGGGTAACCGCCCGCGCCCTACATAAGGCGGGGTGCGGGAGGGGGAAGACCCGTCTTGACAGATAGTAGTGCGTGGTGATCTCGTTAAACGTAAGCAAGGGTTCACCGCGGGGCTGAGGGACTGCTGAGGCGGCGCGGTCAGTGAGTCCTCGCGCGGCCTCGTGTGCGCCCTCGTTAGGGTTAGAGGGAGAACCCTCAATCAACACCAAGTGAGCGGGAAACCAAAATAGAGAATGCGGAGAGATACTTTTGGCGCTTTGGAGAATGCGGAGGGCCTGGGGGGAGACCATACCGGTTTGGTAGGCCTTAATGGCTGCCTTGGAATCACTATATATTGCCTCTCTGCGACCATCGAGCACAGCCAGCGCGATTGCAACCTGTTCGGCTACCACGGGCCTTGAAGTGCGTACCGTAGCGCAGCAAGTGAGCCTTGAATTGGAGTCTACGATGGAGACGGCGAATGCCTCTTGTTGGACATATGCCGCGGCATCCACGAAGCTTGCCTCAATGTGGTTATTGCGGACATGCTCGAGTAGAGCTCTACCCCTGGCCCGACGTCTGCCGACGTTGTTTGCGGGGTGCATATTGCGAGGCAGGGGCGCGATGTGCAGTTGAGACCTGATGTCGCTGGGAATCCGCATGGCGTCAGGGCACTGGTCGACAGGATTGAGGCCCATCTCGTCGAGTATCTTGCGGCCCGTCGGGGTGCCGGATAGCCTGAGCAGCTGTGAGTGCTCTTGTGCCTCGATAATCTCTTCGAGCGTGTTGTGGACTCCGAGCTTCAACAGGTTTTCGGTTTGGGTGCTTGCAGGCAAGCCGAGGGCAAGCTTAAAAACCTTTCTGATGAGTGAATTGAGCTTGTTCCTCTCAGCCACATGCCAATTATGCATGGCCGCCGAGTATGAAAGGTGGCAGAGTACAAAAGCATGTATAATGCGGATGAGATTTTCTTCCTTGATTCCCCGGTGCCTGTTGGCGATCCTCCGAATGAGGCCGAGAGCACTCTCCGTCTTAGCGGTGATCTTTCTGAGTGCGGTTCCATTGGAACCGTTAGAATCGATATACATCCCCAATATTCGGAGTGAGTCCACTCTAGGCAGCGGAGACCCGTCACCAGTGAAAAGCCGTATTTCGCTTTCGGACGCCGGTTTCCAATCACGATGGCCGCCACCTCTGGGTCTTTTCTTGTAGAGAAGTAGCTCAGATTTTGATGGAGAACATCTGAGCCCAGTGGGGCGGAGGAAGCGCTCGGTCTCATCGATGGCGCTCTGCATGGCGGCTTCAACTTGGCCGTCGCTCCCGCCGACGCACCAGATGGTGATATCATCTGCGTAGATAGTGTGGTTGATTCCTTGAATCTTCGCGAGCTCCTTAGAAAGCCCGATCATTGCGATGTTAAATAATGTTGGCGAGATGACTGAGCCCTGAGGCGTGCCGCGTGAATCGAGGGTGATCTCTTGCGAAAGGTATCCTTCGATCTTGAGCTTGGCAGTTCTCTGGCTAAGGAAGGATCGGACGAAGTCGTAGACCCTCTTCCCGAGCCCGAGGCCGGCAATAGACTGGAGAATGAACTCGTGTGAAATATTGTCGAATGCCTTCTGCAGGTCTAGTCCAAGGATGGCTCTGGTATCTCCCGTGCTCCGGTCGATGATCTGATGCTTTATCAGCTTCATGGCGTCCTGTGTCGAGAGGCCAGCTCTGAAACCAATCATATTGTGGGTGTACATGTCATTGGCCTCGATGTGCACCTTGAGCCGGTTGAGCAGGGCATGCTCTGCAACCTTACCAACGCAGGACGTCAGGGAAATTGGTCGTAGATTCTCTATTCCTGGTGCTTTACCGGGTTTGGGGATGAGTACCGTGCAGGCCGCCTTCCACTGTGTGGGGACCTGTCCACTGCGCCAGACTTCATTAATCCTTTCAGTGAGGAAGTCTATCGACTCATCATCGAGATTCCTCAGCATCCTGTTAGTGACGCCATCTGGACCAGGGGCAGATTTGACGTTGAGCGAGAAGAGGACATCTCGGATCTCGGCCGCGGTAAAGTCCTGGTCCAACTCCGGCACCGCACACCCCGCGTAGTCCGGGAACTGGGTAGGGGAAGAGCTATCCGCGACCGGCAGGTACTTCTCTATGAGCCTGTCGACAATAGACACGTCCGGGGTAGAGTCCGTAGCGAGGTGGATGGCTCGCGCGAGGGATCGTCTCTGGCTGGATCTGGTGCTGCCCTCATCGAGAAGGTGTTTGAGCAGACCCCAGCTCTTGCCTGATCTGAGCTGACCCTCGACGGATTCGCAGAGCTCATCCCATTGTTGCTTACACAGGTTCTTGCAGTGATGTTCGATCTCTCTGTGAACTTCCGAAACCTTCTTGCGGAGCCGCCTGTTATGCTTCTGCCCCTTCCATCTCGTGAGGAGGGCTTGCTTGGCTTCCAGCAGGTGCGCCAATCTGCTATCCATCTTGTCAACGCTGGTTGTTGCTCGTTACAAGACCGCCATGTGCGACAACGACGGTGAGCCGTTTACGAGCTCGCGTCAAAGATTCCAGCATATCTTGACATACAAGTTCTATTTATGCTATTGCACGAGAGTGTACATTGCTTGTCTTCTGCCAGTGAAGTCGCACGTTCTGTTCACTCACTTGTGGCTTGTTTGTATGAGCGTCAGTAGAGGCTCTTTGGTCTCCTGGCAATTAAAACGCACCGGCTACGCGGCAGCCGAGGCATGCCGCATAGCCGGCGGGGCGAGTACGGCGCGTACGAGCGGATACAAGCGTACACAACCGGCAAAAAGCGGTCATATTGGATGATGCTGTAAAAAAAATGCGCATTTCCGCCTCCTATTTTAGCAGCGCTATCTGGCGTCCACCTAAGTAAGTTCTATGCGCTGCCGCTGCTAATTTTCGAACTACTGCAGAAGGTACAGTTTCCCTTCTCTAAAGTTGGTCTTTATTCTATGGCGGAACAGCGCGGTTTTGACGGAGACAAGCAGAGAGAAACCACAGCGCTCGTCCGTGTCGTTTCTCTCTGCTTGTCCCCGTCAAAACCGCGCTGTTCTGTTTCAAACAGAAGCCCCTTTTCCAGCTGCCGTTTGAAGACTGTCGCTTCTTGCAATCTACCCGCTTCTTGCAAAGCTATCCGCGGCAGCAGCGGTGGCCGCCGAGCAGGGGAAAGAAAACAGTACCAGAAAGCTCGCCTTCGTGCACGACATTCGCCGCTTGCGTTTGCAGGTAAACATTACGGTTACAAAATCTGTACTTGCCGGGAGGCGTGAGAAGCACGCCTCCCGGCAAGTACAGGGATTTTGAATGCTACCACGTTCCACTCTTAAAGGCGAAGCTTCCTCCAAGTTTTTCTTGCTTACATTCGAGATTCGTTTTGATAGGTTCGCCCGCTGCAGCGATTCGCTACAACTAGAGTTTCCGGCGTCAGCCAAGAAGTGTTCTATGTAAAAGCATGATGTCGCTGTTGTTGACATCAAGGGTCCATCACGGCGACACGCACATTTTGTTACGACGGGCTGAGAAAAAAGGGATTGCCGTATAGTCGAATGCGAAAATGTACATACAAATAAAACTGAAAATAAAAATGGCTACATTGGGCTAAAAGTCTTTTTGCTCATTTTTCTGTTTGGCGGCATTTGGGCTACAATTTCAATTGCTTCGCACTAAGCCGCCTTGTCCGACCTGGCCACACTGGTGCGCGGCGTCAGTTGCTGAAGTATGCTTCATAGTCATCTCCAATTAGACGCCACGGCCTTCCAGCGGCCACATAGACTGATCCGCTGTTCCCGGTGCATTCCGGGCTCCATGCGCTGCGAAGCCTGCTTGAGGTTATAGATGCAACTGGAATCGCCAACCTGTGAGTGCCCGCTGCAACACTGGCCCTTTTGTCTGGACTGCCACCTGTCGCACGCAGTGGAGTCTATTGGGCCTCACCCTCTCTATTTCTCTACCCTCCTTCACTTTTCCCTACCCTGACGCCGCTTCATTGTGACCTTGAGGTGAAACTTTCATTTGAGGGATCGCCAGCCGTTCGTGCGCAGGCGCGAGTAAGAGCGGACGTGAGAGAGAAAATTTGGGGGCTTTTGCTCGTTGACTGCCTCGGCACTACGGAGGAGGTTTCTTAGCGCGTGCTGTATGCGTATGTCCCCTAGACATGCCGGCATTGCGGAGTGCGGTCGAGTTTGTTTACGATCCACCGCTGGCTGCCCGCGTGGTGAGGCACTGGGCACGGATCAGTGATCAGTGATCACTATGCCTGAAGGGGCAAGGTTCTGACCGGTGTTGTATAAGTCGTTGGTCGCTTTTTTCGTCGCGACAATATATTGAATTTTTCATAAGCACTGCTCCAGGAGGGTACATGTAACCGGCAAACAGAGGGCTCAGGAAAGCACCTGAGGTTATAATAAAGCAGGCGGCGCAGGATCTTTACGGCACCCAAGGTGTAGCGGGGGGATCAAAGCTGGGAGCAAGGCGGCCCGTGGGTTAGAGCCGCGGCGGCGGAAGCGTGCCAGGGGGTGCTCGCATAAAAAAATTGGCTGCCCGCGATAGCGGACATCATCATCATCATCATCATCATCATCATCATCCTGGTTACGCCCACTGCAGGGCGAAGGCCTCTCCCATATTTCTCCAACAACCCCGGTCATGTACTTATTGTGGCCATGTCGTCCCTGCAAACTTCTTAATCTCATCCGCCCACCTAACTTTCTGCCGCCCCCTGCTACGCTTCCCTTCCCCAGGAATCCAGTCCGTAACCCTTAATGACCATCGGTTATCTTCCCTCCTCATTACATGTCCTGCCCATGCCCATTTCTTTTTCCTGATTTCAACTAAGATGTCGTTAAATCGCGTTTGTTCCCTCACCCAATGTGCTCTTTTCTTATCCCTTAACGTTACACCTATCATTCTTCTTTCCATAGCTCGTTGCGTCGTCCTCAGTTTGAGTAGAACCCTTTCGTAAACCTCCAGGTTTCTGCCCCGTAGGTGAGTACTGGTAAGACACAGCTATTATACACATTTCTCTTGAGGTATAATGGCGACCTGCTGTTCGTGATCTGAGAATGCCTGCCAAACGCACCCCAGCCCATTCTTATTCTTCTGATTATTTCCGTCTCATGATCCGGATCCACCGTCACTACCTGCCTTAAGTAGATGTATTCCCTTACCACTTCCAGTGCCTCGCTACCTATTGTAAATTGCTGTCCTCTTCCGAGACTGTTGAACATTACTTTAGTTTTCTGCAGATTCATTTTAAGACCCACTCTTCGGCTTTGCCTCTCCTGGTCAGTGAGCATGTATTGCAATTGGTCCCCTGAGTTACTAAGCAAGGCAATATCATCAGCGAATCGCAAGTTACTAACGTATTCTCCAAAAACCGATAGCGGACAGCCGATCTTATACACCCCTAGCACTCGCAGGCCCCGGCGAGCCCCAACCCACGGACCAGTCCGGGTTCTGGCTTTGGTGTATCCGTTGCCGCTTTGGTTTCCTGGATGTGCCGCCGATAATGCAAAATAATGAAACGTTGTTACAATTAGTAAAAATACGATTGAATAAATGTAATTACGTCTAGCCATCAACTTGTGACGCTAAGCTAAGCACTACCGCGCCCCGCGACTTCTAAAGCGCTGTTTTCTACATATTCAACACATGCTGCCCAGAATCTACGACGGCCGCTATTGCTCCCACCGAAACATCTGTGATGTTATTTACAAGGTACATCTCCGCACGGAACGAGAAAGCGATGATCTGCCACGATTCACTTAGCCCGTTGCTTCACCCATTTTACCGAGCCGGCAGCCAGCGTCCGGGCGTAAACAAACTCGACCGTCGACCCAACTCCGCAATGCCGGCACGCCAAGGGACAAACGCCTACAACACCCGCTGTTAGGGTTGGCGTCTGACAACACGTGTTGAAAGGAATTTCAGCCGGCCATCTCACCCTGCCTTGTCAAAATGAGGCGTGACCTCGCCTGCTTTTGTGGGCGTCCTGATCCACGTGCAGAAAGAACTTTCTCTCACCGGACCTTTTACCTGCAGGCCTCGTCGAAATGAAGCGTGACTTTCTAATTCGCCATGACCGTTTCGAGTGTGCCTGTCTGCCCGAAGCAGTGTACAGCCTCTTTTGTGCGTGTGTGCGCGCGCGCGCGCGCGTGTGTGTGTGTGTGTGTGTGTGTGTGTTTGTGTGTGTGTGTGTGTGTGTGCGCGTGCGTGCGTGCGTGCGTGCGCGCGCGCGAGTTTAGAGAGGCTCTTTCCTCGAATTGGACCTAGAAGAGAACTTCCACGAACCCGCAAAACGCAGAAGAGGCGGACAGGCGTCTACAATTCCGGGAAGCGGGACGACTTCTTCCTTTCAGCAGGCTCGGTATAACCAGAGGACGAGGGGCCCTATTTCCGTGCCGGTCACGTGACATCGACCGAAGCAAGATCCCGCCCACGATTGCAGAGAGCCTATTTAAGGGGCTCCGAAATGTACTTTTAAAAACTTCATGCTCTTCTCATTTTCTTTCATCTACCTTTGAATAAACCGTGCAAGTTTCGCACTAGAAATCGTCTCGTCCTTGCTTCGTCGCCATGGTCTACTGGATGCTGCCTGCAGCCTGCCGACAACGCCACGCTACCCATTAAGTAACGTCGGTCGAGCTGCGATAGGCAGGTGCCGCTACTTCTCGGCAGCAGTACGATACTGTCACGTAGGTGACGGTGAGCTACCTGGCACGCAGGCAGACAGGAAGGGACACTGCGTCGGCGTTAGACGTAAAGAGAGTTTAATGGGCGAACTTGTGCCCGAAATCAAGTGAACAACGCGGTGACGGCGAAAGCAGCAAGCGCGTCTGGGGCGTTCGTCGGACTGAGCCAGCGCAGGCGGTGGTCCTGTATTTATACGTTTCGCGTGCATGATCGAAACGCATCAAGCGACGCCGCCTGCGCCGCAGCGACGCCGGTCGCGTCGCTAGAAGCCAAAATAAACGCACGTGGCATTACGCTACCCTGGAGTACGCAACAAACTGGTGGCAGCGATGGGATACGGAACCATGGAGACCCCAACTTGGAAACGCACGTGGCATTACCCCCCCCCCTCCCCGTGAAAAAGCATCGCCCAGATGCTAAAGAAAACTAGAGAGCTGTAAGCATGCAATCAACCAAGGATAACGAAAAAAAGAAAAATGTCTGTTAGTCCGCTAACGCTAAAAAAACTTCTTGAGGCGCGCGACGCGCACCATCTCAGGTCGTGCGCGACGTCGCTGTGACTGCGTCACTCCATTGGGCACAACCTCGTACACCAGCGGTCCAAGTCGTCGAGTTATCTTGTAGGGCCCGAAGTAAAGGCGCAGGAGCTTCTCACTAAGCCCGCGCCGACGAATCGGTGTCCACACCATAACGCGGTCACCAAGTGCGTACTCTTGGTCTCGTCGTCGTAGGTTGTAGAGTCGGGCGTCGACGTTTTGCTGCTCTTTAATACGCATTCGGGCTAGCTGACGAGCTTCCTCGGCACGTTGAAGGAAGCCGGCAACGTCTGCATGGATGTTGTCGTCTTCAACGTGAGGCAACATCGCATCAAGCATCGTGGCGACTTGGCGACCGAAGACAAGCTCGAATGGCGTCATCTGCGTTGTCTCCTGTGGATCGTGGTTGTAGGCAAACGTCACGTACGGAAGGACTTCGTCCCGAGTCTTGTGCCCGACGTCGACGTACATGGCGAGCATGTCGGCGAGGGTTTTATTTAAACGCTCCGTAAGGCCGTTTGTCTGCGGGTGGTACGCTGTAGTGCGCCGATGGCTCGTGTGGCTCAAGTGCAGAATCTGTTGCGTAAGTTCAGCTGTGAATGCCGTACCTCTGTTGGTAATAAGGACCTCGGGTGCACCATGACGGAGACCGATGTTCTTTAAGAAGAATCTGCCGACCTCAATTGCATTTCCCGATGCTAAGGCCGCTGTCTCGGCATAGCGCGTCAGATAGTCCGTTGCTACCACTATCCACCTGTTCCCGCAAGTAGACGTCGGGAAGGGGCCAAGCAGATCCATGCCTATCTGCTGGAATGGTTTCCATGGTGGCACGATTGGTTGCAGGAGGCCGGCTGGCCTTGTAGGCGGTGTTTTCCAACGTTGGGAATCTCAGCAGGTTTTCACGTAGCGTGCGACGTCTGCGTGCAGGGCCGGCCAGTAGTATTTTTCTTGAATTCTTCTGAGAGTTCGAGTGAATCCCAGATGCCCTGCTGTCGGCTCATCGTGAGACGCTTCTAAAATATCTTGCCTTAGCTTGACTGGCACGACGAGTACATATGCCGCTTTGTACGGCGTGAAGTTCTTTTTCACAAGCACATTGTCGCGCAGGCATAGCGATGAAAGTGCGCGTCTGAATGCCTTTGGCACTGAATCGGTCTTCCCTTCGAGATATTGAACCACACAGCGTAGATCAGGATCGGCACGTTGATCTTGTGCGAAGGTGTTAGAGCTTATGGACCCAAGGAAGGCATCGTCGTCATCGTCGCAGGTCGGGGCGGATTCCACAGGGGCTCTCGAAAGGCAGTCGGCGTCTGTATGCTTTCGGCCTTATACACGACGGTGACGTCGAACTCCTGCAGTCGCAGGCTCCAACGAGCCAGGCGACCTGACGGGTCTTTCAGGTTAGCGAGCCTGCACAGAGCGTGGTGGTCACTGACGACCTTGAAGTGCTTCCCGTAAAGATACGGCCGAAATTTTGTGACCGCCCAAACGACAGCGAGGCATTCCTTTTCGGTCGTCGAATAGTTCAATTCGGCTTTCGACAGTGATCTGCTCGCGTAGGCGATGGCTCGCTCCAGGCCGTTCTTCTTTTGAATCAACACAGCACCGAGTCCTATGCCGCTTGCATCCGTGTGGATCTCGGTGTCATCGCTCTCGTCGAAATGGCCGAGTACTGGCGGTGACGGCAAGCGTCGTTGAAGTTCGCGAAAAGCGTCTTCTTGGGGCTTCTTCCATGTGAACTGCGCGTCGGCTTTCGTAAGGCGAGTGAGAGGCTCTGCGATTCGAGAGGAATCTCGGACAAAACGCCTGTAATACGCACAGAGCCCCAAAAATCTATGGACAGCTTTCTTTTCACTAGGTATCGGGAAACTTACGATGGCTGCCGTCTTTTTGGGGTCCGGACGCACGCCTTCGCGATTAACTACGTGACCGAGGAACAGGAGCTCTTCGTAGGCGAAACGACATTTCTCTGGTTTCAGAGTGAGTCCCGACACCCTAATTGCCTCTAGCACGGTCTCCAGCCTAATAAGGTGCTCGTCGAAGGTGGATGCAAAAACGACTACGTCGTCGAGATATAGGAGGCATATCTGCCATTTCATCCCAGACAACACGGTGTCCATGACACGCTGAAATGTCGCCGGCGCTGAGCATAGTCCGAATGGCATGGCTTTAAATTCGTAAAGACCATCCGGCGTGATGAAGGCAGTCTTCTCACGGTCCCTCTCGTCGATCTCAATCTGCCAGTAGCCGCTCCGGAGGTCCATAGACGAAAAATACTTGGCACCGCACAGTCGATCTAACGTGTCGTCGATTATCGGAAGCGGGTAGACGTCCTTTTTTGTGACGCTGTTGAGACGCCTATAACGCAAAATCGTAGGGTACCGTCTTTCTTCTTTACAAGCACCACCGGTGAAGACCACGGGCTCTTGGACGGCTGAATGACATCGTCGCGAAGCATTTCTTCAACTTATGTCTTGATTGTTTCACGTTCTCGCGCTGAAACGCGGTGGGGACTTCGGCGGACGGGACGAGTCGATTCATCAGTTATAATACGATGCTGCGCTATGTGCGTTTGCCGGATCCTCTACGACTTAGAAAAACATTCGGAATATCGCAGAAGAAGGCGACGTAGCTTTTCTTGCTTTTGTTGAGGCAGGGCGGGGTTAATGTCGAAGTTCACCTCATCAGCCACCGTCGACGACGCCTCATGGGCCGACTCGGAGAGTGCTAATGCGTCGCTTATTTCGGCGAACTCTTCCAAGAAAGCGACCGTCGTACCCCTGTTGAGGCGCTTGTGTTCCGTGCTGAAATTGGTTATTAGCACAGCCGCTCTGCCTTCACGCAGGTGGACGACACCGCGTGCGACGCATATTTGGCGATCCAGAAGCAGCTGCAAGTTCGCTTCGACAATCGCATCGCCGCTTGAGGTCGCGTCTGTTTCGACGAGTGCCATGACGCCAGCATTTGGCGGGAGGCTCACTTGATCGTCTAGGATGATGAACGCGGCACGATGATAATGATTGCTTTGCATTCTTTCTGACCGTTTTGTCGTCAGTGTTATGGTTTTCGTCTGCAGGTCGATCACCGCACCGTTTTCGTTCAGGAAGTCCATCCCGAGGATTACGTCGCGAGAGCAGTGCTGTATAGGATGATGAAGTTCACAGGGTAGGTGTGACCGCGAACAGCCACTCGCGCAGTGCATCGTACCGTCGGGGTTATGAGGTGGCCTCCTGCTGTGCGTATTTGAGGACCTTGCCATGCGGTTTTGACTTTCTTGAGTTGTGACAAAAATCGTCCACTAACGACGGAGTAGTCGGCCCCGGTGTCGACGAGTGCAACCACAAGTCGACAGTTGTGGTGGCAAGGTAGTGTTGTGGCCTTCAGCCGCGTCATCGAATTTGTGGTGTCGGGTCGCGGCTTCGTGTTTTGTGGCGTCGCTGCGTCGGGTCGCGTCGTGTTGTCGGAATGCAACGAGGCGTCGGAATGCGTCGAGGCGGCGGAATGCATCGTGGTTGTAGGAGGGTTTTTCGGTCTTCGCTCGAGAGCGGCGTCACCTCCTCACGTCGCTGGCTTTAGTTTCCCCAACGAGGGCTCGGTGACCTCTCCCTCGCGTACCATTGGTGCGGCGAAGACGAACGGCGTGGGTAGGGTGACGGCGACCTGAAGCGACGTGGGGCGGCATCTTCGGTTGCTCGAAGACAGGCTTCAATTTCTCGAGGCCGTTGGCCAGGAAGAGGTCGTGGGGCGTCGATGTTGTACCCGCGGAGGCCCATCTGACGGTAGGGGCATTCTCGTAGGAGGTGACCGGCTTCACCACAGTGAAAACAAAGCGGTCGTCGATCTGGGGTTCTCCAGATGTCAGTCTTCCTCGTGGTGGTTTGCCGAAACGTGTTTGAGCGGACGGCCTGCTGCGGACGCGGCGGTGGCGGGTAGACTTGGCTGCGTTGAGGTGGCGCGTACGTTTCCCGTCGCCAGCTGGTCGGCCTCGCTTGGTTTTGCAGAGCGGCGGCGTAAGTTGAAACGCGTGGCTCCTGGCAAGGTGGCGATATGGTTGGCGCCATTTCGGCAGGATCGAGTGTGCCCAGCGCTTGTTGTACCTCGTCCCTTACAACATCGGCGAGCGAGGATATTTGTGGTTGCGCACCCGGTAGCAACTTGCGCAGCTCGTCGCGCACGATGGCACGGATGGTATCTCGAAGGGCCACTGCGGAGGTACTTCGGGAGTCGTCGCAGTCTGACGGAGGAGCGCGTAAGTTGCGGTCGTATTGCTTTGCGCTAAGCTCGAGCGTCTTCTCGATAGTGCCCGCTTCGCTAATCCATTCGGCGACGGTTCTCGGCGGGTTGCGAATGAGAGCGACGAAAAGTTGCTCCTTGATGGCCCTCATAAGGTACTGAAGCTTCTTGTCTTCAGTCATGTTGGCGTCCGCGCGGCGGAAGAGCTTTTGTATTTCTTCCGCAAAGACGGTTACGGACTCGTTTGGATGCTGCTGGCGAGTTTGAAGCAAGGTCTCAGCTCGTTCTTTGCGCAGAATACTTTCGAAAGTTGCAGATAAGTGCCTCTTAAAAGCCTCCCACGTTGTCAGGGACAGCTCCTGGTTCTCGTACCAGGTTCTAGCAGAGTCTTAGAGAGAGAAGAAGACGTTCCGAAGTTTGTCTTCGTCAGACCACTTGTTGAAGGTTGCCACTCGTTCGTAACGTTCCAGCCAGTCTTGTACATCTTCGCAAGTGGAGCCGCTAAAAAGCGGAAATACTCGCGGCTGCTGGACGACGAGCGGCGCAGGTGTAGTGGCGGCTTGCATTGGTGACGTCGAGCGGTGGTTCACACGGCGACCAGGGGCTGGTAGTGGTCTCAATTCAGCCGGCAGTCCTTAAAGTCGGCGGCTGCTCCGGGTTTCTTCCTTCTTGTCTTCTCTGGAGCTGTCTTCCGCGTCGCCAGCTCCAGATGCACTTGGGCTGGTGTCCCGGCTTTGAGGGGGTGTCCGGAGCATAAGCACCTCCACCAAAATGTCACGTAGCTGACGGTGAGCTGCCTGGCACGCAGGCAGACAGGAAGGGACACTGCGTCGGCGTTAGACGTAAAGAGAGTTTAATGGGCGAACTTGTGCCCGAAATCAAGTGAACAACGCGGTGACGGCGAAAGCAGCAAGCGCGTCTGGGGCATTCGTCGGACTGAGCCAGCGCAGGCGGTGGTCCTGTATTTATACGTTTCGCGTGCATGATCGAAACGCGTCAAGCGACGCCGCCTGCGCCGCAGCGACGCCGGTCGCGTCGCTAGAAGCCAAAATAAACGCACGTGGCAATACGCTACCCTAGAGTACGCAACAAACTGGTGGCAGCGGTGGGATACGGAACCATGGTGACCCCAACTTGGACGACAACTACGAGATCGTAGCCTCTTCGTCCTGGTGACAACGTTCGGAAGGAAGGCGTCTGGATTCATGACTGCATATGGTGAGTCCACGGCTTTTCTTCACTAAGATATCACTTGGCTTTACGTATTTCTTGGAAAGTACATTGCAGTGATTTTTTCTTTAACCGTTGGCGGAAGTTTGAGTATGTCAAGGTTGTATAGAGTGAAGAGTTAGCCGCACTAAGGGCAGCCATGAACTTGAAGGCACTTAAGAAGCCGGAATTGTTGAGCTTGGCCAAAGAGTTATTGGGCCTCCAAATTGCCGAATCAAAGAGAAAGCCGGAGATAATTGAGGCGATCGAAGCGACCGGGGCAGACGACGAGGAACTGACGGAATGCCTAGAGAGCATCGCAGAGAAAGAGGAGGAGCATAAGCGCCTAGAGAAAGAGGAAAAAGAAGAGCGTAAGCGCCTAGAGGAAAAAGAAGAGCGCGAGCGCGCCGCACGTAAGGCCAAAGAAGAGCGCGACCGTGTTGCACGCGACGCACTCGAAATGAAGCGCCTACAGATTGAGCTTCTGAAAGCCCAAAAAGTGAAAGACCTAGCACAGAGGCACGTGAAAGCGAGCGCAGAATGACAGACTTGATGGCACCCTACGCAGTAGGAGGGGACATAGGTCCTTTTCTGGTATAGTTTGAGCGCACGTGTGACAAGGCAAAATTCGCGAGAAACACGTGGCCGCAACGCTTACTTACGTTGCTGCATCGTGAGGTAGCTGATAATATCACCCGCATGAGGAAGAAGAAGCAGAGGACCTCGATGAAGTCAAAGCAAATCTGCTTAAAAAGTACAGATTATCAGCGGAAACATTTAGGCGAAAGTTCAGGGAAGTCGAGAAGACCAAAAGTGAGTCATATTCAGATTTTGCATACACTTTGGAGGTAACCTGAAGGAATGGCTCAGAGAAGAGGGTGCACTTGGCGAAGCCGAAAAGACAATGCAGTGCGTTGCTTTAGAACAGTTCTATCGCCGGCTGCCAGTAAACATCAAGCATTGGGTTCAGGATAGGCCAGGTGTAGACACTGTTACGAGAGCGGCAGATCTCGCTGAGGAGTACGTAACTCGCCGTACGGACGAAGGCAATGAAGCTCCTAAGAAGGAGATGAATAAATACAGAACCGACAAGCCAAAGCGATGGTCAAAGTCGAGTCGGTATAAAATAATGGATAGGTCAGATTCGGTGAAAACTAGTGACGGGGAAAGCGAGGGAGAAAAGGAACCACCCGAACGGAGTGCAGAAAGGCAGAAGGAAAAAACTTTCGAGGCCAAGAAACCAGTAGTTTGCTGCAACTACCAGCAAACGGGGCATATCTCCGTGGGGTGCAGAAATCACAACTAGTATTAATGTCACTAAGTAGTAACGTAGAAAATCTGAACTTGCTAGAGCCATACACTCGAGACGTCGTGTAAACGGCAAACCGTGTAGAGTGCTTCGCGACTCGGCAGCCACAATGGACGTAGTGCATCCGTCGTACGTAGAGGAAGATTAAATCACAGGAGAATGTGCTTCGATAAGGCAAGCCGTAGAGGCCTCCAGTGTTTGTCTCCCTGTGGCCAAGATTCGTATCGAAGGCCCTCTTGAAGTACTAGACACTGAAGCTGCCGTCTCGGCACATCTCCCGCCTCAGTATCTGTATTTGTTTTCTAACAAATCAGATGATTTGCTACGACGTAAGGGAATCGGGTTTAGTGAGGGAACAGTGCAAGCCCTAACTCGTTCCAAGGCAAGGGAGCTCGAGGCCAAGGCAGTGTATGCATATCCAGTGGTGGAGGAAACCGGTTTGACGGAGGATTCGTCAACCATCACCAAACAGGACAGCCCTATAGGGGATAATGAGGAAAGTACACCAGCTAATAAAGAGGTCAGGAAAGCAGCAGAGCTTGAAATGTCTCGCGAGGCAGAATGCAGAAAGTTATTAAACGTAAGCTCTGCCACAATGATCGCTGAGCAGGAAATGTGTAAGGCAGAAAGCAATGCTGAGCATTACTATGACAGGACGGCTAGCACGCGACGCTTTGAAGTTGGGGAAAAGGTAATGATCCTGAAATCCTCGTTGCTTAACCAACTTGAGGAGATGCCTGTCGACTTTCCAGAGTTAACAGCAGTGACAGAGGCAAAAGACATTCACGAGACCATTGAGAAGTTAGTAGAACAGGCGGAGTTGAATCCCAATCAAAGGGCCGAACTGAGGGAACTCGTGTTTGAATTTAAAGACGTATTTTCAGACACACCGGGCAGGACCACTGCGATTGTTCGCGAGATCGAGTTAACCTCATCGGACCCAGTTCGTTCGAAAGCTTATCGCGTTTCGCCTCGTCAACGTGAAGTCATGACCGCTGAAATAAACAAGATGTTAGAGCTAGGTGTAATCGAGCCAGGAGAGAGTGATTATACCTCGCCTGTTATCTTGGTTGAGGTCCCAGGAAAAGAGCCGCGACCATGTATCGACTACCGCAGGCTCAATTTAATCACGAAGGACCAGACTTATCCTATACCGCATATCGAGGAAAACTTGCGAAAGTGAGCAGTGCTAATTTAATCTCTACGCTCGATTTAGTCAGAGGGTATTGGCAGGTACCGTCGACCGAGAGGGCAAGCAGGCTTGCGGCGTTTATTTCCCCGATGGGAACCTTTCGTCCGAAAGTCCTGAGCTTTGGATTGAAGAATGCGCCGTATTGCTTCTCTACCCTCATGGACCAGCTGCTACGAGGAATGGAAGACTTTGCACTTGCGTATCTCGATGACATAGCAATCTTTTCTCCATCATGGGCCGACCATAGGCAACACCGGCGAACCGTGCTGTGTCGTCTACGAGAGGCCAACTTAAAGGGCCCCTGAAACGATTCGGACAAATTTTGTAGACGCGTAGGGTACAGCTTAAGTGGAACATCCGCACCGCAATTTAAGTGAAGCGTTACGTATTAATGGAGCTACAAGCGATTAGAAGTTACCCTCCTCCCTAGCCATGCTTTTGCTCCTCAACTCGTTCGCCGAGCGGTCGGGGCTAAGCTCCGCCTTCAGTGGTTCTGCGTCACGATGCGACGTCACATCGTCGATTTCCGGTTGTTTTGGAGCCCATCCCCACCCGCGCGAAACCTCTCTGCTAGCAGCTTGGCCGTCGAGCCCAAGCGAGAGCTATCAAAGGAGCGTGCGTTGTGAGCATTCTGTCGTAGCGCCGAACGTGTCTAGTATTCGGGTAACCACAGGCAAGCTGGTCATTTCGGCAAATGACTGAAGGCATAAACTCAAGCTGATGAAGGAACTTTAGCGTAGACGTACGTGAGCGGCCTGATCGGTCTGCACGGTCCGGCCACTTGACGGCGCAGCGCTTAACCAGCCAAATAAAGCGCTAACAAAGTGAAAAACATTTTAAACATTTATAAAAACAACGTGTTGATGATTACAGTCCTGCGAAAAATCCACACCAGCAGCAAAGAAGAATACACTTCGTTACTACTACTGTGTGTGGTTGAGCTCTGTGCCACCAGGTGGCTGCACCATGCAGACCATTCACATTTGCGCTGCTTCTCATCGCATGACTCATCGCGTTACAGCACAGTAAAACCGCCAGACCCTGTCCCATTGCGCTTGCGCTTGCCCTAATACCGGACTCGTGAAAGCCATTGCGTTAGTAATCTACTACTGTGTGTGGTTGAGCTCTGTGCCACCAGGTGGCTGCACCATGCAGACCATTCACATTTGCGCTGCGTTAGTAATCTACTACTGTGTGTGGTTGAGCTCTGTGCCACCAGGTGGCTGCACCATGCAGACCATTCACATTTGCGCTGCTTCTCATCGCATGACTCATCGCGTTACAGCACAGTAAAACCGCCAGACCCTGTCCCATTGCGCTTGCGCTTGCCCTAATACCGGACTCGTGAAAGCCATTGCGTTAGTAATCTTCCGGTGTAAAGTGACGACCACAAACGCGCAAATCCCGGCGCCGATCGGATAGCGGCAGTCCGATGCGCAGCAGCCAGCTCGCTCGTATGCTGCCTTGCAGAGGGACACGATGTCGCAGCTTGACATATTGCCAGTCGCTACGTTTGCAGTCCACAAGGCAACAAAGTCGAATCATAGTGCTCGCGAAAAGACGGAGACCGACTCTGACCGCGGAGCTCTCTTCAAAATGGAGTACGTTGTAACACAAGCAGACGACACTTGCTGTGTGCCGGAAGTGCTTAAGTGTACTGAAAAATTGTTCTTGTGCATTCTCTTTATGTTACTTTCTTTTTATAAAAACAAATGAACTAACATTACAACAATTACGAAGATCATTTGTTTACCATGAAGTTGGAAAAATTATCGATCACGCGCTCTGGTCAGCCAATCGTATAGCTCACCTCATTGACGTCATATGGGTGATTTCCGTCATATGGGTAGGGGAGGCTTAAAATTCCGCCGAGCAGTGTGCTGCGATCGGCAGCGATGTGCATATCTAAAACCTTATAATAAATTACACGCTTTACGCGGAGCACTTAGATGTGTCAATTAATGATCAGAAGGACCTACTCTAACGACTCAGTACGTTTGTAGAAAACCGTCAAAATCGTTTCAGGGTCCCTTTAACTGTTAAGGCTCCCAAATGCCAATTAGGGCGCGCGGAGGTAGCTTATCTAGGTCATGTAATAGGGCAAGGCCATCGTCGGCCTTCCGAGGTTAAACTGACCGCAATAGACACCTTCCCGCAACCACGCACAAAGCGGGACATCAGATCATTCTTTGGCTTAGCGGGTTATTACCAAAGATATATCCCGCGGTATTCCGAGACTGCGAGTCCTTTAACGGAGGCTCTCAGAAAAACATAACCACAAACGGTAAAGTGGGATGACGCAAAAGAAAAGGCTTTTAGTATGCTGAAGAAAGCATTAACGAGCCAGCCATTGTTTAACGCACCCGACTACTCTAAGCCATTCATTCTTCAGTGTGATGCCAGTGACAGGGGTTTGGGGGTGGTCCTCTGTCAAAAAAGAGATGACGAGAACGAACACCCTGTACAGTACGCCAGTAGAAAGTTTTCAGTTCGTGAGGAAGCATACAGTGCATCAGAAAAAGAATGCGCCTGCGTAGTATGGGCGGTGCAAAAGCTAGCTTGCTATATCGCTGGTTCAAGGTTCACCATAGAGACTGACCACGGTCCCCTCACATGGCTGCAGTCCATGTCTACGAAAAACGGTTGTCTTTTGCGCTGGAGCTTGGCTCTTCAACAGTACACCTTCGATATTCGCTACAAGAAGGGTAGGTAAGCTTAACGGCAATGCCGACGGTTTGAGTCGTTGCTCCTGGAGTAACGAAAGCCTCATGCTGATCCGGGTTTCCGTGGCATTTTTACGTTCGTTCATCCGTTTTTCCGAATTCATATGTTTTTCCGAAGTGAAGCCGATTGCTAGCTGATTTTAATAACCACGTCTTAACGCTTTCAAGAAATGGCTGGTTTTAGTGTCCAGGGGGGGGGGGGGGACGCGCGTAGGGAATGGGAAAGGTGTAGCAAATTTTCTCTTTTTTTTAAAGCCGGGTGTGTCTCGGGGGAGGGTGGCCTTGTGCTCGCTGCTTTGTGGTTGTGGGTCCGGCACAGTTCTAGGGTGATTGCTTGCCCACGCAGGAGACGAAAAGTTGCGAGACCTGCTTGCAAGACCAATTTCATTGGACCGGACCAGGAAGAAAAGTCACAAGAGCGCCACGAGGACTGATGACCACTTCCAGGAATCTACCTGCCATGAAATAAGGGTTCGTCACCTCTAAGGAGAATTCTGCTACCGAAACGCCGATCCCTCGTACAGCGGCTGCTGGCCCCTACACGTCGGGATCTTCCTCCCCCGCCGGAGATGATGTTAGGGCTGGCGTTTGACAACACGTGTTGAAAGGAATTTCAACCGACCATCTCACCCTGCCTCGTCGATATGAGGCGTGACTTCGCCTGCTATTGAGGGCGTCCTGATCCACGTGCAGAAAGAACTTCCTCTCACCGAACCGTTTACCTGCAGGCCTCGTCGAAATGAAGCGTGACTTTCTAATTCGCCATGACCGTTTCGAGTGTGCCTGTCTGCCCGAAGCAGTGTACAGCCTCTTTTTTGTGTGCGTGCATGTGTGTGTGTGTGTGTGTGTGTGTGTGTGTGTGTGTGTCTGTGTGTGTGTGTGTGTGTGTGTGTGTGTGTGTGTGTGTGTGTGTGTGTGTGTGTGTGTGTGTGTGTGTGTGTGTGTGTGTGTGTGTGTGTGTGTGTGTGTGTGTGTGTGTTGCTACGAACGGGTGGATGTCTGATTTTCCCTTTATTCATTATCAGCACTCTACACCTAAAGCTTTCGTGGGCCTCCAAAGAAAGCATGTTCTGTGCAGGGGTGAAATTTCGACAACCGTATACGGCTGGCCTCTTCCTGCATCTCTTTCCGCGCTAAATGTTCGAAACGCCCATGAAGTCGAATGGCGGGGCATTTGAATATATAGCTCCAAAGGCAGGCCAACAAAACAAATTTTGCGCCTTTGAAAACAAAATGACGTCACTTCTGTTTTTAAGGGATCTGGCGCCACATTATTTTTTATTTCGCAGGACATGTTCCCTCCACATACAGATGGCGCTAAGCCCCATGAACCATCGATGAACTGCCATGTTTTGAACGTATGGGCTCCTATGGAAGCTTCTCTATCATGTGTGTGACGTGGACCATTGCTCTTGCTGCATAGAGGTGTGCGCCGTGTCGATTTCGACCGGCGGCGGCATGGAAACCGGAACCCCGAATTTATAAAGCCGTTTCGCTACATCCTTCTTTGCTAAACTAGTTGAAATTCTGGCCTTTTCATACTGAATGCTGAAAGGACCAAATACAGAGGTGTTGAAAGTGAGAGAAATACAAAACGTTTGGTAAGTCTTTTGCTCTTCAGCCGACATATTTATTAAAAAAAAAAGATTGGGCGCATATCTTAAAGCGTCTATGACGAGTGTGCTTATATATTCCTTCCTGCACGAATGTGCAGAGCCTTGCTGTTGCGCCATAGTCGCAATTGTTTTCTTTTTTGCGCTGCCTCGGTTTATATGAAATATGTTTCCATTGAGCAAAGAGTCAGTGCATTCGTCTAGAATTGTTAAACCAGCACCGACGCGCGTGACACTCTCTAGATATGTTAACTTTACCTCCACTTGTTCTAAATGAGATTGTGCTTGTACAAAATGCTTTACGTAAAAACAAAAACAGACCTCTTCTATGACCAACTCTTGCTGTGTTCAGCCCCTAAGCTGCCAACCAATCAGCAGACACAATAGCGCACATTCCCGAGTGGACAATAAGTGAAATCACTTGTTCTTAATATTAATCATCCTTTAATAATGTAACTTTTCTTATAACGTCCTTTTTTCGTGAATAAAAAAAGAATCAAAACACCTTTTTTTTTCTGCACCAAGTGAACATTCTTTTTTCAACTGAGATATGTTATAATGCTGTAGAAAAGAAATTTCCTCAATTCGTCAACTCGTCATAACAATGTTGAATGAACGAAGGGTGGATTAGTAGAAATGCAGGCCTTGCTCGGATGCACAATTATTTTCGAAAAACAAGTTCTTTTTACATTATGCAAAAAAGAAGTGAGGCGTGCAGACAGGACCCAAGAGTAGAGAAGTGGATAACACAACTTCTCTACTCTTGTGTCCTGTCTGCACGCCTCACTTCTTTTTTTCATAATGAATCCTTACCAACTAGCTCAGCTTTCTGTCGTTCTAAGCTTCTTTTTAACCTGCACGTCCAAACTGTTTTATACTTCAGTGTGGCTATTGGTGTCAATTGCATTCAAGCTTATATATGAATGCCAAAAAGAAGCAGAGCCATGCAGCAGAGACGTAAAATTATTTTTTTTTTCGTGTGGAAATGCAGAAAAACTCTTTCGAATGCAACGGCCGTAGAAATGCGAAAACTTCCAACCGGCATCTTAAACACATAGACGCATGAAATTTCTATCCTGCTACAAATTGCATCTACCGCGTTGATGCCGCTATCAGCCTTATCGCCGATTCTACCCATGTCTACAGTGCCAACGACCCTCAAGCCTAATTCCGACGTTCCGAGGCCACTGTTTCTTCTCGTTGCGACATATTGCGCTTTTGAAGGAGAAGTTTCGGAATCCCACGTTGCGCTGACTTGTGAAGACACGCATGCGCAGACACATGGAGAACAGGGTTACTTTTGTTTGTATTGTGTTGTTCATTGCTCCCCTGCTTGACATGATTCTGTGCTTGAGACAGGCAAAAGAATAAAAAAAAGACAACACAAAATCTCAAACGAAGCTGGAAATCTTTATTCCTATTTAAACGACGGGCCGATCTCGCGGACAAGAATCATCGGCGGCGGCGGCGGCGCCGCAGCGAGAACAGTCGGTGGCGACGCACGGACGTCTGGTCGCACACCTCTACTCTTACAAGGGACGATAGCGAAAGGCTACGAGTAAGGCTCCATGTGGCGCTCCTTTGGGTGTTGTCGCCGCCGACACTGGTGGCACGGCTTCCCCGCTCACAAAGGGCCGCTCTCGTCGCCGGTGGAACGAAAGCGTATGAAAAGCGTAGTGCCGCGCAACACGGGCTTTGCGGCGACAATGGATACTATATGGCGCGAGAGTAGCGCGCGTCGTCTGTATGGAAACAAAGCGCTGAATGAGCGGAGGTCTGTCTGCGGCGGCTGCTGTGAATCGCATCCGCGCGTCAGCCACGCGCTACCTCTCGCGATCTCGCGATAAGCGAGGCAGGTCTAGTCGACGAGCCAGATATTGCTCCGTTTGGAACGTGCCGCGCGAGACAGGTTGGCTGCGCCAGTCAGTATATCGCGAAATGAAAACACGTATAGAGTTGAGCTCAAATTTCGCATTAGGAAGTCTCGTATTCGTCGGTGAATTTTTTCTGCGCCTAACAATATGAGCAAAATTTGTGGTAAGATTGATAGGAAGTTGGCACAGGTTGCTTCCACATTTAACAATTCAGGCTGCGCTGCCAAGCAAGCGTCTCCGTTTGTCTTGTAGAATGGGAGTTGTTTACCAGCTTCCTTTTTACTGCGATCAAGTCTATATCGGTCACACCGGTCGCTGCCTGATTATTAGATTGTCGAGCATAGGCACTCGCTAGTAGGTAATGTGCACTCACATGTCGCGCTGCATTGCTTTGAACATGGGTGTTCTCCACTCTTTACAGATATCACAATTCTTTCGGCACATAGAAATCAGAATACGAGGGAGATTACTGACACCTACCATATCAGGAAAAAAGGAATGCGTTGCACAAGCATGCTTCAGTAACTTTGCATCACAGTGAATTTGCATTTTTAAACCGTTTCATGGTGTAGCACTAGATTACAGGGTTTTGCAGGGTTGTGCCTGTGCACTGATGACAACGCCATCGATGGGCGAGGACGTGGGTATAGGTGGTATAGCACTTAAGTATGTGTGTATTAAGTCGTTAAGTATTCTTCATCATCATCAGCCTGGTTACGCCCAATGCAGGACAAAGGCCTCTCCCACACTTCTCCAACAACTCCGGTCATGTACAGATTGTGGCCACGTCGTCCCTGCAAACTTCTTAATCTCATCCGCACACCTAACTTTCTGCCGCCCCCTGCTACGCTTCCCTTCCCTTGGAATCCATTCCGTAACCCTTAATGACCATCGGTTATCCTCCCCCCTCATTACATGTCCTGTCCATGCCCATTTCTTTTTCTTGATTTCAACTAAGATGTCATTAACTCGCGTTTGTTCCTTCACTCAATCTGCTCTTTTCTTATCGCTTAACGTTACACCCATCATTCTTCTTTCCATAGCTCGTTGCGTCGTCCTCAATTTAAGTAGAACCCTTTTCGTAAGCCTCCAGGTTTCTGCCCCGAGGTGAGTACTTAAGTATTAGATATACTTAATACTTAACCATGTGTGTGCTTTCTAATAAAGTTAGTTGTGAGTTCGGCGCTGTCCAGTGTCTTTCCTGCCTGTTGTCTTAGTTGTCTTGCACTGCCTCTTCAGGATGTTCAACCAGTACCAACTTGCCCAAATATCTATTCTTCTGGTCCTATCTCTCCTCGTCTTTACCTCGTGCTAATATTACCATGAGAAAAATGAGTAGAGGGGGGGAAACGCGAGCCGAGAGCATCAACCTTCAAAGCCATAGGTATAAAAATGTGCAGATCCCACGCACTGTGGGAATCGATGTAAGCGAAGCTTTGTCTGCTGTTTGCGTTCATTGACGTTATGTGGTGGCAATATATTGACGGCATGCGACAGTCGTGACGGGATGTGAAATGTTACCTTGCCTGCTCCGCCCGACGCTTTATGCGAGCCTTTCTCTCGTCTGCAGGCTCCGGCGCCATTCTGTGTTGTAGCGTTGTAGCTCACAAAATTGCCTCCTCTCTCTCTCTCTCTCTATTCTCTCGCTACTATTCTCTCCACCTCCTCGCTTTACTATCATTGCTGTTGCGGGTGAGCACAGAGACAAGCGCGGCAGCTCCTGCATAGTATTTGTGAGGGGTCATGCCTAGTTTTGCGTCCAGAGGCGTTGTGCAGATGCGACGCGGCAACTACGTCTTGACGTGGCCGGCGTTAGCGGCGTGCCGGACAGCAGCAGCGGCAATGGAAAAGTCGAAGGAAGAGGCAAAGAAAGCTTCGCTTTAAAATACCTCATGCGAAGCCAACCAAGGCAAGTTGACACACAAAGGACCCTATGCGTAAACTGCATAAACCCCATTTGCTGATTACGGCCTCAGCTTATTGACTATGAGATCTATTCATTAGAAATGGTGTTGGCATCTGCACAGGGCGTGCTGCACAGTCATAGGCTACCCAAGCACCGCGAGCGGCGCCACTGCTCCTGACGGGTAGCGCCATCTGTGGCAGAAAAAGTCGCAACTGGGAATATCCACTGCGCATTTCTGCTGCGCCGCGCTGCAGCCGCTCGCTTTTTTGTGCACGTGCAGGGCCCTCTCGTCGCTTTGCACGTGCGGCGCGTCACAATGTATCGCCTTCAGTGCGGCTTCAAAAAGATCGGCCAGCTATTTTTAGGAAAGCCAACTTGTAAAAAGGAGAAAAAGCTCGTCAGTCACGTAAACTCTGTGGAGCAGACAATCAACGGCAACGATGCACAGCTCAATGCAAAATGTATTTCATATCGTGTACGGCGTGTACCTCGAGGTGAGGGTCATTCTGTCATATGCTAAAAAATATTGATTGTCTATACACACTGCGAAATGAAGCCGCGCACTCTCGATGTTTTTTCGTTGTCGAATATGAAGCGTATGCTTTAGTTGTTTTGATATGGCAGCCTTACAGTTGTTGTCGTCTACTGTCGGAGTCGAACGTTTGCGGCGTGCGAAAAAAAAAATTGTACGGCCATGGCATCCCAATGAAAAGCCTGGGAAGATACAACACTTGTGCTTCGTCCGTTGGAGGATCACCCACTGACTTGGTGGCGAGGCAGCTGAAATTTAAGCACTGCGAAGCTAGTTGAACTGCTCACCTCGTTGATTTCGGCGGTTGCGTCATGCCTGCACTCGAGTTTTGTGAAAGTATCGGCTTTACAGGCGCATAAAACCTGCTGCGCGAACGCAGTTCAGTGTGAGTGATGCAGAATTAAAGGCGCGATATGGTATCGTGCGCGTTATGCGCTCGCGTAATTAGCGCGCTAGTGAACGCACACTCGAAACACTGTGCTGAATGTTTATTAGTAAACGTAAGCATATTATGTTGCCTTTATTTTCGCTTTATAGGGCAGCCTGGAGTATTGTGGCAGAGGTGCAAACTTGGAGTTAGTTTTGGAAATGCGCACCATGCCATGTTGCTGAATATTTGTAGAGGCAACTTTGGAAGGCAGCTGCATTTGAAAAGTAGTGGCAAATGGCTTCACTGTCTCGCCCTTATTTTCATTCTTTCATAGCTGCAGTGGTCGTGTCATGAAAAGAGGAATTCTTGCTTTCGAGAAGGAGATGCACCTGCAAAGCTGGCATCACGGCTCAGTGCAAGCACGCAGCTGCGGTGTGCATTTACGTCAACAATAAAGAAGTAAATTCATGCATCAGCCAGCCCCAGAAATGGGGCAAGCCAAGCGGGAAGCCAAAGAGACGCCTAGAACAAGATGTCTCGGACCTATTCCCAAATGAGTTATAAAAACATTCATGCTGTAGAATGCACTGCTTCAGTGAAGTAACTGTGCCAGTACTGAAGGTACGAGAATTAGGGGCTCGTTACGGCACACCCGCCCACGACACAGCAGTACTTCGGACCGCGCTTTCGCTTCGGTGGGGCCGCTTTTGCCATTGTGGAAAGTCAACTTCGCGCAAGAAGCCTTTTGACAACGTTCCCAGCTGGCGGCGCGACGCGCCAGTGCCCCGGCTCGACTGAATAGCGCGGGCGCGCACGTGCAGTGGCCGCCTGCAAACTGGTTGCGCCTGGCGGCGCGGGCGCCGTCTATCCCCAGTTTTGCACTGCTCGCTCGCTGGGGCAGCAGTGCGCGCTGTCGTCGCGCGCCCAAACTTGAGCTTGGGTTCCCTATAATGCTGTCCGTGCTTCGCTAACAAATGTTAGTGTTGCCGTAGACGGTTACTAGCACAACGACCTTTCTGACCAAAACAGGAAGGACCAGAGACCTCCTAATCGGCACCGGTCTTGCACGCATGCGTGCCATGTGCGGCCAGGCGGAAACCAGCACTTTATCAAGCGAATTTAATTGAATAATCCAGCTGGTCCGCCACTCACAGTTAGCTGTCCCATTGACTGCTCAGACAGTGCCTTGTCAAACTCCTTGCTGCTTTCCGAGTAAGCGGAGTACTCTTGAAGCGGTGTCAACAGGATGGTGTCCTTTTCCCGCGCGGCGCAAGGAGAGCCCCATTCCTGCAAGAAAGGCAATGAACGATAACCTATCGCCTGACGGCAAAATGACTGTGAGTAGAAGCAATTCCTTCACGCTATGGTGCGCCTACATACAGAGCTGGTAAAGCAGATCGTGCGTGTATCATTACTCTATTTATGTGCTTTGTAATCTGGAAGCGCGCAAAAAGACATAGGAAAGACAGACAACTGCACAAGCGCTCACTAGCGACAGACTTATTTTGGGAAAAAAAGAAACATACCGATGATGAATGAATCAATGTAGCGACACAGGGTATATATTCCTGTAGGTAAAATGACTTTTGTATAAGACGTGTAATACAGCGGGATTCTACCTCCACACTTCGGGTGGATGGATTTGTGGCAGCTATGAGCGTATCCTTCTAGCAGGGCGGTGGGTTGCGCCAACTACCTAGCTCATTTTCCTGTTTTACCTAATGTCTTATCTATATTTTATTGCGATAGGAATTACATGCTCTCTTCAGGAGCATGGTTACCACCGGCGTCGCCGTGGTGTTTCGGATAAAGCCCAAGGGCGATAACATCGTCAACGCGCGCCGCATGCTGTAGGTGCGAGTGAAAGCGAGCAAGGGGAGCGGGCGATCGCGGCTGAATCTCGCACGCGCAAGGGAACAAAGCGGGGAGGAAACGCGCCGTCTTCCGTCGCGTGAAAGACCCCGGGGGAGGGGGCGGCGTCGTACTCCGGCAGCAACTACGGATTGCGCGACCGCGCCCGGAGGAGTGCCGACGATCGCGGCTTAATCTCACGTGTGCAAGGAAGGAAAGCGGGGAGGAAACGCGCCGTCTTCAATCGCGCGCATGACACCGGAGGAGGGGAGGGAGGGGAGGCGGCATTGTACTCCGGCAGCAACTGCGCATTGCGCGACCGCGCGCGCCCTATCTTGAAAGCAATCTGCATCGGCGGCTGAGTCTAGGTGCGACGGCGGCTCGTACTTTTGTGCTTGCTGCGTTCTCGCTGCTCAGTTTGCGTTGAAGCGATACACAACACGAAGGTCACTTTGTTCGCTTCTGCTGCCGCACTTCCTCACGCTAGCGTTTTGACAGCGGGTGTCCGCGGTCATCGAGTGTGATATGTTAAGTTTCGCCTGTCTGGCCTGACACCATGCTTGCTAATTTAGATACTAAGCGAATATTTGCGAGTTTATACGGCCGATAAAACTATCCTTACTTCGTATAGCTGTCTATGCATTTGCTGTCGTAATCGATGGTTCGCCTTTCGGGCGAAACTGTGGCTTTCTTTAATAGACAAAAGTTTCCTCGCATCAAACCTAGCGAATCATTATTGGGAAGTTTATTTTTAACACCACTATTACTTGCGGTTTCCTTACTTTTCTGCCACCAAACCTCCAATCGCCTTTTACTAATCTTTGTTGAGGACATGTTTGGTTTCTCCCTGCTATCCCGGAATCCAAGAGTTTCCCGGAGGCCAGCGGAGCCTAATCCGAGAGCTGGGTGAATATCTTAACATTATAATGAAACGTGTTCCATTGTTTCCCTGGCTTTACTGCAGCAAGCACATGCTTCTTCTTTTTTGGTGCACCTCGCTTTATAACTGCGTGTTCCTAAGGCATCTTGATGTCGCTTCGGAAAAAAAAAAAAAACAATCTGTCAGTCGAAGCACTGCGTACAGATGGTTAACCAGCCAAGCTGAAATGCACGGCCCCGGCGTTTATCCTGATGGTTCATTAAAGTCTTTCTCAATGATTGGTTACGTCTTCGCGTTTCTTTATTTATTACCTGTTAATTAGTTTATTCGATAATACCTAATTAATTGATCATCTAATTAATGGCGACGACGGAAGCGGGTGCAGTGGCACGAGCGCGTTCACGCGGTAGCGCCGGGGAGTGGGGAAGGGTAATGAAGCCGTGGAACAAAAAGCCGACGCTGAAGCCAACGCTGATGATGATAGTTTTGCGTCTACATACCGACGCGATCCTGGGAGAACTAGCCCTTGGCAGCTTCGCTGTAGAAACTTCCTTTTAGGCCACCATAAATTCTGTCTTTCCTTATTTCGTTTTTACCTCTTAGGTAGCTAACCATAGCCGGTTTCTTTTCCATTGCCGCCACCCAGGAGTATCAACCTCTCTAACCTTGCGTTTAATTTTCATTGTTGCCACTTTACGCGAAGCATACTAGCCGCACAACCACGCTCTTCCTTGCTGCGCCGCGCGCGGCCGCGTAGCTACCATATGACGTCATAACAACTGCGCAACCTCGTGCGCTCGCTTGCGGCCGCGTAGCTACATAGCCGGGTCTCAGCTCGTGCGCTCGCCTGCATGAGTTGTTTTTTCGTCTAGCCGAACCAAATATAGCCAAGCAACAGCAGTTCACCAGGCTATACAGTGGTTCAACAACTAAAATAAAGGCTAGTATGCTTCGCATCCTGGCCTTAACCTTAGCTAAGCCACAGCCATTTTTTTCTCACTATACCGGCTGCATACCTGCTGGTAAGCTTCCTAGTCTCTTTCCTGATGATGATGATGATTTATTGCCATCCCCTTTGAAACGGGTCGCTCACAGGTAGTCACGTAGCCTGCTTGAGTTACTCAGGTATGTTATACATGCTTTTTATTCTAGCATTTTTGTATACATCTCCTTAATCTGTTTCCTCTTCCTAAAAACTTCTCAATCTACCTGGTACCGCTATCTACACCTCTAAGGGATCCGGTTGCACCAGCCAGTCTCTTCCCTGCTTCTTTTCCACCAATACTCTAAACGTCCTTTGCTTATGTCGACTGCTGACCAGTTGATGCTTCGGTCCCCTTTAAATCCAAGTGCTTCTGGAAGGTGTACGTTACCTATGGGTCTCACTGGGTGAATCTCTTCGCATTTGATTAGGATGTGCTGACTGGTCTCTGGATTTTAGCTGCAGCATACACATGCCTCATCTTGTTGCCACCATTCCACTATCAGCGCCACCTCGGGGCAGCGCTTGCCGTGTTGCAGTTTTACGCGTTAGGTGTTTGATAATCCGTCAACGAAATCGGTGAGATTACGTTTGCGGCGGAGGAGGAAGGCGCCTGGAGGCAACGTTACTAGTCTAGTAACGTTGCCTGGACAACGTTACTAGACTAGCTTCAGTTGTAAAACTCTCCGCCCGCGCGCTTACAGCCGGTGTCGCCACTTCTGTGACAGCCGCCAGATGGCAACGCCGTTCCATCGGGCTCCACTGCAGACGCCTCGCCGCAGCCGTCAGCCCGTGCGGACGGGCAGTTTGCGCGTGTTTCACGCTCGCTGGCGTTCTCCCTTGTCCGAATTAGTGATACCATGAGAAAGCGGTATCCACCTACAGCAATAAGATTTATCGGGCCAGTTGGTTCATACTGTAATAAGGGTAAACTGCACGAAAGAAAGAAACGCATAGAGCGAAGCGCGGAAGCTGTGTTTTTTTCCTGCCGTCTTAACGTTTCGCGCAGTTTAGGCTCAGAAGCCTGAACATTTGGCCAAAGTGTATGATTAGGATGATCTTCATCCCCACCGAGGCTTCTCGCCACGCCAAAGAAGCGCAACAAAAAGAAAGATGAGGTCAGTCTTTGAACACACAAGCCACACACACACACACAAAAATATCATCTGCTCTTCCACTCCGTGAAGATGGTTAACCAGCGAAGCTGAAACGTGCGGCCCGTGTTTATCACTGGGTTAATCTAGAGGATTCATTAAAGTATTTCTGAATTATGCGGTAACACACACAATCGGCTGCGACTGAGAGAACGACGTCACTGACGATATGCCCGTAGTCCGCCGTTGTCGCTTGCGTTCGATGTCTCGAGTTTGCTCGGAGGCGTGATTAGCTGCTTTCGCCCGATTTGCGATTATTCAAAATTAAGTTTCTTCAGAAATTAAATCTATCCGTTACGTAAGACAATGAGTGGCTCATACTGCCTTAAGCAATGGCCCCTCCCACCGTAAACGCGGCCTCCCCATTACGATGACAGAAGTGAAATTCTACGCTGGAATGATGAACGGCAACGCAGCCAGCTGTGGAAGACGACGATGAACGTAGGAGCAGTGGCACGAGCGCGTGTGCCGGTCGGCACCAGGAATAGCCGAATTCATGGCCGTGGTGCTAGCATTACGCAAATTAGGACCATCAATTACGTCAGCCGTGATAGTCACTGATTCTTTATCATTGTGCTCATCCCTTACTGCTTCTAGTGATTCTCGCGTGATGAGGACATTTCAATCATTGGTACCTGGTTACTTGAGAAGCGTGCGTTTGATTTGGGTGCCCGGCCATAAAGGACTAATCATTAATGAAATTGCAGACTCTCTAGCCAAGGCATCGATAAGTGGCCCGATTCTTCCTTGCTGCCCTTTGACTACTTATGTAATTGCAGCTAGATTTCGCAGGAGTATCATTATACAGTCAGTATCAGGCTCCGAAATTACTAACACTGTGGATTACTGACATCTCCAGCACCCTTGGAACAGAGATTTCTGCCGAACACGGAAAATTGAAGTGTCCATCACGAAGCTGCGCTGCCGTATACCTGCATTGAACTTCTACCTCCACAGGTCTGGTCTGGTCCCCTCACCACTATGCTCATTCTGTGGCGAAGCGGAGACAATCGACCATTTCTTGTTGTCTTGCAGACGTTTTTCTATTATAAGAAAACGACTACTCGAAATCCCGCTTCGCTCTATTGGTCTGACTTTATCAGTGCCTGTGATCCTATCTTTTGGAGCCTCCATTGTTGGGTTCAGCAACAGAAATGTTTGCTTGGCGATCCAAAATTACCTCTATGAAACCAATCGATTTCCATGTTAGATTGATCGTTCTCCCTCCCAACCATAGCTTTCTTTTATTTCTTATCTTTTATTAATTATTATTATTATTATTATTATTATTATTATTATCTTATACCCGGTTTTCATCTGATTATTTCTTTTTTCTCCAAACACAAAACGTTTACTTTTAAACTCACACGCCCACATTGTTAACTCCCTTGTTATCATTATTATTTTAGGCACCTAATTAAACCGCCCGATTCTTGGCCAATCCCCCACTGTGGGTATGTGCCACGGCCACTCAGGACAACAACAACAACAACAACAGAATCGCTCTGTTCCACGCCGAGCGAAGCGTCGCATTGCTGGCGGCACAGAAAAAGCAGCGCGCCGAACTGTCGACATCGTTCCGATAGCCGCCTATGCAGCCAGGTGCGCAGCACCTCGGCATCGTCTGCTTATATTCTCAACAAACTCGGCGAAAGCTACAGTTTCGCGGATTACATGCTTGCTGAAATTCGCCTTCAACAACGAACCACACAATACGCTGCACCGCGCGCTTAGTCCGGCCCTCCCGCGTAGCCGGCTAGTAGGCTGTTTTAGCAGAGCGTTTTTGACGGTCCGCTCCGCTCAGCGGGCTAGCGGAAGCGCAAGTGCGCATGCGCGACCCGTTCAGCAGTGAGCGGGCGAGCGGACGGGAGCCCCCTCTCCGCTAGAAAGCTTTCTCAGCGGAGCGCGGCGAGCGCGTCAAGCGGGTCTAGCGAAACAAAATGGCTGCCCCCAGTGCTGATGGCCCGTCCACGAGGTCGTTTGAATCGGGATTTGTAAAGCGCAAACCTAGAGTACACTTTAGGAGACACGAAGATCTTCTATTATTCGGGAGGTTGTGGCCATGAACCCGTTTCAGAATCATGCCATGTGTGCACGTTTGTTTATGCGGACCACGTTTTAGGTGTACTGAAAGAGCAAAAAACCTTGTCTTGGCTACAACAGAGCGTAACGGCTTTGTTAATGTATTATATATATATATATATATATATAAGAAATGAAAATGCAATGTATTGCGTGAAATGCCTTCAGACACTTGAGCAATTCCAAATATATTATTTTATTGCGGCAATTCTTACAACTTGAATATTATGTTCATAGCGGTTTTACCTTCTGCGGCAAGGTGGCGCGTCAGGCAAGCACATGCCTTTCAGACGCAGCCGGGCGCTCCGCTAAAACTGATTCATCGTCCTCCGCTCCGCTAACTGTGAGCGGGTACGCGATAGCGGACCGGACCGTCAAAAACGTTCTGCTAAAACACTCTAGTGAGGAAGTGAAGCCGGGCGCGACTGCAGCGCCACGAAGGCGCGGGCGGGTGGCGGTTCCGCGCAACGGCGCCGAGTTTTCAAACTGAAGCTAGTCTAGTAACGTTGCCTGGAGGCGTAGAAGAGAACCGTCGCGTCGCGCTCTTTACGTTTGTTCTTCGAGGCCGCGGTGCCCGTTGTGCGTGTTCGCGGCACCTCTTCTTTGGACGTGTAGCACTTGCGCTTTCCCTGTGGCACACGAGGCGTCGGACCGTCGAGATCAATGTGGCGTCCGCGATCGCGTTCGTGCCCTTGCCGTATGTGCTTCGACGCCGTGTTCGTTGCGCGTGTTCGCGGCGCCCATGTGGTTGTGCGTAACCCACGTTCACGAAATAAACCCTGACTGTAACTTCATTTGCTGGGGAATGCTCCGAATGCGAGGGCCGGAGCAAAGCCTGCTGAGCGAGTAATCTCGGAAGTCACGTGTCTCATCAGTCAACTACTCAGAAAAAAACATTGTTTTAGGTTGTCTCAATGGTCGGAAAGATTGTTTTTATGTTTTCAGATGCAAGAAAGGTACATCGTGCCTCAGGACCAAAACTTATAATTTTTTTTCGTATTGATACCTTAAGGCAAACGATTTAGACATTTGCCCATATGTAAAGGAGAAAAGTGTCTAAAATTTGAGAGCTGGTTCTTCAACGCACTCTTGCTAATCGCCGCTTCCTTTCTTGCCCGCTAAATTTAGCGCGCTACGTCAGTAGCCAAAAGCGGAAGCCTTCCAAGGCCTTATAATTGCAAACAACGAAAGGGTCGATCTATAGTTATTCACAATATAAATCAGTTGCTAAAAGCGCCTGTGCTGCTGTAATTTCTTTTTTTTCTCGTTGTTGTTTGCGTGGAACGATAAGTATAAAACCAGGTGCGGAGGGCACAGCATCTGTTTAAAAATGTAAGCTAACATTTACTGCAATTTAAACGGGCGATAAAAGAACATATTTCCCTTCTTGCAGTTGCGTAATGTTGTCTAACACTTTGGTACCTCTATCAAAGCTTCGGGTTTCGGGGGAAACTGTGACTTTCGTTTCCAGCCATAGCTTATCGAAGCTTTCGCGCTCGTAGTAGAACAAATAACTCAGTTGACAATAGGTTGCCTCGACCTACCGGGTTCATGTGGTAGGCAACTCGGCTGATGGAGCCAAAGTGCTGCGTCTCCCATGACTTTGTAGCGCCACCGAAGCTGCTCTCTAAGACGGGGCCTGCGATTGTCTCTCCCATTCGTACATCTGCAAGATTTTAGGACAAAGGTCTCGGTGCACTGTATCATGGCTAGCATTAATATTTTTTTTTTTTTTTGCAGACGAGGTTGTCACATACCTGGGATAATATCCGGGCATTTTTCTTCGTCATGGAAAATGTCCGTGGTGTCGTCAGTGTCTTTTTGAAGTGGCATGTGACATCTATGAAGAAAGATCAGTTGCACTTAGCAGCTGCACTTCAGCCATCATGGGTAGACTACAACGATATCTGTATGCCCGAATTCCGGAGGTCTATTAGTCGTGTGGAAAGTGCGATGCACACGTGCAAAGCAGAAAAACATAGCAGTGGCTTAGCTCGGCTATGTCGGGATATACATAGCGAAAACTAATGCATAGCATGGTTAGCCTTGGTTAAGCTTAATTGCAAGTCCAGGTTAGTCTGGTTGTCTAGCTATGTTGCCGCGTTTAGCCAGTCGTTCGGCGCGCTGTTTTTCTGTTTCCTGGGCGATTCGTTTCCGCTTCATCTCCTTCCGATGTCGATTCGAGGACTCCTGCTGCTTGTCAGAATCATCGCCGTCCACACTGCAGCCTCAACTGTGGTTGCGGCGCACGCGAGTGCTCCTTTTAGATCCTCCGACATGGTATCAGGCATGCGACGCAGCTAGCGAAGCGCGCGGAGGCGAGCGCAACGACGAGGAAAGCTGTGTGACGTCATACCAAACGGCGGCGGAAACGCGCGGCGCTGCGCAGCGGCGGAACACCTTTGGCTCGGTTACGGTGGCTAGTAGCCACCCAAGCTCGATGCTACTAGTGGCGCATGCACAGTAGTGATTAGGGAGCGAGAGAGAGATAAATATCCGCGGCGAGGCGCGCGTTATGACGTCATGTGCCTCCTAGGAGCACCGCCACGGCGAAATCGCAAGTGCGCGGCCAGTAAAGCTTTCGCTTTGAAAGTTCCAATGTTGCTAAGAGTAGTGAAGACGCTCCGCAGCCATGAGATACTATTTTCAACGTGGTATTACTGCGACAGCAGCCAAAGGGACACTAAAGATAAACACAAAACACAAGATCAGTTTAGCCTGATAAGTGACTCTTTGAAGGCTCTACTTTTAGTAATTTTGTGATTATAAATTGATTATTAGGAGAAGAAAGTAAGGTCAAAGTACAAATTCTCAAAATTTCCAGTACGTGTTACTTCATGAACTTCAACGTACTTTTAACGCGACAGCGTTAAGGAGCTCGTGTCGCAGAAAAGCCGGTGTCGTCGGCCGTGAGCGATAAATCCCAGAAGGCACTTCATAAATAAAAACATCTTGCAAGATGGGCTGGTGGGAATCGAACCAGGATCTCCGGAGTGTGAGACGGAGACGCTACCACTCAGCCACGAGTTTGTTCCTTCAAAATGGGACAAAATCGCCTCTAGTGAATTCGGTGTTGCCATAGAAACGTGCCGCAGAAAGTTATACCGCGGTTTACATCGGTAATTATGACCATGTAACTTACAGAAGTCGCAGTTTCACGAGTAGCGAAGTACGTTCCCGCTAAACTTCTGCGCTCTGCGCACACGCAGAGCCATCTTGCGGCAAACACAGAAGACCCCCTCCTCGCAATGTACGACTAGAGTGTACTAGAATGGGGGAGTGGGTCCAGCGGAGGCCCCGACAAGCGGCGAGAGTGAAGCAAAAAACATTGAAATTTGCGGCGGCGCTGCAGTCGCCTTCTTCTGACGTTCCGGCCGATCCGGTGCCTCGACGGCCCGGCGGAACCACGCCTACCGACGGGGGTTACGGCGGCGCCCAGCTGTCGTCTGCTCGACGCGCCGCCGTCTCCTGAACACGCCGTCGTGCTTGTGTTTATTTCGTCATTTTCTCTCTAATTGATTTGTGTACCAGGAATGTAAAAAAAGAATGCAATATAATTACTGCTTTGCCATGAATTGAGGCTCCTCGCTTCCGTCAAACGATGCCGTCTGCACGATATCTACGCGCGCAGACGGCCCTCGCAGAAGGCCAGGAAGTATCTACACAGCGTGGAAAGCCTGCGATTCGGTCTGTTGCGGTACCCACAATCCTTTGCCGTATTTTCAGGATTATCTCTACGAGCAGCCTACACCCGAGTAGCCCACGCGAAAGAGAACGACCTCATGTGCAACAGATGAAGGCCGGTCAACAAAGAGAACGCTCCCGCTCTCAGTTGAACGGTCACTCAGATTGGAGGCATGTGTCAATGGAAACCTGCGCGAGCTCGAAGACATAGACAACCGATAACATGCTTCCTATATAAACAATGTGTTTTGCTTTATTCACCCAGGGGGTCTGGGAAACCAACTACATCTCAGGCGTATATGACGCACAAAAATAGGGAAGAAAAATGCTATATTCCGTAAATATTTTCAAAACACACAATTGCCCTACAAAAAAAAAATGTGCTGCAGGTAAAGAATAATGTGACCCATACAGGCTCCCTAAATCTCAAATCGCTGCCGTTATTAGGGCATCGGGGAAATTTTGTTAGCATTCAATATATCGCCTTAAGAAAGGAAGAAAACAAAGGTTTACCAATCTTTATTTAACACCTAATTATGCCACACAGTTCATTAATTCCTGTAACTCATCCCATTACGGCACATGATCCCCATTTCTTCGGAATATCAGTTATGAATTTCGTTTTCTCATGACACAGTGAAACACGCACATAAGGTGAGGAAAGCAAACTGCAAACGCGATCCATCTGACTGCGTGACTCCAGCTAATCCAGGCACGGTCATCCTCGAACGGAACTACAACGCTGCGCTCGACCGCGGCCGTGCTGTTTTTATGGGGGGTGTTATGTTTGTGCCTGGGGATTTGCCTGACGGCAGGCCAGTGCGGTGGTGTGTCGACCGTGGAGGCAGCGTTAATCCCCACATGGTGCCCGCTTCGGGCACGTGACGACTAAGTGCGCGGCGTGGGTGTCCTCGCAGCTGCACGGCGTCAACGACGGAAGCGGCCGTCGGCTTACCGACTGCTATTCGGCCCCTCCTCGTGCGGACAGCAATGCACCCCACCCCTTCCTTCGTGCGGCGGCGCCAAGGGGCAACCCTTTTACCGACCACCCAAAGACTATGTTTCGACACCTTGCCTTGCAGATCGTTCGTTCCCTTTGTCGTATGCCGGGCCACTGAACTTGCCCGGCGCCCCATACCGACCGACCGCCAGATTAGCCTGACGGCGCAGCGCGGTGCCCGGAGGCGCCGGCCACTGAAAGCGGCGTTGGGACCACCGAGGCTGCCCGGACCCTCTCTCTCTCGAACTTGTTCGTCCTTAGGGACTATCTGGGGAATCTGGGGACGGGAAGTGTTATTTAAGCAGCTTGGAGCTGCTCGGTTGGTCTCTCCTGATATCCACGCCAACTTGTACATACTGTATAAAGAATTCTTCGCCGAGAAAGCTCTCCTCGACTCTGACTCTGCGTGAAGTGGGGTCCGAGACCTCCTGCCGGCCACGCATACCTCGGCACACGCAACAACTGGATGGCGAGCGGTGGGATCGAGCCTGAAGTATGACGGACGACAGCACACCGAGATCACGGGCACGGACAGCTTAGGGCTGGTGAGTGTTGGCTTTGCTCTTTTGAGTGACCAGGCTGACTGGATAGAGGTGTAATCCTAGTCGCTGGTAGGGACCTGCCGCAGAAGCGTGTGTTTTGGTACTTCTGGGTAGAGGTCGAGGCATTGTCACACCAGTGTTCCGTGATGGATCTCAAACGGTTGCTTAGAACTCAGCTCATATCCCTTTGCGAGGAGCTAGGCGTTCAAGTTCAGCTTCAAATGACGAAAGCAAGTATCATTGAAGCGATTGAGAGCACGGATCTTGCGAAAGAGGAAATCGTAGAAATTTGGAACGAAATCCTAAGGCGCAAGGCGGACGAGCAGAAGCTAACAGAGCTTCAGATAGAGAAACTTCGACTTGAAGTCGAGTTGAGAAAGACAGGTGTGGTTCCGGAATCAGAGGGAGCAGGTAGACATGACCTTTATGATCTATCTAAACTTATGCAGCCCTTCAAGGTTGGGCAAGATATAGGCCTGTATCTGGTAAATTTCGAGAGAACTTGCGAAAAGTCAAAATTTGTTCGCAGCACTTGGGCGCGGCGCTTGCTTAGTTTGTTGCCCTGCGAGGTAGCAGATGTGCTTGCGAGGTTGCCTGCGGATGATTCTGACGACTATGATCAGGTAAAAGAGAGCCTATTGAAGCGGTTTCATTTATCAGCAGAGGCATTCAGGCAGAGATTTCGAAGTCTGAACAAAAGGCAGGGCGCCACTTTTGCTGAGTTTGCTTATGAGTTAAAGGTAAATTTGGCCGAGTGGTTAAAGGGCGCCAAAGCTTTTGGCAGCTTCGAAAAGGCGTTAGAAGTGTTTGCCTTGGAGCAGTTCTATTCAAAGGTGCCGGAGGCAATGAAACTTTGGATCCAAGACAGGGATCGTGTCGAGTCGGTGCAGTCAGCCGCTGACCTGGCGGATCAGTATGCCCCACGCAGAGGAATTAAAGAGGAGGCTACGATCGCCAGTGCCAGGGAAAAGAGAGGCTGGGAGGGTACAGCTAGGCCCAGTAATGGGAAAGATGCTGCGAAAGAAGTGGAGCCGAAGGTTCACGAGCAGCCGATAGGGGAACAAGAGAGAGAGATTCGCGAGAAGCGTTCACAGAAGAGCTTGTTCGGAGAACGGAGGCCGGTGACGTGCTTTAACTGCAACGAAACCGGTCACATAGCTGTCGGCTGCCGCAAACCAAGGGTTGTGTTTGCGTACGTTTCTGACTCGCAGACTAATGATGAGCTGCTCAAACCGCACCTGTCTAAACTGCAGGTGAATGGGAAAAGCTGCAACGTGTTGCGGGACAGTGGAGCAACCATTGACTTGGTGCACCCAGATTATGTGAAGCAGGAGCAGTACAATGGCAAATGCGCTTGGATAAAGCCTGTGTTAGAAGACACGAGTGTCTGCCTTCCGGTCGCAGATGTGGTGCTCAGCGGGCCGTTCGGTGAAGTGTGTACTGAGGCGGCTGTTTCTAACAAGCTGCCGCTGCAGTACACTTACTTGTTCTCTAACCGCACCGATCGCCTACTGAGGGACCAGGGTAAAGATTGGGTAGAGGGTAGCGTTCCGGCTCTAACGACATCTAAAGCGCGTGCCTTGGCTGCTAAGCTGGAAATGAAAGAACGGGATACCGACGTGGAAGTAAGCAATCCACTCGGCGATGAGTGCGAAATTGAGCCAGAGAACCCTTCAGTATCTGTGAGTAGTGAGGGAGAGACTGTTAAGCATGAGAGAGAGATTGCAGAAAATGCAGCGGTGAAGGCTCTTGGGCAATCAGGCGGACAAACCAAGTTCGAGAGCGCATTGATGAAGGACGTCGAATGTGTCGACGGGCTGTTTGTCCTGCCGTGCTCTATTTCACTAGATAGCATGCTAGCAAAAGTGACGAGAGAGGTTCTCATGAAGGAGCAAACAGTTAATTTGCCTCTCAACATGACGGAGGAAGTGGCGACAGAAATTCCGCGTCTAAGCGAAATGAAGGAAATTACGGGTGCGAAAGATGTGATGAGGGTCGCTGCGTCTCGGGAAGCTTTGACAGACCTGCGATTGGCTGATCCAAATAACTTGGTAGAAGAGAACATGGATTTGTTTTCTCAAAATCCAGGAAAGACGGAACTGATGGCTCACGACACAGAACTCGCATCCGAGACTCCAGTGAAGTCACGAGCTTACAGGACGGCACCGAGACAGCAGGAAATGTTAAAAAGAGAAATTGAGCGGATGCTGGAACTTAGAATAATCGAGCCTTGCGAGAGCTTCTATGCTTCTCCGCTCATTCTTGTAGAGGTCCCGGGTAAAGACCCACCGCCTAGCACTGAATATAGGAAGCTGAATGCGACAACCAAAGATCAGATGTGTCCCATTCCCCAATATTCAGAACAAGCGGCTCCACTGACCGATGCCCTAAGAAAATCGGCTCTTGAAAGAGTAATTTGGGATGACGCCAAGGGGGACGCGTTTCAGGGGCTAAAAGCGGCTCTCTCGGCTTCTCCCGTGCTGCGTGCACCGAACTACGACCGACCCTCCATTGTACAGTGCGATGCAGGCAATCGTGGGTTGGGGGTTGTGTTGTGTCAGGAGGGTGACAATGGTGAAGAGCACCCAGTGTTATGCGCCAGCCGAAAGCTCACGGTGCGAGAGGAGGCCTATAGCGCATCGGAAAAAGAATGTGCATGCCTTGTTTGGGCATCTCAAAAACTAGCCTGCTACCTTTACGGAATGACATTTGTCTTTGTGACCGATCATTGCCCGCTAAAGTGGCTGGCTCAAATGTCAGGCAAGGATCCCCGATTGTTAAGGTGGAGTCTAGCACTTCAGGAGCTGAATTTCAGCGTGCGCTATCGAAAGGGAGCGGCCAACGCCAATGCTGATGGTTTAAGCCGCGCCTTTTAGTTTATCTTGCCAGCTTGTACTAGATTTCTTTTGACTGCAACTGTAAAGTTTTGTTTATTTGCATTGTGAAGAAGCGAGAACACTTGTGTGACTGCCAGAAGTTAACGAAGTACATGTTTAGGAGTTTTCACTGTCAATGTCAGCTTGGTCGCTTGGCGAGTACGGCTTGCACTGCCGAGCCAGTGGTTTCGTCCTACCTGATTTAGGAGAAAATCAAGAGACAGGAGGCGAAGCAGATCTCTTCCGTCGAGCAGCTGAGACTTCTCACCGTACGAGATCTTCCCCGTCGGCGGAGGAGCTGTTATGTTTGTGCCTGGGGATTTGCCTGACGGCAGGCCAGTGCGGTGGTGTGTCGACCGTGGAGGCAGCGTTAATCCCCACATGGTGCCCGCTTCGGGCACGTGACGACTAAGTGCGCGGCGTGGGTGTCCTCGCAGCTGCACGGCGTCAACGACGGAAGCGGCCGTCGGCTTACCGACTGCTATTCGGCCCCTCCTCGTGCGGACAGCAATGCACCCCACCCCTTCCTTCGTGCGGCGGCGCCAAGGGGCAACCCTTTTACCGACCACCCAAGGACTATGTTTCGACACCTTGCCTTGCAGATCGTTCGTTCCCTTTGTCGTATGCCGGGCCACTGAACTTGCCCGGCGCCCCATACCGACCGACCGCCAGATTAGCCTGACGGCGCAGCGCGGTGCCCGGAGGCGCCGGCCACTGAAAGCGGCGTTGGGACCACCGAGGCTGCCCGGACCCTCTCTCTCTCGAACTTGTTCGTCCTTAGGGACTATCTGGGGAATCTGGGGACGGGAAGTGTTATTTAAGCAGCTTGGAGCTGCTCGGTTGGTCTCTCCTGATATCCACGCCAACTTGTACATACTGTATAAAGAATTCTTCGCCGAGAAAGCTCTCCTCGACTCTGACTCTGCGTGAAGTGGGGTCCGAGACCTCCTGCCGGCCACGCATACCTCGGCACACGCAACAACTGGATGGCGAGCGGTGGGATCGAGCCTGAAGTATGACGGACGACAGCACACCGAGATCACGGGCACGGACAGCTTAGGGCTGGTGAGTGTTGGCTTTGCTCTTTTGAGTGACCAGGCTGACTGGATAGAGGTGTAATCCTAGTCGCTGGTAGGGACCTGCCGCAGAAGCGTGTGTTTTGGTACTTCTGGGTAGAGGTCGAGGCATTGTCACACCAGTGTTCCGTGATGGATCTCAAACGGTTGCTTAGAACTCAGCTCATATCCCTTTGCGAGGAGCTAGGCGTTGAAGTTCAGCTTCAAATGACGAAAGCAAGTATCATTGAAGCGATTGAGAGCACGGATCTTGCGAAAGAGGAAATCGTAGAAATTTGGAACGAAATCCTAAGGCGCAAGGCGGACGAGCAGAAGCTAACAGAGCTTCAGATAGAGAAACTTCGACTTGAAGTCGAGTTGAGAAAGACAGGTGTGGTTCCGGAATCAGAGGGAGCAGGTAGACATGACCTTTATGATCTATCTAAACTTATGCAGCCCTTCAAGGTTGGGCAAGATATAGGCCTGTATCTGGTAAATTTCGAGAGAACTTGCGAAAAGTCAAAATTTGTTCGCAGCACTTGGGCGCGGCGCTTGCTTAGTTTGTTGCCCTGCGAGGTAGCAGATGTGCTTGCGAGGTTGCCTGCGGATGATTCTGACGACTATGATCAGGTAAAAGAGAGCCTATTGAAGCGGTTTCATTTATCAGCAGAGGCATTCAGGCAGAGATTTCGAAGTCTGAACAAAAGGCAGGGCGCCACTTTTGCTGAGTTTGCTTATGAGTTAAAGGTAAATTTGGCCGAGTGGTTAAAGGGCGCCAAAGCTTTTGGCAGCTTCGAAAAGGCGTTAGAAGTGTTTGCCTTGGAGCAGTTCTATTCAAAGGTGCCGGAGGCAATGAAACTTTGGATCCAAGACAGGGATCGTGTCGAGTCGGTGCAGTCAGCCGCTGACCTGGCGGATCAGTATGCCCCACGCAGAGGAATTAAAGAGGAGGCTACGATCGCCAGTGCCAGGGAAAAGAGAGGCTGGGAGGGTACAGCTAGGCCCAGTAATGGGAAAGATGCTGCGAAAGAAGTGGAGCCGAAGGTTCACGAGCAGCCGATAGGGGAACAAGAGAGAGAGATTCGCGAGAAGCGTTCACAGAAGAGCTTGTTCGGAGAACGGAGGCCGGTGACGTGCTTTAACTGCAACGAAACCGGTCACATAGCTGTCGGCTGCCGCAAACCAAGGGTTGTGTTTGCGTACGTTTCTGACTCGCAGACTAATGATGAGCTGCTCAAACCGCACCTGTCTAAACTGCAGGTGAATGGGAAAAGCTGCAACGTGTTGCGGGACAGTGGAGCAACCATTGACTTGGTGCACCCAGATTATGTGAAGCAGGAGCAGTACAATGGCAAATGCGCTTGGATAAAGCCTGTGTTAGAAGACACGAGTGTCTGCCTTCCGGTCGCAGATGTGGTGCTCAGCGGGCCGTTCGGTGAAGTGTGTACTGAGGCGGCTGTTTCTAACAAGCTGCCGCTGCAGTACACTTACTTGTTCTCTAACCGCACCGATCGCCTACTGAGGGACCAGGGTAAAGATTGGGTAGAGGGTAGCGTTCCGGCTCTAACGACATCTAAAGCGCGTGCCTTGGCTGCTAAGCTGGAAATGAAAGAACGGGATACCGACGTGGAAGTAAGCAATCCACTCGGCGATGAGTGCGAAATTGAGCCAGAGAACCCTTCAGTATCTGTGAGTAGTGAGGGAGAGACTGTTAAGCATGAGAGAGAGATTGCAGAAAATGCAGCGGTGAAGGCTCTTGGGCAATCAGGCGGACAAACCAAGTTCGAGAGCGCATTGATGAAGGACGTCGAATGTGTCGACGGGCTGTTTGTCCTGCCGTGCTCTATTTCACTAGATAGCATGCTAGCAAAAGTGACGAGAGAGGTTCTCATGAAGGAGCAAACAGTTAATTTGCCTCTCAACATGACGGAGGAAGTGGCGACAGAAATTCCGCGTCTAAGCGAAATGAAGGAAATTACGGGTGCGAAAGATGTGATGAGGGTCGCTGCGTCTCGGGAAGCTTTGACAGACCTGCGATTGGCTGATCCAAATAACTTGGTAGAAGAGAACATGGATTTGTTTTCTCAAAATCCAGGAAAGACGGAACTGATGGCTCACGACACAGAACTCGCATCCGAGACTCCAGTGAAGTCACGAGCTTACAGGACGGCACCGAGACAGCAGGAAATGTTAAAAAGAGAAATTGAGCGGATGCTGAAACTTAGAATAATCGAGCCTTGCGAGAGCTTCTATGCTTCTCCGCTCATTCTTGTAGAGGTCCCGGGTAAAGACCCACCGCCTAGCACTGAATATAGGAAGCTGAATGCGACAACCAAAGATCAGATGTGTCCCATTCCCCAATATTCAGAACAAGCGGCTCCACTGACCGATGCCCTAAGAAAATCGGCTCTTGAAAGAGTAATTTGGGATGACGCCAAGGGGGACGCGTTTCAGGGGCTAAAAGCGGCTCTCTCGGCTTCTCCCGTGCTGCGTGCACCGAACTACGACCGACCCTCCATTGTACAGTGCGATGCAGGCAATCGTGGGTTGGGGGTTGTGTTGTGTCAGGAGGGTGACAATGGTGAAGAGCACCCAGTGTTATGCGCCAGCCGAAAGCTCACGGTGCGAGAGGAGGCCTATAGCGCATCGGAAAAAGAATGTGCATGCCTTGTTTGGGCATCTCAAAAACTAGCCTGCTACCTTTACGGAATGACATTTGTCTTTGTGACCGATCATTGCCCGCTAAAGTGGCTGGCTCAAATGTCAGGCAAGGATCCCCGATTGTTAAGGTGGAGTCTAGCACTTCAGGAGCTGAATTTCAGCGTGCGCTATCGAAAGGGAGCGGCCAACGCCAATGCTGATGGTTTAAGCCGCGCCTTTTAGTTTATCTTGCTAGCTTGTACTAGATTTCTTTTGACTGCAACTGTAAAGTTTTGTTTATTTGCATTGTGAAGAAGCGAGAACACTTGTGTGACTGCCAGAAGTTAACGAAGTACATGTTTAGGAGTTTTCACTGTCAATGTCAGCTTGGTCGCTTGGCGAGTACGGCTTGCACTGCCGAGCCAGTGGTTTCGTCCTACCTGATTTAGGAGAAAATCAAGAGACAGGAGGCGAAGCAGATCTCTTCCGTCGAGCAGCTGAGACTTCTCACCGTACGAGATCTTCCCCGTCGGCGGAGGAGCTGTTATGTTTGTGCCTGGGGATTTGCCTGACGGCAGGCCAGTGCGGTGGTGTGTCGACCGTGGAGGCAGCGTTAATCCCCACATGGTGCCCGCTTCGGGCACGTGACGACTAAGTGCGCGGCGTGGGTGTCCTCGCAGCTGCACGGCGTCAACGACGGAAGCGGCCGTCGGCTTACCGACTGCTATTCGGCCCCTCCTCGTGCGGACAGCAATGCACCCCACCCCTTCCTTCGTGCGGCGGCGCCAAGGGGCAACCCTTTTACCGACCACCCAAGGACTATGTTTCGACACCTTGCCTTGCAGATCGTTCGTTCCCTTTGTCGTATGCCGGGCCACTGAACTTGCCCGGCGCCCCATACCGACCGACCGCCAGATTAGCCTGACGGCGCAGCGCGGTGCCCGGAGGCGCCGGCCACTGAAAGCGGCGTTGGGACCACCGAGGCTGCCCGGACCCTCTCTCTCTCGAACTTGTTCGTCCTTAGGGACTATCTGGGGAATCTGGGGACGGGAAGTGTTATTTAAGCAGCTTGGAGCTGCTCGGTTGGTCTCTCCTGATATCCACGCCAACTTGTACATACTGTATAAAGAATTCTTCGCCGAGAAAGCTCTCCTCGACTCTGACTCTGCGTGAAGTGGGGTCCGAGACCTCCTGCCGGCCACGCATACCTCGGCACACGCAACAGGGGGCACGCTCTCCGACCGGCGCCGCCGCGGCCTCCGCCGTGCGCGGGTGCGTGGCCTCCAGAAGAAGGCGATGGTGGCGCCCTCTGGATTTTCAATAGAAAATGCCTCAGCGCGGAGCCCTCGTTGGACCCACTCTCCGAATCTAGTACACTCTAGCACGGCGCTGCCCCTACACGTGGCGCGCCACTCGCCCCATGACCGCGTCCGCCTTCATGGCGCGTCGGGGCCCGGCTATCTCTGCCGATCGCGACGTTTGGCTGGCGTAGCGCGTTTGAGTGGGCGGTGTGAACGGGGTGCGATAACGCTATCGCGTTCCGCTCCAAAAAAAAAAAATTGGAGCGTCAAAAAAGAAAAAAATTGGAGCGTCCTCCAATTTTTTTCGTATTTGGGCCTTGTTGACCCCGTAAGAGTTCGCGAAGCTTGCCAAGTTCAATATTTATAAGCTAGTCCAAGTTTATTTTTAAACAATTAAGTAGGCCCTGGCAGACGTCGTCAAAATCTATGACGTCATGGCGAGCCGGAACTTCAAGGCGGCGTCACCACCATTCTGGATTCCCAAGCCTCTTCAGTGGTGCCAATGACTTCTGATATTGCAGAATGGGCAGCAAACTAATGCAGTCGAAGCTAATTTTCCCTTTGGTGTCCCTGGAGAACCTCGAAAGTGGTTTCACTGCATCCGCCATTTCCGTTACGCCGACGACGATGGCGTCATCGCCAGGTTTCTAGTGAAGCCGCCTTCGCAACCTAAGCTTCGCACTCGCCAGCGGGCTCCAAAAAACAATACTTTGCCCTCTACTGGGGTTCTCCACGCGGCAGTGTGCAGTTGGGTGCAGGACCAATAAGCCACTGTGCTATAGCGATGTTTCGTAATGCGCGCGCGGCATTCTGCGCCCCGAGTACACTCTGAGAATGGTGGAGTGTGCGCGTGCATTTCGGAGGCCACACAATTACTGCAGCGAACGAGAACGGGGCTGTGAGCATCGCGAAAAAGTTGTTCTTGAGAACATGGCGGTGTGCGCTGTGACAGCCTGCTCTCGCATTAATTTAATGCAAAGCAGCGGGAATCGCCTACGTCTGATAATACCACTATTGTCCCTTGCCGAGCAGTAAACGTATCACGTAACATTCTATGAACTTACTTTTCATCCTTCTTCAGTCGTTCTTGCACTGAAAAGAAGGGAAGAAAATGCGAAGCTAAGCGTTAACACATAATATTACGAGGGTGAATCAAAAAGTATTTACCCCTACTCTTTATTAGCCAAAGTAAGGTACATACAGCCAATTACAAATATACGCACGTACTTTTCTACGTACTTTATACCATTTTTCTACATAGTCCCCACGTCGGTTCCGACGTTTGTCCCGTCGCAGCACTAGTTTAGAGGTGCCCCTGTCGTCAGCAAGCGAGGCACGCGGCCTTCCCGAATGCTCATTGTAATGCAAGTCTTCACAGCCTTTTGCGAACACACAACACCACAATCTCACACTTCTCAAAGCGAGACACCTTTCCCCATACGTGGACTGCATTTCCCTGTAGATTTCGATGGGCGTTCGTCTCTTGGTCCATAGAAAAGAAATAACACTTCGTTGCTCGTACGCCATGGACGTGTGAAGCACTACCGCCATCATAAACAACTGACAGCATAGCCGTGCCGCGGAGCTACCGGCAGTTATAAAGCCGGGCCGGTCCAAGAAAAATCCACCGCTGAGCACGGATATGTTGAATTCGCATTTACAGCCGTAATTTAGCTTTTAAAAAATAAGGGCAAAGACTTTCCAATTCGCTGTCGTATTATAATAAAAAAGGAAACCTCAGATGTGCATGCTAAGATAATATAGCCTAATAAATGTGGTCAATGACATGAATATGTCTTATATTTCACTACGTTTCCTGCGTCAGAAAGTCGGGCCATTGAAATGATGTATTTGCCGACCAGTAATGCACGAGAGCACCTATCTGCAAAGTTTTACAGTAGGTCATATTCATGTTTTGCAACGTATATATGTATCAGCAGGAGCTTGATGTGGGCGAGTTGGTGTAACATACTTGAAGACGAAAACAGTGCTGCACAGACGCGGACTAAAAGAAGAAAAACGAGATAGACTAGAAAGGGAGATATTAGAAGTGTTTTACATTGCTCGTGCCGAGGGCACGTGCATTAGCTGCACATCAGTGGAACTTGCCTAAAAAGAGATTGCATTTCTGATGCGATAGAGAGGTCTTGACGTCACGGTGGTACTATTCCGTCATACATGTTGTTCTATTAGTCACCGTCTTTCTATATCTGTGTTTTCTTCAGCATATATGTATCGTTTGTAATAAAGAAGTGAGCGTGATGTTTACGTTTTCTGGAAGTGCTAGTGCTATTTTGCGGCATATATGTGTGTAATGTTGCCTGTCATATCTTTCTCTTTTTTTGTGGTTCTGCTGACGAATAAGATGGCTTACTGTGCTAAGCACTGTGCAATTTGGTCGTTAGGGAGCTGGGGTTGGTGCATTGTCAGGCATTCAGTTGCCTTTGTGGCAAAGTCCTCCCATATAAAACCAATGCATACATTGTAAGCATATTGTCTGCATGAGTAAACAGAGCAAATAACCAAGTTAACAAGCTGTAGACGTGTGGTAGGAAATACTTGACTTTGTGCTTCAATAAAATTATGCCTTGAAGGCTGTTGTAGAACTCTCAAGGCGACACACGCTGTTCGAACACTTGCTCACTAAGAGCGTCAGCTCCTAGCAAGGCGTTCTTACTAAGTTCGCTTTCTGTAGTGAAGTACAAGCCATCCTTGGAACACGCAGAGCTTGTTTCGTGCGCATTATTCAGAACCCTCATGTGCCAATATTATTTGTTGAATGGTTTCATGCGGGAGGTGGATTTTCACTTATATGTCTCACTGCGGGCAGCACTCTGGAGTTCTTTTTTCTTTTATGCGTTGCATATTGCAATCACTCAGTTCAGCCCTTGGGCGCGGCCGGGCAGCCACCATTGAGGGTATGAGCCATTGTTCATTGCTGCGCGTCTCATATGTGGGTCTATTCTCTTTTAAGTTTGCTATATTTGTTATTAAGTTGCTTCTATTTTTATGCGTCGCATATTGCAATTACTCAGTTCAGCCCTTGGGCGCGGCCGGGCAGCCACCATTGACCTTTAGCGCAACCACGTGACGTGACGTCACGACAGCCGGAGGAAAAGCTGGGCCCCAACTCGCGCAATATGCAACGCATTCTTGCCTTTTTTTTTTTACAGGCGTTCAATTTGTCCAGTGTGATACGCACCACCCAAGTGGCATACTTACCGGCTTTCATACGATCACGCCAGTGACAAATCATGACCGTCATTGGTCATGACGTGCTTGCTTTGAGCATAGGACACCGTTTACGCATATATACTGGCAGGCTAACAGAAATCACACACTGTACATTGACGCAGAAAAACAAAAGAAGAAATATTCGACAGGAGCATATAGACACTCTTGGCTGAAGTGTTGACCTGCGGCGGTATTTTTTGCAAGTGTCTCTTCTGCCGGGGTGCGCTCGTGCTTGTCGTGAAGCCTCCCGCATCGTATGCGAGATTATATGAAGTTTGCAATATTACGGCCTAAATAGACATGCAGACGACTTCAAACAAGATAAGCATATAAAGCGAGCGTTTGTGAAGAGTGCGATGCTTGAATTGAATAAAAACGGAACATTCTTGCGCTACACATTGTAACCTAATTTACACCGATGAGAATTTTTTCTGTCTATAACTCACGCCCTTACACCTTTACAAGTGTATGGGCGTGAGCTATAGATCAATTTGCATCCAATATGCAGCAGGTGTAAATCGGTTTATAGTGCAGGTGTTTTGCGTTCACACGTACTTTAGAAGAGGCATTGTCAACTCTTAAACATTAGATATGGAAAGCCATGCCTGTCACGTACGATATGCCATGTAGGAAGTAGGTTAAGAATCAACGAAAGCCTTATAGCAATCCCAAGGTAGACATGCAAGCGCGTAGAGTTAGTAGATGCAGACAATGACTCCTCCGAAGCAACTTATTTTTCTTCCACGTGCGACAAAGTAAGCATATAATTGCTGAGGTCAAGTCAGAAGAAATGCTCAGTGCGAACTAAGCTTTCCAAAAGGATAGAAAGTTGGGCGAGTTGGTACGGTAACATATTCTTGGTTTGTAGCGCGAAGTGACACACACGCAGACTTGAAGACGCTCGTGCGGACTTCTAGTCTGTGCGTGTCACTTCGCGCTACAAACCAAGAATATTAACTAACCTTTGTTGCCGTCAGGGTGGTCCCTGAACTTCATGACGATGACTATGGCGATGGCGATGACTGCAAGGCCCCCGATGACCGCTATGAGTGCCGCAAGGAGAGGGCTAAAGTTGAGCTGCCACACACCCTCTGCACAAGACAAGCGATATAACATGTGCTTAGCATCGGTAGCAATACATGGACAAATAAACGTCTCACAACGTTTCAGTGAAATAGAAAGTATTAGCCAATCTTCACACCAGATCTAGCTTCAAATGGCACAGCTTTGGGAAAAAAATAATTGTTTCATAGGACGTCTACAAAAATAGTTCCTCGTTGCCACGTTTCCTGTAATTCGAGTGGCGCATTTTGGATGCGCCAGCATCGTCTCTCTCGAGTGACACCGAAAGGAACAGACGTGCCGAATGGAGGAGCCTTCTCAGCGCAGCAGGAGCAGCGTGCCCAAACGACAAGTTTTATTAAATTTGATATTTCGCTCGTTTGTCTCTAGGAGTGTTAGGTTAACTGAGCAATATTTAAAAATTATTTTTCGTGCTTTTCAGTTTCTAAGGCTTCTTGCTTAGTTATAGTAGGTAAAGAATAATTTTTTCCAACAAATAGGGCTACATTGTACTGCGCCTTGTTAGTACAAAATGATGGTTGGTACCAGGTGGAACCCACGCGTACGTTGTGAGTGAAAGCACTCTTACGCGTTGGAAGAAACACGCTTTGAGTCAGTTCGCCAAGCGAACTGGGTAGCTTTTATCTGTAGGATGTGTGTGCTAGGGAGGATCGCGGCTAGACTGGCCGGAGCAGGAGAAGGATAAGCTAGCTAAGGGGGTTGGAAAGCTCGACAAGGAAGTCAAGAGAGAATAGAAGCAGAGAAAGGAGGTAGAAAAAACGCTAGCCAACGTAGAAATGAAGCTGCGGGGCGCCATTCCGCAAAGCAATGGCGAACACTTCGATGCGAGCACGGCGAAGGGGGCTGGCAACGAAGCGAGAGCAAGTAAGGAAACCGAAACCACCACGCCGGACAGCAGTGGCGGAAATGTCAGTGACAGCCACGAAGGGGCTACCACTGACGTGCCGGCTGCGGAAAGCGATAGGTGTGAGGGGGGGGGGGGGCATCGAGGGCATCGCGGCACCAGGTGGAGCTGTCGGCGACCAGTTGTTTTACAGCGAAGCTGTTTACCTGACGGACCTGTATGGATGAGCCGTATGCGTGGTCTTGTTATCTAGGCTGGCTATCGTCCGTAAAGCGAACAAAAAAGATGGCGGCGCTGCGTGGTCTCGTAGGGGCAACTATGCTAGCCTAGGTTCCGTTGTTGAAGCCAATCAATCAATCAATCAATCAATCAATCAATCAATCAATCAATCAATCAATCAATCAATCAATCAATCAATCAAATGTTTTATTTCCAACAAACTTGTTGGGGGTCTTCCAGGCGAAAAGCTGCGACATACAGCTTGAATGTGCCTGACGGCCCTCACATGGCAGCAGTACAAATACAAATACAATATACAAATACAATACAATGTATTGTTACAAATACAATGGGTTACATTTACAATAATGACAAAGATCACATTTCAAAAATTTCTTTACAAAAATATGCTCTAAGCTGTTTTCGGGTCAAGGTATTTGTCATAACAATTTCTTTACCAAATTTATTTAACAGTGAAGGTAGCGTGTGTCTTAGCGACTGCATGAGGTAATTTGTACGCCTGTACGGTACTAACCCCCTGTCTTTGCTGCGGGTACGCGCATCACTTCTGTCATATTCAAGTCGTGACGTATTTTTTAAAAATATTTGAAACTTTTCGGAGCCGAAGCAAAAAGAATACAGTAGCCTGTATTCGTAAATGTTAGTTACTTGTATTATGTTATAACTTTCAAAAAGTTGCGCAGTAGAATGGAAATAAGGTACATTCGCTACATGTCGAAGTGCTCGTTTTTGAAGTTGAAGAAGTAATGAAGATTACGTTTCGTGGTGGTAGCCCATACAAGCGCACAATAATTCAGATGCGATTGAAACGAAGCATAATATATACACAACTTTACTTTCTCTGGAAAAAAAATGACTGCTACGGGACAATGCACCTGCGGCAGATGACAATGATTTCATAATTTGTTCAATGTGATATGCCCAGTTCATATCTTCTGACAGTGTCACGCCCAACACTTTGTATTTGCTTACAATCTCAATGGGCGCGCCATCCAACAATAATTCTTCATTTAAATAAGACTGCCTGCCTCTTGCCTTGAACAATATGGCCTTTGATTTAGAGCTATTAATTGTTAGAGCGTTATCACGAGACCAACTCGACAATTTAGAAAGGATGCTGCGAGATCTTTGTAACAGATCATCAAGATCATTGCCAGAGACAAACAGGCTCGTATCGTCAGCGTATAGTACAACGGATGTGTCACTTACTATTTCAGCAGTAGCGTTTACATAGATATTAAACAAAATCGGGCCTAAAACGCTACACTGGGGCACACCTGATTTAATTTCCCTATATGAAGAGCAGTATTTTTCGATAGCAACGCACTGCGTCCGCCCAGACAGATAAGATTGAAAGAGCTGATTTGCCACGCCACTGATACCATATCCTTCTAGTTTACTTATTAAAATTTGATGACTTAAGCGATCAAATGCCTTGCTATAATCAATAAATATACCCAACGTTAGTTTTCCCGCATCAATATTATTAATTATTAGTTCTTTTTGGCGTAACAAAGCTGTTTCGGTTGACCTGCCCGAGCAGAATCCGTGTTGACATTCAGAAAGAATGTCATTCTTCGCAAAGAAATTGTTCTGTAGAAAAGTCTCTGTAGGCGCCGTATATTGCGGGCGCCTCCGCGCTTTGGCTTGCCAACAGATGGCTGGAGTGCCGCGTGTATCTCTACGCGGGCGGCGAAGGCACATAGGCCCTCCGACTCGGCAACTTACGTACGCAACAAGTGTTTTCACTGATGCATTTTCAATGTTTGTATAGGCTCGCGTTTAGCAGATTGATTGAAAAACATTACTGAGCTGTAAAAATGCTGCTGCGCGTCTCTGCAGTGCGAGTGAGTGAGTGAGTGTCAACTTTATTATTAGAAGGGGTAAGGGATAAGGGAGGCTAAGCTACGTAGGCTTCCAGGTTGTGCTTCACGATGGAGTCTTCAGCTCGTGCCAGGACCCGTGTTTGGATGTCTCGGTCGGTGCTGGAGAGAAGAGCCTCCCATTGTTCGTCGGTGGGGGGTGACGAGACGAGGTCGGCGGCCGGGGGATCTTCCGGGCAGCCCCAGAGGATGTGGTTCAAGGAGGCAACGTCGCCGCACAGGCAGCAGCGTGGATCAATGACACCAGGGTGGATGTGCGAATACACTAGGGGGCACGGAAAGGTGCGGGTCTGGAGGCGACGCCAGGCGATCTCGGACCGCTTGGGAAGACTGCCATGTGGAGGTGGGTAGGCGTACCGTTCGAGGCGATAGTGCTGGGTAATGTCGTGGTAGGTGACCAGGGGCTCCGGCACCGGGGCGTCCAACGCGGAGGGGCCCACCGCTCGGTCGACGAATCCTCGAGCGTGTTGGTGAGCCGACTCGTTGCCGGGGTGACCCGAGTGGGCGGGGACCCAGACCAGTTCAATGTGACACGGCTCGTCCTCCAGTAGAAGTGGGCGAAGGAGCCGTAAGGTGGAAGGCGAGACGAGACCTCGGGCGAAATTGGAGATGGCGTGCTTGGAGTCGGAGAGTATGACGCTGGCGTTGGTCGAGGTGGCGGCTAAAGCGATGGCTGCCTCCTCAGCCTCGACGACGTAGGGCGTTCGAACGGTGGCGGCCGTGATTGTCGGCCCCGAGGGTGCCGAGGGTACCGAGGAGGGCGAGACGGAGACGACTGCGAAGGCGTCCCCGCGCGAGGTGTATCTGGCCGCATCCACGTAGGCGATGGCCGGGTGGTCGGCGTACTTGGCGTGAAGCATGGCCGCACGGGCTTGGCGACGGGCGTCGTGGTGTCCCGGGAGCATATTCTTGGGTAGCGGCTTGATAGAAAAGGCTGCCCGAAGAGCATGCGGTAGTGAGACCAGGTCTGGCGGGTGAGAAGAGGTGTCATGACCGATGGAAGAGAGGATGTAGCGACCGGTCGGCGAACGATGAAGGCGTTGCACCTGAGCGGTGCGGTGAGCTTCGATCAGTTCGTCGAGCGTGTTGTGTACTCCCAGGCGGAGGAGACGTGCCGTGGACGCGTTGGGGGGAAGGCCGAGAGCAGTCTTGTATGCACGGCGGATGAGGACGTCGACCTTGTCGCGTTCCGATTTGAGAAGACGAGTATAAGGAAGGCCGTACGTGAGACGGGAAACGACGAAAGTGTCCACTAGGCGGAGGAGATCGTGTTCGCGCATGCCCATGCACCGCGCTCTGACACGAGCAAGCATGCGCGCGGTTTGCTGAACCGAAAGCGAGAGCTGGTCGATGGTGTGAGCATTATGGCGGTTTGACTGTACTATCAGCCCGAGCACCCGGAGATGCGAGACGACGGGAACGGGAGTGGAATTGGCGTGAATCGTGATGGTGGGGTGAGGCGTCTTGTGGCGACGCCGGTCGGGGGGCCGCATGAGGAGGAGGGCCGATTTGGCCGCCGAGCAAGCGAGACCGGCCGCGTGCACGTGACTTGTGACGACGTCAGTTGCGCGTTGCAACGTCTGCTCAATGTGCCCGTCGGAGCCAGACGTGACCCAAAGAGTTACGTCGTCCGCGTACAGGGTGTGTTTGAGATCGGGGATACGGTCGAGCTTGGCGGGAAGTGAGCGAAGGGCGAGATTAAAAAGGAAAGGCGACAAGACAGCGCCTTGAGGGGTACCACGAGATCCAAGCGCATACGTGGGAGACGAGAGATCTCCCACGATGATTTCGGCCGTGCGGGCCGTGAGGAAGGAGCGAATGTAGTGGTAGGTGCGAGAGCCGGGGTTGATGGTGGCGAGTTCGGTAAGAATAGCCGAATGGGAGACGTTGTCGAACGCCTTGTGAAGGTCGAGGCTAAGGAGAGCCTTAGTGTCCGAGAAGGTGGGCGGATCGAGAAGGTCGTGGTGGAGTTGCAAGAGGACGTCTTGTGTGGAGAGGTGGGGGCGGAAACCAATCATGGTGTGGGGAAGGAGGTGGTGAGCGTCGGTGTACGTTTGCAAGCGAGCTAGGACGACGTGCTCCATGAGCTTGCCGACGCACGATGTGAGTGAGATGGGCCGGAGGTTCTCGATTGTGAGTTTCTTGCCCGGCTTCGGGATGAAAGCCACGCGAGCGTGTTTCCACGACTGGGGGAGGTTGCCGGAGCGCCAGCACTCATTCAGGAACGAAGTGAGGGCAAGGACCGAAGGGGCATCAAGATTTCGGAGTAGTTTGTTGGGAATGCGATCTGGACCGGGGGCAGAGGTGGTGCGGAGCTTGTGTAGCGCCGCGTAGACTTCAGCTTCCGTGATATCGGCATCTAGTTCGGGGTTGGGGGCCCCGGAGTAGGACGCGAGAGGGGGAAAAGAGGTGCCAGGGGGTGTCAGCTGGAGGTATTTGGCGGCCAGGTCTGCTATCAGCGATGGTGTGTCGCCGGGGTAGGCCCGGACAATGCGTTGTAATTGTTGCCGAGCGACTGACTTGGCGGAAGCAGGGTCGAGGAGGTGGCGGAGGAGATGCCACGATTGCTTGCAGCCCAACTGACCGGAGATCCCTGAGCAAAGCTGCTCCCACTGTTGGCGGGCGAGTACAGTTGTGTGATGCTCGATCTCGCGATCGAGGTATGCGATGCGGCGGCGCAGGCGACGGTTGTGACGTTGCTTATGCCAACGGTTGGTGAGGCTCGTGCGAGCGGCTAAGAGGTGGGCGAGGCGGGAGTCAATTGCCGGATGGTCCTCCGTGGTGGGGATCGAGGCGGTGACCCCGTCGAGGTCCGCCAGTAGCTGGTCGGTCCACATCGAAAGGTCCTCGATGTCGGGGGTGGCAGAGTGCAGCCGGCGGGCTCGGAACGCATCCCAATCCGTATAGCGGGTCGTGTGTGGGCGCGGCTTGCACGGGGAGGTACGGGCTTGGATGGCGAGGACGTAGTGGTCGCTGCCCAGGGACTGATGTGTATTGGACCAGCGCGCGTCGTGCACGTAACGGCAAAAGCTGAGGTCCGGAGTGGTGTCGCGGCACACGCTGTTGCCGATGCGCGTGGGTTGCGTGGGGTCGGTAAGCAGGGAGAGGTGGAGGTCGTGTGCGAGCTGCCACAGCCTCGCGCCGGGGCCATCGGCCTTGGAGTAACCCCAGTCCGGATGCCTGACGTTGAAGTCACCGAGAACGAGGAGGGGGGATTTGGCTGCTCTCGCTGCAGCGGCACGGAGCAGAGCAACGAGCGACAGGTCTTTGTTGACGCGTGGGGGGGTATAAACATTAAGAATAAAAAGAGAGGGGTCTTCACGTCGCTGAGGTAGGACCTCGATAAAGACATGGTGGACCGTAGGGAAGGGCAGATCGGCTCGATTGACCGTGAGCGTCCGCCGAGTGAGGATGGCCGTGACGGGATGGGGCAGAGGGTGATGAGCTACTTGGTCATGGGCGACGTAACCCGAGAGGGAAATGGTGGCGTGAGTCTCCTGTAGAACGATGACGTCAGGAGAGACCGAGGGGTCCAGTTGTTGAAGGTGTAGAAGGAGGTGGTTACGCTTGGGGCGAAAACCACGGCAGTTCCACTGCCAAACGGTGACGACAGAGCGGTCAGCCATGATTAGTAGCGGAAGAAAGAGGTATTGCCTCGGCTGGTGCTTGCGAGGGTCGGGCGGTAGAGGATGAGGTGGTGCGGACGTGGAGCGGTGGCTTGGCTCGGATGGTTGCGAGCATGGAAGCTTGAAGGCTATCCACCGTCTCTTGGAGAGATTGGAAGGACGTGGCGGGGGGATAGGCAGTGAGGTCGGTGCGCATGGCATTGAGGGCTTCTTGTTGTGCCGTGAGAAGCTGGTATATCGAGGTGAAACGGCTATCCAGCCGTTTTTCTAGGTCCACCAGGGTCGTCTTGATGGCTGCCTGGATCTCTTCGGAAAAGTGGAGAGATGCAGGAGGGGTGTTGGGTCTGCGGCGTTTGCTAGTGCCTCCTTCGCAAGTCTGAACATCCATGTCAGAGGAGGAGGCGATTGAGGAGGGCAGACATGATGGGAGCGTGATGGCTGCCTCAAGCTTCTCCTCAAGAGCTCGTAGTTGGGCTTGGAAGGATTCAATTTGGGTCTTCTGTGCCGCAAGTGTAGCGGTTTGTGCAGTGAGCTGCTGCCGTAGGGAGGCGTTTTCCTGCTGCAGTGCGACGACCTGCGGCGAGGAGGACGCCGAGGGAGCGCCGGGGGGGCCGCGGGACCACGTCGACTGGTTGGGCTTAGAGGCTGGTTTGGGCGCCGCTGGAGCGAGGGGTGGGAAGTCACTCGTCGACTTGGAGGGCGGAGGCGGCGGAGGCGGCGGAGGACGGCGCGCCGTTTGCTTCGGGGGTTGAGGGCGCTGCACGTAGCGGTGCTTACAGTTGGAACTATGCGTTGAGTGATTCCCGTTGCAAACGATGCAGCGGGGGGTGCAAGTCGGGGGCGAGCCCTCGAGCGGTGGGGGGTGAAAGTCGCCGCAACGACGGCACCTGTCTTGCTGTGGCTTGGGGCACACGTCGGTCCGGTGGCCAGTCGAGCGGCAGTTGAAACAGGCCTCCACCTTGTTGTGGAAAGGGAGGAGGCGAAGGTGGACTCCATGGTAGAAGATCCACCGGGGTAGTTTGGGGTCCGTGAGGGTGACCAAGATGTGGGGAGTCTTGCCCATACGGCGGGCACCCACAATAGAAAGTGCAGGATTGCTTGCCTGCAGATCGTCAAGGATGGCTTCATCTGTGAAGTCGTCGAAGGCGTGGTAGAGTATGCCCCGTAGGGCGTCGTCCGGCGGTGGGGCGTAGAGGTGGATGGCGATAGTGGTGCCGGACACCGTGAGGGAGGTGATGCGGAGGTAGGCTTGAGCGCGAGCCGATTCCGCGACGCGGAGCGTAAAGGTGTTGTTGACCGGGTGGATCCGCACCGTGTCGCGAGATGCGGGCGGGAGGTCTTGCAGGCTCGCTGCTTGCAGCAAGGCGGTGTACAAATGCCAAGGCTGGAGTTTGGTGAGGTCGACGGGGGTTTTGGGGCGGCCGACGAGGTGAATCGTGTCGGCCGGAAGGCGAGGGAGTGGAGCGTGACGGCGGGGCTGAGGAGGCGAAGCACTTGCCTGCTTCGAACGCGGCGATTTAGCTGCGTCGGCGGCGGCGAGGCGCAACGCTGCGCGGCGTTTCTCTTGGGCGCGGAGGCCTGGCGTCTGCCAGGAAGCATCCGAAAGTTCATCGGGGGTCACCTCTTGTCCTTGGACAGCGATCTCCATGGCGGTGGGTAGCCGGGAGATGGGCGACGAGGCGGCGGCGGGCGGCCGGGTGGTCGTCCCTTCGTCTGCGCGCTGGCGTGCTGGCGGCCGCACTCGAGCTAGGCCGGATAGGCCTAGGTCGGCGCACGGCGTGGTCAAGGGCTTCCCAAAACTCTCCTGGGCCACCCCGGGCGAGTATTGGTATACAACTGGTATCGATATGGTCCTGACGACTTGCTTCACCCACTCATGAAGAAACTGTCCGGATAGGGATAGAAGAACCGGCACGAGGGCCGAAAATTGGCGGATCCGACGTGAGGTGCGACTGCTCTCGACGCCGATGCCAGCGTCCTCCCCTCTGCAGTGCGCTGTTGGAGTCCTTAGACGAGGGCCCCAGCAGCCCTGGCCGTCCACTGCGCTCTACGAGTCAGCTGTTGCTAATTAGTACTAACTTGACTATACTGTTGGCCAAACTGGTGCATAGCTTTAACGAAAGATTTGTGGCGCATAGTCAGTGACAGGAAATACAAGAGGGACAGGATAGGATGCCAGTAAGTGACAAGAAAGCGCAAAGCATAAGCATTTCATAACACATGGCAAATCAACTCTTAAAGTAGCACAAGTAGCCACAGCACCAACACCGCAGTTTTCTCTTATTCAGACAATTCTTACTTAGGTATCCTGTCCATCTTGTGCTTCCTGTCACTTACTTTGAGCCAGGGAAAACACGGGGAATGCGGAAGATGGAAATTCAAGACGATGAGCAAAACGTGAACAAGGTGAATGCAGGAGCCAACGTTTCGACAAGTGGACTCGTCTTCTTCAAGGCGGCGTACGCTTTCCTCGCCTCAGTATATATAGGTGGGGTTCTTCTAAAGTGGAGAGGGTGTGAGGCGGGAGGGTGCGGAAACGAGGGAAGGTGTGTTAGTGTGTAGAATTGAGGGTAAAGGAACGCTGTGCACAAGGCCAAAGCCGGAAATATGTCGTTATAGCACTAATTAATGATGCACGATTAAGTAATAACTAAGTAATGACTGAGTACTAATAATTGCAAGTAAGCATCAGTTGTAACGGTCAGCAGGCCAAGCGGCTAGTCCAACAATTGTTTTGATTAACTATGTAATTATTAATAATTCATAAGTCCGAACAAATAAAGGGAAAATCAGACATCCACCCGTTCGTAGCAATTGCTACAAAGGGGTTTCCTTTGTAGCAATTGCTACGAACGGGTGGATGTTTGATTTTCCCGTTATTCATTGCTTCTCTCCACCTTGCGGGTTTCCGCAGAACTACTACCTCAATCATAAGACCGAATAGTTGCTACTAATTAGCAGTTGTATACAGTCAGCAGGCCAATCGGCGCACTTCCTTTAAAATAGCAGAAATACATCAAAGGCACCTTCTCTACATATATACAGACACTCAGCACTTAATTTTAGCATTAAGAAATGAAGCTAGCACTATTTTCTTCCATTAGAGCACCACATCACAAGTGCAATGTTCAAACCTACGTGAGGTTTGCACGCTTGCGGACAGATATTACTTGTACATTCAAGGCCCGTTCTCGCTGCAGCAAGCACGCATAAAAATGCATTCGCTTCACCAAATAAAATTTGGTGATACGGGCAGTAAAAGTGAGAGAGAGCAAATGATAAATGAAAGGTAGGGAGGTTAACTAGGACTGAGCTCGGTTGGCTACCTTACACTGGGAAAAGGGAAAAGGGGACGGAAAGATTAAAAGAAGAAGAGAAAGTCTACTAAGGATATCATTCGATCACTCAGTCGGGATCACAGACGGTGACTCAATCCCGTAGCTTTCAAAAATCGCAGCAACGCTTTTGTGGCTTTCTGTAGCTGCGATATGAGAGGCCATGGTCCCAAGATCTTGTGCAAGGTGAACGGTGTTCTATCTAGCTGATTGAGAGCTGTGCAGAAGTAATGTCTTTCGTTTTCAAAAGACGGGCAGTAGCTCAGTAGATGTTCTATAGTTTCCTCGACACGGCAGGCATTGCAGTCGGCGCTATCAGCCATTCCAATGAAAACGTATATGCATTGGCGAATGCGACGCCCAAGCGTAAGCGGCACATCATTGTTTCCTCATTTCACGGTAGCTCTGGTAACAGCCGCAGTTACATAGAGGGGTCGAGGGAATGCAATCGATCTTGGGTGAATTAGGGTGTGTGCCACTTCTCTAATGTCATACGGTGCGCTAGCTTACTTAAGTGTTGGGCTGCGTCTGTCCGCGATAAAGATACAGAAACAAGGGTTGCTTCTTCGTGTGCTTTCCTAGCAGCTTCGTCAGCGAGGTCGTTGCCGGAGATACCGCAATGTCCAGGCAGCCACTAAAACACGACGACGTGTCCTTTCGCTATCATACGATGGTGCATTTCTCGTAGCTCCGACACTAGTTGTTCACAGGACCCGCGACGAAGAGATGACAGAAGGCATTGTAAGGCCACCTTCGAATCGCAGAATATTGCCCACCGATTAGCGGGTTGGTTCTTAATATAATCAACGGCACCTCGGAGTGCAACAAGCTCCGACTCTGTCAATGTTGTCAAGTGAGAAATCTTGTATCGGATGCCAATTGATCGCGATTAACCACTACGCCGGTGGAGCTGGTCTGAGTGGAAAAGCCATCCGTATATATGTGGACTCGGTCAAAGTAGACAGTGTTCAAACAATCCCGAGCTGCTTGCTTCAGGGCCAAGGTCTTCTTTCCCTGGAACCATAAGGCGCACTTGAGGTTGTTTTAAACACCACAAAGCTGAGGTTGAACGTGCTGAGTGTGTGAAGCCCGATGGTGGACAGGCACGATGGATGCTGACCTCGTTGGAGAAGGGCGCCAGTGGTCGTGGTTCTCGCGGGCAGGCAAGAGAGCTTGACTGCATGCGTGAAACATGACGAACTTGGGCCCTAAGCGTGTCGGTGCTAATGTAAGTAGTGATCGGAAGGTCTTGAGCCATTATAAGAGTTCCTGCTGTTGAGGCGCTCGGCGGAAGGCCTAGGCAAACACGTAGTGCCTGTGCTTGCACGCTCTGAAGTTCTCGAAGATTTGAATTGCATGTTTTGCCAAGCACGGGAGAACTATAACGTAGCAATCCGATAAAAAGTGCTCGATATAACTGTAGCATGGAGCCCAGTGACGATCCCCATGTTTTCCTGGCGATGAACTTGAAGACATGAACAATAGATGTGAGCTTCTTCAAGTGGGCGAACTGAGGGCCCCAAGTGAGGTCCCGGTCAACAATGACACCCAAAAACCAATGATTTCTCTTGTAGGGGATAGGCTGGCCATTGATGCATACGGGATAACGAGACGGGCAGTAAACTCCCCAAACCCCACACTGCATCCAACACGCACAAGAGTGTCGCAAAGAGCCCCGAGACTGCAGCATAACATGCATGTATACACACCGCCAAACCACGTAAACAGCCGCAGACAGTGCTTCGCCGCGATATGGTGTACTGGAATAAGGCAGTGTGCCGTCCGGCGGCGAAAACGTAACTCTTTTTGCGATGACGGCCGGGGGTGCTGGAGCACGCCGGTCTACTGCAGCGCCATCTGTCACTGCAACATGGAGTCATTGCTGGAAAGAGGAAAAATAATGGTGCAACACAGGGCCTCCGGGATCGGCACTTATGGTTGTCGCGGATGCCATGCATGTACGTGCGGAGAAGGCCGATTGCTTGCGTGGTTTTTCCTGCCGCGTTCGCACATTCTTTACGCGCACGGCGAGCGCTGGGTTTCTAAATGTCTTTTTCTGTGAGTGCGTGTGTGTACATTGAGGTTCCTGCATAACGATCATAACACCGCGCTGCTTCAGATCGGGCACACTGAGAACATTGGCTGTATTCTTGCCCTTCGGCGCCGTTTTGCAGAGCGATATATCGGAACGATGGCGGCTGCATTCGTCGCAGAGCAGTACATTTTTCTTCAGGGAAACCTAGCGACCGCTTCTAGCTGATGCACCATGAAGGCAACCCTCCAGGCACAATGCAGGTGCAGCTTGCGGGCTTTTCATCCTCGTGTGTTTCGAAATACTGAAAACATATGCGTACTTAGCGAATTGAGCGAGCAGACGAGCGCTTGTTTGTCTCCTGCAAACGAAACGTTGAGCAGACCATCAGGAACACTGCATGATCTATGGTTGGAACCGTGCAAGTTAGACGGTGTTATTGATGTATCCTAACAGTTTGTATTATTTGTTTTTTGCAAATTGTAATAACTTCCATTGTGTTTTGAGAGCGTTTTAGTTTATAAATGCAGAAAGTTTTGCACAACATTTTTAAATGTCACGCGCTGGGCACGCCGGTCGGTCGAAGCGCCTCTCTGGTTGCGTCATCGCAGGAGCGTCCCCGGTTCTCCCATTGTTTTTCTGTAAGGACGACACTGCCCCATTCCAGTAAGCAGCAGCCGCGCCGTGCTGACCGAGCAAATGTAAAACTCCTTCAATAGCGACGGCAGCGCTACGAGACGCGAGAATAGGTGGCGGGTGCACGCATTCACAGAAGTTTGAAAACTGAACCTAATCTAGTAACGTTGCGTAGCAGGGTATCGGCTGGCTGACGTCTGTAATGTGAACAAAAAAAATTGTGCAGATCCCACGCACCCTGGGAGCCGCTGTAAGCGAAGCTTTCCATGCCGGATGCTTTGTTTGACGATAATTAGCGGTCGTGTTGACGGCTAAAGCTTCATTTCTGCAACGTTTAGGCTAACACGAGAGTAGTGAGTTGATGTTAAACGTTACCTTGCGTGCACCACTGCTGTTTGTCTGCGTAGTACACAGAAGACATAGGGAGAGGTATTTGCTTGAGGCGTTGTTGTGCGCCATATTTCATATGCTCTGAGAGGGTTGAGCATAGTCATTGTCTCCCATGGGACATCGCATTGTTGCAGAAGTATTAAACGTGAATTGGATTATGGGACTGTGCGTGTGAAAACCACACTCGGATTATGAGGTAAGCCGTAGTGGGGGACCCCGTATTAATTCTGACACCGTGATGTCCTTTAACACATCCCAAAATCTAAGTGCACATGTGCTTTCTATTTCGCCCCCACCGAAATGCGGCTGCCGTGATTGGGATCACATCCACCCCATCATGCAATGCCATAGCCGCAAAGCTAACGCGGCAGGCACAGAAGTGTTGATTTGACGGTCTATCGCTTCCGTAGTGTCTCCTGGACCCTGCGGTGCGGTTTATAATGTGGCTCTGCTTCTGCACGCCCTGCGTAAGTTGCCCGCTGTAAAGAACGGCCAGCTGCAGTGCAAGTTTGCCACCCAGTTACCACTATGGCGGCAACATTTCGGCGCTGTTAAGAACGGCCAGCTGCAGTGCAAGTTTGCCACCCAGTTACAACTATGGCGGCAACATTCCGGGAGCGTCGCCGCCAACTTCTAGCCACAGCGTGACTAAATCGACTTTGTGTCGGGGAACAATACGGGCATCCCCCACTCTCCGTCACTTCAGCTAGGATGCGATCGATGAAGCAGGCTTTGTGCTGAAACCACCACCAACCTCTAGCCTCATCGCCGTTGTGACGGAATGAGTTCGACAGCCAACTATTGTTCCCAAGCTCCCCAACGCGCTACCCGGACCGGCTCCGAGTTCTACGAGGCCCCTCTGACGTCGGCTCCGGACATTCGAACGTGTGTGCATTTGTGTGTGTAGACCGTCCTGCGGGGAGATGGCTATAGTTTCGGATGACGAAACGAACGTTCGCATCAGCTTGTATCGGGAGAGGACCGAGTGTTTAAAAACCGCTGTTTCGCGGCTGCTCAGGTCAGTCTCTCTCTCTCTCAAGCAGTAATGTTAGACTGATGCACTTTCTCAAGCCGTCATGTCAGACTGATATAAATACTGTAAATAAACCCATATTCCTCGTTCTCGATGAGAAGCAGTCCTTCCCTTCATCAACGTCCTCAGCATGGATAAGTTGGACGACGGCATGGGCCAGCTACCTTGTAATTTATGCCCGGCTCCAATCTTGACAACGGATCACAAGCGATGGGATTGAGTCCCCAATCCTGACACCGCTTGACATATTTGCAGGGCGTTTATTTTTCAGAAATAGCAGCAACGTTCTGTACCGTACCTTGAACTTAAGCTTATCCTGTTTCCCCACAACCGCTGCCGTATTGCAGTGGGGTTTCCTTGCTTTCTCACGTCACCTCCCCACCCTCTCTTTCAAGGGCGCCACCATATTGCAACGCGGCATGCAGACGGCATGCTGGCTTGGGCGAGCGCTTCGTCTTTCAACGCTCGGCGGTAGTTCTGGCGTTTGTTTTCGCACTCGTGCGGTCTATTTAGTATGAAGCGCGTTTTATACGTGATAAACAGTTCTGTGAGACGTACAAAAGTGGTTTAAGTCGGTATCGCAGGACTTCGTGCTGGCGTTGAGGCGGACGGAGCACGCAGAGCGATGTGTGTGCGAGTGTTTGAGCCTACAGTCAGCCTTGGAGAACAATTGCGTATTTCTCAATGTTTCATTTGTATCATACTTGGCCACCACGGAAGCAGACGAGCTGATAGCAGCGCATCCTTCTTTCCCCTAACCACTTCTGCGCATGCGGCACCCTCTCACACGAAGATAGAAAAGCAACCACAATAAAGAGACAGCCAGTTTTTCGATGCCCAACCACTGTGTGTGTCGACTTGCTCAGAGGCGCACGATACACCATTCGCTAATGCGACTTTATTGCAGTATTATCCTCTAGTTCTAAGCTGCAGTTTAGGAGCAATGAAATATACGCGACGACCGTAACAGTGTGGGTACCTTTCTGCTACGATAGGAGCTGTGCTGTTATACTTTGACAAGTGTGCAAACTGTTAGCTGCAGATTACATTGCGTGACTAGTTGGTTCGGTGGATGAGGTTCCCCCACGAACAAAATAGTTTTGGTTAGTAATAACAGCATACCTTACAGTGTGAATAGGGCTTTCCAGCAAAACGACCGTTTTGAGGCACGTCATAGTGGAGGACTCCGGAAATTTTGACTACCTGGGATTCTTGAACATGCACCTAAATCTAAGTACACTGGTGTTTTCGCCCCCATCGAAATGCGGCCGCCGTGGCCGGGGTTCGATCCCGCGACCTAGTGCTCAGCAGCCCAACGCCATAGCCACTGAGCAACCACGGCGGGTAACATTCTCGAATCTGCGGAGCGCACTTCATCACCGGCAACTGTCCTTAAAGAAAGATCTCCGAGCGACCATCGTGTCGCAAACTCCCTCTGCCAAGCGTACGCCGGCCGTCGAAGCTGATAAACCATCCGGACTACGCGCCGGCAGTGATCACGTACAGCAAGACTCCTGGCGAGGCTGCTGTACGGCGACAACACCCTTGCGTGAAAAGGCAAAGGGGCTGCAACCTTAAGTAGATCAACGTGCTGTGAAAAAAATTTGTATTGCTGCCCTGTGGGTCACGATGTTACGAAAACCATGCATAGGGACTGTGAAAGGAGTGTAGGATCCCGTCAGTGCTCATTGCTTTTTTTTTTTGTACACACCCTTTAGCACTGTGCGCTACTTTGATTTGCACGCCGCAACACTGCTATTATTGTGTAATGTAAACGCAGCATGGGAGTTATTTTATGAAAACGACAAACTAAATCGCGCAGTCAACTCCATTTGCTTGTAACAGAAACATGTCAGTACATTGCTGTCAACAATGTGGTCCACTAGCATTTCCGCTTACTGAAAAGTTATCATGACCTGAAGCTTAGAGGCAGCAAAATAGTGTTATTTTCATACAATAGCTAGTTATCTTAGTATAAAGAAATTTTTGGCGTTATTTTAACAATTCCAAAAGTATGTAAATACTGCTGGTTGGCTGTATATAACATATCGTGTTATGTATAAACTGTATAGGATCTGCCATTACCGGTTCCGGTCATATACCACGCCGACACCACGTAAACGCTGCCCGTATTCATGGACGACTTGCATGTCGCTAGTACCAGTCAGTCCACCTTCTGAATCAGCTGTGGGGAAGCTTAGCATTTGATTTCCCACGTAGCCTTCGTCATGTAGCGCCCAGCCTCGATGCGCCTGACGAACGGTCGAAGTGTTCGAGGGCAGATTCCGCCTAACGCCGTCGCTCGTTACGGGGCACTTCGAGAAGTCGCGTGTGCACAAACGGGCGGGCTATATTGTCTTCTTCAATCATTACTCGCGCACTCATTGAAAGCTATTCAATAAAGCACTGAAACGACGCAGAAAGCAGGTCGTATCGATACACGGAGCACGGAGTGCAAACTAGCCTAGGCCTTATTTTCCAACCAAACGGCGTGGCGCCAGGTTCTGCGTTTTCCCTGCAGGTGGCGCTCACAATTTTGGAACCGGTCAATTGATCTTCGTGCCCCTGTCGCTTCAGCGCGAAAGAAACGTCGAAAGCACCGCGCATACACGAAGCTACCGGCACTACGCGCACCCTGCAAACATCGCAGATCGCTTTGAAGATGTGTACCGCGCGGGCGCGCATTTCGGCCACGTCGCAGGTTGCTTTCCAGACACACGAGCGCCGGCAACGCGTCTCTACGGCACGCGCCCGTCTACTACGACGTCCGCGATTCGCGGGGCCAACGCCGTAGCGTAGACGCCGCGGCTGTCTTCACTCTGTAGGAGCGGCGGGTGAAGAGGACATCGAGACACTCTGGCAGCCGCCGGAGAAGAATGCACCTGCTTCCAGTCCACAACTTTGCGAAAGGTCGCATCTCCTCCTCTGCGCTCAGTATATTTGAGCACTCGCCTCCCTCTTCTCGTCGTATCCAACTCCTCTGGGTTCCGGCTCACGCGGGGGACGCTGGCAACGAGGCGGCAAATTCCATCGCTCGCGAGATGACAGACCGAGCTGGCCCCCTCCACTGCGGGACGGACACGCGTGACTCCCTTCTCACCTTCCATGACATCACCCTTCATTACCGCAACTCTCGTGTATCCCCCCCCCCCTCCCCCACATACACACACAGAAATCCCTGTCTAAGCTCCAACAGAGCACGTGGCGCCATTTACAGGCCCACACTTTCCTCTCTCCTGCCCGACTTGTCCTTATTCATCCCGGTGCCTTCTCACCCGAATGCACGCTCTGCAGACACCCACAAGCCGACTATGCTCATATTCTCTATTCATGCTCGAAACACTCTCCCACTGGCTCTTGGCACGTGTCGAGTTCGCAGCTGTGGGAGGCTGCTTTGGCCAGCTCGGAGCCGGATGTCCACCTACGGCTAACGATCTGGGCAGCGGAAGTCGCCGCCAGGCATGATCTGGTGGCCACGACCGGCAGCCTGAAGGCCACCGACGCAACGACGGCATCTGAATTTTCTATTCATTTTCTGGCCCTCACTAAATAAAGTTTGTACCACACCACCTCCTTCTTCTCCTTACCCCTCTAGTGTTCCTGCCGATTACAAGATTTCACCGAAAAACAGCTTGTCCTAAAAAGTGCGCACAAGTTAAAGGGTAGTCGAATATCGATTCAAAACGATTACTCGCGCAGCACACTAAGGAAACGAAAACGCTTGTGGGATAGTGCTAAAAGTGAAAAAGAACGAGGCAAGAAAGTTCGCTTAATTAATGATAATATGCGTGTTAACAATGAGATGTTCACATGGGATGACAGTAAGAACATGGGGATAAAAATTGACGGCCATGAAAGTACTTCGAAAAATGCTTGACTTGCCTCCGCTGACACTTGCCCTGGTGCTAAAGAACTAAAAATTTTAAACAACGCCGGCAGTGTCGCTAATAAACCGGAAAGTCTTGAGCCAACTATAATGGGCTACAATCCCCAGGTATCTGTGATAACAGAAACATGGTTACATGACAATATTGAACATGCTGTTGTGTTTCCTCCATCTTATCGAGCGTATCACCGTGACAGCTGTACTAGAGGGGGCGGGGTAGCAGTTTTGGTAAAGAAAACTATATCCGCTACTCTGTAATGACAGGCCGATAACTTGGAATCTATTAAAATAAAGCTTACTTGCTGGGATAAATCATTTTTGCTATTTGCAGTACATCGAGCACCTGGCTCGCCCCCAGAATTCTCTCGTGATCTTTTTCAGCACATGGTTTCATTCATAAGCGATAAAGTACTACTTGTAGGCGGCTTCAACCTACCACATATTGATTGGGAGAACGGGTTTTCTGCACCGGGATTAATTCACACTTAGGTTACTTGCATGACATCCTTTTGTCTCACAATCTACAACAGATTGTAAAACAGCCATTGCACACCTATGGTACGTTCCCAACCATACTTGACCGCGTTTTTGTAAATCGCTCATTAGAAAACTTTTTTTGTTTTGGTTGAACCTGGAATTTCTGATCATAGGCTGGTATATTTTTCTTGTTCTTTGGAAGTGCTTAACAACACAAAATATAAAACAACCACTGTTAGAAATTTTTCTCGTGCCAGAGACGAAAATGTCTTGGGTTATCTTGAACAATGCCTTGATAACTTTCACGGTAACAATGGTAGTGTACTTTGGGATAAATTTAAAGAAATTATCACTCACGCCTTAGCAACCTTATTCCCTATAAAACTTAAAAAACTTCCAAGACTACTCCCTGGATAACGAGAGAGATCCTACAGCTTAAAATAAAAGTTAAACGCTTAAGACGACGATGTGCTTCACGTGTTTCAATTCACGAAATCCAACATAAGCTAAACCAAGAACTACGGCAAGCTAAGTGCTGGTATTTTCAACATACATTGCCAAATTTCATTCAAACGGCACTCCAAAAAAACTGGCTGTGGCTTAGCTAAGGTTAAGCCCAGGATGCGAAGCATACTAGCCTTTATTTTAACGCGTCAGCGTTAAGGAGCTCGTGTCGCAGAAAAGCCGGTGTCGTCGGCGTCGGCTCAGGCGTGCGGCGCGTGCTCAGGCGCACATTTCGTTGTCGCGCCGAACGCTGCGTTGCTCGACGCTCACCGCGTCCGATGCGGGGCGCGTAGTCGCTGCGCCGTAGCAAAGCCACCTAGAAACAGTCTCTGTAGCACGCCGCAACCTTCGCTTCTCATTCCAACGAGCAGCTCTGTCTCCAGGAGGCATCTCACCTCGTGAGTGTCTAGAAGAGGCAAGCGCAGCTGCTTATATACCGCCGCGACGCCGCGAGCGACGGCGCGAGTTGGAGCCCCGTTTCTCCTCTGTCGTGACGTCACGGTGTCACGTGGTCAGCCTTGAAGGTGACGCCGTGAGCGACGGCGCGAGTTGGAGCCCCGTTTCTCCTCTGTCGTGACGTCACGGTGTCACGTGGTATTGAAGGCGACACCGCCGCGCCTGAGGAGCTGGGTTGAGCTCTAGTAATATGCTTCGCATAAAATTTTGGGCTTTTCTAAGCAGAATGACCAAGTCAATTGACCAAATTGTTCACGCGGGCCATGTCGTTGTCAAAAAACAACGTATCGCGGAGAACTTTAATAATTATTTTCAGAGTTTCTTCCAAATTTCGATGATGGTATAAACCTTAATCGCATGCCATGTAACTCGACCCCTGATATTGCTTCGCAACCGGGTGTAGTGTCGATGTTGCTGAACCTTAAAGCTAAATCATCTCCAGGACCAGACAACATACCGAACGCTTTCCTGCGCAGGTATGCTGAAGTGTTAGCCCCTTTTCTTATTGTTATCTTTCGTTCCTCGTTATCTTCGGCTAGTCTTCCTCCAGACTGGCTAACTGCACATGTCGTTCCCATACTGAAAAAAGGCGACACATCCTTAGTAACCAGTTGTCGTCCGACATCATTCACTTCATCATGTTGTAAGTTAATCGAACATATTATAGATAATGAAATAACTAAATTCCTACGTGACAACAACGTCTTGTCTCCTCATCAGCACGGTTTCCGGAAGAGTTTCTCTACTGCGATATAATTAACCACAATTATTCAAAACTTTGCAAGTGCCCTTGACAAATCAAGTTAAATTGACAAAATATTTTTAGACTTGAAGAAAGCGTTTGACCTTGTTCTTCACAATAAACTTATAGAAAAACTACAGTCGCTAGACTTTCCAGCCTATATCATTAACTGGGTGGCGGCTTATCTGCCTAATCACATGCAGCTTGTTTCAATTGATAATTACTCTTCTAACGAACTTTCAGTAACCGCTGGAGTACTTCAAGGTAGTGCGCTAGGAAATTTGCTATTTATAATACACATAAACGACATCACTAACGAAATTTCTCACCCTGTTCAAGTTAGACTGTTTGCTGACGATTGTGTGTTGTTTAACGAGGTTACTTGCCATGAAGACCAATTAATGCTTAACTCTGACTTTCAAAACATTCTTTCGTGGTGGAGTCCGTGGGGCATGGAATTGAAGAGAGAAAAAACTGTTTTGATATCCATAACAATAAATAAATAAATAAAATGTCGTTTGTCTATAACCTCGGCTCTGTACCGCTGACTAAATTCAGCCAATATAAATATCTTAGCATCACAATAACCAGTCACCTCAGCTGGAATAGCCACATATAATAACGTATGCAACTTGTCTTTTAGGAAGCTTTGTTTCCTCAGGCACAAACTACAACACGCTCCCTCTCGTACTAGATTACTGGCTTACACTTCACTCATCCGACCGAAACTAGAATATGCATGCATTGTGTGGGATCCCTATAAGAAAATTAACATTAACGCATTAGAGATGGTCCAACGTAATGCTGTCAGTTTTATTTTTTCTAAATATAGACTGAGCGACTATCCCATTAGCCTAATGAATCAACATAATATTCAAACGCTACAGCTACGTAGGAAAATACAACCGCTGAAATTTATTTTCTTGCTTAAAAACAACTGTTTGTCCCTCCACACATAGGCTTATGTTAAACCACTTGCAGCACGTCGAACACGGCATCGTCACGCTGATTCTTTAACACCCTAAAACACCCGAACTAACCTCTCTTCTAAGTTTTCCTTCTTCCCGCGCACTGTAACAGATTGGAACAACCTGCCATTATCACATTTGATAAGCACCGATTCTACTGAACGCATGTGTCTTTAATGTTAATGGTATTAGTATACGTCGGCAAGCCTTGCTATTTTTTTTCGTACTGCACATTTTTCGTATATTTTGCGTATTGCCGTTATTCCTGATGCCTTAAACTCCATGTGATACTGGTCTAATGTTTGTCAAGTTGTATTCCTTCAGTGTACCTTCTATTAATCTTATTTAGTCTTTGCTTTCATTTGTTTATCATTACATATGCTGCAATGCTTTTGTATTTCTTTTGCTTGTGTGTATGTATATATATATATATATATATATATATATATATATATATATATATATATACGTGTATATGTAAATATTTATGTATTCTGCCCCTCCTGCTTGGGCCCCCATTTGAGCATGCACTATTGTATAAATAAAATAAAATAAATGAATATTCTCCCGCAGGGAGCAGAGTTGCGCTTAACTTCACCGGCGCCGCTCGCATCGCTATTCACCGAGTGCTATCACGTGGTTCAAAATGACGTCAAATGGTCAACTGCGCCGCTGCGAAGCCAACTCTACGGGCGCGACGCAGACTGCTCGTTTCCGGCAGTGCCATTGACATTACAATCAGCGGACCATGGAGCGTGCGTTGCATTCATCGGCTCCGGGCTGTAGGTACGGTGTTCGACGATATGAAGTCACGGACCTTGCTGAACTGATCCGAAACACATCACATTGACACTTGTATTCTAGTATGACGGGGTGCAGCGTACCAAAGCACACAAACCGCTCGGAAAGCGGCAAAGCTTTCTACGCGGTGCTGTGCGGACAGACAGACGAGCGCCGGCGACTGGTATGGCTACTGCGCACGGGTGGAGACCGGCCGGCTCCGAAAGGGGCCATAGGGTATGCGAGGTGCGTTGGCTATGTCTACATAGGTGAGTTCGGCTTGTTTACGCTAAAGCAACATTGATCTCGAGTAACACCACTATTAACGCTGATTGCGGCTGGCATGAGAGGTTGCACGATTTTTGGCCTACATGTGCAGCGCGACAAAGACGCGGTACAAAGATTAATGAACGACACGTCTCTGTCGCGCTGCACATATACGCCAAGAATGTTCAGTAACTAACTCGCCCCATTCGCTGTGCTGCTTGTACGATAGTTCTGACTATGCGGGTCTAGACCAGTGTGCTCAAACCAGAGTAAATACTAGCAGATACAACTTGCCCGTTGCACCCTGGTTTTCGTCTCCTCTGTTATTATTTTTTTTGTGGGCGTTCTAATTTTCCTGTAAGGTTGATCTGCTTCTTCAAGGGGAGTACGGTAGCGCGATTAAAAGACAGGACAAAAGAAGACACATATGGACACACACAGCGCTGTGTGTGTCTACAGGTGTCTTCTTTTGTCCCGTCTTTTAATCGCGCTACCATACTCCCCTTGAAGATGCATTACCAACAAGCCCACGTTGCAACCCTCGTTGATCTGCTAGTGTGTGTTACTTGTAGTAAGCGAAAACCTCACGCGCTCCCGCTTGTGAGACAGCTGTGGTAGCTTCAGCATTTACAGCCTGCAATATCTTTGTTGTTAGATCAGCCTTAGTTGACATGAGGAATGTAAAATGGTGGCTGCATGCTTAGAAAGCGCTGTCTTACAGTAACTTGACCTGAGTTGTGTGAAGAGGTCAAGAAAAGGTGTTCTCATATTACAGTGTGCAATGTGTGAATAATTACTTTGCAAGTTTGCCATCTTATTGTGATTAGCGCAATAAGAATTACCTCTTGTTACTGTTAATAGCCTGTTGCCTTTCCAATTGCTTTGAATTCTGCCCCCCGAGGCTTCAAGAACCAACAAGCTTGCCCTGCTGCCAGCAGCCATTGGTCAACCGTTCTCTAGTATAAAATAAATTTGATATAGAGGCTCCTGTATCTTGAATGTTTTTCCACCTGCATATTTGCTGCTACGAAGCAGGTGTTTACTATACGGTATGAATGAATCATAAAACTAAGCTTTGCATAAAGTGTGCGCATGAGAACATTTGAAATGCGTTGGAATCTACGTGTCTGCACCGCATATATCGAAAACGTGCAGCTTCTGTGAATGACGGTTAGTGATAAATGACGCTCTGTTAACGGTCACTGACATAACTGCATGCACGATAGTTCGCTTAGCGACGATCATTAATCGGCTTTTCGGCAGCCAAAATTCGCTTCGCATAATTGTCCACTTTATGTGGGGGAAGTTTTCTTCAAAACCCTTTAAAACACTTCTTGTCTTCCGGCGTCGGTGACAAAACCACGTGCATGCTGGAAAACATTGCAGCGCTGTTTGTTCCAAGGTATTGCGTGTTTGCACGTGAACTTTTGAACTGTTCGAGCCGCGGGCGTAGTGAGGGTTTTATTTTGGAGGCCCGAGGGAAGTCCTACCTGAGTGCGTGTGTTTACATGTACATATATATAAACTAAAAATTTCGGGCGTTAGCAACCCTACCTCGCACCGGCTGCGCGAATGGTTAAAGCGTACAGCTTGCATCAAAAGGTCCCATCTTGCTCAGCACTTGTGATGAACTGCCGCATTTAGCTCGCGACCAGCAGACAAAAAAACAAAACAAAAACGGAGCACCGCGTTGCATTTGTCTCCTGCGCGCGCACGCGCGCGCGAGAAGTGGCTTCACTGCGGAGCATACAGACAACAACGAAACTGCCGAGCGGCGCTGTTGGATGGATGGATGTTATGAGCGTCCCCTTTGGAACGGGGCGGTGGGTTGCGCCACCAAGCTCTAGCTGTTATATTGCCTAATGTCGTACCTAGTTTAACAACGAAACAAAAAAGAAACACTATGAACTACCACGCCCAAATTTTCTGATCCCCTATTGCGAACTGTGCTTTTGTACGTCTCCGTCTTTTGTCGTTTCCCTACTTTTCTTCCACCAATCCTCAATCGCCTCTTACTAATGCCTATTGCGGACATGTTTGCTTTACCACTACTCCCGCTGAACCCAAGGGCTTCAAGGAGGCCAGTGGTGCCTAAATCGACCGCTGGGTATATGTCTTAACATTCTAATAAAACATGCTCCGTCGTTTCCCTAGCTTTAACGCAGCAAGCACATGTTACGCCGGCGTGAGAGCGCCGCATGCGGGGTAAAATTCAACTAGCGGGTGGTCATCTCTTCCATCTCTCGTTCACACCGCCCTGATTGCCTCTTGCACTGCACGTGTTTGGGCACGTTGCGTACCACGCGCGGGTGCGTGCCTGCGTGTTTATGTGAACGTTTTATTCGAAGGACCATGTACACGCTTGTATTTGCCTTTAAGGAGATCGGTGCGCTAGTCGATTATTTTCATGGCTGCAATGCGGCGAAAGGGAAGCCTCTGCTTACACATGTAAATGATGCGGAGCAGGTAATCAAAAACAACACCGTATGTACCGCCGGAAAAATCGCCCGCATATACGATGCGCGTTGGCTAAAGTCATTTTTACAGTTTCCCACAAAATGTTTCCTACAAATTCGTGTTGTCTCTGTTGGCGACAACGGACTTCCGTCGACACTGTGCTGAAACCTACGAAATATATCAACGCATAGCACAAATACAACATGCACACACAAACTTAACTAGTGCGTCCCCTACAATATAGAACAGAGGGAGCAGCGTAAATAGACGAGGCAACCTAAAGTTTGCCCGCGCGGCACCAGCGCCGAATGCTCCCCTAGCGGACCGATGGAAGTTTCGAGGGTCGTCGCTGCGCTGGCGCGCGCCCGTGTTCTGTACGGCGAGAGCGCTCGTGCGCGTGGTTTTTGCGATGCCCAGTGCGACCTCATCAGCCAGGAAAGGTGGCACGCAATACTGATGTGTTGTCGATTGCCACAACAGCCTCGAAAACACGAAAGGTCCTACGCCACCCGTGAAGTTCTACAGATTTCCTGGGAAGTGGTACGAGAAGGACAGACGACAAGCATGGATAACTGCAGTGTGCGGCCGAGTCAAGTAATAATAATGTCTTTATTTGTGTCCCGTAACAGTACACGACACGGGAGACCTGCAGTAAAAGCTGTCATGAATGACAGCTTGACAGAGCTGTAGGTCCCCCATACAAGGGGCAGTTACAAACGACAAAAAAGACATAATACATTGTCACAATTGAAATTACACATTCCGAGCGTACAATGTAACGTACACAAAAAATAAGGCAAGATAGAAATACAAATTGCAAGTTCACTCACACAATAAAACATCACAGTCAACTACGGGGTAGTCACAAAAGAAATAACATAAATGCAGTTTCACTTATCCGCAAGAAATAATAACAAGAAATAACTAAGAATGTGTGCAGTGAATCTGTCGTAATTCACGTTTAGATAGTTTAAGTAGGTCAGTCCCGGATTTTTTGCAGTTGTTTAATAGAGTTGGAAGTGTGAAGGATAATTTTTCCATTGTGTAATTGGTTCTAGGAGTTGGTACAATCCACTCCTCTTTATGACGGGTAGTGTAAAACACAGTGCTCTTTTTCAGTAATGACAACTCATGCAGATATTTAAGATGATTTTTTAGTTCACGCTGGAATGCAAGTGCTAGCTTATAATTGTAAAGATTGAATACTGGTATTATGCATGCTTTGGAGAAAAGACCTTGCGAGTGACTGTTGTATGGTAGATTAAAAAGTACTCTGATAAGCTTTTTTTTAAGTATAAAGATCCTTTGCAAATTTGTATACGTGGTTGTGCCCCAGACCAAGAAACAGTAATTAAGATGAGAGTAAAATAGGGAATTATAAAGCAGGAGCTTTACTTGATACGGGAGATATGATCTGTAATGGGAAATAATGCCTACTGCTCGAGCTAACTTAGAACAGCATCAATGTGACTATCCCATAGCATGTTCTGAGAAAATGTAACACCCAGAATTTTAATGTTATTTGTGATTTCTATTGGTGCGCCACCATAACTTAAGCTTACATGAGAATTTAGCTGCCTCAATTTAGGTCTAAATATTACAGCTTTCGTCTTATTAACGTTTATGTTCATATGGTTTACTACTGACCACGTTTTAAGCTTAGTAAGGAGAGAATTCGCATCATTGTGTAAGATATGACAGTCTGGAGCAGATAGAAATACACTAGCGTCGTCAGCATACAAAACATATTTAGGATTAGTAGAGAGGTTAGTGAGATCATTTATGTAAATGTTAAAGAGAAGCGGACCAAGAATGCTGCCCTGAGGAACACCTTTAACTATGGATTTTAAATCAGAACGATACGTTTCAATTTGAACGAACTGCTGTCGAAAACTGAGATATGATCTAATAAGTTCGAGAAAATGACCTCGGATTCCATACTCGGATTCTAAACTTTCGCATTCGCGTGTAATATCTTGAAAGCGGAATAGTCATATGCCTGTTTTTAGTGCACGGCCGTTTGTTTAGTCGTGTCGCGTTGTTGAATTGTGGTGACATCCGCCGTTTGTTAGCGGTAAATGCATGCGTGTTGCGCCGCTAAGCTCTACGACGCGTGCTCGATTCCCAGCCACGGCGGCCGCATTTCGAAAGGAGCAAAATGCAAGAACACCCTTGTTACCGTGTGCTTTGATTTTTGTGCACGTTAAAGAACCCCCAGAGGTTAAAATTATTCCTGAGATTCCCCATTACAGCGGGCCTCATAATGATTTCGTGGTTTTGGCATGGATTTGGCACTTAGAACCCCCGAATTTATTTGATTGCACTGTGCCTTCCCTCGCGATCAGCATGGACGAGCTCAAGAGAATTATTTCCCTTTTCCAAACGCTGCAACTTAAATTACTAGTTGTGCAGGTAACGAAAGGGGCCGCGCGCTACTTTTGTGTGGTAGCAGACCGTATTCAATGCAAGCCGCGGTCGTCGCGTGCGTCGGGAAGCTGCAGATCGGAAAGCAGCCGCTCGAGACGTGCGCGTTATTTTTGTTGTTTGGCCACGCTTTCTAAGTATAGAAGTGTGCAAGTATCATAACTTGTAGTGGTACCACTCTTGTAGAATAATATATGCACACAATCACAGAAACGTTACCTTTGCAAACATATTATTGGGAGTAATTTAATCCCCACAACAAATAGGCACACATACTGTTTCATTTATATGCGATGCAGATGGAAGAGGCGCCAAACAGACCAATGGCAATCACAACAGTCTTCTCAGCAGTCAGCACCACCGGGACATGTGCTTTCGTACTGCAGCGACGCAGCTCTTGAGCAGCAGCAAGACACGTGTGAAACAGACCCCAGAACATGTCTTTGTGAAGTGACGCAACCGTCAAGAAGCAGCCCAATGGATCTGCAGTGATCGAGTAGTATGACAACAGAAGTTCCTGCTGCCAGTGTTACTTATGGTGTAATTGAAATAAAAGTGGTTAAATTTCTGAACATGGTGCGTACCTCTAACTAGACGTCGTCTACGATCTTGTCGGACACCTGTGACACGCACTTGGCTTTCACTCTCACATCACCGTCCACAATTTGTTCAACGCCGTACACGTTCGGAAGCAGACGCTCCCCTATCGTGAGGTTGCCGCCACGAAAAAAAGCTGTCGGCGTCGGCAACCTTCTTGAACCCGCACGGCAATCTTTGCATCGCTGTTGCGCTGTGAGAACGGAGCGCCGTGAGAACGAGCAGCGAAGAAAAGCGCGGACGGCACAACGTAAACGAAGCGGAGACTACGCCTTGACGCGACTGCGCTGCTTGGCGTTTCCACATTGGGGCGCTGTCAGGAGAGGCGCAATAGCGCCGCCTGGCCATGGTTTTCTCGTCTATAGCTTGGCAATATTTTAACAATGGTCAAGAGACGGAAGTTGAAAGCATTAGTAATCATTTATTATTCAGCAATGCCGGCGCGACCAACATGCGGGCGTGTATCGTCCAGTAACTCCATCGATCGGTGCAGCGGTGATTCAGGAATGAACTCCGGTCATTTTCACTGCATCGTGCACGTATGTAATTTCTCGGCATGCGTAAACTCTGGCCACTGCCAGTGCATGCAACAGAAGTGGTTTCCATTGTTTGGCAGCGCACACACCAAAGAAACACGAGAAAGAAGACAGGACAAGCGCTGGTGTAATAACTGAAGGTTTTATTTGAATAAAAGGATCATATACTTAGTAATCATGAAATTCATGTGGACTACATGTAAAAACTGTCATACACTCACAAGCAGTCAGTAAACGAGATCGCTTCATTTGCCAGTTGTTTACTTTGTTCGGCGCACCGCAGAATTCCATGTTTGTCGTCTGCTTTTTACGTACCATTTTCTTGTGAAACGGCAGAATTTCACTGGTGGCATCAACCCTATCGTGTTTACATTGCTGTTGTGGCAGTTAACAACACAATAATAACGTCCAGTGATCCGAAGAGGCGCCGTCGCAAACAAGAGACGTTTCGCGCGCAGCGGGAGCCATGCGCGGGTGCGATCTTGAAGTGAAGCGGCGGAAACGTACGTCCACACGTGGGAGGTGAAACCGTTCCGACGAAACGAGCGCTGGCGTACAGGATGGAACTTGACGTGCGGACGTCTATACAGGAACGCTAGACTTCCCTTGCTTCGCGCGCCACAGGACAGGGCACGCAGCCAGGCCGCTGTTCCTCGCTCGCGCACGCGAGAATGAACCACGTTCACCGGCTCACTCTCACACGCTTTCACTCATACGGAACCTCACGGCGATGCCGACGGCATAAATGCGCCTGGAGTGTCCATATAATTGCCATCGCAATAAAAGAAAATAAAAAGTTCGGGACCAGCGGCGCATATAGAAGCGCGTTCGAAACGCGTTGACTGCACGCGGGCGCAGCGCGCTTGCGTACGTAGAACCATTTGTTATGTGCGTTGAAGACACGGACGAGCTGAGACGTCCTTATAGCGCAACGCTGAGATGACATCAGAGCAAACAAGAGCGGGAGCGAAAAAATAAGGAAGGCAAAAAATGTACAGCTCTGTGATATGACGACAAATGAGTGGCTCTGCAGGAGGCGTTCGCAGGAGTTGGGAGCGAAGAAGCTGTTCTCCAGGCAACGCGCCTTTCGTCCGAAAAATGGCAATGCGCCCAGCGTTCCCGCTCTACCCTGAAGAGGGCAGCAGGCGCATGAATAATTGAGGGAAAGCAAAGAAAAGCGACAAAATTCTACCAGTGCAGCATGACAGAAAAATGGTACAAGCAGAAGGAGTGAATGAAGAGCAGTAATATGGAGGCCAGCACTCCGCGAGAGAGGCCCAATTCTTTAGAAATTCGGCAACAAAGACGCCTCTTACGGGCCACTCGGGAGCCTCATCAATTAGGAGAAAATGTACGCTAGAGCAAAAGAGAGGCGAGAGCGCCCTCTTTCAGACTTCAATTCTCTCCAAAGAAGAGCCTAATGAAGGACGACGAGTGACCCGAAATGTTTTGGCTTCTGCCGGAACGCACGGAGCACTCGGGGCCTCGCATTAAAGACAGCGCGCCGTACAAAAGGCTCTGCTTGGATCCCGTTGAGCGCCACGCCCACGATCGCTGCGGGAATAGGAATTTGAGGAGGGTTAGTACACCGGGACGTCCGGACGGTGCACGGGCGATGGAGGTTTAGTGAGCCACTCTATCGCAGACGACGGTCAATGTCTTGCGCAGACAGGATGATCGAGGCTCGTCGGGTATTCGCTTAAGCCAATGTTGACAGATGCGACAAGGCAGTCGTTAAGTTCCGATAGACTTCCGACGATAAAGAAAGTAGCGCAGCTATATTCATTTCTTTTCGTTGTAGACAGCTTTCAAATTAAGGAAGAGCGGTATAGGTAACTATAGCTTACCCTCACAGGTGCGAAAATCACTGCTGAAGTGAAACATCTCGGTGTTCACTGGTGTTACAATTTACAAATCGGATGTTATTGTTATTGTTGAAAATGCTAAACATGCGTTTTGAACATTACCTGGTGATGATGATTATCTATGGTGTTTAATGGCAAAAACGCTACTACAGCCAGAGCGTCAGAGCAATAGTGATTGGTCCGCTCAGGGTAATGGGAATAAGATGGTCTGTGTATTCAAGTGAGAATAAAAGCTGTGGCATATAGTACCACATAAAAATAAAATGGAGTAGTATATATTTCAATACAGCCATTTTCGGAGATGAAATGAGTATGTCTGATGGTTAAAACAGCTACAGTGGTGGTGACGAAGGAGCTCTCATTAGCCCTTGCACCAGCAATGGTAGCGAGGTCCAGTGTCATGTGAAATATTTTGATCTACGCCAGTACCTGCCTCATCAGTGAATCAAGATAGGGTTTGGTGAGACGCTGAAAGTACGTTTAAAGCTCCAAGAGGCTTCAGGAAGTCACAAATATGTTTAATAGAAACCAAAGATGCAGGATATAAAAGCATGGATGAATGCAATGGTGTGCGTGACTTGTTGAGTGAACTAAGGTGCTGGATCGTTCCTTGCTCTGTCTTGTTGCATTCACTTATGATATGTAGAATGGTGAGCGGATGGTCGTACCTACTGCAGATGGGCGGATTAGCCGCAAGGAGAAGGTGTGAGTGAGTAAGAAAAGTGTGTCCTGCTCTCAAGTGGCTGAAAATCGCTTTCTCGTGTCTCTGGCGGAACAGTGTATCCAGACCTAATCGTGGTTTATTAATGTGGAGCTTATTTTTGGCTAGGAGATTCCATTTCTTCCGCCAGTGCACGGGCAAGTGCTTGCGCACTAGTGCTCGAAGGTCTCGGTATGGACAGAGAGAGACATAAGAAAGCGCAAATGCAGGGAGGTTCACAAGAGGGGAAGATCCGGTTTGCTACCCTACGCTGGGGATAGATGGGAGGGGAGGTAAAGTGACAGGAAACTAGAGAAAGGGAGAGAGGGAGAGCACATATACACATACACAGTTCGTCACTGTCCCCGCATACTATCGCAGCACAGCACAGTAGCACCTGTAGAACTATAAACATCAGTTCAGGCTAAAAGACAATGAGGAAAACAAGAACAAGGTGAAAGCAGGAGCCAACGTTTCGACAAGTGGACTTATCTTCTTTAAAGGGAAGCTGAAACGGTTTTCGATTTCCATGAATTGCTGGGGTTGGGAAGAACAGACCTATTAATTTACGGTTCTGAAATTTTTTCTTTGTATTGTCAGTATAAGGGGCAGAAATCGCCTTCTAAGTCCCCCCCCCCGCGGACACGCCCCCGTCGCTTCCCGGAGCGCCGGGTGAGTAGGCAGCCGGATGAGAGAACCGGCGAGAGTGGCGTCATTCCCGGGCACCGCAATGTGCTGGCATGTTGCTTTCCGTCCTGCGCTTTACTAAACGACGCTACCAGAGATCTGCCACCGCTCACGTTTGTTTTCTTTTGCGATTTTCGTGAACTGTGCTTCCTTTTTGTGCTGCGTGAGTGCCCAAAGCCGAGGGCGCCCAACATGCCCTCGTTCTGTGCAGCATTCGGCTGCGCGAACACAGGCAGGCGAGACGATGTGGTGTTTCACATGTTCCCGAAGGACAAGAAACGTGGAGCGCAGTGGGTCCGTGCGGTGAGGAGAGATAATTTCTTGCCGACGAAATTAACTGTGCGTTGTTCGAACCATTTCCGCGACAGTGATTATCATCGGAGCTTGACAACCGTGCGGGCAATCGGTATTCCAATTAAATCGGCGCGACTGAAGGCCGGCGTTGTTCAGTCTATATTTTCTCACAAGAGAAACAGCTCGCCACTTGCAAGTGCGGCCTTCGTCAAGAGGAGAAAGGGTGAGATAAGGGTTTTAATGTGCACACGGGCACTTTTTTAAACGGATGATCACCTGTGTGTCGAACAAACGGCCTTACAGCGGCCTATGACGAAGCGACGTGGAGGCACAGCCGGGAATATGCACATGCGTGCAAAGTGCTTGCCGCTTTCATTCTCTTTTGCCACTCCACTTTGTCACGGAACACTGTACTACGTCTGTTTGTTCGGCGCTCTTTTAGTACGGTGAAATAACTGGCCGGGAGTACGCTTGCGCAGTCAGTGATATTTGCTATTCGTCCTGCCACGCGGTGCCCGCAGGTTTAGCTGTTCAGCATTCGTGTTCAAATTGCACGACATGAGGCGTTACGGTACTATTTTCATGCTCGCGTTAGAGTAGTTGAACTCGTCGTGTAAAAACTTCGTTCCGTTGATTTCGCACTCACAGCTTGCTACCAGCAGCGAAATGCCGCAAAAACGAGCGTCGGCACAGCCGCGCCCTTGGCAAGGCGAACGGGCTCAAATAATGAAGTAACGTTATGAGGTATTGAACTTGTCAGCGTTCGACGCGGTCTAGCCCAATACAGGCATCGCTGCTGGACAAAATATGTTTTCTTGCCTTTACCTAGCTATGCATCACGCATGGCAAAATTATTATTTGAAAATAAATATAGTACATTACTCATTACATTCTTATTACGCTAATTGATTTGAATTACATTACCAATTACCGCTTTCAAAAAAGTGATGGTACTACTTTACGATTGCTTCCGAAAAGTTTTCATCGACACAAGAAGCAAAAAGCAAAGTATAAAGGGACGCCAACCTTTCTTCAAGGTAAGATACACTTGCCAACATTTCATGCCCCCCCCCCCCCCCCCCTTGTGCCTCCACGACACCTCACGACACTACCAACATTCTGGCGCCGTACGCAGCTTACTGGTGCATATTTAACGCAATTAATAAATTACTTTAGCCATGAAATTACAGACACCAAATAATACACATTACTAAATCACTAGTAAACTAATCCATCACATACATTACTGCAAAAGTATTTCAATTGCTGTAAGTAATCCAACTGTTGTTATGTTTGCTGATATGCATGATATGCTAAAATTCATGACATCCACGCCTTGCAGTCTTTCAGATTCTTGCAGAGCACCTTGAGAACCGAGCCCCTAATGAACCTGTTCCACTACCATCACCAATCGAAGAGTTTGAAGCAGCTAGTGTGACACAGGCAGATAATGTTGAAAAGTGTGAAGCAGCGAAACGCGGCACTTATGTTCGCGATCGTGTATCAACACGCAAAAAACCACGGAACTTTGGACAAGCAGCGGTAAGGTGCATGACATCGTGGAATTGCACCCGTGTTTACAATCTAATGAGATGTTAGTGCTTCGGCATTCTTCCAGCAGCAAGTTCCCAGTGACACTTTAGCGCGTTTTTTCTCCCGTCATTGGAACGTGCAGCTACATGAAAAGACATATGTACCAGCTAAGATTTCCAACGCGCGAGAAGGTGCACACATCGCTTTCGCTGTTGGCACACTCAACATCGTCGTTGCCCCCGTTGCCGCCATCGTTTTCTGTATCGGCTGTCGGTTCGAACATGTACGGCGAAAATACAAGCTCTCCGAGACAGCGAGAACGTTCCATAATGCTTACAACTCAGCTGTGAAGCCAGAACAGAGCAGCGTGCTAAGCTCTGAAACGGCGGCGCCGACGGGCGATTCCCGTGAATGACGTCAAAGCGGTTCCGGCCAACCACGGGCAACAGCGGCGCTCGCGCGATGCCCTGAAACGCTGGTGCGCGTTTTCATGCAAAAAAAAAAAAGCCGCTTTCGTTTGTTCTCGCCCTTTTTAAACGAGATATTCGTGTTCAGTGGACTCAAAACTGAAAAATGCCGCAGGGAACTCATTTTTTTCGAAAAGTGTTTCAGCTTCCCTTTAAGGTGACATATGCTTTCCTCGCCACAGTATGTATAGGTGGGGTTCTTCTAAAGGGAAGAGGGCGTAATGCGGGTGGGTGCGGCAACGAGCGAAGGTGTGTTGCGGCGAGGGCGTGGAATTCACAATAACGGAGTGCTGTGAACAAGGCCAGTGACACGGCCGTCTGTCAATCACGTGCCAATGGCCGTGTGTCAACCGGCATGCCAAAGGCGTGGAAAGCCCTCTATTACTTGATTCGCTGGTGGTTGTGGGCTATCGTGTCTCTGAAAGAGATAATGGAAGGAGCGGCAGAAACCGGCGCTCGTGAAAAAGAAAAGAAAAAGAAGCCAGACAGAAACTATCCACATGCTGCTCTCGGTAGAGCTGATTTCTCGTCAAGATTGGAGAGACTGTCGAATTAGCGAAGAAACAGCCTACACCCGAATCTGACAGACCACCAACCTTTATAACAAAATATTTTAATGCACTCCCAAACATAAACAACATCCTACGAAGATACCACTCAATATTATCAAGTAACGAGTATCTGAGAAAAGCGTTCCCGGATTTACAAAGGGTTACCTATCGCCGCAAGAGGAACAATAAAGACACGTTAGTGAACGCAAAAGTCAGCCAGCATCATTCTCCCGTAATAAAAGCATGTTGGCGCCCCAGATGCAAAACCTGCAGGCACCTTCAAAGTGACATGAAAATTAAAAGCACCGCAAATAGTTATACAAACGAAGTCAAATCTAGCTTCACTTGTGCAAGTTCGGATGTGATCTATATGCTTGAATGTTCCTTCTATAAGAAACAATATATCGGTGAAACGGGACAATAAATGAACGTCAGATTAAACGGACATCGCGCAGACATAGCTAAAAAGCTTCCCAGAACCGTTGCCGAGTGTTTCAACCAACCAGGTGGTAACGCTGATTAACTTAAACTCTGTATCTTACAGTCAAATTTCCGTTCTGAACGAGAAAGAAAATACAGAGAATCATACCTTATCCATAAGTTCAAGACATTGCAACCCATATGTATAAACGTTTCAAAGGGAGCTTTATAGTTTAGTCGCTATGGTAAATTTAAAGCTATAGACAACAACACTTAGTTTGGTTGCTTAGTACTTTTTCTCTTCTTCTCTTTTTTCACTTCCTTTGTTCATTTCATTTAATTATTTAATTAATTAAATATTCAATTTTAGTATTTCATTTTATTTATTTATTTAAACTTATTTTCCCGAGCGCCGGTTTCTGCCGCTACTTCTATTATCTCTTTCAGAGACATGGTAGCCTACGACCACCAGAGAGCCCACCCACCTTACGCCCTCTCCCCTTTAGGAGAACCCCACCTATATATACTGTAGCGAGGAAAGCATATGTCGCCTTGAAAAAGACAAGTTCACTTGTCGAAACGTTGGCTCCTGCTTTCACCTTGTTCTCATTTTGCTCATCGTCTTCAATTTCCATCTCCCGCCCTCCCCGTGTTTTCCCTGGAATTCAGGCTACAGCCACTTAACCAAGTCTGTTGTCCTTAAGGACTGCAACAGTGCCCATGTCGCCGTCCGCTACGACGGCTTGTTTTGTTGGTATTTCACAATTATTTCATCAGTCAAAGGTGTTTGCTCAAAGCGCGCTATCGCGATTGCGAGCGATCGTCCCTCTATATTGTAGCGAGGACAATCAGAGAGTAGGTGTTGAAGAGTCTCCTCGCTACCACAGTCATCAGACGAGGCGTCGTCGACTCATCCGATTCGGAATAGAAAAGACTGCATAAAGGCCACTCCTAGCAGTATTCGACAAAGCAGGGCAGCTTCGCGTCTGCAGAGTCCAGCTGGGATTTGACGGCGGAGAGAAAAGTCTACGTGGTGCAGCCGGTTGCTTTGAAAACTTCGTGTGATCATCATGGAGAATGTGTTATCTCGGGTGAGCATTGGAAGTTTTCTATCGGCATCTGACCTTGATAACTGTATCTACTCCTCTTCGTCGCCTTTGGGAGCCGACCGAGCCGCGTTGTCGGAGCCACGTGTAGGTAACACGCGCACAATGCGGCTCGGTCGCATATATGCGTAATATGTGCGTCATATATTTTCACTGTGCATATATTTGCCTTTGCATTTTACGCATATATGCGTAAAATGCAAAGGGGTTGTAGATATCGACTGATCCAGCTATAGCGTCTGCTTCCTCATTCCCAGCTATACAACGATGTCCCGAGACCCAACAGATGGTTAGTCAAGATTCTCATTGTATGCTGCAGATATTTATTTGATGAGGGACTTGAGCACAGCAGTATTATGTGTTTCACATGTACGCAGCGCTCGCACGAAGCTCAGAGAGTCACTGAACGCGACTGATTTGGGTATGTGATTTTCTTGCACTTGTTTCACAGCCATACTTATAGCGTACGCCTCGGCTTTGAATATACTTGACTGACCAGTTAAGCTGTGCGAATCAGACAACTCGAGACCTTAGGCTTTAACACTAAGGCTTCTACAGACGGGGACATACCCAAACCACCTACTTCTTCGCAGGATTTACCCCGAAATTCAGACAACAAATGCATGTTCACTGTGCAGTGACTTAGATCACATGCTCTGGCGGTGTCCAGCGTTACGCGGCGATAAAAGCAACACTTCTTCACGCTGGGATGCAGTTCTGTGCAGCCCTTACCTCGAAGAACAGTTATGGGCTGTCCAACGGGCCCGCGACGCGGTGGAGAGGTTCGGCCGCTATGTCCCTACGTGGGAACGGCCCGCTGCACGCAAACGCGCGTCCTAAAGGACCACAATAAAGTACATCCATCCGATAAATCTGGTCCTACTGCAGCAGCAACAGCCCTGCCTGCAGTTTTCGATGCATCTGCGTAGGATTCTGTGGCGTTTATTCGTGTTTTGGGGACATAAAATCATACGCGATTGGTACTGTTCGTGCAAAGTTAGCGTATACTTGAGTAAATGATGTATCGCACTGGATGAAAGAAATATTGCAAGGCAGTACGAACCCCCTCATGTTCTCCGAGTATGTTTCAGACAGAGGTATACGACTGTCGGAGGACGGCTTTGCCACTATCATCAAGAAGGCTACTGGTTGTGATGGGCGCTTAGCACACAGGGCAATGGTATTCACTCTCAGGAATAGTTGCGCAGAGGTGCTCAGACGCTGATGAAACTTTAAAGGCATCAAGTTGCATCAGGATACATCAAGTTGCAATGTTCTATCTAATGCGTTAAGGACCACTGGTTACATGTTACATGAAGGCTTTCCGCTGGGCTTGTACAGAAAGGGCGAGTGGCAAGCCCAAGGCCCTGGTGTAGTACAGTGTTGAGTTTTAAGGGCTGTTTTTATCGCAGACTGTTAGATTATGCAATCATAGTCTATTCGCGATTGAATTAGACTATTATATAAAGAAAGGAGGCGCTTTTTGTCGGTGCCCCACGATTGGGGAGCGAGGATTTTCAGAAGGTTCACCGCTTTAATGCATGTGTTTTTGGCTTGCACAATGTATGATATAAGCGACAGCTCTTGGTGAAAAATGACGCCAAGAAACCTGTGTTGTTTCACCAAATTAAGGCTGTGCTCATTGATGCTAATATTATAAAATGCAAGTATGTACATAAGTTTTGAAAATAGCGCATATATGAACCTTTCTGCGTTAAAGTTAAAGCCATTTTCGTCTGCCCGTTTAGGCAACCGGTTCAGAAGGAGATGAATTTGGCGTTCACAGGTCGCCAAATTCATCATCATCATCATCATCATCATCATCATCATCATCATCATCATCAGCCTGCTTACGCCCACTGCAGGGCTAAGGCCTCTCCAATACTTCTCCAACAACCCCGGTCAAGTACTAATTGTGGCCATGTCGTCCCTGCAAACTTCTTAATGTCATCCGCCCACCTAACTTCCTACCACCCCCTGCTACGCTTCCCTTTCCTTAGAATCCAGTCCGTAACCCTTAAGACCATCGGTTATCTTCCCTCCTCATTAAATGTCCTGCCCATGCCCATTTCTTTTTGTTTATTTCAACTAAGATGTCATTAACTCGCGTTTGTTCCCTCACCCATCTGCTCTTTTCTTATCCCTTAACGTTACACCTATCATTCTTCTTTCCATAGCTCGTTGCGTCGTCCTCAGTTTGAGTTGAACCCTTTCGTAAGCCTCCAGGTTTCTGCCCCGTAGGTGAGTACTGGTAAGACACAGCTATTATACACTTTTCTCTTGAGGGATAATGGCAACCTGCTGTTCATGATCTGAGAATGCCTGCCAAAGGCACCCCAGCCCATTTTTATTCTTCTGATTATTTCCGTCTCATGATCCAGATCCGCCGTCACTACCTGCCCTAAGTAGATGTATTCCCTTACCACTTCCAGTGCCTCGCTACCTATTGTATATTGCTGTTCTCTTCCGAGACTGTTAAACATCACTTTAGTTTTCTGCAGATTAATTTTTAGACCCACTCTTCTGCTTTGCCTCTCCAGGTCAGTGAAGATGCATTAAAATTGGTCCCCTGAGTTACTACTAAGCATGGCAATATCATCAGCGAATCGCAAGTTACTAAGGTATTCTCCATTAACTTTTATCCCCAATTCTTCCCAATCCAGGTCTCTGAATACCTGCTGTAAGCACGCTGTGAATAGCATTGGATAGATCGTATCTCCCTGCCGACGCCTTTCTTTATTGGGATTTTGTTGCTTTATGGAGGACTACGGTGGCTGTGGAGCCCCTATAGGTATCTTTCAGTATTTTTACATACGGCTCGTCTACACTCTGATTCCGCAATGCCTCCATGACTGCTGTGGTTTCGACTGAATCAAACGCTTTCTCGTAATCAATGAACGCTATATATAAGGGTTGGTTATATTCTGCACATTTCTCTATCACCTCATTGATAGTGTGAATATGGTCTATTATTGAGTAGCCTTTACGGAATCCTGCCCGGTTTTTTGCTTGACAAAAGTCTAAGGTGTTCCTGATTCTATTTGCGATTACCTTAGTAAACGGTTTGTAGGCAACTGACATTAAGCTAAACGGCCTACAATTTTTCAGGTTTTTGGCGTCCCGGGACCTTTCTTATGGATTAGGACTATGTTAGCGTTCTCCCAAGATTCCGGTACGTTCGAAGTCATGAGACATTGCGTATACAGGGTGGCCATTTTCTCTAGAACAATCTTCCCACTATCCTTCAACAAATCTGCTGTTACCTGATCCTCTCCAGCTGCCTTCCCCCATTGCAAAGCTCCCAAGGCTTTCTTTACTTCTTCCGGCGTTACCTGTGGGATTTCGAATTCCTCTAGACTATTCTCTCTTCCATTATCGTCGTGGGTGCCACTGGTACTGTATACATCTCTATAGAACTGCTCAGCCACTTGAACTATCTCATCCATATTAGTAATGATATCGCCGCCTTTGTCTCTTAACGCATACATCTGATTCTTGCCAATTCCTAATTTCTTCCTCACTGCTTTTAGGCTTCCTCCGTTTTTGAGAGCATGTTCAATCCTATTCATATTATACTTCCTCATATCAGCTGTTCTACGCTGGTTGATTAACTTTGAAAGTTCTGCCAGTACTATTCTAGCTGTAGGGTTAGAGGCTTTCATACATTGGCGTTTCTTGATCAGATCTTTCGTCTCCTGCGATAGCTTACTGGTATCCTGTCTAACGGAGTTACTACCAACTTCGACTGCACACTCCTTAATGATGCCCACAAGGTTGACGTTCATTGCTTCAACACTAAGGTCCTCTTCCTGCGTTAAAGCCGAATACCTGTTCTGTAGCTTGACCTGGAATTCCTCTATTTTCCCTCTAACCGCTAACTCATTGATCGGCTTCTTATGTACCAGTTTCTTCCGTTCCCTCCTCAGGTCTAAGCTAATTCGAGTTCTTACCATCTTATGGTCACTGCAGCGTACCTTGCTGAGCACGTCCACATCTTGTATGATGCCAGGGTTAGTGCGGAGTATGAAGTCTATTACATTTCTAGTCTCGCCGTTCGGGCTCCTCCACCTCCACTTACGGCCATCCCGCTTGCGGAAGAAAGTATTAATTATCCGCATATTATTATGTTCCGCAAATTCTACTAATAACTCTCCCCTGCTATTCCTAGAGCCTATGCCATATTTCCCCACTGATTTGTCTCCAGCCTGCTTCTTGCCTACTCTGGCATTGAAGTCAACCATCAGTATAGTGTATTTTGCTTGGACTTTCCCCATCGCCGATTCCACGTCTTCACAGAAGCTTTCGATTTCCGGGTTGTCATGACTGAATGTAGGGGCGTAGACCTGTATGACCTTCAATTTGTACCTCTTATTAAGTTCCACAACCAGACCTGCCACCCTCTCGTTATTGCTGTAGAATTCCTGTATGTTACCAGCTATAGCCTTATTAATAAAAAATCCGACTCCTAGTTCTCGTCTCTCCGCTAAGCCCCGGTTGCACAGGACGTGCCCGCTCTTCAGCAGTGTATAAGCTTCTTTCGTCCTCCTAACTTCGCTGAGCTCTATTACATCCCATTTACTGCCCTCTAATTCCTCCAATAGCACTGCTAGACTCGCCTCACTAGACAACGTTCTAGCGTTAAACGTTGCCAGGTCCATATTCCAATGGCGGCCTGTCCGGAGCCAGGGATTCTTAGCACCATCTGCTGCGTCGCAGGTCTGACCGCCGCCGTGCTCAGTTGCTTCGCAGCAGCTGGGGACTGAGGGCCGGGGTTTTATTGTTGTTTTCATATAGGAGGTTGTGGCCAAGTACTGCACCAGGGTGGCTAATCCTGCTCTACACACTAAACATTTTAACACCCTTAAGGGTGTAAATCAGTTTGTCGCCAGACGAACACCCTAAGGGTGCTGTTGTCTACACCCTGCAGTTGGGGTGCCATTATAGCACCCTAGTGGAAGGGTGCCCAGCAAAATAAATTTAGGGTGTAAGCGTGCTCGTCCAAATTAACACCCATCTGTGTGGGTGTTGGAAGGGTGTACACTCTTTTATCTCTAGCGTGTATGGAAGGCAGGTTCGGCAGTACACGCCTTCAATTACTACTATGTACAGCGATCCACGCACAACTATTGCGTGTGCCAGAAGTTTCAAGTTCGGCTACCAAACGCACCGTCGAACAGCCGGCCTTAAAGCTTCGATGGGCATACACAACACCTATAAGTGTGGATCACATTACATATTAGTAATTCATGGTGTATATTGGAAAAACCTGTATTCACTGCACAAATACAAGCTAGCAAACTTGACAATTTTGAGCATGTATATCAACACCAAGGCTATCATGATTTCTATATCCAAATAACATGCAACACAGACTGGTAAGATATATGCTGCATTTTCAAGAAAATGCAACTATATTTATTGCATGCTGCAATACAGAGTACAATATATACATAAATCACATTAAATATAAACATGCACAATCACCAAACACATCGGTAAGTACAAGAACATGTACATTTCCCACAAAGGTATCTAAAATATAAGTATTGATCAAATCTGTTATTAGAGAAGAAACTATGTATAGCGGCACTGAAATAGCCTGGGTTGATTCGCAGTGTTTTGGGCCACATAAAGGAATAAATTTTTAGTATTAGGCTCCAGTGAACGAAAATTCAAGTTCTGATGCCTTAAAAAAAGGCATATTGCAAAGGTGAATTAGGGAAGCAATTGAAATGCAGAGCAAACGCACAAGAAAGACACCTGTTATTTTGTACACTAATGTAATCCCAAAACATTATGAAAAGTTTGGAAAGTCGATGTAAAGCAGAACTGGCCAACATTTTTCAGACTGAAACAATACTTCCCAAGCATAGAAATGCTTTAAGTGAGGTTTAAGCCAGGAGCCTTATTGGTAATTTTCTATTTCCCACAAGATTACTTGAGCACAATAATACGTAGAATTTTTTAGTGCCTACATAGTTTGTCCTCTTTTGTGAAACGAGAGTTCTCTGGGCTAAAGGTGCTGTGTAGCGGTTTTTCTAACTACAATACCAGTCTCTATAAATTTTTGTTTTGTAACTCGAAGGCACTGGTACATATACAATATGTAGTTTGAAAATAGGTTCTTTTCTTACTATAAATCAAGAGTGCATATTCCAGATCTACTAGTGCCTGGGTGCAAACTGCAGTAGGAGGCCTGATAAAACCAAACCACTGTTGATTAAACGATTTAGCTGAGTACAAAATGTAGACAGTGTTTTAAAATACCGAGTAAATTTCTAAATTATTTGCACTTGGATGCAGTAATTCAAGATTAAGGCGTGCTGTAGCATGTGAGCATGCAAATTAACAAATTTCGTTTAATAAATTAGCCATACTCTGGTTACTAAAAGAACACAGGCAGAGGCAGTCATGCAAAAGTTCAAGTTAAATATCACACTGTTAACATTTGCCAGCAAATGGTCGTATCAAACATGATAATTATACTGAACAAGGATAGTTTCTTGGGATAGTTTGCAATGAATGAGATAAAATTACGTACAGCTTGAATGACAAGAACTGCGAGAGATGACAGACTGCGTTGACTTCCAACATTTTATTACGTTGCCACATCATGTGTATATGTACAAAAGCGGGCATGCGCAGAATGAGTCACAAGGGGTGTCTAACAGCAAATTACTGTAGTAAGAACATCGTCCTTTGAAAAAAATAAACATTAGAATTTCTATCTGTTGAGATACAAGACTTCACAAGGGGTCAGCACGATAGAGGGGTCACTAACGCACACACTAACCAGTTTTCTAGTGGAATCTGCTTCTATAGTTACCCGGATGACCTGTGTCTCGCTAAAGCGTCCGTACCTTCAAAGAGGGGCACGCAGCCGCAGTCCCAGCAATGGATGCCGAAGTGGCCTTGAACAGTGTTATGGACGTTGTTATCGTGCTCTCCTAAATGATTGTTTAGGCGCCTGCCTGTCTGTCCAACAAAGTCAAATGAGATATTGTAAAGCTTTGCCTCCTTAACAGCCTCAATAAATCTTGCTCACACGAGATGCAACATAGTGTTGCTGCACAGGTTGATTGCCTTTCTTGGGTTGGCTACCCTTTGGCCTTAATTTCAGCCATAGCGGAACAGCTTCTGAAGTGCATAAAACATGATGAGCACGCTCGGTCAAGGAACCAGCCGGTTGAAAGACACAGGTTTGCAGTGCTATTGTATGTTCATGATGTCTCCCATAGGCTAAAAAAGATTGGGGAACCTGCAGGAATCACAGTCTTTTCTCAGCCCCGGAAAAGCTGGCAAGGCTCTGTAAGCGTGTAAACGCGCCTAAATCGCATCAGAGTTGTTGCTCTGCCGGGCACAGAAAACGTTTTGCGATGTGTGCAACGAATGTGGTTTCCCAAATTCCCATTTTGAGGCAGTAAATATATTGGACAGACAGGCAGGCGCCTGATTGATCGTTTAAGAGAGCACTATAACAACGTCAATAACACTGTTCAAGGCCATTTGGGCATTCATTGCCGGGACTGCGGTTGCATGGCCCTCTTTGAAGATACGGAAGTTCTAGCGAGACACAGCTCACCCAGTAAATTATTGAAGCTGATTTCACCAGAAAACTGGGTAGTGTGTGCGTTAGTGCCCCCTCTATCACGCTGACCCCTAGAGAAATTTTGTATCTAAACAGATAGAAATTGTGATGCTTTTTTTTTCAAGTAACATGTTCTTTTTACAATGACTTGCTGTTAGAACACCCCTTGTGACTGGCTTTCATTTTCTGCACATGACCCCTCTTATGTTTACACACACGATGTGTCAACGCAATAAAATATTGTTGAAAGTCAGTGGAGTGTGTCTGTCGCAGTCCTTGTCCTTCACGCTGTACATCATTTTTTATACTGAACAGTCAATATTGATTCAAAATTAGAAAAATATAGTACACATCCGAGCTGCAAAAATGCAAGTCATGCAGCGAATGGCCTTTAGCTTTCCAAAAGAAAAAGAAATGTTCACGGTTAACCACGAGGTGCAGGGACTCCATTCTCTGAGCATCTTGACCAACGCAGCGCATGGCATTGCTGGAATCTTGCATCCTGCATTAGCAAAATAAGAAGAGAATCATGAGAATTCAGTCCGTGCAATTACACATGTACTTTGCGGAAAATTTGATAAAGCAACAAGCTCCTCAAAGTAACAAACTTAATTAATGTGATTGGGCAGAATGCACCGCTCAGGCAACTGGGCAAGACAAGTGAAAGGTAGAAGTTTCTATTTTGCAAATTAAGGAATTGCATGTTACTGTGAATGCTAAACCACTATATCATTGTGAACACAAGGCACATACAGCAGCAAAAACATATAAATTTACAGTAGCCTTTTCATCATAGAAAATAAGAGTGAATAAAATTTAAAGACTACCAATGACATCTCTCAACATAGACATTTGTCCAAGAGTGTGTATGCGACCCTAATACAAAATTGACATTATGAAATCTGCAATATATCTGCATTACACTTTATAAGTACTACAGGTGAGAAGCTTACGGGATATGGCACATTAAGAGTGAAATGCACAAAGCATTAAAAAATGAGTGTTTTTACACAACATTATTACACTAGGAGACAAAGAGTACTGTTTTCCAGAGAGTGCACACAAAATGAAAATGAGGGAATCCCCACTGGCATTCTCATTTGCCCTGCAATACATGCATCCAGCCCAACAATATCCAACCCTCCAATGCACTTTATTAGACACTTTCTGCATCCTAAAATTTATCGTGTATTTCTTATTTACTAATTTAGTAAGAATTGGCATTTTGGCATACTTTCCTCGAAAATTTAGCATGTGTTGTCAACTATTTTTCTTAGAGCACGCCCCCTTCTTTCAATGGGTTAGCTTGGCAATGCACTGACAAGTAATATTCCCTTATTTAAACTTATGATCCTTCCTCATGCTCCCACTTCATGCTCTAAACTGTGATGCCCCTCCAACGCAGTTTATGTTAATCTGCGACTATTTACATGGTCCTTCTTTCTGTAGCCTCTCAACTAGAGCCTGAAATTTCTTGTCTCCTAGAACAATCGTCTTTCTTGCCCAAAACATATTGCACGGTTACCCCTCATAGGGGGGGGGGGGGGGTTACTGTATATGAGTTTTCACATATTCAATGAACCTCAGGGACACAACCATTTCTCATCCTGTGTTGCTACTACCCGCATGAGTCACAATGGTTGTAAATTGGCTACCTGCCCTCTCTCGCTTAAAAGCACATTTTGCCATGTCGAAAATGACCACAAGCATCGCATTTCATTGAATGAGTGCTCCTGTGCATGTTTTTTGGTTAGGTTCAACATGGTCAAGTTGTTTGAATAATGTCTAGCCTCAACCAATACTTTGTGTAGTTTCAAAATTATGAAACATTCATTTTTCAAAATTTGTCCCAAATTAAGCATGAGACATTTTCATGATGCAAATGAGGTAAGGTTGTGCTTCGAGACTATCATAGGCCTGCTATATCCTGCAAAACTGTGTGAAATGAAATATGCTTGCAATTTTCATGAGCAGCTAGCTCAGTACAATTAGGCACATTACCTGCGGAAACGTTTTTTTAACGCTCCCGAGAGGTCCTGGTTTCTTGTAATTTCTTCAAATCCCTTGCAGTCTAGATTGCAATCCGGTGCATTTTGATTTCGATATTGTATCCAAAATAAAAACAGCTGAAATTTTAAGGTATTGATAATTATATGGGAATAAATTAAAGGTAGAAGAGTGTAATGCAATGAGCAAATAAGCTCATTGCAGGGAGTAAACAAATATTCCTTTCCTGCAAATAAATTGGTAGCAGAAAGGTCATACAAAATTAGCAGTGAATGCACAATAAAGAATATGATGCGGAATTAAAGGTAGAAGAGTGTAATGCAATGAGCAAATAAGCTCATTGCAGGGAGTAAACAAATATTCCTTTCCTGCAAATAAATTGGTAGCAGAAAGGTCATACAAAATTAGCAGTGAATGCACAATAAAGAATATGATGCTACAATGCCCCGGCATTCTGTGAATATTCTTGCACAAAGAAAATCCTCATTATGAAAGACCATCAAGAAAATGCAAATGTATACTTTGGATCAGCAGTCATACCTGCAGTATGCACTGTACCATTGGCAATATTTACAACCACAGACAACTGCACATCATATCAAGCTTAGGCGGCCAAGGAGCCTGAGTTTTAAATTATAACTTGACTTATAATATTACACTACACAACTATATCTACTTACAATGTTGTCTTCTCAACCGCTTTCAAGAAGACATTAACCATCTGTCTGAAGGCGAACGCAAGTGGCTTGCTCTTGATGGGGGGCGCCAAGGCTGGGCATTGTGAAATTGCTGCTGCCATCTGCATGACCTGCGAGAAACGACGCTCTAAGTACAAGATAAACAAATGCTATTAGAGCAAAAGACAAGATCATTGGCAATGAGCCTCGTTTTGGTTTGCACAAGAAAAGCAAGAATATGGACTTTGTGCTGCTTACTGAAGAGGAAGCAAGCCTCCTTCCAGATGCTGCAGTCATGCATTAAGATTGTCACACAGCTGCATGCTCATATGCTGCTGTCGCCAGTACGCTTTGAAGTTTATTATTTCAAGTTAAATTGATTATTGTGTTTTCTTGCCAATTCTTGGCAAACAGACCAGCAATGAAGTAGCTCACTTACACGCATACTCCCTTTTGAGGAGCGAATTCACACACACGCACGCATGCATGGGCGCGCACACACACACGCACACACATGCCTCTACCACATGAGCAGCTTCCTACGCTTGACACACATTTTTTTAATCCTGTGTCACTCCTACTGCTAAGGCATAAAAAATTCTTTGAGTTACCAACCCCAAACTCCTCAACCTACACCTCCAGCTTAAACACTTTCTCGAGAGCCAGGACAAGCCTTCTAGCTTCCCCAGTGCTCCAAACTGTAGTTACGAATTTCAATAGGGCTATAGGCGACAGCTCTCGAAGGGCATGCAAACTACCCGGAGACCTAAAGCTTGTATATGATACCTCTAAAGCACAACACTTCAAATTTTCAAAATTCATTAAAGCTCCTGAAGACAATTGCTATATACGTAGAACGTCTCGAATAACCTGCCGCTAATAATTTCAGCGGTTGTCTGCATCAAAAGAAATGTGGGCTAATGAGAAATCCACGTCTTTAAGATCGGAACTAGTGTAATGGCGAAACACACTACCAGATTTCTTAATCATTTATTTATGCTCTGGATGTAATGTTCCTTTCACAATAACAATCAAGGATATCGATCCATCAGGGCATGGGAGAAAAAAGGACGAAGCGTATACCTGGCGCCTTCCCACTGGTGCTCCAGAGAAACGGCGCCTCATACAGCAGTTGTCCAGAGTGGCTTGAAACCAAACTCGGCTTTCAGGCGGGAACACTCGCTGCACCAAATCGGAAGAGTTTTATTGCGAGTAAAACTACCGGCCTCATGCAATACATACGCACGCACACACAAGTATACGCACTGTCAAAGCGCAGACACAAAAGTGCGCACGCACACATTGATGCACACAAACAAGCACACATACATGCACGCAGGCAGACACGCTAACACGTGCTCGCACACACAGCGACCCACAGGCAACACACTCACAAAACACGTACGCACTAGACACGCGCAAACACGCCGGCCCATACAAACCGGCATGTACTGTGCGCGCGCGCGCGCGCGCGCACGCACGCACGCACACACACACACACACACAGCGAGCCGAGCGCACGCACACACACACACACACACACACACACACACACACAAAGCGAGCTGAGCTGAGCGCACACGCACGCACGCACACACACACAAATCGAGCCGAGCGCGAGCACGCGCACACGCGCAGACAAAGCGAGCCGAAAAAATGCTGAAGGCGTCCGGCAAGCAGCAACAGCAGCACGCGACCGCATCAGGGAGAACCAATACCGCGCCGGTTCTTTCGAAAGGTGGCAAAGCCAGTCGTCCCTTTTCTACGCGACACAAAAGTGGTCGACCACATTTAACTGAAGTGCGAACGACCGTATTACAAGCAGCCGCGCTGAACGCACAAGAGAATCACATCAATGAACGCCCAAGCGCTGAGAAACAAAGCGTAACTATGCAGGCGCACCACGCCCGATGTAGATTTGACAAACATTAGTCACACGGGACGCGATCGAGGTAGTTCACTTGCCCTAGTAGGAGTGCAGCTGCTCTTGCTCTTAGATTAGCGAATTATGAATTATGCTACGAGATCACAGTGAGATATTTCTAAAGCGAACAAAACAAATACCAAATAAACGGGCACTTGCCTGAAAATTTCCGTCATGCCAGTACAACCGACCGGGCACGTTGCAACTTCTCGTTTCAGCCTTCGTGGATCCATCTTCCAGTGCGTACGAACGCTTTGCTTTGAAGTGGGGCACGAGTAATACACAAAGCAAGGGCCACATCTTTTGCTACCCCGCGCGCAAAACTAATCACACGTTTAAAATTATTTCGCACAGCGCGCGACGCGAACGCACGCGAAAACGAGCATGATGGCGCAGCTTCCGCCTTCCCGTCCTGCCGCGCGCCGAGGTGATGGTACAGCGTCGGCCGTCACTTCCGGTCGCTTTTCATTGGGCATGGGATGGCCGCGCAAATTGAACGTTTATTCTGACAGGTTTGCTTGCTCGCATGGCCGCCTGTTTGCTGCTGCTTCGTTGTGGTCTCTAACTAGAGCGGTGAGGCGGGTAGTTGCTACTACGGTTCGTGCCGAGCATTTTATTTTGGGGTGGGGGGCGCAGTCTGTGCTGCATCACTGAGGGTACAGTACACAAATCGGGACCATGAGCGAGACGATCGGCGCTCTTCTGCTGGTGCGATTAGATTATTTGCTGCGTCCGAACGAAGCAACTTTGCGAGGTCACAGCGTAGTTTCAGCGATAAAGACGCGCACATCTTGGTCGTGCGACAGCGACGCGTAAACATTCATGAGGAGACTGAAGACTGCGTTTGCAAGTGCGTATGCTCTGGATAAGAAATTACAGCTTTGACGACCCCAGCCCTTAATATATAGGCTCAGCCTTACAAGCTGTATTTGAGGATGCACTTAGAAAGCACATCAGTAGCTTAGTAAACCTCTGAATGAATTAGGCAAGGTACGTGGAAATTCGGGTTTGAGAACTTCCAACGTGATCTCGCCTCTATAAGTGTTCTTTATGGATTCACCATGCAAATTGTACGTTGATGCCATTGTACAGCAGAGGCTCGTCTAACAGCACGTCCCTGTTTGTTCAGCAATGTATCCAAACAGCTTCTTCCATTTCACCACTTTTTGTTGGGCTATTAAGGGCACCGAAATATTAGTGCAGAATTGCGCAAGTTGCTCTCGTATTGTCGCTCTGCTACTGCAGTTTTTCTAGAAGTGTTTAATTGCATGTTAATATTCCTGTGAGCACGAAAAATAATGATAATGGAATTGTAAGTGAAAGGGCGTTCTTTTTCTGGATGATATATTTTTGGAGTGGCCGTCATGCCAGTAACATCAGAATCCTTGAAGAAATATCGACAGTCACTTAGGAATGCGAAAACTTAATCCCTTCACGCATCTACACCTGCAATTGTCACGTGACCATGATACGTTAGTTCGTACATTGTATGTGTTCTTCACAATTCTACCTTAATCTCCCGTAATGCACCGTGCTATAGTTTGTACGAACCTTAATGCAATTTATTCCACCCTTATTGACATTATTTACCCATAATTGCTCATAATTAACGTTGTTGTATTTACTACCTTCTGTATCACTACTGACGTCATACAAGACGGTGATGACTTCACATTTTATTTATTTATTATACATACATTCAAGGCCTAGTAGGAACAACAGAAAGGAGTGGTGAAGATATGCAATAATTGCAATGCAACGCAAGAATAGAAAATCAAACCATAAGATAATTTTAACGGCGACCTTGAATTAGTGGTGTCACAAATTGAGACTGTGGAGGCGGGAAGGCGGTTGCATTCAGTGGCTGTTCTTGGCAAAAAGGAAGAATGGCACATCAATTTTGTGTTGATGGTCGATGCGAGACGAGAACTTGGTGTGGTGAAAAGATTTTCTTTACGAGAAGGGTTAAATTAGCATATTCTATGAAAAAGACAGAGACGAAAGTATTTGCGACGTAACCAAAGGTAAGGTTCACCTAGTGTTCTTTTCATGGACGTGACGCTAGACTGAAGTGAATAATTTGAGAGAATAAAACGGGCGGCGCGATTCTGAATGCTCTCTGAATGCTTTCAAGGGAAATGACAAGATTGGCCTGAGTAGGGTCCCGTATGGATTGCTGTTGCAGAGAACGCCACCTTTCCTACCTGAAAGGCCATGAAATGCTTTCGCATTAAAAATGCAGTACATACACACATTGCTCAATTCGTGGACGTGTACACGTTACTCAGATTTATGCATCAATACGTTCAACACCCTTCAGGCGTCGATTTAACACCCTTCTTCGAGCAAAGTCACACCTTATGTGTGGTATACACCCTTGTGATAGGGTGCTTTGGCCGAAAAGGGTGCTAAAAGGGTGTGGGCGTGGGTGTAAATGACGAAAGCACCCCTATTAACACCCATAAGGGTGTAAAAATGTTTAGTGTGTAGTGAGGAAGTGCGTTACCGGTTCTGGTCACAGGGATCCGGCCGCACTCCAGGCCTGCTTATGGAATTTTATCAACACGCGGATTTTTTTCTTTTCTTTAGTTTGGTGGAAAATTGCGCGGCACCGGGACTCGAACCACGGACCTCTTGCACGCGATAAGGGTGTTCTACCTCTACGCCACCACTGCACCCTTTGTGCAGCGGTGGCCAGGGTTAGTACATGGCCCAAAATGTGCACCAAGTGTATCGACTTGCTCTTGTATTGTATTTCCCACGACGTTCACGAGTGGTAGCGGGCTGGGGGCTTGCCCTTGTAACGCGGGCACCTTGTTGTGAACCCTCTTGTATAGGAGTTTATGGATGAAATGTACTTGCACCAAACATTGATTTTTGCTGTGCGACGTCTCCCATTCACTTTGCATCGTTTAAAAGCTTTTAGGTTTTCATGAGTTTGGAACCTTGAGAGTGAATTCGGCACCTTATTCTTTGCTAGTGAGCATTCGTCATCCCACCAACGATTTGGGTTAATTCAAGTGCCCGAAGATTGAGGGATGGATTCGCATGCAGCGTTAATTATATGGTCTGTTAGGTATGTAGCCATTATCCCCATTCCCAGATATTGTACCGAGTGACGTGTGAGGGTGGAAAGCTCCTTGAATTTATCCCAGTTTGCACGACGTAGATACGAACGCTTCGTGCATGCGGGATATATATACTCTTCAGTTGTCTCTAGTAACACAGGGAAATGATCACTACCTGATGGATATTAAACAACTCGCCAGTGCAGCAATGGGAGTAAAGATGCAGAGCCTATGGCAAAGTCTACTGAAGAATAGCTGTTGTGCGCATGGCTGTAAAAAGTAGGCGCCTTTGAATTAGACAGACATGCCGCAGAAGACATCAGATGATTCTCAATGAATTTTCCTCAAATATCGCATGTTGACCCGTCCCGCAAGGGGTTGTGAGCATTCAAGACTCTTACAAGAGTGTATGGGGAAGTACGTTGATCAAAAAATTTTGCGAGATCATAAGGTCCAAGCTGCTGATCTGGTTGTATATATAACGAGCACACTGTTATCACTTTGTTAAATAAAATCACTGGTATCGCTACAGCTTCAAGTGGCGTATGCAGGTTCACGTGTTGACATGAAATGGACCTATCTACTACATTTGCCACTCCACCTGGGAGATGGGGACAGTTGATTGATTGATTGATTGATTTTCCATACCCTCAGCCACCGAGGCATTGCAAAGGGAAGTGGGTTACCGTATACTAAAACAAAGAAAAGAACAGAGTGAAACGTGAAGCATTATACAATATTAGCGGCAAAATATAAACGTAAAAGAAATATTAGAAAGGGAGGGAGAAAAAAGAAAAGGGAAACAAAGAAAGACGTGATCTTTGCGAAAACTCATATAATGATTTAAGAAATTGGTATGTTTGAGAGTAAGGTAAGTTCTTGGAGACAGAGTGCCTTTGCTTTAAAATTGGATAGGAGTTCTTGAAAGTCGTCAATGTTTCGTAGGGTACCTGTAACGTTCCATTGTGCTATTCGTGTAGCCATTGCGAGTGAGCAAAAAATTAAAAGCAAGAGTTCTGCACGTGGTACTCAAACTAAACGGCATGCCTATCAGAGGGGAATCGTTCCTCCCCAATCAGTTTGGAAGTTAGGCTAGATGATCTTGACCTGGTATCTGTACGAGAAGCCTGGGATGTGGGTAAGGACTGCTCCCCAGAGTCAAGCGAGAACACTGGAGGAGCTGAAAGTCAGAGGACAAGGTGGTTTATCCTTCCGTCAAGGTAGTTTATCCGCAGATGCACCTTGATAACTCAAGGTGCCCCTGCATTGCAATCAATGTAATGCAACACACCATCCTAGATATTATCCTCTGCTCCCTTGATTTTGCGCTGTTTCTTTCTTAGCTGAATGTGATAATTTCGGAAGCTTCCTGCAAGAAATAAGCCAGAACACATTCCTTTCGGCAGGATCTTCCTAATGTATCGAGATTTCGTATATTGTCTTCGCTATTGTCTAAATCCCTCTTAATGTCATATGCATTAGGGAAAATATGAAACACCCGCCGTGGTTGCTCAGTGGATATGGCTGCTGAGAACGAAATCGCGGGATCGGATCCCGGCCACAGAGGCCGCATTTCGATGGGGGCGAAATGCGAAAACCCCGTTGTATTTAGATTTAGGTGCACGTTAAAGAACCCCGGATGGTCGAAATTTCCGGAGTCCTCTACTACGGCATGCCTCATAATGAGAAAGTGGTTTTGGCACGTAAAACCACATAATTTAAATATAAAATATGAAATATTTACCACATTTTATTTTACTTCTAAGACGTTATCGGATATATAGGATATGTTCGTTGCGACCGTATGGGAACTTGTGTGCTGGCCCTTCATGCAATACGCACCTTCTGTGCATGTCTAGATATTTGCAAGGACCATGTGCGTCATGTTCTCTTAGATGCACGAAGAAGCCTGCAGAGAATCCACTTGTATTCTGAAAGGAAATCTGAAGCGCAATCTCATGAAACCTGAATGCCTTCAATTCATGCGTTCTCACCACCGTGGCTTAGTGACTTCGCCATTGCGCTGCTAAGCACGAGGAAGTGGGGATCGAATCCCGGCGGCTTCATTTCGATGGCGGCGAAATGCAAAAGCGCCTGTGTACCATGTATTGTGTGCCCGTTTAAGAACCGCTGGCGGTCTAAATTATTCGGGAGTCTCCCACTACGGCGTGCCTCATAATCATATTGTGGTTTTGGCACGTAGAACCACATAACTTTCTTGAATTGATGCGCCACCTCTCGAATCATATATACCGAGCAAAAAATTTTACAAAATGACTCAAAATAATGGGCATACTAAAAGGGCAACGCCTATGTCTCCTTTTTCTTTTGGACGCAACCATCCCTGCGCCCGTAGCCATTTCCCTCCTCTCGCGCCACTTCCCCTATAGCTAGCTACAACTTTGTGCATATGATAGACTCTGAAAACAAAGGTTCAGTAAAGTTGTAAACATGACTCTATGAGTGGCGTAGTTGTGTGCTACATACGCGACACTTCTTTAGAGCACGTGTACTCTACGTATTGCCAACTCTGCCTCTTCCGAAGGGGATAGTAGCAGTACAGTACGTCCACTCTACTCCGTGAACAGGGAGTAACTAACTGCGCAGGAGTTCATTTTAATCTACTGCAGCTGATTCAGGCAGTTTCGCCCCTGCTTGTGTAAAAAAAAGAATAATAACTAAAAGCTTGTCCCAGAAATTACAAGTGCAGCGATGTGAGTGATTAGTTACGCCTGTACGTAGGTATACGCGACATTTACATTTCAGCCACCGCCAGAGGCACCAGCGACGCACGTACCTTTCCGGGTGAGGCTGACGGGCGCCGGCAGCGTGCTGACCACGAGCACCGTCGGCTGGGAGCGGCCGCGTGAGTTGAACGCGTACACGGCCGCCACGAAGCTGGTGCCGGCAGGCAGGCCACGCGCCACGAACGCGGGCGCCTCGGCCGAGCTCACGTTGGCGCGCAGCCGCCGCCGGGCGGTGTCGTGCAGCTCGAGGCGGAACCGCTGCTGCAGGCCGCCGTCGTAGCCCTCCGAGCAGGCCAGGGCCACGGAGTCCTCGGTCTGGTTCTGCACCGAGCAGTTCTGCACCGCATCGGGAGGTCCTGCGCAGGCCGAGGCGATTTTTCTACGCATATGAGGCGGGGGCTACCTTTACTAGTACAGATGCGAATAACGCCCACCATTCGCCATAAAGACGCGTGAACTCGCAAAAGAGAAATGAAACACGGTGTATCTCACAGTTTATAAGTCACTAACAAAGTGTATCTCTCGTCTTGCTGATTGTGTTGAATTTCCATCTCTCGCCTTTCCCGTGTTTTCCACAGGTACACCTGTGAGATACACTTCTCCTTTTCCTGGCAAACAAGGAACCACGTCAAATGGACTCGCGTAGGAAGAACACCGCCAAGAACAAGTAAGAAGTGTGAAATAAAGACTACTATAGTAGAATACAACTTAAAAAGCACCGCAGTTGGCAACCAAGACACGCGGACTGAGCGGGGTTGTGTTACTTCTCCTGCTAATCACACAAGCAAACAAAATCCTCGTAAGGCGTCCTTTTACGATTGGCGGCACTTGAAACCTCCGGAACGTCTGCTGTTCTTGAAGAGTCTTTTCATCGGTGCAAGCAATGAGGTGTGCAACAGACATGGGAAAAGTGTATGGAGTTTGAGCACTTCACCCTTCAAAAGTCTGCGTTACAGTTCATTTCACTGCTGAGCCCGTTCTACTCTTGAAACTTCACGGCCAACTGCAGTGAAACTTGTCAATAAAGAGTTGCAGCGAAGAAATCATTTTATTTCGGTTCAGTTAAGAATTTGGCTTCCGCCATTTCACCATAATACGCGAGGGAAAGCGTATAAAATTACACACTAATAATTTTATTTTTGTGGTTGCCACCTTGTTTTGGTAACAGCAAAAGTTTGAAGTACGAATTATTTGCCGTTTCAAGGAGGAACCGTGGCTGACGGTTATGAGGGTGTAGGCGGGGCTTCACTGCAGATTTGAGTTATGTCCGACTACAGTAGGCTTTGTTGAATTAGCTCTGGAATAATTACAGAGAAATATATATACTTGCCGAACAATGGGAGTTCTCTTGGATCCCTAATTTACTGCACTACGAAGTGCGATAACCGACTCGTATTGTTATTTGGGAAGTTGCGTAACGATGCGTGGCCGCCAGTTCCGTACAACCAGGCAGAGCGCAGGACGCTGTGGTTGTAGACAAACTGCGCGGAAGGTTAGAAAAACACCTACATAAGTACAGCAGAGAAGCGGCTACGTGAGGCGGGCCGGCCCAACTTATAACTGTAGAAGCGTCATTCAAAACGCAAGGACTTGTTCTCCACTTCCGGCGGCGTTTTCTGTACTCCCTTTTTAAACAAAAAGATGTCGATCCATAAATATTTTCATAAACAATCGTTGAATTTGTTAATTTTCACTTTTACTTCCTGTTTGGCTGTTGCCTTGGCTCTCTCCCTTAGTAGATCGCTTAATTTCTCAAATCTTTGCGAGTCTTGTTTCCAGTTGGCAGTTTTACACGAAAAGAGCTGTACAATTAAGGAAAAACCAGACGAGTTAAGGGGTGACAGACATATTGCCTATGAGTTTAAGGGTTATTGCACGGTTTGATGATGGACGCTGTATAGCATTAAAAAATTTGCGATAGCAATTATATGGACACCCCAGGCGCACTTCTGCCATCGGCGTCACCGTCGCCGTGAGGTTCCGTATGAGTGTAATCTTGTGAAGGTGAGCCGGCGAACGCAGTTCATCTCGCGTGCGCAACACAGGAACGCGGCCCGGATGCGTGCCCTCTCGTGTGGCCGCTACAAGGCTGTGAGGCGAGGTAGGAAGGGGCGTTCTTATCCGGCGGCTGCTACGGTGCCTCGATGTCTGTCTCACCCGCCGCTCCGTCATAGAATAAAGAAACAACTTAGAGAAGGGAAACTGTACTTTTCGCAGTGGTTCGAAAATAAGCAGCGGCAGCGCATGGAACTTACTTAGGTGGACGCCAGATGATGTTGCTCAATCCGGAAGCGGAAGTACAATTTTTTTTAGAACGAAATCTAATATGGCCGCTTTTCGCCAGTCGTGTACGCTGGTACGCGCCGTGCTTGTCCTGCCGGCTATGCGGCATGCCTCAATGCCTTCGCTGCAGCGTAGCTGGTGCGTTCCAATTGCCAAGAGCCTCTACTGACGCCCATACAGACAAGCCACAAGTGAGTGAACAGAACGTGCGACTTTATTGACAGAAGACAAGCAGTGTACATTCTCGTGCAATAGAAGAAATAAAATTTGCATGTCGAGATACGCTGGAATCATTGACGCGAGCTCCTAAACGGCTCACCGTCGTCGTCGCACGTGGTGGTCAGGTTAACGAGTGTCAACACGCAGTGGAAACAGATTGGACAGTGTGCCACCTGTTTGCAGCGACAGTCGCCGTAAAAATTCCCAAATTGCATTGCGAAGCAATCGGGTGACGCAGGCGTCTGCTGCCGCAGCCTTCACAGCGACATGGACTACCCCGGATTTTAGCCGTTCACACCTTTCCAACCTGCACGTTTCTTTTCTTTCGGGGGCCGCTAATGTGTGGCTCACACTTGGTGTCTCACATTGTCTCAATATGGACAAGTCACTTTCGTGGGCATCGCCTTCATCGGCTACTTTTGCAGGCCCTTCCAACGATGTGGCTATCAACTTCATACGCATCGGACTATGTAAGCACGTATGCTGGTCTCCGTTCGTGCCTAATCGCGGCCGAGAAAGGCCAGAGGCACAATTTGCCCATGGCTGCAGCATGAAAGCGCGAACGGGGAGCACGAATCACGGTGCATGAAAATTGGGAGTCTATGTCGCTGTGCAGGCTGCAGGAGCGAATACTTACTTCGAGAGACTGCTTCCCAATGCAGCTGACCAGGCCGCCACATTCGAGAAGCATAACACGGCGACCATAACCAAGTAAGATAACATCGAAATTAAACAGCAATCAATCACCACATAAGGTTCAGACAATACATTATACATTGGCTACGAATCATATGGCAACAGTGAGCATTCACATACACGGGTCTCTTACGGTACATTCAGCCGCCCACCTACAGGCGTAATTGTTACCTTCGTCGCACGTGGTGGTCTAGTAACGAGCGGCAACCAGTAGCAGAAACAGATTGGACAGAGTGTCCCACCTGTTTGCAGCGACAGTCGCTGTTAAAGATGAGCAACTTGCAGTGCGAAGTAATCGGGTGACGCAGGCATATCTGCTGCCGCAGCCTACACAGCGACATGGACTACCCATAATTTAATATTGACTCCTTTCCAACCTGCACGTTTCTTTTCTTTCGGAGGCCGCTAATGTGTGGCTCACACTTGGTGTCCCACATTGTCTCAATATGGAAAAGTCGCTTTCGTGGGCATCACCTTCATCAGCCACTTTTGCGGGCCTTCCCACCCAACTTCATACACGTCCGACCATGTAAGCACGTATGCTGGTCTCCATTCGTGCCTAATCGCAGCCGAGAAAGGCCAGGGGCACAATTTGCCCATGGCTGCAGCAGGAAAGGGCGAACGGGGAGCATGAATCACGGTGCATGAAAATTGGAAGTCTTATGTCGCTGTGCAGGCTGCAGGAGCGAATGCTTACTTCGAGAGACTGCTTCCCAATGCAACTGACCAGGCCGCCACATTCGAGAAGCATACCAGGGAAACTATAACCAAGTGAGATAACATCGAAATTAAACAGTAATCGATCACCACATAAGACTCATACAGTACATTATACATAGGCTACGAACCACATGGCAACAGTGAGCATTCACATCATTATTCTAAAGACTAGCGCAAAATAGCAGGGACAAAGACAGAGCAGACGACAGGACGGGCGCTAATCCTGTCCTGTGATTAGCGCTCGTCCTGTCGTCTACTCTGTCTTTGTCCCTGCTAGTTTGCGCTAGTCTTTAGAATAATGATGACACACCAACTAGCCCAGCTTTCTGCCTTGAGCATTCACATACACAGGTCTCTTAGGGTACATTCAGCCGCCTACCTACAGGCGTAGTGCCTGCCTTCGTTGCACGTGGTGGTCTAGTAACGAGCGACAACCAGCAGCAGAAACAGATTGGACAGAGTGTCCCACCTGTTTGCAGCGACAGACGTTGTTAAAGATGAGCAACTTGCAGTGCGAAGCAATCGGGTGACGCAGGCGTCTGCTGCCACAGCCTACACAGCGACATGGACTACCCATCACTTTAGCATTGACTCCTTTCCAACCTGCATGTTTCTGTTCTTTCGGAGGCGGCTAATGTGTGGCTCACACTTGGTGTCCCACATTGTCTCAATATGGACAAGTCGCTTTTGTGGGCATCCCCTTCATCAGCCACTTTTGCGGGCCTTTCCACACAATTTCATGCACGTCCGACCATGTAAGCACGCATTCTGGTCTCCGTTCGTGCTTAATCGCAGTCGAGAAAGGCCAGAGGCACAATTTGCCCATGGCTACAGCAGGAAAGGGTGAACGGGGAGCACAAATCACGGTGTGTGTAAATTTAGAGTCTATGTCACTGTGCAGACTGCAGGAGCAAATGCTTACTTTCAGAGACTGCTTCCCAGTGCAACCGACCAGACCGCAATATTCCAAAAAGATAACACTGCAACCGTAACCAAGTGACATAACAACAAAATTAAACAGCAGTCGGTCACCGCATGAGGTTCAGACAATACATTATACATTGGCTACGAACCATCTTACAGTCATAATGCTTGCCTTTGTCGCATGTGGTGGTCTGGTAACGTGCGACAACCAGCGGTACAAACAGATTGGAGAGAGCCTCGAACCTATTTGAACCAACAGTTGCCGTTGAAGATGAGCAACTTCCATGGCGAAGCAATCAGATGACGCAGGCATCTGCTGCCGCAACCAACACAGCGACCTGGACTACCCGGCATTTTAGCATTAACTCCTTTCCAACCTGCACACTTATTTTCTTTCGAGGGCCGCTAATGTGTGGCTCACACTTTGTGTCCCACTTTGTCTCAATGTGGACAAGTCGCTTTTGTGGGCATCACCTTCGGCAGCCATTTTTGCGAGCCTTTCCATGGAAACCCATACGGCTATCAAGTTCATACACTTCGAACCATGTAAGCACATATGCTGGTCTCCGTTTTGAGCAAATCATGGCCGAGGTAGGCCACAAGCACAATTTGCCCATGGCTGCAGCAGGCAAGAACGAACGGGGAGCACCAGTTACGGTGTGTGTATACTGGGAGTCTATGTCGATGTGCAGATTGCAGGAGCAAATGCTTACCTGGAGAGACTGCTTACCAATGCAACTGACCAGGCCCCCACATCCGAGAAATGTAACACGGCGACCACAACCAAGTGGGGCAGCAAAACCAGATTCTGCAACCAATCATTCAGTGTAGCTTGCGCAAAGACCCGGGCTATCGAGGAAGAAGAGCAATCGTCAACGAGACTAGGAATATGGAAAATTAGAAAGATTGCATTTAAGACAGAAGCCACTCTGCTCTGCGAGCATTGAAGGACAAAAACATCAAGAAAAGTAAAATGGTGCATAGCACATGGTGCATAGGTTAATGCAAGACACATGCCGATGCTGCATCAGCTATTTCAGGAGAGGAATTGTGCATGACAACATACACTAGAAGATACTGGTACAGATATGTTAGGCTAGTAGACAGTGACTGGTATTAAGTATCAGCGAAGAATCGGTTGACCTTTGTTTGGATGAGGATGAATGATCTCTAACAAAAATAGGCAATGAAAAATCTTGCATTTGGCACAGACGGAATTGACATGGCTAGGAAGGTGATTAAGCGCAAACTGACGGAATTCGATCGTTTGGCCAGCGTCGTCCGTGCTTGGTCGGATGTTGCAGGTGCATCTGAAGACGAAGAATTTCCATAAAGTCCTTTTTCAGTTACCTGGATGACTTAGCCAATTAGTCCGTGCTGGTGGAATGGTGGCTGAAGCTCTTTACACATTCCTCTGCAGACTTGATATATCATCCACATTCTTCTGCATGCGCTTCTTTGTTCCTGGTGTAAAAGCCTTGCAAATTTGGCTCCAGGCCCTTCCTGTTGGTGCAGATAGGAGCTCCTGTGACGACCAAGGTGTGCTTGGCATAGACTTTGCTGGGGCAGAACGGTGACACATGAGATACAGCACAGATAGCCAAACTCATGTGTGTTTTCTTTTATGTTCGAGCCAATTACACTGAACCATAAATATGAACAAACATTCATATCCGCTGCAAACAGCAAGCCAATGCAGCATATATAAAACATATTTATTTCTGAACCATGTGTTGTTTACCTTGTAGTAGTATAGCCAACGTCCACACAACGACCTTGTAGCAGGCAGCAGCTTCTGTTTAGTGCGTGGAGTTTGTTGCTTTATACTGGTGCCGTCCTCATTACTGCATGTCTGGAACAGAAATTTTGACTGAATCAGAAATTGAAAAAGCGAAATTTTTCAATATGATATGCAAAAATGTGTGACATATTGTTACGCTCTTAGGTGTGTAGTGGACTCGCGAATGTGACACTCTTAGGAGCATAGTGGGTTCACGCCTCAACAAACAGTATGCGGGGGCACCGGAGGGTGGTGAACGAAGAAGACGACGTGTGGCTGGCTGGCTGAATCTCGCCAGGCGCTCAGCTGATCCAGGCCATCGCTGCTAACTCTACCCGGCTTCAAAGTAACGCCTTTTGCGGGCGCAACAGAGTGGTGGAGGTGCGGGGTACGACAGGACGTACCACGGAGTCGCAACATCCAGAACTTCGCCGGAGCCGTCGTCTTGCCGGTCTCTTGCCAACGACCTTCCCTATGGCTCAGGACGGTGATGGACAAATGCCAGCACTAGTTTCACCTTCTCAAAGGTCAACGCCAGTTGGACCTTTGCGGCACTACATGGAGCCACGCTCGTTCGCGGGAAAAGTGGGCGAGGACGTCGACGAGTGGCTGATGCACTACGCAAGGGTGAGCCGCTACAACCGTTGGGATTCTGTCACTCAGCTTGAATATGTCGCGCTCTTTCTGAGTGAGACGGCGCTGATGTGGTATGAAAACCACGAAAACTCCCTAACAACATGGGAGCACTTTGTAGAGGAAATAAAGAAGTGTTTTGGCGACACCCGCGCCAAACAGAAACGCGCCGAGAGAACACTTGCTCAAAGAGCTCAAGCTCCTGCAGAAACATGCACTATATACATCGAGGAAATCCTCAAGCTGTGCAAAATCGTAAATCCGCAGATGTCCGAGGAAGACCGAGTCGGACATCTCCTCAAAGGAATTGCGGAAGATGTATACAATTTCCTCATAAGTCGGGAACACGTTGATTCCGTCTCAGATGTCGTACGTCATTGCCGTACGTTTGAGACGTTGAAAACACGTCGCATTGTGCCAAAGTTTGGACGCCTGGCGAATGTGACAACCATTGCCAGCGTAGATGAGAGCCCGTCTGCCGATCTTTCGTCTACTATACGGCAGATCGTGCGTGAGGAACTGCTGCGGCACCAGGAACTTGCGCGCGACGTCATACGACAACCTGACGGTTATTACCCGCAACACATGGCGCCTGCCGCACCCTGCGCTTCCTGGCAACCGGCGGTATGTGTCACAGACGTCAACCGCAGAGGTGCTCCATGGCCACGTGAGGACACATTTACGACCGAACACCGACCTGCAGAACACCCTCGCTCCAGCAGGTTTGCACGCAGACCGACCGTTCCTCCTGTGCAGCAGGCTCAGCCGCTTCGCTCTGCTACACGACCCCCCACGGCTGAGCGCTTCGAAGGGCAGTTCATCGATCGTCGTTTGCCTGTGTGTTATAGCTGTGGCGACTTGGGTCACATTGCCAGGTACTGCAATCGCCGCCAACCACCGAGGTTCGACCGATCGACGATGTCTAGGCGGTACCGCGCTCCTCTGGGCGAAACATACTCGCCTTCGCACACTGTTAGATATGGAGCTGGTTCCTGAGGCTACTTCGAGTTCCCCAAACCGCTTCGAGTGGCAGCACAGCTAATTGAGGAATGCAGGAGCAGGAAAGCGCATTCCAGAGAAGCGGCCGAGCAAACAAGTTTAAGGCAACAAGTTCGTGCGTCGCCGGGATTAGAAGGGGGCCTGGGACAATGGAGCGCAATCGACCCCCTTCGTCTTTGAAGAAGGCTGTTGCCACCGCTGCGGAGCCGAGTCGCCGGGATTTGCAGGTGGGCGTCGGACAATGGAGCAGGTGCAGCCCCCCCTCCTTCTCCAGCCTACAAGTGGATTGCCAGTCTGCGTGGCAAGTCCGCAGAGAGCCCCGACAGGTGTGCCCCGCGACACGGGCGCCTACCATTGGCTGCAAGTGGCGTCATCGGAGTGGACTCTCCCATTGGTCAAACATGACGTGACTTGCAGTGCTCGAAGGGCTTATAAGAAGCCTTCCAGAGAGACCTGAGCATTCTGGGACATTCCCTGATTCCCTGATTCACCTCTCTCGAACTTCTTGCCGCGGGCCGCAGCGTCCGAGTTGCTGCCGGCCCGTAATGTCAGTACGAATGTTACTGGACGCTCACCTCTCCTGTACATAATGTAGAATAAATCCCTCCCAAGTTTTGGGTTTCCATCCCGGAGTCCGTCCTCCAAACCCTACATCTGGTTGGCAGCGGTAGGATCGCCTCCGAATACATCAGCTGGTGGCAGCGCTACGAATCAACCTTCGTCGAGAGAGATCGTAAAGAACCGGGAAGAGCGAAGAAGAGTGAGCCTTCGTCGAAAGAGGTCCGAAGAAACTGGGAGTATCGAAGAAGGAGCGAGCCTTCGACCCAGGGAGTCCGGAGGAGCCGGGAACAGCGGACAAATGAACCGGATGGCGGGGTGCTGCAACCGTAAGTGAGCGCGTGGTTTTTTTCCTTATGATTCGCCAGACTCAAAGGTTGTGTGTTCAATTTTGATAGTTCTGGGAATCGGGAGTTTGTTGCATTGTGTGTTTGCACAAATTAATTAAGGAAAACAGTTTTAACCACCTGTCGGGGCAGCTGCCATGGATCTTAGAAGGTTGACGAGGTTGGATTTGTTGTTGGTGTGCGACGATTTGGGAGTTGAGGCGGACGAACGGATGGAGACGCCAGCTATCATAAAGGCGATTAATGATAGTGGCAACGATGAGAAAAGCATTGAGCTTGCTTGGGAAGTGATACAGGAGCCACGGGAGCGAGAGCGTCGTGTACGTTTGCGAGCGCGTCGTGAACTTAGGAGTGAGCTTAAGCGTGAAGAACGCGAGAATGAACGGAAGCAGGAGCTTCAAGAACTTACTCTTAGGTGTCAGCGTCACGAACGTGAGAAGGCACGCGAACGTGAGAATCAACGTAAGCTTGAGCAAGAGGAAAAGTATGAGAGAGAGAAGGCAGCACTGATCAAAGAGATACAATATTGTGATCAGTTATTGGCACAGAGACAACGGCTGTCTGAGAATTCTGTAGGAAGTACAGAGCAAGTGTCGAGCGTATTTTCGCCAGAAGCCGACGAAAAGAGTAGTGCCTGTGAGATTGGCTGCAGATTGATAGGTGAAGGGAAAAGGCTAGCTGCTAACGATGCCTTAGTGGCAACAGAGGCCGTTAAAGGCCGTAGTGAGAGCGACGAGGTGCTGTGCCAACAGATGACTGTGGAGACAGCTAGGCCAGCTGCGAACAAATTGGCACAGTTACCGAGCGTGTGCGTCGCTGGTAATGTTAGCGAGGTTGCTAGCGAAGAAAGGGGTACTGCTGACCAGACAGAAGCGAGCACCCATGTAGAGCCAGATGTGCGTGCAGAAATGAAGTGCGAGCTGGACGATGCAGTTGAGAATAGTTCTCGGGGTGGCGAGCTCCGTAGCTCACGAGAAAACAACTGCATTGTTCAGGGATCGGTGCGGCTCTCCGCCAGTCTAGATAGCCTAGATAGGGATGATTCCGTTATTAATCATTCGGACTGTGCGCGTGAGACAGCGATCGATACCGACGGGCTGTGTGCCGATTCACAGCGTGCGCTGGGCAATGTAGTAGAGGGCAGTTCGCAAGAGTGCGAGTTGTCTTACTCGAGTAAAGCCTGCTGCATTGCGCCAGAGTCGGTTGAGCTGTCCGCCAGTCGAGGCAGAGTGAGAGTAGATTTAAATGTAAATCACTCAGACTGCGCGGGTAAGAGGCCGATCCGGGCCGACGAAATGTGTACCGGCCAGCACGAGGCACGAGAAGGCGACATGAAGGCTAGTGCAAAGAGAAAGCGCCTTAAAAAGAAGCGCAGTAAAAACCGAAAGTCGGTAATTAATGTAGCGCCGCCAAAGATGGCGAGAAACCCAAAAGGGCAGGGCGCGAGGAAGAAGGTGCGGTCGTCTAGGACGATGTTGACGCATCCAAAATGGTCGAGCCACCGGTCAAAGGGGGACCGCGAAGAATGTTCTGCGCGGACGCGGACAAAGGGCACGGGGCAGTTAAGCTCCTCGTCGTTCCGTAGTTCTTTTTATAGCTCAGCGTGCAGTTCGAAGAAACGCAAGGTGGCAGGACGAGACCAGGTGGGGAGTAGCGACGCGGTCAATCGAGCTTGTGTTGAAAGCGGGGCGCGGGGACGCAAATTGGCAGGAGACCGTAACGTCTTGGGGGAGCTGATAGTGAATCAGCCCTTTTGTTGTTCCTCCGTAGCCAGAGTAGCTTTGAAACTGCGGCCTCCCCGGGTACGACTCAAAGTATGAGTCAGACGTAAGCGTTTGGAATGAGAGGCCAAGAGAGCTTCCGTAGTAGGAAAACGTGTTGTTTTGTATTTTATTTTGAGCATCGGAAAGTTTTCGCGATTTGAGACTAGGCTTTCTTTCAAGGTGTAAGGTTTGAGCTTTGTTCATGTTTTCGTTCGAGAAGCTCGAGATTTGAAAGATGCGTTTTAGGTAAACATGTAGTCTCGCGAGATGCTCGTTAATAAGTAGATAGGCTTTTTTTGTGTGTGTGAGTAACCTGAAGGTCAAGGTTATCGTCGAAAGGCCTATGGGAAAGCGCGTGTGTTATTTAACCTTCTTTCTTTTTAATTGTTTTTGAATTTTGTAAGGTTAAGCGCGTAGGTTTCTAGTAAGTGCATGATTTGCACGGAGAAGCGTTCTTAGTTCCATTAGCGCGTGTCCTGTGTGGACGGAAGGAAGCAGACTTTATGACTGGGTTGCTAGTGTGTGTGAGGGCAGCCGTATTCTGACTTCTTTAGTGAACGTGCGTGGAAAGAGTTAGTAGAAGACGCATCATTTTAAGAGTTCTGCGGAGTGTGTAAGTCCCGCAAGTTTAATTGTCCGTTTATGTCACGTGTCCTGTAGGACTTTCAGGACAGAAACGTGAGTAAGCGTGAATGAAAAGTTTGCCTACAATGCAAGTACGCGTTCTGTTTAGTGACCACAAGGCTGGTGCACTTGTGATTACGTACTTGTGAAGTTGACCAGATTGTTCAGTGGCACCATTACGTGCGATAAGTACGCCACTGCGATAGATTGGAAACATGCTGTTCGTGTAGTTAGGCCACTTATGTTATGTTCGGCTGTTTTCATTTGTTGTTTGCATCATCAACGACCCTTTTGTTTTGCAACAACAATAGTACTCTGGTCTTGTCGGCAATCGAGGAGAAATGGATAGCTGTTTGGAAGGGTGGTTGGAACTGTTGTCAAAATTGGGGAACTAAAAGATCAGGGTTGATTTTGACTCAGTAATAGTCTGGCGAGTCAGGGGTGAAGAGCCTGCGCTTACGCGTGGTGCAGCGCTGTGCTGTTTTGTTTGTTTGACGTTTGTTCTCCAGGGCCTAGGATCCCGAAGTTCGTCAAACGAGGCTCGACCCCAGTACCCTGCAGCTTCTGTCAGCGTTCCTCCTGGCCAGCGAATTGAGTTCACCGGCCATTCAGAACAACCGGGGCGAGGACGAGCTGTTAGATATGGAGCTGGTTCCTGAGGCTACTTCGAGTTCCCCAAACCGCTTCGAGTGGCAGCACAGCTAATTGAGGAATGCAGGAGCAGGAAAGCGCATTCCAGAGAAGCGGCCGAGCAAACAAGTTTAAGGCAACAAGTTCGTGCGTCGCCGGGATTAGAAGGGGGCCTGGGACAATGGAGCGCAATCGACCCCCTTCGTCTTTGAAGAAGGCTGTTGCCACCGCTGCGGAGCCGAGTCGCCGGGATTTGCAGGTGGGCGTCGGACAATGGAGCAGGTGCAGCCCCCCCTCCTTCTCCAGCCTACAAGTGGATTGCCAGTCTGCGTGGCAAGTCCGCAGAGAGCCCCGACAGGTGTGCCCCGCGACACGGGCGCCTACCATTGGCTGCAAGTGGCGTCATCGGAGTGGACTCTCCCATTGGTCAAACATGACGTGACTTGCAGTGCTCGAAGGGCTTATAAGAAGCCTTCCAGAGAGACCTGAGCATTCTGGGACATTCCCTGATTCCCTGATTCACCTCTCTCGAACTTCTTGCCGCGGGCCGCAGCGTCCGAGTTGCTGCCGGCCCGTAATGTCAGTACGAATGTTACTGGACGCTCACCTCTCCTGTACATAATGTAGAATAAATCCCTCCCAAGTTTTGGGTTTCCATCCCGGAGTCCGTCCTCCAAACCCTACAACACATACTTAGGACGCTTGCCTCACCAGCACCCGGAGCCGCTGCGGAACCGTTCTCCAGCATCCGATCGTAGCTTGACACCACCACCCGCTCCTCGTGTAAGCCGATCGCCCTCTCCGCGGCGTCGATACCCGTCGCCACCTCCGGAAAACTAGCCAGCGCGGCCGTTGGAGGTGAGGCCGCTGGACAATCTTCGCTGTCGACAGAGATACCTCCACCACTCTGTTGCGCCCGCAAAAGGCGTTACTTTGAAGCCGGGTAGAGTTAGCAGCGATGGCCTGGATCAGCTGAGCGCCTGGCGAGATTCAGCCAGCCAGCCACACGTCGTCTTCTTCGTTCACCACCCTCCGGTGCCCCCGCATACTGTTTGTTGAGGCGTGAACCCACTATGCTCCTAAGAGTGTCACATTCGCGAGTCCACTACACACCTAAGAGCGTAACAATATATATTGTAATGGTTTGCGACTGCGAACACATGCAAATGTACACTGTCTGTTCTAGGGTGCTTAAGCAGCATGTTAAATAAATATTGCTATTGTCCATAAAATTGATGTCTGCCTAACTACAACGCATGTCAACAGCTTAAGCATTATTAAGATCACAAATGAGAACATTTGTACGTTCATTTATACACTAGAAGAGATCACACTGCTGGTTCCAAGAGCAAATGCATGAAAGTCATGAAACTATTAGAATTGATGCATTTAATTTCTGCACGAACGTGATGCACCACTTCACTACTGCAAAAATAAATGCCCTACGGTAAACCAAACTGAACAGCAAGAACATTTGGAACCAACAAGTACGAAATATGGGTGAATTATCATGCTTGCAACTGTTTAATACATTAAATTATTTACTTTCACTTCATTTTACCAAAGGATTATTCGGTTTTGTGGACGAAAGAAATTGCCGGCGGACTCGAAAAAAAACTTTGTTATGTATATTGGTAAGGCTGCTCAGTCACCTACGACCACGGCTACAACAAGATGAAAAATGAGACGCGTGTTCCGATATCGCTATTTCTTTCCTGGTTGTGTGTGTATAACGACAGCCTCGATCGCAAGTTAAGTTTTATTTAGGAAACGGCAACTGAGATCCTGACTGCCCATATGTAATGCAGGATCTAGTTCGTTAACGTGTGCCCGCCTGGAAGGTAATGAGACGGATATTATATAACGATTCAAGCAGCGGTGTTAAACGACTCACCGTTATTGCCGTTGTCAGCCGCAGCAAAATCCAGCTCCCGTTTCGATGCAGACGTGTTCTGAATGGCTCACGACCGAAACACAGCTTCCGGGCTTACATGTCCGCTTGCAAACACGTAACTTCACCCCAAGTTCAATAACGCGAGACATCGAAGCGCAAGAAACTAGTTTTAGAAACAAAGAAGCAACCAGTCTGAGTGTACGAACGAATGAATTCGTGCCGCCATGCACTCGAAAATACCGGTAAAAATTTTTAATCCAGGCCAGAGGTCACGTGAAAAATCGATGATGCTGAACGCTATTTGCGTTTAAAATGACGAAGACACAATAAACTTACTATCAAAGAGTATAATATCTAATTAGCAATGATAATTTTGCCCTGTTTTTTATGTAGGGAAAATACTTCGGTAATTGTAAGAGAATGTTTGTAAGATAAAATTTCGCTTATTACGACGCCTCTACCCGGAATTATTAGAACTAACGTAAGCATCCCGAAGTGATGCTACTACGCTGGCTTTGTTAGCAGCGGCGCGCGGTCGATTTTTTCGCCCTCTGTGGCCATTTGTTGAACTTGAGAGTGTGCTACCCCTGGCTCCGTACCGAGTGGCGACAACCGCGGCGTTTACTAAGGCTATGGCCACACGAATCGCGGAAGCCGTAGTAGACGTCTTTAGCGGACGCCGTAGGGACGCGTTGCCCGCGCTTGTGTCTTGAAAGCGGTCTGCGATGTGGCTAAAGCACAGAACACCTATATAAACTTAGTGAAGGGAAACTGAAAATTCCACAGCGCAACTGAAATAAGAGTAGCTGTGGCGTTGTGAACTAAAGTATGCGACTGAGAGATGGCGCTGGCAAAATTGAAACCAATATCTACATCATTACGTAGTGAGCAATATGGCCGCTGCAGTGGCGGCTGGTGGGGCTCGTTACGCTGCTCGCTCGCTGATTTGGGGCGTTTTCTTACTGCTTTCGCGGCGGATTTCTTGTGTACGGTACTCTAAAATGACTACAGATATTTTTATTAAATTTCCAGGTGCCGGAGAGGCCTCAAATGGCAAAAAATGGCTGTGGCTTAGGTAAGGTTAAGCCCAGGATGCGAAGCATACTAGCCTTTATTTTAGTTGTTGAACCACTGTTTAGCCTGGTGAACTGCTGCTGCTTGGCTATATTTGGTTCGGCTAGACGAAGAAACAACTCATGCGTTACTCTGCTTCGCCTTCAAGAGTGGAACGCGACAGCGTTCCCGTCGACCCGCCAAGGGGTGTAAGACAATGGGCAACGGCGCAGCGACTACGCGCCCCGCATTGGACGCGGTGAGCGTCGAGCAACGCAGCGTTCGGCGCGGCAACGAAATGTGCGCCTGAGCAAGCGACGCACGCCTGAGCCTTAGAAACAGCTCGTTTCTAAGGCAACACCGCATTCACTAGAGGCGCTTTTGTACCGCTTTGAAGCATCGTACTCGTGGCTCAGTGGTAGCGTCTCCGTCTCACACTCCGGAGACCCTGGTTCGATTCCCACCCAGCCCACCTTGCAATACTTGAGCCAAAGCCACTTCTCCCATGCTTCTCCTATGTCGTGACGTCACGGTGTCACGTGGTATTGAAGGCGACACCGCCGCGCCTGAGGAGCTGGGTTGAGCTCTCGTAATATGCTTCGCATAAAAAACACGTCAGACAAGTCAGCTTACATTGTTTATTGTCAATCATGAATGAAGCAGTACATGCCCACAATTTTCGTACAGGTCAGGTGGAGTGCTGTCAGTCACTGTGTTTACAACATACAGAGATGGCAATCTATTTAACGGAATTGACAACTGAAATCGAGCGAAGCTTTCTCATCCTGTTTGGCGTGCCGCTAAAGCAAAGAGAACCAAGCTTCCGACAACGATATTCGTGCTGGGCTACACTCGTATTGCGTACAGTTCTATTAGACGTGTTTCATACTATACGTTATATTGCCTGCCTTCCACGATTTCAGCTACAATAAAGAAAGCAACATAAGAAGTTCTCGGCAAAGACCTACTGTCAGTAAGATAAGCTCGAGCTGCATTGTTGCATTGTTTTCATTACACATTGGCGATAGGCTCGAAGTGTAGAGGAAAAAAAAACGTTGTGCTAAATTTTATATCACGTGTTGTCTGTTCTTGATATTTCTGCTGCACATATAGTGTTCAGGTGCAGCATTAAAGAATTTGACACAAGTGGAATACTCGTAGGAAGGCGAGAAACGTTATGGAGACAACAGTGGTTACACGGACCTCTGAAAATATTGCGTATAAACAAGGACGCTAAATAAAAATATAAGTATGCCGAATCAATTCTCACGGATTCCTATAAAATACTATTTACGGTTTCATGTCGAAAAAGAAAGAAAATCTCGGTTTGTGTGTTCAAACAATGCAAGAAGGTTACAAGGAGACGAACACTTCAGTTGAGTAAAGCCTCAGCCTGTAGCCAAGGTTTCAACAATCAAACCCATTTGCGAGGGCAGTGACGAAGACAAATTCCCACACTGAGGCTTCCCTTGCTCGTCCACTGTTGAATAGCGGAATGTGAAGCCAAACTTCAATCCTACTTGAAAAACTTTTTGTGACCACACTGTCCTTAGGTATGTAATCTGCTGTTTGAAGAGAAAGAAAATTTGTCTTTATCAGTTTGTCTTGTTTGAGAAGTGTGGAGTAGGCCGGATCTGTGAAGTTGCCTTTTCTAGCCATCTCTTACGGTGCAGGGCTAGCCCAGTTACTGATTTCATGCAAAATGTACATGAGCCCTTTGTAGTTAACAAATAAAAAAACAATGCATATATCAAGATCTAATTCCGATCCTAGCACTTACCATCTTAAAAACGTTCCCTTAGATTTCTTCATGTCCTCTAAATGTATTGGTGTACACATCGCAAGTAACTTAAATTCGATCAATATAAAGTACATAATTAACAATGCTATTCACATGCTCAGGTACTTACGGCTCAACTTTTCAAAGCACTGTCTACTTTAAAACTACACCTTTACAAGAATCTAATACGCTCAAAACCTGAATATGCATCGGCAGTATTGGATCCGAGTCGCGTTAATCGTATTACTTCACTTTAACTAGTACATAATGACTCTGCTCGTTTCATTCTTTCAAATGATAACCGTACCGCGAGTATAACCTCAATGAAACTAAGCAGCACTTACTCCTCTAGCTAACCGCTGCAGTCACCCGTGTTTTGCTACTTCATAAAATTTTCCATCATGCCACACTTCATGACGACTTCGTACCGCGGCCTCAAGTACATTTCAAACTACATCGATCATCATAGTAACGTAGGAATTGATTCTTGTTATGCGAAGTATTTCTTTCAATCTGTCATCGCCCATACATCTCAGGGACGGAGGCCACCAGTATCGTAGCCATCACCAACAATAAACTTTTTTTGCGAAACATAAGCTAGCGTTGTATAATCAGGAAAATCGATGTGTTAGAGAACGCGCTGCTCGTGTTCGTTTGTTTTACCCTACTGCTTTGTAACCACTTCCCTCTTTGATGACATATGGCCCTGAGGGAAGTTTATATGAAAAAAAGATAGAATAATAAAGTGAAGAGTGACTGCCAGAGTTTCAACCAACATGAAGCATCATTTCCTCAAAATTGCACTGAGCGATTGTGAAGATTTTAAAATTATTTGCAGTATCGTGTAACAATTTAACGCTGTGAGGGAGCATGTGATACTTGGCGGTAATGCCCGTCAATCTGGTTTGCATATAGCAGATGGCAGAGTTTGTGAGTTAGCAAGTTACAGCCTGCTACATTGTTTCTATTCTGATCGTCATGGCTGTAGTGACGACAAAAGAAACCAGTTGGGACTGAACATGTTACTTCTCCGATTGTCATAAACGCCCTTATTAAAAGCAAGTAAGCTTCTATGTCCAATTTCCGCATTCCCGCTCGGTATGATACAAAACTGTAGACTGCCGCTTTCCTGATAGGGCTCACAGCCCTCTCTACCTGGTAAACTTGTAAACATTTCATGGTGAGGCACGTAGTCCAAGAAGACCTGTTGTCATCATGGTGATCGTTGAGCTTCCTATAGCTTGGCGTGGGCAGTTTGAACACAAATAATCTCTCTTTTGTCCTTCTTCCTGAAAAGAATAATCATGCAGTTATGACAGACATGCAAGCAAAAGATGGTGAAACAAAAGTTAGTCGAATAAATGAACAGACCACAATTGTAGTTGAAGTGTTCAGAAACATACCTAGCGAGGATTGTGGCTCTGTGGTGACACATCCACTGTTGACTTGTACGTCCACGGACAATAGAGTCCAAAGGAGTGAACAAATATGAGCCGTGGTTTGGAGGATGGAGGCAAAAGAAGAGCCTCAATTACTATGGTGGAAGTGTGGGTAAGTATGTGATTCATGTATGACTAAGAACAAGGCGCTCCACAACAGAAAGGCACACACGCACGCAACACTGTTTTGAGTGTGCATTTCTTTCAGTGGTGTCCTTGTGTGGGCTGTGCGTTGTGAAGCCTCGATTAGATGAATTTTTTTTGCCAGATACTAGGTAATAAACACAGTAAGTTTATTATGTATCAAATGCTATTAATCTAACCGTATCACCGGAAGTACATTTGCACTAATGTGCAGTGCCTTTACCACAGTGTGTCATTCATGCAGAAACAGCCAAAACTATTTATTTTTTAAACTGCACGCCCTTTTAGGAATCTTAGCAACGCGGTAAAATAGCAACAGCCTTGTTTGAATTGCCTTTGAAGAGCAATAAATTTATAATTATCATTATTTTCCACTTTGAAGATATGACTACAGGAATCTGTTTTATCCACCTGGCAGGCAAAGAAATTCAAAGTTGATGACGTGAAGCAGTGCTTTTTACTCACCGGTGCACGCACCCACAGGCTGCAAGATTAATCTGCTTTCGTGGGTAGTTTCCAAAGATACTGTGCTCGGTTCCAGCGATGAGTTTTCACGCTAGCTAGCACATTTTTTTAATCAACGCATCATTACGCGGCCAGACTCGGCAAATTACTGACAATGGAACCTGTGCATGCAGCCATTATGCCAGTGAAACACCGCAGCTGATAAAATTCACTGTCTTTAAACACGTTCACCTGGTAGCGGCTATGGAATGCAGGACGCACAAAATGGCTGATATATTATTGTTATGTCATCAAAACGACTTTGCGTGACGCTGCTCAAAGGAAACGACCGCTCCGTTCGCAAATACAACCGCCGTACAATTTGAATCGATCCACAGCACGTACTGCAATCGATAACAGTGGGCTGCTGCTTATCACACGTGACTGACTTCTCAAAACGACGTACAGCGCGAAGGACAAAGACTGCGAGAAACGACATACACTGCGCTGACTTCCATCAATATTTATTGCGCTGCCACATCATGTGTGTATATACAAGAGGGGGCATGCGCAGAAAATGAACGGCAGTCCCAAGGGGTGCTAAAACAGCAAGTCATTGTACTAAGAAAATGGGCACTTGAGAAAAAAAAGAACGTTACTATTTCTATCTGATGAGATACACGACTTCACTGCGGGTCAGCGCGATAGAGGGGCACTAAAGCACACACGCTACCCAGTTTTCTGATGAAGACCGCTTCTATAATTTCCCGCGTGAGCTGAGCTGTCTAGCTGAAACTTCCGTATCTTCAAAGAGGGTCACGCAGCCGCAGTCCCGGCCATGGATGCCCAACTGGCCTTGAAAAGTGTTGTGAACGTTGTTATACTGCCTAGAACAACATGGTCGAGGCATGAACATATCAATAATGGTCGAAGTGCGAGCGTGAGTCAGCCTTCGATTACCTTACTTAAGGAATAGATAAAATGCCTGAACAGTTACCTCTCGGGTAGACCGGCACGTGTACCCGATTGACACGTGGTGCTACCATTTCAGAGCATGCGCAGATGAGTTTTGTGTCTTCCTTCTTTTTTCGCCTCAGTGCTTTCCTCAGTTGATAGTCGGCGCTCGTGTTGTCCACTTCTCGTGTGTCCGTGTCTGCACGCCTTACCCTTATTAGATTCGTCGGACGATTCCACCACTGTCAACCAGATGTAGGAGTCGTCGGACGATCTCGCCGCTGCCACCATTTGAAGGAGTTGACGGTCGTAGAGATGAACTCGGTGAACAGGGTTTATTTACATTATTTACATCTTAGACCAGACATATATCGACAGTCTAGCGCGACTCCCATATGGAGCACGCAAGACAACGCATACAGCAAACAGCATACGAGCACACAGCTCACTAATACATTTCGAGCACGACAACGAGCACTCAGCTCCCGACGACGAGCACGCTCTAGCAGCCGGCAAACGCTGCTTATAAGCACTTGGTCCCCCCTTGATTCCCAGTGGACGGAAACGTTCGTCCAGTCATCGTTCGATGTCACCGTAGCTGACCCGCCCTTTGGAGGAGGGCTCAGAAACACGTGTTGCACAGGTTTCAGTGCCGCACACACACACAGTTGTAAAGGTCCGAAGCCGACGTCAGAGGGGCTTCGTCCCAGGTGGCGCGGCCGGTTACCACATTCCTGAGCCGACACCGCGGCACGTGGCTGCCAGTTATTCGCAGTTCTCTGAAGTGCGCCCCATCCGGTTGGATAGGAACACGTGCAGCGGGCTGAAATAGCTGGCACGTTGTCACCCCGTACATCCATTCCTAACACCCTCTTCTTTGCATCATGTTATAGTGCTCTCTCAAACGATCGTTTAAGTACCAGTTTGTCTGTCCCACATAGACACTGCCGCAAAACAGGGGAATCTGGTAAACCACTTTCGCTGCGCATGTCACGAAACGTTTTCTATGCCTGACAGAGCAACAACTCTGACGTGATTTAGGCACATTTACACGTTTACAGGGCCGGGGCTTGATTGTCGTGTTCATATAGGAGTTTACAGAGCCTTGCCAGCTTTGCCGGGGCTGGAAAAACGACTGATTCCTGCACGGTGCCGAATCTTCTTTAGCCTATGGAAGACATAATGCACATACGGCAGACGTGCAAACCTGCGTTTTCCAACCGGCTGGTTCCTTGACTGAGCGGACTCATCACGTTTTGTGTGCCTCAGACCGTCTACGCCAAAGAAAAAGTGGCGTGAGTTGTCTGCTATCGTCGACAGAACTACTTAATTTCTCTTGCAGCATACGCTACTACAACTACGTGCCATAACTCCAAAGAAGCCACCCCCGCGGAGGAACAATATGCATCATGTTGGAGATGTGACCCTTCCAGAAAGGGTGCAGAATATGTTAGCCCTTGGGCCGAAGTTCGCTGTGGAACCATATCAAAGGCACGGGACACGACACCGGACCCGACGGCGGTCTGAAATTCCTTCAAGCGACGTGGTGCAATAACATTGAAAATTTCGGTAGTGACTACATGATCATAGAATCACGAATTCCTCAGGCAGGTACACCCCATCCTCCCAAGCTATTCAAATGGACGGACTGGGACACGTTCCGAAAGCAGGGAGTAGAACAGAGAGGTGCGGAGAACATCGACGACATCGAGGCACGGATGGAGAGGCTCAATGAAGGCATGAACAAGGCAACACCTAAGGTCGCACCCGTAGTCCAGGTTGACAAGATCAACAGCCGACTAGCCCACCTCCGAGAAGCCAAGACATCATTATACGCAAGATAAAAGAAGCAAAGGCACAACCGAAAGCTTCGTAAGAAGATCGCACACATCAATCGCCAGCTGGAAGAACATTGCCGGACCTAAGCTGCCAATAGTGGTATGAGATCTGCAACGCAGTCGATGGGCAGCTCCACAATGGCAGCACATGGCGTCTCCTTCGTCACCTCTTGGGGAAAACGCAAAGAAAGTCTGCTCAGCGAGCAAACCTGCAACGCCTTTTGCACAAGGAAGGGGCTACCACTAGTGATCAACAGCTTGTGACCCGCCTGCTAGACAAGTACTTCCCTCAACGACTCGATGTTATACACGTAGATTACACTGGAGAGACAAATGTGACACTCGATGAAGAATTTCACGAGTCAGAGATCCCCGCAGCTCTCCACGACCTTAATGGCAAATCAACACCTCGTCCCGACAAGGCTACGAACAACACTCTACAAAACCTCGATGATGGCTCAATAACCATTCTTACGGCATACGTCAAGAAATGCTGGCGAGCAGGTCGCATCCCAGAGGCGTGGAAACGCTCTAAGGCAGTCCTGATACCGAAGCCAGGCAAGCCTTCCAGCCTCGATCCCTTGCGGCCCATTTCCCCCACATCCTGCGTTGGCAAAGTGATGGAGCACGCGTTCCCCTGCCCCATCAACCGCTCCGTCGAGGACACTGGAGCGTACCCACCCCACCCCCTCTGGTGGGCTTCCAGTCACACCTCTCCACTCAAGACGTCATGCTCCAGCTCTACCACCACATTATCAAGGATCCAACTAGCGGCAATCGGGCCATCCTCGGCCTAGATCTGGAAAATGCATTTGACAATGTAGCACATGCAGCAATCCCGAGCCGAATACACAAGCTCAACATGGGCGAGTGAAGCTACAACTACATAAGATACTTCCTGTCACGCCGCACAGTCACCCTCGCGGTCGACAGCATGACATCCGACGAACATGCACTAGGAAGCACCGGCACTCCTCAAGGGTCGGTCATATCCCTGCTGCTTTTCAAACTCGTGATGCTATGTCTCCCGGCCTACCTCGACGAGATCGACGGCCTCCATCACGCCTTATATGCAGATGACATCACCCTGTGGGTCGACAAGGGCAGTGACGGTCACATAGAATCCACCTTACAAGCAGCGGTCTCTGCAGTCGAAACCTACCTCCAAGACACAGGTATCCGACTATCTCCACTCAAATTGGAGCTGCTCCTCTACCGCCCGCGCCGCCGGCCCAAGGCTACAGGCGGGTTGCGCCAATGTGATGAAATAATCCTATATACGCAAGATGGCTCCTGTATTCCACAAGTCCCGAAGATGCGCATCCTCGGCATTCATATAGCAGCCAACGGATCAAACAGAAGCTATCCGCAAAATCGAAGGCAAGGTTACAGCGGCTACCCGCCTGATCAAACACATTACAAACAAGCACACGGGCATGAAGGAGTACAGCGTCGTGCGCCTCATACACTCTTTCGCAATCAGTCACATTTCTTACGTGGCTACCTTCCACAAATGGAATCTCACTTCGGTGACATTCCATTTGTGGAAGGTAGAAGGAGAAAACCAACGCCCTTATACGCAAGACTTACAAGATCGCCCTTGGCCTACCGGAGTCCACAAGCACTGCTCGTCTGCTACAGCTGGAGGCAGGGGCGTACCCAGGAGGAAGGGGGGGGGGAGGGTTATGGGGCTTCAGCACCCCACCCCCCCCGAACTTTTTTCGTGCTGTCCATGCACGGCCGACCAAAGCAACCTCCGGCACCGGAAATCATTCTGGATTTTGTCTAGAATGTCCTTTTCACGCTCGAAAAAACATTTCACCGCGAACATTGCGAGCTCGGGCTGAATTTCGCGGCAACGCCCATGCACCGGGAGTCACATAACACAAGGAGCCCCATCCGAGCACCAAATTTCAAGGGCGTTTTGATGGCGAACGGGCTCACCGCGGCATGTCGCGGAGGCTGCGGAATCTACGGAGCGAATGGATGTCAATTCCGAAAATTTAAGGGTATAAATTCTCATAAACGTTTGATGCGAAAGGTACAATGACATTTTCAAAGTTGTGCTTCAGATTTTCAATTGCGGAACTTTGTGGGTTTAATGTAGCTATAAACATTTGACGCCAAAGATGCATTGACTTTTCTAAAGTCTTACATCGGAACATACGAGACAAGCCCAATCAACACACTATCAGGCAAGATAAACCAATAAAGAATGAATGAATGAATCAATCAATCAATCAATCAAGTTGACAAAGCTCGCAGTGAGGTCTGATGAGACGAAGCGTTGGGGTGGTTCATTCGTGCCGTCATGTCATATAAAAATATATATATATTTTTTCACCTACGCCAAAGCATCCATGTCAAGACACTAAAGCCAGCCAAGGTAATTGCGTTCCTATTTATTTTTTCTACTTTGACTTCGAGGGGGGGTGGGTGGAATGGGTGAGCCGAGGATGGTGGCTAAGTCTTGTGAGCGCATAGGAGAAAAGCGGGGAGCAAGCGCACCGCCTTCCGTCTCGCGCGGTACATCGGGTAGAGTGGATGGAATGGGGGCGGGATCTAGGATTCTGTGAAGCTGTGATTGCGCAACATGTTCATTTTCCTTGTGTGGCGTATTATATATAGTGATTTTTTCTTAGGTAGATTTATTGGATACTTATGCGTATGATTAAATATCTTGTTGCCAGGTTATGTGTATGCGTGCAGTGGACTTTGTTTCTAGTGACACTTTTTGACACTTTTTTGCCCTTTATCAAGCTGTATCTTCGCATTTGTACATATATTCAATTCTGTCTTCGCATTTATAATATACGAGGGCGAGTGAAATGAAAGTTAGCCTGCCCACCCTGCACAATAATGGTTCGATTCATTGTCTGCGAGGCATGCGCGTAGCACACAGGCATTTCTCATTTACTAAAGTGAAACGCTGGTGTTAGGATAAATGTTCTTTAATGCTCTCCTACACTGGGTTGAACATGGTTGCGTGACGTAATGGATGCCCCAGAAGTTGAGCAGCGTAGTGCCGTGAGGTTTTTTACAGCTGAAGGTGTTTCCCGACAAGAAATTAGTCGCCGTATGGCTGCCGTGTTCGTTGAACATTTCATTTCATTGGCCACTGTGAAGCATTGGAATAAACGGTTCAAAGAAGGACGTGAAAGTTGCAAAGACGATCCAAGACCGGGTCAAAGCCATCGTGAAATCACCCCCGAGAAAATTCCAAAGCTTGATGATCTGATGAGACAAAAACGTAGGATAAGCACCGATCAACTGGCAGAGCGTGTGGACACCAGTCACGGTTCAGTTCACGCCATAATTCATGAACATCTGGGTTATCGGCTCTTATTTTATTTATTTATTTTTTATTTTATTTCAGAATACTGCAGGCCAACAGTTATGGCCCATGCAGGAGGGGCTATACAAGGCATGTAAATACACTGGAACATCAAAAAATAAAAAGAAAGAACGGCAGTTTAACAGATTGCCGCTAACAGACAAGCAGAAAAATATGTATACACATGTACATATTCATATATATATATGCTTTCGCACATATGCAGCTCTCATTCACTCAAACAAATGCTCTTCTAGAGCTTTAACAAAATTAGCGGACTGGAAGATGGCCCCTGGAAGACAGTTCCAGTCGGAAACGGTCCTCGGAAAAAAACTGTGTTTGAATGTTTCAGTTCTTGCAAAAATTGGTTCCAGTAAATGACTTCCTGTGTGGTGTGTTCGTCTAGACGATAACTGTTTAAGTTCTGTGGGATGCGAAATGTTTAGTTTATGTGCTAAAAGGTTATGCAAAAACAACAAACGGGACATTTTCCTACGTACTTGAAGTAGTTGGATGTTATTTGTTTTCATTAGTGTCGTAGGTGAATCAAGCCTTCTGTATTTGTTATAAATAAACCTAATCGCTTTCCTTTGCACCATCTCAAGCTGGTAAATGTCCTTCTTTATGAACGGGTCCCATAAGACCGACGCGTACTCTAATTTTGCTCTGATGAATGTTATGTATGCAAGACGTTTAAGCTTACTTGGAGCGCCTCTAAGCTTCCGCCTCAGAAAGCACAGCTTGGAAAATGATGAGGAACAAATGTCTGAAATATGCTCAGACCAAGTTAAATCGTTTGTTATTGTAACCCCTAAGTATTTATGATGTGTGACCTCCATAATAGAATGATTTAGAAGGCTGTAAGAGAAAGGAGAAACCTGTTTTTTGCGCGAAATTCGCAAGAGGACAGTTTTATCTAGGTTAAGTTGCATATTCCATTTAAGGCACCATTGATGAACAGCTAATAGTGAATTTTGTAAGAGGTAATGATCATTACGCTCGTTTATGCTCTTGAAGAGAATGCAATCATCTGCAAAAAGCTTGACAGAGACATTTTCGGAAATAGCAGCCGGCAAATCATTAATATAAATTAAGAATAGCAGTGGGCCTAAAACGCTTCCTTGGGGTACACCTGACGTAACTGGAAGCACTTCAGATTTACAACCGTTAACCTCCACGTACTGTGTCCTGTGTTTTAAATAAGCATTAATCCAATTAACAAGGTAAGTAGGGACGCCAATACTTTCCAGTTTATAAATAAGTTTACTGTGGGGAACTGTGTCAAATGCCTTGCGGAAATCTAAAATAAGTACATCAATCTGCCCCGATTTATCAAGCACAACAGAAAAATCATGAATTGTTGTAACTAACTGTGTCACAGTGGACATTTCTTTCCGAAAGCCATGTTGTGCAGGTGATAAAATGTTATTTTCAGCAAGATAAGAGTTAAGATAACCCGATACTATGTGTTCAAGCAGCTTGCAACAAGAGGAAGTGATTGAGATTGGCCGATAATTAGAAATGGTTAGCTTGTCCCCTTTTTTTAGAATTGGCACAACGCGGGCCATCCTCCAGTCCTCCGGTACATCTCCCGATAGTAACGAGACTTGAAAGATCCTCGTTAAGAAAACAGATACCTGTGCTGCAAAACGCTTCAAAAAGGCATTTGGAAGCCCATCGGGACCCGCGGATTTTTTATCTGCGAGTTTACGCAGCATACACACAACACCGTCCACAGAGATAGTTGGTACGTCACCAGGATCTTCAACTGGAATTCTTGCTGTGGTTGCCCGTTCCACAAGGAACACGCTTTGAAAATACGAGTTAAAACTTTGCGCTATGATCGTGGAGTCGGTTACAACGCTGTTATTAACTTGAATTTTGGTCAAGTGGTCAGTCCTGCGACCTAGGAAATTCCAAAATTTTTGGGGATCACTTCTGATAAATTCGGGGAGCGTCGTGTCAAAATAACGTGACTTTGCTAGTTTTAACTTATAGGCAAGTTCCTCTTTTAGAACCTGGAAGTGTTGCGGACAAGGTAATTTTTTCTTCCTACAGCGCCTTACTTTACGTTTCATTTGAATAATTTCGCGACTTATCCAAGGATTGCGGCGATTAATACAAACCTTTCTAAGGGGAACAAAATGTTCTATAGTATACTGTACTGTATTCTTAAAGTGCTGCCATAAACTATGAAGGTCATCGCTGCTAGGGTTATCTAACTGTGATTGTAAAGAGTCGATGATTGCGTTATCGTCAGCGCGTGCGTAGTCCTTGATCATTTTAATCGGTCGCATCCCGGCAACAACTGACGAAACACAACAGAAGAACAAGAGACGATGGTCCGAGATTCCAGCTTCAACACTAAGCACTCCATCAAAAAAGGTTTGACTAACAAAGAAAAGGTCTAAGACAGATGTCTCTCTGGTGTATGCATGAACGGTTTGCTTAAGGTTTAAAGAAAACATCAGATCAAGAATAATATCACATGAGGCAGACAGGCCATAATACGGTTTATCCCAATCAATAGCAGGGAAATTAAAATCACCGGTAATAATTAAGTTCCTGTTTTGGTAAGGCAGTAAGCGGTCAAATAAACTATACATGAAAGAATCCGCTGCATCAGGGGCACGATACACAGCACAAAGAAGAAAAGTGAGACCATGCGCAGTAACGTGCAACAACAAACTTTCATGCTGATCAATTTGTTCAAGCAGCGTTACGCTTACTGCACGTTTCGCAATCACAGCAACGCCTCCACCACGTGAACCGCGATCGCGTCTGTATATGACGTAGTCCGGTGGCACAATTTCTTCATCAAGAATACCGCTATGTAACCATGTCTCGGAAATCACCAGTAGGTGAGGATCGTAAGAAATGAGCAGAACTTCAAGGCTATCTATTTTGTTAACAATGCTTCTAGCATTCAGGGATATCACACGTAACTGGCACGTATCTGGCGATGGGGTCGTCTTGACGTCACGACAACTACCGGCATTAATATTAATCGATGGTGGTTTATGCTTCGCTTGATTCGAAGAACCATGTGCGTAAAAAAAAGACAGTGATTCTGAACCTGTGGCTTGTCAAGTACTAGAAGCATTGGCGCGTTTCCTTCGCGGACGACCTGCATTTTTCCCTGGTTGTGAGGCTTGCGTTACACCGCTCTCATAACTGTGATCAATACCGCGTGAAGCGGCTTCAGGTACTTTAAACCTTTGATTTTTCTTTTCGTCCCACGCGTAGACCTCTTTGTTAATGACTAATTTATCATACTTAAGGTACACTTTATCCTCAGGCGCCTTATCTTTAGCAGTAGCCCAGAGCAGCTTTCTAATTGTTCTTAGCCTAGGTGAGAAGTCTTCCGAAATGTACGTTTGAGTTCCCTTCAGCTTCGAAGCATTTCTGAGAAGTTCCGCTTTTTCAGTGAAGTCAAAAAACCTTATAATCACCGGACGCGCTTTCCCTACCGCTTTTCTTCCTAGGCGGTGTAAACTTTCTAGGCTCTCTACTTTTATTTCAAGTTTACGTTCAAAAATTTCTGTTAGAATATGTTCCTTAAGACTATTTACCGTCTCTGCTTCAGACTCCTGAATCCCATACACGAGCAGATTGTTTCGTCGAGAATAATTTTCAATGTTGTCCACATTTCTCCTTAGTGAAGCAATCTCTTCGTTTAGTTCCACAAGCGTTTGCTCGCATGTCTCCATCCTTTTAGCTGTCTGTGAAAGCACTTCCAGTTTACCTTCAATGGAAGACAATCTCACGTTTGTCGAGGTAATGTGCGAGTCTAGCTTAACTCCGATAGCCTTTAGTTCACATGAAGAAGCTTTTTGATTTCGGAGAATTTCTTCGAGTTGATCTGCTATCCCTGGGCCTGGATTAAGCTCAACGTCCCCGCTTAACAACAGTGCAAGCAGACAAAATGAGTCAAAACACTCAGCAAAACATTCAAGCAAGACGCCTGGGCAAGGCAGCACAACCAAACAGAGGGAATCGCTTTTAAATTCACAGGAATTGCGATATCTACTAACCTGCATGAAAAAGACGAACAGGTTTAGCCGTGACTGCATCCTTCGGGTGCTGCCTTGCCCACTGGCGAAGAAATCTTGAGGCGCAATGGATGCCGAAGATTTTGAACCACCGCCAGAAAACGGAGAAGTTCGGCGCTGCCTTGACTCATCTGATCCGGTATCATAATGAAGGTGACGACTTCTTCTCTGCAACTGTGATCGGGGACAAACCACGGTGCCACTACTACGAGCCTGAAACCCGACCGCAAAGCTTACAGTGGAAACATTCGAATTCAGTTTTTTTTTTCGATCGTCAGGGGACATTACTAATAGAATTTGCTAAATCTCGAGAGCATATCAATTATTTCCGTTATTATGAAACGACGCATCGGCTGCGAGTCTCAATCAAGAACAAACGACGTGGAAAATTGACGAACGAAGACACCTTGTTCTACGACAATGCCCGCCCCCATGTCGCTGTGGTTAATATAAAACTGGCAAAGTTCAAGTGGGAAACGCTGCAACATCCGCCACACAGCTAAGACCTGTCGCCTTGCGACTTCCACATTTTGGGGCAGCTGAAAAAACAGCTCAAGGGAACGAGATTCATGTCGGAGTATGACGTGAAAGAGTCAGTTGCAGGCTTTTTGAAGCAGCAACCCAAGGAGCTTTACGAGATGGGAATCACGCGACTCGCTAGTCAATGGGAGAAATGTCTAAATGCTTATGAATACTACTTTTAAATAAAGTACCCCGTTTGTCATGTATTCCCACTGGCTAATTTTCATTTGACTCGGCCTCGTATATTTTGCAGAACTCCCGCTTTTTATACGTGCTCTCTGTTGCGACTATAATTTCGATGCAATCACTCACGACACACGACCGGACACACGACTGCTCCTGCGTAATACATTCGAACAAATGACAGCGTCATTGAGATTTTTCACTGACCGTTGTATATGTACAAGAATGTGAACAAGGTTATATGAAATTACAGTTTCATTAACACATTTGTCATCAACTTGTTCATTTCATGGCCTTTGCATTTTGCATATCAGCGGCATGCACTGCTTTACTGGTTTTGAACTGATATAGTTCTTAAGTTCGGGTGATAATTTCTTTACCTATTAGGTAGACAAAAAACATGGAAGCGTTGACATCAGGTATTCTGGGCACAATTTTTGACACATACGAGTACATTATTTTATGAAAAAATACATATTTTACTTGTTTTGACAGTGCGTAGCGCTCAAGAAATCGTTTGCAGCATCTTTGGCAATGACAATGCAGTTATTATTCGTGCATTTGAAACCTCGACAAATTGTTTAAGAGGAAGCTTTAGCTCGGGCCTAACTCCGACGCGCCCTTTTCAAGTACATGAAAAACGCAGAAACACTTTTCTAAGATAACTCCTCGACCGCTTTTGTTGAAATGTGTTGCACTCGAGAGAGAAAGTTAAATTATAGTGTCTGTTGGAAGCGGAATTCGATTTAGGGTCTGAGTTTTGTTTAAATATCTTGAAAAATTCGAAAGTTCGTAAAAGAAATAGAAGCACGACGTTTAAAGCTCTGCATCAAGAACAGATATCGCGGTTTTGTAAACGGCATCCATTGTAACAGTCAAAGCAGACAAATTTGATATGTCAATTTGTATCTTACGTGAACTGGTTACGTTGTGTACAAAGGTTCTGCAAAAGCACTATTTCTAGAATATTACATTTTTTGAGATTCATGTGTAACTTATTTATTTTGTGCGCTGTAGATGTACTATTACATTCAATTCACAGAATTGCGATGTTATTTTTCATTGTTGAGTTACACAGCGTTAAACTTGATAGTTTTGTTTTCTGAAAATTTGTGGTTTCCCAATTTGTAATAAAGAACTGAGAACCTAAATGAAAAAAAAAATGGAAACGATATATGAGTACAATTTAAGTTCTTATATTAAATGCAACAAACCTGGTCAAATTTGGTGTAGTGGTTGCCGAGAAAAACGTATTTACATGTATTTAGATCAGTACCCGAGCTAAAGCTTCTTAACGAGGAAGCCGAACTGCAATTTGAGCCCCCCCCCCCCCCCCCCGAACGAAATTTCTGGCTACGCCACTGGCTGGGGGTATACAACACGCGTGAGGAAATCGTGGATGCGCAAAAAGCTTCGCAACTCGAACGCATGTCCCTGACAGCCACGGGCCGGTACATCCCGCAGAAACTCGGCTTCAATTACCACGTCCAACACGGTCAGAAACAAGTCATCCCACTCGACCTCAGCGACACGCTGATCGTCGCCCCTATCCCTCGAAACATGCACCCCGAATATAATCGGGGCCGACGCCAGGCCCGTGCCAAGGCACTGTTGCGCTCCTTGGGCGGGAGGAGGACTACCCGCTTCGTAGACGCGACAGAATATACAAGAGAACACGGGTTAACGACGGTAATCGTATACGTTAACTCCAGGCTTACACACGCGTGTGGTCTCGCAACGGAACACACAGAAACAGCGGAAGAGGTAGCGATTGCGCAAGCGCTTACGGACCCTCTCTGCGAGGTAGTACTTAGCGACTCACAATTCACATTTCTCAAATACGCGCGGGGGCGCATTTTTTCCGAGGCTCTCCATATCCTAAGGAAAGCTGGTTGACAGCGCTTTGATAGTACCGCGATCATGTGGTTCCCAGCGCACGTCACCACTCCCACCGACGAGGGCCCCCTAACTTGAACGAGGAGGCACACCGTTCTGCGCGAGAACTGACCCGCCGTGCAGAATCGGAGACCACCTCTTCGAGTTCGGAACTCCTGGTTCAAAACACGCAAGAACGCTTGGTCAGATAAAATGACATCACCAAGCACAACCAGCTAGGCAGGCGGTACTGCCCCTCCCCCCACACCCCTGACTGAAACATCGCCAGGCAGTCGTCTGGCGATAACTGCAGACACAAACCTTCCCCAGTCCGATGCGATTGCGACACATTTCCCCCGCTCTCACACATGTTGTAGGAGTGTCGTGTTATATCAACTACAATGGCAGTAGCTCCGGAGGCTCTCGCGCCGAAGTGGGCGGCCGCTTTGCGCAGCTCCCACCTCAAGACGCAAGAGTGGGCTGTCCAGCAGACTCGACAGGCGGCGCCGAGGCAAGGCCTCGAAGTCCCCTCATGGGAGACCTGAGCCCGGGTCGTTAACTCGCCATGTTGGGAAACTCGGCACGCGAGCTTCCCAACATTCCCAGCTTCCCAACGCGAGCTTCCCAAGCAAGTTGCAGGACGTGCCTCGGATACCGAATCTGAAAGATGTGTTATAGAAGGTGTGGATGTTTTGAAGCATCGCAAACCTTCCACAAAGTACTCCCAATCGGATATGTTGCAAACAATAAATATAAAAAAAACATCGTAATTTTTTTCAAGATATCGTAAACAGCTGTTCACAGGCACTTGAAAAAGAATGTTAAAAATTGTGTTGCATTATTTTGTTGCTAATGACAATACAGCAGGTAGAGACCTTCGCCAGAATGCAGAAAGGTGCTAAGAAAAAGGAACATCGGGATAAAAAGAACGTGCATAAGGCTTTGACTTGCTTAAACTTGACGGTGATTTCGTTATGAAGGCAGTTTTGACCTTATGTTTAATTCATCATCATCGTCATCATCATCATCAGCAGCCTGGCCACGCCCACTGCAGGGCAAAGACCTCTCCCATACTTCTCCAACAACCCCGGTCATGTACTAATTGTGGCCATGTCGTCCCTGCAAACGTCTCAACGTCATCCGCCCACCTAACTTTCTGCCGCCCTCTGCTACGCTTCCCTTCCCTTGGAATCCAGTCCGTAACCCTTAATGACCATCGGTTATCTTCCCTCCTCATTACATGTCCTGCCCATGCCCATTTATTTTTCTTGATTTCAGCTAAGATGTCATTAACTCGCGTTTGTTCCCTCACCCAATCTGCTCTTTTCTTACCCCTTTACGTGACACCCATCATTATTCTTTCCATGGGTCGTTCCGTCGTCCTCAATTTCAGTAGAACCCTTTTTGTAAGCCTCCAAGTTTTTGCCCCGTACGTGAGTACTGGTAAGACACAACTGTTATACATTTTTCTCTTGAGGGATAATGACAACCTGCTGTTCATGATCTAAGAATTCCTGCCAAACGAACCCCCACCCATTATTATCCTTCTGATTATTTCAGTCTCATGATCTGGATCCGCGGTCACTAGGTATATGTATTCCTTTACTACTTCCACTGCCTCGTTACCTATCGTAAACTGCTGTTCTCTTCCGAGACTGTTAAACATTACTTTAGTTTTCTGCAGATTAATTTTTAGACCCACCCTTCTGCCTTGCCTCTCCAGGTCGGTGAGCATGCATTGCAATTGGTCCCCCGAGTTACTAATGGTCCCCTGAGTTAGTTATCCAGGTCTCTGAATACCTCTTGTAAACACGCTGTGAATAGCATTGGAGACATCGTATCTCCCTACCTGACACCTTTCTTTATTGGGATTTTGTTGCTTTCTTTATGGAGGACTACGGTGGCTGTGGAGCCCCTATAGAGATCTTTCAGTATTTTTACATACGGCTCGTCTACACCCTGATTCCTTAATGCCTCCATGACTGCTGAGGTTTCGACAGAATCAAGCGCTTTCTCGTAATCAATGAAAGCTATATATAAGGGTTGGTTATATTCCGCACATTTCTCTATCACCTGATTGATAGTGTGAATATGGTCTATTGTTGAGTAGCCTTTACGGAATCTTGCCTGGTCCTTTGCTTGACAGAAGTCGAAGGTATTCCTGATTCTATTTGCGATTACCTTAGTAAATAGTTCGTAGGCAACTGACAGTAATCTGATCGGCCTATAATTTTTCAGATCTTTGGCGTCCCCTTTCTTATGGATTATGATTATGTTAGCGTTCTTCCAAGATTCCGGTACGCTCGACGTCATGAGGCATTGCGTATACAGGGTGGCCAGTTTCTCTAGAACAATCTGCCCACCATCCTTCAACAAACCTGCTGTTACCTGATCCTCTCCAGCAGCCTTCCCCCTTTGCATAGTTCCCAAGGCTTCCTTTACTTCTTCCGGCGTTACTTGTGAGATTTCAAATTCTTCTAGACTGTTCTCTCTTATATTATCGTCGTGGGTGCCACTGGTACTGTATAAATTTATATAGAACTCCTCAGCCACTTGAACTATCTCATCCATATTAGTAATGATACTGCCGGCTTTTTCCCTTAACGCATACATCTAATTATTGCCTATGATTAATTACTTATGCATAAAAGTCCGTTTAGTACAATGCTCATTCGCTTGAAAGGGAATAAAGCATTGACATAACCTTTACATGGCTCATTTTATTTAACAGCAAATGCTTGTGCCTTGCAGCATAGATCATTTGTGCCTTGTAATAATGTAGGTTTGTATTTCTTTGTGTGCTACAGAATCAACCATTAACTTTCTGTGATAGTACACAGGTAACAGAATGTACGGCAGGTAAGTGCCTCTAAAAATGTCGTACTGGTCGTTATGTACACGTCGTTACATAACATAAGATGCGGTGGTGGGAGTGGCGATGGTGTTGGTTATGGCAGTCTTAGCTGGCAGATAGTGCCAGCGATTGCTCATTTTACCGGCTCTCAAAGGTACACTAGAGGCTAGTACAAAGTCGACGTAGACTGTTTAAATACCATTCCAGAAACCGCGCAACGCTTAGAATTAGTTCACGAGAAAATTGCATCTGAAGGGTCCGAATACATTTATCGCATTTCAAATCTCCCACCCTGAGCCAGGGGAGTTGTGACGTTGCATACGCCAGCGCCACCCTCTGCTGCCATCAGTCAGTAAAACGGCGCCCGACAGGCGGCGGTACCGAGCCATGACAGAGCGGTAAACGGGAAGACTACAAATTAAGCTGTTTAACAGGGATAAGCGGGCTAGTTGGTGGTCGTTATTGGAATGCATCATGTAACCACACAAAAACAAGGGACAAAGAAGGTACACACAGGACAGGCGCAGAACTTCAACTGAAGTTCCGCGCCTGTCCTGTGTGTACCTTCTTTGTCCCTTGTTTTTGTGCGGTTACATGATGCATTCCAAAAATGAAGCTGTGCAGGGTGATATGGGCTGGACTAGTTTCGAAGTGAGGGAAGCTCGCAGTAAAATTGAGTATGAAGAACGACTGAGGAATATGGAAGAAAGTAAATGGGCTAGGAGATTGTTGAGGTATCCGTAGAGGAAAAAGATTGATTCACAGTGGAGGAAAATAACTAGGAAGCTTACCGACAAGTATGCGGCCTGTAGGGTGGGCAACACAGCAACAAAGAACGCAAAGCGGAAAGTCAGAGAGGCTCAAATAATGTCATGGGTGGCGGCAATGGAAACTAAACTTGTCATGAGTAACTACTTAAGAGGAAAAAACGAAATCGGGAAAGAAACAATTGATGATAACTCAAAGGAAAGCTCATTACTTTTCGAAGCGAGATCGGGATGCCTTAGAACACGCACGTATATAACGAGATATAAGAAGGAAGAAGAAGAAGCATGTGCTTGCTGCGGTAAAGCTAGGGAAACTATGGAGCTTGTTTTATTAGAATGTGAACACGTCTACCAAGCGGTCGATTTAAGGACCACTGGCCTCCTTGAAGCCCTTGGGTTCAGCGAGAGCAGTGTAAAAGTAAACATGGCCGCAATAGGGATTAGTAAGAGGCGATTGGAGGATTGGCGGAATAAAAGTAGGGAAACGACAAAAGACAGAGGCGTACAACAGCACAGTTCGCAACAGGGGATCAGAAAATTTGGTTGTGGGAGTTCAGTGCTTTTTTTTAAAGCCTTAAGTAGGAAATTCGGCAGTATAATAGCAAGAGCTTGGTAGCCCAACCCACCGCCCTGTTCCAAAGGGGACGCTCATAACATTCATCCATCCAGAGCGGCGGATACGCCGCTGCAGCTGCTTTTTGGTTGAGTGGCGTAGACCATTCGGGCATCCCGCGTCATCTTATTGGAAGTTGAATTCTCTACTACTTGTAGTTTGTGCGAGTTATGCGAGCCAGCAAAACCAGCGCAGCGCTATGCGATGACGAAACAACTGAACCGGGAAAGCTTGGGCAGCGCAGAGTCGAGCGAAAACGAAACCCTTCGACCACCCGCATCGCTGTGAGGATTATTTCAATTGGTACGTTTTTCTAAAACTGGAATAGAACTGGACAAGTAGCCTTTTATTTCGTCCTATAATACAATACAAGGATGTCTTGTGCAACGAGTGGTTGAGTACTAGTGAAAGAATGTAACTGAGGAGTGCTTTCGTCATCGGGCAAGTACTTGAATGTCCCGGGGGAGTCTCTAATCATGTCCTGCACATACCTCAATTTCTCGATTAATAAGTCTCTGTTCGCGACAATATTAACGCCTTAGAGATTCTCAAGCACTAATCTCACTTTAGCTTGACTTAATGTTTGCCTTTAGTGTAGCTTTAAGAAAAATAATATAAGGAACTCTCGGATTACTATATATTAAAGGTTCACAGTCCCCAAGGAATGTGAACTTCTCGGAAAGTTCACAGTTTCTTAGAAAAGGTGGAAAGAAGCACATTTCCTCTCTCCGAAACTTGGGCCTTTGGGGAAGCACTACCTGCTACGCGCACGCATGAGGGAATTGCCTTCTGTGCAAAGCTTTAAGTAGAACATTTCTCTCTTCATTGAAGTATTGGAAGAGAGAGAGAGAAACAACTTTATTGGAACGATCACATGAACTGTTCCGCGTCGCCAATTTCGTCACACTCAGTACAGAGCGGAGAACCTTGTCCAACCTTAAAGGCCCAAGTTGGGGTTTCCGCAGAGCTAGTTCTTATTCTATGAAACAGCGCATAGGTCCTGCAAGGTGGACTTCTTGAAACATGCCTGGACATAACGTGATGTCGAACACGCTCAGAAGTGCGTTATCTTTGCATAAAGCGTGATTCATCGGTGCTCTTAGTTTCATTTGCTAGTTCATTGCCTGCAAGTCCAACATGTGGCAGTACCCACTGAGAATTCCGACTAAAATGACTATTGCTGAGCTCCTTAACCAACACCAATGATTCTCGGCCGAACTTTCTGGTATATAATGCACGGCATAGTTGTTGGAGCACCTCTAACGATGCGAAACGATGATAGCGTGCTGAGAAAACGTCCTCAGTTTACGGAGCGCTGCAGTAACACGGCTTTTTCCGCATTTTTTATAAGACCAACTGATCCAGAGGGCCATATCACGTAATTCTAATCAAGCGAATCCGATACGCAGTTGCACAGTTGCTTGCCTGTTGGATTACTGACCCGTCAGTGTGCGCTTGTTGATGATCCGGATATGCTACATTTACGTGCTGCAGCATGGAGGCAGGAAGAGGGAACAAGGCACTTCGAGCATAGCCGATGTATACGCTCAGAAACGCTTGATAATTTTCCAATTACCTACAGCACTGCAAGTCACTAAGACGACGCGATGGAAATTGGTGGCGTCAGGCTCGCTTAACCAAATGTGCCAAGACCGTATGCCTGGAACACGTGGCAAAGATTTCCACTCGTACTTTTTCAGGCGGCGAAAGTTCTCTCCGTCATCCGCACGTGCATAGAGCAGTTTAACGTTTTTCAGCGTTGGAGTCGTCTGCGCCACAATTTCAAAAGGCTGACCTAACGACTGTAGTGCTGGCTGCTCTAACATTGTACAGCGAGGCTTGGCGCTTTACTAAGCCACTAACACCATCGCAAGCGTTCTTGCCATGTCTCGTGGCCGAAAAAAGCCACTTTGTTGACACGTGATTCTTCTGTGACAGCTCGTAGAGTTGATACTTATTTTTTTAATGGCTGCTGGCGCCATCAGACACGTATGCAACGTGTGTCACGCTGAAGCTCTTCCTTCATGCACTCAGATTTTTACCAGTGCAAAGCAAGCGTGTGCATCATCATGACATATGTCATCACTGATGACGGCAAAACTTTGGGTAGATTCTCGACTCGTGACGACACACTTAAATAGCGAGACCTGTTTTTTGTGCCAATTCGTGTGCCAAGTTTCTTGTACCTGGTTCGGTACAACAGCTGTCCAATTCTCTGCAAATACAAAGTGGAAGACACAGGACCCGTGCTGTTGATTGCGTTTGGCATTGTGTATTGCTGATCCTCAATTGACCACCCTTTATGTAACCAGAGGTGATCCACCTGACAAGCCATACACCAAGCTCCTGCAGAAAGGCAGTAGTCTGTGTTGTCTCTTTTACGAGGTCGCCATTTTCCCATACTGCATAATTTACCTCTGTCTCTTCAGTGATTCCCAAAGTTGTAGCAGTGAAAGCATCCTATTTTGCACGATAATCACAATCGCCCAGGAAACAATCAGTCGTGTGCGAGGTGCAAAGAGAGTTATTTGAGCTGGTGAATTGTGTAGGCACCTTCAGTGATCTCTTCTAGCGCGGAAACACACTGCGTGGCATTGGCGCAATACATGCAAAGGTACGCTCCTGGTTGTGGAGCAAGAACTCATTTTGGCTGCGGGGGAATAAAACTTTGAGAGCCCAATAGATGTATCCGGATCGGCTTCCTTAAAGGGACGATAGGTCTCTCGTACTCAGCGGGTCATGAACCTCTTGACAGCATACTCTTTGTTCCCATCAATCGAAACGGACACTACATCTTTTTTTTGTTAGGACTCTGCCAAGAACATGCATGCTCGTCTTTGGTATAATATTCCATAGCGGTCTCTTGGGTTTAACCGTGTTCTCTCAGGTGCGTCTGGTGCCGACCATATTCCATGCTTCTCGCGCCAGCATCGGGATTTGTATACCGCATAGGGTGACAAATTTGGAATGAGAGCTTGGACTTTTCGGCGCTCCAGTTGGTTTAGCAGTCAACAAGCGCATTCGCTCTGAGCACGAAGAGCGCGTCTCATAGGCTTTCTTAAGGCTGGTGAACCACAGGGTGCATAGGTCGCATTTTGTACCTGAGGGGCTCGAATAGCGATTGCATTCTACGCAGTGAGATTTGGAGCTTACAGTGCCACCGATTTGAATTTGCTTTTGCACCGAGCGAAAGTTCCTTAGTCGCGAATCCGACTTCTGCTGACGCACGTGAGGCAAGAGAGAGAGAGAATGAACAGGAAAGGCAGGGAGGTTAACCAGATATGAGTCTCCGGTTTGCTACCCTACACTGGGGATGGGGAATAGGGGTTAGAAAGATGACAGAGAGGAAAACACTAAAAAAGCAAAAAAAAGAAACACGCACACATGGAGGCCCATACAGAAAAGGCGTTCCAGTTAAAGTCGTTCACACAGGCCGGTAGATCGTAAAAAAGCGCAATAGCGCTTGCACGGCCTTCTTCTGTGACGGTAGATCCTTTCGATGTTGTAGAATTTTTTTTTCGGATAGCGGTTGGTCGTCCAGTTGGTCAAGTTCGTGGCGAAGGCATGCCCTCTGTGTACTGTACTGCGGGCAGGCACATAAAATATGGCCAATCGATTCTTCATGGCCGCAGTGGTAACAGGTTGGGCTGTCGGTCATCCATATGCGGAATGCATAGGCTTTAGTAAAGGCAACGCCCAGCCAAAGTCGATATAAAAGCGCGGCGTCTCTACGGCGAAGCTGTGATGGCGCTCGAAGACTTAGTGTCTGATCAAGTGAACAGTCGCGTATTTCTTAAATGTGGCTCATTCCATTGCGACGCGATGCACTTGGGAGCAAGTAGGCGGAGCTTCCGTGCTGCGTCAGTTCTAGAAAGAGGAATTGGGACGTGGCGCTCCTCAGTATTGGTTGAGCGGGCAGCGTGATCCGCCCATTCATTGCCGATTATCCCGCAGTGACTTGGAAGCCACTGAAATGTTGTTTCATGGCCTGCATCACTTATATGTTGTAACGTCTCTGTAATATGGAATATTAGTAGTTCGTGCGGTCCGCGTCGTAAAGGTGACAGTAGAGACTGCAGTGCCGCCTTCGAATCGCAGAATATTGTCCACTTGTGTGGTGGTTCATCACCAATGTGATGAAGGGCAGTAAAGAGCGCTGCGAGCTCTGCTGCCGTCGATGTTGTCGCGTGGGTCGTCTTAAATTTGATTGTTGTAGCTTTCGCTGGTATGACGACTGCCGCCGCGGAGCTGCTTGGAAGGACAGATCCATCAGTGTAAATAAGCGTAGAATCACAGTAGTTCTCGTACAAGTGTAGTAGCGTGAGCTGTCTAAGGGCTGGCGATGAGATATCAGCTTTTTTCGAGATATCAGGTATTGTGAGATTGATTTTTCGCTGAGCGAGGCACCATGGAGGAATCGAAGGTCTCGCAGCCGGAGTGAAACGAGCTGGCAATGACTCATCATATGCGGTTATCGTCTGGCTGAAAGATGTGTGTGGTCTGTCCGCTGTTAGGGATGCCAAGTGGTGACGAGGAGTCCTGGTCAGATGCTTTATATGGGTCCTGAATACTTCAATTTCAATGTGGGTCCTGATAAGGTGGTCTCCAGCAATTGCTATCGCAGCCGCTGTTGAAGCACTCTGAGGCAGGCCTGGACAGATCCGGAGCACTTGACCCTGAAGATTTTGTATTGTGCGTAGATTTGTTTTGCCTGTGTTGTTTACTGCTGGCAAGCTGTATCGCAGAAATCCTAGAAAAAGCACCCTGTACAGTTGCAACATGGCACTTGGCGACATTCCCCAGGTCTTGCCAGCGAAAAACTTGAGCAGGTGACAGATGCCTGTCAATCGTTTTTTCACGTATGATACGTGCGGGCTCCATGACAAGTCCCTGTCGAACATGACACCTAGGATCCTGTACGATCGGACCCGTCGTATTATTTGGCCATTTCTTATTACACTGTAGTTGGCCATGGGTTTGCGCGTAAATGGCACTAGTGCGCATTTCTCGGAGGAAATTTCCAGGCCTTGATTACGGAGGTAGATGACAGTTTGTGTGGCGGTTCTCTGAATTCTCGCGCGCAACTGTAGGCGTGTTACTGCAGACGTCCATATGCAGATGTGATCCGCGTACATTGATAGCCTGACTGTAGCTGGCACGTGCTCAAGGAGAGCAATTAGTGTTAGATTAAATAACACAGGGCTAAGTACACCGCCCTGGGGGACGCCGCGGTAGCTATAAAGTAGACAATATGGCCTTCTTCGGTGCTTACAAAAAAGGATCGCATGGATAAATAGCTCCGTATCCATTTAAACATCCGCCCACCCACTCCTACCTCTGCGAGAGCAGAGAGGATGGCTTCATGCGTAACGTTGTCATACGCCCCTTTGACGTCGAGGAATAAAGAAGCGCAGAGACGCTTACGGCATTTCTCATGTTGAATGTAGGTGACCAGGTCGACGACTTATCGATCGGTGATCGACCGCGTCGGAAGCCCGCCATGGCATCTGGGTAGGTGTTGTGGTACTCCAAGTACCACTCCAGGCGCCCTAGGACCATCCTCTCCATTACTTTGCCCACACAGCTCGCCAAAGCGATCGGGCGATATGGTGATAGTTCCAACGGCGACTTGCCAGGCTTCAGCAGTGGAACAAGGCGACTTGTCTTCCAGGTTGTTGGTAGTGTGCCATCTCTCCAAGATTCATTGTACACCTCAAGGAGAACTCCTCCCGCTCGCTCCCCCAGGTGACACAGAGCTCGGTAAGAAATTCCGTCAGGCCCTGGCGCTGATGCGCGGCTACACAAAGCTAATGCTGCCATAAGTTCGTGGATTGATAATGGTAGATCCATCCGGTGATCACGTGGTGGCGGACAGTTACTCGAAGGCGATGGAATGTTGGTAGCTGTGAGTTGGCCGGATAATCTGGCGCAGAAATCCTCTGCCACGTCAATCTCCGATCTCTTTTGAGAAAGGGCAAGCGCCTTGAATGGGAACTGCTGTACCGGGAGTGTCCGGAGACCGCGCACCGTTCTCCAGAGTTGCGATAAAGGCTTGCGTGGATCTAGCGACTCACAGAAGGCAGTCCAACGTTGCGATTCGAGCTTGTCTAACCGGCGCTGTATCTTCATTTGCGTGTGCCTGGCGGTCCGTAAATCGTCCAATGTCTTCGTACGTCGGTATCTTCGTTCAGCACGTCATCGGATTGCTCGAAGTCGTTCTAGTTCCACATCAAATTCATTCGCTTTCGAAGAGCATGTGAGAGTACGCATAGTGTCTTGCACCGCGCTCTTGATTGCCTCTTCCAAGTCGAAAGATGGATTGGCGTGGCAGTGTTCCTCCATAATAGACTGAAATTTAGGCCAGTCCACTCTTTGGATCGTATGCCGTATTTTGGAAGGGGACAATCCTCTGATCTTGATGTACGTGGGAATATGGTCGCTTCCGTGCGTCCCTATGTCCGCCAACCACCCTGCACGTCTGACAAGGCTTCGTGAGACGAAAGCCAAGTCAAGACAGCTGCTGTACGTGGAGCCACGTAAGAAGGTAGGACTTCCATCATTCAGCAGCCAAAGTTCATTGCTGGAGGCGAAAGATGCCAGAGCGCTGCCTCTTGCGTTGATCATCGGACTTCCCCAGAGTGTATGATGGGCGTTTAAATCTTCAGTGATGACCCAGGGATTGGAGGTTGAGGAAAGGATGTCTTGTAGTCTTTTGTAATCAAATTGACTTGACGGAGATAGGTAGGCGCCCACAAAAGTAAAGGCCAAATTCCTTTTCCTTACGTTTAGGCATATATATTGATTATTGTCATTAGGTGGTACAGGCTCATGAGTGTAGGTGAGGTCACGGCGAATACACACCAAAACCTTACTGTTTTCATAAACAGTTGACGACATAAATAATTCATATCCACAAAGCCTGATCGTGTTCGATAAGTTCGGCTCGCAAATGACGATAATGGGGAAGATATTGGCGTACACGAAGGGACGGAAATCCGAAAGGCGCGCTCTGAGTCCGCGCACATTCCACTGGAAAATAGCTGCTTGTCGGACCTCTTCCTTAAAGGATCGTGGCTGTGGAGCCATGACCTACTCAAGAGTTGCAAGCACCGGACTCAGAGCGTCCAGTACTTGAAGCGCACTTCTGGCAGACGGTGTGTGAATGTTGCTTAGAAAGACGCGAATGGCATTCATTAAAGGCCTAATAAGTGCTATCACTTGCTCAACTGTTTTCCGCGACTCCTCGGATACAGCACCTTGCTGTACTGGGGGCGGCTTCTTCTGCGGCTCCTCTGACGGTCGTGTACACGGAAGTGGCGGCCATTCCTTCGTGGAGAGAGACCTGGCAGTTTTCTCCCTTCCAACATCGGTGTTCGGAGTGCTGGAAACTTCCGCTGATGATGATGCTTGACGAGTTGACTTTTCCTGAAAGCTTGATGTTTTCCGTCGTGAAGACCTTCGACGGTGACGTCGTCTTCACCGTACTTTCACAGCGGCCTCTTTGTGGGTACAGTTGTCTGTCACCATTTGTTTAAGAATGGTGATCTCTTTCTTCATCTGGCGACAGTCTTTGGAAGAGGCGCAGTGATCATCCTGACAGTTAGGACACTTCAACGTGGTTGCGCTGCAGTTGTCTTCTGAGTAGGGTTCGGCACATCGAGGGCACACGGCCGAATTTCTGCGGACACCCTTCACATGGCCAATCTTCTGGCAATTGAAGCATTGCATTGGTTTTGGAATAAATGGTCGAACCTGGTGGCGAAAGTGGCCGACCTTCACGTAGGGTGGCAGGCAGTGAACGTTACCCTCACACAACGTGTGTTGCCGAGGCGACAAACATGCACAATGACGTTGTGTTCACTTGCTGGTTTTATGAGAACTGGGAGGTCGGCATTAGGAATTTCATTGTCAACGTCATAGATGACTCCTGTTATTGTGGCACCATTCGTTGGCATGATGGATCGGGCCTTGATGTTTCCCATCTGCGTTACATGTTCTAGTATGGTCAGCGCGCTTGGGTTCATCACATCGATTGCCGGGATGTTTCGCCTAGTGTTTATCCTGACATCCTTGATCTTGTTTGGCACAGTGTTTTCGAGATACACGGAGAGTGCTTGCCGGTTGAGGACGCGCAGGTTGTCAGTAGCATTCTGTGGCACAAACAGGATGGAGTGAGGCCATCGTTGAGGCGCTGTTTTCACAGTGTTCGAGCTGGACGCCGAAGATGAGTTGATAATTCTTCGTTTGGCCTTGCGGTACTGGACAAGTCGAAAGCTGTCTTCCGAGGACTCGTCACCTGATGCGGAGTACAGCTCTGTGTCCTCGCTACCACTCGACGTATTTCCTCGCTTTCTCGAACCGATGTCCGCGGGTGAAAGGGAACCGGGAGGATCCTCGGGGTGTTGCGCATCCATCACCGCGATGGAGGGGGCGGTAGACCCCACAGGTGCAGTGAGAAGTCCAGAAAAGTACAGAGACGGGCGAGATGTGTTCCGCAGGAGAAGCACTTTTCCACGTGATGCAAAGTTTCGAGTAGGTCTAGGCACTGCTTTCTACCTGCAAGGTCGTCCTCTCCCGGTACGATATCATCAGTTGTTTCAGCAGGGGAGGCACCTAAAAAATTGAGAATTTCTTTTATTCGCCGGAAGCAACTTTGGCATATCTGGTCGTCATCCTGTGCATGGTGGGCAGCTTTGCGGCAAGAGCTCCTGCAATGCAGATACACCGATGTCGCCAACCTTGCTGAAATTTCTTTGAAACTGCAGTTCCTTTTTGTGCACCTTCAAGTAATCTGCACAAAAAACCATATCACCCCTTTAACGGTGGGCCATCTCAGCTCTACTCGCAGCTCAAATCACTGCGAACACTGTTAGCGCTGGTCTATGATGAAGTACGACTGCGGGATGTGCGCAGAACGCTCAGCAGAAAGCTGGCCTGTCGCCTGTTTCTAGGTCGTTCACACCTGATACTAGCAGACGTAAAACTGGCAGCTCCTACCTGAACGAAGTGGACGCAAAAACTAAGGTGAACTGGATTGACTCTGTAGTTAATCCACATCAGGTTCACAATGAGCTTCGCCGTGAGGTTCTTTTTTTTAATATGTAGGATAACTGTACCATTTCGTATAGGTGGTATCTAAAGGATGGTACCTATGACGCATTACGGGTTTCCCAATTGCTTCCGGCGGATGCAATCAGCAAGAGCATGACGTTCGAGATGAGTTGCGTTACCCAAAGAGTGCCATCGCTGGGGCAATAACTGGGACAACACCAGTACCTGAAACACCATAAACTAAGTCATCGCTTCTGAAACGGGGAGAACGGCGTGCAATCTCGCAGTCGTCGAGCAGAGGGCAGCTTTTGAGCAGACGACAGACGACAGCGCATCTCAAACAACCAGAGTGCACGTATCTTCTTATGGTTAAGGCGGCAGCCGCGCTGTCAGAATATTTCCACGTGTTTTACTTCACTTGCTTCGTCTACCGCCGCCTCCCGTGTACCCCCACTCCCCTTTCTGCTACACTCTACCAACTCGATCAAAAGAGACGATTTTTACAGAAGCCGCAGCTGAAAGCGCGAACTAAATATGGGCGCGAATGATCGCTGATGAGAGGAATCACTCCACGAATTTAAGTCAGAAAGTTAGACATCTTAGAACGACATGCATGAAATAATAATTTTAGTTTGCCAGAGCTGCCTTTATGTCGCAATAATGGTCAGGTTTAGGCAAGTCGGAGGCTTAGGCACGTTCTTTTTACCCCGATGTCCTTTTTTCTCAGCACCTTGATGCATTCTACCACTTGTATTGTCACTACAAAGAAAATAATGCAACATGTTTTTAATATTCTTTTTCAAGTGTCTACAAGCAGCTGCTCACAATATTGTGAGAAAAAAATTACGGTTTTTAATATTTAGTGTTAAATAGCGTTCATTTTTGACAAAACGTCACATTTGAGGCGATTTGTAAAAATGGTAATTTGTGATACAGCCAGAATATTCGGCACAATTGTTGAATAGGTTAACGTGAAGCAGTCCACGAAATTTAGTAAGGCTGCATGGAGTGGTTTAGTTTTAAAAAAATCGTAAATATAGCAACTCTTCAAGATTGTAGCAAATTAAGTAGTTTTTTCAAAGCACTTCCGTTTTCCCCGGAAGCCACAAACAGGGCTTGCCGACCCCTCTTTACGGCTACGTTTTACACACAAAAATGTATTCTTTGTAGCTGTAATATATTGTATTTCACATTGTCGTGAATTTGCGAGAATACCTTGTGCATGAAATAGGCGGCTCCACACTCAAGAAACTGGCTATTTTTTCATCCTAAAATATTCATTTGGCAAAGAAGCCACGTTCACTTTCGTGCTACCGAGTGATATGCGCGTAAAATACAGAATATTCAATGAAATCTAAAATATGAATTTTTTGACCCGTGTTGATCTCTCGTGGAGTCATCCACATACAGGATACGTCGCGTGCCGACGATTTCATCGCCCTTGAAATTTACAGGGAAGCTCACGGCGACGGCAAAAATACGCCTGGAGTGTCCATATAAATGTTATCGCAATAATACAAGGACCACTGCTGTATTGAAGGGTACGAAGCCACTTACCGGCCTGAATAAGCGTGAAGATACACGGTTCGCGCTGTATGCCGATGCCATTCTTGCCCCAGCAGAGCAGCGCTCCATAGTCCTCGTCCGTCTGCGGCACCACAGTGGCCCAGCTGCGCGTTCCCTCGCTCATCACGTTGGTGGAGCCCAGCATTTGCTGCGACGCATTGAAGCGCCACCGAAACGCGATGTCCTGCGCTGGGTCGGCCTCCAGCTCGCAGCTGACGCGCACCGCCTCCTTCCGGGCCGCGCCGTACACCGTCTTCTGGCCAGGCTTGCACGTCGGCGCAACTGCATGGTTGATGCGCTCGTCAGTGGATGCACTGAAGTGTGGACAGCTATTGTGTCGCTGGCGCAGCCACACACACACACACACACACACACACACACGCACACACACACACACACACGCACACACACACACACACACACACACACACACACACACACACACACACACACACACACGCACGCACGCACACACGCACGCACGCACGCACGCACGCACACACACACACAAACACACACACAAACACACACACACACACACGCACACACGCACGCACACACTCACACACACAAACGCGCGCGCGATCAAAATCTGTTGGAATCTAGCCTGAATATATAAACATACGAAAGGAAGGAAAGAAAACAGGGGGAGGGGAGGAAATTCTCTCATTATTGCCCGATGACAACATGAAGTGAAATAAGGACATGCTGCGCGATCTGCGCTAATACCCGACCGAAGAAAACGGAGCAGTAAAACGAAACCTGATGCGGTTTTGGGGAGTGGAGGCTAGTAAAAGAAGACGAAAAAAAATAACATTATGGGGAATTTAACGTCTTAGAGCAACAAACGGGCTATGAGCTACATCGTAGTAGAGAGCTCCAGAGTTGGGCTTCTTTTAGGTGCACCTAAATCACGAAGGTTCTAGCGTTCTGTCCAATCGAAATGCGACCACCGCGGCCAGTAAACGGAACCCGCCCCCAACTTCGTGCTTAGCTGCAAATGTCACACGAAAGTATACCTCCGCGGCATGTAACACAAGCCAATAAAGCACCACTAGCAAAAGCTCAACAGTAAGTAACGTAAATATGGGATAAGTCTAACGAAATCATCTTCGCAATGACACACGCAAAATAAGAACCCTCCCCATTCCAGACTTGCACCTATAGAGCACAAGCCACAAAAACAATTGCCAAGCAAAGTTCAAATACGCTCTCAACTTCAAATAACAACAACAAGAACAACAAAAACAACAACGACGACGATGACGACTACGACGACGACAACAACAACAAATCATGCAGATCCAACAACGCATATGCTGGATCTATGTGAAGAGAAGCTTTAGTGAAGTGGTTAATTGCAGAATATACAACTCAGTGCGATGCATACAGTTGTCTTTATTTTTATCTGATCATACATCCAATCTCATTAGGCTATTGTTCGTCCTGCTCGTTGTTTATGTGTTCTGCCTTCTCGTTAGGGTTCATTCTATAAGCAACATACTGAGGGACCATCGATTGTAGCGCATGCCGGCCACTGTAGTGTCGCCTGATTCACGCCGCGACTGTTACACGCAGAAATATATTGTTAAGCACACATATACGTTTCTTTTACTGTGCTGTCCCGCCAAGATTCGACGCGCTCCCATCAGCCGTCTCGTTTTCCACACGCCTGCGCTTCGCCGCATCGACGCTTCTGAACGCCCATGAGCGTTCGGCCTTTTCGGCCGAGCGGTGTCCTCGCGCCCGCTCCGGCAATCAGACAACATCTGCCGGTTTCACGACATAGCAGTGCAACCCACGGTGTAGCCAAACGCGCCACCCTGTGCTCAGCAGTCTCGCATGGCGGCGTCGTTCGGCGACCACCGCACCGCGTCATTTAGGATGAGGTAATGCGGTGACAGTTTGCTTTACAGGGCGTCGTCGACGCCACATTGTACACACTGGCCACCATGTCTCGCCATCAACCTGATCTTATCTATCAGGCTTATCCATGATGATGTTTATCTCTGACCATGGCACTTTTACAGCAAAACAGCATACATCTACCGTCCAAGGAAACTTTCCTGTCGTAAGCAAAAAATTACCCATACGTGGGCCGATCCCGGAAATAGTGCAATACCGGCCCGACCCGCGGAGGAGGTCAAGCAGGCGTTCAACAATCCCCATACGTCGGCCGATCCCGAAGCCAGAGAGATGCCGGGCAGACCCGCGCGGAGTTTAAGCAGGCGTTGAGCACTCCCCATACGTGGGGCGATACCGAAGATAGTGCCATGCCGTGCCCACCCACGCGGAGTTGAAGCAGGCGTTAAGCACTCCCCATACGTGGAGCGATCCCGAAGATAGTGCGATGCCGGGCTGACCCGCGCGGAGTTGAAGCAGGCGTTAAGCACTCCCCCCATGCGTGGGGCGATCCCCCGAGTGTCAAGAATCGGGTTTGCATTCCCTGCGTTCTGTTAACGCTAAGAACATTTTAATAAATGAACAGCACGGCTTCTAAGGCTGTCACGGTGTTCAATAGCTGTTCAAATAGCTGTTCAATGAACAGCTATTTGAGACTGTCAACAGTGTTCATCACTGCAATGTCCTCCAAAACGACATCTTTTTCACTCTCAAACTGGTGCAGAAATAACGTATTTTTGAATGCTTCCAAACCTATGGTATTAGGTTATAAGCGGAAAACACACCATGTGCAATTTTGATACACCCTTCGGGATGCTCCACTGTCGAGGATCAATGAAATGAAAGATCATGGTGTGTACTTCGACATACCGGTAAGCTTCTCTTCACATGTTAAATATGCACAACGTGCCCTTCACGCTCCAGGAATTGTATGTCATATATTGCATGATTTCCATTCACCTTTTCTGTTTCTGAAAATATATTCTGCTGTGTACCTTCCACTAGTAGAGTATGCCTCTGTGGATGGAGGTGCAACGTGAAAATTTAATGCTGATCTCAGTGAACGCGTCCATAATGAATTGATATTTATCTTCAAGCACCACTTTTGCCATTCTGGCGACCATATATCCAGTCCTCTCGAGTATACCCTAGATTCTCGTAAACTTCAAAACGACATTAATAACGTTTTGTTATGGTGTAACAAGTGGTCTATGAAGCTTAACTTAAGCAAATGTGAATGCATGCGCGTATCACAGCGTGCCAATACTACTAATCTACATACATATTTCCTCAATAATAGCCCTCTCTCAATTGTCTCATCGTACAAATACCTTGAACTGAACATCACCAGCAACCTTTCCTGGCACATGCATGTCGACATTATATGTAGCAATGCCACTCGCATGTTGGGCTATTTGCGCCGAAACTTCTCATCTGCACCATCGTCACTGAAACTAACTCTCTACAAAACATTAGTTCGCTCCAAACTAGAATACGCATGCGCCGTTTGGGACCCAGCAAACATTACACTCATAAACAGCACAGAAGCCATTCAAGATCGTGCAGAGCATTTCATCTTATGAAACTACTCTCGATATGCTAGCGTTACCTCAATGAAAACAGCACTTAACTTGCCAGAACTTCTTTCCGTCGCGGATGCTTCCGGCTTTCGCTCTTCCATAAAATCTACCACCACAACCCTTTGTTGAAAGAACAGCTTATCACCCACCGTCATACATATCATCTCGCTCTGACCAGAGTTTCAAAGTTGGTGTGCCGTCTTCACGTACTAAACTTTGTAGCAATGCTTTAATCCCGAGCACAAGCAAATATGGGAACCACCTTCCCGCTACCATTGCAGCCATCCTGGATACCGACCCCTTCAAAACCAGCATTCATGAAACGTAACGTTGAATATGTCTTTGTTATGTTGAATTTCTTTGTTATGTTCACCTACTCCTTTCTGTAATGCCTTCGGGCCTTGAAAGTATCTTAAATAAATAAATAAATAAATAAATAAATAAATAAATAAATAAATAAATAAATACCCCAACTCACGCCTCTAAACTCAAGACTTAGTTATACATACCTTTCGTTCCTGTAGAAGGTTATCCGTGGCAATATACGTTCCCCCATAGCTTCTGCATCATATGCAATTTTCATGCCACAAGAGTATACCAGGCAGCATTCCGCATTCTCTGTCTGGTCTTGTTGTATTGTAGACAGTCCTACATATGGTTCGACTCCAAAGAACATGTAATAAGAAGTGTGCCTATATTGGCATATTTCAGAGTTCACTTCCTGCGTTTTATATATATTGTCAAGAAGAGTTGCGAAGAAATGGTTTTATTTACAGGAGATGAACGATGATCGTAGCGTGATCGCAGCGCAGCCTCTCAAACTCCTCGTTCTCTTCGTCTACTCTTTCTTTTCTTCTTGTGCGTGCCTTTCGTATATGTTACATTTCCCCGCAAGCAGACGAAGCCCGTGAGGCGAGTCAGGATGGACAAGCAGGGTAAAAAGGCTTCAGGCGAGCAATACGAGTCAGCTGATTTCTGCTTGATCGCCGACCATTGCACAGTAGGCGAGCTATGACGTACGTGAGTTCGCTCAGGCGCTCCACAACTACAAATGGGCCTGGATACTGTGACAGGAACTTTTGGCACAATCCAAACTTGCGTTGCGGTGTCCGAAGAAGGACTAAGTCACCTTTTTCCAGCGATACTTGTACGTGACGGTCATCGTATCGCTCTTTCGAACGACTCTGCGAGGCCAGACTACGAAGACGAGCTATTCGACGCGCTTCTTCGGCGAGACACAGTCTTCGATAGAGAATCATCACTGTGCAGAACGAAGGGTAAGAAAGTGTCCAGAGGGCTTCGCGGTAACCTTGCATACATGATATAAAATGGGCTATAGTTCATGGTTTCGTGCTTCGCCGTGTTGTATGCGTAAGTGATGAAGGGCAGCACGTCGTCCCAGTTCTTATGATTGGAGGAGACGTACATGGCAAGCATGTTGGCTAGCGTTCTGTTTGTCCTTTCAACGATGCCATTGGTCTGTGGATGATACGGTGTGGAATGACGGAACTGTGAAGTGCACAAACGAAGTAACTCTACAATGGCATAAGCCGTGAACTGGCGACCACAGTCGCTGATGATGACATGTGGTGGGCCATGACGAAGGACCACGGAACGCAGCAGGAAGGCTGCCACGCAAGCAGCGGTGGGAGACGGTATGGCTGCAGTTTCTGCATACCGTGTAAGATGGTCTACGCAGACAATTATCCAACGGTTCTTGTTGTTAGTTAACGGGAATGGACCCAAAAGGTCAATGCCTACTTGCTCGAACGGCGTACTGGGCGGTGTCAATGGCCGAAGGGGACCCGGGCCTGCGGTGGTCGGTCGCTTGTGAAGTTGGCACGTTTCACAACTAGCGACATAGCGCTTGGTTGTTTCGCGCATCTTGGGCCAGCAAAAGCGCTCCTACATGCGGTGCAGCTTTCGTACGAAGCCGAAATGGCCGGATGTCACATCGTGATGTATGGCGCGTAGAACGTCGGAGCGGAGACTCCCGGGGACAACAAGCAGAACACGTGCTCCATGTCCGGAGTAATTAGTTTTGTAGAGCAATTTATCACGGACAATAAAGCGACCGCTGCCTTTAGATGTACGGGCGGCGACAAAAAGCGGATCGAGGGTAACATCATATCGTTGTTCTCGCTGAAAGTCTGCCGCGTCAGGGAACGTAGAAGTAACAGCAGCGAGACAGTCGTCAAAATTCTCAGCATCGCAGTCGGTAGTCACAAGAGGAATCCGAGAGAGGCAGTCTGCGTCAGCGTGACGACGGCCACTCTTGTACGATACCACAAAGTGGTATTCCTGGAGGCGCAGCGCCCAACGTGCGAGGCGACCAGAGGGATCGCGCAAACCGACCAGCCAGCATAAAGAATGATGGTCGGTGATAATCTTGAATCGTCTACCGTAAAGATAACATCGAAACTTTTGTTTGGCGAAAACTGCTGCCAGGAATTCCTGTTCCGTAACCGTATAAATGCGTTCAGATTTGCTCAGACAACGGCTGGCATATGCGACAACATGTTCTGCGCCACTGTGACGTTGTACAAGCACCGCTCCTATCCCGATTCCACTAGCATTAGTGTGAACTTCAGCCGGGCAAGATGGATCGAAGTGACGCAAGAGGGGTGCTGACATTAGTATAAACTTCACTTGAGAGGATGATGTGTCACACTCTGGTGTGCAACTGAAGGATGCATTTTGTCGCAAAACACTTGTTAACGGGTAAACGATGTCGGCGAACCGGGGAACAAAACGACGAAAATACGAACATAGGCCAATGAATGAGCGGAGTTCTAGTGCTGACTGCGGTGGCTCGAAGGAGCTCACTGCTTCAATCTTACGAGTATCGGGTCTGACGCCATCCTTGTCGACTAAGTGTCCCAGGAACAGTGTTTGACGTTCGCCGAACCGACACTTTTTTGAGTTTAGGACCAGTCCAGCTTTCTCAATTCAGTCGAGAATGAGGCTGAGGCGTTCGTTATGTTCTTCAAACGTGCGGCCAACGATTACAACATGATCGAGGTTACACATGCATATCTCCCACTTTAGACCATGCAGTAATGTGTCTATGAATCTTTCAAAGGTGGCAGGAGCATTGCAAAGGCCAAAAGGTATAACATTAAATTCGAATAGGCCATCTGGAGTCACGAAAGCGGTCTTTTCCTTGTCGGCAGGGTCCATAGGTATTTCCCAATACCCCGATCGCAAATCAAGTGTTGAGAAGTAAGAAGCAGCGTGTAAGCAATCAATGGCGTCATCGATTCGCGGTACTGGATAGACATCCTTCTTCGTCACTGCGTTTAAATGCCTGTAATCCACGCAGAATCTCTAGGAGCCATCTTTTTCTCGGGTCAGGATTACTGGGGCTGCCCATGGACTAGATGACTCTTGAACGACACCTTTGTTCATCATCTCCTTGACTTGCTCTGCATTAACTTTGCGCTCGGACGATGACACTCGGTAGGGCTTCTGGCGGATGGGGTGTGCTGAGCCGGTATCTATTCTGTGACGAGCGCGGGACGACGGTAAATGAAGGGTGTTATGAACTTCCAACCGGTGCCACCAGTGTTACGACACCCTACCGGTGCCGCCAGTGTTACGAACTTGCACCGCTGCACCACGATTACGGCTTTGTGGTCCCGTAGCGCTCGTCACCCGTTTCGTGACAGAGCGTTGGTAGCGAAGACTCCGAGCCTGGCGTCGATGAGAATAACAAAAGGGACTTTATACATTATATACAGGTTATCATACAGGACATGAACGGGGTCGGCACTGGGGCCGAGTGCTCACAACAAACGCGACTGTTCTCGCACGACGACGTCCGGCGAAAACGCGTGACACATCTCACCCCAGTCGGGAGCGACACTCTCTCCCGGTGGGTTGGCGGATCCTGTTTTTCAGGCAGCGCGTTGCTGCTTTTATAATCCCCGAGCACCATTGTCACTCAAACGGCCCAATACAAAGTCAGCACACGACGGTCGTCCGAGGGGTCCAACCAGCGACCGCGATGGCCACCCGGTTCAAAGTTCGCGCGCGCGGTGACCTCCAGGCAAAGGGAGGTGCGGCGCCGGGCTGTCTGGCACACGCTGACACGTCCAAACTTGCGGCTCGCCGAGGCTTCTCCCGCACGCTGCCTGACGGCTCAGCATCTTGACTTGTGAAGGGAGAATTAGGGCGCTCGCAGGATAGATTCCGCATCTTGCAGATTCGGAATCCGGGCTTGTGGTAATGGCACAACAGCATCCCCGCCCTCAGATAAGGCGCCGGGAAGACGAGCTGCCTCCACGTGGCTCGGATGCCGGGCGCGCACGTTCGTCAGGCTCGTCCAAGTTCACGTCCAGTGTCGGGACGCCAGGTAACTTCACGTGCCCAGGTCCGACTCGCCAGGACAGGAGCTCTGCTCACCGCGTCGTCGCCAAGGCACCTTGACCAGCTCCGCTCGGGTCGTTCCTAAGACCTTGCTTCTCGCCACTGGTCCCGCTTGGTCGTTCTGCAGCTTGCAAAACCGACCGGCAAAAGGCAACACCCAACACGAACAAGTGCCCTCTGTCTCCCGTCAAACACCAGACAAGGCCATAATTCAAATCAACCTAGCTAAATCGCTATCCCCTTTTTTCTCCCGCTGCAACAAGAGGCAGGTGTACGATCTAGTACACAAGGCTGAAACAACCAGTTTTCAAATTAACAACTCAACAAAATAGAAACAATTATTAATCATCAATAATAATTACAAATGGAATGGTCCCCTTGAAATCACTTGGACCGAAAACATACCACTGAGGAAGCAAATGAGGTCATTCATTTTTCCCGGCGATATTTTCGCGGAATCCGAAGCTGCTTATATTTGCGACCCTGCTTATCTGTGTAGCGGCGGTACAATAAGCCAGATTCTTTGCCAAATGAAACCCTCTTTTTTTTCACTCCCCGTTTGACGCTCTTCCTCAGATCGGCTAATGAACAGTCTTCCTGTTGCTCGCGAATCAGACTTTCTCTTTCAACTGCAGCCTGCTCCTGCCGGCTGGCGGAAACCGGAGCGAGTGTGGAGCCCGCGTCGCCTAATTGCGGCGTCGCGCCTATATCGCGGCTAGCACTGTACGCGTCACTCCCACTCACCTCCAGGACCCGCTCGTCTAGGCCAGCCTCCGAGCTCTGCCTCTCCCGTGACTGCTCGCCACTCAAGTTACCGTGATCGGTCCGGGTACCGCACCGCTGTTCGCTCACCGACGCTAAGTCAAGTTCCCTCGACAGCGGGCGCGCTTTGGATCGCGTGGGGGCCATGTACGCCACGTCGGCAAAGAATGATTTGCCCTGATCCCTCAGCAGCTGCTCCGAGCTATTTGAGAAGAGGTAGGAAAATTGCTCCGGGAGGGCGGCTGACACAGCGGCTTCGGTGTTAAGTTTTCCAAACTCTCCTTCAATGATAACCGTTGCGATCGGTAAACAGACACTCTCCTTCTCGGCCACTTGCCGTATCCTAACGCACTCTCCCGTAAAATCACTCGAGGAGACGAAAGACGGGTGAACAACGTCCATAGTTGCTGCAGAGTCCCGCAGTGCTCGGCACTTCTTGCCGTTTACCTTAATTTCCTGCACATAGGGCTCCAATAGACGTATGTTCTTGTGAGTTTCCTGTATCGTTGCAAAAGCAATTCTCTCTGGGCAGCTTGCAGCGATGTGCCCTTGCTTTTTGCAATTGTAGCAGGTTAACGGTTTCCGTTTTTCAAAAGAACGCGTCATTTCGTTTCGCTGTTTCGGACCATCGTCATCATTCTGAGATGCATTCTGTCCTTCCCTTACAGTTTCTTTGGTAAGGGATTCGTCGTCCCGAAACTCGCGACGCGTGATTTGCTTCCGTTCGTCGGGCTTCCCGGAAAACCAATCTCTCCTATCAGCTTTTTCTACGCGCACTGCCTTGCTGTGCAAGCTGCGGCGTGTGTAATACTCTTCCGCTAACTCTGCTGCCTTGTTTAGCTTAACATCCTTTAGCCTATCTTGCAGCCAGAGCCGGACATCCTCATCAATGCAACGGTAGAACTGCTCCAACGCGATGCATTCGACAATTTTGTCGCGGTCGTCGAAAACCTCCTCGCCCTTCAGCCATTCCACCAGGTCGGCTTTTAGACGAAACGCGAAGTCAACATTCGACTCCTTACCCTTTTTTGCATACCGGAACCTCTGCCGGAAAGCTTCGGGCGACAATTTGTACTTCCGCAGTAGCGCTTCCTTCACATCACTGTAGCTCTCAAACGCCTCTTTCGATAAGCAAGTTATTACGTCTGATGCCTCCCCAGGAAGCAACGCTAACAGATTCTGTGCCCAAAGGGATCGCTCAATGCTATTCCGTTCGCACACGTGCTCAAATTTCACGAGGTATTTGGCCATATCCTCTCCGACGACAAAGGGTGGAAGTTGATCGCGTATTCTTGGAACATTAGAAGTGAGACTAGGCGCCGGCGAGTTATTTCGGATCTCCAACTCTTTCATTTTAAGCTCGTGCTCACGTCGCTCCCTCTCTCTCCTTTCCTCCCTTTCCTCCTCGCGAAGTTCCTTTTCCTCCTCGCGACGTTGCTGTTCTCTCCTTTCCTCCTTTTCCTCCTCGCGACGTTGCTGTTCTCTCCTTTCCTGCTCGCAACGTTCCTTCTCCTCCCTTTCCCGACGTTCATTGATACCCGCCAAGGCCTCTGCGGCTTCCTCAGCCGTTACGTCCCCAGTCCTCATGACCTCAAGGATCGCATTCTTTCTTTTGGTTGAGCCCAACTCAATGCCCAACTCCTCACAAATTTCGAGAAGTTCCTTCACCTTGTACTTCTCCATCGTTCACACTGTCCTCCTGCTGTTTACCCTTTTTGAATATACCTGCCGTACGCTACTATAACACTACTAGTAAGACATATGCAAGTATTTCACACACTGCCCTGTTTACCCCCTCAGCATCCCCTGGTTTTCAAAACACTCTTACTAGGCTTGAAACACACAAGGTTATCACAATGCAACACCAAATCAATCCCTGAGCTACTATAACCTGTGTCAGAGAAAGTCTGGTGTTTGAGGTAAACTTCAGGCACTCACCGCGCCGAGGTAGCTGATGCCGGTCAATCCCGTAGCTGCCATCCAGTGTTATGAACTTCCAACCGGTGCCACCAGTGTTACGACACCCTACCGGTGCCGCCAGTGTTACGAACTTGCACCGCTGCACCACGATTACGGCTTTGCGGTCCCGTAGCGCTCGTCACACGTTTCGTGACAGAGCGTTGGTAGCGAAGACTCCGAGCCTGGCGTCGATGAGAATAACAAAAGGGACTTTATACATTATATACAGGTTATCATACAGGACATGAACGGGGTCGGCACTGGGGCCGAGTGCTCACAACAAACGCGACTGTTCTCGCACGACGACGTCCGGCGAAAACGCGTGACACATCTCACCCCAGTCGGGAGCGACACTCTCTCCCGGTGGGTTGGCGGATCCTGTTTTTCAGGCAGCGCGTTGCTGCTTTTATAATCCCCGAGCACCATTGTCACTCAAACGGCCCAATACAAAGTCAGCACACGACGGTCGTCCGAGGGGTCCAACCAGCGACCGCGATGGCCACCCGGTTCAAAGTTCGCGCGCGCGGTGACCTCCAGGCAAAGGGAGGTGCGGCGCCGGGCTGTCTGGCACACGCTGACACGTCCAAACTTGCGGCTCGCCGAGGCTTCTCCCGCACGCTGCCTGACGGCTCAGCATCTTGACTTGTGAAGGGAGAATTAGGGCGCTCGCAGGATAGATTCCGCATCTTGCAGATTCGGAATCCGGGCTTGTGGTAATGGCACAACAAGGGGTGCATCTCCATGCGTGAAGTCGAATGCAGCCTCATGTCTGGCAAGGACTTGTACCAGTGCTTGCCATTCCGATGTACCGAGAGCCTTGCTGATCATGCCAAGCATTAGCTCTTCAGAATGGCGATTATCGCAAGGAGAGCAAGCTGTAGAGACGTCCGTAGTTACTGCCGCTATTGAGCTACATGCGGCTTCATCAAAGAGAGCGATTTTCATACCGCGAGGAAGTACAACCGGCGTGGCGGAACAGTTCAGCGCCCACAATGTGGCGACTCGTTTCGTCATGCACACGACAGAGCAGGGCACAAGTATATCTTTTTTAGCGCAATTTATGCGGAGAGGCCTAACTACAAGGTCAACACAATCAGAATCAACAGTAGTTGCAAAAACACGAACGGCCGTCAGGCACCACGATGGTGCAATCACTTCATCAAGAACACTGAGTGTGTCAATGTCCCCGTCTTCACCACCCGAGCTTTGTTCGGAATGTGCTGATATAAATAACTTGTTCAATGATATTTCGCCACAAACACAGTCCACGGAAGCGCCGCACTGTTAAAAAAAATCGATACCAAGAATAACGTCGTGCGAACAACGAGAAAGAGCAAGGAATTCCGACACAAACACTTTCCCAGCCAACAAACCACTCACAGCACAAACACCAAGGGGATGAAGCCACTCGCCGCCTACTCCACGAAAGGTAATACCGTCGTTCCAAGAAAACATAACTTTGTGGCCTAGCCGATTTTTGAAAGCGAGGCTCATCACAGACACAGTCGCCCCAGTATCAACTAACACCATGGTCGATATTCCATCAATCGAGACATTCACTTTGTTTTTGAGCATCACAACAGGCAGAAGTATTTTTTGCAAAGACCGTCCGGCGACCACACCTCCATTGGCCGCGGATGCTAGTTTCCCGGCGGCGGTGAAGAAGAACGGCGCCGAGGGGACGGAGAGCGACGGGGACGGTTATTTGGTGGCGTCAAACTCCGCTCAGATGCCGGCGAATCGCTGCGCCTGGTTTCATGTGAGAAGTGGTCCATTGGGGGCAAATCGGTCGTTCGCAAGTCATATGAAGTACGGGTTCTGGGTGGCTAGAACATCGGCGGTGTCCTACGTGATTGACGGCCTTGGCGACAATACCGAGCTATATGGCCAGTGGAACCGCAGTTGCAGCACACGGGATGGTCGCGGTTCACAGCGTCTTCCTCGAAACGAATGGTAGGCGGCCGCTGTCGGCGAGAAAGTTCGTTGTCATGCGGATAACGTGTCTCTGCTGCTTGCTGAAATCCGTTATATCGTTCATAATTCGCGTCGTGGTAGTAGGGCCGGTGCTGTTCTTGTCGTGACCTGACAGAAGTCACAGGGCCTCGGGGGTGAAAACGCGGCTGCTCTCGTTGTGGCCGAGCGCCATAAGTAGAGCCTCTGTCGTAGAGACGTGGCTGCTGTCGGGGCGCGAGTTCATAATCCTCCGTGCCTCTCGCCGCAGGATACGGGGAGAAGGATGCCACGTTTGGCTCGAAATCTGGAGATAGGCGGAAGCTATGAGTGCCTGGATGTGTCACTTGCGCGTGCAGGCTGAGCTCCCAATAATCATCATCATCAGCCTGGCTACGCCCACTGCAGGGCAGAGAACTCTCCCAAACTTCTCCAACTACCCGGTCATGTGCTATTTGTGGTCATGTTGTCCCTGCAAACTTCCTAATCTCATCCGTCCACCTAACTTTCTGCCGCCCCCTGCTACGCTTCCCTTCTCTTGGAATCCAGTCCGTAACCTTTAATGAGCATCGGTTATCTTCCCTCCTCATTACATGCCCTGCCCATGCCCATTTCTTTTTCTTGATTTCAACTGATTTCCTAATTTGACCATTCTTTCCTCAAGCCGCAGTTGCTTATTAGGCATATTCGCAGGACAGAAAATAAGATATTATGAAACAAAAGTCATGAGAACTGAAAAAGGCGAAGAGGTTGAGAACGCGTGAAGCGAGGGTTCGTGCTTGCGACATGTTAGCAGTTCGATTAATCAACCGCATCCGACGGACGTCAGTCTGGCTTCAACATAATTTTTGGTGGCGAAACCCGGGAGAAGACGATGGGTCGACTGCGACGCCGCAGAGGCGCAGTTCGACCGCTGCTAGAAAACCCATCTCGTCCAGGACCGAAGCACTAAAAGCCGAATATCCTTCATCCTCCGACCGGCAAGTATTTTTTGGATGATCTGCAGGACATCCATGGACTCGGCTCTTGCAGCGCTCAGCGTGAAGACTGTCAGCCTCGATCATGAACGACTGTGAAGAGTATCAGGCGGAAGCCACCGTAGTTCTGGACCACCGCGATACGCAACGCCACGAGCCGGGTCCGCTCCGTTTTGAAGTCTGCTGCAAGGCCCTTAGGCAGTGTCACCCAGAGCGTCCTCAGCGATACCACCACTCAAGGCGGCTCCGCTCAAGCAAGATCCCGAGTAACGATACAGCAAGTTGCCCCCTACCGAAACTGCAAGGTACCCGCTTTCTCTCGCCAACTTCGTGAGTAGCAGGGCTTCTGTGAGCATTTGAAGGCCACGATCCATAACAACCGCCGGCTGTCCCACATAGAGAAGCTTCGTATTTAAGGAAAGCTTTGGCTCGGCTACTCCTATCTAAATACGTGCTAAAGGAGAACTCGTTTTTCTCGGCAACCACAGCACCAAATTTGACGAGGTTTGTTGCATTTAAAAGAAAAACGTAATATCTACTGACTGCTGGTTTGAAATTATTGATTTAGGTCGCCAAGGTTTTATTAAAGATTGGCGAAAATCGCAAATTTTCAGAAAACGACACTATCACGTTTACAACTCTGTAACTCATCAAGGAAAATGATAGCACAATTCTTTGAACTGCATCTCATAGTACATCTAAAGCGGACAAAATTGATATGTTACGCTAAAGTCTGAAAAAAATTCAGCAATATGGAACTACAGCTTTTGCAGAACCCTTGTACACAACATAACGACTTCACTTAACATTTAAAATGACACATAGAATTTGTCCGCTTTGAAAAATCTAAAGGATGCCGTTTACAGAACCGCGTTATCTGTTCCTGATGCAGAGCTATGTATTTGTAAACTTCGTTCTTCTATGTTTGCGAACTTTCGAATTTTTGAAAATTCTTGTAACGAAGTTCAGACCCCAAATCGAAATTCCGCTTCTAACTGTCGCTAGAATTTACCTTTCTCTCTCAAATGCAATAAAATGCATTAATATCGTGCCAGGGGTTATGTGAGAAAAGCGTGTCTGCGTTTTACATGCATTTGAATAAGCCGCATCGGAGTTGGGCCCGAGCTAAAGCTTCCTTTTAAGCTCATACTTAACCGGAACAGCAAAGCGTTCAATCGAAGGCGTACGTGCGCCTGGCGGAAGCGAACTACGCGGTCGCGGTGAAGATGCTCCAGAGGAGGCTCGGCCGTCACACCAACCTCGCTGGCAATCACGTTGACAATTTGCTTGCCATCGCGCCCGTCGATTGCTCTTGCGGGAACTTCACGAAGAGCTGCACTTTCGTGCAAGCTGTCTCGACACCCTCGGGGTTCCCGTAGCCGCGATATCTGAGAAGAGCGATCGACGGATGCGATGACAAGCAAACTGTCAATATTGTCATAACAAGGGCGGTATGACAGTATTCAACAACAGGCAACAAATAAACTGCAGTAGTTACAACTGTCATTGGCAATAAAAAAAGTCGCTTTGCGTGGTATATCTCTGGAGCGCGTTGTTTCAAAGGCAAACTGCGACGACTGGCTTTACTAATTCGGCCTGCGCTCCGAGTCCCACTGTGCCAAGCATGTCATTACGGAAACAAAGGGAAACCCGTCGGCGATACAAACGACGTTGAAATCCAGAGCGACGCCCTCTTCTAGCAGGAGAAAAATAAGTACCTTCGCACAGATCAGCTCTTTTGGCATCTCACGCTGCTTTTTTATATCTGAGTAACGCTGATGTAGACGAAGTCCTCGTTATCGGCCTGGCTATTCTGTGCGCACGAAATATGCAAGCGGGCGCGCCACCGTAGCCAGTCTGATAATCGGCGGGTGCGACATGAGCGCCCACCGTCTGTAATGGTCCTAACTCACGCCGGCGCTGCTCCGCTTAGCTGTGGGCAAATGATGCTGTTCGGCAAGTAGGAGCAAGAGAAAATAATAAGAGTACGGCTATTAAAAATAAACATAATACGGGTTTCTGTTAGCTTTTGTGGCGTTTAAAGCGGGACCCAGCGAGGGCTCCTTGCCGTCCTCCTGCGTGCCCGTAATTGAGTCCCACAAAAAATGCAGATTTTCTAGCGCGATTATTCCATCGCAAATGACGCACATGCCTAGATGTCGCCCATCTGGACAACCGTAGGCAGGCTACATCGCTACAGTCAGCAGCCGATGATGGTGAGCAGGCAGAGCAAAAACGACGTGCTCTTCGTCTTTATTTTTCAGTCGCAGAAAACGCCCGCGGTGTGACCTAGCAATTTTGATGTACGGGTAACTACTGCAAGGCAGAACAAGAGAAAAAAAAACAGAGCTCACAGCAATTTCCTGCTGCGCCGTTTGTTAATGTACCCAGTGCTGGAGCTGTCATTATGTAATAAACGCGGCCAGCACCGTGAAGCACGAAGTCGAGGCGTCGGCTTCCGACAGCGGGCGAACGCCGCGTTGTTAAGCTGAATGCGCAACGAGTGAAACGGAAAAACCATTTGCGAGCCAACACCGCTGGGCGCTAATGTTTTTTCACGTCCTCCTGCTGCCAAGTGCGGTGAAAAGCTCACTCTGCTGTTCGCTCCTACGTTGAAAAGCAATATTTACTGCTTACTTGTCTGCGCCTAAGTGGCGACGCTCAAGCTCCTCCTCAACTTGAGCTGACATTTGTCATTTCTCAAAACTGTTTCTTTTTTCATTATTCTTTTGCCCACTCGGAAATAGGACAAGTCAGTCACTGCCATCATGCTTCTTGTCTTTATAACTGACCTGATCCGATTTTGTGATGCGCTGTTGTTGTTCTGCTCCGTAGCAGCTGAGAAACGATGAGGAAAAGGAATGAGCCACGTGTTTTCGCGCCAAACTCGAGGACGAACGCGGAGAGCATTGAGCCCAGAAGCAGCGATTTCGAAAGGTGCATCTGACGCCTGCGCGGCGCTGCTCTCGAGGAGGTTTTAAAACCTCGGGTCATTCATTCCTCGACACTAGCGCTCGAGTGGACCTCCGGCGGGAGCTTTCCGCTTCACGTGGATGTGCGTTCACACCACTCCGCTGCAATACCACGTTCGTGCTGTACCAGGAAGGTCTTGTTTTTGACCGCTGCAGCTTTGCTGGCGCCGAAAAGTAACATTATACTTAACACATATGTGCTGATAACAGCGGTGAAAATCTACAATTTCGGGAAGAAATGGCACGAGAAAAGCAGACGAAGCTTTAACTATATCGTCGGGGGCACTTTTTGGTGACAATGCTGTGGCACTGCGGCACCGAAACACAGCGTCTCCTTGCACGCTACAAAAGAGTTCCCTAGTTTATTAATAATTTGCCCATTTCAATAGCTTAATGAAAAATTCTATTCAATTTATTGGTACGTACGCTAACAATGTTATAGGAAGTCGCACATAATGCAAAATAATATTGAGCTTTAGAATGGGATTACTTCTATTTCGTTTTTTTTTCATTTCTGGGATCCCGTATCGTTTTTTACTCTCCTGTTCTGTACAGTAAATAATGCGCGTGCTCTCGGGCAATCGAGTTGGAGGACACGCTGGTCGCCGAACTCCAACAGTAAGTATAATATATTAAAAAAAACACTTGATGAGAACGCAGTTATCACAAACATGCGAGATCTAGATAATGTATTTTCAACGGTAAAATAAACATATTGTCAAATTTTCTTGATATTAAGGACTACTTTGTGTTTGTGAAGAGAGGCAATAGGCCAACACAGCGTGCAAAGAAAACTTAAATTGGAACCGAAACCAGCCGCAAGCTGCTGCACTACTCGGCGGAGTAACGTAACACGATTGCGCAGAAGCTCCACCCCCCAAGACTTGTTCGCTTCGTTGCCGATATAAGTTTCCGCCGAGTATACTCAGCGAGACGACAAAAGTCGAGTTCCGCGGCCACGCCGTAAAGGGCGCCATGATCGAACTACGGCAGCGCCTCTATGCAGAGGCAAACTTAAGCCTATTTAGTGTATTCTTCTTATTCAACATATTAATACTTAGATATTTCTGTTTTGCTCGCCGACGTGTAACATTCATTGAGTAACACCAGCCGCAGCCCGAAGTGCGCTCTTGTTTTGGGTTGTGAGTAGAGGCGCTTGCGCAACGGCGGCACTTCCTTCGCCTGTCGCAAGCGCTTGACGTCCGGAAAACATATTTACGTGCATTACAGCTTTAGTTTAGCCTACGCTACTTACAGCGTAAGCTAAGCAGTACACGTTTTTTAGTTTTAGTTGGCCTGCGGGATCTTCGGATGTCAGAGGACATATACCGTCGTTGAGGCTATCGCAAGACTGTAACGACAGGCGGCGCTGACACCTCGATTGTTTCGAATGGAAAGGTGTAATGGCTCCAGGACTTACTTTTGGAAATGCGGTTGTTTGCTTTAAATCAGGGGTACAATCAGCACTCGATGGGAACCAAAGGTCAGTGGTACGCCTCGCATTGGGCGCTCAGGAAAGACTACAAATGACGATGTGCAGGGTGATATGGCCTGGTCTAGTTTTGAAGTGAGGGAAGCTCGCAGTAAAAGTGATTGTGAAGAACGACTGAGGAATGCTGAAGAAAGTAAATGGGCTCGGAGTGTGTTGAAGTATCTGTACAGGGAAAACATTGATTCACAGAGGAGGAAACGAACTAGGAAGTTTACCAGCAAGTACGCGGCCTGTAGGGTGGGCAACAGAGCAACAAAGAACGTCAAGCGGAAAGTCAGAGATGCTGAAATAATCTCGTGGGTGGCGGAAATAAAAAGGAAACCTGTCATGAGTAACTATTAGGAGGAAAAAACGAAATCAGGAAAGAAACAATTTATGATAACTCAAAGGGAAGGTCATTATATTTCGAAGCGACATCGGGATGCCTTAGAACACGCTGTAAGATTCGTCGGACGGTCTCGCCGCTGCCACCATTTGTTAGAGTTGTCGGACGATCTACGAGCTGTAGGCCGATCTCATTTGGCAGTCGTAGCTGTAGGAAGGAGCTTGACTCTTCGCCGGGACTTAGAGAGCAAGATTTATTTACATGTTATTTACAGTTGAACGTGAGATACATCGACAGTCTAGCGTGACTCCCAAATGGAGCCCGCAAGACGAACATACAGCAAACGAGCACACAGCTCACGAGTAAATTTCGAGCACGACAACGAGCACTCTCTAGCAGCCGACAATCGCTGCTTATAAGCACTCCGCTCGACGACATAATTCGACGTCATTGTAGTTGACCCGCCCTTTTGGAGGAGGCGGGCTCTCGACTTGGTGGAGGAGGAGGGCTCAAACACACGCACACATACACACACACACACATAGGTGCAATGGTCCGGAGCCGACGTCAGAGGGGCTTCGTAGAACTCTGAGCCGACCGGGTAGCGCGTCCGGGTAGCACATTGTCTTGCGTCTTGGTCAGCGAGTGGGAAGGAGCCCTCGTCGGTGTTCCCGCGGTAACTCCCGCACTCATAGCAGAACAGGGCGGCGTTCTCGTGTTGCGCACAAAGCCTGCTTCGTCGAACTCGGAGCCGTCCCGGGTGGCGTGACCGGGCAGCACATTGTCTGGTGTCTCGAAAAGTGCATGGGGAGGTTCCGCCAATTACCTCCCCTCGAGAACTCCCCTGAGCTGACCCCTCGCCACGTGGCTGCCACTTATCCGCAGTTCTCTGAAGTGCGCCACCATCCCGGTTGGATCGGAAGACGTGCAGCGGGCTGAAATAGCTGCAGGCCGATCCTAACAGCTCCTCCATGGCCCGGAAAATCTCGCCTGGCCAGTGCTGCCAACCGCTGGGCAGGAAGAGAATGGCTGGCGAGCAAGACGATGGCTTTGCTCTCTGCAACCCCTGCGCACTTGGAATGCCTTCAACCATCTCACAACAACTGGCACATAAGAGTCGACCCGGCAACACAATACCACTCAGCGTTCAAACGCCCGGAATTAGCTGTTAACCCACCAGGCTTCCTATCACAATTTCAATGCAAGTCACTCAACTGAGAATCCCAAATTTTCCCCGAAAATTTCGTGCCCCCAAAGCAAGCGTTCACGTTCCTCTTGAGTTCGACTAAACCTGACCGTCGCGCTGCACAAGAGTAAAGGTTTACGCAGAATCAAACTGAATGCTCTTAAACACCAATACCCGAACATAATTTAAGCAGCCTAGCTTCACGAACAGTCTGTTCTTACCCTATCACAGTGGCGTACTTATCTCATGTACGGTTGCCACTGAACCGTCCGGCCAACTCCACCGGCACGTAATCACAATCGCGCAAGCTTTGGGGTCCGTATTCTGAACACGTGCTTGCATCGCACGCATACGTTTCGTCACGCTTACTCACGTGTCTTTCTCTAGTCTATAGTGGACACGTTCCTTAAACGAACAACTACGTTGCGTAATTCATAGCTCCACGCACGCTTACTAGTGAAGTCAGAACACAGCTGGCCTTAACACACACGAGCGACCCAGTCATAAATCTGCTTCCTTCCATCCACACAGGACACGCGCTAATGGAACTACGAACACTTAGTGCAAATCACGCACTTACTGAAAATCTACGCGCTTAACCTTCGAAAATAAAAAAATCTAATAAATAAAAGAAGGTTAACTAAAACACACGCGCGTTACCATACGCCTCTCACCGTTAACCTTGACACTCAAGTTACTCACACGCAAAAAAAAAGAGCCTATCTAGTCATTAATGAGCATCTAGCGAGACTACAGGTTTACATAAAACACCTCTTTCAAACCTCGGAGCTTTTTAAACAAAACATGAAGCTCATACCTTACTATTGAAAGAAACTGTCTCAAATCGCGAAATTTTCAAATGCAAAAAAAACACACCACGTTTCACTTCTACGGAAGCTCTCTTGGCCTCCCGTTCCAAATGTTTACGTCCGACTCATACTTCTGAGTCGTACTCGAGGCGATCGCGGTTCGAAAGTTACTCTGGCTACCGAGGAACAACAAAAGGGCTCCTCCAAGACGTTACAGTCTAACGCCTATTTGCGTCCTGGTGCCCCTCTTTCATCACGAACTCGATTGACCGCGTCGCTACTCCCTATAACCTCGCTTCGTCTTGCCACCTTGCACTTCTTTGTACTATACGCTGAACTTCGAAAAGAACTACAGACCGACAAGGAACATAACTGCCCCGTGCCCTTTGTCCGCGTCCGTGCAGAACATGTTTCTCGGTCTCCCTTCGACCGGTGGCTCGAACGTGTTGGGTGCGTCAACATCGTCAACGACGACCGCACCTTCCTTTTCCTCGCACCCTGGATTTTCGCGCCTTTCGCCGTCTTTGGCTGCGCTACATTAGCCACCGCATTCCGATCTTGAGCGCGCTTTTTTCTGCAGCGCTTTTTCTTTAAATGCCCTCTCATGTCGCCTTTTCGCGCCTCCTGCTGGCCGGTACACAACTCGTTGGCCCGAATCGGTCTCTTACCCGCCTATTCTTAATGATTCCTAACTAAATCATCGCTCTCGTGGCTACCTAGACTGGCGGAGAGCCGCATCTATCCCTGAACCATGCAGTGGTCTTCTCTTGAGCTACGGAGCTCGCCATCTGGAGAACTACTCTCAACTACATCGTCCAGCTCGCACATCACTTCGGCACGCAGATGTGACTCGACATGGGTGCTCGCGTCTGTCGGGTCAACAGTACCCTGTACCTGGCTAACGACCTCGATACCATGAGATGCGACGCACACGCGCGGTAACTGTGCCAATTTGTTCGCAGCTGGCCTAGCTGTCTATACAGTCCTCTGTTGACACAGCACCTCGTCGCTCTCACTCTGGCCTTTAACGGCCTCTGCTGCCACTAAGGCATATAGCGGGTAACACTTTGAGTTCACTTCTAAACGTGCTGCTAATCTCGCAGGTGCTACTACTTTTCTCGGCTTTCGGCTGAAATCTGCTGTCTACTTCCTCCCACTTTCGCTGCGTCCAGCGTACAGATTTCTCCAGCCGCTGTTGACTTAGTTCCATTGCCTGCTCTAAACCTTGAATCTCTCCGTTCAATGCATCAATGTACTGCCTCGTTACTGCTGTTAGGCCTTCTTCCTGGGAAATTATCTTCAGTTCCTGCCTAGCTTTCTTCTGTTCTTGCTTAAATACTTCATTTTCTTGCCTAATTGCTTCCTGTTCCCGTTTTTTTTTAGAATTCGTTTACTCATTTGTTCTATGAATTTCAAATCATTCTGACTTTCGAGAATTGTCTTACGAATTTCTGTTTCCGTCAACTCCCCCTCTTCGTTTACCTCGATCTCTTCACACTACCACAACAGGTCAGCTCTCGTCAAACATATTAGGTACATGGTCGCTACTTTAAGCTTTGGCTCTGCTGTCACACAATACTTGCTGCAATACCCACGCAAATCAAAATACAAGTAAACGATCCCAGCAAATCAAATCAACAAACACAGATAAATTAAAGCCTGGTAAATCTTACAGCCAAAACCAAACGCTTACCCACTGAAGTAGTGCCATATCACCAGTCCTTCTCCGCCGTATCCAGTCAGTTGCAAGAGGTGGTCAATCCCAAGTCGCCTCCAACTTGAGCAGGATACCGGTCGGTCACCATGTGCCAATGTCCGTCAGCTGCCGTTGCTGTCTCCGAGTCGTAGGCCAATCTATGAGCCATAGGCCGATCCCACGGCTGCCAACCAGACGTAAGATTCGTCGCACGATCTCGCCGTTGCTACCATTTGTTAGAGTTGTCGGACGATCTACGAGCTGTAGGCCGATCTCACCGCTTCGATTCACATGTAAGATTTGGCAGTCCTAGCTGTAGGAAGGAGCTTGACTCTTCGTCAGGACTTAGGAGAGCAGGATTTATTTACATGTTATTTACAGTTGAACATGAGATACATCGACAGTCTAGCGTGACTGTCGAGCACGCAGCTCACGAGTACATTTCGAGCACGACAACGAGCACTCTCTAGCAGCCGACAATCGCTGCTTATAAGCACTCCGCTCGACGACATCGTTTGACGTCATTGTAGATGACCCGCCCTTTTGGAGGAGGCGGGCTCTCGACTTGGAGGAGGAGGAGGGTTCACACACAGGCACACACACACACACACACACACACACACACACACACACACACACACACACACATAGGTGTAATGGTCCGGAGCCGACGTCAGAGGGGCTTCGTAGAACTCTGAGCCGACGCGGGTAGCGCGTCCGGGTAGCACATTGTCTTGCGTCTTGGTCAGCGAGTGGGAAGGAGCCCTCGTCGGCGTTCCCGCGGCAACTCTCCCACTCATAGCAGAAAGGGCGGCGTTGTCGTGTTGCGCACAAAGCCTGCTTCGTCGAACTTGGAGCCGTTCCGGGTGGCGCAACCGCGTAGCACATTGTCTGGTGTCTCGAATAGCGCATGGGGAGGTTCCGCAAATTACCTCCCCTCCAGAACTACCCTGAGCTGACCCCTCGCCACGTGGCTGCTTGTTAAACGCGGTTCTTTTAAGTACGCCACCGTCCCGGTTGGATCGGAACACGTCCAGCGGGCTGAAATAGCTGCAGGCCGATCCTAGCAACGCACATATAAAGCAAGATATAAGAAGGAAGAAGGGGCATGCGCTTGGCTGCGGTAAAGCTAGGGAAACCATGGATCATGTTTTATTGGAATGTGAAGATGTCTGCCCAGCGGTCGATTTAGGCACCACTGGCCTCTTTGAAGCCTTTGGCTTCAGCGAGAACAGGGGGGAAATAATCATGTCCGCAATAGAGATTAGAGGCGATTGGAAGATTGGTGCAAGTAGGGAAACGACAAAAAACGGAGACGTACAAAGACAAGTTCGCAATATGGGATCAGAAAATTTGGTTGTGGGAGTTCATAGTGTTTTTTTTCTTGTTTAACATAGGCAGGACATTAGGCAGTATATTACTTGAAGAGCGCTACGAAGAGGCGGACTAAAAGAGGAACATGTACGACGGACAAGGCGCTACTTCCAACTAAATGTTGTTTTTAAGTAAATACAAGCTAGAACAGGCCATCGTGACATCACAACCTCCTTATCTCATTAGAAAAGCTTTCACTTTTTCGGTAAGTGCACTGAAGGGCAGCTAATGCACGTGCCGTCGGCCTTTGCAATGTAGAAAGCTTCAAATATCTCCCGTTCTAGTCTATCTCTAGACCGTGTCAGAAACCTGATGTCACGAAGACACGGACGGCAATTGTGACGTTTGCAGTGTTCTGCCAGATGGCTCCCCGCATTGTTATTTACGGCCCAATTATGCTCACGCGCTCTTTCAGTAAAACACTGTCCGGTTTGACCGGTATAAACCTATTGGCAAGTTAGGGGTATCTCATGTACGACATTACTTTTGCAAGCCGTGTACTGCGCTGCATGTTTCTTAGAGCATGGTTCGGGTTTTGGCTTTGTCAGCATAGGGCATATCTTGGCCAACTTGCACTGTGCACTGAAGGGAAGATTAACACTGTGCCTTTGCGCCATCTTCTTGAGGTTGTGGGGCACCCTGTGCCAATAAGGAATCACATGTAATCTCTTCCTATCGACTGGATTTTTTGTGTTAATGCCCTCTTTTGCCTGTTTGATCTTTTGAAGAAGTTTATCGCAGACGCTGACATCAAGAGTGAAGGGAAACCGGCTGGGCGTAGCCTTGAAACCTGGTTATTAAAACTGCTTTCTACTTTGTGGGTGCAAGATTTATTTAGACCTTCTTTCAGACAAGTCATTGCAATTCCTGTTTTTACTAGCTTGGAGTGCGCACTGTCGTATGAAATTAGCTGCTTGTTCAACCTCGGCTGGTATTCGAAACAGACATGCGTGTTCATTAGAGTGAGATTGAAGTCCAGAAAGCGAATGTTGTTATCACAAGGCCTTTCGCACGTTAAGTTTAGAGCCTCCGATGCATTTCGAAAAATGTTAATGATCGATTCTACAGTGTCATCTAGCCTGGACCCTGGAACCTCGTTAACAACCACCAGGTTGTCCCCGACGTACCTCGTTATGGAAGGAGCACATGAAGGCCGAGGGCACGTGCATTAGCTGCCCATCAGTGACGCTTACCGAAAAAGTGATAGCTTTCTAACGAGATAAGGAGGTCGTGATGTCAGGGTGGGCTATTCTAGGTTGCATATATTTAAAGAAACATTTAGTTGGAAGTAGCGCCTTGTCCGTCGTACATGTTCCTCTTTCCATCCATCCATCCATCCATCCATCCATCCATCCATCCATCCATCCATCCACCCACCCACCCACCCACCCACCCACCCACCCATCCATCCATCCATCCATCCATCCACACATCCACCCATCCATCCATCCATCCATCCATCCATCCGTCCGTCCGTCCGTCCGTCCGTCCGTCCGTCCGTCCGTCCGTCCGTCCGTCCGTCCGTCCATTTCTTTCGTTAGGCTTCGACTCGTTCGAAACGAGAAGCGGTCTCTAAAACATCACAAGGATATCCATAATACTCTGTCGTCGAAGCGGCCTGACAGTAAGCGAAGGCCGTTTACACAGTCATTTACTACGAACGAAGTGCATTTTGCAAAAGCAACGCCAAGTTCAATTCGAAGCGGGCAGACGGCACCGCCGCCATGTTTGACGCACACTCCGTAAACCACGTAAGGACGCTAACGCTAAATCTCAGAAATAGCGTGCGTGCGCTATACGCTATGGGTCGTTTAGCGTTCTGCGCATGCGCAGTGACGACCCGCCATTTTATAGCGTACGCAATGGTATAGCGTACGCTAAAGTAAAACTGTCTATTATTTTTGTAGCCGCTTTCAGTGTCTTAAAATTACAATTGCATATTTGTTTGCAAGTACCAGTCTAAATTTGTCTGCTTTTACCCTTACTGCCTTTAAGGGGACAGGGTAGTTCCTATTCTAGCCATGCATTTTAGGCTATGTTCGTGACCCTTTTTCTCGTGATCTGCTGGTGTGAGAAAAATAATCTTGGTGGCATTGGAATCATCAATGTTAGGTAGTGGTACTGAACCAGGATTCTTTCTTTTTAGAGATTAGATTTTTTTTGTTTTCATTTTTTTACTGGAACCACCAAATTTTAGAGCCAGAATCTTCAGTAAATAGCCTGTAAACAAAAATCCCCTGCAAGAATATTTAAAATCCTGGTCCAGTAGACTTTCTGTAATGTTTGCTCAATATCTGGAAAATGTTATCGCACTAGCGCTTGTAGTTTCTGAAAAAAAGGGTCAAATGCAGCAAAATTCGGTGTTTTGAGATAATTGGCTTTGAAGTGGAAGAAAGAGCTTTATTGCAATATTGTACTATAGAAACAAATTCTTGCGCATTTTTTCAATAGCCACCAGCCTGGTAGCCCCCTCTATCGTCAACACTTCTTTTCTGTGCTAGCTCCCTTGTTTTCCGGGCCTCCTTAGTTACCAGTCGTGTAGCCCTCTCTGCAAAGTACAGTCGCCGCCTGTCAACTTCACGCAACCTCTGGACTGTGAACCGTCGTGGAGAAACTCCGAATGACCTCAAAATGTCGGCTCGAGCAATGCTGCGGTCATTAAAAGTTAGCACAGCATCCATTGTCGCTATTTTCAGCGTCTTGAGGCCAAGAAAGACATTCTTCGGGGCGCGCTCCCATACAATCTTTTTGAACGCCTCATTCGCGTTCTGAGTTTTTCCATGGAGACATTTCTGGAGAAGCTAAGGCTTTTAGAGCTGCTGAAACACACGCGTTCTGCTTAGAGCGTTCCGCCGAGCGCAAAAGCTTCGAAGCAGACGCTCATGTGGTAGTAAGATCTTGATGAGGGCTAGTTGGTTCATACATAGAACTGAGGTGAAACAGCGCGAAAAAGACGAGGACACAAGGAAACAAATACCACAGACAAGCACTGACTGCCAACTGGAAGTTTATTTGAAAATCACCGGACATTTATAGCTTTCATCAGCATAGGCATGCGCACATCATTCACAAAAACATCTGAAAATCATCATTTTAATCTTTCTTCCAAAAATGTTATTTCTTTTCCCGACAAGGCAAGAGAGGGAGTGCTCACACATTTATCGCCTTCCTTTCTTATATGAAAGGCCTCTATTATCTCCCTTTCCTTCTTGCTCTTTCCTTTTCCTATGAATTTAGTCTTTTCAAATATGGGGGTGCATTGACACTTGTTACAGTGTCCAGCTAAATGACTCCCATAGCCATTCTTTAGGTTAGTGCTGTGCTGACGAGCTCTTTCATTGAAGCACTGTCCCGTTTGACCTATATAAGATTTCCCACAGCTTAGCGGTATTTGATAGATGACATTGCTCCTGCACTCAGTGAAACGTGTTTTATGATTAGTGGTGCACAAGTGCCTTTCGCGCTTGTTCATGCGATTGCATATCGAAGACAACTTGCACGGGGCACTGAAAACCAAATTAATATTATGTCTATTAGAAACTTTCTTCAGATTGTGAGACAGCTTGTGTAGGTATGGCACCACTTGCACTAGTCTTTTGTCTTTGTTTTTTTCTTGGGAAGCATCGGAACTTCTTCGACCCACGGGATTAAACTGTTCGGCTAAGAAGTCAGAGCTTTTACTATACCGCCCCTTAAGAAGAGGTCGTAAGCCCATGGGCTGGAGACCACTGTCTGACAGCACCATTTGTCTTCGCACGGGCAAGGGAGACAAGATTCCTAGGGTCGACGCAATAAGAATACTCGGCATGGTAATCGAATCTACTGGCTCTAACGCGCAAACGATAATCAAGCTCACGACCAAGACGGACAACGCAGTACGTCTCATCCGAAGGGTGGCTAACCGCCATCATGGCCTTAAAGAAGATAATCTTTACGGTTGATTAACGCGTTTGTGCTTTGCCACTTTGCCTACGTGGCGGCTATGCACAGATGGCAAAGAGCAGAGAGGAACAAACTCAACACGTTGCTCAGGAAAATAACTAAGCGAGCCCTGGGTATACCGATCTTCACCAACACCAATCGCCTCCTCCAGTTAGGTGTGCATAACACTCTGGAGGAGATTGCAGAGGCTCAGGAAAGAGCGCAACTTGCCAGACTCTCCACGACCGCCGCCGGCAGGAGGATATTACAAGAGCTCGGCTACCCACCATCTGCAGAGGCACCAAGAAAATGCCAGTTAGCACGGGACATACGAGATTTGATCTCCGTATCGCCGATACCAAGAAATGTACACCCTGAATATAACAAGGGTAGAAGGAAAGCAAGAGCTTCAACCACACTCAAACAGATCCAGACAGAGGGGCGTAGAGCCTGCTTTGTTGACGCGGCCGCATATCGGAAGGGGTGCTCCTTTTCTGCAGTAGTGGTGGATTCCAAACAGCGACTCACGAACTGCGCATCTGTACGAACCGGAGATCCGGCGATAGCCGAGCAGGTGGCCATTGCCTTGGCGATGCTTGATGACAGCAGCGACGTCATCTACAGTGACTCACGGTCAGCCATTAGGGCATTTCAGTGTGGAGTGATCTCCGAAGAAGCTTTTGGGCTGCTTCGTAAGGCAGGTCCGGATAAAATCAAGCATCACTTGCTTACTTGGTTCCCAGCCCACGTTGGGCACATGGCGGGTGTCCCGACGAACCTCAATGAGACGGCCCACGCTGCCGCGCGCGCACTGACTGACCGCGCTGGCGCTGTAACGGCCGAAGAGAGGGTTACGCATGGTAGGGACGCGCCTGCCACTTATAATGAACTTCTTAAACACTTCTATCTCTCGCGGCGAGAATACCCTCCTCCTCACCCCAAGCTCACTAGGCCTCAGGCACTGACATTCAGACTGTTGCAGACAGCAACTTATCCCAACCTTTCCACGTTACATGCAATATATCCGGAGATTTACACTGATGACGCGTGCCCTGCTTGCGGGGATAAATCAACACTTTCGCACATGCTCTGGGGATGTATCTCTATAGCAAGCCCTGACCTCAGCTCAGCTAGGTGGGAGGCGGCCCTCCGCAACCCACTCCTGGCTGAGCAACGTTGGGCTGTCCAGCAGGCCCACGATGCGGCTGGCAGGCTAGGCCTGTCGGTCCCGACGTGGGAACGGCCCGCGACGTGCTAATACGCGTTCTGCAGGACTGTAAAATAAAAGTTACTCAATCAATCAATCAATCAATCAATCAATCAATCGGAACTTCTTTTCTTCTTCTGCAAAATGGCTTCGCATACTGAAGTGATCACAGAACTGGGAAAGCCTGCGTTCTGTAGTCGCGATATCTGATTTAAAAAACTATGATCGCACTCATGCTCACATGACTTACTAAGTACTGCCTTAATGCACGTTGTCGCTAAGCCTCTCTTAATCAATTTAGAGTGTGCGCTGTCGTAACGCAACAAAGTTTTCTTAGATCTGGGATGATATCGCCAGCATACGTGCTCGTCCAAAGAAAAACAGAGGTTAATATCTAGAAACTGAATACGGTTGTTAATTGGCAATTCATACGTGAACTTAAGTCCTCCCGATGAGTTGATGAACAGGTTCAAAATTTCTTCGACCGCGTCATGAAAATGCATACAGGAATCTTTCTTCATAACAATTAAGTAGTCGTAAACATATCTAAACACTCGCGTTACAGGCATGTCAAACAACTTAGCAGAAATTACATTGTCAACCGAGGATAAAAAAATGTCACATAAAATGGGGGCGATGGCTGATCCTATACAGATGCCAGTACGCTGGATGTAAAATTGGCCATCATAATTAACAGCAGTCGAATGAAGATAAAAGTCTAAAAGCGCTAAAAAAGCGCTAAAAAAGCGCGAAACAAAAGAATGGCTATGGGAGTCATTTAGCTGGACACTGTAACAAGTGTCAATGCACCCCCATATTTGAAAAGACTAAATTCATAGGAAAAGGAAAGAGCAAGAAGGAAAGGGAGATAATAGAGGCCTTTCAATATAAGAAAGGAAGGCGATAAATGTGTGAGCACTCCCTCTCTTGCCTTGTCGGGAAAAGAAATAACATTTTTGGAAGAAAGATTAAAATGATTATTTGCAGATGTTTTTGTGAATGATGTGCGCATGCCTATGCTGATGAAAGTTATAAATGTCCGGTGATTTTCAAATAAACTTCCAGTTGGCAGTCAGCGCTTGTCTGTGGTATTTGTTTCCTTGTGTCCTCGTCTTTTTCGCGCTGTTTCATCTCATGTGGTGGCCGCGGCGCCCACTCCGGGTTTGTGTTGCGGAGAATTGGCGTCATTGGAGGTCGACTTACGCCGGTTTCCGTGGAAGAGACGTTTTTTTAAAGCACTTCTTTGGCTTCGTCATTGCATTACCGCTAAAAAACCAGCACCAAAGTATAAATAAATTCGATTGTCCGCGAAAACACGCCAAAGCACGAGCAAAACGCCCCGCGTTGCCAGTAATCCAGCTGCGTCTTAGGATTCGTTTGGCTAAGTGAAATATGCTAGCTAGGTTTTCACTGTTGCCAGATGAGTGACAGGTATTCCTCTAAACGTGACAAAAAATAGGCGGTGACAAAAATTTTTTTTTTCAGTTTAGGAGAGGCAAAGATCCCGATCATGTGTCAAAGGGGGCGTGGCTGGATACTGCCTAGGTTTCGAAAAATGTTGATTTTGAGGTAAATATTTCGCGTACGCGCAAACGAAACACTGGCCCATGTTAAGGAAAGAATATAGATTTTAAATTACACAAAAACAAAAAATCGATTTTTTTTTCAGAAAATTTGCCTACCCTGTTCCCTTAAGTTGACATGTTTTTCCGTGACCAATTTTGTCCTTTCTTTGTTCAAATTGAGGCGAATCCTAGCCCTTACTAACCTATGACCACTGCACTTTGCCCTACCTGTCACGCCTACACCTGCACTATGCTGGGTTCGGCAGATGGTATGAAATCAATTTCATTTCTTGTTTCACCATTAGGGCTTTTCCAGTTCCACTTTCTGTTGCTACGTTTCCTGAAATAGGTGTTCATTGTTCTCAGCTTATTCTTTTCTGCGAATTCTACCAGCATCTCTCCAATAGCGTTTCCAGAATCGACGCCGTAGTTCCCAATTGCGTGCTCACCCGCCTGCTTTCCCCCCACTTTTGCATTGATGTCACCCATTACATTACTACTGTTTACCGAGTTCGGACTTTTCTCATCGCTAATTCCACATCTTCATAAAACTGATCTACTTCCTCATCATCGTGACTGGATGTTGGAGCGTAGGCTTGTACTACCTTTAATTTATACATCTTATTAAGTTTGATTACGACTACTGCTACCCTCTCTCTAATGCTCTAGAATTCGTCAATGTTGCCTGCTATGTCCTTATGGATTAGGAATCCCATTCCGTATTGCTTCTTATCAGGGAGACCTCTATAGCAGATGACGTGGCCGTTATTTAGCAATGTGTAAGCCTCACCAGTTCTTCTCATCTCACTAAGGTTCATTTTTTTTCCATCCCTTCTAATAAAAGTTTCAATCAATCAGCGGGGATGCCGTATGCAACGTCACCACTCCACCGATCGGGTGGCGGGATATTTGAATTTTGAAAGGTATTCGGACCCTTCAGATGCAATTTTCTCGTAAACTAAGTTCTTTCCTAGCCCCAAACATGCGTTGCGAGCTTTCTGGAATGGTATTTAAACAGTACACGTCTTATTTGCCTTTAGTGTCCCTTTAACACCCGAACCTTCTCGAATTAGGCTAGCTTGGCAGGGCTCTTTGAGGAACTATCAGACATTGTTTTGGATATCATGGGCCTTATTAGTCCCCTTTGCTGCCAGCGGTGAGTAAAACGGTGCCCGACAGACGGCGGCACCGAGCCGCTGCAGCTGCTTTTTCGTCAAGTGGCGTCGACCGTTCGGGCATCCCGCGGCATAATATGGAAGCTTAATTCTCTCTTGCTTGCAGTTTGTGCGAGTTTCGCGAGCCATCAAAACCAGCGTGGCACGACGTGATCAGTAAAGTACTGAAACGCGAAAGCGTGGGCGGCGCAGAGTCAAGCGAAAAGGAAACATTTCGACCGCCCGCGTCGTTATCAAGGGCAATTTCAAGTAGTTATTTTTTCTAAAAATAAATAGAACTGGATAAGTAGCATTCTATTTCATCTTGTATTACGATACCATGCCATCTCTTGCAACCAGTACTAGTGAAAGAATTTAACTGAAGAGTGCTTTCGTCATCGGGCAATTGTTTGAATGTCCCAGGGGAGTCTCTAATCATGTCCTGCATTTACCTCAGTTTTTCGATTACTAAGGCGCTGTTCGCGATATTATTGACGCCTTTGAGATTCCCGAGTAATAATCTATTACTTTAGCTTGACTTAATATTTGCCTTTAGTGTCCCTTTAAACGTTGCAATGGTCAGTTTCCATTGGCGGCCTATCCGGACCCAGAGATTCTTTCCACGCTCCTATCTAAATACATGTAAAAGGAGAACTCGTTTTTCTGCGCAGCTATTGCACCAAATTCGACGAGGTTAGTTGAATTTAAAGGAAAACTTAAAATTTAGTAAGTGTTTGTTTGGAATTCTTTATTTAGGTCGTCAATGTTTTATTAAAAATTGGCATAGATCAAAAATTTTCAGAAAACGAAACTATCAGGTTTACAACTCTAACCCAGCAAGGAAAAATGATAGGACAATTCTGTTAACTGCACATCATAGTACATCTAAACCAGACAAAATTGATACGTTACACTAAAATCTGCAAAAAATTGAGCAATATGAAAATTTAGCTTTTGTAGGACCCTTGTACACAACGTAACAAATTGAGGTAAGATATAACTTGACATATCGAATTTGTCCGCTTTGAAAGATCTAAAGGATGCCGTTTACGGAACTGTGATATGTGTTCCTGATGCAGAGCTATGAATTTATAAACTTCGTGCTTCTATTTTTTTCCAACTTTCGAAATTTGAAATTTCTTGTAGCGAAGTTCAGGCACGAGATCGAAATTCTGCTTCCCACAGTCACTAAAATTTACCTTTCTCTCTCAAATGCAAAAACTTCATTATTATCGATGAAGTGGTTATATCAGAAATACGTTTCTGTGTTTTACATGCATTTGAATAGGCCGCATCGTAGCTGGCCTCTAGCTAAAGCTTCCTCTTAAGCCAGCGCACATTTGACTGAAGTACGCATTTTCGAAGCGCCAACGAGAAAAGAAAGAGAATACGCAGCTGCAGAGGCAGAGCCCCAGGGCTTGCGTGTTCAGCAGCGATCATGTTATGCGTCGCCCGCAGTACCGTCGCATGCGATGTTCACATTGAATTTTTTTCCTTATTTCATATGTCTAGCTTTTTAAGTCTGAACAGCTTCCAATTAAGGAGCTAGCCGGCAAAGCTACATGAATCGCAGCAAAATGCAATGTGCAAGAAACATCGCGCACGTCATTTCAGGAAACTCAAATCAGACGGCCTAAAGCAAACCAGAGCCGTTTATCGCTACACTTGGGGCCCTGTGATGAAGCCCACTGCTTTTCTTTCGGCAACGGGGTAGCCCTCTGCGCAGTGGGCGTACATGTGTTCAGACAGTATGGAGAATGGTATTCACAGAGCGATTCGCTTGGATCATTTTGCATCGGCCTGGCGATATTTTTTGTTTCTGTGCAGGCACATCCTATCTCTGTTAGTTGGAATTAAAGATATGGTGGTAAACTTAGCAGAACATTGTTTTGTGAACATGACCCACTGCGGTGGCTTAGCGGCTATGGCGTTGTCCTGCTAAGCGCGAGGTCGCGGCCTCGATTCCCGGCCGCAATTCCATGGGGGCGAAACTCAAAAGCGCTTGTGTGTACCGTGAATTGGGTGCCCGCCAAATAACCCAAGCCGGTCAAAAGCATTCCGCAACCCCCGACTATGACGTCCCTAATAATTATATCGTTATTTCGGCACGTAATACCCTAGAATTTTTCGTTTAACTGCTGATGAGATATGTGAGCGTTTCTTGTAATCACTGATATTTGGAGGCGTGCTTCAGGCTTCTGCATATGCAACAAGGGAGGTGTTGATGCGGTATAGGGTCTGAATGTATCCAAAGGAATGTAGCACCGAAATGTAGCACGAGGGCTGTTAACTGGCAAGAGATGCCTGACCACCAAAGATGACAAAGTGCCCCTAACGGCCTCACCGACAAAGCCACTGTACGCCGCCTGGCTCATACAAGTATGACACTCCCTCTCTGCGAGGATGCAAGTTCCGCGTACGGCATTTTGAGAACACTGGCAGAGCGCAGGCTTCTGCAGCCAATTAAATTGAATGCGCCATGTTTTAGAAGCCAGTAGTCAGCAGAAGAAACCATCTTACTAAAATTTTATTCTCCAACATCATGTCCATATTTCTTCTCTAAAATTTCACGTTCCCTTATGTACGCGACATTTCCCAATTTCCAAGTTTTCGTAAAGGCAGGTTAAAGTAAAATATTTTGTAGTAAACTATATTTAGCTCACAGCTCCATCCGTTTCCATCCTTTCCATCCGTTCGGATGGAAAGCCTTGGGAGCTATGCAAAGGGAGAAGGCAGCTGGGGAGGATCAGGTAACAGCAGATTTGTTGAAGGATGGTGGGCAGATTGTTCTAGAGAAACTGGCCACCCTGTATACGCAATGCCTCATGACTTCGAGAGTACCGGAATCTTGGAAAAACGCTAACATAATCCTAATCCATAAGAAAGGGGACGCCAAAGACTTGAAAAATTATAGACCGATATGCTTACTGTCCGTTGCCTACAAAGTATTTACTAAGGTAATAGCAAATAAAATCAGGAACTTCTTAGACTTCCGTCAACCAAAGGACCAGGCAGGATTCCGTAAAGGCTTCTCAACAATAGACCATATTCACACTATCAATCAGGTGATAGAAAAATGTGCGGAATATAACCAACCTTTATAAATAGCTTTCATTGATTACGAGAAAGCATTTGATTCAGTCGAAACCTCAGCAGTCATGAAGCATTGCGGAATCAGGGTGTAGACGAGCCGTATGTAAAAATACTGAAAGATATATATAGCGGCTCCACAGCCACCGTAGTCCTCCATAAAGAAAGCAACAAATTCCCAATAAAGAAAGGCGCCAGGCAGGGAGATACGATCTCTCCAATGCTATTCACAGCGTGTTTACAGTAGGTATTCAGAGACCTGGATTGGGAAGAATTGGGGATAAGAGTTAATGGAAAATACCTTAGTAACTTGCGATTCGCTGATGATATTGCCTTGCTTAGTAACTCAGGGGACCAACTACAATGCATGCTCACTGACCTGGAGAGGCCAAGCCGAAGGGTGGGTCTAAAAATTAATCTGAGGGAAACTAAAGTAATGTTTAACAGTCTCGGAAGAGAACAGCATTTTACGATACGTAGTGAGGCACTGGAAGTGGTAAGGGAATACATCTACTTAAGGCAGGTCGTGACTGCGGATCCGGACCATGAGACTGAAATAATCAGAAGAATAAGAATGGGCTAGGGTTCGTTTGGCAGGCATTCTCAGATCATGAACAGCAGGTTGCCATTATCCCTCAAGAGAAAAGTGTATAACAGCTGTGTCTTACCAGTACTCACGTACGGGGCAGATACCTGGAGGCTTACGAAAAGGGTTCTACTTAAATTGAGGACGACGCAAAGAGCTATGGAAAGAAGAATGATAGGTGTAACGTTAAGGGATAAGAAAAGAGCAGATTGTGTGAGGGAACAAACGCGAGTTAATGATATCTTAGTTGAAATCAAGAAAAAGAAATGGGCATGGGCAGGACACGTAATGAGGAGGGAAGATAACCGATGGTCATTAAGAGTTACGAAATGGATTCCAAGGGAAGAGAAGCGTAGCAGAGGGCGGCAGAAAGTTAGGTGGGCGGATGAGATTAAGAAGTTTGCAGGGACAACATGGCCACAATTAGTACATGACCGGGGTAGTTGGAGAAGTTTGGGAGAGGCCTTTGCCCTGCAGTGGGCGTAACCAGGCTGCTGCTGATGATGATATTTAGCTCATATAAATTTGCGGGTAAGCGTAAATCTTTTCATTCTCCTGAATTCCTAAACGTTATGAAGCCGTATGAACCGATTCAAACAGCTATATTTTTACTCCGGAGCTGAAGCTGCAACCGAACCCGAAATCGTTTTCGTTCGACATCCTAATAAAAGTAGTAATTGAACTGCTGGCCTTCGCCATCGGTGTATGTAGAAAGTATATGCGAAATGAGCAAATGAACTATTGTTTGACGTAACTAAAATATCCAGAAATTTTAGCCTTTTGATCACGTTTGGCGATAAGCACGAAGTTAAGGCAACCTCTGGGCTAAAATTGACGTCAACGTGTTTTTATTTCCGTTCTTTCAAAAATTTCTACCGGCATTCCCCTAACGTCACTATACCTTAAAGAGCTAACGATGATTATTGTTATTCAGCAAAGCGACAGTTCGTCTTGTCATATATGGGCCGAATTGTCACAAAGGAGCAGTGCGACTAATGAGCCTTTTTACCAGCTAGTTTATTGAATGTAAACAGGTGGCGCTTGCGACGCGTCTAGCCTCATCTAGCCTGGCTTACTGTATATGGCTCCCATTAGGGAGCCAGAGTCGCGCCATAATCCGCCATCTTGAGCTCTAAAGTTATGCGGAAAAGCTACTTCCCGTTCACGTTGGAACACCGCTCGCGCGGAACTTCCAACAGCGCTTTTGATGCCATCAAATGGCCCATTGGGCGAAACAGCTGGTGTCTGTCGCACGAAACGGCACCTAAATTCCCATTGGCTGCGAGGACACGTAACGAGCGCCCCTCGACGGAGCACAGCGGGCGAAACGGAACACCTGCGTTTAGAGAGCGCGCCAGCTGTTGCGTGAGGGGAGAACGCATCGACGCGACGTGCCTCTCTCCCAGCCCCATGCTGCGGTGCTGCGCGCGCCTGCCGGCTTTGGTGGTCGCTTCTGCTTCGTCGGACGGCGGCCACTTTTTGATAGGGGTGAAATGTGAAAACACCCGCGGTATTTTGATTTCGGTGGACGTTAAAGAACCCCAGGCGGTCCAAATTTCCGAAGTGCCCCGCGTGCCTCATAATCAGATCGTGGTTTTGGCACCTAAAACCCCATAATTTCACCTTTTTTTTTTGTTCTCCCGTAATCGAGAGCAGATGTAAGCATGAAATGGCTAGCGGCAAAGCAGAGTGGTAGGAAATGATATTAGCCGTAATCTGAAAATTGGTGCAGTGCATGTTCGTAACGGCTTGTATATCGCACCGCACCCTACTGTCCACTGGTCCATATGGCCGTAATTGTTTCCTGTCACAGACAGAACTTCATTGCAAGTATTGTCTCGGTCAACGGCCATTCGCGGTGCGGCAGACGCGCCACGGTACTCGCTGGCCGCTGGCATTGAAAAGAGCACTCAGTGCCAAAAGATGACCATCAAGTGCCCTGTATCTGCCTCTTGAACGTCGCTATTCGAAATGATAAATAAAACTTACTATAAGTTACCGCTTGAGTGATACTGTGAACAAGCATTAGGAAGAACTGGGAAGCAATATTTCTTTCGTAATTTATTTGGGAAGCAACTAGCGTATGTAATGCAGTCTTGACTGGTTACCCGGATGATCTCGTTTTGTTCTCGCAACTTGCCTTAATGTGCTCGTTTAAGTGCCCAGATAACGGTTCAAGGGTATGATTTACCGCTATTAGAAAGAAGGCACTTAGCACAATCTTTATTTTGCGCCCATGTGTGGTACGTTTGTCACGTTGTATAGCCACTATTACGGGTTACTATAGTCGTATACAACTTTAGAAAAAAGGGGGCGTTTACTCCTCCGAGGCGGAGGCACACGAGCACCCACCAATGGGCGCGCACTTTGGGCTAACGTCATCAGCCGGACGGCCGGTGAGCCCGCCGACAGAGCAGATGGCCGCCCGCGCTTCGAACTGGGCGAAGTCCCGTCAGCTGTGTGTTTCAGCCCCTCGTCAGAGGGAATTCCAGAACTGTTTGTGATGTTCTATCATGCCGGAAATATTACTACGAGCTTACGATGCGGCATTTGTGCCGCGTGCGTTTATTCTGAGCCGTGATCCGGCGAAGAAACATTGCAGCGAGCATCGCTGGCGCTGCGTTACGCTTTGCCTGAAAATAGGATCCCGCGGCTACCGCTACGAGCACACATCCTGCGTGTTTGTTCCATGTTGTTTTATTTCGCTCCCGAGTGAAGTTACGACGATAAAAGTTTTCCAAAGACTGGTGCCTGCTGTTAGCGGTGGATGTGTTCGTGTACTGTGTCGCTGCGTTTTTCGTCGGACGGGGTGAAGTGATGGAGAAAACCATTCTCAGGAGAAATCAGAAAAGTGCGCGCGCATGAAACAAACTTACGAGCGTCTCAACAGAAAATATTTGAAGAAAAAGCCTTCAACGCAAATATTTGTCGCCGTCAACTTAGCGTGAACGATCATTGTCAGCAGTGACATAGCCGAGCGTCTAGCGACGGTGTTCGAGCGTTGTGTAGCACCGTCGATTGATTGCTGTCCACCAGTGCTCACTGCACGCGCAAGCTGTAGAATGCGTGCTGTGAAATTGTGAAAACACAAACCAACAAATATAAATTTTATGCTATTTAAAACCAAGAGTATTTATTTAAAACGATGAATGAAGCATTTTTGTACTTTCCTGCCTCGACCGTATTCTGGCCCCAGGTTTGTAATGGTTGCGATAAATGCATCGTTTTATATAAGCACTTTTTTCAATAGCAACCGATTCATTTTAAGCTTGGAAAACGAGTAGTAGATACGCCGTGTACATGTAAACAAGCGCGAAAGCCATGCAGAGGTGCTCTTTCTACTTTTGTCACTTGCAATGAAGCTAAAGAGCAGACGGCGGGCAGCGTTGTTGAAGGCACGGGGTTATTATTCTGTCGCTATCCGGCATGTGCTGTAGCACATGAGAGCTCTACTAAACTAGTCATCAAAATACAAAAGTCTTTATTTATGTCGAGAATTACGCGTTTCCGGAGCACGATTTTTCGAGCGGGACTATTTTAGTCGCGGAGGCAATCGGCTGTCGCGCTTCGGTCATATGGGCGGGGCCTCCCCTTTTTTCTAAAGTTGTATCCGACTATAGGTACTTGCAGTCCCTTCTTGGTTCTTTCTGGTCGGTCAGTACGAAACTAGTTTGCGCGCGGCGCTTGGGCAACCACGCTCTCGCGGCGTGTTCGCCTTCCCATCCGTGTCCGCCTGCTGCCGGCTGCTTGCCCTGCGATTTGTGCTCCGCCTGTTACAACGTGATCAGTGTCCTGCACGTGAACTCGCCTGCTATTTCCTTGGCACGAAAGTTCACTACATGTTACCGGTCGTGCACTTAAATCGCGTACCACCAGTGTTAAACGCACCTGCGTTTTACTCTACGGCCGTGGCATTTTATCGCCACATACAACAGGTATGTTCTGATGCAGACGTTCTCGAAAACCGTGTTCTAGACACTATTTCTGCCTTAGTGCTACCTCTTGTTACCTCAGCGCGCCACACACGTTCCAATAATGTGTCGTGGGATGCGATAACGGTGTCATTTCTGCCTCACCACCTACGCGGCTTCATGTGGCGTGTAGGGTGGCAAGTGCTTCCAGCTCGTGACAGGTTAGAGCATAGTCCTGTCTTCGCAGTGTCCAAATTGCCCACTTTAGGAATCCAATAAACATGTGCTGCTGCAATGCGTCGTTGCCAGGGTATTTTGGAGGGCCGTGCATACTGGTTTCCGTGACATTGAAGATGACCGCTTCTTTGCATCTGGTTGCTGCTCACGTGGCCGCTTTGCGCGGTTTTAATTGCTGCGGGGGCCATTTGTCTATGGCGTAACCGGTGCGAGGCAGTTGCCGCGGAGCATCGTCGCCGCGCTCTGTTTCTACTTCTGGGGAGGCTCTACTCTGAGCCACTGTCGTTTCTGTCAGCGGAGTTGTTCTTCCATGGGAAAGAAGAGTTCCTTCGACAGTGGTCACGCCGTTTCCTGTCGGTGGCTGACGGACGCGTATGGCTTAATTTTCGACCAGCCTGGTTCTTATAGCCAGGCGATCAGAAGTATTCATTGAGTGTGACCAGAATGTAGGTGCCCGTGATTTATATGTGTGCGTGCTCTCGTATACTTGGTCATTTTTGTATATACACATATCATAGCATCACTTCAAAATTATATAAATTGTCTCTGTCACAACATCAATTTACATAATCATTGTGTACACTGCATATAAGGAACATCATTTTGTACGTGACAATTATTTTATGTGTAACTGTGCCTTTCGGTGGGTCTATGTGGTTATATGTTAGCGGGTGAGGACTCGGACACTACTTTGAAAACGTGCCGTGTATATAATGCTTCGTTTTTTGTATATGTTATCGTCCTGGTGGAATTGTGCCGTGATTGTGACGCAGTGTTCGTATCGTATTTTGTTGATCATGTTGGGTCATGTTACAAGCACAGCCGGAGACGAAGCTGAGCGCAATACAAAGGACGACGCTCGCTGATGTCGCGCGGACTGTCAGCCGTCTTGTATGCCAGTGAATGCATTGTAAATACCTGTAAATACATTTAAACCTCTCCACTCCCCGTAACAATATATATTTGGAGGTTGTACACCACGCGAAGACAAACTCCTAGCACTCCCCGTACAAGAATTCTTTAACAACGAGAATGCATGCTTTACGTTGCCGAAACACTTTGCTTAACTTCTGACAAAGATTTTTCATTGATAAGGTGTGCAGCCACATCACGTCAAATCATGCTATCATCCTTATTATATTTTCAAAATGATGATATTAAAGAAAACTATAACATATCCTTTACAAATTGATGCATTTATAGATGTAGGATGAAGACTTAGCTGGTACTTTACTTGGAAAAATGAACAGCCATAAAAACGGGGCCAAACGAAAACATGAGAGCGCACTGTCTCCTTTTTAGCAGCCCAGACTTGTCGGTGAGATTGTAGATTGGCGGTGGGCCGGTGTCTTCATGTCTTGAGTCCTGGCCGCTTCACAAGGTCGGCGCCCCTATTCCAGGGCACCGCTGAGTCTTGCTGCCTCGCAGGCGTGCTGCACAATTGCCCGTTGGGCTGCGAGCTCGCTGCTGGTGAGCAGACCCTCCCATTGTTCCGCACTTGGGTTATTTACCGAGACGTTTGTTAGAATGGGCTCTCAACAGTAATTGAGTAGAACTTGTTGCTGGGCGAGTTGGTTGAAATCTAATGAATACATTGTTGGCGCCAAAAGGAAAATAAAGACTGATGACGGATAGTAAGAAACGTCAGGTCGAGAGCTGAGTTGATGTAGCTTGAAGCAGACATGGTAAAGAAGGTGCCCACTGTACTAGAAATGTAGTTGAGTAGAACTTGTTGCTGGGCGAGTTGGTTGAAATCTAATGAATACATCGTTGCGCCAAAAGTAAAAAAAAAAGACTTAGGAGGGAGAGTAAGAAACAAGAAGTCGAGCGATGTCCTCACAGATTAATCGGTTCCACATATGATTGCGTATCGTATACGGCGCGCGCAGATTACCCCACGAACTACAATAAAAGCAGAACTAAACTATACTTTAATATATCGTACTATACTACACCATCTTGTGACGAAGATTTCTGCGCCGCCGTATGAAGACGTTGGCCGAAGAAAGAGGTGACGAAGATTGCTCCATGAAAGAATACAGCTGGCCTGATGTCCTCCCTGTTTATAATCTCTACGCTATGCGCTCTCCTTGCACATATACAATTGCAAACATTTCGATGGGGGCGAAATGCGAAAACGCCCGTGTGCTTAAATTTAGGTGCCCGTTAAAGAACCCCAGGTGGTCCAAATTAATCCGAAGTCCCCACTACGACGTGTCTCATAATCAGATCATGGTTTTGGCACGTTAAACCCCATAACTTAATTTAAACATTCTTACACGTAAGAATTGGTGGAAGTGCGGGGTACAGTCGCCACAAAGCTAATCGGGAATCCGCAGGAGGGGGGACGACTGGCAACGCTGTCCGGGTCACCGAGGTGCCGTCACCAGCCATCACTATTCAACCCACTCGACATGAAAACCACCGGCACCGGTGGCGGTGCCGACGTCTAAGGAAGTTTGCCGTCTTATGAGCACGCCAGCAGGTGTCACGCAGTGCTTACGCTCGCCTACGTTGTTTTCTGCTCTGGGTCACATCTACGCCATGTCTTGATAGACATCAGGGTGAGCGGCCTTGCTATGTCTGCAAAGCAAAGATACGTGAACCATTCACAAGAACTACTCGACAAAAACTGTATAGCAGGTAGAAAAGATCTCTATCCTCCAGCCTAAACATCAGTATCCCTAATTGACCGATGGACACATTCAGAACGGAATTTACTAGCTTGACCGTCCCAGAGAACGACACACGGGCTACGAAGGGCTCCGAGTCAAGTTCTACCATGCGGCTCCTTAGCGCGCACACAAATACATGTGCACTGTCCTTTTCGTATTTCATGCTGAGCAACATGGAACTAGCATGGCCAGGAATCGAGCGCGCAACCTTGTGCCCAACAGCAAAACGCAGCCATTGGCATTGTAACAATGCGGTTAACCGCGGTGGGTGGGATGCCTTCGCATTCGCATGGGAGAAGCGCGGGTAAGGATGAAATGAGAGACGTTTGGTTGCGTGGGACGTTATATGTGAACACGAACAGGTGCTGAATTCGGTATATATATATATATATATATATATATATATATATATATATATATATATATATATATATAGATTAGAAGAAAGGGAGTTAACCGAGGGGCCCGATTTTTATTAGTCATATAATAAGAAGCCAACAAACACTGACACCAAGGACAAGATAGGGGAAATTACTTGTGCTTAATAAATGAAATAAGGAAACGATAAATTAATGAAAATTAAAGTGGATGAAAAACTACTTGCCGCAGGTGGGAACCGAACCATGCACATACATGCGAAGGTTGTGGGTTCGGTTCCCAACTGCGGCAAGTTGTTTTTTCATCCACTCTAATTTCCATTAGTTTATCGTTTCCTTATTGCATTTATTAACCACAAGTAATTTCCCCTATGTTGTCCTTGGTGTCAGTGTTTGTTGGCATCTTATTATATGACAATATATATATATATATATATATATATATATATATATATATATATATATATATATATATATATATATATATATACGTGTGTGTGTGTGTGTGTGTGTGTGTGTGTGTGTGTGTGTGTGTGTGTGATTGTTACGATTGTAGAATGGATTTATTTACAGTGAAAAGGGTAGAGAAGTGTTTCTTGTGGGGAAACAGGAAAGGCAAGCACTATCTTCTGCAACCCATGTAGGAGTACGGCTCAGCGCCAGTAGGGTGAGGGAGTTGGGATTAAAAGAGAGAGAGGGCTGGACGGAGAAAGGTAGAGGGTCGTCCCAGCAGCATCAGAGCAGCCCGGCCGGGAGGTTAACCGACAAAAAGTACGAGACGGAGTGAAGGCAGTCAACAGCATGGTCAATGCGTTGTAAAGGATACACGTCTTTTTTTGTGACGGGAATCGGGCGGAGGTAGCCGACAAAAAATCTCCATGAGTTGTCTTTATTTCTCACTAGTATAATAGGAGCTGCCCAAGGACTGCAAGGCTCCTGAATAACGTCTTTCTGCAGCATGTCGTCGACATGTTCGGCGATCACTTTTTTTTCCGTGGGAGATACGCGATAGGGCTTCTGACGTATCGGAGTCGCTTGCCCTGTGTTGATGTCGTGGTGCATGCAGGATTCCGGCAACACCCGAGAAAGCTCACGTTGAGTAAAATCGAATACTAACGTGTAGCAGGCGAGCACTTGTTGGAGTACACCCTGCTCGGAAAACGACAACGACTTCCCTATCCTACGTCGCAGGTCATCCGAATAGTTGGGCAATGGCCGGCTGATGTCTGAAGACGCCGCAACTGTTCGTGCATCAATTGTGGCTTGCTCCTCAAACGTTGCCCATTTAAGTCCGACTGGCCGGGTAATAGACCCCGTAGAAGCGTTTACTGTGTCCAAGAAGGCGCGCCCTCCGATGGCTTGAACAATAGACTGAGAGACGAACACATCCTTCTTAATCGCGTTGTTATGATCTGGCTCTACAAGAGCGCTGTATGATCCTATCCGGACAATTGAAGAACTCACGGGTACAAACATGACTGTCCGACTAGGCAGAAAAACATCTGGAGACAGCGAAAACACGTCGGCTTGATCGGTCTGCAAATCATCAAGTATAGCGATTGGCAACGTGCTCCGTAGTAAAATCTCTCCAGTAATCTATGCCTAAAATAGCATCATGAGTTGCGTGGACCAATACAGTAAACTCGGCTCTAAAACTCTGTCCTCAAGTCGCAACCCAAACCGAACAAACACAAACAGGGCGCAACATTTCACCTCCAACAACACGAAAGGTTTCTTTGCGATCCCACGCGAACATAACTTTCTGTCCTAAACTATCTTTAAGCGAAGGCTCATAACAGAAATAGCGGCACCCGTGTCGACAAGAGCAGTAGGATTTACACCGTCTAAACACACGCAAACACATCTCGTTCTTCAGCATAACAGCAGACAGGGGAATGGGCGAGTCTGACTATCCCGCGACCGCACCGGCCGCAGCAGCTAGTTTCCCAGCTGTGGCGGGGAAGGCGACCGACAACGGTGCGCGGATGGCGAACGGGGCAGCCGGGTTAGCGGCAGTGTAATACTGCGCTCGGAGACAGGGAACTCATCACGCGATTGGCACGACCACTGCTGCCACAGAGGATGGACTCCAAATGGCGCGTCTTCGTGCACATGAGCTGTGTAACGCCGAAAAACGTGGCGCTCGCTGCAGGCGGCGGCGACAAAAGCGCGCAATATGCCCTCGGGAACCGCAGGCGTAGCAGACAGGTAGGTCGTGGTCGAAATTAAATGGAGCAGGTATGCGTGGCCCCGAGAATGAATCCGCAGGAGCCTGCCACGGCATCGGGTATTCCGCTGGAACACGTCGTGGTGTTGGGTAGTGCTCCGTAGTGCCACCACGGACTGGTGGGCACTGGCGGCGACTCAGATTCGCCTGGAGAGACCGAAAGCTCGTGTCATTTAAGTGTGGTTCTTTAGAAGACGGCCAGCGCTTGACGCGATGTTCTCGGGACGAGGGTGGTGTTTGGGAACGCACTCGTCAAAGGCGCACTAATAACCAACGTCTACTCCCTGAAGTCGTGCTAGCTCATCTTGAACCACTCGACGCACGATCGAGGCGATGTCATCGCAGGCAGCGACGTCCACACTTGCAACTATGGTGACGTTGTCCAAGCGCCCAAACTTCGGCAAGATCCTTCAGGTCTTCAGAGCTTCGAACGCGTGACATTGCTGCCTAAATTCATAAAGAGTGTCCAGGTTTTCTATCCTTGGTAAAAAATTGTAGACGCCTTCAGCGATGCCTTTTAACAGATGTCTTACTTTGCCTTCATCGGACATATTCGCGCTTACAGTTCCGCAAAGGTTCAATATTTCTTTAATATACATCGCACACGTTTCACCAGGCGGTTGGGCTCTGCGCGGAAGCGTTTGTTCCGCTTTATTCCTTTTGGAATTCGAGTCGGCAAAGCAGGCGTTCAATTCCCATACAAAAGTTTCCAAAGTGGTCAACATGCGTTCATGATTGTCAAACCAAAGTAAAAGTAAAGCGGCACCGGCGAGAAAAAATGCAACGTTCACAAGCTGCGCTGAGGTACCCCACTTGTTATGTCGGCTTACTCTTTCGTAGTGAATCAGCCAGTCATCCACGTCTTCAACTATTTTACCTGAGAATATGTGTGGTTTCGGCGTCCGGTAGCTGGGTTGCTTTGGTCTCTGGCTGACTCGAACGATGCCTTCTTCGGTGGTATTCGTTGACCGGCCTGCTTGGGCGTCGGCCATGGTTGTTGACTCTGGTGGTAGTATAGCCAGGCGTCTCCTTCTTCGAAGATCTTGTAGGCCTTGTGCAGGGCGTCCCGTGTCCAGCACCTCCACCACTTGTTACGGATGCAGAATCGAGTTATTTACAGCGAAAAGGGCAGAGAAGACATGGAGCGGTCCGAAACAGCGGGAATTGCAGCAAAAGGAATTGCTGCTGCACTGGTGAACCCATTGTTTCCCATTCCCCTTTATCGTGCACTCTACTTGGAACGCTATTACCCAGAAGTACTTAAGCGTGTCCGTCAGATTATCATTCTTCCAGAGTCCAGAACATTTTCCTTTTTGAAGCTACATTCAGCAAGCCTTTCAGTCAGAAAATGGCTCCAGAAAAGGAGCTGTTTTGTATCGTGGTCCACAAATAGTGGTCTGTGTCCGCGTGCTGAAACAATTGATCACCGATTTGTAGACGGTAGCCATTGCGCGCTTTCCAGCACTAAAAGAAACCGCTAAAAAGGCGCTCAAGAAAGATTTTGACATCACTACATGCATAATTCGTTTTATAACGTTTAGAAGTGCTTGTGACCCACCAAATCAGATATTCGTGTTATTTGGCCTCAATATTCTTCGTTGCAGCAGAATGTACGACAGGAACGCTGAAACATCGCGAAACACTCAGTTTTTATTTCTGGAATCTGCTGCCTACGTTCGCAGTGCGTAGGCAGCCGTTCACTGAATGCGAACTAACTAGTTAATTAACAGAGCGCTTCAGCCGCACTCCTGGAGAAATCCTTGCTAAATACGTCGCGTTTAGCCATTCGAATTGAGACACAGTTCTGCCTTTTCTAGTCTACACGTTTCACAAATTGTTTGTGACGTGCATACGCAGATAACACCGCCAAGCAAGCGACCACCGGCTTCTCGCCATTCGTTCAGTTGCATGAAAAACGTTATCACGGACGTTGGACACAGTACTGCCATTTTAACCAGAATCCTACGAATTCTGGCCCGTATTAGAAGTAGCCAAGTACGTCGAAGAGTGCCGACAGCTTACTCGCACTAAAGCAACGGAAGATCAAGCTTACCAACAGAGTCGTCACGAAAATGGCTTGTCTACCGACTCTATCGTTTGGCTGTGGATTCCGCCTTCGTCCCTAGTCTTTCATCGAAGCTTCTGACTTAATATCACTCGCACTGCCGCACTGTAGACCTTACGTTTCTGTCAAGCTAAGTTTAACCTTTAGCGCACGATAAGGGGAAGGGGGCTGGTAAACGCGCTTCTTCTCTAGTCTGACTGTGACCGCGCTGGCTGTGCGTATACGGCTGAGCGAATACGCCGCCGACGCGCGGCTTGTTAGATGTGATCAGCGGCGGGTGCAACATTTCACCGAGTTAAGATGGCCTATTGCTTCACGGGCGCTATCTTCCCGCGCGCCTAGTGTTGAAGGTTGCCTAATTTCAAGTATAGGGGTTGCGTACTGAAGCTATAGAGGCAGCCCGAAGCGCTCGCTTCCCTAGGCCGGCGCTCTTCATCAAACTCGCGTCGTAACTGCGAATGTCCGCGGTCATCAAGCGAAACGTGTTCATGTTTGCCTATGAGTGTGTGACACCATGCTTAATAATTTAATTATTAATCGAACGTTTACTGCAGTTTACACCACCGATAAAACTACGTGCCTTACTGTGCAGTTGTCTAATACTTTGCTATCGCTATCAACGCTTCGCTTTAATGCGGAACTGCGACATTTTTGCGACCCGAAAACTGACACACAACAGGTCAGGTATTCTGTAGGAGTGCACTTAGCTGAATACCCCCCGCCCCCTGGCTAGCCGGTTCCAAACATCATAATAGGGCTTGCGTTTTCACCAAGTCAACTATGGCAGTTTCTTTTATCGTTATTTTTTTTTCGCTTGTCGTACTCTACTGCATCTGGGTGTTTTCACAAGGACCCATGAGTTCCGGGCTCGCAGCGCTCGCACCTTCTGATAGCCGGCATCAGAATGAGTGGCACAAGTGAGGTACTCACATCGGACCCTCAGGTTGACGGGGTTGCTCTCGCCAATGCCCTCTGCGTTCGTAGCGGTGCAGGTGTAGCGGCCACGCGCTAGGCGGTTCACTTTCTGCAGCACCAATGATTGGTTGCTGACGATGAGCCCGGCCGACGTGTTGGTGGCCAGGTCGCGGCCTTCGAACCGCCAGCCGATTTCCGTGACCCACGGGCTGGCCCGGATGTCGCATTCGAGGAACACGTCGTTGCCCTCCTGGATGTGCTGGTGCCGAAGCTTACTGCCCAAACGGAGGTTCAGCTGTGGCACGTCTGAGTTTTGGAAGAAAGCGCAATGAAATAAATAAATAAATAAATAAATAAATAAATAAATAAATAAATAAATAAATAAATAAATTTACACCCAATTGCAAGAGTGCAACAGGAAGCAGTCAGCCACACAGAAGTTACAACCCAACGAAAGTTTCACGGATTTGGCCCCTCGTTAGCCTTTACAATCCTTTACTGTAAATTTATTTTATTGTGAGTAAAGACTCAGGCACAATCTATCCCTTGAAAATGTTCATCGTCGTTAGTACGATTAGTCTCAAGTGGTGGTGCACATGTAATCTTGGGGGTAGAATAATTATTGAGACGATTGGTAAACATTCGCTTAATGTTATGTAATTATGAAATTCGTGTAACTTGCGAAAATGATGAGAGATTAAATATTAATATTTTTTGTATATACAAGCGATGAGAACACGTAATTCGAGGTGAAAGTGTAACATGTTATCGTGGGAAGATTTGATAGAAGGTTTTGAAAGAGCCGAAACGCGTCACGTGTGAGCCGTGTGCTGCAGCCGGGTTTCTTTCTCGCACTTCCCTCTGTGCCCGCCGCACCGTCGTGGATTGTCAGCGCGCTCGCCCGTGCCAACGCTCAGACTTCAGGCCTCGTTTTATGCGAAGCGTATTACTAGCTCAACCCAGCTCCTCAGGCGCGGCCGCGTCGCCTTCAATACCACGTGACACCGTGACGTCACGACGGAGGAGAAACGGGGCTCCAACTCGCGCCGTCGCTCGCGGCGTCGCGGCGGTATATAAGCAGCTGCGCTTGCCTCTGCTAGACACTCACGAAGTGAGATGCCTCCTGGAGACAGAGCTGCTCGTTGGAATGAGAAGCGAAGGTTGCGGCGTGCTACAGAGACTGTTTCTAGGTGGCTTTGCTACGGCGCAGCGACTACGCGCCCCGCATCGGACGCGGTGAGCGTCGAGCAACGCAGCGTTCGGCGCGACAACGAAATGTGCGCCTGAGCAAGCGCCGCACGCCTGAGCCGACGCCGACGACACCGGCTTTTCTGCGACACGAGCTCCTTAACGCTGTCGCGTTAAAATAAAGGCTAGTATGCTTCGCATCCTGGGCTTAACCTTAGCTAAGCCATAGCCATTTTTTAAGCCCGGGATCGTGGCCGAACGATTAAAAAAAAAAAAACATCGGCCTGCTGTGACTGGAGACAAAGGTTTGATACCGACTAGTTCCGAAGTTCTTCAAGTGTTTCTTTTAGAGCGCTGCTTTTAGGCGCCCTAGTGTTCCTGTATATGCTCCCGCGGGGAGCAGAGTTGCGCATACCTTTTCGGCGCCGCTCGAACTGCTATTTGCCGAACGCGATCACGTGGTGCAAAATGACGTCAAATGATCAATCGCGCGCTCCGAAGCCAACTTTACGGACACGGCGCCGACTCGTTTCTGTCAGTGCCATCGAAATTGCAATCAGCGGACCATCGAGGGCGCGTAGCAACGATCGGCTCCTGGTCGCAGGTACGGTATTCGAGCACAATAAGTTAATGACTTCGGTGAAGTACTACGAAGCAGATCATTTTGACACTTGTATTGGAGTGTGACGGGTTGCAGCGCACCAAACTGCGCAAATCGCATGGAAAGTGGCAAAGCTTTTTACGCGGTGCCGTGCGGACGGAGGAGACCGGCCAGCTCCGAAATGGGCCATGATATGCGACGTCCGTTCGCCTTCTTTACTGAGGTGAGTTCGGCTTGTGTAAACTAAAGCAGCATTCATCTCGATTAACACTCCTGTAGACGCTGAAATGCGTACGCCTGGCATGAGAGATTGTTCAGTTGTGCAATTTTTGGTGTATATGTGCAGCGCGACACAGACGCGGTACAAAGAAAGGACGACACGTCTGTGTAGCGCTGCACATATACGCCAAGAATGTTAACTTACCAACTCGCTCAGTTCACTTTGTTGCTTGTGCGATTGTTCTGACTATGCGGCTCCAGAAAAGTGTGTTCAGAACAGAGTAAATACTAGCCGGTGAAATTGGCCCGCTGCACCATGGCTTTTCACTGCTCCGTTTCTTTTTTTTTTGTCGGCGTTCTGATATTCCATGTAAATTCAATTGATGTGCTGGTGTTCATTGTTTTCTAGTAAGCGAAAACACCGTGCGCTCCCGCTTATAGGACAGTTGGGTTAGCTTCAGCATTCAGCGCCCGCAATATCTTGCTTGTTCGATCAGCCTTAGTCGACGTGAGGAATGTGAAATTATTTTTGTACGTTTAATGAGCTCTGCTTTATAGTAAATTAACCTGAGTAGTATGAAGAGATAGAGAGAAATGTGCTGTCATAAGTGTCTGCAATGTGTGAATAATTACTTTGCCCGTTTGTCATCGTATGTGATTCGCTGGTCCAATAAAAATAACCTGTTGTTACTCTTAATAACTTGTCGCTTTTCCAGTGGCTTTGAATTCAGCCCCCCAAAGGCTCCAAGAATCAGCACGCATCTCCTGCTGCCACTGGCCATTGCTCATCCATTCCCTTGTACGAAATAAATTTGATCTAGAAGCTCGTGCATCTTGCATCTTTTTCCACTTGCAGATTTGCTGCTACGAAGCAGCTGTTAAGTTTGCGGTATGAATAGCAAAAATAAGCTTTGCATAAGATGTGCACATTTCAAATGCGTTTAAGTTTACGTGTCTGCACCACACATATCGAAAACGTACAGCTGCTGTGAACGACGTTTAGTGATGAATGACGGTCAACGGTCACTGACATAATTGCAGGCACGATCATTCTGTTGGCAACATCCATTATTCGTCTCGTTCCGGCAGCCAAAATGTGCTCACAGAATTGTCTACGACACGTGCGTGACGTTTTCTATAAACACCATTTAAAACATTTCTTGTCTTCGGCATCCGCGAGAAAACATCACATGCGTGCTCAAAAACATCGCACCGCTTTTTGTCGCAAGGTAATGCGCTTTTGCCCGCGAACTTTTAAGCTGTTCGAGCCACGGGCGTAGCGAGGATTTTATTTCAAAGAATCGAGAGGGTCCTACTCGTGCGTGCGTTCGTATATGTGCGTGTATATATGTACACATGAACTAAAAATTTCGGGGGGTTGGTACCTCTACAGCTACGTCAATCATTCGAGCTTGGCCTGCATTAAAAAGTGTCATATTGCTCAGCACTTGCGTACAGTTACCGCACGTAGCTCACGACCAACAGGCAAAAAAGCAAATGGAACACCGCGCGGCATTTGCCTCCTGCGCGCGCGAGGAGTGGCTCCACTGCAGAGCTGGATCACAAACCGGACCTATGCGCAACTATGCTCCCTGCGGGAGCATATAAAAGAACACGTCCTGTGGCATGCGTGGGCGGCGTCACCGAGCGAACGCGCACAGCAAAAGATGAAAGGGCGAACGCGGAGTGGGAGACGAATCACGCGAGCCGCGAACGGCGGAGACCAATGAGAGTGGCCCCTTCAGTGACGTGCGCGCACGATGCTGGTATCATGCGGACCCTCCTCACGGCTCGATTCGCACTCGTGTCTGGTCTCAGCCGATCCGCTCGTTTCGTACTATCGTCTGCTCGCGCCACAGCTCTCGCCCGCGCCTGTTTGGTTCTGTTGGGTCGGTCTCATTCGCGCTTGTTTTGGTTGTTATTGTGTGAGATTGTTTCTTAATCTGATTGTATGCGCTATGCGAATTGTATAGTACTTTCTGGAAGCCATGCGGCACCAGCGATCACACTGGAACCTTTGACGAGTCATGTATAAACGCCGGCTCGCTTGATCCGCAGATCAGATTTTCGACCATTACCGACTTTGCTACATGTCTCTCTCAAATTCTTTGCTTCAACATATCGCGAAATGGAAACACGTATACAGCTGCCCTCAAATTTCGCATTAGGGGGTATCGTAATCGTCGGATAATTTTTTATTAGAAAGACCGACGGAGCAGAAAGGCTAGAAACACTATACAAAGCGCAAAGTGGGAGAAATGGGATAAAAATGCTAATCGCATTAAAATTGTGAGATATTGTTTCGCGAAAATACTGCTTTTTCTTCTCAACGTTAGTATGTTCGTATAACGCGTGTTCTTCCGAAGATAATGTCGTATTCATTGCGGTACTCCTACTTTTTCCGTACTGGATGTGTGTGTGTTTCTAGACTGTTTTGTGGGCCGATCCTGGAGATATTGCAGACGAAAGATGTTTGCCGATCCCCAAGGTAAAGCAGACTAAAGCCATTTCGGTGGGTAAAAGCAGACTAAAAGTGTGGGCCCATCCTGAAGGTAGTGCCGTATAAAAACATGACCCGTACGTTCGCGTGAGTATTGGCAGTCTATAAACGTGGGCGAATTCCGAAGAAAGTACAGTCAGAAGCTTTAAGCAGTCCAACGCTCATCCAACTGCTCTCACGAGAGGGGTGACACGATAGATTGGCGTGCGCACTGAATCCGCACCATTTTCACCCACAACTCGCTAAGGAAGGCATTGTCTTTGATGACGTCAAGTAGAAGTGGAATCACCCTCCAACTTTCTCTTTATTTTTTTCATGCGGTTATTCCGTGTATACTTTTGTGCACTCGCTTCGGTGTCTCTTCCTGCTTCCTGGTGCAAGGCACACTTATACCTTCTCTCAGAAAAAAAAATTCACTTGATAATTCAGCATTGTCTGTGTCCATTCTCTTGTCCATGCCTAATGCGCTGGGATACAAAAATTTTGCAGTACCAACTAGCCCAACGCTCGATCTTGGCATCTGCTTGCTTACGCTAAGCTAGTTCATGAAATAAATAAGCAAGCGCTGGCTTTCGTCGCGGTGATAATCTTGGGAGATCAAACATGTTTCATGCTTTTGTAGAGGTTCTAGAGAATTTATCACATCGGCTTAAAGCGGATGAGATCACATGGACGATGTGAACTCTCGTTGTCTACGAACGGGTGTTTGGTAAGCTTGTTTTCGTGTCAAGGTAGGCGCCTCAATGATAACGCTGAGGTTTAGGTACTCTAGTGTAGGCTATGCCTTAGCCTAAGTGCTTTCCATGTGTTTTGTTCAGGAAAACTTAGATGTCGTGTAAGCCAATATAATTGCAAGGCGATGTTACTGCGAGAAGATTATGCTTAAGCAAGTAGCTCAATGTTGAAGGTGATCGCTCGCTTCTGGACGTCATCTGCTTCTACTGTTTGTGTTTACGATCATTTGCCACGTTGAGCAACAAGTTTAGATTAGGATCAGAGTCTGCTGGAGAGTAAGATGGACAGCATCGTTACAGGTTTTAATTAAGGTAGACTATGCAGTCAGCAGCCAATAAATGGGTGGTTAGTGTTATAGAAGATGGAAAGTAACTGATGCACATGCGGAACAATATAAAGGGCTTAAAACACTACCCTGTGGAACATGGCCATGTACGTAACGCCACATGAGCACGGAATTGGGATACCACGTAGCAGCGGATTACCGGTTACCTGAACTGCGTCAACAACGCTGGAAGCGAACTATTGTGACGTTTTGTCCAACGACTTAGTGTTAAGCACGTTTTCATGTAATTCAGTAATTATTTTCGAAGCATACTAAATTACAAAAGAAATTAAAAAAGGCATTCAGCACTATGGGAAGAAATTAGCTTTTGCATTGAAGCTAGCTGCACGGAAACGAAGCTTCTGCGAAGAAAAGGAGCCATCGACTGCAAAGCTTTACGCCTTGGAAATGAACGGACGTTCCATCTGCTGTCCGTAACTGCGCGATGAAAGCGTGGCGTGAAAAAAATAAGCTTTGCTCCTGAGAGGAGACGGGAGCTCTTAAGCTGCCGGCTGCAGATGCAAGACGGCAATATGGAGGAGGAGCTCGGCACGGGCCGGCACAGCGTTGCCTACAGCCCCGCTCGACTTATTATTTATCAGGAGCGGAAGGAAATATGAGCGCGGTGGAACTCAAGACGAAAGCCTATGCAATGAACTGACGAAGGTTCTTCAGCCGTGGCCACGTGCTGCAGATAGCTGTTTCCTTGCAGTCGACGGTAACTTTACGGCAGCCCGTATGGACATTTAATAAGAGGAGGAAAGTGTGCGAGAAGAAGCCTACGTGGAATTTCGGGTTAACGCACGATAAAGCCCAAAGTTGGCTCGTACGAGCGGGCAAGAAAAGACTACTTGCTCCATGCTCGGCAGTTTTGCTTTGGCGCTTTAGAAGTGTTCCTGGCTTCTGTTACGCTGTGACTGCTTGTATAGAAGAATGCTTAGGCAAACACAAGGGTCATGTCACCGCTAGTCAATAAACTCGGAGCTCGCGCATCATGAGCGACTTTTGGCAGGCCGATGCAACTGAACGAGCTCACCACCTGGCGCCTTACAGACCAAACAATGCCTACAGATTACTGGAGAATTCCGAGACTACAAAACCTAAGCAAAAGTACTGTCCGCGCGTACTAAACTAAAATACCTAAGCATAAGTGAGGCCTTCTCGCGCATCCCGCGCCATGCTCCCAAGAACTTTGCATTGTTTACTAAGAGCCAGCCTCAGTAAATACCATGTATACACAAAAGCATATATTATAACTCAAAATATATACTCTGGCATCATTACTGATGCTTGGGCTAATTGGTATAGGTATAACAGATGCAATGGCACGAAAGAGACAACGACATGAGATCACTCAAAATATGCACCACAAGCGTCAAGTTCCAACTAAGCTTATTCCGGAAACGGCATACATATATGTTAATATTTACCCAAGAGCCTCAAGTTTTCCTTTTTCTTTCATTGCCGATAATCATTTACACCTGGCCTGCTAAGGATAGAACAGGTGCCAAGTGAATTTCAAAAACATTCTTTTTCGAAGTCAGGTTGGCTTAGCGCTAGTGGCTTAGATTTTGTCATGCTCATTTTTGTCTCACCAACAAGAGCACAGACGGGACTCACAATGCACTTCGAGCTTCCAGCCGTCCTCGATGGCGCTGCCGGCGATGAGTGGGTTCTCGGCGTGGCACGACAGCTGCTTGCCCGAGTCTTCGCTCACGGGCACGAAAGTCAGCGCGCTGGTGCCGTTGGCTTGTGTGGCGTTCATTCGCACGCCGGCCTTCCACCACTCGACCACAGCGGGGGGTCTGGAACCCGCCGAGCGGCACCGCAGGGTGACCGGCTTGCCCGCCGACAGCGGTCGCTGCTCGCCCTCGATCCACACGGAGAGCGGACGGACTGCGACACCGACGAGAACGCTTGGTGACCAGTCGCAGCGCTCATGCAGGCAACATGCCAGAAAAAAGAAAGCGTGCTTATTTTAACACGCCCTAATTCAAAGAACCACTGCGCAAGTACCCAAGGTGGAGTCAACTTCATATCCACTTGAGAGTAACAGATCGAATGCTATGAAAGGATTCATCAATTGCCAAATACAAACCTTGCAGTTGAAGTAAGAAATTATGAATAAACAACCCTGTTGCTATCCGAGAATGCGTTCATCATGCTCTGGGGAGGTCTTTTCGTGGTACTACGTGGCATCATGTGTTCCGCTCCCCTTATTGTGTACGCGCGCCCTGGTGGCCAGTGGCTGTGGCGTGCTCGACCAACGTTGAAGTCAATCATCAGATCAGTGACTGAAGTCAGCGCTCGATGAACAATGTAATTCAGCGTTACGAAAAAAACGAACTTGTGCCATATGGCCAATGGTCTGTTGTCGCTTAGCCAGTTTCTTCAGCTTTTTCATTTTCTTTCTCGTCTCAACGTTTGTTCGCGTGCAGAATTGTGCATGCGCACGGCAACGCAATTATGTAACAAACTAGACATTATTTGTTCCTTTTGTCCCAGGCATAAAAATGCAAATTTTTTATTCTCGAGTGCGCTGTCCATTGTCATGTCATGCGGAACCTGCGTGTTGCGTAAGCTTGAAATTCTGTCTCAGCTTCACTGTAACATAGTTTTATAGAGGCAAAAGTCCGCCCCAGCTTTTGTAATGAACAAGGTTATTTTTAGGCTGGGATATAAACGTCGTTTCTTCACTGAACCACACCCAGCATTTTAGGCATGCCGTGATCAATAACATTTTACGGCACGTAACGTCTGCAGTGGACAGTCTCTGACGTGTCACACATGTGGCGAATTATTTCTTTACATCAACGATCTGGGTTACAAACTCATCCAGTTTCTCCTTTAATTTCTGTCTACCGGTTTACTGATCGCACAGCTTTCAATGAAAGCGAGCTCTAGGTATTGAAGAGGTAGCACAAGTGAGCCCTGAGCAGCATCAACTTTGCAGTTTCCAAATTTTGGACATTTCAGCAAAATGTATCGAGAGATGATATTATAAAGCTGCAAAAGCGTTTGGCATGCAAGGGTGGTCCTTCTGACCGCTTGCTTGACGAATGACTGAAAAAGGAAGTTTCACAATTTTCCGCATACAGTTCTCAGGCAGTGCCTATTCAAACTTGCATTCCTTGAGAATATACCTAGAAAATTTCTGTGTGAAAAAAAAAATGATATCTCTTAGGCTCCGGACAGTTTGGTAAATTAATTAAAAAGCTGGAATTGTAAATCATTCCAGAGATTACTTTCTTTTACTATGTGTTCGGCAATTGTAGCGAAGATTGAAGGATTGTCAACTATTGACTTTCTTTTCGAATGCCTTCTCTCAAGGTACTTCTGTTAGGGGCACCGAAAAGGTAATTAAGACTCAGTGTGAACTGTACAATTGCCTGAACATTAAATAGCCCTTGTATATTTCTCATGGTAGCCAGGGTACAAAGCTTCAAACTTCCCTCCCCCCTTTTCCCCTGCTTCTGGCTACTTTCCTGCGGCGAGCAATATACAACTATTTAACTTTAAGTCAACTGTCCAGTTTACACTATTTAGTTACTTTTCCCGTGCTCTGAACAGAAACGCGGTAAACGTAAAGGGGTCTCGCATATCTCTCAGAGTAAGAAGATAGCCCGGAGGGGGCAGGCTGGCTATTCCTTTGCCAGTAGCGAAAATTTTGTCCACTCTGCAAGACGTCAGTAGCCAGCGCCCGCAAAGCAGTGTGAAGAAACAAAAAAGCTCTCTCATTAAAAAAAGAACACAGGAAAAGACGCTGCAGAGAGCAAAGCAAAGCTTTTTCTGTGAAAGAAAAAAACTGGCGGATCCCACCCACTGTGGGAATCGATGTAGGCAAAGGTTTATATGCTGTTTGCTTTGATTGACGATAATCAGCGGTGGCGTTGATGGCCACTGTGTAACTTCTTCAGAGTTTAGTCAACACGAGAGTGGTGAGTTTATGTTAATTGTGACCTTGCGTGCACCACTGCTGCTTGTCTGCGTAGTCCACGGAACACACAGGAAGACGTCTTTTTCTTGAGGCGTTGTTGTGCGTCATTGTCTATAATTTCTGAGAGGGTTGAGCATTATCATTACCTCACATGGTACACCGCATCGTAGCCGCAGCGGCCTGCACCACGTCGCTTCATAGCGAAGCCGCTGCTGTTCCGCGCGACGCTTCATTCGGGCCTCGATGTCCTCGACGCAGAGTGCATGCCTTGGAGTCATTTTGCTGGCGCGTATTTACGTGCTTCTGCATACGTGGCCAGCACGTTGTTGAGACCCCAGCTCCAAGCGTTCTCTTCAGGCTATGGATGATTGTAATGTTTACGCTATCACAGACTAGCACGCGACCTCCACAGCCCAGCACCTGTATTTTTGTCGCATACGAAAGCAATCACAGCACGTCAGGGGCGTAGCCAGGGGGGGGGGGGGGGAGGGGGGAGGGCTCATGGGGCTTCAGCTTCAGCCCCTCCCCCCCCCCCCCCAAATTTTTTTGTGCTGTCATACACCACCGACAAAAACAACCCCGGCACCAGAAGTCCTACTGGGTTTTGTCTAGAATGTCTTTTTCATGCTCGAAAAGACATTTCGGCGCGAACATATATAGCGAACTCGGGCTGGATTTCGTGGCATCGCCCACGAAAACCTGGGATCACATAACGCAAGGCGCGCCATCTGAGCACAACAATTCAAGGGCGTTTTGATGGCGAGCGGGCTCATAAGGGCATCTCGCGGAAGCCACGGAATTTACGAAGCGCGTGGATTTCAATTCCGAAATTTTATGGCCACAAAGTTCTGCGAAATGTGCATTGACTTTAGAATTCTAAAGTCATACATCGGACCATGCAGCGTGACAAGCCAAATCAACATACTATCAGCGAGGTCATCACGCAGCGAGGTCCGGTGAGACGAAGCGTTGTGGTGGTTGATTTGTGCTGTCGTGTCACAGAATAGAATATAAACATTTTTTCACCTGCGCCAAAGCAACAATGGAAAGACACAAAAGCCAGCAAATGCAACTTACGTTTTATTATTTTTTCTACTTTCACTTTCATTGGCGAGGGCACATTCAGCCTCTTCAATTTTCTTGTTCTCGCTACCCGCGGGCTGCCAGAGCCAGCCAGAGCGCATGCGTTATTCTCATGTTGCCCAGACCACCACGCGGCGCACTTCGGTGCGCGTTAGTTTTTCTCTTGCCCAGTGGATTTTGGCCTAGTAGAGGTTTGGACCCTTTCTGGCTAACAGATGAGAAAAAGAAACAATGGTCGCTCACCGCCATCACTGTGGCCACTCGACGGATTGCAACGCTTTCACTTGATGTCATCAGCTTCACTTCCATGTTATTGCAACCTCTCCGGAATATATTTTGTCTCAACTGTATAGGATATTAAGCAGTATGGGCATGGGTCTCTGGACACCAAGCGTCTCACGTTTTCTTCAATATTCCTTCGGTAGCCACATTAGGTGCCCAAAGTAGGCATTGGATTGTAGCCAACATGCTTTCCTTTGCGTTTATTTTTTCATTCCGGTTTCCCCGACCCACAAAAGAAGACAAGGACATTTTTGCGGCGCAGCAATTTGTCGCATGATGATAGTTCGACTTTTTTACGTCTTCTGTTGTGGAAAACAATGGGACACGGGCCTCTTGATTTGCTCGATACTCTTATATTATTGCGATAGCAATTGTACTGACAGTCAAGCGCATTCGTGCCATCGCTGTCATGGTTCGATAAACTCCAAGTTCGATAACATAATGTATGCGCGAGTGAAAGCGTAGGGGGATGGGTGATCTGACGATGGTTGCTCAGTTTTGTGTCCGCAAGGGAGAAAATTTGGAGGATGTTTAAGCTACGCCTTTAAGAATGGAATGCGATGGCATTCAGATATCCGACTGCTTCTCACGCTTCCAGGCAACTGGAGCGTATGTAACCGTAATGTTTACCGGGAAACGCTGGCCGAGAACGCTATGCACGAAAGCGGGCTTTGTGGTAGAAACGCGGCCTCTTGCGTGGGCCGCGATGGGGCGGAGGTATTGCAAGTATAACTGGAGGTATTTCAAGTAGCCAGGCGCGCCGCTCCGTGGCCCCAGAGACACCCGCGCGCCGGCGTGCGCAAACGGCGCACGCCACGACTGGTCTGTGAAAGGGGCTTCCTCGAGTTCTCGTGCAACATAATTATGTTTTCTCGTGTAGTCAAAATACAATCAGAGAGCTATCATGTCTGTAGGTTGTGTGTATGTTGAAGTTTACAATTTTTCCAGGTATATTAACCCGTGAAATCTAATTAGTTCAGTAAATTCTTTGCATCACATGGATGGCCTGGGTATGGGTGGTTCAAAATCTTTTTGCGGCAACGACGCCCGACGCCGACGCCGGATGTTCTGCTACACGGGCTCCTTAACAATGCATCGCGCGCGATGCATTGGGGAGAGCGGGGCGAGGGGGAGGGGGTGGCCATACGGATTCTGTGATCTGTGAATCTGTGATTGTGCAACATGTCTCTTTGCCTTGTTTGACGCATTGTATACAGTGGCTTTTGCTTAGATATGTAGGTTTATTGGAGACTTGCACGTATACTTAAATATCTTGTAGCAAGATTTTGTGTATACATGCATTGAGCTTTGTTTCCAGTGAGGCTTTTTTGCCCTTTATCAGGCTGGTATCTTCCCATTTGTTTATTCCATCGTATCTTTGCATTTCTAATGTATATTTTGCAGAAATCCTTCTTTGTACATGTGCTCTCCGTTGCGACTATAATTTTGGTGCAATTACTCGGAATACCAGACCGGTAACAGCTGCTCCTGAGCAATACATTGGAACAAAGGACAACGTCATTGAGATTTCTCCCTGGCCTTTGCATATGTAGAAAAATATGAGGGAAAGTCAAAAAGTAAAGCGACTTTTGCAATTTCTCGCACTAGGGTCTGGTAACACTGCTAATATTCAACGCTCTGCAATACTTCTATGGAACATGTCACTCTTATTCCCGCCTAAGTCGTTAGGGTGTAGCAGACCGTTAAACATGGCAGCTCCATTGCCGATCTGCACCAAGGAAGAAATGAGGGTGGTGATTCGTTTTTTGTTTGCGGAAGGTGCTAAACCTGCGGAAATTATTCGCCGAATGCAAGCGCAGTATGGTGACAGTTGTTTATCGCGAAGCAAGATCTACGATTCGATAGAGCGTTTCAAACAGGGAAGAATTTCTTATGTGACGACAGTGGCGTAGCCAGAAATCTCGTTCGGGGGGAGGGGGGGGGGGGGGAGGGGGCTCACGTTGCAGCTTGGCCTCCTCCTCAAGAAGGAGCTTTAGCTCAGGTGCTCCTATCTAAATACATGTAGAAGGTGGACTCGTTTTTCTCGGCAACCACTGCACCATATTTCACGAGGTTTGTTGCATTTAAAAGAAAAACTTAAATTACAGTGGCTTCTGGTTTGAAATTTTTCATTTAGGTTGCCAATTCTTTATTAAAAATTGGCAAAAAATTGCAAGCTTTCAGCACACAAAACTGTCACGTTTAATACACTGTAACTCAGAAATGAAAAAATAATATCACACTGATGTGAATCGCATCTCATAGTACGTCTGCAGCGGACATAATTGATACGTTGCAAATGAATCTAAAAAAAATAATATTATCGAAATACAGCTTTTGCAGAACTCTTGTGCACCACGTAACCAATTCACGTAAGATATAAATTGACATATCAAATTTGTCTGCTTTGACTCTTATAACAGATGCCGTTTGAAAAACCGCGATATCTGTTCTTGGTGCAGAGCTATTAGTTTGTAAACGTCACGCTCCTATTTTTTTTTTTTTCGTGCTTTCGAATTTTTAGAAATATATTATATAAACTTCAGGCCCTAAATTAAGATTCCGCTTCTAACAGATACTATATTTTAACTTTCTCTCTCAAATCCAACAAATTATCATTAAAAGCGATCCAGGGGTTATCTCAGAAAAGCGTTTCTGCGTTTTACATGTATTTGAATAGGCAGCGTTGGAGCTGGGCCCAAGCTTAAAATTCCTCTTAAACAATTTGTCGAGGGATCGAACACATGAATAATAACTGCATTTCCATTGCCAATGATGCTGCAAACGAATTCTTGAACGTTACGCACTGTCAACACAAGTAATTTATGTATTTTTTCATGAAAAGATATACTCGTGTGTGCCAAAAATTGTGCCCAAGATTGCTGATATCAATGATTCCATGTTTTTGTTTATTTAATAAGTAAAGAAAATATCACACGATCTTTAGAACTATATCAGTTCGAAACCAGCACAGCACTGCGGTGCCTGCCATTGATAAGAAAAATGTAAAGGCCATGAAATGAACAAGTTGAGGGCAAATATGGTAATGAAACTTTGTCATTCAAGAATCTTGTTTACATCTTTCTACATATGCAACGTCCAGCGAAAAATTTCAGTGATGCTGTCATTTATTCCAAAGTATTACGTAGAAGCAGCTCTCACCGGTCGTGTATCGTGAGTAATTGCACCGAAATTATTGCCCCAACAGAGATCACGTATATAAAGCCATTCTGTAAAATATACGAGAGCGAGTCAAATGAAAGTAAGCTAATGCGAATTAATGACAAACGGGGTATTTTATTTAAAAGTAGACTCCATGAGCATTTAGACATTTGTCCCACTGACTAACGTGTCACGTGATTCCCGGCTCATAAAACTGCTTGGGTTGCTGCTTCAAAATATCTGTAACTAACTCTTTCACGTCATAGTCCGACACGAATCTGGTTCCCTTGAGCTGTTTTTTTTTTTCATTTGTCCCACAATGTGGCAGTCACAAGGCGACAGGTCTGGGCTGTATGGTGGATGTTTCAGCGTTTCCCACTTGAACTTTGCCAGTTTTCTCTTAACCACATCAACGACGTGGGGAGTGGCATTGTCGTGGCACAATTAAACATTCAATTATGGGGTTTTACGGGCCAAAACCACTTTCTGATTATGAGGCATGCCGTAGTGGAGGACTCCGCAAATTTTGACCACCTGGGGTTCTTTAACGTGCACCTAAATCTAAGTACACGGGTGTTTTCACATTTCGCCCCATCGAAATGCGGCCGCCGTGGCGGGGATTCGATTCCGCGATCTCCGTGCTCAGCAGCCCAACACCATAGCCAAGTTGTGGACCAAGATGACCCCATTCGTCAATTTTTCACTTCGTTTGTTCTTGATTGCGACACGCAGCTGATCCGGCGTTTCACAATATCGGAAACGATTGATATAGTCTCTCCGGCTTTAGCGAATTCTACACTCTAAGAAAAATCCCGGGGAAAACGGGAGTAACTGCGCCGTTAGTCCTTAAAAGGGCGCTTTCGTCCCATAAAGGACTAACTGCATGAATGTGCGTGCCGTGTGCAAATTTCGGAGAGTAAGTGTTTAGTCCCTGCTCGGAAAGAGAGCAATGGGAGGACGAACCGCAACAGTTACTCCTCAGGCACTTCGCTGTTTTCGTCCGTGTCATGGAGCGATGCGGCGAAAACGGTATTGTCTATAAATCGTGAATGGTTCGAAGTTAGTGCATTGTCTATTGAACTACATGCAAAGCAGCACCTTGCCTCTTCGAAAATTACGTGAAACTTAAAACTGGAATGTGAAGAGGCATGCCCTTCGTGCGCACCCCATAAGTGAGCGATACACATTAAACGCGCAAGTCATTGACAGACGGCTAGATTTTCTTGGTCAATAGTACCTAAGTTCCTTCCGTTCCAAGGAGGTTGCGAACTGAAGCGATGTGTAGCTCAAACGGTACACGCTAAGCGACAGAGAAATTGCCCTTCTCTGTCGTCTTCGGTGCCCCGTTTGAGCTCGCTACACGTATACATGGCGTAGTGCCTCAGATTAAATCACCCTAATAATACTCGGGCTGATTTCTTTTCGCAGTCACTTATGGTTGCAAGTACACTCAACGTTAGACTCTCACTGCATAGTTTGCACAAAATACGGAGTCACTTTTATATTGCCACACTTGTGTTCCCATGCTTAACCTTGCCTAAATATCCCGTCTTGTCAACCAAGTGGCGTGGTGAAGTGGTTAGAGTACCTGACTCGTGAGCGAGAGGACGTGAGTTCGACTCCTGCTGTCGGGCACGTGTTTTCTTTCAGCTCATTAATTGTTTTTATTATGGTATAAATGCCTAATTTAATTAATTACACCTTTGCGGAGCATCGGAACGAATTACCGTTACTCCCTTGAGGACCATCGGGCAGGGGCAACTGTTAGTCCCCGAAGGAGTAAGCGCACGGGGAGTAACAGTTCATCCCATGTCATTTCGTCCCCAAAAGGACTAATGGTTGTGGCAAATCAGTTAGTCCCCAAAAGGACTAACCTCCCTACCCCTTTTAGTCCTTTTTTTCTTAGAGTGTATCAGTAATGGCACCTGACGATCGCAAAAAAAGTCAACAACACTTTTCCGGCGGGAATGACGGCCTTTGTTTTCTTTGGGGGTGGTGAATTCGAATGTTTCCATTCTAATCTTTGCCGTCGTGTTTCAGGCTCGTAGCAGTGGCACCATGGTTCTTCCCCGATCACAATTGCAGACAAGAAGTCGTCACCCTCATTGTGATACCGGATCAGATGAGTCAAGGCAGCGCAGAACCTTCTTCTGGCGGTCGTTCAAAATCTTGGGTATCCAGTGCGCACACAAGAGCCGATAACCGAGATGTTCATGAATTATGGTGTGAACCGAACCGTGACTGATGTTCACACGCCCTGCCAGTTCATCGATGCTTATCCTCCGTTCTTGTCTCATCAGCGCATCAACCTTTGCAATTTTGTTGGGTGTGATTGCACGATGGCTTTGGCCCGGTCTTGGTTCGTCTTTGCAACTTTCACGCCGTTCTTTCAATCGTTGCTCCAACGCTTCACAGTGGCCAATGAAATGCAATGTTCAATGCACACGGCTGCCATACGGCGACTAATTTACGTCTGGGAAGCACATTCAGCTGTCAAAAACATCGCGGCACCACGCTGCTCAACTTCTGAAACGTCCATTACGTCATGCAACCATATTCAACCCAGTGTATGAGAGCATTAAAGAACATTTACCCTCACACCTGCGTGTCACTTTTGTAAATGAAAGATACCTGTGTGCCACGCGCATGCGTCGCAGATAATGAATCGAAACATTATTGCGCGGGATGGGTAGGCTCACTTTCATTTCACTCACCCTCGTTCCTTAGAAATGCGAAGATACAATGCAATACGCAAATTCTTGATAAAGGGCAAGAAAATGTCCCTGGAAAGAAAGTTCACTGCACGCATACACAAAACCTTGCAAGAGATATTTGAATATACGTTGAAGTCTCCTGTAAATCTACTTATCTAAGAAAAAGTCACTATATAATGCGTCAAACAAGGCAAATAAACATGTTGCCTAATAGCAGATTCACAAAATCCTAGATCCCGCCCCTATTCGGTCGACTCACCCCGACGTATCGCACGCGACGGATGGCGGCACGCTTGCTCCCCGATTTTCTCCTCTGCGCACGCAAGACTGAGCCATGATCGTCCACTCACCTGTCCAGCCTCCCCCTACTCTTTCACTCGCACATACAGCACGCGGCACGCGGTCAAGACGTTATCGCACTTAGACTTCATACGAAACATGAGGGCGACGGCGACAGCAGGAATGCGTCTGGAGCATTCATATAATTGCTATCGCAATAATATAATAATAGTATTCGGCAACTTAAGCGTGCCGTGGCCGAATACTTTCTGCAAAAGAAGTAACACACTGTCACCATGCGACAATGCGCGGTGCCGCAACAATGTATTCCTTTTTCCTTTTATGGGGCGGGGGCACCGAAATGAAAAAAAAAAACGCAAAGGAGAGTATGTTTGCCACACTCCAATGCCTACTTTGGGCACCTAATGTGGCTACCCAATGAATGTCGAAGAACACGTGAGACGCTTGGTGCACCGAGAACCATACACATACTGCTCGGTATCCTAGACCGGCAAGAGAAGACTTTCCGGAGAGGTTGCACTCGAGCGAACGCAGTGCAATAAGTGGAGTCTTCACAGTGATGGCAGTGAGCGACCATTGTTTCTTTTTCTTGCCTGCTAGCCAGAAGGCGTCCAATACTCTGCCAGGCGAAAATCCACTCGGCCAGAGAAAACCGAACGCGCACCGACGTGCGCCGCGCGGTGGTCGGGGCAGCACGAGAAAACCGCATGCGCTCTGGCTTGCTCTGGCAGCCCGCGGGTATAGGGTAGCGAGAATAAACATAATTAATGGGCTCAATTTGTCCTCACGAATACAAGTCAAAGTAGAAAAAATAAATAAGAACGTAGTCACCCTGGCTGGCTTTAGTGTCTTGACATGGATGCTTTGGCATAGGGGAAAAAAATTTTGATATTTTTTGATGCGATATGACGGCACAAATGAACCACCACAACGCTTCGTCTCATCGGATTTCGCTGCGTGTTTTGTCAACTTGTCTGATATTGTGTTGACTTGGCTTGTCTCGTTGTATGTTCTGATCTAAGACTTTAGAAAAGTCATTGCACCTTTGGCGTCAAATGTTTATAACAACATTAAACCCACAAACTTCCGCAGTTGAATATCTGAAGCACAACTTTCGAAAAGGAAGTATTTTAATGATTGGAAAATGTAGAGAGGTCGGCCGGATAATGGAGCATCTGGCCTGCTACTCTACGTAAGGGAGGGGGAAGAGGGGAAGAAAAGGGGTCACAATGATGGATGATAATGGGAGGAACGAGGTGAATGACATATTACACAACTGGTATCACAGGCGTGAGTCCAGGCCAGTGTCACCTAGGAAACGTGAAAGTGCACGCATTGTCTCTGTCGTCTGCCAACTCTGTGGCCACGCGCCTAGCAAGAGGTCCTCCGACAGTGGTCCATTGTGGAAATGTCTCAATGTATCTGCCAATGTCAGTCTTTCTCGCGCATACTCAGGGCACACCACGAGCACATGTTCTATAGTCTCTACAGCGCCACACACTGAACAGTCCGGGGAGTCTGTCCGTCCAATAATGTGCAAATATTTGCGCGTGAAGGCGACGCCTAATCGCAGTCTGTGTATCAGGCATGTATGAGGGCGTGGAATTCCACGCAGAATAGGAAATTTCCTATCGGGATCCAGGCTTTTAAGGCGGACGTGACGAGCGTCTGGCTGGGCCCAGTATGTTCTCGCCGCACTCCTCATTAATTCCGACAGGAGGCATGTGATGTCCGGTCTAGAGAATGGCACTACAGTTCGCATGTTCGCTGAGGGCGCGCCTTGCTGCAGCATCGGCCATCTCATTACCGTTGAGCCCACAGTGTCCCGGGATCCATTGGAACACAACTTTCGAAATGTCAATGCACGCTTTGCAACAAAAGTTTTTGAGAACTTTATGCCCACAAAGTTTCGAAATTGAAATCCACGCGATCCGTAGATTCTGCGGCCTCCGCGCGATTCCGCGGCGAGCCCGCCCGCCATCAAAACGCCCTTGAAAATTTGTGCTCGGATTGGGCTGATTGCGTTATGTGGCTCCCGGTGCATGGGCGTTGCCGCGAAATCCAGCCCTAGTTCGCTATGCTGGCGATGAAATGTCGTTTCGAGCGTGAAAAATGTATTCGAGACAAAATCCAGAATGACCTCCGGCGCCTAGGGTTGCTTTGGACGACGGTTTGTGGACAGCCCGAAAAAATTTCGGGGGGGGGGGGGGGGAGGCTGAAGCCCCATAAGCCCCCCCCCCCCCCTGGCTACGCCCCTGTGTGACGAGGAAAGATCGGGCAAGCCATCGACGACAAAGACTAATGAGGACAATTTGAAAGTCGTTGAGGGTATGGTGATGGAAAACAGATGTATCACAGTGGACTAACTCGCCAATACTTAACATATCAATCGTGGTTCAGCGCATTCCATCCTACGCGAAGGGCCAAATCTTCGGAAAGTGCGTGCAATGTGGGTCCCGAAAGAATTTTCAGCGCAGCATAAGGCACAAAAGTTGGACAACTCTCGTAAAAGTTTGGCCCGTTATCGTCGCGAGGGAGATGCAGTTTTACAGCAAATTGTTAGTGTAGATGAGACTTAAGTACATCATCTGGAACCGGAAAGTAAGCTGAGAGCATGGTTTGGAAACACTCATCATCAACAGAAGTTAAAAAATTTGAACGTCAAACATCGCCTGGTAAGATTGTGCTAACACTATTCGGGGACATGGAAGGTGTGATAACCGTTCATTTGACCACATGAGGCGAAGCTGTGAACAGTGAGAACTATTGTAATAAGTTGTGAACTAAACTGAAACCTGCAATCAGATCCAAATGTCGTGGAAAACTGCGAAAAGGTGTCATCCTGCAACAACAACACTCAGCCACATTCTGCCAAACGGACGGCCGACACAATAAAGCATTGAGTTGGGTTTAGAATTGCAGGAAAACCCGCCATACAGTCCAGACTTGTCTGCAAGTGATTTGAATATATTTGGACCAATCAAGGGAGAGCTTAGGGGAAGAGGATTTGCAGACGATGCAGAAGTCATTGATGCTGTGGAAAATTAGTTACACGCGCAACCAAAAACGTTTTTTTCCGACGTAATAAAAAAAACTTGTGAAATGTTGGGAAAGTGCGTTGTAGTGCAGGGAGGATATGCAAAGAAATAATGTATGTTTCAGTTTTCTGTCATTAAAATAAATGTGCCTTTTCTCAAAGTCTGTTTACTTTTTCACTTACCCCATTATAAAGAAGGTTTTTGAATTAGAAGGTTTCATTGAATATTTGTGCTCAATTTGTTCATTTCATAAGCTTCACGTTTTTTCATATCAGCTTTATGCACTGTTTGCTGGTTTCGAACTGATATAGTTCTAAAGTTCGTGTGATATTTTCTTCACCTATTAAATAGACAAAAAATGTGGAAGCATTGATATCAGTTATTTCTGTCAAAATTTTTGGGACGTACGAATATATTCCTAAAGACATGTTTTGTGCCGCAATTGAGCACTCACAAAAGGAAGACACATAAAGACAACACGGGCGGCACTTCCAATTGATTCATTTTGCGCTGTGACCCAAGAATATATATATATATATATACATACACGCATGCGCCGGCTGTTCCCACATCTACGTAACCCAGCGGTCAAACAATCTAGTTTCCGACTTATAGAGCACGATAGATATATCAATAATGCAATTTGTACCTTTCTTTTTTATATAGTAAGCTTCCATCAGCTCACGTGCTGTTTGAAATCTACTTCTGCCAAGAATCCTAATCTCAGAAAAGCGTGGTTTGCACATGCAGGCTTTGCAGTGCACAGGCAAATGTGCCACGCCATCTTTCATTAGATTTAGTTAGTGTTCCCTGGCTCGTTCATTTATGCAGATTAAGCGACTGAAAGAAGCACGGTTCCCTGACTCGTTGGGGACTCCAGTCACTGAATGCCTTTTACGGAAGGTTGAAGGCACCAGCGCCACAAGGGAGGAAGATAGAGCCACTACCGTAAGACCTGCAATGATTCCTTATGTTCATAAGGTTTCCCATAACCTAAAGAAGGTGGCAGGCCGGTATGGCGCACCCATTGCCTTTTCTACCCCCGTCGAACTGGGTCGACTCTGTTCGAAAACCACACGCGAGGAGACCGGTTCGCAAGGCTGTGGCAAGAAGCATAGCACGTCCTACGGGAGATGCGCTACAGGCGTGGTGTATGAAATTCCCCTTGAGTGCGGCAAGTCTATATAGGACAGACTGGACGTTGCATAAATGAAGGAGCCAGGGAACACGAACTAAATCTAATGAAAAATGGCGTGGCACATTTGCCTGCGCACTGCAAGACCTGCATGTGCAAGCCACGCTTTTCTGAGATTAGGATTCTTGGCAGAAGTAGATTTCAAACAGCACGTGAGCCGATGGAAGCCTACCATATAAAAAAGAAAGGGACAAATTGCATTAGTGATACATCTATCATGCTCTATAAATCGGAAACTAGATCGTTTGACCGCTGGGTTACGTAGTTGTGTGAACAGCCAGCGCATGCGTGTATGTACGTATATATTCTTGGGTCACAGCCCGAAATAAGTCAATTGGAAGTGTCGCCCGTGTTGTTTTTATGTCTCTTCCTTTTGTGAGTGTTCAATTGCGGCAAAAAACATGTATTTTAGCAAGCACCAACTAGGCCAACAAGCAGTTCTGTGGGAATATACTCTTTTATGAAAAAATACATATTTTACATGTCTTGACAGTGCGTAGCGTTAAGGAATTAGTTTGTGGCAACTTTGACAATGGCAATGCAGTTACTATTCAGGTATTTTATACCTCGACAAATTCTATCAGGAGAAAGCCGAGCCGGTACGCGACCTTCCCACCCCCCCTTCTCCCGCGAACAAAATTTCCGGCTTCACCACTGCAGGACGTGCCATAGGCACAATTGTGAAACGCTACCGCGGCGGCTGGATGGATGGATGGATGGATGGATGGATGGATGTTATGAGCGTCCCCTTTGCAACGGGGCGGTCGGTTGCGCCACCAAGCTCTTGCTATTATACTGCCTAATGTCCTACCTAGGTTAAACAATAAAACAAGAAAAAAAACACTACGAAGTACCACAACCAAAATTTCAAATCCCCTATTGCGAACTGTGCTTTTGTACGTGTTCGTATTTTGTCGTTTCCCTACTTTTCTTCCACCAATCCTCCAATCGCCTCTTACTAATCCCTATTGCGGACATGATTACTTTTCCACTGCTCTCGCTGAACCCAAGGGCTTCAAGGAGGCCAGTGGTGCCTAAATCGACCGCGGCGCCATCCGATAGCAGCGCCACCTGGTGGTGTTGCAACAAACACTGTGGCGCGCGAGCCAGACCACAGAAGCAGCAGCGCCCGGCAAGTCGGGACAAGAGGCAAATGGCGCTGACGCGCTGGAGTGTGGAACGAATCGTGACGCGACCTGGCGGCAGTCAACAATGTTCGCTGGGTAGTATGGAAAATATGCGGTGCCTTAGAGTAACACGAGTCTCGCTCGTTTCGTGCTTTGTTTTGAACACTCGAAAAGTGATCGACACGTACGTAGGGCGTTGTGCGCTACCGAATACAGCTCAGGTCATGGAACGCGGGCGCTTTTCGTCCGACAAACTGTGCTGAAGGCGGGCGGACTCGGCGAGTATACGGCTGACAGAGCCGAGCAGCGCGCTCTCCCCAAGCATCGTCACTGCCGTTATTGATGCGTGGTGAATTGTCATGAGGGTCGTGGGCCTGACACGCTGGAATTCTCAACACACTGTGGAATGACTTGGTCGCGAGAGACAAAGCAGGCTGGGTAGTACACAAGTCGCAGCTCTCCGCATTAAGTTATGCTGTTAACGGGCTGTTTACAGCTGGCTTCGCTTGGTTTGTGTGTGTGCTCAGGGTTCATTTCCTGTTTTATTTTGGTGATCAGCTATCGGAAAAAGCACCTGCGTTCACTATGAGTAGCCTGTGGATCATCTCGTCGAGAGTATTTAGCCATGCAAAAAGCAGTCGCCTCTATAGGTACATGCGGATGTTTTTTTTATTAGAAAACTGGTCACGCACAAGAATTTACACGACCTAAAGCAATTTCTTATGGTGAAACGGCCCGCCTGACTAAGCGAAAGTTCATGTAGAGCCGTTGAAACTATTTCAAAACGCGTTGATGAGAGAACAAGCGAAAGAAAATGGATCGACTGACATGCCACAGTCAGTTGCGGCAATAAGATCGGAAACTGTACATAAAAAGTGGTGTTTAAACAGCCTTTGTCACATTATATGTTACAGTACACAAATGAAGGACAACCAACGAAACTGCTGCAGCGAGTGCATCGTTTTTCCTAAAAAATAATAAAGAAAATAAAAAGAGGTACTGCGCGTCAGCCAGCGCTAAGGATACAGACACTCAATCACAGTTTTACTGACTGCCATGTCTCGAAATGCGCTTGTGCGGCATAAGCATGCATGTGGTCGGCAGTCTCAGCGTCAACACATACCAAAGCTGCTCAAGCTGAGTAACGGTGCTAACGACAGCAAATTATATTGCTGAAGTGCTTATAGTGCTGAAGAAACACAATGACCAGCTGGTCCAGGAGATAACTGAGGCAGCCGAGACTACTAGACTTCGTGACCAATGTGTTAGCACGCCGTCCTTGTTACTGACAAAATAAAGAACTTGAGCTTTTGCACGTCAAACCATTACCTTGAGTGCAAAAAAATAAAAAGTGCATGTTTAACATGATGTGCGATCACGTGAGTGCGACACATGCGGGCAGTGGTATAAGAAGCCGTTGTTACGTTTCGCCTCCGACGTGCAGTATAGCCGGCGCGGATGCAATGGACGCCGGGGCTTCGTTCACAGCGGCGGACATTTTGGCCAGTTCAGCGCTGCCCCAAAGCCTTCTGCTAAGCGCGTCCAGGCATGTTTCAATGCTATGTGTCTTCGGGTGTGTTTGAGTGTGTGTGTGTGTGTGTGTCTGTGTGTGTGTGTGTGTCTGTGTGCAGATTGGTGCCCACGCTTGTCCAAGGGCGGCAGCCGGGGAGAGGAGCTCCCCAACTGTGAAGCGAGGAGGTCTGAACGGCGCCGGCCCGGCGGATACGTCACTTCTTGTCACAACGTGTCCGTGCGCCGCCGTCACGTGCGCCTCTTCCGAGCCATTCCTTCTTGCCCTCAACTCCGAGAGTATAAAAGCAGCTGCCCCCGGACGCCAAGAGAGAAGCTTCGATTTCTGCAGTCGAGTAACATGGTCTCCCGTCTCTCCACTTCGGTCGACCTGACCGGCCGCTCTTTTGCGATGCGAGAACAAACAAGTTGTTCTGTTACCAGTCGACTCATCCTTTGCCAGGACCTTCGGATGCTTCCAGCCGTGCCCCAGGCCGCCAGGCCAACGCTACCCTTGGGGCTTGCGACCAATTTGCAACAACTGGTTGTCAGCAGTGAGATCGCGACAACGGAGGCCAGCAGCGAAGATATGCGGTCGACTGTATGCTGAGCAGCACAACGACCATACGGGAGCAGTGCAACGTGCCCTGTGTGATGATTGGTTGCCTGCAGCGGAGCGACTCCGCTGAATTCTTGGCTGCGAGGTTTGGTGAGTGCGGGACTTTCTTCTTCTGAGTTTTGCCAGGCTTTTGTTAGTGTCAGAAACAGAGCTGGTAATTGTGGTTGTCGTTGCTGCCGGGTTAGTTTGCGGCAAGACAATAGTAGGCAGTAGAGAAAGCAGCATTCAGAGCAGCCATGGATTGGAAGTCGTTGCGCAAACCGAAATTGCTGGAGCTTGCAAGAGAGTTGGGTCTGGATGTCTCAGACAAACTCAGAAAACCAGAACTGCTAAGGGCTATTCTTGAGTTAGAAGCTGAGGATAACGAGCTGTCGGAATCCCTTGAGACCATTGAGGAGAGGGAGACGGCAAAAAGACAGGAGCGCGAACGTAAAGAGCAAGGAGAGAAAGAGGAGCGCGAACGCAAAGAGCAAGGAGAGAAAGAGGAGCGCGAACGTAAAGAGCAAAAAGAGAAAGAGAATTGGAGCGCGACCGTCAACACGCTTTGGAAATAAAGCGTCTCGAGGTAGAGATGGAACGCGCTCGTAATGGAAGTCAGGCACACGGTGCAGGAGAACGAGTATCGTTCAAAATGACTGACCTGGTGCGGCCGTTTAAGCTTGGAGAGGACATTGGTTTGTTCCTGGTTAACTTTGAGCGAACGTGCGAGAAGCAGGGGTTCTTTGGGGAAATCTGGTCACAGCGCTTGCTCACTTTGTTACCCGGCGAGGCGGCCGACGTAGTCGCTCGCTTGAAGAGAGAGGAGGTAGGGGATTTCGACCAAGTGAAATCGAGTCTGCTCAAGAAGTACAGGCTGTCAGCGGAGGCATTCCGTCGGAAGTTTCAGGACAATGAGAAAGGCAGAAGTGAGTCATATCCAGAGTTTGCCTACAGGCTTATGTTAAACATGCAGGAGTGGCTCAAAGAAGAGAAAGCGTTTGGTGACCACGAGAAAGTTCTGCAGTGTTTCGGGCTGGAACAGTTTCATAGTCGGTTACCTGAGAACGTGCGGTACTGGGTCTTGAATAGGCCAGACGTTAGTACGGTGGCTAAAGCCACCGAGCTAGCCGAGGAGTTTGTGACGCGACGGGCTCGCGGAGCTAAGGACGGTCAAAAGGGTGAATTTTGCTCCAAGTTTGGGAGGCCGAAGCTCACGCCCATGAGAGCAAGGGGGGACACACGTAGTGCGGATGCGAGTGAAAGCAGCCCGACCGAACGTAAGGAGACGGCGGCAGCCGAAGCCGACCGCAGAAAGCGGTTCAAGACGAGGCAAGCGCGCGTGTGTTATACGTGCCAGAAGCCGGGTCACTTTTCGGCGCAGTGTCCAGAAACAAAAACAAAAGTCGTGTTTTTGTCATTATGCAGCACTGACGAGAACATGAAGCTTCTCGAGCCTTACATGGGAGACCTCCTCGTGAACGGGAAAGAGTGCCGAGTGCTTCGCGATTCCGCAGCTACAATGGATGTAATTTACCCCTCTTATGTAAACCCGATATGTTCACGGCCGAGTGCGCATAGATCAAGCAAGCCGTGGAAGCTCATAGCGTGTGTCTGCCCGTAGCAAAAGTGCTTATTTAAGGACCTTTCGGAGCACTTGAGAGGGAGGCCGCAGTGTCATCTATACTGCCCCCCCCCCCCCCCCCCAGTACCCGTACCTATTTTCGAACAGGTCCGATCACCTCCTGCGCGAGAAGGGGCTTTTGTTTGGTGAGGCTAGCGTTCAGGCCTTAACCAGATCGAGAGTTCGGGAGCTCGCGGCAAAGGTGGTAGTTCCGGAGCCTACGTTGTCGAACAATGAGAAACGGTCGGAGACGCAGCAAGCTGATATTAAGAGCACGTCCGACATGAATAAAATTGAGCCTGTAGCGTTGAAGGCACCAGATACTGGAGAGGAAATGCCCGACACGGGAAAGTTAGAAGAGCTATCTGCAGATTTGCTCATCGCGCCTACGTCAAATGGACTTAATAGGTTGCTGAAAGTCAGCCGGTCGGCTTTGATAGCCGAGCAAAAGAAGGATGGCAGCCTAGAAAACATGTGCTGCAATGTCAAGGAAGGTATCGCCAGGAAAAATGCTCGTTTTGTGGAAAGAAGTGGGGTCCTGTACCGGAATTATCTAGAGCGCAGGGGAGTGGAGTTCGATCAGCTGATCGTGCCTCAGTGCTACCGTCAGGATCTGTTGCGCTTGTCGCATGGGGGTTCGTGGTCCGGACACCTAGGAGTTAAGAAGATTAAGGACCGTCTCTTGCAAGAGTACTGTCGGCCAGGGTGTTTTCGTGACGCAGAACACGTTGTGAGGACATGCGACACCTGTCAGCGGGTGGGCAAACCAGGGGACAAATCGAGGGCGCCGTTGAAGTTGGTACCTATCATTACGGAGCCTTTTAGACGGCTCGTTATTGATACAGTGGGACCTCTGCCGGTAACTACGGGGTACAGACACATTTCGACTGTGATCTGCCTAGCGTCAAAGTTCCCTGAAGCAGTGCCGTTTAAAGAGCTCAGCTCAGTTGAGATAGTCAATGCACTACTGTCCATATTTGCGCGAGTTTGTTTTCCTGCGGAAATCCAGTCAGATCAGGGCACAGTGTTTACTAGCGCTTTGACGACAGCCTTTCTGGAAAGGTGTGGGGTAAAGCTGTTACACAGCTCAGTGCACCACCCACAGTCGAATTCCGTTGAGAAGCTCCACTCCGTCGTGAAGCGCGTGTTGAGAGCATTGTGTTTTGAACAACAAACTGACTGGGAGCTGTGTCTGCCTGGGGTGATGTTTGCATTAAAGGCCGCGCCGCATGCGGCTACGGGGTTTTCGCCAGCTGAGCTGGTGTACGGTCGCTCGCTGCGGTCTCCACTTCGCATGCTTCGAGACTCGTGGGAAGGCAGGGGCGACGACCCAGTCGTGGTGGAGTACGTGCTTAGGCTCCTCGAACGCTTAAGAAGGGCACAGGAGTTGTCAGGTGAAGCAATGGCAAAGGCCCAGCAGAGGGCCAAGGTTTATTATGATCGGACAGCCAGGGCCCGTCGTTTTGAGGTGGGCGATGAGGTCATGATATTGCGCACATCGCTAAAGAACAAACTCGACGTGCAGTGGGAGGGCCCAGCACGGGTTGTTCAAAAACTGTCGGACGTTAGCTACGTGGTGAGTCTGCCAGGAAAACTGAAAGCACAGCAAGTTTACCACTGTAATCTGCTCAAACCCTATAGACAACGGGAAGCAGTGGTGTGTATGATGGTAAACGTTGCCGAGGAGCTTCTGGTCGAGCTTCCGGTCCAGCTTCCGGGACTAGGCTCAGTGACGAACAGGGAAGACACCGATCAAGCCATTAGTGACTTAATCAGTAAAGCACCGCTGTCGCCTGAGCAGAAAACCGAACTACACCAGCTCTTACAAGAGTTTCAAGGTCAGTTCTCTGAGAGGCCTGGTAGGACTTCTGTCCTTACTCATGAAATAGAACTTACCTCCCCAGAGCCAGTACGATCCAAGGTGTACCGGGTGCCACCCCGCCATCGCGATATTATGGAGGCTGAGGTAAAGAAAATGCTACAGCTCGGTGTTATTGAGGCGGGTGAGAGTGATTATACCTCCCCTTTGATTTTAGTTGAGGTACCGGGCAAGGAACCTCGTCCTTGCGTCGACTACCGCAGGCTTAATTCCATCACTAAGGATCAAATTTATCCGGTCCCTAACATCGAGAAGCGCCTTGAGAAAGTTAGTAGCGCTCAGTTTATTTCCACCCTAGATCTTGTCAGGGGTTATTGGCAGGTTCCACTTACAGAAGAGGCTAATAGGTATCTGGCGTTCATTTCACCAATGGGAACATTCCGTGTTAAAGTTTTGAGTTTTGGTTTGAAGAACGCGCCATACTGTTTTTCAAGCCTCATGGACAAAGTGTTGCGGGGACAGGAAGAATTCGCTTTACCGTATTTAGACGACGTAGCGATATTCTCCGCATCCTGGTCTGAGCATATGGCACACTTGCGGGCAGTGCTAACCCGCCTGTGCGAAGCGGGCTTGACAGTCAAGGCTCCCAAGTGCCAGTTAGCACAGGCCGAGGTTGTCTACCTCGGTCATGTGATTGAAGGGGTCGTCGCCGCCCCTCTGAAATAAAGGTGGCCGCTGTGCGAGACTTCCCGCAACCGCGCACGAAGACCGATATTCGGTCGTTCTTAGGTATCGCCGGCTAATATCAGAGGTACATCCCAGGTGCTCTGATATCGCGGCTCCTCTGACGGATGCTCTAAGAAAAACAGAGCCCCAAACAGTCGTCTGGGAAGAGACAAGGGAAAGAGCTTTTAGCGCCCTAAAGAGCGCCCTAACGAGCCAGCCTGTGCTACGATCACCAGACTACACAAAAGGGTTCGTTATACAGTGCGATGCTAGTGAGCGAGGCATAGGCGTTGTACTGTGCCAACGGGAAAATGGAGAAGTGGAACACCCCGTCCTGTATACTAGTCGTAAGCTGACCAGTCGTGAGCAGGCGTACAGCGCCACCGAGAAAGAGTGTGCGTGTCTCGTGTGGGCCGTTCAGAAATTGTCATGCTACCTAGCCGGCTCGAGGTTTATTATTGAGACGGATCACTGCCCTCTCCGATGGCTGCAGACCATCTCTTCCAAAAATGGCCGCCTCCTGCGCTGGAGCCTCGCTTTGCAACAATATTCCTTTGAGGTGCGTTACAAAAAGGGGAGGAGGAGGAGGAATGAACGTTTATTGTAAGAAACAGCGAGAAAGTGTCCTTTCTTCGCCCTAGGTGGGCTGCTCTCTTAGTCCAGAAAGTCGTTGGCTAATGCTGCAGCCCGGGCCCGGTCCACCAGACTTCGCTGATCTTCCAGGCTCTGTGCCTTTAACATTGCCTCCCACGTTTCTTCTATCGCTTGTAGCGGTTCTGAGGCATCATCTTCACTGTTTTTCTCGCGGCGCGGGCACACCAACACCATGTGTGGGAGCGTGTCTGGTACGTCACAATACCGGCATAGGTATGAGAATTTGGTGGGGTGCAATCGGTGCATGATAATTCCATGTACAGACGTATTTGTTTGTAGTCTGCGGAGGGCGGTGGCTTCTTCCTTGCTTAATTTGGATGAGGTGGAGGATATTGTCTTCTTTCCACTCGGTAATGTAGCAATATTACGGTGTAGTTGATGGGAATGTCCTCCACCCTCGTCGCTTTCCGGAGACCGTGCGGCAGGAAATCCCGGCTGGTATGCTCTCGGACGACAGCATGTGCTGCTTCGTTTCCTGCCAGGTGTTCGTGGCCTGGGGTCCATGCGACGTAGGTGTCGGGTAGTTCATGACGTCTTGTTATTTCTTTTAGAATCTTCACTGCTGCGGCAGAAATTCGGCCTTTTCGTAGGTTTCTACATGCCGTTTGCGAGTCGCTCAAGATGATTGCTGTGTCTTTGCATGTGGCGATGCCGTGGACGATGCCCACTTCCTCCGCCGTTTCTGGATTTCTGGCCGGTATGGTGGCAGCGATTAGCTCCTTCCCTTCGTTGTTGGTCACGGTAATAGCGTATGCTCTTCTACCTGGGTATTTTGCCGCATCTGTATATCCCGTGTTGGGGTTCTTTGAGTATTTCTTGCTCAGCGCTCTAACTCTTGCTTGTCTTCTGTCTTTGTGGTATGTTGCATGCATGTTGCGAGGTGCTGCAGCGACTGAGATAGAGTCACGAAGAAGTGGCGGCAATCGGGCTTTCGCGTCTGAGTCTGCTATGAAGTTTTCGCTGTATGCGAGCTTGCGAAGTACTGCTCTACCTGTTAGAGTCAGCTTAGGGCATTCCAGCTGGCTGGCTCTGTGCGCTTCGCTCATCTCTTCCCAGTTGTTATGGAGGCCAAGTTTGAGGAGTGTCGTGGTTGAGGTCGTACTGGGGAGTCCTAGTGCGCTCTTGATTGCTTTTCTAATGATGATGTTGAGTTTTTCAATCTCAGCTTTCTTGAGGAGTAGATACGGGGTGCCATATGTGATCCAGCTTATAAGGAGTGCTTGGATTAATTGCACGGTTTCTTGCTCTTTAAGTCCTCTTCTTTGGGCGGTTATACGCCGAATGAGATGGGTTACTTGTGTTAGGGTCTTCTGAAGCTTTGGGAGTGTAGCTGCCCCAGAACCGTCTTTATGTATTGTGAGGCCAAGGACGCGGAGGGAGCCAACTTGAGGGATAGCGATTCCATTGAGTGTGACGTTGGGATCTGGAGCGACGTAGGCTGGTGGTCATCCCCGGGTCCTTGCCTTGAGTATAAGTAGCTCTGATTTTTCGGGGGCGCACTGGAGACCGCATTTTGAGAGGTACTGTTCTATCTGATTGATTGCCTCTTGGAGGGTAGTTTGCTGTTGGCCGGTTGCGGACGCTTTTGTCCATAACGTTATATCGTCGGCGTATATTGCATGGCTTAAATCTACGATGCCATCGAGCTGTTGTGGGAGCTTAATCATTGCGAGATTGAACAGCAAAGGTGAAATGACTGATCCTTCTGGAGTTCCTTTGTTGGGCATTTCGAACTTGTCGCTTCGGATGTTGCCTATACCCACCATAGCCATGCGATCTTTGAGAAAGTCGTGTTTCCGCAGTTTGTATCTTGGAGATTTTGGAGGATTGCTTCATGCTTCACATTATCGAAGGCTCCTTTTACATCTATTGTTAAAATAGAGAACTTTTTGTGGCGTTCTAGGTGGTCCAAGAGGTCTTCCTTGAGCTGTAGTAGTATATCTTGTGCTGAGAGGAGCTGTCGGAAGCCAAACATTGTGTCGGGCATGAGTCCTGAGTCTTTGAGGTATGTGGTGAGGCGATCATGAACCATGTGTTCGAGCAGCTTTCCAGCGCAGGAAGTAAGGGAGATGGGCCGTAGGTTGCTGATTTGTAGTGGCTTGTTGTGTTTTGGGATCATAATTACTTTTGCGTGCTTCCATTCTGCTGGGAGCACGCCTTTTTCCCAGCAGTTATTCATGTAGTCGAGGAGTGCATTGCGGGCCTTGTCCAGGAGGTTTCGTAGGATCTTGTTGGTCACCTTGTCATTTCCTGGCGATGTGTTACGGGTCAATTTCGCAAGGGCGGCATGGAGTTCAGGAAGCGTGAAAGGGCTGTCGAGGGTGAGATTTGGTTCACCTTTGTACGGTCGGGGATCGGTAACCTTGGGGGCATTGTCTCCAACAAGGTTACGCTTGATTTCTTCCAGAATTTGTTTGTCTCTTCCTGGATGGGAGGTAATCATTTTCTTGAGGTCATGTCTTTGCTGGGTCTTGGTTCTGGTGGAAGCTAGAAGGGCTCGCAGTATATGCCAGGTCTTCCTTGTGCTGAGCGTGCCTTGAAGTTGGTCGCACAGTTTATGCCAATTCTGCCTGCTGAGTTGACCTCCGTATTCTTCTGCTTGCTTTGTTATGTGAGCGATCCGTCTCTGCAGTTTGCGGTTAAGCTTCATCTTTTTTGACCGCCTCAGTAGTCCTCTTCTGGCATCCCAAAGATGTAGGAGGTGAGAGTCTACGGCCGGCGTGTCCATCGTGAGTTGGATGATTTTAGTGTGCTTCTCCGCCGTCTTGACCACTTCGGTGAGCCACTCTTCAATGTTTTCGATGTTTTCTTCTATGTCATGTTCTCGGAAGGCCTTCCAATCCGTCAGCTTTGCCGTTCCTGTTCTACTCGGTTTCTTATGGTGCAGGATTTCAAGCTGAAGGATGTGGTGGTCGCTGCGGAGATTTTCTTCCAGTCGGGTCCATTCCGCCTTGGATATTCCTACTGTAAAGGTGAGGTCGAGATTTGTATCGCTGGACACACTGTTGCCCATTCGAGTCGGTAGTTTGGGATCATTCCAGAGGGTGAGGTGATTTTGTTGCGCCGAATCGTGCACTCGCGCTCCTTCCTTGGTCGTGTGATGGTAACCCCATGCTGTGTGGGGGGCATTAAAATCCCCCATTATTACGAGTTTATGTCCTTGAGATAGTTTTCTGGCTTGCGTGATGAAGTTTTCAAAGTCGGATAACGGATCCCTAGGTGGGCTATATAAGCACAGTACGTATAGTCTTTGGTGTGCCTTCTTCTCAGGTAGCACTTCCACTAGGGTGTGTTCCACGGTTGTTGCCTGAATTGTGTGATCCTGCGCGGTGAGATTTTTCTTCGTCAGGATGGCTGTTCTCTGAGATCCGGTGTCTATTTCATATCCCTGTATGCGCAGATTGGTGTAATGAGTTTCTTGGATAGCGAGTCTCAACGGTAACGCCGATGGCTTAACTCGAGGCCCCTAAAATAGGAATCAGCCTCAAAGTTGTTTTTTACTGATTTTTTTCTTCCTGAGGCAGGATTTTTAACATATTGCTTTTGTTTAGTGTTTCAAAGACTTGACGTGCTCTCTAGTGCAATTTTCCAATTTTTGGACGCGTTCTGAGTGCTGCTAGACTACTGTAAGGAACTAGGCAGTAGTATAAAAAGGGGAGGTGCAGCGGTGGCGTAGAGGTAGAACACCCGCCTCGCGTGGAAGAGGTCCGTGGTTCGAATCCCGGTGCCGGCAATTCTCAACCGGATTAAAAAAAAACATCCGCGTGTTGATAAAATTGCATAAACAGGCGTGGAGTGTGGCCTTATCCCGGTGACCAGAACCGGTAACGCACTCCCTCACCAGAGCAGGATTGGCCACCCTGGTGCAGTACTTGGCCACAACCTCCTATATGAACAACACAATCAAACCTCAGCCCTCAGTCCCCAGCAGCTGCGAAGCAACTGCCCACGGAGGCGGTCAGACCTGCGACGCTGCAGAGAGTGCTAAGAATCACTGGCTCCGGACAGGCCGCCATTGGAATATGAACCTGGCAACGTTTAACGCTAGAACGTTATCTAGTGAGGCGAGTCTAGCAGTGCTATTGGAGGAATTAGAGGGCAGTAAATGGGATATAATAGGGCTCAGTGAAGTTAGGAGGCCAAAAGAAGCATATACAGTGCTAAAAAGCGGGCCCTTTTCCCTTTTTTGTTCCCTTTTCTCTGCTACCGGGGCTTAGCAGAGAAAAGGGAACTAGGCGTCGGATTCCTGATTAATAAGAATATAGCTGGTAACATACAGGAATTCTATAGCATTAACGAGAGGGTGGCAGGTCTTGTTGTGAAACTTAATAAGAGGTACAAAATGAAGATTGTACAGGTCTACGCCCCTACATCCAGTCATGATGACCAGGAAGTCGAAAGCTTCTATGAAGACGTGGAATCGGCGATGGGTAGAGTGAAAACTAAATACACTATACTAATGGGTGACTTTAATACCAAGGTAGGCAAAAAGCAGGCTGGAGACAAGGCAGTGGGGGAATATGGCATAGGCACTAGGAATATCAGGGGGGGGAGTTATTAGTAGAGTTTGCGGAACACAATAGTATGAGGATAATGAATACCTTCTTCCGCAAGCGGGATAGCCGAAAGTGGACGTGGAGGGGCCCGAACGGCGAGACTAGAAATGAAATAGACTTCATACTCTGCGCTAACCCTGGCATCATACAAAATGTGGACGTGCTCGGCAAGGTGCGCTGCAGTGACCACAGGATGGTAAGAACTCGAATTAGCCTAGACCTGAGAAGGGAACGGAAGAAACTGGTACATAAGAAGCCGATTAATGAGCTAGCGGTAAGAGGGAAAAAAGAGGAATTCCAGATCAAGCTTCAGAACAGGTATTCGGCTTTAACTCAGGAAGAGGACCTTAGTGTTGAAGCAATGAACGACAATCTTGTGGACATCATTAAGGAGTGTGCAATGGAAGTCGGTGGTAACTCCGTTAGTCAGGATACCAGTAAACTATCGCAGGAGACGAAAGATCTGATCAAGAAACGCCAATGTATGAAAGCCTCTAACCCTACAGCTAGAATAGAACTGGCAGAACTTTCGAAGTTAATCAACAAGCGTAAGACAGCTGACATAAATAAGTATAATATGGATAGAATCGAAAATGCTCCCAGGAACGGAGGAAGCATAAAAACAGTGAAGAAGAAACTAGGAATTGGCAAGAATCATATGTATGCGTTAAGAGACAAAGCCGGCAATATCATTACTAATATGGATGAGATAGTACAAGTGGCTGAGGAGTTCTATAGAGATTTATACAGTACCAGTGCCATCCACAACGATAATGGAAGAGAAAATAGTCTAGAGGAATTCGAAATCCCACAGGTAATGCCGGAAGAAGTAAAGAAAGCCTTGGGAGATATGCAAAGGGGGAAGGCAGCTGGGGAGGATTAGGTAACAGCAGATTTATTGAAAGATGGTGTACAGATTGTTCTAGAGAAACTGGCCACCCTGTATACGCAATGCCTCATAACGTCGAGCGTACCGGAATCTTGGAAAAACGCAAACATAATCCTAATCCATAAGAAAGGGGACGCCAAAGACTTGAAAAATTATAGACCGATCAGCTTACTGTCCGTTGCCTACAAACTATTTACTAAGGTAATCGCAAATAGAATCAGGAACACGTTAGACTTCTGTCAAGCAAAGGACCAGGCAGGATTCCGTAAAGGCTACTCAACAATAGATCATATTCACACTATTAATCAGGTGATAGAGAAATGTGCGGAATATAACCAACCCTTATATATAGCTTTCATTGATTACGAGAAAGCATTTGATTCTGTCGAAACCTCAGCAGTCATGGAGGCATTACGGAATCAGGGTGTAGACGAGCCATATGTAATGATACTGAAAAATATCTATAGCGGCTCCACAGCCACCGTAGTCCTCCATAAAGAAAGCAACAAAATCCCTATAAAGAAAGGCGTCAGGCAGGGAGATACGATCTCTCCAATGCTATTCACAGCGTGTTTACAGGAGGTATTCAGAGACCTGGATTGGGAAGAAATGGGGATAAAAGTTAATGGAGAATACCTTAGTAACTAGCGATTCGCTGATGATATTGCCTTGCTTAGTAACTCAGGGGACCAACTGCAATACATGCTCACTGACCTGGAGAGGCAAAGCAGAAGAGTGGGTCTAAAAATTAATCTGCAGAAAACTAAAGTAATGTTTAACAGTCTCGGAAAAGAACAGGAGTTTACAATAGGCAGCGAGGCACTGGAAGTCGTGAGGGAATACATCTACTTAGGGCAGGTAGTGACTGCGGATCCGGATCATGAGACAGAAATAATCAGAAGAATAAGAATGGGCTGGGGTGCGTTTGGCAGGCATTCTCAGATCATGAACAGCAGGTTGCCATTATCCCTCAAGAGAAAAGTGTATAATAGCTGCGTCTTACCAGTCCTCACCTACGGGACAGAAACCTGGAGGCTTACGAAAAGGGTTCTACTCAAATTGAGGACGACACAACGAGCTAAGGAATGAAGATTGATAGGTGTAATGTTAAGGGATAAGAAAAGAGCAGATTGGGTGAGGGAACAAACGCGAGTTAATGACATCTTAGTTGAAATCAAGAAAAAGAAATGGGCATGGGCAGGACATGTAATGAGGAGGGAAGATAACCGATGGTCATTAAGGGTTACGGACTGGATTCCAAGGGAAGGGAATCGTAGCAGGGGACGGCAGAAAGTTAGGTGGGCGGATGACATTAAGAAATTTGCAGGGACGGCATGGCCACAATTAGTACATGACCGGGGTGGTTGGAGAAATATGGGAGAGGCCTTTGCCCTGCAGTGGGCGTAACCAGGCTGATGATGATGATGATGATGATAAAAAGGGAAAGAGCCTGGCATGGCTTAGCGAGGGTTGTGTCATGCTTGCTGACTGAGCGGTTGAGTTTCGGCGTAGTTCTAACGCTTGCTGGGAACGAGAAAAAAATGGCAACTCTCCCGAAGTCGCTTTGCAGTGTCCTGTGTGAATCTGAACGTGAAAACGAGGCCTTCTCCTTGCGCTGCGCTCAAGAAATGCCGAAGGACGACCGACTTCGGTTATGAGCATCATCGAGCGACATCCCTCCGGACAGTGGATGCAGTCCCCTGACCATCGGGATCTCCTTCTCCCGGCGGGGCGGTCTGTTACGTTTCGCCTCCGACGTGCGGTATAGCCGGCGCGGATGCAACGGACGCCGGGGCTTCGTTCACAGCGGCGGACATTTTGGCCAGTTCTGCGCTGTCCCAACACCTCCTGCTAAGCGCGTCCAGGCATGTTTCAATGCCACGTGTCTTCGTGTGTGTGTGTGTGTGTGTGTGTGTGTGTGTGTGTGTGTGTGTGTGTGTGTGTGTGTTTGTGTGTGCGTGTGTGCGTGTGTGTGTGTGTGTGTGTGTTTGTGTGTGTTTGTGTGTGTGTTGGTGCACATGCTTGTCAACGCTTGGTGCCCACGCCGGGGAGAGGAGCTCCCCAACTGTGAAGCGAGGAGGTATGACCGGAGCCGGCCCGGCGGATACGTCACTTCTTGTCACAACGTGTCCGTGCGCCGCCGTCACGTGCACCCCTTCCGAGCCGTTCCTTCATGCCCTCGACTACGAGAGTATAAAAGCAGCTGCGCCCGGATGCCAAGAGAGAAGCTTCGATTTCTTCAGTCGAGTAACGTGGTCTCCCGTTTCTCCACTTCGGTCGACCTGACCGGCCGCTCTTTTGCGATACTAGAATAAACAAATTGTTCTGTTAGCAGTCGACTCATCCTTTGCCAGGACCTTCGGATGCTTCCAGCTGTGCCCCAGGCCGCCAGGCCAACGCTACCCTTGGGGCTTGCGACCCATTTGCAACACCGTGTTTCTTTCAAATAAACGTTGTTGGAAGTCAGCGCTTGCGGTGTCGTCTTCTCGTCTCGTGTCTCGTCTACGTTTTGCGCTCTTAAAGCTAGGAAGAAATTATACTAGTTTTATTAACTAATTCATTCTGATTGGGCCACGGTTCTGAGTTGCTGCACATGCTTAAGCGAATATACACGTATTGCATCAGTCTGCCGTTGCAGCTTGGCATCACGCGACTTGAGCAACACACGCATAGAAAGCGGCAGCGCACCGAAAAAGCGTCTGCGACTTCTCATGCGCAGTGCACGCATTCGTCACAACGCTTTGCTTTGTTGGCGCGCTACGGTGCATCGCGTGCACGAAATTCTCCTAAATTCCCAGCGAAGCGCAGCTGAGACGAGCGGATATACCGCGACGCCATGCATTCAAAACATGGGCATTGCGTTTTGTACTACCCGAAACCTATAGGCGCGGCATAGAGGGCTCTGTTGACCGGCGTTTCCGCAGCGCTGCCTAGTCACTCCATCAGGCCAATAAAGCATCACTTCAAAAGGAGAACGAAGTGCTACTAGACGAACGCGACGTGCGATTTATTGCTGATCGTCCCCCGACAACGAAGCAGCAGTCGTCTAAATTTGCAAGCATTTCTATGCTTACCTAACAAGCAAACCGTCCGTCCATCTCTCCGTAAGACGACCACTTTCGAAATAGCACCCGCCGCAGCGAGCGAATTCACTTCGTGCTGCCTCTCACTTCTACGCCAACGAAGCGGCGAAAACACAGCGCTCACGGAGCTCTCAGCACACGCCTCGCTCTGCCACTTTCGCAGATCGCTTTCAAGGTACGGGCACCCACGTCTCTCTTCAACGCTAAGTAGGCGGCGAGAACACAGCGCGTGAAGCTATCAGCAATCGGAACTCTTTGTCGGCAACGCAGATCGCTCTCAACGTGCGGCCGGCGCGGCGGTGCCATACGAAGCCACCGCCCGAGTTCGTTTGGTCACCATTCATAATGTTTGGAGAAGGATGGATGAGGCGCTAAAGAATGATGACGGCTAATAATGATCGGAAGGTCATCAGCGCATTTGGCGCAGCCACCTGCAGTACTTTGCTTGCGTCATCAATGCCTCTTGCGGCGCCGTCCGCACCAGTTCGTGTCACCACAGCGCTGTCGCATGCATACTGGCCTGATAAAGTTTCATAACATTAATAATGACACCGCGCTGCGTGGATATGAGGAAGTGACACAATGCTTACGCATACTTAGGCCACTCCAACAGGAGTTTCAGCGCGAATGGTTCCCTCTGCTCTACTGCGCGTGGCGTTCCTGTAGAGCATGCGGGAGAGAAAGACAGATACTATGCAATATTCGCAAAGGGGTCACGGTTACCGTACACACCAATGTGTCCTTGCCTCGACGGAATGCACATGTTCAGTCACATGATTTATTAGAACAACGAAGGCTCGTTCACCACGCCAAAGTTGACGCCAACATTTGGTACGAGAGAGTAGATGCGAGCGAAAACGCCAACTGCGCGGATGGTTTTTGCTGTTTCTGTTGACGTGCGATATTCTGAAAAAGTCCTCGCGCCGTTTGTAAAGATGACAATCTCCACGAAGAAATATAGTTCAAGAAAACAGGTTATTCCCAAAACTAATAACAGTAAGTAATAATAGTAAAATAATAACAAACTATAGAAAGCAAATATTGAGCACATGCTGTCATATTTAAGCTCCAGAGTGACTAACACCTCGAGTGAAACAGTGGCCGTCTCAGCTCCTGAACGTTTAAACAATCCTGGGAATCATATTGTTACGTAAGAAGACGCAAATGAAAAGCTATATACAGGTATATTTACAACGTAATACGCCGCACTTGGCCAAGAGGCAACAGCCCGCGCTAGCCTCCAATCGTTGTCGTCGTCTTCGTACTGCTCGCCTCTTCGTCATCGGTAATACTATTCCGTAGCACTACCCCCGGCGGCAAAAGCGCCGTCCCGGAGCGACTAAAGGCCGGACTTGGAAACAGTGTAGTAGGCCTTGAGCCTACTGACGTGCACAACATCACTAGGTGCCACAGTAGATGACGAGGTTGAGCTCACAGGGGCAATTTCGTACGTCACAGGCGTCACCTGGCGCAGCACGCGGTAGGGCCCTGTGTAGCGCGAAAGGAGCTCCTCTGAAAGTCCGACGTGACGGGAGGGCGACCAGAGGAGCACGAGCGCACCAGGCGAAAACTGTACGTCACGGTGGCGGGCGTTGTACTGACGCTGCTGAGTGGTTTGCGAGTCCGTCAGTCGAGCACGGGCAAGCTGGCGTGCATGGTCGGCGAGAGCGATGGCGTCGCGCGCATACTCGCTTGTTGAGATCGAAGCAGGAGGAAGTGCCGTGTCAAGGGGCAAGGTCGGTTCGCGACCGTAGAGCAGATAAAAGGGAGAAAATCCGGCGGTGTCGTGCCGGGAAGAATTATAAGCGAATGTGACGTAAGGAAGGGCAATGTCCCAGTCGCGGTGGTCCTTGGAAACGTACTTTGACAGCATATCGGTAAGAGTACGGTTTAACCGCTCTGTCAGGCCATTGGTTTGAGGATGGTATGAGGTAGTCAGCTTGTGTTGAGTGGAGCAGGAACGTACAATGTCGGCGATAACTTTCGAGAGGAAGTTACGACCACGGTCAGTGAGCAGCTGTCGCGGGGCGCCATGAAGTAAGATAATGTCACGCAAGAGAAAGTCCGCGACGTCAGTGGCGCAACTGGTAGGGAGAGCCCGCGTGATAGCGTATCGGGTGGCGTAATCAGTTGCGACGGCTACCCATTTGTTCCCAGAGGATGACGTGGGAAAGGGACCGAGGAGGTCTAATCCAACACGAAAGAACGGTTCCACAGGGACAGTGATCGGCTGGAGATGACCGGCAGGGAGCACCTGAGGTGTTTTCCGACGCTGGCAGGTATCGCAGGCAGCAACATACTGTCGGACGGAGCGAGCGAGGCCAGGCCAATAGAAGCGGCGGCGGACGCGGTCGTACGTGCGGGTTACGCCAAGATGTCCTGCAGTAGGTGCGTCATGCAGCTCAAAGATCACAGTCTGTCGTAGATGTTTTGGCACGACAAGAAGAAGATCAGATCCGTCAGGAAGGAAGTTCCTTCGGTACAGAATGCCGCCCTGGAGGACATATCGGCGAACGGATGCGTCGGTAGGTGTAGAGCGCAGACGCTCGATGAGTACTCGCAGCGATAGGTCTCGGTACTGCTCATCGGCGATGTTAGCGAAGGCAGACACAGAGGAAATGCCGTCGGCGGTACTACTGTCGGCGTCGTCAGGCTCGTCTACCGGGTAGCGAGACAGGCAGTCAGCGTCCTTGTGTAGTCGGCCAGATTTGTAGGTGACAGAGAACGAATATTCTTGGAGGCGTAAGGCCCAGCGACCAAGTCTTCCTGAAGGGTCTTTCAATGAGCATAACCAACAAAGCGCGTGATGGTCGGTGATAACGGAAAAGGGTCGGCCATATAAGTATGGGCGGAACTTCGCAACCGCCCAAACTAGGGCCAGACACTCACGCTCAGTGATGGAGTAGTTGCGCTCCGCGGGTGAGAGGAGCCTGCTGGCGTAAGCGATAACACGGTCGTTGCCGCGCTGGCGTTGTGCCAGTACTGCGCCAATTCCGTGACCGCTGGCATCAGTACGAACTTCGGTAGGCGCAGAAGGATCGAAATGGGCCAGAACGGGAGGCGTTGTGAGAACGTCGATTAGATGCGAGAATGCAGAGGCCTCGTTATCGCCCCACTGGAAAGGAGCGTCTTTTTTCAAAAGCTCGGTTAGTGGTCGTGCGATGGCCGCGAAATTTTTCACGAAACGGCGGAAGTAGGAACAAAGGCCGATGAAGCTGCGCACATCCTTGACACACTTCGGAACAGGAAAGTGCGTAACAGCATGGATCTTGCCTGGGTCCGGTTGCACTCCGTTCGCGTCAACGAGATGCCCAAGGACGGTAATCTGGCGACGGCCGAATTGGCACTTCGATGCGTTCAGTTGCAGACCGGCGCGACGAAAAACGTCCAGGACTGCCGAGAGGCGCTCGAGGTGCGTAGCGAACGTTGGGGAGAATACTATGACGTCGTCCAAGTAGCACAGGCATGTGGACCATTTGAAACCGTGAAGAAGGGAGTCCATCATGCGTTCAAAAGTGGCAGGAGCGTTACAGAGACCAAACGGCATCACTTTGAATTGATAAAGACCGTCCGGAGTTACAAAAGCAGTCTTCTCGCGGTCGAGATCGTCCACAGCAATCTGCCAGTAGCCGGAGCGGAGGTCAATAGAAGAGAAGTAGCGAGCAGCATGGAGGCAGTCAAGGGCGTCATCGATCCGAGGTAGGGGATACACGTCCTTTTTGGTAACCCTGTTAAGGTGCCGATAATCCACGCAAAAGCGCCATGAGCCATCCTTCTTTTTTACCAGTACAACCGGTGACGCCCATGGACTACATGACGGTTCTATGATGTTATTGGCAAGCATTTTGCGAACTTCAGCGTGAATAACTTGACGCTCAACCGGTGACACTCGATACGGGCGGCGATGAATAGGAGGGGCATCGCCGGTATTAATGCGATGTTTAACAGTTGTAGTTTGGGCCAAAGGACGATCGTGAAAGTCAAAAATATCGTTGTAGGAAAGCAGAACGCGGTAGAGCTCACGAGCGTGCTCGGACGGCATGTCGGGCGCAATCATTTTCTGTAAGTCGGCGATAGTGCAAGTTGTCGACTGAGATGGTAGAGGAGGATTGGCTGAATGGCTGTCTACCTCAATAGATGCTATTGAGTGATCTTCGAATGAGCAAAGCTGGGCCAGAGACATCCCGCGTGGCAGCACTTGTGTCGTCAAGCCAAAATTGACCACGGGCAGGCAGACGCAATTAGCCGTAATAGATAAAACGGTATGAGGCACCGTGATCCCGTGTGTAAGGAGGACGTCTTGTATAGGAGCCGCGATATAGTGACCGTCGGGCACTGGTGGGGATGACACTAGGGCAACGTAAGTCAGTGCCGTAGGTGGCAAGCGAACAAAGTCGACGGAACTGAGGCGACTGGGGTGTGGTTCAGCGGGATCCAGAACAGGCAGGTCAAGGCGGAGAGTACTGGCGGAACAATCAATAAGAGCAGAATGTGCGGAGAGGAAGTCTAAGCCGAGGATGATGTCATGGGGACAGTGGGCGATGACCGTGAATAGCACGACTGTTGAGCGATCGGCGAAGGAGACGCGGGCGGCACACATACCAATTACGGGGGCTGTTCCGCCATCGGCGACACGGACAACAAGCGTCGTGGCGGGCGTGATTATTTTTTTCAGGCGGGTACGAAAGTCCGCGCTCATTACCGACAAATGCGCCCCAGTGTCTATAAGAGCAGATACAGGAACACCGTCGACTTGCACGTCAAGAAGGTTCAGATGAGTGGGCAACGTCAGTGGAGGATTTGGCGGCGTAGGGAGCAATGCAGCGTCACCTCGAGGCGCTGCATCATTCAGTTTTCCGGCTGGGAGCGGCGTCCGAAGGGAGTCGGCGAAAAGGAGCGACGGGGCTGGGGAGAGCGGGATTGCCGTCCTTGGGGCGAAGGTGAACGAGAATAGGGGCGGTTCGGCGCAGGAGAGTCAGTGGCGGCATTATCGGAGCGTGCGGCATAAGGACGAGAAGGGCCACCCGAGGGTCGAGAATAGGCAGTATAAGCAGACCGGGTCGGGGAAGTCCAGCGACTTCGACAGTGCCGAGAAATGTGCCCGATGCGACGGCAGTGAAAACAAATGGGCTTGTCGTCAGCAGTGCGCCATTCAGCTGGGTTGCGGAAACGTGGTGGGTAAGACGATGCGGGACGGGGCGGAATCGAAGAAGCCGGGCGGGTATCAGGGTGATGGGCCGAGCAGATGGTGTGAAAGCCCATGTTTTCGAACTCCTGGCGGACAACTGCCTGGATCAGGGAAACCGTGACTGCCGGTGCGTTGGTGGGGCTGGAGTCGAAGGCAGCCGGATAGGCGGCCTCAATCTCACGCCGAACGATCGTGGTAATATCGCCGGTGTTGTTGGTACGAGGAGCGTCGGCACAGGAAGAAGTCGCTGGGGTGTTGGGCAAACGGACAAACTGCTGATCGATACGTCTGCTTTTAGCGAGTTCCAGGCGGCGGCACTCTTTGATAACAGCATCCACCGTCGCGACGTTGTTGAACACGAGCAAGTTGAAGGCGTCATCGGCAATGCCTTTGAGGATGTGGGATACCTTGTCTGACTCGGGCATGTGTGCATCAACTTTGCGGCACAGAGCCAGGACGTCCTGAATGTACGTGACATAGGGCTCTGTGGACGTCTGCACACGGCCGGAAAGCGCCTTCTGCGCGGCAAGTTTGTGACCGTAGGGGTTGCCGAACAAGTCTCGCAGCTTTTGCTTGAACGAATCCCAACTGGTGAGCTCCTCTTCGTGCGTCCGAAACCAAACTCGAGGTGTGCCACCGAGGTAAAAGACTACGTTGGCGAGCATGATAGTAGGGTCCCACCGGTTATTGCGGCTGACGTGTTCGTACAGGCTGATCCAGTCGTCGACGTCGTCCCCATCTTTGCCCGAGAATACGCCAGGATCACGAGGAGCAGGGAGAGAGATGTAGGTCGTCGAAGTGGCAGGAGGGGTCGGAGGCGGCTGAGTCGAATTGTCATCGCCGGGAGCCATGAAGCTAGGCTCGACGTACCGTCCACTGCGAAGCTCCGTGACGAGGTACAGGGAACGTCCACCTCCACCAGATATGTTACGTAAGAAGACGCAAATGAAAAGCTATATACAGGTATATTTACAACGTAATACGCCGCACTTGGCCAAGAGGCAACAGCCCGCGCTAGCCTCCAATCGTTGTCGTCGTCTTCGTACTGCTCGCCTCTTCGTCATCGGTAATACTATTCCGTAGCAATATGAAAGTTCATTTCTCTCGTTTGTCGTTTATCGATGGTCGTTGCTGGTATTCTTGCACAAAAGAAAAAACAATTGCAGAGAAAGCGCTTTCCTGCAGTATGTCAACGACAGTAGGTTGAAGCTGATGAAGAGAAATATGAAGAAACTACGCAATGATCGATGGAAGAAACACGAAATGGAAATACCTCGAGCGAATCAAAACTTGCGATAAAAAGACCATAGAATGGGAGAAATTGCGGGAGCAATAGCTGCAAAAATACGGGCTTTAAATTGACATATTATACCACAGTGACTTTGAAGAAAAGTTAATTTCCGCTACGAAGTGACGACGATTTAATTTCCGGACAACCGCGAAGTGAAACAGTTACATGCGCGACGAAAAAGCTTCGAGACGCGAAACCGTCGCACGTGGAGGCTGCATCGATTCAGCGTCTGTTCCGAGGATCCAAAAGCACTGTCAAACGCTGCCGGACTACTTGGCGCGGTGACGTATGCGCAGCAGCCACGTGACCGCAGCTTTCCCTTGAAAGCCACAGAATGTTGTCCGCATGTATGAAAAAAAATTATGGGGTTTTACGTGCCAAAACCACTTTGTGATTATGAGGCACGCCGCAGTGGAGGACTCCTGAAATTTCGATCACCTGGGGTTCTTTAACGTATTCGCATGTATAGTATGCCTATGTTCACAAGTTTAAACGGCCGATAATACTATCTTTACTTCGTAGAGCTGTCCACTATAATTTGCTATCGCAATCAATGCTTCGCCTTTCGGGCGAAACTGCGGTTTAAAAAAAGATGTTATAGGCTCATTCTATACACTCATGACGTGCGCCGCCTCCTACCCATTGGCTGCGCCGTCACCTGCCCAACGAGGCACGCGCTAAGCCACACGTTCAGTCAGCCGAACGGCTGTGACGTGTACAATGACGCACGCACTAGGCGCACATTTAGTAAATCGGTGCAATGGAGCCGCCGTGGCGGCGCGTGAGCATGCTCGTCTCACACTCCGGAAGCCTGGGCTCGATTCCCACCTAGTATTCCTTTCAAGCCATTAGCTTACTTTGTTTACAGGAACCTCCCTCAGAAATTTCAGGTCAAGCCCAGTATTCATTGACGTATTTTTGGTCGTTGCCTTCGGCCATTTTTTGTACCATAATTCGGTCGCGCCGCCGACTACAACGCCGGATTTTCGTGCAATGGGGCATACAATGCTTTCGCCCTTTATAGATAACTATACTACTACTACTACAACAACAGTAGCAGTGCCTACGTTACACTCCAAGCAGTAGGTCTGAACTTGTGGTACCCCAAAAGGGATAACTAAAGCACGTTGGGCAGCGCTATGTTTCGTAGCATGTTGTCTTATCTACAAACAAAATTATTCCGCTTCGTCAGTACACGAAGCACCCGCCGCAGAAGAAGACACCCAAACATCCTGAAAGTGTGCTTGGTTTTGAGCACCTCACTGAATTCTTGAAATTTCAGTGTGCCCCACAAAATTAATGAGGCCGCGATTTGTTCGCTGCTGCGGTGCGGTATCAGGAATATCCAGCTCAAATTGTTGGGCCGAGCCGCTGCATCAGCTTTGCGAAACAAACCTCTCGTAAGTACTCCTGGAGGAACACAAATCTGTAAATCGCTGACTTGAGTTGAACGTGCAGCAATAATGGGGAATACGTACTGTTCACTGCCTTTCAGCGTATACAGACGACAACTGACCAGTCTCGACTCTCGTTATAATGTAAGACCTCTCATAACCGGCGCACACAACTTATTTTTAGTAAGCAGTTCGCAAAGCAAACGGCGCCGGCAGAGAGAGATAGAAGAAGATATAAGGAAGGCAGGGATGTTAACCAGTCAAGAGTACGGTTGACTGCCCTATGCTTGGGGAAGGGAGTAGAGGAAGAGAAAGAAGGGAGAAAGAGAGATGGGGTTATAGAGACTGAACGGACAGTACTACAGAGTCAAAGGCACTCGTACAAACCAGACGTTCTCAGATAGTACAAGAGTGCCTTCACTGCCTTCTGAGCCGATAATCGTTGGGGACGGTGTTCTAGTATTGCCTGTTCACTCAGAGGACGATCATCCAGTTTGCTGAATGCGCTGGACATAGATTGTCCTTGTGCTTCACATTCAGGACACCGAAGCAATAAGTGGACAATGTTCTCCTCGCCTCCGCAGACATCGCTTGTAGGACTGTAAGCCTTTCGTATCCTAACATATCGGAGACCCCACCAGAAATCTCTACAGGGTACAGGTGCGAACACTCACAGGTAGCCGAGTACCAGGGCGGGGGACATCAATACCCATTAGAAAAAATTGGAGGACGCTTAAGCTTCGCCTTCAAGAGTGGAACGCGATAGCGTTCCCGTCGACCCGCCAATGGGTGTAAGACAATGGGCTACAGGGCAGCCATCACTTACGAGGCGCCCAGCATCAGACGCGGTGAGCGTCGAGCCATATGGTCGAGCAACGCGGCGTTCGGCGCAGCAACGAAACGTGCGCCTGAGCAAGCGGAGCGAACCAAAGAACTCGGTATAGACAAGAAAACCATGGCCAGGCGGCGCTACTGCGCCTCTTGACAGCGCCCCCAATGTGGAAGCGTCAAGTCGGGCGGTCGCGCCGTGGCGCAGTCTCCGCTTTGTTTACATTGTGTTGTCCGCGCTTTTCTTCGCTGCTCGTGCTCACGGCGCTCCGTTTTCGACGGCGGCAGATCGCCTGCTTGCGCAACAGCCATGCAAAGATTGCCGTGCGGTTGCAAGAAGGCTGCCGACGCCGACAGCTTTTTTTCGTGGCGGCAACCTCACGATAGGGGAGCGTCTGCTTCCGAACGTGTACGGCGTTGAACTAATTGTGGACGGTGATGTGATAGTGAAAGCCAAGTGCGTGTCACAGGTGTCCGACAAGATCGTAGACGACGTCGAGTTAGAGGTACGCACCATGTTCAGAAATTTAGCCACTTTTATTTCAATTACAACATAAGTCACACTGGCAGCAGAAACTTCTGTTGTCATACTACTCGGTGACTGCAGATCCATTGGGCTGCTTCTTGATGGTTCCGTCACTTCACAAAGGCTTGTTCTGGAGTCTGTTTCACACGTGTCTTGCCGCTGCTCAAGAGCTGCGTCGCTGCAGTAGGAAAGCACATGTCCCAGTGGTGCTGACTGCTGAGAAGACTGTTGTGATTGCCATTGGTCTGTTTGGCGCCGCTTCCATCTGCATCGCATATGAGTGAAACAGTATGTGTGCCTATTTGTTGTGGGGATTAAATTACTCCCAATAATATGTTTGCAAAGGTAACGTTCCTGTGATTGTGTGCATATATTATTCTACAAGAGTGCTACCACTACAAGTTACGATACTTGCACACTTAGATACTTAGAAAGCATGGGGAAACAACAAACATAACGCGCACGTCTCGAGCGGTTGCTATCCGATCTGCCGCTTCCCGACGCACGCGACGACCGCGGCTTGCATTAAATACGGTCTGATACCACACACAAGTAGCGCGCGGCCCCTTTCGTTACCTGCACAACTAGTAATTTAAGTTGCAGCGTTTGGAAAAAGGAAATAACTCTCTTGAGCTCGTCCATGCCAATCGCGAGGGAAGGCACAGTGCAATCAAATAAATTCGGAGGTTCCAAGTGCCAAAACCGTGCCAAAACCACGAAATCAATATGAAGCCCGCTGTAATGGGGAGTCTCAGGAATAATTTTAAGCTCTGGGGGTTCTTTAACGTGCACAAAAATCAAAGCACACGGTAACAAGGGTGTTCTTGCATTTTGCCCCTATCGAAATGCGGCCGCCGTGGCTGGGAATCGAGCACGCGTCGTAGAGCTTAGCGGCGCAACACGCCTGCATTTACCGCTAACAAACGGCGGATGCCACCACAATTCAACAACGCGACACGACTAAACAAACGGCCGTGCACTAAAAACAGGCATATGACTATTCCGCTTTCAAGATATTACACGCGAATGCGAAAGTATGAGACTTACTCGACTCGGCCGCGCACTGCAGTTATCCATGCTTGTCGTCTGTCCTTATCGTCCCACTTCCCAGGAAATCTGTAGAACTTCACGGGCGGCGTAGGACCTTTCGTGTTTTCGAGGCTGCTGTGGCAATCAACAACACATCAGTATTGCGTGCCACCTTTCCTGGCTGATGAGGTCGCACTCGGCATCGCAAAAACCACGCGCACGAGCGCTCCCGCCGTACAGAACACGGGCGCGCGCCAGCGCAGCGACGACCCTCCAAACTTCCATTGGTCCGCTAGGGGAGCATTCGGCGCTGGTGCCGCGCGGGCAAACTTTAGGTTGCCTCGTCTATCCCGGAGGGGGAAATGATGCACGCCAGCCAAACGCCGTGATCGGCACGGGCAGAGAGATAGAGAGATAGTGATCTAAAGAAAGGAAGGATGCTTGATTCTACAGAGGGAGCAAGGCGAAGCGTTGTCAGGGGAGAGAGTCCGAGCCGCGACAGCTCCAATGCGCGCGTGGCGCGCCATCTGTCGGGGCAGCGCCATACATGGAGAGGAGGGGGTCTTCTGTGTTTGCCGCAAGATGGCTCTCCGTGTGCGGAAAGCGCAGAAGAAATGCAGCGAAACGCACTTCGCTACTCGTGTAATTGCGACTTCTGTAAGTTACATGTTCATAATTACCGATATACACCACAGTATAACTTTCCACGGCTCGTTTCGAAGGCAACACCGCATTCACTAGAGGCGCGTTTGTACCTTTTGGAAGCATCGAAATCGTGGCTGAGTGGTAGCGTCTCCGTCTCACACTCCGGAGACCCTGGTTCGATTCCCACCCAGCCCATCTTGGAAGTTGCTTTTTATTTATGGAGTGCCTGCCGTGATTTATCGCTCACGGTCAACGCCGCAAAACACCGACGCCGACACCGACACCGACGCCGACGACACCGGCTTTTCTGCGACACGAGCTCCTTAACGCTATCGCGTTAAAACCGGTTGGTTTCCGGCTACTCCGGCATTCGAGCCCAGTACCTCCGGCGGAAGTTCTATCATTCTACCACCGCACATTTAATCCACACATGTTGAGCTTTCCCTTCACATTACTCATAACCGGCCCCTAATTTTTGCCAAAGATAAAAAATACGCCTTGTTTAGTGCAGCGAAGATATCTATTAAACCTACTGAGAACCTCGTAAAAAGTAACAAAATGAAAAAAAACGAGGGTTCAGTAATTGGAACATTCCTAATTAGCTAGAGCGGCGAATGTTTCCCGCACATTACACTTAAAATTATACTCACCTACACACGATGTAAACTTGGTCTAACTTCTAGCTTATCCAAGACACTGGAAAACGTAGCATAAAATAACCGTATAACGTTTCCGAGCAATTGCTAAAGGAATTTTTCACAGAGGCTGTATTTTTTCTATGGACATTGAACTTGCGAAACATATTTGCACATTATCTGTTTGGGAAGCACATAAGCACATAATTAACCCACACGCTGCAAACCTTGGTACAGCGTACACATAGCATGGCGCTGATTTTCTACAAACATAAAATCGCTGCTCTTTTTGGTCCTCATAGGGCAGTGGGGATACTGTGTAGGGATTTCAGATAACGCCTCTAAACAGGTCGAACACGAGATTTTATAAATATTCGTTTATCTCCTAAATATACACACACATTTCAAATTTGCCTGCACATGACACTTAACTTCCCACATCATTTCCTTTCAACATAAATTTCGTGAGTGATCCAGTTTCTTTTCAGAAAAGAGTGAAAACGGACAAAGTTCTTGCGCAGTTCCAGTCGCACTAATTCCTTGGCTGTAAAACAGACACAGAGTAAGCGGAGTATACTAGCTGCAGAAAGGAATGAACGAAGGTTCATTGACTGGGTAATCTGTGTTGTTGGACGCGACAGAGGGCAACAAGCTTCTTGAGGGGAAGAGTGGAGTGAAAGAAAGAAAGAAAGAAAGAAAGAAAGAAAGAAAGAAAGAAAGAAAGAAAGAAAGAAAGAAAGAAAGAAAGAAAGAAAGATATAACCCGTAAGTGAAAAGTGCACTCTGAAGATTTTTGACAAATTCTAAGGACGGATAGCGTGATGTAAAAATGTCGGACATGTGAGGAAAAATAGTATCCATTCAGCTGCTCCTAGGCGGATACATCGCTACAAAGACGGCGACCAGCGGCTGCACAAGTCAATTTAGAGGCCCTTTGTAGGCTGCCATCGAGGCCGCTGTGATTCTTTCGCCCAGGCCTCTGCACGCATATTGCAGGCGATGGAATCAGTGGACGTCTCGCTCCCTTTCAAAGAGCGGCGCTGCAATTTGCTTTGATCCACCCGAGGCGATGTCTACCGCCGTCTTCACACGTAAGGGCTGACCGTGAGCGTTTGCCGCGACGGTCAGCCCTGACATATGCAGACAGCGCGCATTGTTATTCTTGCTCCTTCTGCACAGGTGGTTATTTCATTGGCACAACAGGCGTGTCTCTAATTAGAGCGCGAATAATGCCAAATGACAATTTTTTTTTTGTTTACCAAAGTGACTCCCCACAAGCTTCATATTTCCCTTTATCTAGAAATGAAAAAAAATTGTATTCTAAGGTAGTGCTTTTCAATTATTCCCATACGATTCCATCGGCAAATTTTTCTATTGGAACGCCCCTTATTTAGAAGGAAAGAAGACAAAAGAACGGCAAGGAGACTTCAACATCTCAAGTGTCTAGCCCCGAACGCACTTACAGTTGAGGTCCACCGTGACGCTGGCGGACACCGGGAAGGAGATGTTGTTGTTGGTGGCCAAGCAGGTGAAGGTTGCCATGAGGTCGTTGCGTCCCAGCGAGGGAAGCAGCAGCTCGTTTCTCGAGATCCCCTGAGAGGTCACGTTGTACTGGTCGTCCAGCAGGAACGACTCGCGCCACCACGTGACCACCGGCGGAGGACTGCCTGTGGTCATTGCAAGGACACGACGTATATAGCGACATGAATGTAGTGGATACATCAAGGTAGTGGACGCTATCCTACCTTATACTCGATACTTACGTTATACTCCGTTTTCAGACATAAGTTGCAACGCTGGTGAGGCAGAGAGAGTTTTTGCAGTAACTGTGCCGTACTTAGATATAGTTCGATGTTCTTGATATTGGATTGGGAAAACGTTTATTGAGCCTGCAGTAAAGCGCGCAGGCACAGAAATTGTGCGATACTGTCCTTTATATAGGCTCAGTACTGAATGAAAAAAAGAAATGTTTTAATAATTAGAAACAAACAAACTGTGGTATACTGCTACATAATGCGTTGTTTTAGATCTATTTGTTTTTCTTTACGTCTCTCTTCGGCTTTCTTTATTGACAGCTCGTCGCGGCAGCCTCATGTGCACGCTATTAGATTCGTCGGACGATCTTGCCGCTGCCACCATTTGTCAGAGTTGTCGGACGATCTACGAGCTGTAGGCCGATCTCACCGATGCCATTTATATGTAAGATTTGGCAGTCGTAGCTGTAGGAAGGACCTTGGGGCGACAGGACTAGGCGAGCAGGATTTATTTACATTAGTTACATCTTAGACAAGACATACATTGACAGTCTAGCGTGACTCCCAAATGAAGCACGCGAGACGACGCATGCAGCAAACAGCTTACGAGCACACCGCTCACTAGTACATTTCTAGCATGACAACGAGCACTCAGCTCACTAGTACATCTCCAGCACGACAACGAGCACTCCCCAGCAACCGACAATCGCTGCTTATAAGCTCTTGCCCCCACCCCCCTTGATTCCAATCGGACGGAAACGTTCGTCCAGTCATCGTTCGACATCACCGTTCAACGTCACCGAAGATGACCCGCCCTTCTGGAGGTGGAGGAGGGCTCACATACACGTGCCGCACACACACATTGGTGTAAATGCCCGGAGCCGACGTCAGAGGGGCTTCGTAGAACTCTGCTCCGTCCCGGGTGGCATGCCGGGTAGCACAGTGTCTGTTGTCTCGAAAAGCTCATGGGGAGGTTCCACCAATTACCTCGCCTCGAGAACTCCCCTGAGCTGACCCCGCGCCACGTGGCTGCCGGTAATTCGCAGTTCTCTGAAGTGCGCCCCGTCCGGTTGGAGTGGAACACGTGCAGCGGGCTGAAATAGTTGGCACGTTGTCCCCCCGTACGGCCAGTCCTAACAGCTCCTCCATGGCCCGGAAAATCTCGCCTGGCCAGTGCTGGCAACCGCTGGGCAGGAAGAGAATGGCTGGCGAGCAAGACGATGGCTTTGCTCTCTGCAACCCCTGCGTACTTGGAATGCCTTCAATCATCTCACAACTGGCACAGAAGAGTCGACCCGGCAACACAATAACGCTCAGCGTTCAAACGCCCGGAATAAGCTGCTAACCCACCAGGCTTCCTATCACAATCTCCATGCAAGTCACTCAACTGGAAATCTCAAATTTTGCCCCAAAATTTCGTGCCACCAAAGCGAGCGTTCACGTTCCTCCTGAGCTCGACCAAACCTGACCGTCGCGCTGCACAAGAGTAAAGGTTTACGCAGAATTAAACCGAAGGCTTTCAAACACCAATACCCAAAGATAACTTAAGCAGCTTAACTTCACGAACAGCCTGTTCTTACCCTATCGAAGTGGCGTACTTAATTCATGTACTGCTACCACTGAACCGCTGGCCAACTCCACAGGTACGTCTTCACAAATGCGCTAAGTTTCTGGTCCCTATTCCGAATACGTGCTTGCATCATACAAAGTTTTCATCATGCTGATTCACATTTGTTCCTTTAATCCACACAGGACACGTTCCTTACACAAACAACCACACTTGCGTAACTTACGCAACACAGAGGAACCTTTGAACAAATGTGTCTTTTACTAACTACCTCTTCGCACGCATACTAGAGAAGTCAGAATACGGCTGCTCTCGACACACACGAGCAACCCAGTCATCAACGTTCCGTTTCCTTCCATCCGCGCAGGCCACGCGCTAAAGAAACTAAGAACGCATAGTGGAAATCACGCACTCACTGAAAACCTACGCGCTTAACCTTAGAAAATAAAAAAACACAAAAAAGAAGGTCAGCTAATACACACGCGCGTTACGATAGGTCTCTACACGATAACCTTGACTCTCAGGTTACTCACGCACACACAAAAAAGAAATTCTATATACTTATTAATGAACACCTCGCGATACTACATGTTTAGAAAAAAAAACGCGTTTTTCAAATCTCGAGCTTCTCAAACAAAACATTAAAAAAGCTCATACCTTACATACTGAAAGAAACTCAAATCGCGAAAATTTCCAAATGTTCAAAAATAAAACAAAACAACATCTCACTTCTACGGAAGCTCCCTTGGCCTCCCGTTCCAAACGTTTACGCCTGACTTATACTTTTGAGCCGTACTCGAGATGGTCTCGGTTCGAAAGCTACTCTGGCTACCGAGGAATAACAAACGGGCTGACTCACTATCAGCTCCCCAAGACGTTACAGTTTAATGCCAATTTGCGTCCTGGCGCCCCGCTTTCATCATGACCTCGATTGACCGCGTGGCTACTCCCCACCTGGTCTCGTCTTGCCACCTTGTGCTTCTTTGCACTACGCGCTGAGCTTCGAAAAGAACGACGGAACGACGAGGGACCGTATGGCCATTCCTAACAACGCTCGCGCGAGCAAACGCCGTTGGCGTGCAGCGAAGCATGGACGGACCGCGTGGAATGATACACTTTCGTTACCGCACTACTTGCGTACCTTCCACAGCGTAGCACCTGATGTCTGAAACGGAGTATAGGATCAACAAGCAGACGTCCATCGCCGAGTGCGTTTCCATCTCTGTCAAGTTTATAATGTTTATAGCTGTGCAGCACGCGATTTAGGGTAGGCGACTGCACCTGCGCAGCGCACCGGCAGCGTGCCTATCGCCATCCGATACTGCAGCGCTCCCCAAGCTTGTGAGCCTTTTGTCAATCTACATGCACTGGTGCGCAAGAAATTAATTACAATGCTCACTTCTGTAAGAGCTGGGGTGAGATTGGTGCGGAAGTAACTACTACGAGCACAAGTCATCTTGACATGTAAATGTATACATTTAATGAATTTTAAGCTCTGTAAAAAGACATCAAGAAATTACTCCGATCGCTCACCTCCTTCAACTTGACAAACCAGCAGCAAACGATCCCCCTCGTTGTATGGCCCGATGATGCTTTTGCTCGGAAGGATTTCCCCATTCTGGTCAGTGATGATGGGTTCGTTGGGAGGCACTGGCCGCATCAGAAAAGGAGGGAAGGACACAGCATTAGGCTATGCTTTTGTGCGAAATTTAGTTTGCATTGCCAAATCTTTAGCCAATCTCACAGCAACAACGTCGGTTTCACACTTTAGACATGCTCCTCCCTCGTCTACACTTATACGTAGCCTACACGCCTCACATCTTGTGTCGCATCAAAGGAACAATGTTTTCACATTGTATAGATTCACACAGTACACGGCAAGACATGGGAATCCATGGGCTGCCTCAGCACACCGATGAGAAGCTTCTGGAGAAAACCAACCTCCTGGCGAATGAACTTGAGATTTCTAAACTTTGCGAGGCTAATGCTGAGGCAGTCCATCGTCTTGCGCTAACGGGCGAGAAAGACACGACGGACAGGATTGCCCCTGTGCTAGTCCTTTTTTCCTCGCTTGTGACAAGGGATAAATGGCTATGCAAAAAGAATGAACTAAATAACAAAGAATCTAAGGTATTTTTAAACCAGAACCTTACAGCTCAAAACAAGGAGTTGCTATGGAAAATGAAGTCAAAGGCAAAAGAAAAGGAATGCGAGTTTGCTTGGGTCAAGAACGAAAAGCGCTGCGTCGGTCGCAACCTTCGGAGCCGGATTATCAGAATTGTTTCTATCGACGACTTAGAAAAAATACGATAGGCGTTCCGAAATGCGACAGAATTGCTTACGTGATGCCGTTATCCCATGGCAAACTGCATTTCTGAAGGAGGCTATCATGACTGATTCTTTCCTCGATTGCAAGACACGTTGTTATAAATTTTCTGTATGCCACTTATATGCACAAAGCTTATGAAATAAAAAGAAAGCGCTGTATATATTTCTGCAATCAATAAAACATCCATTTTACTTGATGGCCTTCTCGGAAACCTGGATACAAACATACATCTGTTTTTCGTAATGGTATGCGAGGTGGAAGCATCACGGTCTACAGGAAGGAACACTTGAGCTGCAGTGCCATTTTTAACTATTGCCAAATTAGTCCTCATTATGAAACAATTATGATAAAATGCGACAGTAATTTATGTGCAGTGGTATATGGACCTCCTTCAGGAACATTTTCCGTCTTTTATTTTCTTGAAGCAATGCTATAATGTTGTGTAGAACATAGTTCGTCGGTTGCTGTCATCGGCGATATTAACATAGATGTCCTATGCTCTGATTTCAATAAGCAAAAGCTTATTGATATGTTTGTTTCATACGGTTATGAAAATACCATTCAAGTGCCAACAAGGGTAACAAATACATCCGGAACTCTACTCGATTTTTGTTTCAGAAGCTATATGTAACTCGACCGATATAGAATCTGGTGTCTTATTAGCGGACCTGAGCGACCACTTACTGATCTTTATTTTTCTAACACACCTTGCGCAACATGCAACGCGAACCTAGCATCAATCAACTAAGTACACATTCATTAATGAAGAAATAATTCAATTTTTCCAAAGATGAACAGCAGAAACAAACTGGGATCATGTTTACCATTCAGAAGAGCCGGTCGTAGCATACGATTTATTTATTGAGAAAATTACTGATACTTACAAAAAATCATTTCCAGTCAAGGAATTTAGGAAAAATAGCAAAGTTAGGAAGCCATGGATCGGTAGAACCCTTTTAAAAGAATTAAGGAACGTGATAAACGTTTTACTCTATTTATAGAAACTAGAATTCTTGTCTACCTGGGTCTATATAAGAATATCAGAAACAAGTTGGGGCATGACGTTAAAAAAGAACGTTATGCATACAATGAAAAGATGTTTGCATGTATAACTAACAACTCAAAGAAAATATGGCCAACCGCGAACTACCTCATGTCAAAGGCTCCGAAGAAAAAGCTCCATGAATTGAGTATTGAAGGCACAATCTGTACTGGAACCCCGTTAGATAACAAGTTCAATATTTAATTCATCAATTGAGGGGCATTTAGTACAATAACCACGGATAGTTATAGCCTGAATTGCAAATTATAGATGCGCCCTGCAATTGCGGGCTCAATATATATGGCTCACACTACGGAAGCAGAAATCTGTTCGCTGCTGCTAAAGTTAAATAACTGTAGTGCTGGCGGAATCGATAATTTCAAAGCAGAGCCCATAAAAGCAGTTGCGCACATTATTAATCGTCCACTATCATATATACGGAACCTGATCCCAGGTTCGGGTGTTTTCCCTGATAAGCTAACGATTCCAAAAGTATCAGTAATTAATAACGACGGCGATAATGATATCTTGAGCAATTACAGACAAATTTATATCTTGCCAGTGTTCTCGAAAATAATAGAGCAAGTTATTAATGTACGCTTTCTAAGTTACAGTCAACAAAATAGCGTTAGAGTAGAGCAGCAGTATGTGTTTCAGAAATATAAGTGAAAAGAAATGACTCTGTTAAACACTAAAGATAAAATAATGGATAATTTTGAGCATAAGTTATACACCGTAGGATTGTTTTTTGATTTTAGAAAAGCATTTGACTCCATTAAACATGGTATTTTATTGCAAAAATTAACCAATTTCGGAATTAGAGGGGTTGCCCTATATCTAGTTACCAGTTACCTGACGAACAGAACCCATTACACTGCGGTAAACCAAGCTCAGTCTCATATTGGTGTTATCTCGTTTGGGATACCAAAAGGCTCTATGCTTGGACCATTATTATTTTTTCTCTACATTAATGACATCGTAAATATTCTGCTAACCCAAGAAATTACCCTCTATGGTAACTAAACCAACGCATTTTTTTTCAGGGGCTAATATAGGGGACCTAGAGAGACAAGCGAATACCTGGCTTTAAATGTTAGTGTGACTTGGCGTGAATAAATTAGTTCTAAACACGAACAAAACAAAATGTATTGTTTTTAGATTTTTAGACGAAAGAATAAATTTGTGACAGACATTGCTCTTCACTTCGGTGATCAGCAAATCGAACGCGCTACATTCCATAAATTTCTTGGTGTAGTTTTTCAGGAACACTTAAGTTGGTCAGCACATGTCGCAAAAATACAAACAGACATCTCACGAACACTCGCAGTCACTTATAAGCTAAAGGATCTGTTACCATCTTTGCTAAAAAAAACAATTTTATTATACCCTAGTACACTCTCGTCTGCATTACTGCGTTCTTGTGCGGGGTACGATCAGGAAAACAAACTTAAAAAGTTAACACGTACTACCGCAAAAATTGTTGCGCCAAAATAGAGAATGTTCCGCCCTCAGCACGCTCTGCCCTATTACTTCAATAGCATCGAATCTTGACCATCACAAGCATTCGATGTAAAAAATTTGCGTTAGTTATTTACAGTGTAGGAGTTGAGGACGGACTTTGCGAGATGAAAACAAACTTGGGAGGGTTTATTTTACATTATATACAGAGAGGTGAGAGTCAAGTAACCAGTCATACAGTCATTACGGGCCGGCAGCAACTCGGACGCTGCGGCCCGCGGCAACAAGTTCGAGAGAGGTGAATCAGGGAATGCTCTGGTCTCTCTGGAATGCTTCTTTTGAACCCTTCGAAGACTGGAAGTCGCGTCATGTTCGGCCAATGGGAGAGTCCGGTCAGATGACGCCATTTTCGGCCAATGGTAGGTGCCCGTGCGGCGGTGTCACACCCGGCGGTTCTCTGCGGTATTGCCTTGCTGACTTGCAATGCGTTCTTCAAAGGCGGAGAAGGGGGACGCTTGGGCTTCATTGTCCGAGGGCCCACCTACTCCCGGCGGTACGGCCCCGCTGTGGTGGTAAATGCCTTCTTCAAAGGCGAAGAAGGGGGACGCTTGGGCCTTCCCGGTACATCACAGCCGTCCGGCTGTCACGGCGCATTACCGCCGTCAGGCCGTCCTGGCACAATACCGCCGTCTTTTCGAAGGCAACACCGCATTCACTAGAGGCGCGTTTGTACCTTTTGGAAGCATCGAAATCGTGGCTGAGTGGTTATATATTATGTTTGGGACCCACTTTACTTCCAACAGTGTCGGGCTGTCCCCTCGCTTTCTGGAAGAGTCAAGCAGTGAATAGCTACCGGCGGCGTACAAACTTGTTTCCACGTGAACTTGTGGCCTTCAACTTGTTTGCTCGAGCGCCCGTCTGTAATGTGCTTTCCGCGTTTCTGCGCTTCTCAATTAGTTGTGCTGCGATTCGATGTGGTCTGGGGAACTCGAAGTAGGCGCAGGAAACAGCCCCATATCTAACAACAGTCAAATGAAAAAGAATTCATCATTGTTCTTAGAAAAATATGTCCATAAAGAACACCCGTACAACCTCCGGCATACCACTTATAACAAAGAAAACATTCGCACAAACTACGGTTCACAAAAATTATCATACCAAATTCCTGACTTCTTGAATTGACACAAAACAGCTATGACCGTTGTTACAGACAGCGTCTCAGCGCAAGCATTTAAATAGAGCATGAGCAGATACCTTTTGGCATAGAATTTTGAAATGTTTTTCGTTTTTTCTCTCAGGGTGATAAGTGAGCACGAAATGTTGGTTTCAGTTGTGAGTTTTGCTTTTTACTGTTCCTGTTTCATTGTATTGGTCGATTTTCATGTACATCATGACACAAATGTCATTCGTTATTAGTTGCGCATTAGTTGCGCTTAGTTGCGCATTAGTTGCGCAAACCAAGACAGAATAGTCTTGGTTTAAATGTTTTCGTTTTGATGCATTGTTGCCAGTGCTTTCCATCGATTTATGTTGAAAGTTTTGTCGCCAGGCAATGTAGCAATTATTACAGTGATGTTGGGTCAGATGTTTGGGGGGTGGCGGAAAGGGGGCTGACATACTGTAAGGCATTAATTGCCTTTATGTCTGCCTTCTAGGCAACCGATTCTAATGCGTAAATAAAAATACTTTGACTTCCAGATGGCGCTTGCCTCCACCGCACCACGGCCCATGCAAGAGCCCGCGTTCTGACCACAAAGCCCGCGTTCGTGCATAGCGTTCGCCGCGAGCCTTTCCCGGTGAACATTACTGTTACATACGCTGCAGTTGCCGGGAAGCGCGAGAAGCAGTCAGGGATCTTTGAATGCTATGGCGTTCCACTCCTAAAGGCGAAGCTTAAGCGTCCTCCAAATTTTTTAGTGGACTTACAGCACGGATCATCTTCTCTCATACAACGAACTCACGAAACACATTTACTTCATATCCGCCTCCGCACATAAAGCTAAACAGACCATAAGCTCTCAACCTGAGGCTCTTGCAGATGGGGACCTATCACTATCCCCTATTATTAACCAAAATATTTTCCGAAGCCTTGGCTACATTCACTTGCCCGCGATGCGGTAATACAGCAGACTTCGAACATGTGCTCTGGTAGTGCTCCGCGTTACGCAGCGACAAGGACAACACCAAAGACCGGTGGGACACAGATCTCCGTAGCCCCGGACTAGAAGAACAGACATGGGCAATCCATCAGGCCCGCGATGCAGCGAGAGGCTAGACGTTACGGTCCCGACGCGGGATCGGTCCGCTTTGGGTTAGGAATCTAGAGCGACCTGAAAGACCTGAATAAAGTTTTACATACCATACCATATCTGCCTGTATCTCTAACCCTTATTCCACCAACATGAGTCACTGGATAGTACATGGCCTAATGGGTAAAGCATCAGGCTGATGTCCTGAGGGAACAGGCTTCGAAACTAACAGTTAAACCACTGCGTGTCTGCCGCTCTACCACGAAAAAAAAAAATTGGAGGACGCTTAAGCTTCGCCTTCAAGAGTGGAACGCGACAGCGTTCCCGTCGACCCGCCAAAAGGTGTAAGACAATGGGCTACGGCGCAGCGACTACGCGCCCCGCATCGGACGCAGTGAGCGTCGAGCAATGCCGCGTTCGGCGCGGCAACGAAATGTGCGCCTGAGCAAGCGACGCACGCCTGAGCCTTAGAAACAGCTCGTTTCTAAGGCAACAACGCATTCACTAGAGGCGCTTTTGTACCGCTGTGAAGCATCGAACTCGTGGCTCAGTGGAGACGACTTCCGGCCACCGAGCGTGACGGACGTGTGCTTCATGGGCTCCCAAGGAGCGGCTTTAGCGGCCCAGCCGGGTGGCGGTATCAGGAGCACTGAAATGCCTGCCCAGGATTATGAAATGGTCGTTCCGCATCTGCCGTCAGGTTCGAGTGTTTTGAACACAGTATTTTTTGCATGGTGATGTCACCGCCAGGCCATACCGCATCGAGCATTTTCGCGACGCCCTAGCGCGTCTGTCATTTCTGCCGGATGTGGTTGCCCTTGGGGCATATCAGATGAACCACCTGTGGGCCGTTACTTTCAACAGCGAAGGAGCGAAAGCAAAGATTCTGCAGGCCGAAGCTTTCAATGTGAAAAACCACCGCTGCATGGTTATTGACCCGACCAACCGAGGTGTCAGGCTGAAGCTGTTTTGGCTGCTCCACGGTGTGCAAGACGACGACGTGCGAGTGGCATTAGCAGCGTTAGGAAAAGTGACTGAAATAACCCGCGATAAATGGAGGGTTAAAGGCTGCGTTGACAAGACTTCAACAACACGGTCGGTCACACTGAAACTGAAGGTGGGTGTTACCATCGAGGACTTGCCCCATCAGTTGCGTGCTGGTGAGGACGTTGCTCTCGTCCATGTTCCTGGTAGGGCTCCACTCTGCCTTCGGTGCCGTGGAAAAGGACATATACGCCCTGAGTGTCGGGTGCCACGCTGCGGGCTATGCCGGCGTTTCGGCCACGATGAGAGCCAGTGCGTGCGTAGCTACGCTAATGTTACGGGCCAGGCACGAAGTGATGAAGTGGCCGAACACATCATGGATGAAGCAGACGCGGTTGAAGCAACCCACGGAAGTGAGGAAGATGATGCCATCAAGGAGTTGACATCGAAGGAAACCGCACCCGCACCCCTTGCACATACCAGCCAAGCCGGTAAGGACCAAACCCAGCCGGCTGTCGCATCAAAGCCAGCGTTCCTTCCGGAAAAAGCGGATAGCGTGACTGCTGTAAGCCTGGTTACGACTGGGCAGCAGGGCGACAACCAGGAAGACGCCGATACCGAGATGGCCGCCGCGTCAAGTGTACCAGTGAAGCGGGCTCACGAGGATTCGGATATTCAGGAACCGAGATTGGTCGGTGAACGCGGCGAGGAGCCTCCGCCGAAGGCACCTTCAACGCGCCGCGGACCGTTCAAGCCCAAACCGAAATTGCCACCGGAACGCAGTACTGCGTCTGCTCTCCCCCCGCCTTAGCGGAGGCTACTTTTGCCACAACGGTTGAAGCCCGGTCTTTGATCGGGTCAGTATTAAGCTCAAACGCCTTAATGGATATGGTTTCACCCTGTTTGATGTGTGAGTAGACTGATCGGCGTCTCCCTTTTCCTTAGATGGCTACCAACCTCACGTCCAGCCTACGTGTTGCTACGCTTAATGTAAGGGGCCTGTCGGCGCGTAGAAGGCAACTGCAACTGAACCGCCTTCTGCGAGAAAACGAAATAGATTTGCTCGCGGTTCAGGAAACTAAAATTGAAGACGAAGAACAAACAGACAGAATGGTAGCGGTCTATCGTAGCAGATACAGCGTTTGCGTATGTCATGCTGTTGGAAGAGCGGGTGGATGCGTTATTTTTTTAAGAAATGGTATTGGAGCTGTTGATAGTGTGTTCTCGTGTGAAAGTGGGCGCCTTGTAATGTGTGATTTTGAATCGGATGGAGTGGCTTGGAGAGCTGTGTGTATACGCTCCGAATGCAATTGCTGAAAGGGAGAGTTTCTTCCAACAGGTGAAGCCTGTCCTGCTTACTGAAAGGCGGATGATCTTGTTTATTGATTTCAGTTGCGTCTGTAGACCAGAGGATAGGACAACAAACCTTTCCTTTCGAGATCGGAGCGCCGAGTTACTTTCCTAAATTCTAGGTGCGCACGACCTTGAAGATGTGGGCGTTATATCGACGCATGAAGGTCAGGCAATGTACACTCACTTTCAGGGAGGCAGCCATGCTAGATTGGACCATATATATGTTCCTGTCGAATGTTCGCTGTTATGTTCTGACTACCAGACGATCTATGTCTCTTTTTGTGATCACTGCCTAGTCATGGATACAATCAGTGCGAAGAGAATAGCTGCGAAATTTAATTGGGACTTGTGGAAGTTTAATGATAAATTACTGGAAGATGAAGACTACGTGACTAAAGTCAAGGATTATATAGCGAACATGCTGCGAAGTAACTCCGGAAGCTTTATGCAAGTATGGGAGCAGTGTAAATGTGATATTAAAATAGCCGCTATTGATAGATCATGTGCGCTCCGGCGAAAAGAAAAACAACGAGATAAAGAGCTGCAGAGTGCCCTAGATTTTATGCTAAGTACGGAGTGCTACGAGCCGGGATTGTTCACAAGGGAAATTAAAGAGACTAAAACTAAGCTCGAGGCAATAGACGAAGAAATGTACCGTGGCGCAGTGATAAGGGCGCGTAACGAGAAACTGTGGTCCGGAGAGACGCCTATCAAACGCGCGCTCAGTGATGAAAAAAGGCACGCTTTGTCGAAAGAGATAACGGAAATATGCTATCAAAACGAAACCACAAATCGAAGAGAAATGATCAAACAGGCATTCGTCGAACATTACACAGATATTTTCAGCCTTAATACTCCGGACACTGACTACTTCAGAACAGAATTCCTATCGCTGATGCCGAGATTAGAGGATGACCTTGTGCACGCTCTAGAAGCCAGTATTACGGCTGAGGAAATTTAATCAGCGATTCTGGAGCTTAGTTCAAACAAGTCACCTGGGCCAGACGGTCTCGGTGCATCTCTATATAAAGCCTTTAGAACAGAAATGGCAGTCGCACTTGAAAGACTGATTAGCGAATTCTATGAAACGAAAACAAGTCCTCCATCCTTCCGAGCGTCCCACGTAGTACTAATTCCTAAAACGACTGATCCGATTAAGTTACAGTCTGTTGAATCATACCGTCCCATCAGTCTAACAAACGTGGACTATAAGATATTCATGAAGATTTTAGCTCGACGCCTTCAAAGTGTTATTAAGTCACTTGTAGGGCCACATCAGACATGCGGCATAAAAGGCAGGTCAATCTTTACCAATGTTCACACAGCTAGAACTGTCCTTGAATGCTGTGACGGAATGTATGGGCGCGTGGCCATGTTGCAATTAGATCTGCACAAGGCGTTCGATAAAGTCGTACACGAAGTTCTGTTCTTGATCCTAGACCATATCAATGTTGGAACTGTTATTACAGAAGGTGTTAAAACGATGTACAATGGTTGTATAGCGAAGCTGATAATTAATAGGCAGTTAAGTGATGGCATTCCTGTGCTGTTGTCTGTGAGACAAGGCTGCCCTTTATCCCCCCTGCTTTTCGCTCTCTACCTCGAGCCCTTTTGTTTGCGGCTGCTGAAGAGCCCAAACATTCGGGGTTACACTTTCCATAAAACTGAAGTTCGAGTTTTAGCATATGCTGATGATGTAGCAGTGTTTTGTACGGACCATGACAGTGTTAAAGCAGTTGTACAAGAGGCTGTAAAATTTTGTACTGCAAGTGGAAGTGCTATTAACTGGAACAAGTGTCTTGGTTTTTGGCATGGGAATTGGCAATACAAGCCCGAGACTTTTTGTAACATGCAATGGGCGGTAACTGCAGGCACCTACCTAGGTGTCCCCCTCGAACATTATCGAGATAGCAAAGGATATTGGGACAATGAAGTAGTGCGAATGAAAACCCAGACCGTCAAATGGGGAGGGCATAAATTTTCGATGTTTGCAAGAGCCAGAGTTTGTAATTTGTTTTTAGTCGCAAAAATCTTTAATGTGATGCAAGCGTTATGTCTGACGAGGATGTCTGTGCAAAAGCTACATAGAGTATTTGCGATGTTCATTTGGGCCTCAACATGGGAATGTACAAGAGGTAGTAATCTGTTCCATAGAGTGTTGAATGGGGGGCTGGGGTTGTCACATTTGTTCCTCAAACAGATTGTAAGCAGGTTTCTTTTTTTGCGTGATCAAAAGGATGCTTTTCTGAGAACAATGATTCAAGCTAGACTGTGTGATTCATTGCCTGATTATGTGGTGTCGTCCATGTATACGGGGCCAATGCCTTTAAGTGCTTTTTTGCGTGAAGTGGTCGCGTCTTTCCGAATACTAAAAGCAAGAGTTTCCAGTGAAAATCTGGCCGTTGTTACTAGTAAGAAGTTGTACAAAGATCTTGTTGTATTCTTGCCTGTACCGTTGTATCGTACAGTATTTGTTTTAAGTTCAGAACGAGATGTTCTTAAGAGAGTTAAACGAATGCCGGTAAGAGCTTCTGTTAAATCTTTCTTTTTTTCAACTACATACAGGCACTCTCCCAGTGAAACCGTGGCTGCAAAGCAAAGGCATTTTTGTACCTTGGTCTGTGAATTGCTTTATATGCAAAAAACCTGAGACGATTGAGCATATCTTTTTGGACTGTCATGACGCAGTGTTTTTGTGAGATATTCTAGAACGTAGCCTTAAAATGGAATTGCCGTTAAGTGCTTTCGGAGTACGCTTCCTGCCATGCGCGGAACCAGAGGGAGTGCCTGTCGATCTGTTAATGCTTTTGTGCATGCACAGTGTGTGGCGAACGCGTATGGATATTAGACATGAGCGCATTGTTTAGGCCCCAGCACATGAACATTTCATTGAAAGTGTGTTATATATACGCGAATTTTTCTGTGCACAGAGTGACCCTCCTGATTGGCTATGTGCTTTGGACAAAGTGACTAGCCTACATCGTTCTTATCACACCACACTGATCCGGCATTGACTAGTTGTTTTTATGGCCATGTAATACTCACATTTTATCTTCTTTTGCCAAGCCGGTAATAAAAAAAAACTCGTGGCTGAGTGGTAGCGTCTCCGTCTCACACTCCGGGGACCCTGGTTCGATTCCCACCCAGCCCATCTTGCAAGTTGTTTCTTATTCATGAAGTGCCTGCTGGGATTTATCGCTCACGGCCAACGCCGCCGACACCGACACCGACGACACCGGCTTTTCTGCAAGACGAGCTCCTTAACGCTGTCGCATTAAAATTCCCTTCGAATTTCTGCGGAGCTTGGCGTAACCTGACCCACAACATACATATTCAGATAATCTAGTCTAACCCCCCTATTCAGAAATGCATCTTAATTCGAAGCCCATGCTTGACTTGATTTAAACGACGCCTGTCGCCAACGAACCAAAAGAAACGCAATGAGCGTCTTCGGCGCGTGCGCATAAGACGTCATTTATATTGTTAGGAATGGCCGTACGGGGTGGCAACGTGCCAGCTTTCAGCCTGCTGCACGTGTTCCAAGCCCACCAGACGGGGCGCCCTTCCGAGAACTGCGGATGACCGGCAGCCACGTGGCGCGCGGTCACCTCAGGAATGCGGTACGGAGCAGAGTTCCACGAAGCCTTCTGACGTCGACACCGAGAGCTGTGCGGCACTGTGAGCTGTGCGGCACTGAAACCTGTGTGTGTGCGCAACACGAACATTTGCGTCCACGGGGCACTCGAACGTGTGAGCCTTTGTGTGTGTGGGCTCGAACTTGTGTGCTTTTGTGTGTGTGGGCTGTACTGCGGGGCGGCGGCAAGTTTACAATGATTGGACGAACGTTTCCGACCACTCGGACTCCGTCCACGCCGAACGATGACGTCGAACTATGACGTCAAGCGGAGAGCTTATAAGCAGCGTTTGCCGGCTGCTAGAGCGTGCTCGTGTCGTGCTCGCCGTCGGGAGCTGAGTGCTCATTGTCATGCTCAAAATGTAGTAGTGAGCTGTGTGCTCGTAAGCTGTTTGCTGTATGTTAGTTTTGCGGGCTCCATATGGGAGTCGCGCTAGACTGCCAATGTACCTTGCCTAAAATGTTGATATGTAAATAAATCCTGTTCACCGAGTTCCTCTCTACGACCTTCAACTCCTTCAAATGGTGGCAGCGGCGAGATAGTCCTACGACTCCTACATCTGGTTGTCAGTGGTAGGATTGTCCGCCAAATGTTACATCTGGTTGGCAGCGGTGGGATCGGCCTACGACTCGGGAGACACCAACCGCAGCTGACGGACGTTGGCACATGGTGATCGACCGGCATCCTGATCAAGTTGGAGGTGACTTGAGATTGACCACCTCTTGCAACTGACTGGATACGGCGGGGAAGGACTGGTGATATGGTGCTGCTTCAGTGGGTAAGCGTTTGGTTTTGGCTGTAAGATTTACCAGGCTTCAATTTCTCTGTTGTTTTGGATTTGATTCGCTGGGATCTTTTACTTCTATTCTGATTTGCGTGGGTATCGCAGCAAGTATTGTGTGACAGCAGAGCCAAAGCTTAAAGTAGCGACCATGGTCCTAACGTGTTTGACGAGAGCTGACCTGTTGTGGTTGTGTGAAGATATCGAGGTAAACGTAAAGAGGACTTGACGGAAGCAGAAATTCGTAAAGCAATTCCAGAAAGTAACAATGATTCAAAATTCATAGAAGAAATGGGCAAACGAATTCTAAGCAAAAAGCGGGAACAGGAAGCAATTAGGCAGGAACAGGAAGAATTTCAGCAAAAACAGATAAAAGCAAGGCAGAAACTGAAAATCATTTCACAGGAAGAAGGCCTAACAGAAGTAACCAGGCAGTACATTGAGGCATTGAACAAAGACATTGAAGGTTTTCAGCAGTTCATCGAGCAAAGTCAACAGCGGCTTGAGAAATCTGTAGGCTGGACGCAGCGAAAATGGCAGGAAGTAGATAGCAGATTTTGTTCGAAAGCCTAGAGTAGCAGTACCTGTGAGGATAGCAGCACGTTCATAAGTGAACTCGAAGTGCTAGCAGCTAACGATGCCTTAGTGGCAGCAGAGGCCGTTAAAGGCCAGAGTGAGATCGACGAGGTGCTGTGCCAACAGAGGACTGTAGAGACAGCTAGGCCAGCTGCGAACAAATTGGCACAGTTACCGCGTGTGTGCGTCTCATCTCATGGTATCGAGGTCGTTAGCGAGGTACAGGGTACTGTTGACTTAACAGACGCGAGCACCCATGTCGAGTCAGATCTGCGTGCAGAAGCAATGTGCCAGCTGGACGATGCAGTTGAGAGTAGTTCTCGGGATGGCGAGCACCGTAGTTCACGAGAGAACAACTGCATTGTCCAGAGATCGGTGCGGCTCCCAATCAGTCTAGGTAGCCTAGCGAGGGATGATTTAATTAGGAATCATTCGGACTGTGTGCGTGAGACAGCGATCGAGACCGACGCACTGTGCGTCGATGCACAGCGTGAGCTGGGCAATGCAGTAGAGGGCAGTTCGCAAGAGTGCGAGTTGCATAACTCGAGTAAAGCCTGCTGCATTGTGCCAGAGTCGGTTGAGCTGTCCGCCAGTCGAGGCAGAGAGAATGTTGACTTAAATGAAAATCAAGCAGACTGTGCGGGTAAGACACCGATCCGGGCCGACGAGATGTGTAACGGCCAGCACGAGGCGCGAGATGACGGCATGAAAGAGAAGTCAAAGAGAAAGTGCCGCAGAAAGAAGCGCCGAAAAGATCGAAATGCGATGACTAATGTAGCGCCGCCAAAGACGGCGAGAGACCCAGAAGGGCAGGGCGCGGAGAAAAGACAGGTGCGGTCGTCACGGACGATGTTGACGCATCAAACACGTTCGAGCCACCGGTCAAAGGGAGACCGAGAAGCATGTTCTGCACGGACGCGGACAAAGGGCACGGGGCAGTTAAATTCCTCGTCGTCTCCATCGTTCTCTTCGAAGCTCAGCGTGCAGTACAAAGAAGCGCAAGGTGGCAAGACGAGACAAGGTGGGCAGTAGCGACGCGGTCAGTCGAGGTCATGTTGAAAGCGGGGCGCCAGGACGGAAATTGGCAGGAGACCGTAACGTCTTGGGGGAGCTGATAGTGAGTCAGCCCTTTTGTTGTTCCTCGGCAGCCAGAGTAGCTTTCAAACCGCGGCCACCTCAGGTACGGCTGAAAGTATGAGTCAGTCGTAAGCAATCGGGAACGGGAGGCCAAGAGAGCTTCCGCAGAGGAAAACGTGTTGTTTTGTTTTATTTTTGAACATTTGCAAATTTTCGCGATTTGAGACTAGGATTTATTTCAATATGTAAGGTATGAGCTCTGTTTATGTTTTGTTTGAGGAGCTCGAGATTTGAAAGACACGTTTTAAGTAAACCTGTAGTCTCGCGAGATGTTCATTAATAAGTATATAGGCTTTCTTTTTTTGTGTATGCGTGAGTAACCTGAAGGTCAAGGTTATCGTTGAGAGGCCTATCGTAACGCGCGTGTGTGTTATTTAACCTTCTTTCTTTTTAGGTGGGCTTTGAATTTTCTAAGGTTAAGCGCGTAGATTTTCAGTAAGTGCGTGATTTGCACGGAGAAGAGCGCTTAGATCCATTAGCGCGTGTCCTGCGCGGACGGAAGGAAGCAGAACGTTGATGACTGGGTTGCTCGTGTATGTCGAGGGCGGCCGTATTCTTTCTCTAGTACGCGTGCGAAGAGCTAGTTAGTAAAAGACACGTTTGTTCAAAGGTTCCTCTGTGTTGCGTAAGTTACGCAAGTGTGGTTGTTTGCCACACGGTTGGAGTTGGCCTGTGGAGTTGGCCACACGGTTCAGTGGCAACAGTACGTGAGATAAGTACGGCACTGCGATAGGGTAAAACAGGCTGTTCGCGAAGTTAAGCTGCTTAACATATGTTCGGGTATTGGTGTTTGAGAGCCTTCGGTTTAATTCTGCGTAAACCTTTACTCTTGTGCAGCGCGACGGTCGGGTTTGGTCGAACTCAGGAGGAACGTGAACGTTCGCTTTGGCGGCACGAAATTTTAGGGCAAAATTTGGGATTTCCAGTTGAGTGACTTGCATGGAGATTGTGAATAGGAAGCCTGGTGGGTTAGCAGCTTATTCCGGGCGTTTGAACGCTGAGCGTTATTGTGCTGCCGGGTCGACTCTTCTATGCCAGTTGTTGTAAGATGGTTGAAGGCATTCCGAGTACTCAGGGTCTGCAGAGAGCAAAGCCGTCATCTTGCTCGCCAGCCATTCTCTTCCTGCCCAGCGGTTGCCAGCACTGGCCAGGCGAGATTTTCCGGGCCGTGGAGGAGCTGTTAGGAATGGCCGTACGGGGTGGCAACGTACCAGCTTTCAGCCCGCTGCACGTGTTCCAAGCCCACCTGACGGGGCGCCCTTCCGAATACTGCGGATGACCGGCAGCCACGTGGCGCGCGGTCAGCTCAGGAATGTGGTACGGAGCAGAGTTCCACGAAGCCCTCTGACGTCGACACCGAGAGCTATGCGGCACTGAGAGCTGTGCGGCACTGAAACCTGTGTGTATGCGCTACACGAACATTTGCGTCCACGGGGCACTCCAACGTGTGAGCCTTTGTGTGTGTGGGCTCGAACTTGTGTGCCTTTGTGTGTGTGGGCGGTACTGCAGGGCGGCGGCAAGTTTACAATGATTGGACGAACGTTTCCGACCACTCGGATTCCGTCCACGTCGAACGATGACGTCAAACTATGACGTCAAGCGGAGAGCTTATAAGCAGCGTTTGCCGGCTGCTAGAGCGTGCTCGTGTCGTGCTCGTCGTCGGGAGCCGAGTGCTCGTTGTCATGCTCAATATGTAGTAGTGAGCTGTGTGTTCGTAAACTGTTTGCTGTATGTTAGTTTTGCGGGCTCCATATGGGAGTCGCGCTAGACTGCCAATGTATCTAGCTTAATATGTACAATATGTAAATAAATCCTGTTCACCCAGTTCCTCTCTACGACCTTCAACTCCTTCAAATGGTGGCAGCGGCGAGATAGTCCGACGACTCCTACATCTGGTTGACAGTGGTAGGATCGTCCGCCAAATCCTACAATATCAAGTCAAGCATGGGCTTCAAGTTAAGACGCATTTCTGAATACGGGGATAAGACATATTTACGCAGGCGTCACGCGCCGGCTTCGGTTTGGCGCCCATGACCATTGGTGGGGACGCGCATGATGAGCGTCATAGGAGTCAGGTGTGGAAGAAGACGTCCACGAACGCGCGAGCCGAGGCACGAGCGCCAGAGGCAGCATGGAAGAGCTGCCATGATGAGCGACATGGAATGCAGCTTTGGAAGACGACGATGACGGACGCGGCAGAGACGCAACCCAGGCCCGGCGTTCTTCGGACGTGCCTCGCATGGGCTCCGCGATTTCTTCTCCTGGCTTTGGCATGTCGCCCGGGATATCCTCCAATTTCTGCTACCGAGCATGCGAAGGTGTAAGGACCTTCCTGGCACCTCATTCGCCCGGACCCGCCGAGCACCATTTGACCAGGGCCTCATCTTTGGCCAGCCACGGGGCCGGCGAGCTAAGCCGAACGCTCGGCGCAACGCCACCTTGACCGCAGCTGCACCTAGCGTCGCACCGGCATCAGCTGCGCCGGCAAGCGCTCCCGGTACCTCGAAGCCGCCGATATGAAAAGTGCAGTCGACGGTACACTCATCGCCCAACAAAAATTTCATGACGACCCCCGCTGGACCCGAATGCTCCAAGCCCACCGTGGAGCATATATCCAAGGGAAGCCGTTTCAGCCACGAACGCCCACCTGAAGTTCGCCATGGCGCCCCCGCCATCGCTGAAGGCTTACCGCCTACGCCGTCACGTCCCGCTGCCTCAACTCTCAGCGGAAGACTATAAGATCTTCTTCCGCCCTGGAGGTGGCCTCCACCTCCGCACAACCACCAATGGGGGCCTCCTTGCCTTACTCTGTTTTAGCGCCAGCGTTGAGTACGCCACCTCCCGTGCTGAGGACCGCGTACGCATAAACCCATACAACAACTATTTCACCGTCAGTACGCCCTCGGAGCAACGCACCCGGCAGTACGCGCATACCTCTGAGTTGCGTCTCGGCACCCCGCTGTACCCACTGCGTGCTTATGTGGCCGCATACGACAACGCCCTCCGCGGCGATCGTCGGCTCCCCTCGCACTGATTCACTCGCACATACAGCGTAGGGCTCGCGGCGTTATCGCCCTTGGACAACAAGGACAACAGAAAGGTACATCTGACACACACAGCGCTGCGTGTGTCAGATGTGCCTTTCTGTTGTCCTTGTTCAGCTTGCGCTACAACAAAAAGATTTATACGGTACCTCACGGCGACGCCACCGGCAGAAATGCGCCTATAGTTTCCATGTAATTGCTATGGCAATAAAAGGAGTACGTACGTTTAAGAGGAAGCTTTAGCTCGGGTGCTCCTATCTAAATACATGCAAAAGGAGAATTCGTTTTTCTCGAGAACGGCACCAAATGTGACGACGTTTGTTGAATTTAAAAGAAAAACTCAAAATCCAGTGATTGTTGGTTCCGATAAGTTGATTTAGGTCAACTATTTTTCGTAAAAAATTGGCAGAAATCGATAATTTTGAGAAAACGAAATGATCAAATTTTCAGCTCGTTAACTCACCAAGGAAAAGCGATAGCACATTTCTGTAAATTTCATCTGATAGTACACTTAAAGTGGACAAAATTGATATGCTAAATACGAATCTGGAAAATTTCAGAAATATGGAAATAGAGCTTTTGCAGAACACTTGTGCACAACGTAACAAATTAACGTAAGATATAAATTGACATAACAATTTTTTCTCTTTGAATGATTTGATGGATGCCGTTTACAAAACCGCGATATATGTTCTTGATGCAGAGCTACGAACTTATAAACTTCGTGCTTCTATACTTTCAAAGTTCCGAATTGCTGAAAATCTTTTTTAACAACATTCAGACTCTAAATCGAAATTACGCTTCCAACAGTCACTATAGCTTAGCTTTCTCTTTCAAATGCAACGAATTTCATTAAAATCTGCACAGAGGTTATTTCAGAAAAGCATTTTTGCACTTTAGATGTATTTGAATAGGTCGCATCGGAGTTGGGTCCAAGCTAAAGGTTGCTCTTAACAGCGCACATTGCATTGCTTGTCGGTTCATGCTTGCACATAAGAAAGTATGGGCCGATGAGGGCCAATCAAATATGGACTGTTAAACACGGGTCACTTTGTCGCTAGTCGTCGAAATACGGGCGGCTATTCCTGCAGTGCACCGGGCCCATCAGAACCAGGACGCCACTCACGGATGACCTTGAGCACGACCTCGTAGTTCCTGGTGCGCGCCTTGCGGAAGTCCACCCGACACCGGTAGAGGCCCTCGTCTTCCTCGTGCACGGGGTAGAGTTCGAGGGCTGCCTGGCCCAACTCGCCGGCCAGGCGCAGGTACGCGCGGTGGCCGAGCCAGTCGGCAGGCGCGTGGTGCGCCTGCGACAGGTGGCTGCGGCGCGCGTCGCACGAGTAGATGGGCGTGGTCGAGTCGTCCTTGTACCACAGCACCAGGGACACCTCGTCGTCGGTCGTGTTGGGCGTCATGTCGCACGGCAGTGACACCCTCTCTCCCAGCACGCCCACCACGTGAACGCGCGGCTCCTCTGCAGAAAAGGGAAAAAAATTATTTACTTCCACTCGATCTAGTCATGTACGGCAAAAGGATAAATTGATGAATCGTGAAAAAATGCACCTCAACAATTAAATGTTGAAGGAGAAAATGTTTATCAACCATTTACGGTGCATAAACAGTTTTTAAATAAATCTCTCAAAATTTATTCCCACCTTACGAAGTATTACATTAACTTGAGCACGAGACACGTGGTGCGATTTTGAGTGCGATGCGTCGTACAGCGCGTCCTGTTCGACTTGCCACACACGACGATTCAGGACACGTGGTAGTGTCTGAATCGTCGTGTGCGAGCGGGGAGCGGGGAGTATCTCCGCCCAGAACCGGCGCCCCTGCATGTACAGGCGCCGACAAAAGTGATATACTCCACGCAGTCCACGCTGCGGGAACCGGAGCAACGGCAAACTAATACGGCAAACTAGAATCACTGGAAAAAATTTCAGAGTACCGCATTCGTTTTCCCCGCGCCGCCGACGCGTTCATTGGCCCAACCGTACCACATGACTTTGGAGTTCCCTATACCTTCCAAGCGCCGGGCGGGCCGGCTGATGTAGAGCGCAGGCAGCGCAGGTTCCCTACGTTTTTTGGTGTTCCGATTGTCGCGCTCGCGTTTGACTGCAAGGAAATCATGCCTGGCTGCTGCGCCTTCGGATGCAGCAACCGAACTGAGTCTGGAAAGACTTTTTTCTAGATTCCGACCGGGAAAAATGACCGAGGGCGTCATTCTGCGTAGTTACACAGAATCGGCCGGGAGAACTTCAAGCCTACAAAAAGCAGCCGCATGTGCGAGGTATAAGTACACTTTGCGTGTGCTCTTCGGCACTGTTTTAGCAGATATTTAAGCGAAGTGCACGCGGTGTTAGCGATGCTACGAAAATAGGAGTTCATTGCAGAGATCGTTCGCGTCTTGCACGTTTGACGCGGCCACACGGGTACGCGTTTGTTGCTCAACACACGCGCTTATTCCGTGCTCGTGGCACGCGAAGGCACACTTGTCGCGCGAGAATTCCGCGTTCTCACGTGCACCAGGTACTCGCATGATTTCTCCGCGCACGTGAACGAGCTCTCGCCTCGAGTCACTCGACTCATACGGCACTTATTTTTCGCAGATCATGACGATCGCAGTCAATAAAAACATGGTCAATACGAGGCTCATGATACTTCCTTTCTTCCACTTATCCTTTGCTCATTTATACATACGCATTTGGAGCTTGAAATCAATGACCAGGTGATATTAACAACACATGCTTCAAATTTTGAGCTTTTAAGCCGAGCACATACAATGAACTGAAGTCAGCATACATATTATGTTTTATGTTGAAATGCTACGGTGCATACCCAAATAATGTTGTGCTTGATGCATAATACGAAATACAAAACAACAGAACACCCTGTAGCTTTAGTTTCACTCTGTCACTATGAATGTTACATAAACCGCTCTAAAAGCACAAGAATGTTATACAACACCTATGTAACTTAGAAAAAAAAGGTGCTGCGTCACCAGCGGGCGTTCCTGCTTTTTTTTTACACAGGCAGCAAATCTTGGCAGTCTAAGAAAACAGTCATAAATAAAATGAGAAGAGTAGCCGCTAACGAACGCACTAGACAGCCGCGCTCATAAATCACTATGTAGCAAACTCGCTCATTATCAGTGTACAGAAGTACATATACGTTGCTGCAATCACGCAAATGGCTCATATTGGCCTTCCCCAAGATTTAGTGCGCAAAATGGTATTCGAAATTTGTGTTTACGCCTGCTGTGCACAGATCGTGTTACGATCACGGCGCAAACACCGGTGCGCACACGGCAGTCGCAGTGTGTCGTGCGTATACGGCGGACGAAGTCGCCCGGCAGAATCGAGAACGCGTGGTATCCGTTTGCAAACTAAATTAAAGGTATCCGATTTAGCTTGTGAAATTTACAATGAACGTACTATCGGCCAAAAAAGTAAACGGACCACGGCTCAAGTGGCCGGAGCGGCTGCGGGGCCACACCGGGGCGCTGCTATCGCGCTCCGCGCGCTGACGACGAGAGTGCCCCGAGTGACGCCAGACTTCGCCCTCACTCTCACGCGGGGCTTCGTCATGCTTGATAAATTTCTAGAGCACCGTTCGGTTGCTCTGCTACTGACGGTCGCAACGAAGGGGACCGTGCGTCGCCGGTAGTCCAGCACATGGCGCTGTCGTGCAGTGGCGGGCGGCCGCAGCGCATCAAAGCGCGGCACTTAGAAGGAACGAAGACCCGCTGTGATTGTTGTTTTGCTTATATTCACCTTGTGTTGCATATTAGTGCATGTCGCCGGCCTGCACCGCTGCTCGATTTTAGGCAGCATAACGCAAGTAGCCGCAACGGCGGCTACGGTGACGCGGGCTTATTCACGTCCGCGCAATAAGTTCTACGGGAAGCGCTGCGCAGACGTCCGAAGCTATAGTGGCGGCGCTCTACGACTCGATGCCAAGGCGAGTAAGCCAAGTCATCGCGGTCGACGGCAACTTTTCATCGCACTGAGGACCCCTTCAAGCCATGGAATGCTTCCGTGAATAAACTTTCACGACTAACTAGTTTCTCCGATTCGTCTTCCCAATTATCTTTTCCTGGCCGTACTTTTGTAAAGTTTCATAACGGCCTACGCATTGTAGTAGCTAACTAAAGCAGTTTTCACAGGCGTCACTAATGTAAATAGTAAACCCACTGCTGGAGACACTGCCGGAAAAGTACCCCTGAGAGAAAAGCCGTGCCCTCAGTAAAGCTTCGCGCCTGCAACTTATCGGGCTGGCGTGAAAAAGCGCGTATCACTATCACCACCGTTGCTGCTACTTGTGTTATGCAGCTTAATATGGAGCAGCGGTGGACGCCGGCGACATGCAGTAATATGAAACCCAAGGTGAACATAAGCAAAACAACAACCAGAACGGGTCTTCATTCCTTCCGAGTCCCGCGCTTCGATGCGCTGCGGCCGCCCGCTACTGCACTACAGCGCCATGTGCTGGACTACCGGCGACGGACGGTCCCCTTCGTCGCGACCGTCAGCAGCAGAGCAACCGAATGGTGCACTAGGAATTTATCAAGCATGACGAGACCCCGCGTGAGGGTGAGGGCGAAGTCTGGCGTCACTCGGGGCACTCTCGCTGTCAGCGCGCGGAGCGCGATAGCAACGCCCCGGTGTGGCCCCGCAGCCGCTCCGGCCACTTGAGCCGTGGTCCGTTTACTTTTTTGGCCGATAGTACGTGCCTGTGACACTGTCAGGTGTTACTTTCGTCCTGATTGGGAACATTCAATAGAAGCCGACGGCGGTCCACGATGTTCATGCCCAAAAGCACAAGCTTGCTTCATTCCGGCTCGAAGTGACGAAATCTTTCCTTCGTAGCTCGCTCCGCGAAAGGGGGGGAAAAAAACGCATGCATAAGCTCCCGATAGCTGCGCTAAGCTGCTGCCCACAATCGTGGCACAGTTCCAGCAGTAAACACGATCGGCGTGCAAAACAACCACCGGCTGCAGTACTTCGCACAAAATAACATTTTATTTTCGTTCTTAGCAACCATTATCTCCGGGCACAAAGTATTTGTGCTTCAGTAAACACTCAGCCCGATGTGTCACCGAATATCAAGCTCTTCCAACACGGCGGCCTTCCCGCGACGCAGTCGGCTTGGAAGGTATATGGCGGTGGCCGCTCAGTGTCGCCAATCAAATCCCGACATTTGCAGTACTCTTAAATTTTTTCCAGTGACTCTACGGCAAACAGCATCGCAGCGCCGTCCACAGGCAGTATCTGGGATCATGCCTGCCGATAATAAAGGGCACCCATTGGCCGTCTCGATCCTAGATGCCGCCTTTAGATGGCGTCGCGATGCAGTGTGCCGTAGTGTTCCTGTATATGCTCCCGCAGGGAGCAGAGTTGCGCTTACCTTTTCCGGCGCCGCTCGCACCGCTATTCGCCGAGCGCCATCACGTGGTGAAAAATGACGTCAAATGACCAACTGCGCGCTCCGAAGCCAACTTTACGGAAACGGCGCCATCTCGTTTCGGTCAGTGCCATCGAAATTGTAATCAGCGGACCATCGAGCGTGCGTAGCAACGATAGGCTCCGGGTGGCAGGTACGGTATTCGAGGATATTAAGTTAATGACGTTGGTGAAGTGCTGCGAAACAGATCATTTTGACACTTGTATTCTAGTATGACGGGTTGCAGCGCACCGAACTGCGCAAATCGCACGGAAGATGGCAAAGCTTTTTACGCGGTGCCCTGCGGATGGACGAGACCCGCCGGCACCGAAAGGGACCGGGATATGCCAGGTCCGTTCGCCTTGTTTACAGAGGTGAGTTCGGCTTGTTTACACTAAAGCGGCATTTACCTTGAGTAACACTTGTGTACACGCTGAAATGCGTACACCTGGCATGAGAGGTTGTTCACTTGCGCAATTTTTGGTGTATACGTGCAGCGCGACACAGACGCGGTGCAAAGAGAGGACGACACGTCTGTGTCGCGCTGCACATATGCGCCAAGAATGTTAACTTACCAACTCTCTCAATTCGCTGTGTTGCTTGTACGATTGTTCTGACTATGCGGCTCCACAAAAGTGTGTTCAGAACAGAGTAAACTGCCAGCAGGTCCAATTTGCCCGCTGCACCCTGGCTTTTCTCTACACCATTATTTTTTAAACATTTATTTCGGCGTTCTGATTTTTCACCTAAAGTCGATTGATGTGCTGGTGTTCATTGTTTTGTAGTAAGCGAAGACACCGTGCGCTCCTGCTTATGAGACAGCTACGATAGCTTCAGCATTTACCGCCCGCAATATGTCGCTTGTTCGGTCAGCCTTAGTCGACGTGAGGGATGTGAAATTATTTTTGTACGTTTAATAAGCGCTGTGTTATAGTAAATTAACTTGAGTAGTGGGAAGAGATAAAGAACAATGTGCTGTCATATTACAGTCTACAGTGTGTGAATAATTACTTTGCCAGTTTGTCATCTTATGTGATTAGTCCAATAAAAATAACATGTTGTTACTCTTAATAACTTGTTGCCTTTCCAGTGGCTTTGAACTCTTCCCCCCAAGGCTCCAAGAAGCAGCAGTCATTGCTCTCAGCACTCAGCACTCAGCTCTCAGCAATCAGCACTCAGCACTCAGCACTCACTCAGTCATTGCTCATCCCTTCCTTTGTACGAAATAAATTTGATCTAGAAGCTCGTGCCTCTTCAATCTTTTTTTCCATTTGCAGATTTGCTGCTACGAAGCAGCTGTTAAGTTTGCGGTATGAATCGTTAAAATAAGCTTTGCATAAAATGTGTGCCTGTGAACATTTGAAATGCGTTTAAATTTACGCGCCTACACCGCATATCTAGAAAACGTGCAGCTGCCGTGAACGACGTTTAGTGATGTATGACGGTCAACGGTCACTAACATAATTGCAGGCACGATAGTTCTGTTGGCGGCATTGATTGTTCGTCTGATTTCGGCAGCCATAATGTGCTCACATAATTGTGTACCACACGTGTGTGAAGTTTTCTTTAAACGCCCTCTAAAGCTTTTCTTGTCTTCCGCCTCCTCGAGAAAACTTCATGTACGTGCTGAAAAACATTGCACCACTTTTTATTGCAAGGTAATGCGCGTTAGGACGCGAACTTTTGAGCTGTTCGAGCCACGGGCGTAGTCAGGATTTTATTTCGAGGGATAGAGGGGGGTCATATTGTTTATATGTACATTCGTGCGTGTGTTTGTATATGTGCGTGTATATATGTACACACAAATTAAATATTTTGGGGGCTTGGCGCCTCTCCGTCTACGCCAATCGTTCGAGCTTTGCCTGCATTAAAGAGTGTCACCTTGCTCAGCGCTTGCGTACAGTTGCAGCGTGTAGCTCGCGACCAGCAGACAAAAAAGCAAATGGAACACCGCGCGGCATCTGCCTCCTGCGCGCGCGAGGAGTGGCTTCACTGCAGAGCTGGATCATAAACCGGACCTATGCGCAACTCTGCTCCCTGCGGGAGCATATACAGGAACACTAGTGTGCCGCTGCTCCGGCTCCCGCAGCGTGGACTGCGTGGAGTATACCACTTTTGTCGGCGCTTGTGTGCTCGGAATGCCGCGTAACTTGGCACAAAAAGTCAAAGCGAACTTGTCTGCACAGCCCTCTCGTTTTAAACAACCGATGACAAAAACTGGCTGTGGCTTAGCTAAGGTTAAGCCCAGGATGCGAAGCATACTAGCCTTTATTTTAACGCGACAGCGTTAAGGAGCTCGTGTCGCAGAAAAGCCGGTGTCGTCGGCGCCGGCTCAGGCGTGCGGCGCTTGCTCAGGCGCACATTTCGTTGTCGCGCCGAACGCTGCGTTGCTCGACGCTCACCGCGTCCGATACGGGGCGCGTAGTCGCTGCGCCGTAGCAAAGCCACCTAGAAACAGTCTCTGTAGCTCGCCGCAACCTTCGCTTTTCATTCCAACGAGCAGCTCTGTCTCCAGGAGGCATCTCACCTCGTGAGTGTCTAGCATAGGCAAGCGCAGCTGCTTATATACCGCCGCGACGCCGCGAGCGACGGCGCGAGTTGGAGCCCCGTTTCTCCTCTGTCGTGACGTCACGGTGTCACGTGGTATTGAAGGCGACACCGCCGCGCCTGAGGAGCTGGGTTGAGCTCTAGTAATCTGCTTCGCATAAAATTTACGGGCAATTTGGTGAGCTAAACTGTGATAAGTGAAAGCCTATCTACGACTGCCTCTGTTGCTGTTGTCTGAATCGTTCTGTGAACGGACGCCGCCGTGGCCGCGAGCATGGGATGAAATGACGGCCATATTGGCTGCAAAGTTTGTCGCCGATGTGCGCGCACCCCCACGCGCCCACTCGCAACAGCGCTACCGGCATGGCGCCTCCTCTCCTTGCTCCCCTTGCCGGTGATCACCGATTTGCTGCTTCCACCACGGACCGAGCCCGGACACTCATGAGTCACTAAAGGCTTGCGCATGGAGAAATAAATATAACAAGAGGAGACACTCGGCGAGAACTGGCAACAGGAAATACGTCACGCTAGTATTAACGACAACTGTTTGCTGCCGCAAGCATAGTAAAAAAGGAAGAGAATGTGAAATGAGATTAACAGAAATTGTTTACATTTTTTAAATTGTTTCCCGGCAAAAGCAAGGATATCTGCGTATAAGTTAAATTAAACTTTGCGGCTTACTTCCCTTCCCTAGCGCCAGGCCAATCGGCGAATGACGAGCCAGGTGCATGGCATCATTCTTCAGACACACCGCCAAAGCGAGAGAGCGGTCGCGCATGTGAGCGTTGGCCTATTCGGTGACCCGTCTGCCTGTTTTTCTATTTTTTGATTTAGCCTGGCTTGGTGGGCTTCCGGCGAATTCTTGCGTTCCTTCTGAATTTCGATATGGCAACACTGCACTATTGGACTACGGCAAGGTGAGAAATTTTGTTCGACTGTTTGGGACGCATTTCAAGTAATTAGGCTAACGACACGGCACCTAGGCTAGACTTGTGACGCAGTTAACGAAAAACAGCGCGGCCGTCGTGGTGCAGTTAATTTGAATTAACAAATCGTACTAGGAGATGTTTGCGACGCTTTCTATGAGTCCCAAATTTATTTTAACTTATTCCGGTAGTTTTTGGGCGCGCTAGTCGCACAGGGTGCTGTGACGCAGTTTCGCGTGTACTGAATCTTACTGCGACAAGTTTTGGCGCTTTCTCTGACCGCCAACATTGTTGTAACCAATTTCGTTACTTTTTGGGGTACATTTCAAGCGCAGTGGACGCGCCTGGCGCTGTGATGCGAATAGCGAAAGGCAGCTCGGCTTTGGTGCGCAGTTAAACTTCGCGCTTTAATGCACAGACAAGTTCATGGCGCTTTCTCTGGCGCCCAACTGATTTCGTTACTTCTTGGGGTACTTTTCAAGCCCAGCGGCCGCGCCTGGCCTTGGGACGCAGTTCGTGAAAAGAAGCTCGGCCGCGTGGCGCAGTTTTTTCGCGTGTACTGACTCTTACTGGGACAAGTTCGTCACGCTTTCTCTAACCCCCAACGTGATTGTAATTAATTTCAGTGCATTTTGGGAGAATATTAAGGTACACTCGCCGCGCCTGTCGTGACGCATAATAATAATAATAATAATAATATTTGGGGTTTTGCGTGCCAAAACCACTTTCTGATTCAGAGAAACTTCTGACGCAGAGAAAAGAAGCTCGGCCATGGTCACAAAATTAGCTAGGCGTGTACTAAATCTTACTGCTACAAGTTCGTGACAATTTTTATGGCCCCGCAACCACTTAAACCTTCTTTCGGTGCTCAAGCTTGTCGAAAACGCAACGAGCGATTGCCAAGAGTGATAACACGAGAGTGTGTTGCTTGCGCTGGCAGAACGCGCAAAAGGTAACGCCAAGGAGCTCAAACGCCAGGAACTATAGTAAATCTAAAATTCTGTCTTCTGAACGCCACCCATGCATTTGTCTTGAGTGCGAGTGGAAGGAATTCTGCGAGCGTCCAGCATGGCCTGGTTGAGAGCCTGTGTTGCGGCCACCTCTTGTATTCGTAGCGTACTATCCCGTCGGTTGTAGCGAAGTTCTGGTAACGCGCAGTAGCCCGTGTAGTCGTGCGACTAATGTGCAGGAAGTAAGGCCCGGGAAAAGGGGAATGCTGGGAAACAATGTTTTCGTGGTATGTACAGTATTGTTTGGGATGAGTCGGGTATTTTCTACGCCGTGTGTGTAAAAGCGAAGTGCTTTTATTTGCAATGCCGCCTATTCACCACTTTCGCACGCTTCGCCTCTACACGCATTATGTTTACATGTTATTACCGAAATGAGACTTGCTTGTAGTTTATTTTTTCAGCTGACGTCGTCTGGTGGAGCTTGCTACGGGAACTACTGCTGCTTACCTCAATTCTAAAGATGAACCAACTAGCTCTCATCAAGATCTTACTACTGCAAAACAGCTTCGCTTGGGACCAAGATTACTTGGAACCGTGCCAGGCTCCCGTTGTACTTTCGGGAAGAGTCGAGCAGGGGAACAAGAGCTCGACGTGCGGCGCACGAGGTGAGGGTCGCCGACTTGCTGACCGGTCCGGGAACGTGTTAGACGCGCTTCTGCGCACCTTAATTTAGTGCGACGGCGATTGGATGTGGTCTGGTGAACTCGAGTGATGCTAGTAAAAAGGTCCGTATATAACACCACATAAAAAATCAACGTGCATGGGAGGGATATGTTAAACAGGATGGTGCCTTTCCAAATTTATGATTTGCTTCTTTGTCTTTTTCGTGCAGTGCCCTGCCTGTACTTCGGCTTATGGCGCCTTTGATGCATCATATTTATCACATCTGATTCTTCGTTCCCACATGAAGCCATGCTATGCTTTAGTCAGATTGCATTTAAACTAGTCACAATAACTGATGATGCAATTATGCAAGCCGCTCCTCAGAATTATAGCGTTCATAACATAATCTGGAATGAAAAGCTACCATAGATGACAATAAATTAGATGTGTAAGATTTTAATGCCATCGCTCATTGCAGTTTTCTACTCATTTGCTACACACTAGAGAACATTGTACATTTAATTTATTTATTTGTGAGAAAGTACAACGAATCAATCCGAACGGCACCAGGAAACTACTTTCGTGAGGACGCCAACCGAATAGGAAATATGTGCCTCTGTAACGCATTGAGACCGGGCGGGATATTGCTGCAGAACCACGACAAGAGACGCTTAGAAACAATGGGGTGCAGCCCACACATGAATAACTTTATGTGAACTATTTATAAACAAAGACCTGTGTATAGACCTCTGGCCTCACATGCGAATACGCGACACATTTCTAAATGCTCTGCTCCCTCAGTCAGGAACATCCATACGTTGTACAGGACATTATCAAATGAAATGCTACCATGAAAAGCTACCATAGATGACAATAAATTAGATGTGTAAGATTTTAATGCCATCGCTCATTACAGTTTTCTACTCATTTGCTACACACTAGAGAACATTGTACATTTAATTTATTTATTTGTGAGAAAGTACAACGAATCAATCCGAACGGCACCAGGAAACTACTTTCGTGAGGACGCCAACCGAATAGGAAATATGTGCCTCTGTAACGCATTGAGACCGCGCGGGATATTGCTGCAGAACCACGACAAGAGACGCTTAGAAACAATGGGGTGCAGCCCACACATGAATAACTTTATGTGAACTATTTATAAACAAAGACCTGTGTATAGACCTCTGGCCTCACATGCGAATATGCGACACATTTCTAAATGCTCTGCTGCCTCAGTCAGGAACATCCATACGTTGTACAGGACATTATCAAATGAGCTTCTGTCGAAAAATATGGCACAAAAACGTTTCTTGCACAATTAATCTCCATTAACATCACCGTGCTTAGCAGCTCATCTGGTAACCTTTGCCATATAAGTGCATGGGTTTTGTGCTGGAAATGCCGTTGCTGGCGAGTAATGTGGCGCATATTTCTCTTCGATCGTAGTGTCAATACTTTGTTAGTTCGCGCACGTTTGTTCTGTCTCTAACTTTCCATTGCATACTTCATTTTAGAAAAGATGGACCCAATTGAAAATAAAGGACATTTCTACACTGTAATACTGATAAAACTTTAGAGCATATATTTACGTTTTATTACAAGATGCGTTGTAAGGTTCATGGGCATCATTGTGATTTGATTTTAGGTGTGTGTCAGTATGTTTCTCAAATTATTATTCAGTTTGTCTTGCGAATGATGAATAAAGATTTTGATCTTTTCAAGAAAGAAAATGTTCGATTTGAGTAACTCGGCGACTACAGATTACATCCGATTCACGAAGCATAAGTGCAGGAGCCCCAGATGTAAGTATTGCGAATCCCTTTTAGCGTGACCATGGCTCTACATTGTGAGCGCTTTCACACTATTGGGATGAGTACTAGACTCTGTTCTGAAGGAGTACAATCTCGCTGTTAGGGGTACAAGCACTCTTTTGGGGGGAGTAGAAACACTCGGTTTGGATAAGTAGAAGGACTCGGTCTGGAGGAGTACCTTTACAATTGTGGGGAGAGTATTAACACTCTGCGAAAGGGTAATAGCACCCCCTTGCGGTAGAGTAATAAAACTCTATCAGGAGGAGTTATTCTACCCGCTCTCAAAGGGGGTCGATCTACTCTCGAAAAGGGAGTGAAATATGGGACAAGCAGAAACCCCCTCGAAGTAAGTTCCCGGAACTCTGTTTTTAGAGTGTATGCGAAGCGGCTCGCCTGAGTGACGTGTTTTCTCATCGCTACCAACGGCGTCAGGAAAACATCGTATGTTCACTTCAGAGCGACATAAATTTCATTTTATTTCATTTCATTTAATACCTTAAAGGGACCCTGAAATGATTTTGACGATTTTCTACAAACGTACTGAGTCGTTAGAGTAGGTCCTTCTGATCATTAATTGGCACATCTAAATGCTCCGCGTAAAGCGTGTAATTTATTATAAGGTTTTAAAAATGCACATCACTGCCGATCGCAGCACACTGCTCGGCGGAATTTTAAGCCGCCCCTACCCATATGACGGAGATCACCCGTATGACGTCAGTGGGGCGAGCTGTACAATTGGCTGACCAAGGCGCGTGATCGATAATTTTTCCAAATTTCAGGTAAACAAATAATAATAATAATAATAATAATAATAATAATATTAATAATAAAGTTTATTTCTGCCTCAAAGATACATGGACAGAGGAGCTGCAGAAAAAGCTGTAAAAAATACAGCTTGACAAAGCCGCAGTAATAGTTGGAATGTTAGTTTGTTTTTATAAAAAGAAAGTAACAAAGAGAATGCACAAGAACAATTTTTCAGTACACTTAAGCATTTCCGGCACACAGCAAGTGCCGTCTGCTTGTGTTACAACGTACTCCATTTTGACGAGAGCTCCGCGGTCAGAGTCGGTCTGAGTATTTTCGCGAGCACTATGATTCGACTTTGTTGCCTTGTGGCCTGCAAAGGTAGCGACTGGTAATACGTCAAGCTGCGACATCGTGTCCCTCTGCAAGGCAGCATACGAGCGAACTGGCTGCTGTGCATCGGACTGCCGCTATCCGATCGGCGCCAGGATTTGCGCGTTTGTGTCCGTCATTTTACACCGGAAGATTACTAACGCAATAGCTTTTCGCGAGTCCGGTATTAGGGCAAACGCAAGCGCAAGGGGACAGGGTCTGGCCGCTTTACTCTGCCGTAACGGGATGAGCAGAAGCGCAAAGGTGAGTGCTCTGCATGGTGCAGCCACCTGGTGGCACAGAGCTCAACCATACACAGCAGCAGTAACGAACCCGCGAGTGGCGACACATAAGGAGTGGGAACAAGCATTCAGATGACTTATATCGTTCAATACAATGAGAAGTGATTTGTAACAATTTCAGCAAAAGTGGATGAGGACGTAATGACGGCGGTGTCGTTGGATAGGTCATTCCAGTCTGCTGCAACACAGGAAAAAAATTAGGCGGCAGAAGTGACAGTGCGGGCGCGTGGCCGGGAAACTTGAAATGGATGAGGCGTGCGGTGAGATATGCGGGCTGGCGGGACTATGTAGGGTGCGCAGCATAGTGAACCATGAAAGAACTTGTGAAGTAAGCAAAGACTGGCAATACGGCGACGAAGTGCAAGTTGTAACAAACCCGATTCCACTTTCAAGGGTGCTACGCTGATATCGTATGAATATGAAGAGTGAATAAATCGGGCTGCTCTGTTTTGAAGTGATTGAAGTGCATTAATACGGTAGGCGTGATGCGGGTTCCAAATGGGTGATGCGTATTCTAACTTCGATAAGACAAAAGTTTTGTACACTAGTAGTTTTGCGTCTTGAGGGGCATGGCAGCGATGACGACGCACGAATCTAAGCATCGTATTAGCAGACGAAATTACATTATTAATGTGCGAGGCCCAGACAAATCGTTACGCAGGATGACACCTAAGCATTTATATGATAGGACAGACTGTACAGGGATATTGGCTATTGGGTATAGGAAATCAAGCGAATGAGGGCGGCGGTGGAAATACAGGCGTTTACATTTATCAGGATTAAGTTTCATTAAACAATCGTCGCACCACTACTTAATGCTGTTAAGGCCGTCCTGAAGCATTTCTTGGTCAGCGATATTAGTAACAGTGCGATAAATAACGCAGTCGTCGGCGAGCATGCGTATATTAGAAGACACTTTGGTCAGTAATCATTAATGAAAATTAAAAATGGCAGCGGACCTAGTGCCGGCCCCTGGGGAACGCCGGATGTTAAAGGTAGGGTAGGGGAATTGCGAGCGTTAATAGCAACAAACTGTGAACGATTAGCCAAGAATTCTACGACCCATTCTAAGATATAGGGCGAGATGTTCAAAGAGGAAAGTTCGTTCACTCACTATTTCCTCGTGACCTATCCATTCAAGAAATGTGGTTGGCTTTCAGTACTAAAGTATGCATCAGCGAATACATTCCATTTCAAGAAATTCAACAATCGTCTAACGCCTCCTGGTACAATAAGCATCTAAAACGACTACCTAACAAGAAATGAATATTTTTACGTTCCGCCAATAGATCGATGAACGCCGTAGATGATTATCGTATACATATGCTCAAAAGCTTATACCGGCGTTCTAAATACAGCCAAGTTTAACTTCTTGAACTCCCTTCTACTATCCTTAATAAATAAGGACTGCACTCTCGGGCGACATTGCAGAATCACAGCCCAATTTCCAGCGAAGTTATTATTTTTTAGCATTTTCATTAACAATTTTAGTTGCCTGAAATTAAGCCCAGTGCTTTAAAGCTTTACCCGCATATGTGTCACCCGATTGAAACTTTGCCCGCATATAACGCTTTCGAGCACTTTCTTAATAAATTTTTTGAGGGGCTGTTTTTGATATAGACACATTAAATTGAGACATAAGAGGAAGAAAAACAGAACCATTTTGGTTGGCGTTCTGTTTTTCTTCCTATTATGCCGTTAGTTTCCGACCAGACCAGATTTCGTCAAACTCTTGATCTCAAATTAAGTTGATATGACATATTTTTCACACTATTCTTCCCATTTTGGCTAAATTTTATCTTGGTGGCACTGATATCTCTCTCAGGGCAGCGGCCAAGGTTCATCATTCGTATAACACAATTGTAACACTTCTGACTACTTGCATGAGCAATTTGCTGCTGAGACCATAATTTGTCCACACACTTCGAACTTCGGCTAGGCATTACCCATAACCAGCTCCTGCTTTCAGCGAAATTTAAACAAAGTGAATTTCTTAGTTCACCGAAGACACCTAGGAGAGCTACCAAAATACTTGTATAATGTATAAAATTGCAAAGAAGTAGACGAGGGTTCAGTCATTAATTACAACGCCTCTTCTTAGTCTATATGTGGAAAAGCTTTACCATACATCACACAAAAGATTCCCCTTTTTCTTACCAATTGTAAGTTCCGTGTGACCAAGTTTTCCGGGATAGTGAGGAACATAAGGCAAAATGGTGGTATACCATTTTGTAGCACTTGCTTAACAAAAGTGTTAACGTTATGTTGAATTCAGGCACACTTGATTTGAGCGTTTCTCTCCATTTTCGCAAAATATGATATCGGCATTTTCAGTTTTGCGAATGCAATGGCTAAAATCTTCCCAGGTCCTAAATCACACTCGTAAAAATCTGTAGCACTCGCATTCATGTACATTGCGAAGGCAGCACTTAACCCACACATTCAAAACTATTCGTACATGTCGCATATAAACTGTAATTTATTTGTAATAAATATTAACAAGGTATCTTGTCTACCCCACCGAGGGGGCCATCAGAACCTACAACGAACAACGTATAACGCATGAAAATAACGCTAGGACGACAGCTGAGCAATTATTTGCAACGTTCGCAAAAGAAACGTTAAGGTTCTGTTGAATATTACCCTTAAGTAGCCCACAATTTCTACTAAATATAAACGTATGCAACGTAGTTCTTTGGGACATTTGGAAACAGCTCAGAAAGGCCGCATGACGCTTTCGAACACTTGCTTAATTTTTCTTCTTGTGCGAAAGCTGCAAATAACTGACACCTTCCACACTTTTCAAACGCACCAAGAATAAGAAGCTCCTCGTTCGATCAACATTTCAGCTTTTTGGCACGTTGAGTTCTTTTGGGATATTGCGCAAACTTCCTGCGTGGTTCTAATATACGCTTATATTCTATAAAAAAGCAAAAGTCATCCCACCGAATACTTCTGTCGTAAACTTTCTTCTAATGGACCTCATTAACTTCGATCAAGCAGGCATTGGAGCTAAAACTTCTAAGGTGAGGCCGCCATCTTCTTGTGGCATTGGCGGTATTAGATCCCTGTTTCTTATAACGACTATAGTGCACAGTTCCACCACACTTAGCTTTATTTTCGTCAGATCATTTAAAGAGACTACGCTACTCATTGACTGAAAAACTGGTAAGCCGATTCCACTGTTATAAATTTAGAGACCAGCAAAAATCATTCAATTAGAGGCCCACTTCATTAACCTCGGTATCTTGCCAAATTTGTGAACGTGTCATTTTTGCAACTCGGGAATATCTTGGAAGCAAACAGTTTTTTTTTTCAATTGCTCGTAACACGGTATAACAAAACTTTTTAAGCCTATGAATTGCAGCTGCTAACTTTGCTAGCGACTTGCATGCGTTCTTGGACTGGGATTTCGCAACAGACTGCATTTCTTTAGATTTCTTCCAAAGCCGTTAACGAGAATGAATGAACGTGTATTAAAATAGACTGGGCACTTCCAGGCCTAAGTATTTTGAAAGCGAAGATTGGGAAAATGGTCTCAGTAGTGCTGACTCTGGCCTAGATCCAATGAATGACGCCTAAAAAATAAAAAAAAATAAAGGGAAGTTAACGAGAAGAAAGAAAAAAAAAGAAAAAAAGAAAGGAAATAAGGAAAAAATCGCAGTTTCGCCCGAAAGGGGAAGCATGGATTGCGATAGCAAATCAGTGGATAGCTGAACGAAGTAAGGATAGTAGTCTTAGCAGCCGTATGGTGCTGTAAACATTCGCTTAGTCACTAAATTAACGATGATAGAATATGTAAGCTTGACTGAACCAGAACGTTGTCTTCGTGTGTCTGCTTCTTTCTACGTCCTCGTTCAGTCGCGCTTACACGCTCTATCATGGATTCAAACTAACCAGCCCAGCAACGTCTCTGAACAAAATTAACCAACACTGTGTCACGCGCGCACAGGTAAACATGAACACATTTCATTCTATGAGCGCGGAAACTCGCTGTCGAAATTCTGGAGTGAGGAATCGCGGCAGCAGCAAGCGAATAATTGACCTTCATGCATCTCCCGCTTCAACGCGAACGAAACGTCGAAAGCACAACGCATGCGAAGCTACCGGCACTACGCGCACTCTGCTAACGTCGCAGGTCGCTTTGAAGATGAGGCCCGCGCGGGTGCGCACTTTGGCCACGTCGCAGATCGTTTCCAAGACACATGAGAGCCAGCAACAAGTACCTGCGGCGTCCGCCAAAGGCGTTTGTCTACTACGGCGTCCACGATTCGCATGGCCAACGCCGTAATATACGCCGCGGTTGTCTCTACTGTGTACGGAGCGGCGGGCGAGGAGGACATCGAGGCACCCCGGTTGCCGCCGGAGAAGAAGGTCCCTCCTCCCTCGCCTGACCCCCCTGCGTCGCACGCGACAGGAGAGGGCACGCGTCCGGGCCGCGTTCCTCGCTCACGCGCGCGAGATTGAACCGCGTTCGCCGGCTCAACCTCACACGTTTTCACTTGTACATAGCGCATACGTCGCGCGGCGACGATTTTATCGCCCTTGGACTTTATATTAAACCTCACGGCGACACCCGTGGCAGAAATGCGCCTGGAATATCCATATAATTGCTATCGCAATAAAAGAATGATCAGAGAGAATGCCCACATGATAAGATTTGTGAATATCCATACGGATACATAGGGCCCTCCATAGGCAATGCATTGTGAAGCCTATAGTTGGGATGGCCCAACTTAAATTTGTGGGTGGGTCAACTTGAAATATGGGGGTGGCCAACTGAAACTTGAGCATGGTATAACTTAAATTTGGTGGTCAGCCAAGCTAAAATTTTGGGGCGGGCCAACTTGAAATTTGGAAGTGGGCCAACTTCAATTTGGGGCTCTGCCAAATTGAAATTTAGGAGTGGCCAAACCTACATTTCGGGCTGGGACCACTGGTAATTTAGGGGTGGCCCAACTTACATTAGGGGTCGCGCCAACTTGAAATTTAGGGGTGGGCAAGCTGAAATTTGGGGGTATGTTTGTGCATACTTAGACAACTCCAGTGCACTTTCTTCATCATTGTTTTCTTCGTCAGCCGTTATATTTATCCTAGCATCTCTTTAGTAACGCTTGGTTTGCTTTGTGTGATGTGCATTTGGTTTTGTGCACGAGTGAACATACGAGTTTTTTTGCTGTGGGAGCATACAAACGGCCTTGTCATTCTTGGTGACAAGTTTGTTATCAAAAATATCTAAACACTACCAAATAGCTTGTGACACTCGACCACCCATGCTGTTCTCAGGTACCCTACTCCGATGATTATACTCTTTCTGAATGCATTCCAGCATCTATGCCCGCCGCAATAAATATGCGAATGCGTATGGGCGTGCAGAATAAACGCCTCATATAGGCAAGACACCAACATCGTTTCGTAATGACGCCACAATGAGGAGCGACGTCCCGTATGTAGGTCTCGCGGGTCTACTACGCACAACCGAACACAGGGTCTTGATTGCTGCTTTCAGGTTCGTTTGAGTCGCGGTCTGCCAAGCGCTCCTTGCCGCGCTCCCGGCGATGCTCATTCGCGCATGCCGCTCGCCTTCATTACACTTGCCGGCACCGAAGTGAGTCAAGCGAGCGCTGTTTGCCTGTCCCCTTTGCTGCGTGGCGCGTGGTTTCCCTCAACGACTCATCGTATTCGAGCGACGTACCGTGCCGCGGGCTGGCTTGCAAGCCACGACGATGAGGCATTGCCAACGAGCCGGCCTATAAAACCACACGAACGGAACATTCATGTTTGAAGAGAGCCGACCGGCGGCCCCCGGGGCTCCATTCGATGGCCAGTGCGGCACACGAGGTTTGCCTAGCCGCCGGTATACATGATCAAGACGGGGTGGGGTCATCGTATGCGCTGGATTTGACACTGTTTGCTTTCAGAGTTTGTTTCGTGGATTTTGTAGGCGGCTGGTGCGGCTTTGTTTTCGTGACTTGGATCAATTACGGGCTGTTGAGACAGCACTGATGGTAAAGGCAGCGGCGCGTTCTGCGCGAAAGTGGCGCTGCTGAAACTTTGATGAAAAGCGACCCCCTTATTTATGTACATTCTTTCCGCAAAGAACTTGGCTTTGTACACAAGAAACCTCGAAACACTTCTCGCTAGAACTGTTGTAAAATAATGGTAAGTCGCAATTCTCGTTCTATTGTCTTCGTGTAATTGTATAGTCGCAACTACATAATGGGGGAGAGGAAGACGACGACGTTTCCACGCAGACGTGGTTTCCTTGTGTTCCTTGGAAATTGCTCGACAGCAAAGAAAATCTCGCCCTTATCCGGATACGAAGCTCATCGGAAGCCTATGGGGACCTGTGGACTCTGGTGAGGACTCTTCTTTGCCTTGTCCTACTGATCCTGCTCGTCTGATAGACTCAAAACAAGCACGGCTGGCGCTGAGGCTTAGTGCGGCCGAGCCGCCGCGCTCGCCCGACGAAGAAGTGTTTGTGCCAGATGTGAGCTCCTCATCTGTACCTTCCCCTGGACTGCTGCGCGTGACAACATCCATGCCAACTATGCAGCCGAAGTGTGCATCCGATAGCTCGAATACCCAAGATGCAACACCGAAGGACAGTCCTCTTTGTGATGTGAATGTGAACCTATCCGCAGTCGTGCCGACGGACACTGGTGACCCTATGGACGTGCAGCCGTCTGGCGGTTCGACGAATGCAGCCAAGCGAGGTCCCCCTATCAACGTGCTTCAACAAGACGCCATCGCATCGGAGCCACCGGCAAAAAAGTAAGGGCCACCCCAGACTATTCCTCCACGGCCTCCCCTACGCCCGCTCCCTCTCAGTCTTACCCAACGCCCACCCCTTCTCAATCATATCGAGTTCATATACGGCCCCTTTCATGCTACGACATAACTTCAGTAGCCACAAAATATGTCCAAAGGGTCATCGACCAATCTCTTGAAACCACTGGATACAAAGGGTTCGCAGCATATAAATCTATCAACTCGATCACTGTGCACTTGGCATCTCTCAGTGATGTGCAGAAAATGTGCACTTTAACATCTATCCCGCTCTCAGAAGATCAACACCTGCCTGTGCAGTGCTACTTTGCATCGGGCCCTAATATACAGAGGCGTGTTGTCTATGGCATTGACCCAGAAGACACCCCTGAGATAATATGTCGTGAATTGACCTCCACGACACACAGGGTGCTCGCAGCTAGATTCATGGGCAAAAGCCGTACATGCTTAGTGACGGTGCAGGGCCCTCAATGTATCCCAGAACGGTTTTATTACTATGGTTGCATATTGCGACCTAAACCCTACCTCCCTCGAGCAATATTCTGCTACCGCTGCTTTCAACGTGGACACATGCAGGCATTTTGCTCACAGCGTACTATTGATCCAGAAAAGCTCACACCAGAAGGCCAACCACGATATCGACGTGGCTTATGTAAATCTGATGAGCACGATTTGACAAGCACAAATTGTCCGACTAAACAGAAGGCCACAATACGGATACGAAAGGCTATACCAAAAACGACTATAGTAACAACACACAATCGTTATGAGGTTCTTGCAGAAGAGCCAGAGATGATCCTGGCAGAAGAAGAAAAAGCCCCAGAAACACAACTGTATTCGTCTGTTCTTAAACATAGCAAGCAGTCGCAGACAAAGAAACAGAAATTACCGGAACCTCTGCATCAGTCAGATGATGACCATGATGACATTGACGCTCGCATAGGCGCACTGGCCAGAGAGATTGAGCGACTACGCAAACATAAAGAATTGGTAATTCTCCGTCGTCAGAAAATAGGACCGACACGTGACGCATCAACCACTGCTAATGCCACCATTACGCCTGGATCCCGTCCGGCACCACAGGTCAACCAAGCTGTTTGGACAGCAGTTTTAGATCAACTTGCTCAACTAACGTTGCTCATTCAGAATTGCCTGCATCATGGCTAATTCTCTGCAGCAGCTGTCACAGGATGGAATTCTACAGTGGAATTTTCGGGGCCTAAACTCCAAGTTAGGAGAAATTAAAACCAAGCTTCAATACAATAAGCTACATGTGTGGGCACTGCTTATTCAAGAGCATAAAAAGCTATGCTCCCTATGCAATTTTAATGGGTACCATAACCCATCTATTAGAGATAGACGTGCTACAACAATGGCTTCAGCTCCGGGAAAAGCTGCAGTTTATATATCATCGCATATTGCTCACACAGTGATTGACCTGGAGCCATGGTGTAGTGGTAATGAAGAAGTTGTCGTGGTCCTGACACGACCAGTGAAGACTCCTGTCATTCTAGTGTCATTCTACGCCAGACCGCAGCGCACACGCTTGAACTTGGGGTGGATAGCTCATCTCCGGTCTACGTACCCGGGAATTCCTATTCTCGTGGGTGGAGACTTCAATGCCCCACATACAGAATGGGGGTACAAGTACAACTCCCGAAGAGGATACCAAGTTAAAAACATCATGAGCGATGCCACTTTTACACTGCTGAACCATCATGCTGTGGCTATCTGTGCTGTACCCGCAGTATCTAGAACAAACGCTCCGGACCTCACGTGGTGGTTGGGTCCTGGAATGCCGCAGTGGCGGGTGGAACCAGATACATGGGGCAGTGATCATATGCCAATAATGATTGGTTTGCACAGAACGTGCATAAAGAAAATTCGACGACGAGTAACAGTCACGCATTGGGATAAGTTTCGGGAATCATCGATTGATAAAGTACCCTCAGAGCCCTCAGAAATTCTTCCCGCTTTGAAAGAACTGCTACGGAGGAACACCACTGTAACCACAGTTGACGAGGAAAAACCTCAACCGGACCTCACTCTTTTGCAACTTTGGGCAAAGCGACGTCAGGCAGAATTGTATGCGTCGAGGAATCCCGATGCACCAGGTAGCCGTGCACGTGCTAACCATATTGCGGCGAAGGCGCGTCAGCACGAAAAACAACTTTCTCGACGACGATGGTATGAGTGGTGCCAGAATCTTGGATCGGGCATTGGAAACAGAGCACTTCGGCGTACGTTCCGGTCAATGGAACGCGGTCATAAGCAACCTGACCCTGCAGCGAGCGTTAGGTTAGCGATGCAAAGTTCGCCGCATCAATTTGCAGAACACGCTGCTAGAGCGTTTTTCCCGAAATACGATCAAGCATCACCTATAAACTGCCCCGAAATTGATCAGTCTGACACAACCTCCAAATCCGATATCTCCAGCCCTTTCAGCATGACCGAACTAATAGCGGCGATTGAAACTTCGAAGCAACGAACAACACCTGGTCCCGATGGTATTCCTTATGAGGTTTTCAAAAACATGGAAGGAGCAGCTCTTGACGCACTTCTTCAGGCTATTAATAAAGTATGGGAGACTGGAAACGTTCCACCTCATTGGAAGCATTCAATTGTTGTCGCGATTCCGAAACCAGGAAAGTCTCCAAATAGCCTGCAGTCTTTGCGCCCAATTTCACTAACCTCAACTGTCTGCAAACTCACTGAAAAGATGCTGGCCACACGAGTTTCCTGGTGGCTTGAACGCCACGATAAATATCATCCTGCTCAAATTGGATTCCGTTCTTACTTGGGAACTGAAGACGGACTTTCTATGTTATCGGACGATGTTTTACAAGTTTCTCCACGCAGTCACGCTGCGCGCACGGTAGTAGCAACAGACATAACGAATTCTTATGACAATATAGACCATGAAATCATTATAGCCAACCTCATCGACCTGGGACTTCCACCGCGGGTGATAAGATTCATCTACTCATTCCTTCAGAATCGCACATTTGCGATTAGACTAGATCGAAGGCAAGAAGGATACTTCACATCGAACAGAGGAGTCCCACAAGGTTCGGTTCTGGCTCCTCTTCTCTTCAACGTTGCTCTAATACCTCTAGCCTGGCAACTACATCGGATTCCAGATGTGAGGTTCTTAATCTATGCGGATGTCGTCACTTTGTGGTCCGTGCATAAAGATATATCTAGACAAACTCAACAGCTTCAAGAAGCCCTAGATGTGCTGAACAACTACGCTCAGAAAGCAGGATTGGACATTTCCGCCCAAAAATCAAGCTGTGTTGTGGTGGCCAACAAGAAAGGACGCACAAGAATCACGCAGCACCCCTTTACATTTGGACTCGGCGCACTGACAATCCCTGAGGCTTCTGAGGTCCGCATACTGGGTCTCGATATTCACCAATCCGGCAGTGGTGCACACTGGCTCCGTAAAACTACACAGAGTTCGACAAAAACACTTCACCTTATTCGTCGCATTGCAGCAAAAGCAGCTGGAGCTCGTACTGACGTAGCTCGACGGTTGGTGCGTGCAGTCTTGCAGCCACGAATTTTATATCAAGCACAATTTCAACGGCTGACTTTGGCACAGCTGGCACAGTTGGAGACGATTAATCGCGATGCTATGCGCACAATCACAGCACTGCCCCGTATCACTCCGATACCAACCTTACAGGAACATGCCCAGCTCAACACAATTGCAGAGCTAATTTTGCAACGTGAAAAAGCACGTGAAATAAAAAAGCAACTTATTCCGGCTGTCGCTGCGTTGCATGCTCATTTTCACCGCGGCTCTCGGATTGACAATCAGCCCTACCCAATGCCTCCCTGGGAAGTCACCAGCATCACAACTAATAAGCCAACGAAGTTACGACGCAGCGATACAACAGGTACTATAGGCGAACACAACATCGTCGATGCATCATGCGTTAACACCTGCAAAGTCTATACGGATGCTGCCATTCTCCCAGACGGCGGAAGGACATCATTCCTGAGTACTGCGCATAATTTCATCAGCGGCCACCAGCGCTATTTATCTATGGAAGCCAGCGCTCTAGTAATGGAACTTCAAGCCATCCACGACGCTGTGCAAGATGCGACATCTAAGCTGCCTACCATCAAGAAACTAGATATCTTCACGGATTCTTCAGCGGCTATTCAGGAACTCAAGAAGCTTGATAAGGCGATGGAAATCTGCGAGAGAATACACACTATGAATAGTAAGACAGCTACTTGCGTCAAGGTACACTGGATTCAAGGCCATTCAGCGAACCCTCACAACATTGCTGCTGACCAGCAGGCACACTGCCCTCCTAATCCTGATCCTCCACCTATTCCCCTCCCACCCCAACCCCGTAACTCGCTGCGAACCCGTAAAAATGTTCTCCGGCAGGACACACGCGCTCTTATCCCACCGTGTGTCTGCTCCCTCCCCCTTCACCTTACTAGGGCGGAGGAAGTTGTGCTTAGGAGGCTTCGGGCCTGGGTGGCCCTTACACCGGCTGTTGTTTCAAGGTGGAACTGGTCGCATTTACCACTGGGTGCTACATGTCCATACTGCTCCGTTCCTGTGGTGGAATCAGATGCATACCACCTAATATGGACATGTACGGGTTTACAATCGGAACGCTCGCGTCTCCTACTGCAAGCCGGCCTCCGCTACAGTGTGACAACCAGCTATGACCGCTGGATACATGACAACAGATTTCACAAAACACTGCTTCAATTCATACACAACACAGGCCTCACACACAGTAAAATAATTTACACCCTTGATGGTGAGAATTGCGAATCATAACACCCTTGAAGGGTGTTTTCATTCAAGAAACATCCCATCATCATGACTTTTTGTGAAGCATAGGGAAGTTCTAGGTACCATAACACCCTTTTACCCACCGAAAGGGTGCACTGACTAAGAATATTGGGGGTGGGTGCAAGGGTGTTTTTGTTTGTTTTTATCACATTCACAAACATACAGTTGCACGAAGAGACGGCGTGTCCCACGGCACTAAAAACCAGTGGCGGATCCAGAAATGTGCCCTCCACTACCCCAACCGCTTCCCCCCGAGACATGTCGGGCTTTCAGTGCCGACAAAACTCCTGAAGAGAGCCCCCCTCCATTTCACTGTCTGTTTTGATGAGCCCTTTTTGAATATGTCCTGCGAAAAACCTGTTGCTGAAGCAATACTATCTACTATGTCACAGTGTTCCAGGTGGCACACAGTTCTTAAATGTGGTCACGCACAAATTCCGAGGAATCCAAAAGCGCGCACCTACTTTTTCTAGTATTGAGTATTTAACCAAAAGAAAAATGTTCAAAATGTTTTCAGCACGGCAGAACTAGTGGAGCTCTTGCTTTTGGGACGCCAGGAATCTAGCAAAATGAATAGGCCACGTGACAGCATGCAGCTGGACGCGCCACAATTGCTCTAAAGCAGTGCGGTCGTCTAGGTTTCTTTCAAGCATGACAAAACAGGCAGAAAAGGGTGCGACGAACCATACGCGGACAAAAGATACGCCGATTCGAGAAGCTTTGACCCCACCTGACCTTCTTTCGCCGAATCAATAACCCCAATTCGTTCTGCTTCTCTCAAGTTTATAAACAAGGTAGGTTCGTTGGCAAACTTGAGCCTTCTCACCCACCACAATGCTTTGCTCAAGCAGCATCTGCGGAAAGAGCCGTGCAAAACGCTCATGGCTTCGCGTCTGCGTCAATTTACGATGCTGGCTGTACAAAAAGAAACTGTTAAGTTTGTAGTTGTATAGTAAGGGAAAGTTCTACTGGCTTACAAACAGCTGCCTGAACGGAGTGCTCAAAAAGAAAGGGAGAATAATCTAAGAAAGTATAGAGAACCAAAGTACAACTTGCGATGCATAAAGTATTTACAACACCGACTAACAGCGGTATTTACTCAAATATTTCCCCTCCCAAACTGGAGACAGTATTATTGCATGCATGAATAGGGTATTAAGCCAATCATTGCAGATATAACGAGATTCCAGAAATTGGAGGGGCATTTGCAGACCCATCTTTGTTCACGGAACAGTGGTGAGCCATTTTTCAAGTGTGCGCGCTACTGCCCACCTGCCAAGTACGTTCGCGATGTCTTGGCATATGCAGACCCGTCTCGCGAGACTCGCCCGTCTCCCCTCGCTAGACGGGTAGGACAGATGCACATGCTGAATACGGGAAAGAAATACTTTGCAGAATGAAATTGAATTTTGTCAAAACACCAGAGCTTTGGATTGCAGGTTACAGCGTGCACAGGGGCGTTCTGCCAGATTTTAAAACGAAGCTTTCTATGCCTCCTCCCTCACTCTTTCCAATTCTGCTGCTGCTGCTGCTGTCACTGGCTTGCCAGCCGCGTCGGTGGGTGGTTTGAGGGCGTGCATAATGAACACGAGAGGGACGCGGGGAAGGCGTGTGCGAGTCCTTTTAGCGAGAACTTCGTGGGCATCGCTACAATACTTCTTGGACCTCTTTGGCCGTCACAATGCCCACTGAAACACCCTGGACATCGACACAATGCCCTCTGGAAGACTAATTACGCGTTAGCCCCCTTCTGCCCACCCCAACCCACCGCAAAAGTAGTGCAGAAGGTGCAGCACTTACTTTTTTGTACTCACATGCAACAGCGCAGAGGAGAGACAGTATGATACTAAGGGGAGACAAGAGAATGCTTAAAGCCAACACCCAGACGAAATGTCATCACAGTTCCCACACTTTACCAAGAAATTGTTGTTGTCATTCAATAGCCTTTACCACAGCTGCACCCTCGCCGAGCAAAGGGGTTCGGCGATGGTACAGGCACAGCTATTGAATAGGAACAATACTAAATTGCTCTGCTCCTGGTAGTTTGAGGGCGAGAGTAGTTGGGTTGAAAATGATTTGTCTACCGCATGCACAAAATACCTCGATTGTGAATATATCTTCCTCGTTACCCGTCAAACTGCTATTATAAGCAACTGCAGTAAGACAAAGACCGACATCAGATTGTAAGCGACAACTCACGGGGCTGTCCACCAAAGGGGAGTCGTTGTTATATTTGTTCTTTCTTTTGAGCGGTCATCGGCCGCACTTGCTCACCCGCTCTTAAAAAAAAGAAAGAAAAAAAACCCCCCGAGATCTGGATTCGCTTCGGTTGCACGTTCACGACACCACACAAAGACTTCGTACTTGGAAACTTAAGGTACGTTTTCGTGTAGTTCTGCACATGTTAAATTTCGTGGTGTCGCCTATACGTTTAGAAAGCTATTATGCAAGTACTTTTATATCTGCCGTTCGTCCAAGCTATTTAAAATTTGCGTGAGCACACCAGTTCAGAAATATGAGCATTGTGAACTTCTTGAAAATGCCAATTAAAGCTTTTTTTCTCTCTCTCTCTTTCTCTGCGCATAAAAGAAAAGACAGACTCGCAAGTACCTCTGTATCTTATAAAATCAGGAAGGGCCACGTCTCTTTACAAATGAACGTCCAAGCAAACAAACAAAAAAAAAGCATCGAGAAATAAATTCACTTACACGCAGTTACCCATAGAGTTAGTAGAACAACTCTAGAGGAAAAGCTGGGCCGGAAAAGTGGGAACCTCTAGGGCGCCGCCCTGTTGCTACTGGTCAATGTGGCCAGCGCAATTACTATTGAAAGAGCTGAGAACAAGTGCAGGTCACCTTATGCTTTGTCATCTAAAAACGCATACCTGATGGCTTTATGGAGGTGGTACGTTAATATTAAGTTTACAGAAAGCAATCACTAAGTCCGTGACCTATGTGAATCACGATGTACGCATTCATGCAATAAAGGATGACGCGAATTTCGGTTTCGAATATGTTTTTTGGATGCGTAGTAGTTTCGTTTAGGTTTGACATGCGATCGCGCGTCGACATCGGATGCTATGGCACACTCGTGCCTTATGTGCCACCGAAGCCCCGAAGTAGTCTGGAATATACCTTCACATGTAAGTAAACGAATGTATCCCCTTGTTGAGAATATCACGCGAGTAGGCAGCTCTTGTGGTGCATCACAATCGTTTGAGAAGCGTCACAGTAGAGCATTTTTCTGCATGCGGAGCGGTGTTTTTATTTGCAGGTTTCCCTTCAGTAGGAAATTGCTGGACAGGCGGACCAGCGCACTGGAATTGTACTGGCGAAGCCACAAGCAACTCAAAGAATCTGTTTATTTGTTGCACTTTGAACAATCATGCTTGTACAAAGGCCACAGCAGAAAAACAGCCTGATGCCGAGTATTTCTGTGCCACGAACTATTCAAGAGGCGAGTGCCTAATGCGGATGAAATCGAGTGCATCGAGACTTAGAATGACAGAAAGCTGAGCTAGTTGGTAAGGATTTATTATGCAAAACAGAGGTGAGGCGTGCAGACAGGACACAAGAGTAGAGGAGTGGACGGCGCTCGTGTTGCTTGCTTGCAAATACTCTACTCTTGTGTCCTGTCTGCACGCCTCACGTCCGTTTTGCATAACGAGTGCATCTACCCACATAATAATAGCGTAGGCGTTTTAGTAACTGTGCAATATTTTCAACACTTCCTTGCATGCCATTTCATGTGGAATATATTTTCTGGTCACGAATTTGTGCAGCGAATCTATTTGCATGATCGACTCCGGGCCTGTGGGACCGTTCACTTGCACTTGATGCTGTCTTTTACACGTATCCATAAACTGCAGATATGCATATCAGATCCCTGCGAGCATTTTCAAAATTCAATTATTTTCGACAACAGGCACATATGCAATACTGACATAATCCCGAATACCACTAAGCAGCTGGGACACATTTTTGTTGACCATACTCGCAGGTAAAATAAGTACATCATGTGGACAGCTCCAGCTCATTTTCCTAAAGTCAGTGTGTACAAGGGTTATGCAAAAATACTTTTTTCTCGCGCACCGATTATTTTGCTGTATAAGCAAGAGAACCCACCACGTTAGTGTAACGTATCTTGTGCATCACACTAATATGTGCTTTCATTTACCAAGTGACATGAGTTACTTTTATGGCTCATTCAGTCATATCACACTGCAAGCTGCATTCATCAATCTTCAATTGGATTTTGCAAATGTTTAATGAAACAGGTTTCCCTTTTATGCAGATATGCAATGGCAACCTCTTCCATGTGTTCCAAAAGTAAAATTTAAGCTCTAAATTAAAGAAGATATTTCTAGTCAGAAACAAGCAAAAATGGTGACTGCAGAGTATCAGAAGCCCAAGGTACAGAAATTATGAGAAGTGTCGAATGATTTTAAGGAAAGAGTCGTATTTGAAAATGCAAGACTCTTTTGTGGAGGTCAAGCAAGTTAATATAGGTAGAATACTCTGCAAAATTATGCGAGTGAGGGGAAGTCAAACAATGGGTCAGGAAATGCATTGTTTTTCTGCAAAACAAAAGCTGATTGCCATTACATACCTAAGTCACTTTAGCATCATGATAAATTCAGAAATAAACCAAAAAACAAGACACGCAAAAATAAAAAAAAAACATTTAATGATATTCCAGCAGAACTTTTTGTTGGGCTAGTTGGTGCATATTACTGAAGTACTATAGCGCCAAACAGAAGACACAAGAAGAAGAGACACGGACATAAGCGCTCGTCCGTGTCTCTTCTTCTTGTGTCGTCTGTTTGGTGCTATAGTACTTCAGCCATTTAATGATGCTCTTTCCACACGGATAAATAAAAACAAACACATCACATTTAATGTGGACATATCAGATGCCTTGTGAAACACTAAAGGAACAATTCAGTTTCGAGCTATGGCACTTGCCGCATAGATGTGGGGGGGCCTTGCACCAATAGTGATAGTTACCACTGCATTTAGAAATTGAAAGCATTCGTGCAGACAAGGATGATTCTTTATGTTTTCGGCTACCACTTCAAATGCCTCCACCAAGTGTTACAATGCTGCACGCAGCCATACTAAGGATCTCGCAGCAACACTTGCAGGTAAAAAGCAGAAGCAGTCAAAGTGCTGGTGTGTTCTGGACACTATGTTTGGAAACTTTTAGGCAAGAAGAGTGCAAGAAGCAGACATAACAACTGCATTTATTTCCATAATTCCCCATTTAAATGGCCTTTTCTTTTTGCTTAGACAATGCCTACGCCTAGCCACAGCAGCTCCCTCATACAGACTCCGCAAGCCAAGAGGCCGTGGAGGCAAATGCAGGTAAGAGGCAATAAGCAATAGCACTGGTATCGACATTCATCTAATTTCTTTTTATTTCGTTTAGGCAGCCAGCACACCTCGAACAGCCACCTTGACTGCGGGTGTGTCACCCTAGTCGCCAAGGAGACATTTGAGGGAAAGTGACAGGCAATGTGAACAGCCACTTTTCCATGTAAACAATACTCTTTCTCTTGGATGGCTCCTACGCCTCGCCACGCCAGCACACTTGTGCACAAAAATGCCGCAGAGACACGTGCAGGTCAGAGGCAAGAAGCAGTGGCACTGGTGTCGACATTTACCCAATTTCTTTTTCTTACACTGAGGCAGCCAGCACACCTCGAACAGCCACCTTGACTGCGGGTGTGTTAGTAGATTCCCGTTGTACATATGCTCATAATAAACTTCAGTAAACTTGAACTTCATAATAAACTTGAAGGGAAATGGGACATTGACGCATTGTATGTTTGAACATTTATTGTACACATACAATATATGTTATACTTTGCAGTGCTACAGAGCGTATTTTGAAGCTTCCCCCGATATTTTGCACCTTTAATTACGTATGTGTTGTGTGGCCCTCAATGCAGTTCATGTTGTAGCAGCTGCTTTGTCTGTGTATCGCACATTGGCTTAAGCTCGTGATATCCACATACTTCTCTCACATATACAAAATAAAGTTCTATGTAGTCCTCAGTGTTACAACAAAAAATGAAAGTAAACAATCCGATCGTGGAATTGTGTTTATTACAGTGGTTCCTATGACAGTTACTGACAAGTTGACAACTTGAACTGGTCAATCGGTCCGTAGCCTCCTCTATTTTTCAAAAATAAAGGAGGCTATGATCTGTCATGGCAAGGAATTGTATGTATACATAAAAAAGGGGGTATGTGTGTGTTTGGAGTGGGGGTATAGGATTAGGGCGGTACGAAAAAATGTACCAACACCGTGCTCTAGACCCATTCCGTTAAGGTACCGTAACAAAGCGTATTATGCATAAAGTTCATACAACCAACTCTGATATTACAGACGCCAGGCGACGCGAGCTACATTTGTCATGATGCATTCGCGACTGCACCGGATGCCCTCCACATTATTCTCGTTAATCGTGCTCACTGCGCCGAGGCAAAAGAAAGATCATGGGCGCAGGTGCCTTTAAAGTATCTCGACCTTGCGAGGCACGGCTGCGCGTGCCAGGGGAGCTGTCCGTGCGAACACTCCCTGGCACACACCTGCCTCGGCGGCCCCAACCTACGTACCGTTCTGCTTCGAGCTTTGATCCCCCCCCCCCCCCCCCCACTGTCCCTCGGGTGCCCTGGAGTTCCTGCGCCGCCTGCTCTACTATAATCTCAGGTGCTCTCCTGAGACTTCCGTTTGTCGGTTACATGTGCCCTACAGCTGGATCATTACTTATAATAATAAAAAAAAACGATCTATCGTCACGACGATAGATCGCGAAAGCGGCTTTTGCAACATACCGCGCCCGTGCGAAGAGAATTACGGAACGCCAACGAGGAATCTGACCACAGCTTCGAGCTCGTAACCTCGTCGAGTGACACTCCTGCAACAGGCGTGACCGCTGAAAACCGCATACCGCCGGAAACTTGAACAGGATCGCCGGAAACTTGAACAGGATCATCCCTCGGTTGCATAACTGCCAGCTGTACGGCCAACATGGACCACACCCACACCATCCCGCAACATAGAATAAAGAACCGACTTATAAAGCCCAAACACTCGGCTGCACGCACACATCACAACACTACAAGCGAGACGCCATGCTGCTACGCTGCTACTGTTGCCGGATTAAAACTGACTACTGTCACCAAGTCTAGCAAGCGTCTCAGGAGCTGGCAACCTCGGCGCGTAGCAACATGGCGGCGCTCTTGAGGTTCCCGATTTTAATGCATGGGCCCTATGGGTAGCTTGTCCTCTAGAGTCAGTATAGTAACTCTATGCAGTTACCAGCCCACCTTTGCCCCATTTGATTTGATATCAGCCCATGTTTCTGGGAATAAATTTCCAGTGAAACTACCCGTAAACACAGAAAATGGCTTAGAGGTAGCGTAAAATAAATAGCTCTGAAAGTAATACACACACGTAGTTTAAAAGAATATTTGTTTTTATGCCTTGAAAACGAAACCGAAATTGAAATAACTTCCCCCGACAGGTGTCGCCGCTATCGCCGCTACGTCATTTCCTACGTCTCGTGGCGGGCCGGCGGGCCGTCGGGTGCATGTGTGTTCTCCGTGACATTCTTGAAGTTGCGAGTAATTAGATTGTTTTTTGCTGCGTTTAGGTTGTACCACCTCATTGTTCTCTCGTACTTTTGTGCTCATCGACGCGAAGTGAGCGTCCGGAGTGAAGACGACGCGATTGTGCGTGAGAAAGAAGGGCAGCAGCGGCCTACGACATCGGTGTTTCTTTGTGACAGTGTGTTTACTACGCCTACGACGGCCGTCATTCGCGGCGACGGAGAAAACATCTTCCATTCGGCCTGAACAGTGATGAAGTGGACGTTTTGTTTTTCGGCGGAATCCATCGTCAACATCGTCCATCCACTACGTAATCGAAATGGTGTGCCCACAGTACACATCGTGGCAGCGCTCCGCCTTCAAACCGAGGGCCTTTTGCAAGGCGCATGAACTGCTCATATAAAAGGTACGTACGTAGCCACGTTCAGCGTCGCGTTTTTATGGTGCGTCATTGTGTTAGTAGTCTTCGCGCAATTTATTTAAAGGACAGCACAAGGTGTGTTGGATGCGAGTGTAGTATATGTACTCCAGGCGTAGCCTATGGGCACCGAATGTGAAAAAGAAAAAAAAAAATGAATGTTTCATTGTTCACGTGTCCTCAACTAGAGTTGTAGAGAATTAAGTACTGCTACGCGTCAGTATCCGGCGCAGGCAGGTAAATAATACTTTGGTTTGGCTAATTAGTTCATTCTGTTACTAAAGATGGGCGCATACTTATACCGGTGTCACACGGCCACTTTCGATCACGATTGAGCCTCGATCACGATTGAGCCTGTTCTGGATCGAAATTTTCGACCGCGATTGGCTCCCGTCCGCCGATTGTGCAACGAGGCCAAACGCCTCCAGAAATTCGATTCCAGTCAGGATCGATCGCGGCCAAAAGTATGCAGTGTGACAACCGTATTAAATGTCGCTTGCGTGCTTTCACTCAATTGTTATTGTTCTTTATTTTTGTCGGAGGTCCCGTGGTACGTAATGGCGCAGGCAGCTTGCAATGCTTGTGCTTTCATGACTAGAAGTAATGCAAAACAAAAGAACCACGACCGTCCCGGCTATGTACTTATCCTTCGCTTTAACTTGTGCTCGTTTGTTCAAGAAGCTCTTGTGCTGTTGCGGATGAACGCATGGTTGCGCTATTTGTTTATAAATTTATCTTTTTGTATAAATAAGCACACCGAGCCTAATCAATTTTTTTCTCGTCCTTGAACTCGTTTCTTGGTTTCACGCAGGCGTGCTTATTACTACTACTATTTGTTTTCTTGTTGTGTGACTGAACCCTGCCTATAAGGCGTGCTGTCAGTTGTCAACAGTATTTCTGAAATGAATTGCACTGAGCGTCCTACGGTTAGAGTACGTTTCAATACCTTATTTTAATGTCTAGTTATAAAGGGTATGGTTATTGTAACTATTCTTGGCCTTTATATATGTATTTATTAAGCTGGTAAATGCTTAATTGTATTTGCTGTTTTGAGAGGTTCTTTTATTGAGTGGTCAATCTCGGGTGGTATTAATGGTGGGTTGTTTTCTTGTGCCCATGCAGTTACAGTCAGCATGAAACAATTGCATGGGAACCGACTGGCTGTCTTGGGCCTACACATTGCTGAAAAGACAGTGAAGACGTCTGAGCCGACAGGTATACTTTTTTCATCACAATTGGCCTACATATTTTTTACAGGAGGATGAAGACCTCCCCCAGTGAGCTCCAATTGCCCCTGTCTTGCGCTAGCTGATTCAAAGTGAAGCCTGCAAAATTTTTTGACTTCATCATAGTCTACTTCTCTACCGTCCTTGACTACCCTTCTCTTCTCTTGGCATCCATTCTGTAACTCGAATGTGCCACCGGTTATATGCCCTATGTATTACATGGTTGAAGAAGGCACTTTGGCTAGTTGGTGCTCATTGCAGACTTGAGACATCAATAACTAGCGTGAAAAAGACAACATCAAGAAGCACATAAGGAAGAACTCTAAACTTCAACTGAAATTTTTGCTACACAGAAACATGGAATGCACAGAATGCCGACGGACAGAAACAACAAAGGAGCTATCGGAACAAATTTATGAACAGGTTAATTTCACTTACGAACATTCTTGGTAAGAGCCAGAGACGGGTGCTTACACACCTATTCCCCGCTGTTTTGATGCAAAGTGGTTCATATATTTCCCTATGTACCTGCTTCTGGAGCTGTCTGAGCACACGATTGCTTTGAAACTGCTCGGTGCATGAGCACGTATGGCGATGATTGGCCATGTGGCCACCAGCCACCAAGGCACTCAAAGCTGCCCTATGTTTCCTCAAGCCAAACAGGTCGGTGTTTAAACGACCGCTTGGGGAACAAAGATAGGGCAGCTGTCATGGCTGGTGGCCATCTGGCCAATCATTGCTGTAAGTGCTCGTGCACTGAGCAGTTTCAAAGCACTCATCTGCCCAGGCGGCTCTAGATGCAGGTCGACAAGAAAATATTCGAAGCACTTCGCATCGAAAAGCAGGTGATAGGTGTGTAAGCACCCCTTCCCTGGCTCTCGCCAAAAAAGAGTGTTCGTATCTCGAAATGAACCTGCCCATCGATTTGCTCCGATACCTCCTGTGTCAGGCAGGGAAAAGGAAAGATAAATGTTGCTTCCATGCGTCGAGGTCGCATCCCCTGAATCCTATGTTTCTGTGTAGCCAAAATTTCAGTTGAAGCCTAGAGTTCTGTCCTGTGCGCTTCTAGCTGTTGTCCGTTGTCTTTTTCGCGCTAGTTAATGATGTCTCAAGTCTGCACTACATGGCCTGACCAGCTCCCTTCTTTACTCTTTATGTCAGCTAGGATATCAGCTCCTTTGTCTGCTTTCTGAACCACGCTGCTGTCTTCCTGTTTCTGCTGCCATCAGGATAGGAGTGGACATGACAAATGAAACTGAATGTCATTTAGACAGAGGAGCAGTTAGACTTCCTGTGCTTTACCTTTTGTTGTTGTACATAATAGTTGAAATTGCACCAACACATCTTTTCCACCTTGTGATCTTCCCATAGCTGCGGCAAATAAATATATAGGTTTTAAGAAACTAGAAATGCAGTTTGCCTAAGAAAGAGAATACTCTTCCACTTAAAGGTAATGTGTATGATGCTCTGACTCCTTTGATGCATGTGCCTTGAGAGGTGTTGATGCTGTTCTTCATTTCTTTCTCAGCGAGCTTTACTTGATGGGTCTGACTTTGTATAAAGAAATAAGTTCTAAAGAAACCATAATACCTAACAAGCAGAATTGTCGAGGTTGAAAGCCAAGTTTTCTTTCATGACATATTTTTTTCAGACTGTACTAGTTGATCCACGATGTTCGACAGCGCAGACTTCTACAAGGGACGTCAAAAGTGGCGAGAAATGGAACAAATGCTATCGCCTCTTTCTCCATCCTTTGTCGTGTTCACATTGTCTAACGTCATCGACCAGTACCAACTAGCCCGTTTGCGTACCTGTACTAGTTGGGCCATTTATACTATGGTACTCTAAACCAAATGTGATAAATTCAAAATTGGTGCCTTTTCTATCTTTGTACAAATAACTGTTTGATAAAATAGTTTAAAGTGTTATGGTTTATATCATGTTTCGACACCACCATAACCTCATAAAATATCTTCATGGATACAAAAGGTGCCTCTTGTGCAAGTTCCGTGCTAGCCTGACATGGAGAACAAACCTGGCAGAAGATAGAGCACATGCTCTTTTGTAAACAAAACGCATGATTGCATTTTCTTGGCAGTTATTGCAATGTTTTCTGATGTTTATCTGCATGAACATTAATTATCTCAGCTGCTAAAGACACATCACTAGACACTGTGAGCAGAAAAAAGTCTGATTGTGCAGTACTGTTGAAGTCATGCAACATTATGTTTAAGCAAACTGGCAGGGATGCTAGCTGTTAAAAAGAAAAAGCTGACTTCAAGAAAAATTTGCACTCCTAAATGTGGAATTGAAATGCACTATGCTTATAAGCTACAAAAGATTTCCAGGATGATCAGACTAGTTACACTGGCCATTTGCTGATTCAGTAAGGTTCACTGAAGCTTGTTTTTAAGTTCACACTGTTTTTATACAAGGTGATGATTTTCAGTTTTGTGGAATTTTTAAATATAGCCCTGTTGCATATTGCATAATTCTAGTCCTTGAGCAGGAATATTCAAACAGGCAGATATATCTTGCACGAGAAACCGAAACATATCAAGCTAATTAGAAAATTTTATTATCTTTCGAATGAATTACATTATAGCTAATATAAACGAAAAGAAAGCGGCTTAACCGATGAACCCGATGTTTATTAATCATATCCTAAGAAGCCAGCAAACACTGACAGCAAGGACAAGTTAGGGTAAATTACTTGTTATTAACAAATGAAATAAAGAAAAGATAAATAAATGGAAAGGAAAGTGGATGAAAAAAGAACTTGCCGCAGCTGGGGAACGAACCCATGTCTTCGCATTACGCGTTAGATGCTTTACCAATTGAGCTACTGCGGGCGCCGTTTCCCCATCACTTTCTTGGGTATTTGTTTCCTATTAGAACCCTGGGAGTGTTTGCCAGCGCCACCACATATCTGGGGCACATATTGTAATTTACGAATCATAACCAGTGACATTACAAGGTGTATCTACTTGGAATTTATTTCCAGAATGGCGTCAGTTTGGAGATATGCACCATCAAACTTGCTGTAAAAATGCACTGTTGTTCCACTTACTTTTTTAACAAAATGCGCTTTTATGCACTGATGCACAAAAGTAACGGGAACACCCTTGTGTATTGGTCTTTATAAGGGAAATATTCCTAAACTGGTGTCATTCGGGAAGTTCAAATGCATGTCTTCCAAGCTCACTGGCTACAATTAATAAATTAATAATATAATAGTTATAAGTAATAATATAATTAAAGTAAAGTAATATAATTAGTTACGAAGTTAATTAGCGATTTTTTTATTTAGTTGAGCATGTGTTTCGATTTCTCATGCTAGTAATGTCCACCTCTTCAAATAATCTAGCTCAAGGACAAGAATTATGCCATCTGCCGCAGGACATTTTTTAAAATTCCATAAAACTTAAAAATGATCGCCCTGTACAAACCTACTACAGTGCTAAACAGCTAGCAGCCTAATCATCACATATAAGAATGCCGTAACAACACTGATAAGTGCACTAAAGTTTTCTGCTCTTCACAGATGAAAGATGTTGGCCATTAGAATGTTTGATCTCAGTGTAACTCGCAATCATATAACCAGCAAGATCAAGTGAAAGCAGATCACAAACTTCATACATGAAAGGCTTTAAGTGTGCTTTGATTAAAATAGCTAAACTTCTGTTGAGCATGATGGATTCACTGTGTTGTTTCAGTTAAAAGCATCTAAATGATCAAATGCTAAAGTGTTCTTGCTTGGAAGATCTTTAGGGAAAACCTCTGTAATAAGAATACCAGCAGGATTATGTGCTTGCTTAGTGGAGATGGCTAAGATGATGTCAGAAGGTGTAGGTAGGGCTTCTTTGTAGTAGAGATGCCAAATAGTTCTGACAGAGGGGTTGTTACCAGCCACTGTGTAAGTCAGAGATTAAGAAAAAATAAAGGTCAGCTTGTATAAAGAGAACAACAGGAAAATGAAACAAGTAATGCTCTCAACTAACATTTTAAAATTTTCGTTGAATATGTTACAAATAATTGTGTCAAATATTTTAGAGGAACGATGCTTGATAAACATTTGCAGAGCAACCACCATGACAATTAGGGATCAAGAGCACACCAGTGAGGCGAATTTAGAAGCCTAAGATCACTAAATTCTAGTTTTGGGTCAAATGTCACACACAAAAACAAACTGCACAGCGTTATTGCTGTAATATGAGGGCGGTTAAGAAAGTAATGCCTCCAAACCCACTACTTTACCAGTAGTACTGCAAACATTTTGGCTCTTTATCATTAATGCACTGATGTTTAAGCTATAGAATGTCACTTGACCCATCTTCCTATCTCTTCGCGTTCCAAAGTAATCGAGCAATGCATCGCATCCAGTGGTGATGTCCGGTTGAAACAGTGGGCTGTAATTGAATTGAATTTCTCACTGCGGAACGTTCTGCGCCCTTCAACATTCATTGCCATCTGAAAGTAGTTTACGGGGATGCCGGTGTTGAAGTCAGCATTGTGCGTAGGTGGGCAAGTACTGAGAAACATCAAAATCCAGCCGCATCAAATGTCCAGGATCAGCACCGAACTGGACGGCCCACAACGGCTTCTTATGAGGATCATCAACATCAGGCAAACGAGTTGAATCAGGTCAATCGTAGGATCAAGCAACACCAGATTGCTACAACACTCGCTATTTCCATTGGTTCAGTGAACCACATAATTAAAAACCTCCTGGGTTACAAGAAGAATTGAACTTGTTGGCTATGCTTCGACTTTTTCATGTCAGTTGTCAGTTACCGTGACACCCAACAAGCGCAAGTCTTCTTGTAACGCAGGTCGTTAATGATGGGGTTCACTGAGCCAACGGAAATGGCGAGTGTTGTTGCAATCTGGTGTTGCTTGATCCTGCGATTGCCCCGAGTCAACTCATCTGCCTGATGTTCATGACCCTCATCAGAAGCCATTGTGGGCCGTCCATTTCGGTGCTGATCCGGGAGATCTGATGAGGCAGGATTTTGGTCTTTCACAGTCCTTGCCCACCTCCGCACAGTGCTGATGTCAACACAGCCATTCCTGTAAACTACAGTCAGATGGCCATGAATGTTGATATGCACACAACCTTCCAGTCAGAAATTCAATTACAGCCTGTTGTTTCAACTGGACGTCACCACTGGATGCCATGAATTGCTCGATTACTCTGGAACGAGAAGAGATAGGAAGGCGAAGCAAGTGACATTCGATAGCTTAAACATAAGTGCATAAATGATAGAGTTCAAAATGTTTGCTGTAATATTGGCAAAGTAGTGGGCTTGGAGGCAATAATTTCTGAATTGCCCTCATGTAATTCTGTAGCCTGTCTCTCCTACATTCATGATGTGGCAGATTGAATGCCTTATTCTTTCGAAATAACGATTTCTTGGAAGTAAGCACTATCTGTGCTTGTTTCTTTAACCTGCTCTTCATGTGATCTTGAAATATTAAAGTGAATGATGCAGGGAAGCACAGCTTGTCATGTTTCGTGTACTTTTCCTGACATTAAATTGCAACAAATCATTTTGCAGGTAGAAAAGAAGCAGATGGCTACAGCGATCAGTGAAGAAATGGCTTCATCTATGATGGCTCGCCTTAGGACATTGGAATGCAGCTACACAAAGGCATCATCATCCTCGCCTCTGCCCTGGAACTTTGGTTTGAATGAGACTGTTCTTCAACATAGAACGGCCACAAGACTTGTCACCACATACAAGGCATTGTGCAAGCTCTAAATATTGTACAGGAGGCTAGAATAAATGACCCTCCATGCAGTCACTCTGTGTCTGTGGTAAATGGGACCATTTCACGCAGAACACTCGCACATGATTATATGTTTTCTCTCAAAGTTGCTATGCCGTGCGTTTGGAAACACATTACCTATTGTATGCACACCATACATAACATTTCTGTGTGCTAGCCTGACTGTAGACTTACGAAACAAACAATGAAGTGCATATGTACATGTTTCCACATGCCATACTTCAAGTTCAAGGGTTATTATATTGCTCATTACACCCGATAGGTGAAGGGGTAATATATTCCTGATCACACCCTTACACCCCGTGGGTCGAAGGGTAATATGTTGTTCAAAACACCCTCAAGGGATAGGGTGTTATTGGAATATAGAATAACCATCATAAGGGTGTAATTCCCTATAGAACCCACCTTTTTCAAGGGTGCTAGGGGGTTAGTTATAGACACCGAAAAAAACCCTTAGGGGTGTAAATTATTTTACAGTGCAGCACACATATAATACACATATACGCTCCAAGAATTATGCCTTAAAGGCGAGCCTTCATCGAATAAAAAAAAACTACATAATGAGCAAAACGCTACAGCATGAAACTTTACAGATGTAGTTTTTTAAATGGCCAAGTTGTTCAAAACGTTCTACTACTTAAAGTTTATTCACACATGCAGAAATGATACAGATATTTCCTAAAACAATATCTGTACGAGACAGGATGAGCCCGGCCGAAGCAAAATGTTCAAGTTCCAAACAAGTTCTTCTGCCGCTTCGGATCGAGATGCTTCGTGAGGCTTGTCGAAACAAATTCGAGGGTTAAGAAAGGCAAATATGTAGTTAGTACTGCTGAGAAACACCCACAAAGATTCACGATTATATTACGCAATAGTATTTCGCGTAAGTGAGGTGAATGAAGTGAATATGATCCCGGCCATCGAGGCCGCATTTTGATAGGGCGGAAATTTGAAAATACCTGTGATCTAGGTGCTCATTAAAGAACCCCATATGGTCCAACTTTGCCGTGGCCACTACAGCATGCCTCATTATCAGATCGTGGTTATGGCACGTAAAATTCCATAATTTAATTTTATTTATTGATGTGAAAAAATTGCTTTCAGCGGCTTGCGCGGGTCCCCGATAGGGGCCTCCGCTGAAGCTCCTCAGGATCAAATAAAGTTCATTGTCTGTCTGTCTGTCTGTCTGTCTGTCTGTCTGTCTGTCTGTGTCTGTCTGTCTGTCTGTCTGTCTGTCTGTCTGTCTGTCTGTCTGTCTGTCTGTCTGTCTGTCTGTCTGTTCCCTATTGCGGATTCAGGACTTGAGAAGCGTGGGGGATGTGCAGCAAGGCTGGTGTTACATCATGGCTAAGGGCATAATTGGACGTTTACCGCGATGCACTCCACATATTTATGAGCGCATATCCAGAAGTCAGCGCAGCATTGCCACCGACCGTTGACGGGTCAACAAAAGACCTCTCTACCTGCACCTGAAAACCTGATTTTATGATGGAAAGGGCCATCTTCGAATGCTACCGTAGGAACGGCTTCGACTTAGGATTTCCAGATTGCTACACGTTTGCGTGCGAAATATACGGAGGCGAAAGTAGAACATCGGAGGTGGAGTTCGGTGGGATGGTGCGATAACATGGGCGGGATATTGCGACCGATTCGACAATTGTGACTCCCCGACACAGTAATCAGATTCCCTAGTCTAATCACGTAGGCAAGAAGGGAAGGTATTAGAAGGGAATACATTTAGTGCAGTGAGAGGTGCTGACGTGTACTGATGTGAAGTCAGGCGTTTAAGATGCTCCTGCATGAAGTGGGCTTCCGTATCTGGAATCAGAGTAAATAATGTAAAATAAACCCTTTTACAGCGAAGCTGTTACGGGCTACTTTCCCCAGGATCGCGTCCGTGTGTTAACACAAACCATCATCATTACCATTGGATCGAGCGTCGTCGTCTTCTTCCAGAGTCGGCTCGTTGGCAACCCTCGGCGCTACCACGCGAACGCGTTCGTGCCAGTGCTCCCACGTTCGTCGTCGTCATTACCGAACTTATTAATTATTTAATTAAAAATACAAGGAGGTAACCAATTCTACAGCGAATCTGCTAAAGGCTAGTTCCTCCAGGATCGTGTCCATGTGTAGACACAAAATTCCCCATACGTGGGTCGATCCCGAAGATAGCGTAATGCCTCGCCGACCCGCGGCGGAGGCGCAGTTCGCCAATAAAGGGCCCACATACACAGCTTCGCTGGTCATCCTACTTCACAGAGTGGAAAGGCACTGAGCTTTTTTTCCCTCTATTCCTACTACCAGACGTGCTCGTCGATAGGCTTGGTCGATTCCTGGCCTAAACGCCACCTCAATCCGCAACACTGGAAATCGGGTTTTGGATCCCCTGCGCACGTATTCCCCAAGCACCCTTACGTTCGAGTTATACGGATGAGAAAAATGCTAGCCAACCCTGATCCTGGACACAATATCAGCAAAGTTATACTTCATCAGCACTTCTGTTCCGCGATTTCTCAAGAGCACTTGGTGCCTCCAAAATGCACGGCGCGATGGTGCGTACGAACGCTGAAACACGTGCCATTCGGCAGCGTGCCTCCTTTGTCGCGCTCCTTTATGAATACGCTGCGCCATCTAGTGTCACTGCCGAGAAGTCCGCGCGAGCCCTCAGAGACATGAAGCATGGCGCGCGAACGCTGATAACTGTCCGCTTGCTTACTGCACGCTCTGTGGCGCATACACAGTGAGCCGAGATGGCGAGTGGTTCATACATTCAAAAGCGGCATATATCCTGCGCATTTGTTGCGCAGCCAGCCACATCGTCAGGTTGCTGTCCTTGAGGAACGCGTGTGAGGTGGTTTTGATTCCGCTCAGCATCGGACACATTTAAAAGACCTGTTTTGTTTTATTGTAGAGCGGCACGTACCTACTGGCACACACCGAGTAAGTTAAGGTGGCATAAAAGGGGATTGTAAGGCGTGAACGGAAAAAAACGACCGACACGAAAGCTACAGAACTGATACTAAAGCCTACGCCCCACTACGCTCCTAATTTCGTTCGTTGTTCTTTCTGTGAGGGCCTTCTGGCTTTCAGCTAGACCGTAAGCGTGAAATGGACGCGAAGCGGACGTTCTTGAGGTTGTAATGGAAGGTGAGGGACTGTGTAATCCATATTCTGGAGATGCAAATGGTGTTAGGAATGGCCGTACTGGGTGGCAACGTGCCAGCTTTCAGCCCACTGCACGTGTTCCCAGCCCCCCAGACGGGGCGCCCTTCAGAGAACAGCGGATGACCGGCAGCCACGTGGCGCGCAGTCAGCTCATCATCATCATCATCATCATCATCATCATCATCATCATCATAATCATCATCATCAGCCTGGTTACGCCCACTGCAGGGCGAAGGCCATACCCATATTTCTCCAACAACCCCGGTGGCCAACTTGTGGCCATGCCGTCCCTGCAAACTTCTTAATCTCATTCGCCCACCTAACTTTCTGCCGCCCCCTGCTACGCTTCCCTTCCCTTGGAATCCAGTCCGTAACCCTTAACGACCATCGGTTATCTTCCCTCCTCATTACATGTCCCGCCCATGCCCATTTCTTTTTCTTCATTTCAACTAAGATTTCATTAACTCGCGTTTGTTCCCTCACCCAATCTGCTCTTTTCTTATCCCTTAACGTTACACCTATCATTCTTCTTTCCATAGCTCGTTGCGTCGTCCTCAATTTGAGTAGAACCCTTTTCGTAAGCCTCCAGGTTTCTGCCCCGTAGGTGAGTACTGGTAAGACGCAGCTATTATGCCCTTTTCTCTTGAGGGATAATGGCAACCTGCTGTTCATGATCTGAGAATGCCTACCAAACGCACCCCAGCCCATTCTTATTCTTCTGATTATTTCCGTCTCATGATCCGGATCCGCAGTCACTACCTGCCCTAAGTAGATGTATTCCCTTACGACTTCCAGTGCCTCGATGCCTATTGTAAATTGCTGTTCTCTTCCGAGACTGTTAAACATTACTTTAGTTTTCTGCAGATTAATCTTTAGACCCACTCTTCTGCTTTGCCTCTCGAGGTCCGTGAGCATGCATTGCAGTTGGTCCCCTGAGTTACTAAGCAAGGCAATATCATCAGCGAATCGCAAGTTGCTAAGATATTCTCCATTAACTTTTATCCCCATTTCTTCCCAATCCAAGTCTCTGAATACCTCCTGTAAACACGCTGTGAATAGCATTCGAGAGATCGTACCTCCCTGCCTGACGCCTTTCTTTATTGGAATTTTGTTGCTTTCTTTATGGAGGACTACGGTGGCTATGGAGCCGCTATAGATATCTTTCAGTATTTTTACATACGGCTCGTCTACACCCTGATCCCGTAATGCCTCCATGACTACTGAGGTTTCGACAGAATCAAATGCTTTCTCGTAATCAATGAAAGCTATATATAAGGGTTGGTTATATTCCGCACATTTCTCTATAACATGATTCATAGTGCGAATATGGTCTATTGTTGAGTAGCCTTTACGGGATCCTGCCTGGTCCTTTGGTTGACAGAAGTCTAAGGTGTTCCTGATTCAATTTGCGATTACCTTAGTAAATACTTTGTAGGCAACAGATAGCAAGCTGATCGGTCTATAATTTTTCAAGTCTTTGGCGGTCAGCTCAGGAATGTGGTACTCGGCAGCGCCACCGGGGACGGAGCAGAGTTCCACGAAGCCCTCTGACGTCGGCGCCGGACATCGGAATGTGTGTGCCTATGTATGCATAAACTGTTCTGCGGGGCGGCGGCAAGTTTACAATGACTGGAGGAACGTTTCCGTCCACTGGGACTCCGACCACGTGGACCTCGAAGGGTGACACCGAACGATGACGTCGAACTATGACGTCAAGCGGAGAGCTTATCAGCAGCGTTTGCCGGCTGCTAGAGTGTGTTCGTGTGGTGCTCGAAATGTAGTAGTGAGCTGTGTGCTCGTATGCTGTTTGCTCTATGTTATTCTTGCGGGCTCCATATAGGAGTCACGCTAGAATTACAATGTATCTTGCCTAAGTGTTGATATGTAAATAAAGCTTGTTCACCGAGTTCCTCTCTACGACCTTCAACTCCTTCAAATGGTGGCAGCGGCGAGATCAGCCGACGACTCCTACATCTGCTTGACAGCGGTAGGATTGTCCGCCAAATCCTACATCTGGTGGCAGCGGTGGGATAGTCCGACGACTCCTACATCTGGTTAACAGCGGTAGGATCGTCCGACCGCTCTGTCATCTGGTTGGCAGCGGTGAGATTGGCCTACGGCTCCTAGATCGGCCTACGGCTCGTAAATGGGCCTACGACTCGGAGATAGCAACGGCAGCTGACGGACGTTGGCGCATGGTGACCGGCCGGCATCCTGATCAAGTTGGAGGCGACTTGAGATTGACCACCTCTTGCAACTGACTGGATACGGCGGGGAAGGACTGGTGATGTAGTGCTGCTTCAGTGGGTAAGCGTTTGGTTTTGGCCGTGAGATTTGCCAGGCTTCAATTTCCCTGTGTTTTTGGATTTGCTTCGCTGGGGATCTTTTACTTGTATTTTGATTTGTGTGGGTATCACAGCAGGTATTGTGTGACAGCAGAGCCAAAGCTTAAAGTAGCGAACATGGTCCTAATGTGTTTGACGAGAGCTGACCTGTTGTGGTTGTGTGAAGAGATCGAGGTGGACGTAGAGGAGGACTTGACGGAAGCAGAAATTCGTAAGGCAATTCTAGAAAGTAACAATGATTCGAAATTCGTAGAACAAATGGGTAAAGGAATTCTAAGTAAGAAACGGCAACAGGAAGCAATTAGGCAAGAACAGGATGAATTGAAGCAAGAACAGGAAAAAGCTAGGCAGGAACTGAAAATAATTTCTCAGGAAGAAGGCCTAACAGAAGTAACGAGGCAGTACATTGATTTATTGAACAAAGAGATTCAAGGTTTAGAGCAGGCAATCGAACTAAGTCAACAGCGGCTTGACAAATCTGTAGGCTGGACGCAGCGAAAGTGGGAAGAAGCAGATATCAAATTTTGTTCGAAAGGCGAGACTAGTAGTACCTGTGAGGATAGCAGCACATTCATAAGTGAACTCGAAGTGCTAGCAGCTAACGATGCCTTAGTGGCAACAGAGGCCGTTAAAGGCCAGAGTGAGAGCGACGAGGTGCTGTGCCAACAGAGGACTGTAGAGACAGCTAGGCCAGCTGCGAACAAATTGGCACAGTTACCGCGCCTGTGCGTCGCATCTCATGGTAACGAGGTCGTTAGCGAGGTACAGAATACTACGGACTTGACAGACGCGAGCACCCATGTCGAGTCAGATCTCCGTGCCGAAGAGAAGTGCCAGCTGGATGATGCAGTTGAGAGTAGTTCTCGGGATGGCGAGCTCCGTAGCTCACGAGAGAACAACTGCAGTGTCCAGGGATCGGTGCGGCTCTCCGCCAGTCTATGTAGCCAAGAGAGGGATGATTTGATTAGGAATCATTCGGACTGTGCGCGTGAGACAGCGATCGAGACCGACGGGCTGTGTGTCAATGCACAGCGTGAGTTGGGCAATGCAGTAGAGGGCAGTTCGCAAGAGTGCGAGTTGCATAACTCGAATAAAGCCTGTTGGATTGTGCCAGAGTGGGTTGAGCTGTCCGCCAGTCGAGGCAGAGAGAATGTTGATTTAAATGAAAATCAATCAGACTGTGCGGGTATGACACCGATCCGGGCCGACGAGATGTGTAACGGCCAGCACGAGGCGCGAGATGACGGCATGAAAGAGAAGTCAAAGAGAAAGCGCCGCCGAAAGAAGCGCCGAAAAGATCGGAATGCGGTGACTAATGTAGCGCCGCCAAAGACGGCGAGAGACCCAGAATGGCAGGGCACGGAGAAAAGACAGGTCCGGTCGTCACGGACGATGTTGACGCATCAAACACGTTCGAGCCACCGGTCAAATGGAGACCGAGAAGCATGTTCTGCACGGACGCGGACAAAGGGCACGGGGCAGTTAAATTCCTCGTCGTTCCGTAGTTCTCTTCGAAGCTCAGCGTGCAGTACAAAGAAGCGCAAGGTGGTAAGACGAGACCAGGTGGGGAGTAGCGTCGCGGTCAGTCGAGGTCATGTTGAAAGCGGGGCGCCAGGACGCGAATTGGCAGGGGACTGTATCGTCTTGGGGGAGCTGATAGTGAGTCAGCCCTTTTGCTGTTCCTCGGCAGCCAGAATAGCTTTCAAACCGCGGCCACCTCGGGTACGGCTGAAAGTTTGAGTCAGTCGTAAGCAATCCGGAACGGGAGGCCAAGAGAGCTTCCGTAGTAGGAAAATGTGTTATTTTGTTTTATTTTTGAACATTTGCAAATTTTCGCGATTTGAGACTAGGATTTCTTTCAATATGTAAGGTATGAGCTCTGTTTATGTTTTGTTTGAGAAGCGCGAGATTTGAAAAACGCGTTTAAAGTAAACCTGTAGTCTCGCGAGGTGTTGATTAATAGGTATATTGGCTTTCTTTTCTGTGTATGCGTGAGTAACCTGAAGGTCAAGGTTATCGTTGAGAGGCCTATCGTAACGCGCGTGTGTGTTATTTAACCTTCTTTCTTTTTAACTGTTTTTGAATTTTCTAAGGTTAAGCGCGTAGATATTCAGTAAGTGCGTGATTTGCACTGAGAAGAGCTCTTAGGTCCATTAGCGCGTGGCCTGCGCGGACGGAAGGAAACGGAACGTTAATGACTGGGTTGCTCGTGTGTGTCGAGGGCAGCCGTATTCTGACTTCCCTAGTACGCGTGCGAAGAGCTAGTTAGTAAAAGACACATTTGTTCAAAGGTTCCTCTGTGTTGCGTAAGTTACGCAAGTGTGGTTGTTTGTTTAAGGAACGTGTCCTGTGTGGATTAAAGGAACAAATGTGAATCAGCATGATGAAAACTTTGTATGATGCAAGCACGTATTCGGAATAGGGACCAGAAACTTAGCGCATTTGTGAAGACGTACCTGTGGAGTTGGCCAACGGTTCAGTGGCAGCAGTACATGAATTAAGTACGCCACTTCGATAGGGTAAGAACAGGCTGTTCGTGAAGTTAAGCTGCTTAAGTTATCTTTGGGTATTGGTGTTTGAAAGCCTTCGGTTTAATTCTGCGTAAACCTTTACTCTTGTGCAGCGCGACGGTCAGGTTTGGTCGAGCTCAGGAGGAACGTGAACGCTCGCTTTGGTGGCACGAAATTTTGGGGCAAAATTTGGGATTTCCAGTTGAGTGACTTGCATGGAAATTGTGATAGGAAGCCTGGTGGGTTAGCAGCTAATTCCGGGCGTTTGAATGCTGAGCGGTATTGTGTTGCCGGGTCGACTCTTCTGTGCCAGTTGCAGTAAGATGGTTGAAGGCGTTCCAAGTACGCAGGGGTTGCAGAGAGCAAAGCCATCGTCTTGCTCGCCAGCCATTCTCTTCCTGCCCAGCGGTTGCCAGCACTGGCCAGGCGAGATTTCCCGGGCCATGGAGGAGCTGTTAGGAATGGCCGTACGGTGTGGCAACGTGCCAGCTTTCAGCCCACTGCACGTGTTCCGAGCCGCCCAGACGGGGCGCCCTTCAGCGAACTGCGGATGACCGACAGCCACGTGGCGCGCGGTCAGCTCAGGAATGTGGTACTCGGCAGCGCCATCGGGGACGGAGCAGAGTTCCACGAAGTCCTTTGACGTCGGCGCCGGACATCGGAATGTGTGTGCCTATGTGTGCGTAAACTGTTCTGCGGGCGGCTGCAAGTTTACAATGACTGGACGAACGTTTCCGTCCACTGGGACTCCGACCACGTGGACCTCGAAGAGTGATGCCGAACGATGACGTCGAACTATGACCTCAAGCGGAGAGTTTATAAGCAGCGTTTGCCGGCTGCTAGAGTGTGCCCGTGTCGTGCTCGTCGTCGGGAGCTGAGTGCTCGTGGTCATGCTCGAAATGTAGTAGTGAGCTGTGTGCTCGTATGCTGTTTGCTGTATGTTAGTCTTGCGGGCTCCATATGGGAGTCACGCTAGAATGTCAATGTATCTTGCCTAAAATGTTAACATGTAAATAAATGCTGTTCACCGAGTTCCTCTCTACGACCTTCAACTCCTTCAAATGGTGGCAGCGGCGAGATCAGCCGACGACTCCTAGATCTACTTGACAGCGGTAGGATCGTCCGGCAAATCCTACATCTGGTGGCAGCGGTGGGATAGTCCGACGACTCCTACATCTGATTGAGAGCGGTAGGAGCGTCCGACAACTCTGACAATGGGTGATTGGTATCTCCGCGACAGCCCGGAGTGAGCCGGTCTATAGAGTCAGTCCCTTGACGTCCCTGCTGCGCAATGACGAAATTACTGGTGGAACGGCGCAAAACCGGAAAGGGCCCGTCGTAAGCTGGCGTAATAGATTCCTGGGTACCGTCTCGCGTAAGAAAAATGAGCCTTCCACTCTGTGAAGGTGGTTAACCAGCGAAGCTGTTTAGCACACGAGACGGATGTGACATATAATTTTTCACAAGGTAACGAACCAATTTATTGTCTTGATCGGTAGTCATCGTGATGAACGGTACGCACACACATTTACTGCCTTGACCAGTCATCATTATTTCAATCGCCACTGCAATTGCATGCTTTGATAATGTCAAATCCATGCACGTACGCCGCTGGGTGGTCGCTTGGGCCGGATCGATGTGGGCATAGTAAGGGATATGTCTGCAACACCGAGTGCGTAAACCGCTCCCTTTTCGGAACCAACACATACACATTAAAATCATCGACAACCAGGGGCGTAGCTGGGGGTGTTTATGGGACTTCAGCCCCCCCCCCCCCCGAAATTTTTTCGTGCTGTCTATGCACCGCCGATCAAAACAATCCCCGTCACCAGAAATCCTTTTAGATTTCGTCTAGAATGTATTTCGCACGCTCAAAACGACATTTCAGCGCGCATATTGTGGACTCGGGCTGGATTTTGAGGCCACGCCCGTGCACTAGATTCACATAACTCTAGGAGCCCCATCGGAGCACAAAGTTTCGAGGGCATTTTGATGGGGAGCGGGCTCGTCGCGGCATCTCGTTGAGGCCGCGGAATCTGCGGAGCGCATGGATTTAAATTCCCAGACTTTTTGGGTACAAAGTTTTCATACATTTTTGATGCGAAAGATGCACTGACATAGTTGCAATCTTTCTGCATAACTGCAAAGGTTGATGAGCTGATTAAACAAAGTCGTGCTTTAGATTTTCACTTACGGGACTCTGTGCGTTTAATGTTGTTATAAACATTTGACGCCAAAGGTGTATTGACTTTTCTAAAGTACATCGGAACATACAATGAGACATGTAAAATCAACATACTATGAAACAAGTTGACAAAGCACGCAACGAGCTTTAAATGAGACGAAGCGTTGTGGCGATTCATTTGTGCCGTCATTCACATTTTCATTCACCTCCGCCAAAGCATCAATGTCACGACACTAAAGCCAGCAGAGGTAACAAAATTCTTATCTATTTTTTTCAACTTTGACTTTTATTTGCGACGACACATTGAGCCTCTTCAATTTTCTTGTTCTCGCTACCCGCGGGCTGCCGGCGCCAGCCAAAGTGCATGCGTTTTTCTCGTGTTGCCCCGACCACCACGCGGCACGTTCGATACTCGTTAGTTCTTCTCTAGCCAAGTGTATTTTAGCCTGGCAGAGTTAGCAGACAAGAAAAAGAAATGATAGTCACTCGCCGCCATCACTGTGGGGACTCGACGGATTGCAACGCGTTGGCTTGAGCGCAACCTCTCCGGAAAGTCTTGTCTCGCCAGTGTATGATACCGAGCAACATGCGTATGGTTCTCTGTGGACCAAGTGTTTCACGTTTTCTACGATATTCCTTGGGTAGCCACATTAGGTGTCCAAAGTAGGCATTCGATTGTGGCCAACATGCTTTCCCTTGCGTTTCTTGATTTCGGTTTCCCCGCCGCACAAAAGAAAAAGAAAAGACGTTGCAGCGCAGCGCATTGTCGTATGGTAACAGTTCGAGTTTGTTGGTTCTTCGGAAAGCAATGGGCTCCGGGACGCTTCATTTGCCGCATACTCGTATTATATTATTGCGATAGCAATCATATGGCCACTGCAAGCACATTCTTGCCGTCGCCGTCGCCCTCATGTTCCGCATAAAGTTCAAGGGCCATAAACTTGTGACCGCGCGCCACATGCTGTATGTGCGAATGAAAACATGGTGGGGGAGAAGGCATGGGTGAGCCGATGGTGGTGGTTCAGTATTGTGTGCACAAGGGAGGAAAGCGGAGAGGAAGCACGCCGCCTTCCATCACGCGTGATACGTCAGGGGGAATGGAGGGAGGGGTGGCGGGCATTAGGATTTTGTGATCTCTGAATCTGTGATTGCGCAACATGTTTGTTTACCTTGTTTGACGCATTGTATACAATTACCTTTTTTAGATACGTAGATTTATTGGTGACTTATGCTTATATTTAAATATCTTGTTGCGGGGTTTTGTGTATACGCAGTGGCGTAGCAACAGGGGGGGCCGGGGGGCCGTGGGCCCCGGGTGCAAGGGGCCAGTTGGGAAGGAGGGGGGGGGGGTCATATACGTCTGAAGACACCCGGAACTTGTTGATATCCTCGCGTTCCTCGACTACACCCGGGGGGGGGGGGGTGATAAAAGACCTATGGGCCACGGGTTCCAGAGGGCCTAGCTACGCCACTGTGTATACGTGCAGTGAACTTTGTTTCCAGTGACATTTTTTTTTGCCTTTTATCAAGCTGTATCTTCGCATTTGTATGTCCCATTGTATCTTCGCATTTCTAATGTACGAGGGCAAGTCAAATGAAAGTGAGCCTACCAACGCCGCTTAATAATGGTTATCCGTGAGGCATTCGGGTAGCACACAGGCATCTATCATTTACGAAAGTGACACGCAGGTGTGAGAATAAATGTTCGGTAATGCTATCATACACTGGGTTGAATATGGTTGCGTGACGTAATGGACGCTCCAAAAGTAGAACAGCGCGGTGCCGTGACAATTTGACAGCTGAAGGGGTTTCCAAAAATGAAATTCGTCGCCGTATGGCTGCCGTGTATGTTGAACATTGCATTTCATTGGCCACTGTGAAGCGTTCGAGCAAACGATTCAAAGAATGACGTGAAAGTTGCAAAGACGATCCAAGGCCGGGCCAAAGCCATCGTGCAATCACCCCTAACAAAAGTGCAAAGGTTGATGAGCTGATGAGACAAGAACGGAGGATAAGCATCGAGGAACTGGCAGAGCGTGTGAACATCAGTCACGGTTCGGTTCACGCCATAATTCATGAATATCTTGGTTATCCGTTTTGTGCGCGCAATGGTTGTCCAAGATTTTGAACTACTGCCAGAAGACGAAGAATATCGGCGCTGCCTTGACTCATCTGATCCTGTATCACAATGACGGTGACCACTTCTTGTCTCCAACTGTGATCGGGTACGAACCATCGTGCCACTTCTACGAGCCTGAAACACCACAGCAAAGCTTACCGTGGTAACATTCGAATTCACCACCCCCATGAAAGGAAAGGCCGTCATTTCCGCCGGAAAGGTGTTGACTTTTTTTTCGATCGTCAGGGGCCATTACTGATTATATTTGCTAAATCTTTAGAGACTATCATTTTGTTTCGTGACTGTAAACCGCCACATCGGCTGCGTGTCACAATTGTCAGAGTTGTCGGACGATCCTACCGCTGTCAACCAGATGTAGGACTCGTCGGACTACCTCATCGCTGCCACCATTTGAAGGAGTCGAAGGTCGTAGAGAGGAACTCGGTGAACAGGATTTATTTACACATTAAGCATTTTAAACAAGATACATGGGCAGTCTAGCGCGACTCCCATATGGAGCCCGCAAAACTAACATACAGCAAACAGTTTACGAGCACACAGCTCACTACTACATTTCGAGCAAGACAACGAGCACTCAGCTCCCGACGACGAGCACGACAAGAGCACCCTCTAGCAGCCGGCAAACGCTGCTTATAAGCTCTCCGCTTGACGTCATAGTTCGACGTCATCGTTCGGCGTGGACGGAGTCCGAGTGGTCGGAAACGTTCGTCCAATCATTTTAAACTTGCCGCCGCCCCGCAGTACGGCCCACACACACAAAGGCACACACATTCGAGCCTACACACACAAAGGCTCACACGTTCGAGTGCCCCATGGACGCAAATGTTCGTGTTGCACACACACACAGGTTTTAGTGCCGCACAGCTCTCAGTGCCACGCAGCTCTCGGTGTCGACGTCAGAAGGCTTCGTGGAACTCTGCTCCGTACCACATTCCTGAGCTGACCGCGCGCCACGTGGCTGCCGGTCATCCGCAGTTCTCGGAAGGGCGCCCCGTCTGGTGGGCTTGGAACACGTGCAGCGGGCTGAAAGCTGGCACGTTGCCACCCCGTACGGCCATTCCTAACACAATCAAGAACAAACTACGTGGCAAATTGACGAATGGAGTCATCTTGTTCCACGACAATGCCGTCCCCACGTCGCTGATGTGGTTAATACAAAAAAGGCAATGTTCAAGTGGGAAACACTGCAACATCCGCCATACAGCACAGACCTGTCGCCTTGCGACTTCCATTATTTGGAGCACTTGAAAAAAACAGCTCAAGCGAACCAGATTCGTGTCGGACGATGACGTGAAAGAGTCAGTAGCAGACTTTTTGAAGCAGCAACCCAAGGAATTTAATGAGACGGGAATCACGCGACTCGTTAGACAACGGGGCAAATGTCTAAATGATCATGGAGACTACTTTTAAATACGGTACCCAGTTTGTCATATATTCGTATTGGCTGACTTTCATTTGACTCGCCCTCGTGTATTTTGCAGAACTCTTGCTCTTTATACGTGCTCTCTGTTGCGGCTATAATTTCGGTGCAATTACTCACGATACACGACCGGTGACAGCTGCTCCTGCGTGATACATTGGAATAAATGACAGCGTCGTTCAGATTTTTCACTGGCCGTTGCATATGTACAAGAATCTAAACAAGTTTCTTGAATGACAAAGTTTCATTCCGATATTTGTCCTCAGCTTGTTAATTTTATAGCCTTTAATTTTTCATATCAGTAACATGCACTGCCTCGCTGGTTTCGAACTGATATAGTTCTAAAGTTCGTGTGATATTTTATTTACTTAAACATGGAAGCATTGATATCGGTTATGTTGGGCACAATTTTTGGCACATAAAAGTATATTATTTTATGAAAAAATACATATGTTACTTGTTTTGACAGTGCATAGCGTTCACGAATTCGTTTGCAGCATCTTTAGCAATGACAACGCAGTTATTATTCATGTATTTTATCCCCAGGCAAATTGTTTGAGAGGGAGCTTTAGCTCGCGCCCAACTTCGACGCGGCCTATTCAAATACATGTATAACGCAGAAACGCTTTTCTGTGATAACCCCCGCATCGCTTTTAATGAAACTTGTTGCATTTAAGAGAGAAAGTTAAATTATTGTGTCTGTTGGAAGCGGCATTTCGATTCAGGGCCTGAACATTGTTTAAATATTTTGAGGAACTCGAAAGTTAAAAAAATAGAAGCACGACGTTTAAAAAATAATAGCTGGGCATCAAGCCCACATGTCGCTGTTCAGTAAACTGCATCTATTATAACAGTCAAAGAGGACAAATATGGTGTGTCAATTCGTATCTTACGTGAATTGGTTACATTGTGTACAAGGATTCTGCGAAAGCCGTATTTCCATAATGCTAAATTTCATGAGATTCACGTGTAATATAGAAATTTTGTCCGCTGTAGATGTAGTATTAGGATCAATTCACAGAATTGTGATATCATTCTGCATTGCTGAATTACATAGCTTTAAACTTGATAGTTTAGATTTCTGAAAATTTTCGCTATTGGTGAATTTTTGATAAAGAATTGACAACCGAAATGCGAAATTCGAAACGAACAGTCGCTAGAATTTAAGTTTTTCTTTTAAATGTAACAAACCTCGTCAAAGTTGGTGCATTGGTTGCCGAGAAAAACGAATTCTCCTTCTGCATGTATTTAGATACGAGCACCTGAGCTAAAGCTTCCTCTTAAGGAGGAGACCGAGCCGAAATGTGAGCCCCCTCCCCCCCCGTACGAAATTTCTGGCTACGCCACTGCTGTATGTTGCATGCGTGATTAGAAAGAATTTAAGCATTGTTCGCATCACTTTGCTGAGTGTTTGTGGCCTCTTCTTTACGGGGCCATTGAATTTAGCAGCGAAGCTGTTTGGCTCTACCAACCAGCGATTCTTTCGTGGTGGTCAACAGACAGCTCGAATTCCGAGAAATCGACGATATAGCGCAAAAAAAATAAATAAACACATATAGCGCACGCGCAAACGGGCGGCATGGTGTCACCGTGCGTGATGGATCGCGGCGAGAGTCACCGAACAATGGGTTGGCGCTGCTATAAGGTTCCTGCGTAGAAGCGAGTAACGTTCGTGCGAGGTGCATCTGAATATTGACACGTGTACTTATCTTTATCGGGCAACCACGTTTCGCCGCTTAACAACTGCAATCGCACAGCGAGGGACGCGTCTGCATGTATCCGACGTTTCTGGAAAGTTATCGACGCTTCTATCCAAGTGTCTGTTGTCGCCGAACCTTGTGTTATCAGATTTCATCGCGTGACACGAATGGTGTAGAACTTTGTGGAAAACAAGCGGGTCCCATCAGTTAATCTGGAACATTCGACGACTGATCTATAAAAGCCGACGCGCTTGACCCGCTGATCAGATTTTCGACGATCGCCGACTGTGTTCGCCGCTTTCGGTCTGCTATAAGTGTAGCCTGTTTTGTGGGCACAGGTTCGCCCAATAAAAGCTAGTTTTGTATTCCACCGTACTGCTTCTTTCTTCGCCGTCACTACCACGTGACATCTGGTGGAGGTGCTTTACGTCCATGTACCGGACGCCCCCGACAAGCCGTAATACAAGCCCGGACCGCAAAGACAACACCAGCGCCGTACCGGAACATCGAGCAAGCCGCCGTCTTCAACAGCTGCCCCCGGAGCACGGACTTCTACCTGAGAAGACCAAGAAGATTGTGGACAAGGCAACCCCAATGGCAGCCCCAGCATCCCCCATCGTGCTGCAGCAGCCCAGGGAACCTCCGACGTTCCGCGGATCAACATTCGAGGACCCGGAAACCTGGCTCGAAACCTATGAGAGGGTCGCTAAGTTTAACAGTTGGGACAGCGACGACAAGCTGCGGCATGTCTATTTCGCATTGGAAGACGCCGCCAGGACGTGGTTCGAGAATCGGGAAGCCACCTTAACGACGTGGGACCTTTTCCGAAGCGGCTTCTTGCACACGTTTACAAGCGTCGTGCGAAAAGAGCGAGCCCAAGCTCTACTTGAAACCAGAGTGCAGCTCCCAAACGAGACGATCGCAATCTTCACGGAGGAGATGGCCCGTCTTTTCCGGCACGCCGACCCGGAAATGTCGGAGGAGAAAAAAGTTCGCTTCCTGATGCGCGGCGTCAAGCAAGACCTTTTCGCCGGACTTATTCGTAACCCACCGAAGACTGTGGCTGAGTTTTCTGCAGAGGCATCGACGATCGAGAAAACTCTGGAGATGCGCACCCGACAATATAACCGCCAGGGGCACACGCCGCAGTACGCCATCCAAGGACTAGGTTCGGACGACCTTCAAGAGACCATCAGGGCCATTGTGCGCGAAGAACTGCGCAAGGTCCTGCCTTCGTCGCAGCCTCAAGTGGCCTCTATCGCCGACATCGTGAAGGAAGAGGTGCACCGATCCCTTGGAGTTCCTGAGGTGCAACCAGAACCACCGCAGCCGGAAGCAATGACCTACGCCGCCGCCGTCGCCCGCCGTCAAGGCCCCCCTGCGCGACCGCGCCAAGGTCCTGCAACACCGCAATTCCGTCGTCCACCGCCGCCGCCGCCAGCGCGCCCACCCGTCGCCCAGCGCACCTATACGAGGAAGACGGACATTTGGCGAGCCCCCGACCACCGCCCGCTCTGCTATCACTGCGGAGAAGCCGGCCATGTGTACCGCCGATGCCCATACCGCGACATGGGACTGAGAGGGTTCGCCGTCAACGCGCCGCGTCCACAGCTTGGGGAGCGCCCACGTGATATTGCCGATTACCTAGCCGCCACTCAGTGGAACTCTCGACGACCGTCCCGTTCGCCGTCACCAGGCCGCTACCTGTCGCCGCAGCGCCGTCCATACACTGGCCCAGCCCGGGGCCGCTCTGCGAGCCCATACCCGGAAAACTAAAAGCAGCAACCGATGGAGGTGCGGTTGCTGTTCGTCGAACTGACGAAGATCCTCCGCCGCCGACGAAGACGACGAAGAGACCATCTCGACGACATAACGACACGCCGCCGTCCCGACGAAGTCTGGAAGCCAAAACTACACCGACGAAAGACGACTTGACGACGCGACGTTCCAACCTCAGTTCAACACGACGCAGCCGTGATCCAACGCCAAGACCTAACTGCAATGCCAGACAAAGAACAACCGACCTCGACGTGCTTCTCGACGGCCACGCAGTCACTGCCTTAGTCGACACAGGGGCCGATTACTCCGTAATGAGTGGACACATCGCGGCCCAGTTGAAGAAAGTTAAGACCGCATGGGAAGGCCCTCAGATTCGCACCGCTGGAGGACACCTCATCACGCCGACTGGGATCTGCACGGCAAGAATAACCATTCATGACCGGACTTACTCTGCCACCTTCGTTATCCTCCAACAGTGTTCACGAGACGTCATTCTCGGTATGGACTTCCTGGACCAACACGGCGCAATCATCAACCTGAAGTCGAAGTCAGTAACGCTGTCGGAAGATAAAGCAATGCCGCCGGAGAGCCCTCGTAGTCACCACGCCTTGAGTGTGCTCGAAGATCAAGTGAGCGTCCCGCCTCGCTGCAGCATCGTTATTTCGGTCAGCACCGAAACACCCGCTGACGTAGAAGGCGTCATTGAAGGCGACCAACGTGTACTGCTAGACCATGAAATTTGCGTCGCAAGAGGGATCGCTCGACTGCATGGAGGGAAAACTCAAGAGTTGCTGACAAACTTCAGCCAGGAGTTCAAACACATCAACAAGGGTACGACGATCGCGTACATCGAGGAAATTCTGGAAACAAGTAATGCGTTTGTCCTCTCGGATTCCGCCGCATCTACCCCGACGACCATGGCTCCCGAACCAGACTACGACATTAATCCAAATCTCCCTATGATTAAGCAACAGCAGCTCAGAAGTCTGCTCCGACGATACAAAGGCTGCTTTTCGACGTCATCGAGGATTCGACAAACACCAGTCGCCAAGCATCGCATAATCACCGAGGAATGCGCTCGCCCACTCCGTCAGAGCCCTTACCGAGTTTCGGCGCGAGAACGTGAAGCTATAAGAGAACAAGTCGACGAAATGCTCCGCGACGGCATCATCCAGCCGTCGAAAAGCCCGTGGGCATCCCCTGTTGTTCTGGTAAAGAAAAAGGACGGAACCCTACGTTTCTGCGTCGATTATCGTCGTCTGAACAAGATCACGAAGAAGGACGTATACCCCCTCCCACGGATAGACGACGCATTGGATCGGCTCTGCAACGCTAAATACTTCTCGTCCATGGACCTAAAGTCTGGCTATTGGCAAATAGAAGTCGACGAAAGAGATCGCGAAAAGACCGCCTTCATCACCCCAGACGGCCTCTACGAGTTCAAGGTTATGCCATTCGGACTGTGCTCGGCGCCTGCAACGTTCCAGCGCGTGATGGACACGGTTTTAGCAGGATTGAAGTGGCAGACCTGTCTCGTATACTTGGATGACGTCGTCGTCTTCGCCGGAAATTTCGACGTTCACCTTAGGCGGCTGGCAACAGTACTAGAGGCCATCAGGTCATCAGGACTTACTCTGAAGCCGGAAAAGTGCCGCTTCGCTTACGAGGAGCTTCTATTTTTAGGCCACGTCATCAGCAAATCTGGAGTCCGCCCCGACCCGCAGAAGACAGCTGCCATAGCAAAGTTCCCACAGCCCATCGACAAGAAGGCAGTGCGTAGATTTCTTGGCATGTGTGCCTACTACAGGCGATTTGTCAAGAACTTTTCGCGCATCGCTGAGCCGCTGACGCAGCTAACTAAATGCGACGTCGAGTTCAAGTGGGAAACGCCGCAGGCCGAGGCATTTCAAGAACTCAAACGACGCATGCAGTCGCCGCCCGTACTTGCGCACTTCAATGATCACGCCGATACCGAAATCCACACTGACGCCAGTAGCCTAGGCCTCGGCGCCGTCCTGGTCCAGAGAAAAGATGGACATGAACACGTGATAGCTTACGCTAGCCGGTCGTTGTCAAAAGCGGAAGGCAATTATTCTACAACCGAAAAGGAATGCCTCGCCATCGTTTGGGCTACAGCGAAATTTCGCCCTTACCTATATGGCAGGCCATTCAAAGTCGTCAGCGACCATCACGCCTTGTGTTGGCTAGCGAATTTAAAGGATCCCTCAGGACGGCTGGCACGGTGGAGCCTCAGACTACAAGAATACGACATCACCGTAACATACAAGTCCGGACGAAAACACTCAGACGCCGATTGCCTATCCCGCGCCCCCATTGACCCGCCGCCGCAAGATGACGAGGATGACGATGCCTTCCTTGGAATAATAAGCGCGGAAGACTTCGCCGAACAACAACGAGCTGACCCGGAACTTAAACGCCTCGTCGATTATTTGGAAGGGCACACCGACGTTGTCCCCAGGGCATTTAAGCGCGGATTATCTTCCTTCACGCTTCAAGACAGTCTACTCGTGAAGAAGAACTTCTCGCCAGTCCGCGCCAATTACCTTCTTGTTGTCCCGTCAGGACTTCGTCCAGAAGTATTGCATGCCCTACATGACGATCCGACCGCTGGACACCTCGGATTTTCCCGGACACTATCGAGGATACAAGAAAAGTATTATTGGCCGCGCCTGACTGCCGACGTCGCCCGTTATGTCAGAACATGCCGAGACTGTCAGCGACGCAAGACACCGCCGACAAGGCCAGCCGGATTACTACAGCCAATCGAGCCTCCTTACCGACCATTCCAGCAGATCGGGATGGACTTGCTGGGACCCTTTCCGACGTCAATAACCGGAAATAAGTGGATCGTCGTGGCGACGGACTACCTCACCCGCTTCGCTGAAACAAAAGCACTGCCGAAAGGTAGCGCAGCCGAAGTGGCGAAAGACGCGTCCCTCGCTGTGCGATTGCAGTTGTTAAGCGGCGAAACGTGGTTGCCCGATAAAGATAAGTACACGTGTCAATATGTATGCTTCGGCTTACGTATAAAATTAGACATCGCATGTAACGTATGCACGCGGTTTAATTACAATATCAGCTATGCGTAGGCCACGCAAAGTAAGAACTCCCGAGGAGCAAAGAAAATACGATGCGAAATATTTCAAAACAGCAAAACAAGTGGTTCGTAGACTTTGTCTTCGAAGGGTTTGTGCTCAGGTGTTACACAGAAAAGAAACTACCAACCACCATCCGTGACCTCTGTGTCGACCGAACGTTGGCGAAGAGCGTGGCAACTGTCGAAACCGAAAACTTGATTGTATATCACAGCGGTCGTAAAGCCGTCGTGAATGTCATTGTGAAATAAATGGTTATACACTGCATTTTATGGCGTACTCATTTCATTCGTAAGACTAGAATAGGTTATATGAATGGTAACATCTTCACTGGCAATCCACCTTCACCGAGTGGATTGGGCCTTCACATTTTTTGCTTGCTTAAGGGAGCATGAAGCTCACCGGGGTATGAACCACTGATGTTGATAGCTTTTGTTCACGGAGAACAAGAATGTACGGAACCCTATCTATATACAGCTTCGCAGTAAAAGATGCGTGGGGGTCGCAAGGTCCGGGTGTTCGAATATGTGTTGTTTGTTTGGCTGACCTAGGCTGCAGGTCGCAGAAGCAGTCGTGGAGGCGCTGAAGATAGGATTGATGTTGAGGAGTTGTCTTTTCTGTGGTGAAATGGTCGCCGGGAAGACGTAGAGGGACACCAATAACCAGTTCAGCCGTTGAGCACGCAAGGTCATAGCGAAGGACAGCCCGAAGGCCAAGCGTTACCAATGGCGAGTGGTCGGTCCACTGTTCACGATGACGGCATGCTGTGTGAGCTGTGTTGAGCTGCCGATGACGACGCTCGACGATGCCTGTAGCAGACAGATGGTACGCAGTAGTGCGGCAGTGCTTCACATCCAGAATGCGGGCAAGTGAAGCAAATAATGCAGATTCGCACTGCCATCCCTGTCAGTCGTTAAAATAGCTGGACTTCCGAAACATAAAACCCATGAAGAAAAAAAAGTGCGTGCCGCTGTCTGTGCGATGACATCAACGATGGGGAGCGCCTCGGGCCACCGTGGGAAACGGTTCACTATAGTCAAAATGTAACAGTAGCCGCGCGAAAGAAGAAACGAGCCAGCTATGTCGATATGGACATGGTCGAGGCGCTATTCGGGAGGCAGAAACCGTTGGTGTGGAGCAATAGTGAGACGCGACAGCTTGGTTGTTTGATACGCAATACAGGAACGGGACCATGCGCGAATATCTGCACTGACACGAGGCCAAGTGCATAGCGCTGCGTGGCAAGGTATTGATCGTCCCGTATGCCAGGATGAGCAATGTCGTGTAGAGAGTGAAAAATGGCCCACCGGTACATTGCCGGAATGAAAAGGCGCGGAAGAGGCCCAGACATATCGCACCACAGAGAAGACGGCGCGGATGAATGCCGAATAAGCTCGAGGTGAATAGAGGAGGGGTGTTGGCGTAACGCTTGTAGATCAGGGTCGTTGCGCTGTGCCTCCTATAGCGCGCGCCAGTCGACAGCAGTAGAAGTGAAGCCCATCGCCGCAACAGGGTACAGGACATCGGCTGCTGCGCTGTCGGCTCTCTTCACATGCCATCAGGCACGTACCCAAGGGGGGCCCGGGGGGGCCCAGACCTACCCCCCCCCCCAGAAATTAAGCGACATACCCCCTCGCACCCCCTTCGCCCTCACACACATCCCTAAAGCGCCTCCAAATCAATCGACGTCCCGAGACTAGACAACTATTCCTGAGCAATCCTGAGACTTGACAACTATTCGGCGGTCAACATTTCGCTGCCTTTTTCACTCCTTTTGGATGGCGGTAGTTATTGGCATCTCCTGAGGTGTGAAGGCAAGTTTTCTCATCGATTTGGTGCCCGCGTGCTTAGCTCGAGATGCGTTCGGTTGTCACCATCTATTGCAACGGCCATGCGCATCGCTCTTGCTTCGTTAGTTCAGCCTTCTTTGCTTAGACTGATCCAGGGACCAGGAAAGGGATGCGGTTCGTGGTCACCTGGTCTGTATGCTCGTGGAACGAGTTGCGGCCGGACAAAACGCCAGCTGTGTTTAACTTGTCCTTTTGCTTCATTATTTCCTCGAGCGGCGGCCCGCCGCGACGCTGGCAGATCCTCAGAACCATATACCCGCGATATCGGTCAGGTAAGGTGGAAAATAAAATCATGCGAAAAAACGTCCATCATATCAAACCCTACAATAACTGTTAAACCCACAAGAAATATGAACGTCACCCGTTACCTCGTCTGATTTTTCCCTAATTGTGCAGCACTTATCGTGCAAATTTGTGAGCTGGAAACAAGAGTCGCAAGGAGTTGAGAAATAAGGAAGAGAGCCGAGGCAACAGCCAAAAAAGTAGGAAGTGCGAAAATTAACAAATCTAACCGTAGTTTGTGAAAATATTTATGGATCATCTTTTTATTTAAACAGGAAGTAGAAAGAACACCACCGGAAGTGGACAATAATTCCATGTGTCTTGAATGACGCTTCTACAGTTATCAGTCGATCCGCCTGACGTAGACATTTATCTGGTGTGCTTATGTGTGTATTTTTGAAACCTACCGTGGTGGGCGCAGTACTTCTGGAACCAGAGCGCCCTGCGCTCTACGCCGTTGTACGGGACTGGCTGCCACGCATTGTTACGCAACTTCCCAAATAACAATTTGAATCTGTTTTGGCACTTAACTTGGTACAGCAGTAAACGATGGATGCAAAACAACTGTGAATATTCCGCATATTAATATATTTATCTACAATTCTTTCAAGTCAATTAGGAAAACGCAAATAGACATTTTTATTTTACACTTTCACTTGTTTACTTGTTCTTGGCAGTGTTCATCCTGCATTTCATTCCTGCGTGAGTCCATGTGATGTGGTTCCTTGTTTGCCAAGTAAAGGACAGGTGTACTTCACAGGCGTACCTGTGAGATACACCTTACTTCATTTCTCTTTTGCGGGTTTACAAGTCATTATGGCGAACGGCGGGCATTATTCACATTTGTACTAGTGAAAATACACCCCCCTCACCTTTTCATGGGACAGTTACCTTGTGTTGCCCCCTCCCCCCCCCCCCCCCCCCGAAAAAAAATCTTGGGTACGTACCTGCATGCCGTATATCCGTGGTGAACTAGGTGATGTATGCAAGATGCCCTATCTCCCGCGCGAGGTACTTTGAGGAGTTCGTGTTGAACACAAGTCAAATTCTTATGGTCAGTCATCACGTGGAATTCGCGTCCTTCTATTAAGTGGCGGAAATGTTGGATAGTGGAGTAGATGGCCTACAGCTCACGACTGAAGACACTGTAGCGTGTCTCGGTGGATTGCAGCTGCCGAGCGAAGTAAGCCAAGGAGCACCACTCAGAGCCAATATATTGTTGTAACCCCGCTCCGATGGCCAGACTGGAGGCATCTACCATTACTTTAGTCGGTGCGTCAGAACGGGGATGTACCAGCAGAGTTGCCTCAGCGACGGCTTGCTTAGCAGCTAGAAGGGCAACCTGAGCCTCAGGCTGCCATGGTATTGTCGAATACAAGCTCCGCGGCTCTTTCAATAGGTCGGTGATCGACTGCAGAAAGCTGCGCAGTGCGCAATAAAACGGCGTGAAAAATTGACGACGCCCAAGAACTCACGAAGCTAGCCAAGAGGGTTGAGCACCAGGAAATTCCTGAGAGCCTCGATGTGCGATGGTCAACTAAATCTAGCTTGGCGGTTCCAAAAGCGCGTTTCTGTGGATTCACGACGAGGCCATACTGTTGCAGACATTGTAAATGTTCACGCAAGTGACGGTCGTCGTCTTCCGGAGTGGCGCTAACGAATAGTATGTCGTAAATGCACACGAAGACTGCAGGCAAAGCTCGTGTCACCTCAGCGATAAAGCGTCGGAATATTTGTCCGGTGTTGCGCAATCTAAAAGGCATGCGTACAAACTCGAATAAACCGAAGGGTGTCGTGGTGGCACTTTTGGGAATGTCGTTGGGTTCGACTGGTATCTGGTGTTGCGCCGTAACCAGAACTGCTTTGCCCAAGATGTGCACCCATTTCGATTAGATGTGAAAGCTTTAATATGGGGAAGTGGGTAGTTGTCATGCTCGTTTCGAGCATTGAGAGTACGGTAGCCTCCACACGGAGGCCAATCATTAGGATCCTTCTTTGGTACCAAATGCAGTGGCGAAGCCCAAGCACTGGATGGAGGACGAATAATGCTGAGTTGCAGCATGTGCTCAAAGTCCCGGTGAGCGACGGCGAGACGCTCGTTGAATGAGCGGTGAGGACGAGAAGAAAGTGGGGGGATTACGTGTGATGATGTGGTGAGTAACCATGTGGTTAGGGCGTTTGTTCGAAATGCAAAGTTTTGTGACCTCGGGGAACTCGGCCAGGATTCTCTGATAAGGACTTGACGGCACAAGTTTTTAAATGTCAGTGCGACAATCAACTCTCGATAGAATCCAATGGTCGACAGACGAGCACTGCCAGCGATGAACAGTTGGCACCGCATGCTTACGTTAAGGTTGAAGAAAGACAGGAAATCTGAACCGATGATGACATGGGTGATGTCAGCGACGACGAAAATCCAGAGGAACGTGCAACGTCATCCGAGGTGAATGGTAAGTGAACGAAATCTGTATGTCACTACGGCAGAGGAGTTTGCGGTGCGGAGAGACTGTCCGCGAGGCTTCGAATAACAAATCATTTCTGGATGGGGGCACTACGCTAATATAGGCGCCCATGTCGATAAGGAAACGTATGCCCGCAATCTTGTCCGTAATCCGCCTCTTTCATGTTCCTGCGCTGCCCTCTGACACACGCCACTTGAAACGTTTTGGGAGGGTGCCGGCGATTTCGCCGGCTGATTTGTGTATTTGCGCCCATGTTCAGTGTACGTCGGTTGTGCGTTTTGTGGATCGCGGTTGATGATTAATGGTTTCTCCGAGGCAGCATGTCGTTCACCCATCGACTATACTGGGTGAACAGGCCCGAATGCGCTGTTGTGGTAACAGCGCGGCCAATGAAAGCACGCTGAGTTCCGTCTGCCGACACTGCTGCCTTAGAGCTCGTTGTCGCTGATGTCTACGCTTGCACATCGCTTTCTGTATTCCTTTTACACATTCACTAAACATTTCGCGAATTACAGAAGCCTTCGAGCCCAGCCTTCCACTTCGGATTTGCAAAAATGGTGCATTTGTTTACATCTACAGCTTCAGATCGCTGTTAGCTTCAGATATTGAAGAAACGGCGCATCGCTTGTTCTCAAAACGTAGCAAAACATACATATCTGCTCATATGAGCCGTATTGTTCCACCCTGAGACGAGTCAATATGAACAGTCGAGCCACTTAAACAAATACAACTGTGATCCAGACTACTGATTCGCTTTTTTGTTTAACTTCATCATACTTACAGTTTGCGCATACGATAAACTATTATTAGAGAAACCTGTGCTCGGCATAAGCCCTCACTTATAGACCGTGTATTTCTATCGCGAAAACACGGATGCGATCGCTGACACCATTGGTAATTGAGCGAGCTTATGCTGCTGTACCGAATGCAATGTCTCTTCGTTCCCGTTTGACGCAGAGGTGAAAAGTGCTTCTCTGGAATTATGAAATGTGTCAGCATAACGACGCACATAGACCCGCCATCTACGCGAATGCGACCGGCAGCGTCGGGAACGGTGACCAAAGCACAAGATATTGGCACATTGCTGTGTCACCGCTTACCGCTTATTGTGCCTACTTTCAGAATTGGGTGCTCAATCCTATCGCTCGTGATCCATTGTCAAGATTGGAGTCTGGCATGAATTAGAAGGTAGCTGGCCCATGCCGTCGTCCAACTTATCCATGCTGAGGACGTTGATGAAGGGAAGGACTGCTTCTCATCGAGAACGAGGCATATGGATTTATTTACAGTATTTATATCAGTCTAACATGACTGTTTGAGAAAGTACATCAGTCTAACATGACTGCTTGAGAGAGAGTACATCTGTCTAACATGACTGCTTGAGAGAGAGTGACCTGAGCAGCCGCACAACAGCGGTTTTTAAACACTCGGTCCTCTCCCGATACAAGGTGATGAGAACGTTCGTTTCGTCATCGCAAACTAACCGCCTCCCCGCAGCACGGTCTACACAAACAAATGCACACACCTTCGAATGTCCGGAGCCGACGTAAGAGGGGCCCCGTAGAACTCGGAGCCGTTCCGGGTAGCGCGTTGGGGAGTTTGGGAACAATAGTTGGCCTGCCGAACTCATTCCGTCACAACGGCGATGAGGCTAGAGGTTGGTGGCGGCTTCAGCACAAAGCCTGCTTCATCGAACGCATCCTAGCTGAAGCGACGGAGAGTGGGGGATGCCCGTATTGTTCCCCGACACAAAGTCGATTTAGTCACGCTGTGGCTAGAAGTTGTAACTGGGTGGCAAACTTGCACTGCAGCTGGCCGTTCTTAACACTACGTGCCGTGCGAAGTGAATAGTAGTTGTCAACTCCCACAAGTGAGCTATGAGAGCAATTTTCTTCGTCCTGACTGCTTATTTTTCAAGTTCAGGTCCACAGGTAGCGGGTGCACGAACTGGGCAGGGTGAGGTCTAACCCAACCTTCGCTAAAGAGGATCAACATTGGCTCAAACTTCACGTGCACGGCTTGAGAGGAGTGAAGCGTGTGGACTTCAACTTCGAAGGCATGTCGACGCATTTTGAGCGCAAATAATTATATATACAAGTGAATGAGCTGCAGCTATCGCTTTGTCGGTTCAATGGCTGATTGCGCAGGGTTGCGTCAAGCTATCATGGTCGGCACGCTGATTTTGTCGGCGCCGTCGACAAGAAAGCCCATCGCGCTGTATGACAACTTGCACCCATCTCTTGCGTCGTTGATGTCGGTCTATTATGATCAAGTGGACTGAGTGACATAGTGCTGCATAGTCATTCAATCGTCGGCGTCAGCGTCTTGTCGATCACTTATCAACCCAGTGTTACCACACCTTAAACGAGTACGTGAAGTCAGGCATGCGCTGCCACCACCAGCAAGAGCGGGTTGAATCTGCAAAAGACTGCGTCAGCAGCGTCTTCTTGAAGGGTCGCGCAAGTGTAACGCAGGGGTTTATCGATAAATTCGACAGCCGTCAATGCAGGGCGGCAACTACGTGGCTCTGACCCTTTTCTGTTTTAAAGTGGAGTTGCAGTCTTACGCTACGCACGTTTTCGGCACCGCACCGACGTCGAGCTACCAGTAGAGTTTCAACACGGTACACAGCCCAAGCATTCGCTGTAGTGGGCGTCCGTGTGCTTCTTTTTTTCTTTTTTCCGGGGTACTTTTTCCCGATATCTGGCCACGCGGCAACGCGCGCGTCTCTTCCAAAACGTTTTGCGACTAATCCGCCACGGCAGGGCACATGTGCCGTAACGCCATGAAAAAGGCGGATTGTAAGCAGGCGGCCAGCTCGAAGGAAGGGGTTCACGTGCGGCCGTCTTCCTAGCACGGTGAGCAAAAAACAGGTGACACCAGCAGAATCACTGGAACTGAGGTGTGTTACCCACGTGTCGATGGAAGGCGACGAAGCTCGCCGACTTGAAGAGCGCTGGTGTCGTCTGGGCTGGTGAGTTGAAGCAATGGCTCACGTCAGGTAGCTAAGCATCTTATCGGCGAGCTCAGCCAGGCGGTCTAGCGTCGTGTCATCAGCGGCAACAAGGACGAGGCGAATAGGTTGGGGAAGGCACTTCAGGAAAAGTTCCTCGTGCAGAGCGCTGTGGGTATTGATGTTGCCTTCGCCCAAGAGCTGCCGTATCCAGTGCAGCACTTGGGAGGGGCGTCTAGCACCAAATTAATCACTCGTCAAGATTTGTTGCAGGTGACTGCGTTCCGAAAGTAAGGCACGGGTCAGGATCTTTGCATTGAGGCGTTCATACGGGTTTTCCTTAAAGGCTGAGCGAAGACGTCGGTGAGGTCATTGATTACTTCAGGTGATAGTTACGAGATCCCTTTGCAGTACTATGTCATCTGTGAAGTAATTTGGTGCAGGTAGATTTGTGCCTCGGCCTATAGAAAATACCCCTGGGAATTCTGCGTCCAAAAGGATGTTAGCTGAAAGCGCACCTCTGCAATGTCGGGGAGGCGAGGGATTGACTCGATTGATGGTTTCGACACGGCGAGGGCTTGATGTGCAGCATTGTTGCTAAGCTCGGTCATGTTTTAGTCCTAGGTCACCAATGCAGAGCGCCAAAGGAAAAACGACCGGCACGTAAGCTCCAGAGCTAATAATGAAGCCTACGCCAAGCTATCCTCTCTATTTCTTTCGTTGTTCTTACTATGAGCGCTCTCTGGCATCGTAGCAGATACGGCGCTACATGTTCATTGAAAACTAGCGCAGAACTGTTTGCACATACCCTATGTTACAAGTCGGCGTTTCATTAAAAAAAATCAGGAGCCATTCCACTCTGGGAAGGTGGACGAACAGCGAAGCTGTATAGCACACGACAAAGAGGTGACACAGAGTTTTGAACAGAGGTACGAACACATTCATTGTTTTGATAGGCGATCATGACGAAAGGCACGCACACGGAATAATTTATTTTTATTCGCGTTCATTCATGTTATACATTCGTTATATACATTCGTGTTTTCATTTCGCGGCATATTGAGGCAAATAATTTGACAGCGAAGTCACCTCACCGGCTGGCAGTGGGCCAATGCCGTCACAGGCTCTGCAGAGGGAGGGGCAGTATGGGAACGCTAGCATGTTGAGCGGCATCGGAGCGAGCTGTGGAAAACAAAGACGGCGACGGAGGCGCGAGCGATTTACTGAGGAAGAGAATTTGAGATCGAAATAACCGCACCGACTGACAGTGGGCCAATGCCGTCAGAGGATTTGCAGAGGGAGGGGCAGTGTGCGAACGCTGGTATGATGAGCGTCATCGAAGCCAGCTGTGGAAGAAGACGACGACGAAGTCGCGAGCAGTGGCACGAACACGAGGCGAGCGAAACGCGAGAAGCAGCTCCCTGGTTGTCCCTGGTTCCTGTTGGCCTCGACAGAGCGACCGTTTCGTTGACCTGCAGTGGTGTTTTGGCTGAGTATCGGGTGGTTTAAGGTGCCTCATTAACCGTATTTTAGTTCCTGGTTGATTGGCATTCCTTGCGTCAGCCGTCTTGAGCCGATGTCGACCAGTTCTCCTGGCCAGGCGCGATCCGCCTGGTCAGCATCCCTGCCACCTAATGAATTGCCCATAGATTTATTTTTTTTTCGCAGTGGCGTCAGCACCATTCCAGTGGCGCTTGTGCCTACCAATGGAGGTTCCATCAGGATCACGAATCCACAGGCTGTCCAGAAGGCTCTTAAGGCCACGTCCAACCACTTCCAGATCATCACTGATGTGCGAGCGTTCAGACGGGGAGTATAGTGTGTCGTTCACCCGACCAGACCTGTGTAGAAGACCTCTTGAAATGCACTTAATTCGCTTCCACCCCGGTGAGTGCTTTCATTCCGCCTCACCTTGCGTGCACCAAGGGTCTTGTACGGGGCGTAGACTCCCGATTAAGTCCTGCTGAAACCCTGGACAAGCTATCCGCAGCAGGCGTCATTGCTATCTACCGTTGCAATCGACTGGCAAATAACGAGAGGGTTCCGACAGAATCTGTTATTGCAACGCTTCTGGGCACATCATGTCCATCTGAAATAAAAGTGTGGCCTCTTGTGCTCCGTGTAGAGCCGCTTGCATCACTTCCAATCCAGTGTAAGAATTCTTGGAGATTCGGGCACGGCGCAGGAGGATGTAAGTCTAGCTAGCGTTGCCGCACCTGTGGGAATGGTCATTCTTCAAGTGAATGCTGTACTCAATCTCAAAAGTGCTGCCTTGTGGGGGAGAACACCCAGCAGACTATTCGAACTGCTCAGCTCGCGCTCAAGAAATACAAATTCTTGAAATAATCGACCGCCGTCGCTGCTCCCGAAGAGATGCAATTTCAGTTATCAAAGACAGGGCCTTCGGATACTCTGGTGTTACAGCGCGCAACACTGCAAGCATATGAATCTTAACCTCTCAGAAGCAATTGACTCTGCTGTAGAAAAAGCAATGGCTAAAGCTATGGATAAATTGATATCCAGTCTCTCTGATTGCTTAGCGCAAATCATTTCCAGTCACATGATGCAAATAATGCAGCCCACTAAGACGCCAATGCAGTGCCCAGTATCTAACGCCACACCTCGAATGCCTAGCAACGAGGTAGAGACGCCTTCCACAGTTGCAGAACATACCACAGGCACTACTTTGCTAGTCCAAACACGCGAGGATGAGCCCTCTTATTCAGACAGTGTCACAGACATGGAACTTGACACTCGAGCTCCCAAATGTATGGGGTGCCCAATTTCAAAAACTATGAAACTAAAATAAAAAAAGTATCAACCAACTCCTTTGCTTACAGAAAATATGCTAAAGGCGGCAGTTGCCCCTGCTGTGCGTTGAACACCATTGGAAAGTTGAAAGTGCTGCAGTGGAACTGTCGTTCTACATTTTCAGCTTCAACAGACTTATCTTGCCTATCTATTCAGTTCAATCCAGATATCTTACTTCTTCAAGAAACGTGGCTTTCACCAGAGAAAAAGTTTCGTTTAAAAGGGTTTTGGTCCTTCCGATTAGATAGAGACTCGTGAGGTGGAGGACTAATGATACTTGTTTCCAGTAAAATTTGTCACAAGGCAAAAATTTCTTTTCAAATCATGGACTGCGACTGTGAAATTTTGGCCATAGATTTATGTTTCCCAGGATACCATCCATTTTCAATTATAAATGCTTATTTCCCCAGCGGTGTGCAAAGTACACGTCAACTTGATAGGGCTGTGGCTGCCTGTCGAAAAATTGGAGGACGCTTAAGCTTCGCCTTCAAGAGTGGGACGCGACAGCGTTCCCGTCGACCCGCCAAGGGGTATAAGACAATGCGCTACGGCACAGCAATCACTTACGATGCGCCCCGCATCGGACTTAGCGCCCACCTATCACGCGGTGAGCGTCGAGCAACGCAGCGTTCGGCGCGGCAACGAAACGTGCGCCTGAGCGAACGAAACGAACCAAAGAACTCGGTGTCTCGGAGGGGAAACGATCTACGCCAGCCAAACGTCGTGATCGGCACGGGCAGAGAGATAGATAGTAATCTAAACCGGGAGCACGGCGAAGCGTCGTCAGGGGAGAGGGAGTCCCGCGACGCGCCTGGCAGCGGTCCCAATGCGCGCGCGGCGCGCCTCCTGTCGGGGCAGCGCCGTACATTGAGAGGAGGGGGTCTTCTGTGTTTGCCGCAAGATGGCTCTGCGTGTGCGGAAAGCGCAGAAGAAATGCAGCGGAAACGCACTTCGCAACTCGTGTAATTGTGACTTCTGTACGTTACATGTTCATAATTACCGATATACACCGCAGTATAACTTTCCACGGCTCGTTTAGAAGGCAACACCGCATTCACTAGAGGCGCGTTTGCACCGCTTGAAAGCATCGAACTCGTGGCTGAGTGGTAGCGTCTCCGTCTCACACTCCGGAGACCCTGGTTCGATTCCACCGGGCCAATCTTGGAAGTTGCTTTTTATTTATGAAGCGCCTGCCGTGATTTATCGCTCACGGTCAACGCCGCCGACGCCGACACCCGACGCCGACGACACCGGCTTTTCTGCGACACGAGCTCCTTAACGCTATCGCGTTAAAATAAATTTTGTTTGTAGGGGATTTTAATTCGCATCACGTGTCGTGGGGGCTAAAAGCAGATTTATGTGGTAAGCGACTTTGGGAGTGGACTATTGATAGTCACCTTTCATGTCAGAACACAGGACAAGTAACGTTTGCTAGAGGACCCTTCCGCTCAGTGTTAGATTCGACATTTTGTAGCGCTGGCATCAAGGTTTTGTCGTGGGTAGCGGTTGACTCAGCAACCAACAGTGATCATCTTCCTGTGTCATTTGAAATCAATTGTCAAATAACATCTTTAGAATACCAGGCATGCACATTTATGGACCATACGAAATTTAAGACTTTCTTGCGTTCTGCCATTTCGAAACTTGCCAATGCCAATGAAAAGGAAATCGCTTCAACCATTTGCTCAATTCTAGAGTATTCCCGGAAGCAAGCTGAATTTGCATCCCTTCGGCTAAAGGCACCGCTTGTCGTTGGTGGAATAATGAGTGTACGCGGGACTATAGAAAAAGAAAGGCCGCTTGGAAAATGCTTCTGCATAATCAGTGCCCGACAAATTGGAAAAATTATCAGTTTCATGCTGGTGTATTTAAGCGTACTGTTAATCAAGGCAAAGAGGAATACGATATTAGACATTACAATTATCTATCTAATTCAGAAAATAAGCGTGCTTTATTTGCATTCCTTCGTGCTAGGAAGGTGCTACCAACACCCTTAACATTAGATTCAATTGTTTTGACCCAGCAGGAACGGAGCGCCTCCCTAGAAGAGATTGCCGAAGGCTTAGAAAATCGATTTACGGCCAGGCTTTCGGCTATTCATTCTACATTAGATCCTTGGGATGGCTTTACTCGAATTTCCTTAGCTGAACTAAATGAGACTGCACTATGTTTACCGAATTCAGCAAAAGTGTCATCCACGTACCTACAATACTTTTTTACCCGAAAGCGCAGGCGAGTTCAGTTCTGCACCGTAGCCCCTTGACAGCTACATTGATCCGTGACTCCCCGAAATATTCATTGCATAAATTGCACCGCTTACCTTTCTACTAATGCGCAAGTCCAGAGGGAGGCTAGATAGAACGGTAGAGAGGAGGGGGGAGATGAGGCAGAGAGAAAGGCAGAGATGAGGCAGAGAGGTAGAACTGACGCAGTCGCGAAACGAATAAATAACAGCCCTACCAAGGCAGAGCTGCATTACAGAGTTCCGTACGGTCTATGCGACACTACGGAAGCGGTCACACGTCATATCAACACTTCTGTGCCCGCCGCAATAATTTTGTAGGCTATGGCATTGCTCGAGGTCGCGCGTTTGATCCCCGCCACGGCAACTACATATCGACAGGGACGAAAGAAAAACACGTTTCCTGCGCTTAGATTTGGGGACACGTTGAAGAAAACCAGTATGTCAAAATTAATCCGGGGTTCACCACTGCGGCGTGCCTCATAACTCGATTATGGTTTTGGCGCGTACAGGTCCAGAATTGAATTAAAGTTTAATACTGCTGCTACGATGCGATGTGCCATGTGAGGCATTGAATATGCTCGACCCTCTCGGAGGTTACGAAGTCTCGCGGACAACAACGCTGCAAGCAAACACTGCGTGCTACGCAGACAAACAGCAGTGCTGCACGCAAGGCAACGTTTAACATCAACTCACCACTCCCGTGTTGGACAAAACGTTTAACAAGTAGCCGTCAACATCACCGTTAATTACTGTTAATCAAAGCAAACAGCCCAGGAAGCTTCACTTACATCGATTCCCCTAGTGCGTGGGATCAGCACAATTTTTCAATCATGAATTCACCCGGCTTTTGCAAGATTTTCTTGCATTTCCAAAGATGGCAAGTTTGTAAATGCCTAAGCAGTAATGCAGCCTGCATGTGAGCTCCTCCTAATGGGGCTGCGGCAGCAGAAAGTACGGTTTAAAAGGGTTCCTACCATCGCAGTCGTGGTGAACGTTGATTATACAAAACATCTAGATTGCGTAGGCAGGTGCACAGCCTCAATAATTCACTTTTATCTGTTTGGCTGACCATATTAAGGCCAGCGATGTACACAACCAAGTAGACACAGAGGTTTTATGATATCTAAATGCAGAAAAGCGCTTTCTTTCTCACTGCAAAGCCACTCGTCTTGCCATTGAAGCAGCAACGCCATTTCGATCGGAAAAAAAAAAGAAAGGAAAACGAGGACGTGACAGGAGTTTAAAATGGAGGGCAGGCTTACAAAAAAGGGGAGCACGGACAGGTTTTGTTTTCTTTCTTCTTCCAACCCGCTTTATTCGCGCTTCCCACGTCCTGCGCCAAAAGCGCGAAAGGAGAACCAGTGACCGCGGTGATCTACGTTGCCCCGAAGGTAGCATTAGAACGCTCCGCGCGACTTGAAACTTGGGTCACAGCGACACGCTGTGGCCGCTGATAACAGGATATCGGCAAAGTAATCAGAACAAAATCCGTGACGGCGCAACAAAGAGGCGCAGACACAACGTGAAAAAAGCCGAACATCACTGAAAACTCAAGAGTTCCGGCGGACAAGAGTAACGTGCCATCTGAAAGTCGACGCATTACGGGTGGGAAGGGAGGTCGTACACATGGCAGACACGCTGCGAATGGCTGCAACATTACTGCAGCCGTCGCTGAAAGCAGGATTTCCTTTATTTTGGTCATTTTTGTGATCTGCTGTGGCTACGCGTTTGGAGCAAAAATCTCGGTCCTGGGTGCGCTGCGCGAACACGGGAAAGAATTCGCGCATCCACAGAAAGAGTACGCCCAGTGGTTCTCACGATAAAAGGTTTTTAGAAAGAGGGAAGAATGCCCGGTACGTGGTCATCTTGTGACACGATCTGAGACGGCACGGAGTGAGACGGGACCAATGAAAATAGAGCGGGCAGAGTTGACTGCTGCCTTTACTATTTCATGAAAATCTTTTCTATAGATAGGAATGTATGTGGATACACTTTTTCGCATTTCTCCTTGCTTTGCTCGTCAGGGCGGCTTCACTGTACAATTTGACTTCCTTCTCGAACCAATTATGATCGCTTATTTCATACTGTTGGCTACGTGATTTCAACCTCGACCCTGACTTGACCTCTGGAAGAGAATGCCGACAAGCGTATATATCACAAGTTTGCCATCGCTTATAAAGACTTCATTCTCTTACACACCTTTTCCTCTCACCAAGACGCGAAGCACGGTAGTTTAGCTGTATTATCTCTGACTAATAACAGGCTCGGCAAACATTCATCAGACGAACGTGACCAACTTCATTAGGATGGCTGCCTTACACAAAGGCTGCTTTTTGTCAGCTATCAAGAGAGCGGCGGCTATCACTGCAATTATCAAAATAAAAACCAGCTAAGTTCGCTAGCTCGCCTCGCTGCAATACTCTACAGAAGGGGTGCGCGGCAGTAGGCAATGGTGAGTTATCGTGTAAGGCCATGATACAACCTCTCAAGTTTATGAGCACTTCCCGAATTCCTACAGGGACTTTCTTCAGAATTCACAAAGAAGTTAAGTATCATATAATGACTGCAAATGACAACGCGTTCAGCAACAATTAAGCAACGACCAGAACAGAAAGTTATTTTAAAGCAATGTAAAACACATGTAGTTCTAACTGTACCCGACTACAACTTTCTGTGGCAACGCAGCCAAAGCTACGCAGCTGAAGTGCACTTTTCTTATAACACGCCTGCATGTATTCCCCGAATTTAAACGTCTGTAGACTACGTAACATTATACAAAATGTACCGATATTAGTTTATATTGTTCTTCAATATTTATTTCTTCAACATAAATTTTAAAAATTGCTGAGCTTAGAGTTTTCGTTTCCCGTAGTTTCTGTTTTTCTGCAAGGTAAAGTTGTAGGCCAGTTGGATAGACATTGGGAATAAACCGCTACAGGCACAGTACGGAGGGAGACACAGGGCGGTTTGTTGCCTTTCCTGTGTCCGTGTCTGGTTTTACCGCTCCTGTAAACAAAGCTTGTGCTACTGTGTTGAAGCAAATATAAGCGAGTGTTCGTAAGTTGCTCTGAAATCATCTATCAGGAGCAAATGAAGACAGCGGTGTGTTGTAGAATATTTCGTTGGGTACATACGATGAGTAAAGGAGCTGGTTCGTGTGCAACTGATCGTCCCACCATGCAAACTATCATAAGCGATTCCAAAAGGGCAATTGTCAACTATTCGAGAGGCAGCATAGGCGTCGGCGCAGCGCGAGTGCTACGGGACTTTACAAATGAAAATACTGTTGAACTCGTGTGGGTCCCTGCCCATTCAGGGAATCAAGGAAATGAGGAGGCGCACTGGGTAGCCCGAGGTCTAATGAACCGGGAGGTGTGCCCCTCAGACTCGGATCCCATGGATGAGGCACCGACGACATACCACGATATAACAAACTACTACAAGCAAAAAAGGCGGATCTACCCGCCTCCAAACGCAAGCATCACGCGAGCGCAAGCCTTGATCCTGCGTCGATTCCATACTAAGTCGTTCCCCAGCCCACAGTGGCTGGCCATAATTACCAACGGGCAATGGAACCCAATATATCAAAACTGCAGAAATTAAACATTGCCTACCCAAAATCACATTCTTTGTGGGTGCGAGGGCTTACCCCCTACCAGCTCGCTCCTGCCAGCTCCCTCACAGCAGACGTGAGAGGAGCTGCTCAGAACGCCGGATCAAAAACTACAAGAAGCCCTCGTTGCCTCGGCCGAAAGGGTCATTCCTCGTGAGGGGCCATCCTAGGACTCGAGCCTGCCAGATCATAACTGAGCAAAATCTGAATAAAGTTGTTACCACCACCACCCTAGATGAGCGCGTCGCTGGTCGCGATGGCCCCATCGACGCCGCCAACCCGGCAGTCTTCAGTGAGTCAGGTAGCTGCGCAAGCTAAACTGCGATTAGAAACGGAACGTAAAAGAAACGAACAATTTCATAAAGCCCTGGGCATAAGTGGCGGTTCACTGTGGCGAATATAATCACTTCGGCAAGATTTCGCGTGTAGCACTGGACGCGTCAACGTGTACGGGCAAGAGCGTTCCTGGCACTTGGCGGTGACGGCGCTCAACTTTGGGGATACTTTGCAATGTTTTGCCTGTAGCAGCAGACGCATCAATGTCTGTTATACAGTCGACAACGTTCCTTCCACTGTGCAAAAACAGCATCCTTGGTCTGTACGAGGAATGTCGCAACCCGTAGAAGCTGACACGTCCCCAGCCTGCAACGCGAAATTTCTGTAAAGTTACTGTATCCCCAACAGTGAACTAAAAATGGCGACCTTGTATGCCACGGAATTTATGAAATAGCCTTTTACGTAGTAATTTGCATTGCGCATTTTCTGGGTGAACCACCATTTCTAAAAATAAATATAATAAGAAACTTCAATAAATAAACAAGAACAAAGAGAAAGAAAAGAGAAATAAGGAGAGTGCTTGCATAAAAAAGAAACTGCCTCCTACGCTCATTTGCGTCTTACCAGTACTCACCTACGGGGCAGAAACCTGGAGGCTTACGAAAAGGGTTCTAATTAAATTGAGGACGACGCAACGAGCTAAGGAAAGAAGAATGATGGGTGCAACGTTAAGGGATAAGAAAAGAGCAGATTGGGTGAAGGAACAAACGCTAGTTAACGGCATCTTAGTTGAAATCAAGAATAAGAAATGGGCATGGGTAGGACATGTAATGAAGAGGGAAGATAACCGGTGGTCATTAAGGGTTACGGACTGGATTCCAAGGGAATGGAAGCGTAGCAGGGGGCGGCAGAAAGTTAGGTGGGCGGATGAGATTAAGAAGTTTGCAGGGACGACATGGCCTCAATTAGTACATGACCGGGGTTGTTGGAGAAGTATGGGAGAGGCCTTTGCCCTGCAGTGGGCGTAACCAAGCTGATAATGATGCTGATGACGCTCCTTTGCAACCAAATTTATTGTCCCGCTTCCTATAGCGCATTATTGGAGTGCTTGTGCGTGTTTGCACCTTTAGTTGAGTAGCGTGCGTCTAAGCGCGAACTCAGAGGAGACCTTGAACTAATGTGATTTGGGGAAGAGATGCACTAACAATTCAAGTTATTTATTCCTTCAGAAATTATAGGAATATTTACGTTCACTCTTCCGAAAGGTTATGCATATCTGATTTACCTTGACACTCTTTCAGGGATAGTATTGTTATATAAAGCAGGCTCAATTGAAACGAGCTACGTAAAATGAAAAAAAAATATTAGGAAAGAAACTTCTCATGTGCTGAATGCGTTGGTAAACCCGACTAAACCGAGACACCCCCCCCCCCCAAAAAAAAACAAAAAACGTTCGATTTACTTGGCGCACGCATGCACCCACTGCGGCGCGCTCTGCCAATAGCGATTGCAGCACATGCAAATCTGTCCGCGAAAATGTGGCTGACGACCACCGCAATTAATTCTTCCAATGATCAGCGCGAAACGACCGTCACGGATGACAGCGATCGAACAACCACTGCAGCACAGCGCGACGTGGCTGCTCTCTCGCTGAGGTTACCCATACAGTAGTCGCCAGCAGTCGCCCAACTTGGTATCGCTACAGCAAACAGCCAGTTCGCCATCGCGCGAGTCACGTCGAACGCGGGCGATTTTCGTCGACGCGCGGCCGATCGCCGTCCTCGTCACGGCAAGGCGAATGCTGGCACCATCGTACCTTCGGGCAACGCAATGCGGAAGTGCACGGCACGCTGTGTTTTTCAGGACATCTCCCCGCAGCACCACCAGTAGAGACGAGTGATGCGAGCGCCGACGTCAGCCGCTTATTCTTCGTGACGGACAAAACCAAAGGCCTGCGTTTTCTGGTGGATGCTGGTGCGGAGGTCAGTGTCACCCCATCCTCAGCTGTGATTTGCAAGCGCCGATAAGTCCAATCAAGCCTACAAGCTGCCAATAAGACCCCATTGACCCGATTCCCACTTATGGGGAACAAGCACTGTCCCTCAATATCGGCCTCTGCAGGTGATTCGGATGGATTGTGGCGTGCAAAGTCAGTGACGACGATGAACCACAATAAACAGGAGCATATTTTTACTGAGCAGGAGGCCCTATCTGACGGTCATTCCAGGACGGATAAATCGCGTGGCCTTCACGCCGGCTGCGCGCTTTCTGAGCCACGCGCCCGCTTCCTAGGCAGCGGCCTCTCCCTAGCCAGCCGCCGTTCTCCTCATCTTCCTCAAGCTCGATGCTGCCACACTTTCACAGGGCTCGTGATATTGAGGCTGAATTCCAGCGAAAGATTGGGAGCACATCCAGATAAGCTGGAAGATGCCTTGGAATTGCCTGTGGCTCCTCTCGAAACCTCGTGTTCGAAGGCACTGCCCGATCAAGACTTTGATCAGCTTCGTTCTGAGGCGGCTTGCCTAAAGCGCACTGTTGCCGAACTAACTGCCAAATATGACGATCTTGAAAACCGTTCACAGAGAAATAACAGAATCCTTCAAGGCATATCAGAAGATTATAACGAGCATTGTGACACACTGCACTACAAAGTTTCGAACGTTTTCACTAGGCTTTCCCTTGACTGTCCGCGTATTGAATGTTTCCAGAGGTTAGGCAGAGTGCACTTAGGGCATTCTCGCCCTATCATTTTAAAATTGCTTGATTTCAGCGATAAGCAAGTGATGCTAAAAAGCGCTTATAAGCCGAGAACTTCCGGCTTGAAACTTTCCGAAGAATTTTGGTCCAGAGTGCGTGCTGTACGCAAAAAGCTGTGGGACGCTTCGGTTGAGCAGCGGAATGAGCGCGCTCGGTTATTAAAATGAGGTTCGATCATTTATTTATAGATAACAGTCGTTACAACGGGGACGGTGCCTCAAATAGTTTATTAATGGCTCCTGGTTTTGATTGTAGCGCAAGATTTCCAAATATTTCATCATCACTAGGTTGACAATCCCATCACTCTGTCAAAGATCTTGCACTTTGGAACGGTAATGCCAGAAGCAGAACTAACAAATTTTCACAATTTCTTTCGCTAGTTTCTTCATGTTCTCCTCGAGCTATACGCATTACAGAAACATAGCTTCATGAAGACATTCACAACACAGAATTCACGCCTCCTGCTTACATTGCTGTTTGGTATGACCGTCAGGATAAGAAAGGCGGTGTTGTTGCTTTGATTTTGCGTTCAGATTATAACTCTCATGTTTTACCAGGTCCTCCCAATGTGGAATCGGTTTGGTGCAAGTTACTAATGCATAAGGCATAAGAAGAATTCAACAATTTGTGGTCTTTATTGCCCCACTGATAGCCCTAGTGACTTGTTTTATAATATTTGTTATTTTATACATGACCATAGCCTCGACAATTCTAACCTAACCGTTCTTGGTGACATTAACGTTCCCGGCATTCACTGGCCTTCCCTTGGATATTCCGGAATTAGTGCCTCTGTTCGTAGAAACTTAATTACGTTTTCTTTGTCCTATAACCTGATACAATTAGTTGATAAGAATATATGACAGAACCCTATATTGACTTAGTGTTTATCAGTGACAGCCGTGCTCACTTAGGTTTTAACTGTGATATTCTGGAAGGAATGTCGGATCAAAACGCAGTTCATATACACATTAACTGTCCTATTCCATACGAATGCTTTAGCTATTCCACTTTTGACGATTTTAACAAGGTTGACGATACGTCTATCACTGATACTCTGGCAGGTAACTTTGACCACTCTTTGCCACTCAGTACCGAATGTCATGTTAAAAGTCTTGTTGATTGCTTTGAGTCGTTAGTGAAATCGTGCATCAATAACTACGTTCCATTAAAAACGAAAAAGAAAAATAGTAAACTTCCTTGGATTAACCGAGATATCCTGCCCCTGTCACGCCATGTCGGTAAACTATGTAAATCAAAGCATTCTAGTCCTGCGTTTCGCGTTCCTATTGAAAAAGTGAAGGAGAAACTTCGTACTCGTACAACAATGCTAAATATTTCTATTTTTCAGTGCAGCTTGTTACGAACGGCCTGCAAGGGTACCGGCCTACAAAATTTTCCACCCAGCTGCAGCTGCGGAGGTAACGAGCTTCCCAGCAGCGACCTCGGAACCCTTCCCGATCTCCTGCGGCGACTTGTTTTGTAGGGACGACAATGTGCCACGTAAACGCCCCCTCGGTGCAGCTAGAATAGACGCGGTCGGCAGACCAACTATTCTTAGTGGATTCGCCGTCACCGACACGGCTTGTTTGAAGCGGTGGAAATCCTGGGAGAAGATGTTTTGCGGCCGTTTCACGGGGTTTAGCAGTCATGGACAGACGCGGCGGCCATTGTCTGCGGAGTCAACACAGGGATGAAGAGGCACCTGCTTGGGTCAACCACCGTGTCTGCGAGAGCCCTCTCACCTTGGTGTGGTCAGTGCAACCTGTGCAGAAGTAAGTGCGTAAACCCTCTCCCTGAAAGGCCGTTCGGCTACGATGACTTTGGACGCTCCGAATTGGTCGACGGTGAACTGCCGTTTTTCCCACACCTAGGGTTCTCGGGAGGACAGAGTGTATTTAAGGAGGCTGCTCCTCAGGGTGCATTCCTCTTTCAGTCATATTAGATTGATGAACTGTAACGTTCTCATGTAAATACCGTAAATAAATCCCATATTCATCGTTCTCGATGAGAAAAAGTCTGTCCCTTCAACATCGTCCTCAGCGTGGATAAGTGGGAAGGCGGCACGGGTCAGCTACCATCCATTTCATGCCCGACCCCAACCATCACAAGCTCTCTACTAAATAAATCAAATCCTCGCTGGTTCTGGACATCAGTTTTACCAAGTGCAATGTGCAGTACCTCTTCCATGCTTAATGACCCTATTACTAACGACCGCACCGTTGTTTCGAATCCTTTTAGCTCGTACTTCCAATCTGTTTCCACCCTTGAGAACCATGTAGTTCCAAAGTTTGGTTATGATGCACAAAGTAATAAATTAGGCAATATCGTAATAAGTTCTCATGGTGTCTTAAACCTAATCGTGAATGTCGCCACTAAAACGTGCACAGGTTCAGATGACATCCCGAATACTTTCCTTGTAAGATACTCCCTATGGACAACACAGTACCTTACTATAATCTTCCAGAAATCCTTAGACACTGGTGAAGTACCAATTAAATGGAAAAAAGCCAAAGTCCTGCCTTTGTATAAATCAGTTAGTAAACAACTTCTCTCTAACTACAGGCCGATATATCTCACACCCCAGTCATGCAAGGTATTAGAACACATTATTCCCAAACATATAATCGAATTCCTTAAATCTAATGATGTTGTAACATCTGCCCAACGTTGTTTCTGTCGTGGTTATAGCACTGTAACGTAATTAGTCGATTTTGTTCATGATATGGCTTCTCAGCTAGACATAGGTAATCAAGTGGATGCCATCTTTATTGACTTCTCTAAAGCTTTTGACTCTTATCATTCATTCTAAACTACTGGTAAAATTAAACGCCATATTTCCTAATCCCTGTCATAATTGCGAGTTTTCCTCGTTGTCGCTCATAATTTGTTTGGTTTAACTCAGTGGACTCATCTCTTGTCGACGTTAGGTCAGGCGTTCCTCAGGGATCCGTATTAGGCCCTTTATCATTTCTAATATACATCAATGATTTACCTCATAGCACCTCAATTAAAGTCAAACTTTATGCAGATGACTGCGTATTATACGAATCCATGAACTCCATTGATGTCTACCACCGTCTTGCCCAATCCCTTATGTCTTTCTGCGCTTCAGGCAAAAGGTCTTAAATGAACATCAACTGTAGTCCAGTTGATGTAGTCCAGTCATCAACTGTAGTCCAGTCCAGTGTAGTCCTAAACAGTCATGATGTCATTTTCCAATAGACAGAGCCCCCTATCAATTGATTATTTTCTGGATGGCATCCAACTTAAAAGAGTGTCTGAATATGAGTACTTAGGTGTCACTCTAACCAAACATTTTTCATGGTTAAACATATTGAATATGTAAACGGCCGTTAGGTCTCACGCCATAGGTCCAGCTTCCGGCCGCCCCATCGAAGCTGTTACAGAAAGGCCTAAAAAAATTAGGTTATTTGCACCACACCTTAGCTAAGACGCCGCGCGATACTAAACTACTATTATACACAACGCTAATTCACCCTGTTTTGGAATATGCATCTGTCGTTTGCTTCCCCTACAAAAAATGTGAAGCACGCTCAGTAACGTTCAACGGAAGTCTATCCGTTTCATTTGCCAAAATTACAGCCGCACTTTCTCACTAACACAGGCTCAACAATCACTGAGCATTGAGCCATTACATTCACATTGTCACACTGAAGCCTTAAAAATTTTATCTGCAATTATTAACTCCACCTCTGGTTTCTCTAATTGTAACTATATCACATTTATTACCGCAAGTTGTACTTGCAGCTCCCACGCCTTGAACATAACACCTATTTATGCCCGTACTAACACATTCAAGTCCACTCTTTTTCCACGTACAATAGAGCTTTGGAATTCTCAACCCGGTAACATTCGGTCACTATGAATAAAAGATTTCATAGCCACCAGGGTTAAGCACTTAGCTAACATGTAAAACGTTTCTTTTTTAATATTCACCTTTTTGTGTTTATGTGTGTTTTTAAGTGTAATATATAGTAATGTACAATGTTCTCACTGCTGCAATTGGCCTCTAGCTCCACCCCGGGACGCCCTGGCGCCACCGTCGGCGTGACGTGGCATGAGGGATCACGCGGACACAGCGGCCGCGTCGGCTGCTTCGGAGGCGCCGAAGCGAGCTGGAAACGAGTTTAAAGTCCCAGCTGCGCTGCGGTTCTGCTTAAGTGGTTAGGCTTTACCGCCTTGGGTCTCTGCTTGACAACATTTGAAAGTACTATAATAGGTAGTGGGTGCCTTTGGAGGCGTGCAGCATGGTAGGCTACTTCTCGGTGCCGCAGTGCCGGACCTACGCAACGGAGCCCGGTGTCAGCCTTATTCACACGTAGCCGCAGGACAAGGAGCTGCGTGAAGCTTGGCTCGCAAAACTTAGAACCATCAGACAGCCATCGGCTACAACTGGGGTATGCAGCAAGCACAGAGGCGAGGAAGATTTCTACTACGGCGCCGGGACTGCGATGTTCGGTGAGTAGCAGAAAACGCGTACTGTCAGGATTCGGGGCTCAATCCCATCGCTCGTAACCCGTTGTCAAGATTGGAGTCCGGCATGAATTCGAAGGTGGCTGGCCCATGCCGTCGTCCAACTTATCCACGCTGAGGACCTTGATGAAGGGAAGGACTGCTTCTCATCGAGAACGAGGAATCTGGACTTATTTACAGTATTTACATGCAGTTCATCAGTCTAGCATGACTGCGAGAGAAAGTACGTCAGTCTAACACGACTGCTTGAGAGAGTGTCTCAGTCTAACATGACTGCTTAACAAAGTGTGTCGAGCATCCGCACAACAGCGGCTTATAAGCACTCAGTCCCCCCTTGATACCAAGGGGACGGAAAACGTTTCTCCAGTCATTAGAGACCTTTAGCGCGTCCGGTATTCGGGCAAGCGCGGGCGGTTTTCCGGTTTAGCGGGGGCGTCAAGGTGAGCGGCCCGATCGGTGGCGCCAGCTGGTAGCGCAAAGCTCAACCACACAAACACAGAGCTGATTACTGTATTCTGCTTAGCTGCAGGCGTAAATTTTCGACAGCGGCGTAATCGTGTTCACAATTACGCCGCTGCCAAAAACTTGCACGAGTGGCAAAGCAGGATATGGTGAGTTACTGGAGTTTTAGCTATGCGTTTGTCTGGTAGAGCTCTACAACACCAGGCGGCTTCACCGCTCACGTTTACGCCCCGACCATCCGGTAATCCGCCCAAACCGCTCCCGTTTACCGGAATAGCGTACAAGCTAAACGTCTCTATTGTGTACAGGCCGCCTCTCCCCGGGACGGGTTACACACACACGCGCGCGCGCGCGCATGAGTGTGTGTGTGTGTGTGTGTATGCACATACACACACATACACATACACACACACACACACACACACAGGTTCAATAGTCCGGAGCCGACGTCAGAGGGGCTTCGTAGAACTCGGAGCCATCCCGGGTAGCGCGCCCGGGTAGCACATTGTCTTGCTTCTTGGTCGGCGCGTGGGAAGGAGCCTTCGTCGGCGTTCCCGCGGCAACTCCCACACTCATAGCAGAACAGCGCGGCGTTGTCGTGTTGCGCACAAAGCCTGCTTCGTCGAACTCCTTCAGTCACAATGACGACGAGGCTAGAGCGTAACGGTTGCGGTTTCAGCACAAAGCTTGCTTCGTCGAACGCATCCTAGCTGAAGCGACGGAGTGGAGGATGCGCGTATTGTTCCCGACACAAAGTCGACTTAGTCACGCCGTGGCTAGAGGTTGGCGGCGGAATTCCAAGATGAGGTTGCCACCGCTGGCGTAAATGGCTGGCAAACTGGCACTGCAGCTGGCCGTTCTTAACAGTACTGAGACGCTCGCCCGCGCCCGCTGCCCGGTTAATGGCATGACAGTTTAGTCTATGAACTTGATGGTAGATACTGGCAAGTTCACTGAAACGGAAATGGAGCGGTAAGACGCACATAAAAGAAAGGCATGGGATATGGTCATGTTTCTCTTATGAATTAATGCACTGGATTACAAACAAGCAGAGGGAAATCGCACGCTGAGAAGACTGATAAATATACAGTGCGACGCAACTTGAGAAACAATATTGAGATGTCCAAGAACTTAGAAGACAAAATAGATTGAATCGCCCCGACGGCACATCACAGTCGCCGTAGGCGTCGAAGTCTCGATGACGAAATTATTTTTCAACAGTTCTGATGGCGTCCACGCAACAATGATTGCTAGTGTACTGTCAAATGCTCATATGCTGCAGCCTAAAGCTCGCGGCACGGTGCGAAAACGCGCTCACAGCTAAAGCAAAACATTGTTCGCGGGCATGCATGCAGACGCGCAGTCGGTCGCTGCGGTCCCGTGCGATCGCTGCAGTGAGGCTTCATTCTGTTATGCTCCATTTTGTTTTACAGACAACCCACTATAAGGACATATTTAACATGGTTTACTCTCACCGCTTGCCTACCTTTCATGCAAGAAGCCGCTTCGGGAGACTCCATCGCGACGACCGCGCGCAGCGGCATTTACTGTACGTATTCGGTAAAGAGATAGCGTCTGTAAACGATTTGTGCTTTCAGTTTGCCCAAGTTTATTATATCGACAGTGAAAAGCTTCCCTCGTTTTCAGAGTACTTGCATAAATTTCCAGGAGGGCTGCCGCGTGGTGTTTTTATTGAGCGCCGTAAGCGAAACCGAAGAGGAGCGCGCCGCGTGATCCCTCATACTACGCAAGGGAGGCGCTTCCGACAGATGGCGACTCCGTAACTCCACGCCGCCAATAGCCCTATATTTGGCTGCAGTATATGTAAATAAAAAATACAAACTAGCTAATCCACCTACCAGAGCTAACAAAAGATGACATTGATGTTATTCATAGACCTCCTGCAAAACAAAACACCTGGAATCATCATCCTATTTGTGCAGCGGTCGGTTCGTGGAATGCGGTTCGACTCACTGAAGCAGCTTAGAAATAGTTCATCGAATGCTTCACCGAAACATGACTAACCAGAACAGAGAGGTGTTGCGCCGCGCAAGGGTTTGGGTAAAGGACAATGATTATTAGTTTTCGTGGCACCGCAACGCTGCTTGGCGTTGGCCGGTGATGGTTCTCGAGGTGAAAAGTGGTGGCAGCGGATGCTGCACAATGAAGTAAGTGCTGGCGGACCAACTCGGAGCTGTCCACCATGCCCGTATGACGGCAGAGGGGCTCGGCCTCTCTGAAACGACGTGGGAGCGGCACGCATCAGTCGCAGACTGATCCCTCAGGACCTAGATAAGGTTCTTCATACCATACCATACCGCCACGGCATGATAGGAGAAAGGAAAGTGATAGCGCCAATCACATTCGCTGTGCCGCAGACCTTGACAGTCTGTGATGCCCCTTGACCTCGCATTCCTTCTGTTTTTTCCAGTGCCCTTTATTTTCAAATGTTTCCTTGTTTTACATCTCAAGTAGACTTGTCAAACGTTCTCAATGCTGATGATCGGCGACGCCTGAACTGTGTTCATTCTAATTTTTGGTATGGAAGAAATAAGCGAGATGAACTTGATTATTCCCTTACTGAAGCGCAAGTACGCTTTGATGTTGTGATGTTTTCTGAAACTTGCTGTGCCTCGTAAAAGGATGTGTATACATTTCAAACACACAGATCGTATTATATGAACCACAGTGACAACAGGGGTGGCGGCGTAGCAATGTTTGTTTGAAATTCAAGTGATTCCGAAATACTGTCTGAATTTTGCTTTATTACCCCCTTTTATGAAACCCTTCTGATCAGATGTGGTACAACAGTATTCTATGTATGCCACCGTCCTCCTTCGAGCAAAGTCCACTTGTTGTTGTTTTTGTTTTTTTGCTTTTTATTCATTTTTAGAGTTTGTGAATGCAGGAAAATATCAATTAATTATTGGTGGTGATTTGAGCATAAATATGCTCGTTGACAGCAATGCAAAATTAGAACTAGAACCACTGTTAAACACTGATTCCTGTCAGAATACTAAAATATCAGCAACCCGAATCACTATACAATCAATGAAGCCTTTAAACCTGTCTTTAACCACCTTTGATGCCTCCCTCGTTAGAGTTTGTACTTTATAGTGTTAGCAAACACTTGCCTATAGTTATATGAGTAAATCAGCCCATTAATATAGTAAACCGACGACGTTCCGTGTTCTCTTACCAGCTTATGAATCCTACAACGCTCTGCACATTTAGAGACCGTCTAACCACAGTCAGCTAGAACGACGTCTTCGCAGCAAGTGACCCGAATGTAGTGTATGACACATTTTTACGCAAGTTTTCTGAAAGGTACCTAACATGTTTTCCTGTGAAGACATGCAGAACAGATAAATAGGTCGCAAACCCTGGATAACTAAAGAATCGCTAAACCTTTTGAAGAAACGAGATAAATTACATAAAACATTCATGCGTACTAAATCTCCGTAAGCTCTGAAAGCATTCAAGACGTATAGATAGTTTGTCACCGAACACCTTCGTGCTGAAAAAAAAAGACAATATTATATTATCCAGTTTAACTCGACAGAAGGGCGTGCAGGGAATGTCTGAAAAGCACTAAAGGTTGCAACTGAAACTGCAACAGAAACAGTAAGTAAAATAACAAAAAATGGACTAGAGTTACGAGGTGCTCAACTAGCGAATACCTTTAATAGTTTTTTCCTGTCACTTGGTGACGTTAGCGAAAACACTCCTGAATTACCTCTTATGAATAACCCAAATTAACATGCAATATTTTAGAGCTAGTCTCGGAAAGTGAAGTTGTAACTACATTTTTAGCGATTAATAACAGTAAAGCAACTCATACCGGGGACACTGAAACAGAGCCTATAAAATATGTAATTAATGGCTCCTGGCCTTACTCCCATTTTCAATATATGCTTGCCGACTTGAATTTTCCCACATAAAATGTAAACATCAAAGGTCACAGCTATACTTAAGAAAAGTGACAGGAACGATAATTCTAAAGCGCCTATCTTCACTTTCTGACCTTCATAAATATATATGTTCAGCCCAATATGGGTTTCGGAAGAACACGTCCACAGAGCTGGTACTGTTCGCTCAAAAAGAATTTCTTCTGAAGAATTTCGAACGAAAAATTATGGTGCTTGGATTTTTTGGACTTTTCAAAAGCTCTTGATCTTATAAATCACATAATTTCTATTATAAACTTGAGCATTATAGCATTAAGGGGATAGCACGAGAAATAATCACATCCTATTTTCATCATAGAACTCGGTTCGTAGTAAGTGAAGAATAAAATGTTGCAGTAAAATCATTAACAACAGGTGTCCAGCAGGGCGGTATTCTGGGTCCATAACTGTATATCCTGTATGTAAATGAAATAGAACAGCTTGATGAAACTGCCTGCTATATGATCTATGCGGATGATACCAGTTCATTCTTTTCAAACAATTCACCCGAAAATTGAGCTAATCAAGCCAATAGTGCGTTGTGTAATATACACTGGCTCAAAGTAATTGCTTAGCATTTAACTTTAAAGGGACACTAAAGAGAACAATGACTTCTGCGTCAGTAACTTACCTATTTACTACACTAAAAACACTACTCTTACCACAGTAAGACGCTTGGTAAGCCCCCCCCCCCCCAAAAAAAAAAAAGAAAAGCGCAAGAACGGAGGACGGGTGGCGATGCCTCCTAGAAGTTCCCGCATCTGGTAGCTGTGAGGTCATGGATTTTGATCGGATCTTCTACGGTCTACTTATACAGCGGTACAGATTGACTACATTGCGTTCTAAAGGAACCGAATATTAAACATAGCAAGTTTCAGGAACCTGTACTCAACCAACGCGGCCCAAATGCGAAAACATACTTTGGAATCCGTGACGTCACACTGAAGTACCGGCATCGGGGTTTCGGAGCGAAATTCAAATACTGATACTTCGACCTCCATTTTATCATCTAATAATCAAACCATCATTTTGAAATGTCTGCCTGCAGGGTTCTGAAATAATTCTTTATTAGCCTAAACTGATTTATTGCTTCGCTTTAGTGTCCCTTTAACATAACCTTTCACTTTTGTGAAACTTTCGCGAGAACCGTATTTTATTGTTTTACTTATTTCAGCTACGTCAGTCTCATTTGATATTGCAGTATAAAGAAACAGCTGCCATAGAAGTGTTTTTTCCTAATAACTATCGGTGGGGACCCTTTACCAAATTAGTTTTTCCCAAAAGTGCGTACTTTTCAATAGTATACGTTATTTATGGTAAATAAACTTTCAAACTTTCATCACAAAACAAAAGCTGTCCTACGTCTCCCCCTTCACAGACAAATCCTATTGCCGCACATTGTGTTGAACAATTAACACCAACATCGAAACAGTAAAGACGTTTGAATCACTGGTGTATACTTTTCAGAAAATATGACATGAGATGAACACGTGAAGTATATGGTTAACAAGTTATCAAGGACTACTGGCATCATTTGCCGCCAGTGTTGTTACTTCGCTACCTCAGTTAATATCTTCATCATCAGCAGTCTGTTTTATGTCCACTGCAGGACGAAGGCCTCTCCCTGCGATCTACAATTACCTCTGTCCTGCGCCAACCGATTCCTACTAGCGCCCGCGGATTTCCTAATTTCATCGCTCCACCTAGTCTTCTGCCGTCCTCGACGGCGTTTCCCTTCTCTTAGTACCCTTTATGTAACCCTAATGGTCCAAAGGTTATCTAACCAGCACATTACATAACCTGCCGGGTTCCTTTTTTTTTCTTGATGTCAATAAGAATATCGTCTATACCCGTTTCCTCTCTGATCCAAACCGCTATCTTTCTGTCTTTTGACGTTATGCCTAGCGATATTCGTTCCACCGCTCTTTGCGCGGTCATTAACTTGTCCTCAAGCTTCTTTGTCAGTCTCCAAGTCTCTGCCCAATATATCAGCACTGGTAAAATGTACTGACTGTACACCATCCTTTTCAAAGAAAACGGTAAGCTTCCAGTCAGGAGCTGACAATGTCTGCGGTATGCGATCCAAGCCATGTTTATCATTCTGTGAATTTCATTCTCATGATCAGGGTTTCCTGTGATTATTTGACCTAGGTAAACGTGCTCCTTCACAGACTCTGCAGGCTGGCTGGTGATTCTGAACACTTGTTCCTTTGCCCGACTATTCATCATTATCTTCTGCATATTAATCTTCAGCCCCACTGTTACACTCTCTCTTTTACGGTCCTCAATCATTTGTTGTAATTTGTCTGCATTGTTGCTGAATAGAACAACGTCATCGCCAAACCGAAGGTTGCTGCGATATTCGCCGTCGATCCTTACTCCTAAGCCTTCCCAGTTTAATACCTTGAACACTTCTGCCAAGCACGCAGTGAATAGCATTGGAGAGATTGTGTCTCCGTGTCTGACCCCTTTTTTAGTAGGTACCTCCCTGCTTTTCTTGTGTAGAATTAAGGTAGCTGCAGAACTTCTGTAGATATTTCCCAAGGTATTTACGTAAGCGTTCTGTACTCCTCGATTGCGTAATTACTAGAACCTCTACTGAATCAGATGCCTCGTCATAATCTATGAAAGTCATATAGAGAAGCTTATTGTACTCTGCGGATTCCTCGATAACCATATTAATGACATGGATGTGATCCATGGCAGAGTATCCTTTCCTGAAGCCAGCCTGTTCTCTTGGTAGACTGAAGTCCAGTGTTTCCCTTATTCTATTGAATATTATTTTGGTGAATATTTTATATACCGTATTTTCGCGATTCTAAGCACCCCCCTCTACTTTCGCGAAAGGATTTGGAAAAAAAGTTCGCATGCGAATCTAAGTACCCCCTATTTGTTAGGAAGAGCGCGTAGCCAAGACCGCCAAGCGTGCTTGCTCGCTCTGTCATCGAGCCGGAGCCGTCGGAGTCCCGAGGTGGAACGGCGTCCGCGGCGCGATCTTGCCGCACAGCCGGACTGCAGAGCCGCGCTGACGCGTGAGCGGCAGTGGTAGTGACGAAGCATCCGACACAAGCGGTGGGCTCACTGTCTGCACCAATTTTTCATGTGGATGCTTGCAAAATAAGATGTTATTTCTTGCACCCGTCTCGTCATGATGCCGCAGCGAAAAGGGGGGGGGGGGGGGGGGTCAATGCAGATTTTTTGAATCTAAGCACCTCCCTTCACTTTGGGCATCGCAATCACGAAAAAATGGTGTGCTTAGAATCGAGCAAATACGGTAGTACTGGGAGTAAGCTAATGCGCCTATAATTTTTCACTTCTTTAACGTCTCTCTTTTTGTGGATTAGTATATCGTTTGCATTCTTCCAGTTTTCTAGGATCCTTGCGGTCGATAGACACTTCGTATAAAAAGCCGCCAGTTTTCCAAGCATTATGCCTCCTCTATCTTTCATTAAATCGACCGTTACTCCATCTTCTCCTGTCGCTCTTCGTCGTTTTTTGCCTTGCAAGGCCCGTCTTACCTCATCGCTAGTTATAGGAGGAGTTTCTGTATCCTGCTCATTACTATTTCTAATGGAGGTATCCTGATTCCTCTGGGTATTGTACAAGCCATTATAGAATTCTGCCGCTTTTTCTGTATCTTCGAGATTGCTGATGATATTACCGCACTTATCATTTGGTGCATAAATCTTGGTTTTTCCTATGCCAAGTTTCTTTCTAACAGATTTCAGGTTGCGTCCATTTTCCACCGCTTTTTCAGTCTTTCTCACGTTGCAATTTCGAGTATCAGTTATTTTCGCCTTGTTGATTAGTTTTCACAGTTCCGCGAATTCTATCTTGTCTCTGGAGCAGGACACATTCATTCTTTGTCGTTTCTTTGTTGGGTCCTTTGTTACATGGGACAGCTCGCCTACTGGTGGCCTTGGTGCTTTGCCTCCGACTTCAATTCCTCAATTGCTGCCTCTGAAACCAGCCTAGTTACCGCTTTATTCATTAGCTCTATGTAATTCTCATCTCCCTGCTCTAAGGCTGCAGGTTTGTTTGCAAGTACCAGCCTGAACTCGTCTGCTTTTACCCTTACTGCCTCTAGGTTGACCTGTTTCTTCCTGACCAATTTTACTCTTTCTCTCGTCAAATTGAGGTGAATCCTAGCCCTCACTAATCTGTGATCACTGCACTTTAGCTTACCTACCACTTCTACATCCTGTACTGCGCTGCGATCAGCAGAAAGTATGAAGTCAATTTCATTTCTTGTTTCACCATTAGGGCTTTTCGAAGTCCAGTTTTTGTTGCTACGCTTCCTGAAAAAGGTGTTCATTATTCGAAGTTTATTCCTTTCTGCGAATTCTACCAGCATCTCTCCTCTAGGGTTCCTAGAGTCAGCGCCGTAGTTGACAATTGCTTGTCCACCAGCCTTCTTTTTCCCCATTGCACTGAAGTTGCCCATTACCACCGTATACTGAGTTTGAACTTTTCTCATCTCCAATTCAACATCTTCATAAAATTGATCTACTTCCTCATCATCGTGACTGGATCCTGGAGCGTAGGCTTGTAGTACCTTTAATCTGTACCTCTTATTATGCTTCATTACGACTACAGCTACCCTCTCATTAATGCTGCAGAATTCGTCAATGTTGCCCGCTATGCCCTTATGGATTAGGAATCCTACCCCGTATTGTTTCTTATCTAGGAGACCTCTATAGCAGATGACATGTCCGTTATTCAGCAATGTATAAGCCTCACCACTACTGCTAATCTCGCTAAGGCCGATGATATCCCAAAAATGTCTGATAGTTCCTCAAAGAGTCCTGCTAACTTAGCCTCACTCGACAGGGTTGGGGTGTTAAACGTTGCAAGGGTCAGTTTCCAACATCTGCAGGCACATATGGAGTGACGCTTGCCACCGGCAAAAGGTGCTGTGAGCGAGTGGAGTTACACTTATCCAGGTACAACCAAATTAGGAAGGCCAACTAAGCTTCAAGAAGACATTCCCTCACCAGAACAGGAATTCGCCTCCCTGGTGTAGTATTCGGCCACTCTCTCCTCAAATGACTCACTCAATTACTCAATGGCCCTCAGTCGCCAGCAGCTGCGGAGCACCTGGCCAAGGCGGCGGTCAGACCGGTAACGCAGCAGAGGGCGCTAATATTCTCTGCGTCCGGACAGGCCACCAGTGGAAACTGATCATTGCAGTTAATGTACTTTTAAATAATTCTTTATTTTCTTCTACATCAAACTATGTCTTTTTAGTACGACCCACAACCACAGCTGCAAACATTATCAGCTGTTAATATTGCAGAAAAATGGCTGTGGCTTAGCTAAGGTTAAGCCCAGGATGCGAAGCATACTAGCCTTTATTTTAGTTGTTGAACCACTGTTTAGCCTGGTGAACTGCTGTTGCTTGGCTATATTTGGGTCAGCTAGACGAAGAAACAACTCATGCAGGCGAGCGCACGTGCTGAGACCCGGCTATGTAGCTACGCGGCCGCAAGCGAGCCCACGAGTTGAGCCTCCGCTTTTGCAGCTGTTATGACGTCATATGGTAGCTACGCGGCCGCGCGCGGCGCAGCAAGGAAGAGCGTTGTTGTGCGGCTAGTATGCTTCGCATAAAAGGTCTTACGCCTGGTCTGCAAATTTCCGTACGATTCCCATACTACAGACCTATTCAAAAACACAATATCGTTCCTATAACATCATTGTACAATTACAAACTATGCCGTCTTCATAAATCAGAAATATTGAAAAATAATGATGCAATAATTGACCTAGCCCGATTGCAGAAAAAGACACTACTAATAATGTACCTTATTTGGAAACATGATACGTCACCAAATGCCGAACAGAGTACGTGAAACACATTTTAAGATATTCATTGCCGACGGTTCTAAATAACATCTTTATGGATACAAATAACGATACATCTACAATTTCAATGGCCGATCAAGAGCAGATCGCGAGCCGACTATGGCCCGCGAATCAGTCGAGAGGGCTCTGCGAAATTCGCAGATTCGACAGAACGTATGCGTGACGTAGTTTCTGGAGCGGCTGTAGAATGGTCCCTGTAGAAGACGATACCATACTCCAATCATTCTGCTGTAGCCACACGCTATACTATTGGGATACTTTTCATTATTGCGAAAGTCGCGATTCTGAAAACAGCCTTTCCGGTGGTTAAAGCCACAAGGAATCTGGTTTGGGCAAAGGCGCTAACGCTCGTAAACGCGCGTTTGGTTGCACTTGGTACCCGCGCTGCTAGATGGCACAGCGTATCCAGAGAAAAGCGCGTTAGAGGAGCCCGGCTGGAGCACACGGCTTATACATTACGCTCGAGGAGGTCATCGAGGCACAGCTTAGCAGCCGCCAGAGAAGAACGCCCCTCCTCCCTCGCCTCACCCCCCTGTCTCGCGCACCATAGGAGAAGGCAAAAAAAAAGGAAAAAAGAAGGCACACATGCGGGCCTCGTTCCTCACTTGCGCACGCGAGATTGAATCGCGTTCGCCGGCTCACCCTCGCACGCTTTCACTAATACCGAACCTCACAGCGACGGCAGAAATGCGCCTGGAGCGTCCATGTAATTGCTATCGCAATAAAATTACGAACCTTAGTTCTCGTAGTTGTCTATTAGTTTGCCATTGCTATCAATGCTTCTTCTTTCAGGATAAGCTGCGATTTATATGCTTTGACAAGACGCCATTTTTATGCATTGAATGATTGATTCATAGGGTTTAACACCCCGAAGGAACATCGTGGCTATGAAAGGCGCCATGATGGAGGACTCCGGGTTAATTTTGATCGCGAGGTTGTTTAACGCGCAGCTGAATATAAATGTACGACCGTCCTTGCATTTTTCCGCCATCAAACCTTGTACTCAGCAGCGAAACGCCGCAGCCATTGAGCCACCGTGGCGAGTGTTTCATACATTGAAGCAGAAAAACAATTTGAACGCCAGACTATTTCACCGCTCACAGCGGGACTGAATATCGCGAAGCTGGTGGCAACCTGAAAATTCGAGGCAAATACGGGCCTTGCGAACTTACCGACTACAATTCGTAAATTGAAATCGTAGATTAGTAGCTAATGCATTTTGACTTGTGGTAATTTTGTCCGCGTCTGAGTAATCCAGTTCAAGAAGCAGAATTGCGCTACATGCCACAGGTGATCTTTAAGGTACACTGTGGAGTAAACACCCGCTATATGTACATGCGCAGCTCCTACGCGCTGCCATGGGCACTGAAGCACCTACGGAGTGCCAAGTCCCCGAAGCAAAAGGTACCAATGTCTAGCTCCGAGGACGATGCCAATAGTAAAAACGTACAAAACAAAAACAATAAAAATCATATCACTGTTTTAACCATGTGCCTAAAAAGTTACAACAATGTGGCCTCGTACGTGTTAATATTACAGTGCCATCACATTAGCAAAGATACCCATAGTGATGCGTGCTCCGTAATTTACGCAGGAAATGTATAGAAACGTTTCACAAACATTTATTACCACTGTGTTTGGGACCTGCATAATTTTTCTGATGCCAACGTATTATCGAACCATACGTAGATGTACCAGGTTGTTAATGGAGCTAGGAAGAGAACACATCAAGGTAAAAAACAGGAAATGCAGCAGAAAAGAAAGAAGAGTACATGATGATAATGGTATGCTTAAGGCGACACCTTGAGCCCGCTGCAGAATAATAGCACATATAGTAGAAAAACTACATACTTTCTGGCACAGTTGCAAGAAATCCTGCCATATTTCCTCTGAAAGTCTTAGTTTGTCAGGTGAGAAAAGCCAGCAGCAACGAAATATGTCCTTACTATTTGCACAAAATGGATCACCTTCCCGAGTGGCTTTAGGACCGCGATAAAAACGGTCGCTATCAACGAGTGAAAAATGTTTGGCGCAAGCGCACCGAGAGTTCTGAAGAAAGCCCCACGGGATAAACTCGAAATCCACACTTGTTCTGAACTATCCGTGGACTCGAATCACGGAGGAAAATGCGAACCTGCTCTCCCGCTCAGCGCAACAAAGCCGGCTATATGGTGCACACGCTCTGTTCCGCTCGCTTCGCTTTTATTTGAGTCAGCGAAGAAGCTGTTTCGTTTCCCGCTATCATAAAGCCTGAAAGAAAAGCAGAGCCGAACTGTGGGACAAGGAAAAGAAGCAAGTGGTAGAATAGCGTACATGCTCATAGAAGCCGGGCTGGATGTTGCCTGACGAAGTCGGAAAGTCACTCATCTCACGACAGCAGCGCAGATCTCTCGGAAGTGGTCATGCGGGGCCGGCAAATACTCTAACTATTAAGAGGCAAAAACGTATTGCGCAGTTATATTGACAACCATTGGAGAAGTAATTTAATGCACTGTTGCATCGACTGGCGTTGACGCTGTTCACCGCATGGCCAGTAAAATATCATTGCGCGTTTCTGTTCACGCGAAAAGAAAGAAAAACGAATTCCTTCGTAAAGCGCGTTTGCGTACGTCTCAGATCGGGAGATGTCTGGAAGTAACGATAGTACTGTTTTTGTCAGCGAACATCTTACTATGACCAATAAGAAGCAAAGCGCTTGCTCTGAAAAAAGGAAAAGAAATGAGCGTTCATTTGGAGTGATAATTGTCATATTAAGGTCCGTAAGTCTCATGACAGCAGGGTCTTTTGGATAAATGCGGAATCTGATCTTCGCGTATTCACTTGACGCTGATTTTTCTTATTTATAATATCTGTTTTATATCATCATGGCAGTGCTTTCAAATGAAGAAACAAAATTGTTGCTCTCTAAATCTGCCTGTTCGTTACTGCACATCAATGCGCGTAGTTTGTGCAAAAGCCATGACAGCATTGCTGAGTTCTCTGGACCGCTCTGTCGTTTTTTTTTTATTTATGCGCATTACTGAAACGTACATAGGCTCTTGTGATGGCAATCTGTATGGTTTTCGCTCGTACAATTCAGAATATTGTCACCGTGATTCTGGACGCTACGGCGGCTCGGCTATATCTACACCGTCTGAAATTAAGTACAAGCGTAAGTTTGTCTTTTCTTTACATGTCTTGAACTGTGAATCCGTGTAGATTGAACCTCATGTTACCCCTTCTCGCAATCTTAACAATTTGATCATTGCCTGTATTTACCGTTCCTTATCTTCATCTATCCCAGATTTTCCACGCAATTTTGCTGCAGCACTCAATTAATTTCTGCTGAAAACAAGAAAGTTGTAATCGTTCGTGATATCAATATTAACTTATTGGGCACACATAACAATATAGCATATACTGATTGTTTTTTTGGTTTCGTGTTTGAGTCCCTACTTTCATACCCTATGCGATTTTCACCCAGTGAAAATGGTGCTCTTCTTGACCATGGCTTAAGCAATATTACACCAACGCCACGCGCAGGCGTCATTGATGTACTTATCACCGATCTCCTTTCCGTACTTGTAACTTTCGCCACAAAATTAGCTCACTATAACACGTGTCATTTTACTTCTAGGTTAAATCAGGACAACTTTATCAATACATGCTGACTGGGCTTCCATTGGGAATTTGCGTGATCCTAAAAGAGCACTCGAGAATTTCTGCTCCTTGTTTCTTAAAGCTGTGTATGCAAACAACAAAAAGGTCAATTGCAAGAAAATATTTACATTTCCGCATAATCCCTGGTTAACATGTTTGTTAACGAGCATGGGAAAGAAAGATAATCTATATAGCAAAACTAAAAAAAAGAGCCATTCAATGTGGGTCGAAAACCTAGGTATCAAGAATATAGTAATCTGTTGAATACCCTCTAAAAAAATCTAAGCGACTTTATTACAAAAAAGAATTTTGTAACACCAGAAATAACCCCAAGAAAAAATGGAAACTTTTCAATGACTTTTGGAGTAGACCGCAGATTAGCTGAATAATTGATAAAATAAATTATAAACAAACAAATCTCCACTGAGGCATTCGTAATTGCAAGCTTGTTTAGTGATTACTTAATGAGATATATAATAATTGGCCTGCAGCTTCGTCGTATCATCTTACGCGTCGTAACCATACATTTCTTTCTCTTTCCTGTTACCCCTGATGAAGTTTGTTCTACAATCCTGAATCTAAAGAACTCTAGCGTCTGGCTAGATAATATATCTGTTTATCACTTAATGTTCGTTGCTTCATATATTGCGGGAGTATTAAGCAATATAATTAATCTCATCTTTAAATGTGGTACCTTTCCACGCTCACTTAAGAAGGCCAAATTAATACCGGTGCATAAAAAGGCGATATTATACAGGTCCTAAACTATCGCCCTATCTCTATTCTGTCCTCAATTAGCAAGATTATCGAAAAATTATTTCTGAAACGTATTAAGAAGTACCTAGACAAATTTAGGTCACTAAAGCCTTGATAATTAGCTTTTTGTGCAGATAGTTCCACCAACTTAGGTTTGTCATCATTAATAGATTTCTTGAAGTCTTCCATCGTCGGTTCTGTATTTCTTCATTTTGCTGAAGCCTTTGAAACCGTTAATCATAATACCTTATTTACTAAACTACAATAGCTCGGTATCACTGGTCCACCTTTAACTTTTCCTTAAAAGTTACTAACTTGATCGCAAACAATCAGTCCGCATAGGTGGCGTTTGCTCAAATGTTAGGGTCATTAATCAAGGGGTACCGCAGGGCTCAATACTTGGGTCTTTATTGTTTTGTATCCACATTATTAATTTACCTGATTGCATTAATCTTCCTATCGTTGTCCTTTACGCTGATGATACCACCATTTCCATGTCACACAAATTGTTAACAACGCTAATCATTAAAATGAACAACGAATTGACCAAAGTTATTGACTGGTGTTCTTAAAGCGACCTACTTCTTAACCCCCTTAAAACTCAGTTCATTATTTTTAAATCATCTCAAAAGGATCTCTCTTCTCTACGGCAAGTATCCATAGGCCACCATTTATTCCCAGCGGCCAAATGTGTAACTTTCCTTTGCATAAAATTGGATCCTAACTTGAAGCTCAATGATCATATTGCTTCTGTTAGGTAAAAAAACTGCTTTTGTTATAAGAGCTTTCATTAAATCTAGTCCGTTTCTCTCTGTTCACGCCTTATTCGTCTTTATACTTTGCCTTCATACATAGTTACTTTGCATATGGCATTACTACGTGGGGAAATACATATAACTGTCATCTTTCGTCCATACAGCACATTCAGAACCAGGCCAATCGGGTTATTACCAACAGTTCTTCTCAGGGATTCAACTTTGGTATGACTTCCCCATGCTCTTAAATCATCATAATCCTTGCATGCATTCAAATATGAACTCAAAAATATCATTTTGTATAACTAGTTGTCCTGCATGATTAACTTACTTTGCATATAAAGAATGTACTTCATTTATTAAATTGGTTATAACAATCTAAATAGGTAATGTTCAAAATTTTTTTCATGTATGACTCCTTGTATAAAAATCGAATGTATTCTTTTTCACTACTTCGTTCACTGTTTGTTTATTTATATATTGCATAATTTTATACTGCTGTAGTAATTTATTATTTTGCACCAATCTTGTTAACCGAGGGTACCGCTGCAGTCGTTTGACTTTGGGACCCTCGCCTGTATACTACTAACAACCAACTACGTATCTTAATAGAATAATGAACTGAAACTGAAACTAATGAGATTACCTATGCGACAAGCGCCACTTCAGCCAGTTGCAAGTAATGATGGCGCGCTAGTTAACTAGCTGCCATTATGGCTTTCATTTATTGACTGCAAGCACGAGACATAATGTAGTGGAGGAAAGCACGCAGGACTAGACATTCATTCGTATCGTCCATTGTGCTCCCACACAGAGCAGTGTATAGAACCTAACGATCGCCCGGCTGAAATATTGCTTGATTGTTTTATCTTCAATAGATCGGTAGCGGATCAGTAAGCATTCATCTAAGAATAAACTATGCGGCGGAAATAAAACCACACGAAACAAACTTTATGCCGCAGTTCACACACTATGCTCGAACTACTTACTCACAAGGCAGAATTTCGCCGAAGGCCGAGGCTATAGTCAAAGCTAATGCGAACTATATCAGCTCCGAGGAGATGGAGGAAGGACACATTACATGGTTCCAGGCTCACACGTCCCCCGACACCCACGTACCCAACCTCAACGAGGAGGTCCACCGGGTAGCGCGAGGTCTCCCATACCGCGCCTGCGTGTATATATATATATATATATATATATATATATATATATATATCGAAGGATCCCCTCTGGAGGATGGACAACAGGGACAAGAGGCACTTTGGCAGTAGCGGCAGCATCTGACGCATGACCGCTGAAACACGTTTTTGAAATATTACAGCCTCATTGCCGATACTGCGAGCCCATACCACCGCGCGGATTTCCCGGCCCTAGATCTACTATCAATTCACTTTTCGGAGCGCCCCCTGGTCCAGTGGCTATATCATGTCCTGACAACCGTCTTCCTGCGCACTTTGGCAGTAGCGGCAGCATCTGACGCATGACCGCTGAAACACGTTTTTGAAATATTACAGCCTCATTGCCGATACTGCGAGCCCATACCACCGCGCGGATTTCCCGGCCATAGATCTACTATCAATGCACTTTTTGGAGCGCCCCCTGGACCAGTGGCTATATCAAGCCCTGACAACCGTCTTCCTGCGCACTTTGGCAGTAGCGGCAGCATCTGACGCATGACCGCTGAAACACGTTTTTGAAATATTACAGCCTCATTGCCGATACTGCGAGCCCATACCACCGCGCGGATTTCCCGGCCATAGATCTACTATCAACGCACTTTTCAGAGCGCCCCCTGGACCAGTGGCTATATCAAGTCCTGACAACCGTTTTCCTGCGCACTTTGGCAGTAGCGGCAGCATCTGACGCATGTCCGCTGAAACACGTTTTTGAAATATTACAGGTTGGTGGTTTCTATCAGTTACCTTTTGTATGTGCCAGCCGCTGCTGCCAACGCTGCTTGAGATTTACGAGTGTTACTAGTACCTGTTGAAATGTCGCGTTGTTGTATGTGCCGCTCCGCGGTGCCTGACAATGGCTTGTACATGACTTGCTGTGAGTGCAAATTCAAAATTTCATTTTGGTTCGTACTCCGGTATAACGGAAAAAGCTTTTGCTGGAAAGCGCGACATGTCTAAGAAGGCATGGAAATGTGAGACATGTCGGGGGGTGGGACAAGGGGCAGGTGCTGAAATTGAGCGGCACACGCCGCAGAGAGACATAGCAGTTCTACTTCTAGCAATCGAAACCAAGCTATATACCCTTTTGGTTCTGCCTATCAAACTTGTGGAACTGGAATCGTCTGTGCAACATATTTCTGATAAATTCGATGAATTTCAGACGAGGCTGCAGGCTCAGGAAAAAGTTACCACGCAACTATCAAACAGAGTTGATCAACTTGAACATGCAGATTCGAGCAGTGAATTGTCCCAAATCAAACGGGATCTGGATAATCTTGAATGCCGTAGCCGCAGGTTAAATATTGAAGTACACGGTATTACTGAAAGCGAGAACGGAGACCTAATGATGAAGGTAAACGAAGTAGCGATGCAAATTAAGCTTCCACTATTGAACAAGAGTGATGTTATGGCTATACACAGACTTCCCGCTAAACCAGGCAAAACACGGGCGATCATTATCCGTTTTGTTCACCAGGAACTTCGCGATTCCTGGCTTGCTAACAAGAAGCAACTAAAGGACCGTGGGCACGTGTTTTTCTGTGAAAATATGAAACGGCTATCACGTGCCATTTTATCAAAGACGAAGGAATGGGCCCAGCCCTCAGGATACGCATACGTCTGGCACTCAAACGGTAAAGTTTTGGTGCGAAAAAGGAGCGGCGACCGAGCTGTTGTCATACGCGGCGAGGAGGATCTGGCCAGTCTTACAGCCTCGAAGTGATGGCGGCATACGTGATAGCAAAAAATGTGTTATGTTTACTAAACCCCAATGGCGACCCTGGAATTCCAATTTTCTGGGAATGTCGCGTCGTTAAAGAACCAATCTCCACTTTCAATATTTCATTTTAATGTGCGAAGTTTGAGAAATAAGTTTGATGAAGTCACTTTGTATTTGTCTGATCTGCAACACTGCTTCGATTTGCTTTGTTTTAGTGAAACGTGGTTTACATCAGAGGATGAATGCACTTCTATTTCTGGATATGGCTGTATCTCTGTTTATCGAACGAAAAAACGAGGAGGAGGAATTGCTATTTATGTCCGTTCTGGTTTGTCGTACAGTATAATTCCCAAGCTCAAGATTGTTAACGATTGCTATGCATGTATTGGTCTTCAGTGCATGAACACCGTGATTTCGCTAGTGTACCGCCCGCCATCTGAATCCATGTGTAAGTTCTTTGAATTTACTGAAAAATTATTAGAACTCAGCATCGAAGTTAAACTCCAAACAATGTTAATAGGCAATTTTAATATACATGCTTGCCCAGACAACCTAGAATATACGCGTTTTCAGGAAACTTTTGAATCATACGGGTGTTCAAATGTCATCAACGTGCCTACTCGGATCACACCTACAAGCCAGACAAAACTTGACCGCTGTGTGACGAGTTTTTCTGCTGAATATGTAAGAGCAGGAGTCTTGATGTGCGATCTTAGTGATCACTTGCCTATATACTGTCTGCTACCTCATAGACAGGCATCCAATATATGCCCTGAAAGCTTAAAAAGAATTTATTCAGAACAAAGTGTTAAGAAATTAGTTGAACTAGTCTCTGGTTATCGGTGGCACGAAGTGACCGCGGAAACTGATGTAAACAATGCTTACGATGTTTTTATATCTACCTTCGCGTTGTTATACAACAGATGTTTTCCACTTAAGAAGTTTAAAAAACACAACAAAGCTAGAAAGCCTTGGATAACTCGTGACCTCGATAAAAGGATAAAATGTCGTAACAAGCTCTTCCAAATCTTTTTGAGTAGCAAAAGCGAAGATGACTTTCGGTCTTTCAAATCTGAGCGTAACAAATTAAATTCTGATATTAAACGCTCTAAACAAGAATATTACACGAACAAGTTTTTCGCTATCATGGGAAATTCAAATCTCATGTGGAAAGCGATCAATGAAGTAATTAACAAAGGCGCTATCGCAAGAAAAGTTGCATTTCAGCATAGTGAATTGTCAGATATTGAGGTTGCAAATACTTTTAATTCTCATTTTATTGATGCTGGTGCGTCCTCACAAAATGATACACGTCTCTTGCACGGAATATATATCAAATCGATGTTCTTCTACGCTGTTCTTGGCGCCTACTGAGCAGCACGAGATACAGACAATAATTTTATCGTTGAAAGACAGTTGTGCTTCAGGTGAAGATGATATAAAAGTGAAGCCGTTCAAAACCGTCAGTGAAATTGTAAGCACGCCTCTTGCACATATCTGTAACTTAATTCTTTCTAACGGTGTGTTTCCAGATAAGATGAAGCTAGTCCGAGTGACTGTCATTCCTAAAAGTGGCCCAGTTAGCGACATGAATAACTACAGGCCAATATCCGTTCTTTCTGTCTTCGCGAAAATTGCTGAGCATGTAATTAATAGAAGACTTTGTGAGTTTCTAAACACGTATAACATAATAGCTCAGAAGCAATATGGTTTCTGTAAGGCTAAATCTTCAGAAACCGCTTTACTTGAAATAAAGGAACAAATCCTTGACAACATAGAAAACCGAATGTTAACTCTACGTACCTTTCTAGATTTTAGGAAGGCCTTCGATTGCGTGCAACATGATGTCCTTTTGAAAAAGCTACCTCTTTATGGAATTCGTGGTGTCGCATTATCCTTAATAAAAAGCTATCTCACCTCTAGAACACAGTACACAACAATAAATGGAGTTAGTTCCGAAATTCAGCATATTAAGTACGGCGTGCCACAAGGATCCGTCTTGGGGCCTGTTTTATTTTTACTCTATATTAATGATATTGTCAATATTCAAGGCTGTTCCAATATTATATTATACGCGGATGACACTAACGTGTTCTTCTCAGTAAGGGAAATAGGAAATCTTTTAGCAAGCTAACATCTGGTTACAGCAACTAAGCTTGTGGCTAAATGCGAATAAACTCCAATTAAACATAACTAAAACTAAGTATCTAGTGTTTAAATCAAAAGGAACAATAATCCACCCTCAGATAACACTCCAATTTCAGAAGGTCAACCTCGAACAGGCACCAACAGCCAGATTTTTAGGAATTACATTCCATGAAAATATGTCCTGGTCACCGCACGTAGATGTTCTTAGAAAAATTATTGCTCGTGCTGTCGGTGTGCTAAATAGGTCGCAATATTTGCTACCGATAAATGTGAAGCGCCATATTTACAACGCGCTTATACATTCTCGATTAACCTATTGTTTTCTGGTTTGGTCAACCACTACACAAACTAACTTAAAATCAATTCAAACACTCCAAAACCGCGCACTGCGCGCGATAGGTAACTTAGAACGTACTGATACCACTAAACCATACTATAACAAATATAAAATATTAACAGCATCAAAACTTCGCACTTCCAAATTATTCCTCGAAATTTCACGGCAATTCCGGGAAGACAAATGTTCCTTCCAAAGTAAATACCATGGCAGAACGGCAACCTATAACCTCAGAAAAACTCTGATAGGAAAACCACGTTGCAGAACGAAATACGGAGATCAAAAACTAGCAGTTCAAATTCCTAACCTTCTAAACGACTACCCCTTGGTATTGCACCTGCGAAATCCTGGAATTTCAAAGCAAAGCTTTAAGAAAACGGTAAAAGAATTGTTACTATCCGAAGACTAATAGAAATGTTCAACTACAGGTATAGAAAATTTTGTACATGTTTCTTGTTGTTGTTTTTAGAAAACAGTGTAAACTTTAACCTTTCAGCTACAGGTATGGAAAATTTCGTACATGCTTTTTTTTCCTGTCGTTGTTGTGCTTCAATTGATTAGAAAGCTGTATAAACTATAACCTTTTTTTTCTTCTTACGCGAATTGTGTACTCAAGTGTTGAAAATGTGTACTACTTTAATTTCATGTGTGACCTCCTGATAGCCTGCCACTGCCATGTCGCTGCCTATGTACGGGTGGCACGGCCTAGTCAGGCAAATGTTTGCCTTTAGCCGTGTCCCCTAAGACAATCTGTTCATTGTCTTAAATAAATCAATAAAGAATGAAAGAAAGAATGAGCAGGTGCTGTGACGTTACAACATTTTATTAACCCAGGCGCGTTTATCTACCCTTTAACACCAAACTCCTCCGAGCCCAAGCTGTAGACTGGAAGCAGTTAAAAACCAAGACCTTCCCCAAGCCTGTTCATCTCAGGAGGATATATCCGGCAGGGGTCACGCATCTCTTAGACACATTCTTTGGGAATGTGAGGTTATATGCAGAGAAAATGCAGCGTCCCCAGATGAAGCTGCGGCGCGGTGGATGGCCGCGCTGCGCAGCTCAAACCTCCAAAACAAACTCTGGGCGGCCATCCAGCAAGCCCGCGAGGCGGTCAGCAGACAAGATCTCCGGAACTCCTCGGGGGCGGCCTAGGCCCAGGCCTCGAATTTGCCACATTTTCAATAAAGTTGTTATCACCACCTGTTCACCAACAAATGAGCCATACTCTGCGCGAGCTAATGCATCACAACAGGCAAAGTATAGATAATAAATTACTCGTGCAACACAAAGTATAATGCAAGAGAGTGAGCGAGAAGGTAACTGCGAGAGAAGCACAAAGTGTAAAATAGCAATGAAAGATAGATCTCTCGTTGTGCTACTCTTGAGCGAGAGATATAGAAAAGCGTACGTGGTGTGCTTCTTGGTGTCTCTATACCTGAATTGTTAGTGTCTACATTGTTGTTTGCCCTGGCCATTGTCTGTGCACCACCTACTCATAATTGTTAATTCCTGAACCGCGTATTGAAGGACGACCGATAGTAGCGAACGCCACCCGCCATAGTGCCACATGATTCATGCCCCAATACACGCAGACTTAAAGGGACACTAAAGTGAAAAGTGATTTCTTCTGCATCAGTAAATCACCGTTCTACAACACCAAAACACCACTCTTACAACGATAAGACGTTTGGTAAGCCAGAAAAAGCGCAAGAACGAAATGCGGGTGGCGACGCCTACTTGAGTTCCCGCACCTAGGGGCTGTGACGTCTTGGATTTTGATGGCATCTTCTAGGCCCTACTAATTATATATAGCGGTACAGATTGACTACATTGTGTTCTAAAGGAACCAAATATTAAACATGCCAAGTTTTGGGAACCTTTATTCAGCCAACGCGGCCCAAATGCGAAAACAAACTTTGGAATCCCTGACGTCACGCTGACGTACCGGCGCTGGCATTTCGGCGCGAAATTCATATACTGATACTTGGACCTTCATTTTCTCATCTAATATTCAAACTATTTTCTTGAAATGACTGCCTGCAGGTTTCTCAAACAATGCTTTATTAGTCTAAACTGATTTATTGTTTCCCTTTAGTGTCCCTTTAAAGAAGGGAATTGCGCTAAAAAAGACACGGACGAGTAAGGACATGGACGGGCGCGAACTCGCGACTGATTTTATTCAGAAAGAACATACATATATATATATACCTAAATTTTTATTCAATCATTGCCTAAGCGCACATGCCAAGAACGTTTTCTCTTTCTTATACAAATTGATACTAGAATTGCTTACGCATTTATCACCTGACTTATCAATGTAAAAAGCCTCTGCGAGTTACACACGCCGACACGCATCTACACGCAGACGCATCTTATGAAGCGTACGCAATGTTTCACCTATTGTGTTGCACGCCCTCTGAAACTCGGCACCCGTCCTTCAGCGGCCTCCTTTTCCAATACGTTTAAACGGCAGAGTCGTCTACTGAAGTTGAAGAGAATACGATGACGTCATCCAAGTAGCACAAACAGATGGACCATTTCAAACCACGCAAGAGCATGTCCATCATCCGTTCAAAGGTCTCCGGGGCATTGCACAAGCCAAAAGGCATTACCCGGAACTGATATAGGCCGTCTAGTGTGACGAATGCGGTCTTTTCACGGTCCATTTCGTCCTCGGCAATTTGCCAATATCCAGAGCGAAGGTCTATAGATGAAAAATAAGTGGCACCATGGAGACGATCCAGAGCATCGTCAATGCGGGGAAGTGGATATACATCTTTCTTGGTGACCGTGTTTAGATGACGATAGTCAACGCAGAATCGCCAGCTGTTGTCCTTATTTTTGACGAGAACAACAGGGAACGCCCACGGGCTGGAAGAGTTTTCAATAATCCCTTTGGCAAGCATCTTGTCAACTTCGCTCTGGATAACTTGTCGCTCAGAAGGCGACACCCGGTATGGGCGTCTGCGAACAGGTGCCGCATCGCCGGTATTTAGGCGGGAAAGCTTGGTCGTGAATGGGCTGGCCAGTAACTTCGACAGTGGCGAGATATGTGGCCCACACGTCCACAGTAAAAGCAGATGGGTCTGTCGTCATGGGTGCGCCATTCGGCCGGGTTGCGATAGCTCGGATACGGACCGTATTGGCTCCGGTGAACAGGGGCAGAGGCAGCAGACGAAGCAAAGTCAGGACGGCTGGCGGAGCAGATGGATGGAAGACCTACATTGGCAAGTTCTTGGCGAATGACCGACTGAATGAGGGACACTAGCGGCCGGGAATCATCAAAGCACTGCGTGACTGGCGTGGAAGGAGACGCTGCTTCGATTTCTCGCCGAACGATACGTACGACGTTCTCGCTGGAGGTGGACTCACGCGGTGGACAAATGTCTTCGCACGTCGACGAAGCTGCGGTATTAGGTAGACGAGTAAACTGTCGAACTATGCGGCGACTCTTCGCGTCCTCAAAGCGGCGACATTCGTGAATTATCTCATCGACCGGTGTGATGTTCTTATAAACAAGCAGGTTAAACGCGTCGTCCGCGATGCCCTTTAAGACGTGGCTGACCTTGTCTGCCTCAGCCATATCGTTATCAACTTTGCGGCAAAGAGCGAGGACGTCCTGGATATACGCTACGTAAGATTCAATGGACGTTTGTACACGGGTCCCAAGGTCCTTCTTCGCAGCACGTTGGCGGCCGACGGGTTTGCCGAACAAATCTCTCAGCTTCTGTTTACACTGGTCCCAACTCGTAATCTCTTCTTCATGTGTTTCGAACCAGACCCGTGCTGTTTTCTTGAGGTAGAATATTATATTAGCCAGCATAAGCGTGTGATCCCACCTGTTGTGTGCGCTGACCCGTTCATAATTCTGTAACCAGTCGTCAACGTCAACGTTGTCAATCCCGGAAAACATGCCTGGGTCGCGAGGCTGGGCCAGGATGACCGTCGGTGGCGACGCCGGGGCCACGGTTGAACTCTCTCCTTCGGATGACATGGCGGCCAGGTTACGTCCGCGGCGGAGCTCCGTCTTGCTCAAGTGATTACCCCGCACCTCCACCAATGATGTTACGGGAAGGAAGAAGCGTTCGTCTATTTACAAGTGGCTTTTAATGGCTGAGCCAACAAGCGTAGAGCATCGATACTCTTAAACACTTCTTCGTCGTCTCTAAGACCACCATCAGCGTCGTCTTTTTTCCACATTACCGACTGTGCGTGTGCGTGTGCGTGTGTGTGTGTGTGTGTGTGTGTGTGTGTGTGTGTGTGTGTGTGTGTGTGTGTGTGTGTGTTTGAAAAGTCCTACGCTCACCCGAGGTCTGACGCGATATAGTGTGTCGCGCGCAATGACTGCGCCCCATTCAAACACCAAACTCGTTCAGGAAGAGATTGACTTTGATCGACTTGAACGAGAGGTTGAATCGCTTTGCAGCTTTTTTTTACATTATGACGTCCCTGCGCTTTGCCATTCTCCGCGGCATTCTGCATACCATCCCTTGACGTGTCATGGTCTGGCCGACTGGATCGCGTAGTTTCCTCTACAACAGTAGAAAGCACCGCAATCACCGCGGCTTTGCGGAAACTACGGGCCTTTTCTGCACGAGATGTCGTGGTGCTGACAGATTCCAAGTCAGCATTGCAGAGATTACATCGGGGCCTACCTCTAGAGAAATTTACAAGGCAGTCTCTGGCACTGATCGACGACTTAACGAGCAAGGGATTTAACATAAGGTTTCAGTGGATTCCATCACACGTAGGAATTGATGGAAACGAGGAAGCTGACGCCCTTGCACGCCTAGCGCTGACATGTGTCCCAAAAGCGAAAGCTCCAAAAGCTTTTCGAAACCCTAAGGGTGCAATCCGCCTTCACTTTAGAGAGATGTACAAGAATCCACACGAATCCTGTGTGACTCATGGATTTACACGCGAACAAGCGACGCTTTCATACCGCATCAGGACCGACTCCGCGTACACCCCAGCTTGGTTATTCAAGACTGGGCTTCGCGCTTCCCCACTCTGTGTTTTCTGTGGTGACATTGGCTACATCGAACATTTCATTTGGCTATGCCCGCAGTTTGACACAGAAAGAAAAGCGATGGTCGGCAACTTACAAAAAAGCAGCCTCACGCACAGGACCTTTGAAGACGTTGTTTTCCCCGGAGGGCCCGCGGCATTCAGGAAGAGAGCGCAACGACTGCTGATAGCCTTCCTGCGAGACACGGGGCTCATCGACACCTGGTGACACACCACTGATCTCAACTCGAAGGAGGATCAGGCGGAACGATTGCCGGCTATGTATGCCAGGTTAACCCCGCCTGCTTCAACATCACCACCACCACCATTACCAAGAGCTCTTAGTTCCTTTAGTGCGTGTCCTGTGTGGACGGAAAGAAGCAGATTGATGACTGGGTTGCTCGTGTGTGTTAAGGGCAGCCGTATTCTGACTTCTTTAGTAAGCGTGCGTAGAACGAGTTATTAGCAGACATATATGGGGAAGAGACTTGGAGAGTGACAAAGAAGCTTGAGGACAAGTTAAGGACCACGCAAAGACCGATGGAACGAAGAGTGCAAGGCATAACGTTAAGAGACAGAAAGCGGTTTGGATAAAAGAGCAAAGGGGCATAGACGATATTCTATTTTACGTCAAAAGAAAAAATGGAGCTGGGCCGGTCATGTAATGCACCGGTTAGATAACCGTTCGACCATTAGGTTTATAGAATGGGTACCAAGAAAAGCGAAACGCAGTCGAGGACGGCAGAAGACTAGGTAGAACAATGAAATTCTGAAATTTGCGGGCGCTAGTTGGAATCGGTCGGCGCAGGACAGGGGTAATTAGAGATCGCAGGGAGAGGCCTTCGTCCTGCAGTGGACATAAAACAGGCGTATGATGATGAGGATGAGATTAGCTGAGGTAGGGAAATAATAAAAGTGGCGGCGAATGATGCCAATAGTCCTTGATAACTTATTAACCATATACTTCACGTGTTCATCTCATGTCATATTTTCTGAAAAGTATACACCTAGTGATTTAAACGTCTTAATGTTTCTGTATTGGTGTTGTTTAACACAACGTGCGGCAATCAGATTTGTCTGTGACGGGGGTGAAATAGGACATCTTTTGTTTTATGATGAAAGTTTGAAAGTTTATTTAGCATAAATTAAAGTACGTACTTTTGCAAACCAACCAAATTGTTAAAGGGTCCCTACAGATTGTCATCAGGGAAAAATACTTCTATGGCGGCAGTTTATATTTATACAGTAATATCACATAAGGCTGAAATAACTGAAGTAAGTGAAACGACAAAGTACAGTAGTAGGGAAAGTTACCCTCACCATAGATGAATGCAACTTCATATTTCATTCTTAATAGCTAGGCAAGTAACAGGGTCAAGTGTTAATTGAACGATCCACGCCATAATATTGTTACGGAAGGATGAAAGAAGACAGAGGAAGAAGTAGATCGCGAGACGCTCGCTGCTGCGTGTTGTTGGTGGTCAGCCATCTTGTCTACGCTGACTCGTCCTGTATATATATTGTAACTACAGCCTTTATGTACTACTAACATCGCCGTAACATATTGGTAGGAGGTGCGAGGTACCAGGGTTGGAAACAGAGCTCCGTAGCGGACGTCAAATCACCGTCCGTACCATGAATGACGGTGAGCATGCGGGATCAACGTCGTTGCCGCCTCCAACGTCCCCGTCGCCACCTACGGTGCTGTCGCCTTCAGTTGCGGATGTGCAACCCAAGGATCCTGAAACTTTCTAGGGGACTGATGGCGCCGACGTTGAAGAGTGGGTGGCTACGTATGAACGCTTGAGGGGAATCAACAGATGGGACCCTACGCTTATGCTAGCCAACCTGTTGTACCTACGAGGCACGGCAAAGATGTTGTACGAAAACAACGAAGAGGAGCTGACCAGCTGGGATCAATGGATCAACGACATCGTCAGACAGAGTTGTTTGGTAAACCAGCAGGCCGCAACATTGCCGCAAAGCAGGAACTGGCCTCCCGTGCACAATCCCCCACGGAGTCCTATATTTCGCACATCCAGGACGTGCTGGCACTTTGTCGTAAAGCCGATCGCGACATGACAGAAGCTGAAGAGGTCGGGCACGTGCTTAAAGGGTCCCTGAAACGGTTCGGACAAATTTTGTAGACGCGTAGGGTACAGCTTAAGTAGAACATTCGCACCACAATTTAAGTGAAGCGTTACGTTTTAATGGAGCTACAAGCGATTAGAAGTTACCCTTCTCCCCAGCCATGCTTTTCCTCCTCAACTCGTTCGCCAAGCGAGCGGGGCTAAGCTCCGCCTTCACTGGTCCTGCGTCACGATGCGACGTCACATCGTCCACTTCCGGTGGTTACGGCACAGTCAAGCGGCCAGACCCTGTCCCCTTGCGCTTACGTTTGCCCTAATACGGGACTCGCGAAACGCTTTTGCGTTAGTAATCTTCCGGTGTAAAGTGACGGCCACAAACGCGCAAATCCTGGCGCCGATCGGATAGCGGCAGTCCGATGCACAGCAGCCAGTTCGCTCGTACGCTGCCTTGCAGAAGGACACGATGTCGCAGCTTGACATATTGCCAGTCGCTACGTTTGCAGTCCACAAGCCAACAAAGCCGAATCATAGTAGTCGCGAAAAGACTGAGACCAACTCTGAGCGCGGAGCTCTCGTCAAAATGGAGTACGTTGTAACACAAGCAGACGACACTTGCTGTGTGCCGGAAGTGCTTAAGTGTACTGAAAAATTGTTCTTGTGCATCCTCATTATGCTACTTTCTTTTTATAAAAACAAATTAACTACCATTCCAACTATTACGAAGATCATTCGTTTACCATAAAGTTGGAAAATTCTGGATCACGCGCCCTGGTCAGCCAATCGGATAACTCGTCCCACTGACGTCATATGGGTGATTTCGGTCATATGGGTAGGGGTGGCTTAAAATTCCGCCGAGCAGTGCACTGCGATCGGCAGCGATGTGCATTTTTAAAACCTTCGTCGTGCCTGCGCATCAAGTCATTCGACGGTTTCGTCTGCATAACAAGACGACTTCAACATCTACGGAATTAGTGGCAATAAGAGAGGCCGTTAAATATATTGTGCGACAGCCTCCTCAAATATGGACAGTTTTCAGTGACGCAAAATCGGCTCTTCAACTACTTAGAGTGGCGTTGAAAGAAAGCGCTTATAGAGTGTTGGCTCTTCAAACTGCCGAGCTCTACACTTTAGCGCAAGAAAACGGCCACCACATCACATTTCAGTGGATCCCTAGTCACTGTGGTATACAGGGCAACGAACTGGCCGACGCCGAAGCGAAGAAAGCACTCGAAGAACGAGAGTCCCTGCTTTCAATTCCCTTTTCAAGAGCGGACGCCAACTGTCTCCTCTCCAGTGTCATCCGCAAATTGACAGCAAAGCACTGGGACAATCCAGATAATCGCCACAGACGACTCCAGAGATTGGACCCCACCATGAATTTTAGGCTACCACCGAAAATTCAACGAAGCGATGCCAGTCTTCTGCACAGACTAAGGCTGGGGGTAGCGTTTACGCGCGGATACGTGCACCTCATGCGACGCACCGAGTCTCCACACTGTGAGGTGTGCAATGTGACTGAAACTATAGGTCATGTGCTTTGTGACTGTCCTAAGTTCGTGGAAGAGCGTGATAGGTTGGTCAAGGACCTTACGCGTCTCGACAGTGCACCGTTGTCGGAGGATATTATTTTAGGCTCTTGGCCAGACGCTCAGTCGAGTTTTAAGGCCATCAAGGCATTACTGAACTTTTTAAAAATTACAGGCCTGGACTGCAGACTTTGAGCATGCCCAATTGCTTGCCATATTTTCTACATCTTCCTTCTATCGTCATCGTCACCCATCATGCACCTCTTTCTTCCCTCTTTCTTTCCCACTTCCCCTTCCCCCAATGCCGAGTAGCTGGCTAGAGGAATATACCTCAGGCCGACCTCTCGGCATTTCGTGTCATTAAACTTCTTTCTCTCTCTTATAATAAATTACACGCTTTACGCAGAGCACTTAGATGTGTCAATAATGATCAGAAGGACCTACTCTAACGACTCAGTACGTTTGTAGAAAATCGTCAAAAGCGTTTCAGGGTCCCTTTAAGGGCATTGCTGACGACGCCTTTAATCTGCTCATGTGCAAAAGCTGTTTTAAAGTTGATGCCATCCTTAAAGACTGCCGACATTTCGAGCAGGCGGAAAGCCGACGCGTCTAGCAACCATTCGCCAGACTTCCCAATACTGCAGCAACGTCGACTTGTGAAGATAAACCCGCACAACAGCAGGCGTCGTCATCAGAGGACGTGATGCGAATCGTTCGACGTGAACTGGATGCGATGGCGACCGCAGCGTTCTGTTTGCGTAGCACTGATGCCACTTTTCCGGTTCTCTTCGTACGAGCCATCGTTCGTCCGGAACTTGAAAGCATTGGATTACATTCTGTCTGTGCTGTCGCCAATCCCAGAGCTAACGAACGCCCTTCTGCTATTTTCGCTCCACCCCGACGCTTCTTTTCGCGTTATCACAGCCCGACTGAGTGGAGAACTGCGGACGACCAGCCGATATGTTTCACCTGTCGCCCGTTAAGTACAGCCTGCCGCCATACTTCTGTTTGCTGTGGTTGACAACTGCCCTGATGACGTTATCCTTGGATTGGACATTTTATCCACTCATTCTGCTCTCATCGACTGCGCAACCGGCGTTCTTCAGTTGGAATTGCCTCAACTGGCCGATGCTCCGAGCACAGCCCCACTGCACTTGCGCTCGCTTCACGATGGGCGTCTTTCACCCGAGGCAATTACTTACGTCACTTTGACCACCCAGCCACAGGTTCCTGACGGTGAATATGTGCTTCGCCCCATCATCGACGTGCTTTTGAACCGGAACGTTCCTGTTCCCGATACGTTGGTCACGGTTACTGATAACGACGTCGTTCTATCTCTTCTTAATTTCAGCCTGTGCCCTCAAGTGATTGCGGCCGGCATGTTCTTGGCCAGCATTTCTAGTGGTTTCGAATTTGACATTTAGAGTCTGAATACTGAGAGCGGCTTATTAGCGCCAATTGCAGCTCACAGCTCTGGTTCCTTAACGGATGACTTCGCGAAAATGATTGCACCTGACCTCACCTCGGCGCAGGCCATGGACATACGTCTCCTGCTTGAATCGTACAGTGACATCTTTGATTTCGGCGACAGGCCTTTAGGCCAAACATCTGTTGTTCACCACCGTATAAACACTACAGACACGAATCATATTCGTCGGCGTCAATGTCGTGTATCGCATGCTGAACGTCGAGTCATCCAATCAGAAGTGGACAAATTGCTTCGGAAAGGGGTCATCGAGCTATCAGCCAGCCCTTGGGCTTCGCCGGTAGTCCTTGCGTAAAAGAATGATGGTACCTGGCGTTTTCGCATCGTCTAGTGCCACTTAGCAAGATCACGCGAAAAGACGCCCACCCACTGTCACACATCGTTGACGCCTTAGCCTGCTTGCACGGAGCTTCTCCTCCATCGATCTTCGATCCGGCTACTGAAAGATTTCAGTTGATGAAATGGACTGTGAGAAGACGGCCTTCATCACGCCAGGTGGCTTATATCAGTTCAAAGTCATGCCCATTGGTCTATTCAATGCTCCTGCGACATTTGAACGTATGATGGACTCTCTTCTGCGAGGCTACAAATGGACCGCCTGTCTTGGTTACCTTGACGACGCTATTGTTTTTTCTCCCACTTTCGGCAGCCACATTACCGACTCGTTGCCATTCTTGCGGTCTTCCGAAAAGCCGGCCTCAAACTGAACTCTACGAAGTGTCAATTCGGGTCTCCCTCAGATTACCGTGTTGGGACACCAGGTTGACGCATCCGGTGTTCAACCAGACCAGGAAAAAGTTCACGCCGTATGCAGTTTCTCTGTGCCACGTTCTGCTTCTGACGTCCGCTGCTTCGTCGGCCTGTTTTTACTTTAATCGTTTTGTCAAAAACTTTGCTGACGTTGCTCGGCCTTTGACAGATCTTCAAAAGAAGAACACGCCATTCTCATGGGGCCTGGAGAAGGCTCATGCGTTCGCCGCCCTCATCGGGTTTCTGACCACCCCTCCCATACGTGCCCGTTTTGATCCATCTGCACCAACTTAAGTTCACACTGACGCAAGCGGTCATGGCACCAGCGCTGTTCTCGTCCAACAACAGAATGGTACCGAGTGCGTGATAACTTACGCCAGCCGCCTGCAGTCACCTGCCGAAAGAAATTACTCTATCACCGAGCGGGAGTGCTTGGTTTTAGTTTGGGCTGTCGCCAAGTTCCGGCCATGTTTGTACGACCGCACGTTTTCGGTCGGTATAGACCACCACGCACTCTGCTGGCTGTCTTCCCTCCGGGACCCGACAGGACGGCTTGGTCGCTCGGCTTTGCGGCTCCAAGAATTTTCATTTATTGTCAGTTACAAAACTAGACGCCTCCACAAGGACGCTGACTGCCTCTCTCGTCACCCCGTGGATCCCCCTGATCCTGCTGCGTATGATCCGGTGACCTGCGTGATGGCTCTGACTGACGTGACCGACATGCGCGCTGAACAACAACGCGACGAATCCTTACAGTCCATCATCGCCGGAGTGCAATGTGGCAGCACTGACGGCACGTGCCACATGTTCGTGCTGCACGACGGCATCCTCTATCGCCGCGATATGACCCCTGACGGCTTTGGGTTGCTCCTTGTCCTTCCTCGTCATCTGCGATCCTTCGCTCTCGAACAACTTCACGATACACCGACCGCGGGACAATTTGGAGTTTTGCGTACGTAAGACCACGTAGCACGCCGGTTCTTCTGGCCGGGTCTCTACCGCTCCGTGCGTCGCTATGTCGCAACTTGCGAACTGTGTCAGCGCCGGAAGAAACCTCCCCTGCCACTTGTCGGACGACTCCATCCAATTGAAGTTCCCTCTGAACCGTTCTTTCGCGTTGGCCTTGACCTGCTTGGCCCTTTTCCGACGACAACTGGAGGGAATAAGTGGATTGCCGTCGCTCCTGATTCCGCGACACGCTACGCGATAACAAAGGCGTTGCCGACTAGTTGCGCAACCGACGTCACCGATTTTCTCCTTCATGACGTTATTCTCCACCATGGTGGGCCTCAAGAGTTAGAGACCGCGGCCGCTTGTTCTTGTCTCGAGTTGTCCACGACCTCCTCCGCTCTTGTGCCACTGAGCACAAGCTGTCTACCACCTACCACGCACAGACGAACGGTCTTACGGAACGACTCAACCGAACAATCACAGAGATGCTGTCGATGTACGTCTCCAACGATCACCGTGACTGGGACGCCACGCTGGCCTACGTGACGTTCGCCTATAAATCGTCCCGACACTACATCGCAGGATATTCACCCTTTTATCTATTGTATGGTCGCGACCCCACATTGCCATTTGACATCGTCCTCCCTTATGTGCCCCGCGTTGCTACAGAGTACGCTCGCGAAGTCATCGATCGCGATCACATGGCGCGTCAAGTCGCCAGATCTCGCTTAGTAGCTTCGCAGCATATACAAAAACAGCGTTATGACCAGTTCCACCGCTATGTTAAGTTCGCGCCAGGTGCTTGGGTGCTCCTTTGGTCACCATGTCGTCAGGTTGGCCTCTCCGAGAAGCTTTTCCCTCGCTACACAGGGCCTTATGAAGTCCTACGTAAAGTTAACGACGTAAATTACGAGACTTCGCCGCTACAGTTTGATGCATCCTCAAGTCCGGCGCCTCTTGACGTCGTGCACGTTTCGCGGCTCAAGGCATACTTCGCTCGCAATTCTTCGCCTACCATGCGCCGAGACGGCGCTTTACCACCCGGGGTCCTGTTACGGAAGGATGAAAGACAGAGGAAAAAGAAGATCGCGAGATGCTGGCTGCTGCGTGTTGTTGGTGTTCAGCCATCTTGTGTACGCTGGCTCATCCTGTACATATATATTGTAAATACAGTCTTTATATACTCCTAACTTCCCCGTGACAAAATATTCAAGCTTTCTGCGAAACTTGAGCAAGAATGGAGCAGCGGTTAGCTAAAAATCCTTTTCTTTTCTACGATTTTGAGCAAGAATCGCACGTCGTGGTATGATCTTCTCCTGTGAGGTGTGCTGTGAGTGACTACGATCACGTGCTCTCTATTTCATTCTTTCTACCTATCTTTCAGTAGTCTTCTAATGTAGTGTAGCAACCAAGATTTTTTTCTTACAGTTGACTTTCGTGCTTTGGTTTCTGTTTCTCTCTTTCAGGAGAAGCGTGCACGCCAAAGCCAGTGACCACTGGCTCGAAATACAGCTGCCATCTTTCCCACACAGCTGGGCGAGCCCATTGCCATGACAAACGGCACGCACTCGCCCATCACTTCTTCCCAACACATCGGCGCTCAGACGAGTGGCCACATTCCAGCGACCGCACAGCGATCAGTAGAGCCTCCATAACCGACCCTGTCTTACCTCTCCATCTCGGGGTAAGGAATTTGGATGCATCTCGTTCAACGGTGTCTCGAGATGACGCTCCCTCCCGAGAGCTCCGGTTCTTCCAGTCTGGTAGGATGGTGTGCGCTGAGAACGCACATTTATGAAGCTGCTCGTCCGCAAGAATTCTTGGTAAAGGTTATTGAAGGACGCTTGCGATGACGATTATATCGTAGACGCTGGCCATTAACAGAGCCTCAACGACTAAGTCTGCGAATCTTGGCCCGCATTTTTCATGTCACTCGTATGCTTGAGCGGTCCGTAATAACAGGTACCGGCGAACACTGATAGTGCAGATATTTATTCCGAAAGGCTGCCGGCAAACGACAAGCGGGAATGCAATGAACGTTTTGGATGCAGAGTCCTTCGCTCTAGCTTTACGTACATTCTAGATCGCGGGAAAACCTTGCAACTGTTGAGTGGCTATGATACTAATTATTCAACGACTGGCTGGTCAATCTCTGCTTAAATTTCTTTTTAAAGAAATAGCTGCATGCAGCACAATTTGTGGAACACGTACAAAGCACAGGGATTGGCCTCTAATGCTAACCCATCTGTGTAAAATATACACACTGACTTCGCCATGAACCTTTTCTGATCAACTGTATTTTGTTGTTCGCATTTTCCGTACAGACTCGCCGTTGTCAGCGTTCAGACTTGCACAGCAGCGACCACAATACAAGAATGCAAGTTTTTGGTTGGAAATATAGCTATAGTTTCATGTCAGCTAGCGTTATTGAAGTCTAGGGTTTTACGTGCCAAATCCACGATTTGATTATGACGTACGCCGTAGTGGAGGACTCCGGATTGATTTTGACCACCAGGGGATTGACAAAAATGCACGGGACCACGAGTGTTTTTGCATTTCGCCTCTATCGAAATGCGGCTGCCGCAGCCGGTATTTGATCCTGCGACCTTGTGCTTAGCAGCGTAGCACCACTTCCACTGAGCCACCACAGTGGCTCGGCTAGTGTTATTAGTCAGCGGGAGTTTCTTTCTTTCTTTTCTTTTTTTGCAATGTCCTCAAACGGTCACAATTTGAAAATCACGCACAGGGCTCGCGTTTACAAAACATTTAGTCCGTTAAGCTCGATCCTTTTACATTTAGTCCGATCCTAAACATTTAGTCCGTTAAGCCGTTAAAAGACGCCAGTTCTATCACCTTGATAATAAAAATCACCGGTTACTAAATAGAACAAAAATTGGTAGCGCATCAATTCTTAAGGGGTGTTTGGCGCCTTTAATGCTATAGTTGCAGCGCGTCGAAGGTGACGAAAAGGGAATATTGAAGCGCTGAGAAAAAAAATTACCGACGATTACCTTACTTCCTAATGCGAAATTTGAGCGCAGCAAATAAGCTGTTTCACCTTTTCGATAGATTGAGGCAAAGAAATCGAGCAACACATGTATCATCTCGACGGCGGCGACGGTAAGCTTCTGCTTCGGCGGCACGCACCTCTGGATTCTGACGGCGACGGCGCTGGGCCTCTGCTCTGGCAGCTCGTTTAGCAGCAGCAGCAGCAGCAGCAGACGGAGGACTTCCATCGGTCGTCTCGCTCACGGCTCAGAAAGAACTGGCAGATAATTTCGCAGTGGCGAACGGCAGCGGCAATTTCGGCTCGGGCGGTGCAAATATACAGATCCGCCGCCACCGATCTGGCTCTCTGATTGCCACCGCACAGGGCGAACGGCAGCGGCAATTTCGGCTCGGGCGGTGCACATATACAGATCCGCCGCCACCGATCTGGCTCTCTGATTGCCACCGCACAGGGGTTGCATTGGAGGAGGAGCGAAGAAAGGAATTAAGTTCGAGCCGGCGCTTTGACAACCGGAGACTCGCAGGAAGAGGGGGGAGGGGGGCGGCGTGTACACCCAGCGGCAAACGATGGGGGCAGAAGCGCGCGCAGCAAGCGGACAACACGATAAAGGGAGGAGGGAAGAGATAGCAGCGACTGACTGATGCCGCTGACGCCGATAGTGAGTCAACCCCAGCTGCGGAGTTGGTTTCAGGGACAACGCCGCCGATGCCGACACAAACAATATGATACCCTCGCTTCCGCAGCGCTAAGAACCAGGTCTAGCCGTGGGAAGGTGGTCACGTATTCGTCGACGTGCCGGGGCCTACGTGAAATAACCGGCGCGTCGGCAACTGAAGAGCACCCTATCCGCCACACAAGAACAGGGGGGGGGGGACCCTTTCCTCCTCTTTCTGCATGGCGGCGACGGTGTTCTAGGCAGTCACGTTATCTTGACTCTCTAGCGGCGTCAGCGGCATCCAGCGGTATCAGTCGGTCGCTGCTAGCGCTGGGGGGATGAAAGGGGGGCGGAGCTGGTTACGAGGCCGACGACAACGCCGACGACGACGCGAAACCCAGGAACGGACGCCAAAGAGCTGCGCTCTAAAAAGAAGGAAGGTGACGTAGTTTTTGGGCTCATCCCCGACTTTATGCTTCGGTTCTAGCTGCCTCATTTGCGCCAGGTTAAACCTCCCTAGCGCAAGTAACACGATTATCGGTAGGTGCAAACTTTGTGCCATGTCGTCCGCACGGCCCCGTCTCAAATGAAAGCGGCACATGAAAGGCGGCAACTATCCAGAATCTACACGAAGGCGGCACATGCCTAGAGTTTCTGTGAACGGCAGCGCGCATCCAGTAACACGCGCGCAGTGACTCAAGTCGGCAGCGAAGAGGTCCACTGAACAGCGGCGCATACGCAGTGACACATATCCAGTGACCCAAGTTGGCATTAAATAGATCAAAAGGCCCGGCACTCTAGCCCCACTCACTGCACCACCCGTTGACCTACGCTGGCGGGATAGACGTTAAGCGCGGGCATACACAGGCATATAAAGACACACGGCAAACTGACTGAAGTTTTCAAAGAACGCCAATAGCACTGAAGTAACTGAATTTGGCGACAACATCGCTGAAATGGGAATGCTGGTTATAGCGTGGTTTGCACAGCGGCGTGCACAATAAATTTGTGACCCTCTGAGCGGTCATTCAAGATTAAGGATGGCTATAGGCTGTGACGCGGTTACTGCAGCCCTAGTACACTGAGCGTTGTGCAGTGCAAAATAACGTGCCGTGATCTTTACGTGCTACGCTTGACTTGGCTGCAAAAGTGATCACGTGTTTTTTATGCCTGGCCTATTGATACTGTACGCTGGAACACTACCTTACACAGAATGCTAAAGAAAGATGAAAATCACAGAGAAAGAATAGAGAGACAGAGCTATGACATATCTGATCTTTTATTGGGTGTTGACGACTCGAACCTGACTGGCTTAACATAGTGAAGTCCCTATGCGCAACAGCGCAAACGAAGAGAACGCAGCGGATTCAAGTGAAATGAGCTCGCTAAAAGGCTGAAAATACGAGAACTCCACCATTGTGATTGATTTCGGCGCAAAACTTCGAAGGCGATTCTAATATAATGGAAATCTTGTGCTTCTGAGGTGTGTAGTAATACCAGCAAAGCCTTCCTATGCGTGCTTGTTTATCGGGGAGGACGAACGTTTTGGGCGTGTGTGATCATAAATTTATTCAAGAAAAAGATGACCGATCGAAAGCAACCAGGCAGAAATGAGCAGGGAGTTTGAGTGAGGCCAGCTGGTGCACCACGAAACCAAGAGCGCTCTTGTGACGTAACATAACTTGGCGTGTTGTAACGATGAACGAAAAAAAAACGAAAATACCCAAGTGCAGTGGCGGTAGGATTTGAGAAAGAAAGACCGTAGTTAATGAGAACAGGTAGATGGTGAAAGCGGTACCCGTAGTTAGGAAACATGGAAAAACGTACACAGAGAGGCGCGCGTGCGAAAATCCAACGAACAATATAGGAAGTGGGCACAGGGACATAGTCGAAGCCCCGACACTACTGTAGCGCTAACTTGGCGACGCAGTAGATTTGACGGGGCATTAAATGTGCATGTAGACAAACGGAGAGATAAAAAGAAAAAAAAAGCGTGAGCTTCTCTGCCGAGTAGGGTCGAAAGTGGTGCGCAGGCTCACTAAAGGCGGCCTTGATGAAAGCGGTCGACATATTAGCATGTAGACGAGCGGAACCAGCGCTCAGAAGCGACCTCAAAGTAAGAATCCAGATGTCGGCACGAAGCGTGACTTTCAGCAACCGCTTAAAGAAGCTGGTTGCATGAAAGGTTGCAAGACTTGTGAGGATAATTATAGTTGGTGATGATTACTATTCTTAGGAGGAAGCTTCAGCACGGGCCCAACTCCGACGCGGCCTATTCAAATACGTGTAAAACGCAAAAACGTTTTTATGAGATAGCCCCTGGACCGATTTTAATGAAATTTGTTGCATTTGAAAGAGAAAGCTCAATTCTAGTGACTGTTGGAAGCAGAATTTCGATTTCGGGCTTGAATTTTCTTAAAACGGTTTTCAACTATTTGACCGTCTGAAAAAAAAAAAAAGAAGCACGCAGTTTACAAATTCATGGCTCTGCATCAAGAACTGATATCGCAGTTCTGTAAACGGCATCCATTATATCATTCAAAGCGGACAAATTCAATGTGTCATTTTACATCTGACATGAATTGGTTACGTTGGTTACAAGGGTGTTGCAGAAGTTGTGTTTTCATATGAGTAAATTTTTTTATATTCATGTGTAACATATCAATTTTGTTCGCTTTATATGTACTATCAGATGCTATTCACAGAATTGTATTATCATTTTTCGTTGTTGAGTTACAGAGTTGTAATCTTGATAGCTTCGTTTTTCGAAAATTTTTGATTCTTGCCAATTCTTATTAAAAAATTGACAACCTAACTCAAAAATTCGAAACCAACAGTCATTAGAGTTTAAGTTTTTCTTTTGAATGCAACAAACCTCGTCAAATTTGGTGCAGTGGTTGCCGAGGAAAGCGAATTCTCCTTTTACATGTATTTGGATAGGAGCACCCGAGCTAAAGCTTCCTCTTAACTAACTTCCAAGTACCTTCTATAGGTGTCAGGGTATGAGTTAACCGGGACAGCGAGCGCCGGCGCGCGCGGGAATATTACTCGCACACGGGGCCGCACGTGTACACAAACACGCGAACAACAACAACACTAATAATATTAATGCATTTTATTAGCACCGCACCACATCATTCTACAATTAGCAAAATGCACCATGCTTGCGTTTAGATATCTAACACCGCTGCATTCCATCATCATCGATAGAACGATCACCTTGCTGTCACCTAAAACATGTGTTTAGGTGACTATATAATCCACTGGTGGCCTCGGACTATACTTAAGACCAAGGTTGCAATCTTCGCGAAAGTTCTCCCTGTGATATAGCACGAATGACATGTGGTTCACTGCAATGAAGTTTGCTTCAACATCACATCAGGGACACCTTGTGGGTTCACGTGCTTCGACATTTATGTGCTCTCAGCAAGGGTTCATCATTTGCACGTACGCTGGAAAATACTCATGTACAAGCCGTGTGGGCAGTCCTATAGATTCGCTGCGCTCTGATATTTGAACCAGGAAGTACGGGCCTACCTGATTTACGTCTAGAAGTCCTTCACACCTTCTTGCGATTATCTTAGCCTGTGTGGGGTTCTCAAACGTGCTCTTGGAACAAAGGAACGACAAGACAATAGTGCAAATAATCAAGAAGGCATTTATTGCACCTTTGGTACACTAGTGCGTGCTAAGCAAATTGCTTACTACACATAGAAGATGCTGATGGACGCGCGACAAATAAAGGACGTCAGCCTCGCCGCGACCGCATGGCGAGCAAATATGTCCTGACACCAGCACCTAATCGTTCGCGTGTACAGTCACGCGAACGGTGTTGCGTTCGAACGATCCTTCATCCATCCTGGCGCTCCCAAGCTTTTCTCGGGATGGCCCCACGAAGGGTATCGCTGCACGCGCGATACGTTCACGTAGCTCGCCGATCCTGAGCCAAAGAGGAACCGCCCGAGTAACCTCGCCATCAGGTGGCGTTAGCAGCGCAGCATCTCGCGCCATCTCTCCTACTAGTCTACAACCCCACCGACTGTCGCCTGCGCAAAGCTACGCGGTGAAGCCGGTTACAGTAGACCCGAGGTTAATTCCGGGAGAACATCAGGGACGCGTGAGAGTCTAGCGTCCTCACACATGTTGACTACGCACCGGTGTTATTATTTGTCAGAATCAACGCCAGCCTGTAGTAGTAGTACCTGGTGTCCTCGGTGCAAAAAACGAGGCACCTGGTTTAGATTGAGTGAAAATAAGTGGCAGGTTATAGGGGACATGCAGGCAGTTGTAGTTCATATAGTGTGAGTAAAATACAGCCTTGAAGTAAGTCACTAACTGTGCAAGCGCTCCGGAGCGTTATAAGTGTGTTTTACGAACGCCGAGAAATATTGCCTGCTGCCCTGGGGGAACTGTACTACAACCCATGTAAAATTTAGTGATAATGAGCAGACCATAATGGCCGATGTACGAGCCAAGACAAATATGTCTGGTTGAATTACGGTTATTGCAAAATCGGGTTTCAGCAACCGTTCGACAGCGTTAATATTTATAAAACAGTTATTCGCCTCTATTTTCAGGTGTCCCGGTAAAGTCTAAGGAACAACGCGTAAATATTTGGGGAAATCGGAAGCATGTTAGTTGTAATGTGTGACGCAGCATTAATGTTTTGGAATTAATTCTTAGCTTTACAAATATACTAAAGCCTCGTTTTTTCCTTTTTTTCCTTTTTCCTGGTTTCAAACATTACACGAGACGCCTACAGTACCCTCGGTAAACTATACGAGTTATCGCGTTTATGTTTCGGGGAAATAGGGGGAGGTTATGGGTGCCGTGTAGGCAAAATTCACAGCGTATGGCTTGATTATGGTCTCAGAAACAGGCTACTTCAGCTAGCGCTCCATACTGCTGTTACACGTCTGTTTTAGAAACCGCACATAATATAGTTAGCTGTACTCGAAGAACTCCGTATAACAGCCACCGAGGTCAAATTCGGTGAAAATTAAGGTGATGTTATGGCTTGTGTGCATGCGAAGTAAAAAGCATGTGGGTACAGCACGGCCTTCGCTAAAAATTTCTTAAGCAAGTGCTTCAATGCGTTATATGGGGGCAATGCATGAAACGGGTGAGTCATATGCGGACAACATTCCAAAGTGTGTGGTTTAATTACAAGCAACTGAAATTTTTAACGCAACTGCTTGGTGAAAGAACTTTGTTGGAAACTGGGCTGTGGTTTTGCAAAGTCGCAAAAGACTGCTGCGTATTTGGTCGAAGCTTTTTGTAAGTTGCTAGCATCTTACTATAATCTGCCAGAGGCCACTTCAGAAAAACACAAACAAGCACTACACATATAGTAAGGCGAGCGCTATTGCCAAATGCAGGCGATCGGCGAGATATTCTGCTCCGTTGCAAGCCTGCTTTCTGCACGTTTCTACCCAGGAACTAAGCACGGGTAATTAAAGTCGGTTTACTATCTTAGATGGAATAACTTTACCCGCTGTTATGTTATCCGTCGCTCCTTGGTCCGAGGGGACAAACTGAAAGCAGAACTCTACCGTGAACATTAACGTTCATTTGAAGTAACGTGCACACTTTGTACGTTTTCGCAAATCTCCTCCGTCGTTTCATCCACACCTGTTTACTACCACCTAGAAAGTAAAAGACTGTGGCGCAGCGTACTGTTTACGAATACTATCGCGTCTCTGCGTCACGTGCCAACCTATTCATTGCACAACATCCCAAGCGTGATGTGGGGCCGATTGCGTAACTACAAGTAAGTTCCAGGACTGAGGTAGTAGAAGTCGTTATTTCAACTTAGAAACTAATGACTTAGTCTTGGAAAAGTATAGGCCCCTCGGCTGTGTACACACAGCTCCCACAGCTTCCGGATCTCATGAAGTCAAGCAGAAATGCATCATCCTGGATGCTCTTCACCAAGTTGGTCAGGGCAGTTTGGGTTGCTGCCATATCTTTATGACGCTTCCCTTTCCGCGGGCAATTTCCAGCAAACAATAAAAATAAGTTACACGAGTAACTTCTTTTTGTTCGCAATACTACGAACAGGTAGGGTGGATGAGGGCAATATGACTGAGCAGGAATTCTGCCAAACCATCTTGGACGGAAACAGAAGTGTGTGGCCTTGCGTTGTAGTGCAACAAGGACCACTGTGTATAAAAGATAATAAATAAAAACAGCGTCGCCGAATAGCTTGGCGCGAACGCTTCAACACGTAAATGTGGAAGCGCCAATTTATTGGTCGTCTCCAGATGGATGAAGCCGCCAGCAAAAAAGAAAAAGGGATCAGCATTGTTTTCGTTTTCAATAATTACCGCGTCACTACTATAGAAGGTGCATTTTACATAAATTTGGGGTCACTTCTGTCCCTTCCACAAGTTCAGCCGCAATTGTTCGTCTGCGTTCTATCTATGCGTCTCTCAGTGTGTGACAGACGTTTTTTGCATTCAGTTTCAGTTTCTCTAAATTGTTGCGGAAAATTTGATTACACCGATCCCTGTTCAATTTAAGATCTTCTGATATCACGCTTATATTAACACTGCGCATTTTCATGAGATAACTGTCTGACACGTTCCACATTTGTAGCGGTATGTGACGCTGGCGGGTAGCCAATTCTGGGATCACATTGCACTGACTTTCTCTCTTGCAGTAGCCTTCGATTTCCGTCCAACCACACGGGTTCTCGATAATGCTTCGCAACCATGTAACTACAGGATCATGTTACATGTCTTATTATGAGTTTTCCGTAGCCTAACGCAGAGCTTATTATCAACTTTCTGCTCAGAATGTGTCCATCACGACTTTCTGCACAGAAATTATTTCTATCACGTCACACAAGTACGGTTCAACTAAATGCGCCAACAAAGCGAAACACTGTGCTGGTAAACACAGATCTTCTGCCTAAACAGTATACGGGGAAACCCTACCAAGGTTCAGGGTGTCTACCAACCGGCAAAACCGGGAATTCTCAGGGATTTTTAGTAGCGTGAAAAAACTCAGGGAAAACTTAGGGAATTCGTGCTTCTATCAGGGAAAATTAGCTGTAATTTTATTGAAAGGGAACGAAAGTGGCGGTAATGCTGGCTCGAGCAACAGAGAGGGATCGTAACTAATGCCCTTTGACGCCGCGTCGGCTGAAGGAGTTTCCAGAGTAAGTCAGCGACTGACTTTCCGGACGCCAGAGAATTCGGACGGCTTCGCGGCACAACGACGTACCCAATAAGGTCAATGTATAAGAACGTCTAAGATTCCGCACATAATAATGCTTCACCATCATATTTTCCGGATTTTCGCCATGACGGCGCTAATCCGAAACGGGGTAAATCCAAAACGGCGTTAATCAATACCACCACCGCCGTCATTTTGATAACCTCGCCGCCTCGACCCGGCACACTCGCACGCAGATCCTCCTGAAGCCGTCGCGGCAGTGCTAGGCCCAGCTTCTTCGAGGTTCGGTATTAAGCTTCTTACCGTTCTGTGCCGTGTTTTTCATTGAAAGGATTCGCCGCTGTCAGCAATGGCACTGATAGCGCCTTTGTGGTCATCGCGATTGGCATCGAAATTCGGAAAGCACGGCGCGTTGCATAATGCAAGTTCCCGAAAGTCAGCTTTGCCTTTTCACAGTAATGTTACGCTGTGAAGCATAACAAGTGTGAGAAGGGCAACTGTCAAGGGACACAGCATGTATTCCTTAATTATACACGCGTGCACCCGCCTCTCCTGTTACAGTACAAGTACCGATATGCCTAATAAATGTACTGGCCGGCCTTCAGAGCTTTTTCGGACGTGGCTGCGGCGATTTGAACCCTTAAGGGCTGTAAAAGACATGCATTCATTTTTTTTTTCGGACGTTTTCGCGGCCACTGGGGAGTCCGAAAAATCGGACGCTGACAGTACAATTGTCCAGAAGGGTGCTTCAAATGGGCCATGTGGCAAACGCGCAGCCGAATGAGAACAAAAAGACGGACCTACGCATTCAGAGAGAACAGGAAAGGAAGCATACGACCACTTTTTTGAAGGCGCTTGCACTCTAAAAGCAAAAGTGATGGCTGATGCCGTGATGCAGGTGTCCCTCATCCAAGCAAAAAAAAAAAAAAATCTTCAGAACAGCGAAATGCAACACTGAGGCACTGTGTGCAGGCTGAGAGTATGTCAGGACAGTTGAGGTTGACTTACCAGCTGTTGCGAGATAATCTCACTAGTGATAAAGTTCGGGACTCATACCAATTACCTTGCTATCAGTTGATAGAAATAGCTCATATTCGAAAATATTCTGCGTGCATCTCTTTCTTATTCGCATTTGAGAATGTTCGATTCGATTTTCAATGGGTTTTACTATTTCTTTCGAAGATATTTTATTCACTGTGCATTTTACTAACCCCTCCCTTCTGCTTTCTTTCTGAATAAAATAAACCCTACCCCTTACTATTCAAAGTGGACTAAGCTGTTTTTTTTTATTCTTTACCATGCTTACTAGACAATGACGCCATTGGGCGACATGATGTAGGGAGCCCGCTTTGACATAAAAGAAAGTTATGTGTCAATCGGGAAATATTGCAATTTCACTCAGGGCAAACGTGGAAAACTCAGGGAATTTGGAAATGTAAACTTGGTAGACACCCTGAAGGTTATACTTACCTTCATGACAAACAAAGTGACTCAATAACGTCTACTTCTTGAGTTTGACTATCATAGAAAAAAGTAAATAACGTAGTTCTGGAATTTTCTGGCGAAGAACTATACAAGAAAATGACCAACCCTTCCCAAGCGAAGTTTCCCTGCGTACAACTGACCTTCGTCACGGTTAAGCAACCCACAGGTAACGGTGCCGGATAGCTTCGGCCTCCGGCTCCCTCAGCTCGTGATCTCCTCGTTGCTGTGGTATTGCGTGGGGCTCGGGCGGCAGCGGCTGGATCGGCGCGACGACGGCGAGCCCTTTCACGGGCAAGTCCATGAGCATACTCGTCGAACGCTGCCCGTTCCTCGGGGGAACGCACAACGCATGGCCGTGCCATCTGTTTTCCGAGACTGAATTTAACGGAACCAACAGAACGGAAACGCAAACCCTTTCCTTCCCTTTCCCACCCTGGCGAAAGCGAAGTGGCTCTCATTAGAGAGGTTTAGCTTCTCCGGTATCCCGGTAAAACGCAAGCCAACGGGGCATGTGGGCGGAGGTGTAAACGTGAGCGGTCTGCATGGTGCAGCCACCTGGTGGCGCAGTACTCAAACAGACAGAAACAGCTAATATTGCATTAACAGAGCGTATTCTTCTTCGCTGCTGGTGTAAATTTTCGGCACTGGCGTAATCGTGTTGCTGCCAAAAATTTATACCCGCAAAAAGGTAAAATATACTTGGTTACTGCAATATTAGCTATTTCTGTCTGTTTGAGCACTGCGCCACCAGGTGGCTGCACCATGCAGACCGCTCTAAAGCCCCTTAAACTTTGTAAAGTAGTGCCACGCTTTGAAGAATGCCGCCTCCTCCTCGCGTGCTCTGGCCGAGGCCGACACCGCGTCGCTATGGACGTCAGACTCTGGAGTTTTGCAAGACGCGTAGCGCCAGCTGCCGGTGCGAAGAGGCAGTAGTTGAGTAGTGCGAAGCCCGATTCTCTTGCTAAGTTGCCTATGCAGCCAGCGACGCCGAAAGAACGATTTAACTAGATTTTGGTCCATATTTCGAGTGTTTTGCGAATTTAACACCCAGACAGAGAGCTATGAATTTCCACGCTAGTCGGACGCGCCGCTGTACTGCCATAAAGTGCTTGCTGGCTCACCCGTCAGACTGATGGCAGAAACGAAGGCAACCGCGATAGCTACGCGCGCTACGAAGAAACGCCGCAATCGACGCTGCTGTTGTGTTGTAAATTGCCATGAACGTGAAGGACTGAATAACAACGTTCAGTTTTACCGATTTCCATCGCGATCGTATGAAGGGGAAAGGCCAGAGCGCTGGATGCGGGCCGTTCAACCTGTTGGGTAGTCGGATTACTTGCATTCCCCACAACACAGCGGCTCGCATGAGAAAGTGCGACAATTTTGTTCTTCTGTAATTTTGTTGCGTAGCCCTCACGGAGGACCGTGGTGAGACTTGTGACCAAGCGAAAACTCAAGAGTCCGCAGTAGCCACTTCATTGGTAACAGAAAAAACAACGCTGCGAACCATCCTGCTTATGTGCCATCGATATCTCGCCTTTTAACAGACGTCCGCCTCCGCTTGACTGAACAAGTGGAACGGAGTGATTTGGCAAGTCAGCTTAACCAAACAATTTGGTTTGTTTATGAATTCAAAATCCTGTTCTAGAGCATCGTTGTATCGCGAGCTCATTTATACTTTCGGTATTTTGCATGTCCTGCGCCGATACAAGAGAGAGAGAGAGAGAAACAACTTTACTGCTCCATTATGAACTGAAACGCGTTAAGCGTCTGATGGGGTGGCTCCCTCTTCGCGGGCTCCATATGCTTCCAGGGCCGCCTGGCCCCTGTGGATCAGTCGGAGCTGGTCTTCCAGGGCGGGGCTGGACAGCATGATCTCCCATCGCTCGGAAAGAGTGGGGATAGCAGGGGGGTTAGTTATGGGTATAGGTGGGGGGTGGTCTATGGAAAAATTGCACTTTCCTATGACGTGCCGAAGGGTGCCTAATGCATTGCAGTGAGGACATGTGTTCTTATATCTCTCTGGGTACATTTTGTTCTGGAGGCAGGGGTGGGGAAAGGATCCTGCCTGGATTTGCCTGTATATTGTTTGTTCGGCTCTGGTCAAGGAGTGGTGGGGGTGCGGGAATGTCTTCCTGCCGTCCCTGTAATATTTGACTATATCTCTGTAATTTGTGATGGGTTGCCATCCCCTTGCCTCCTCCTCGTTGGCCCGGGAGTTTAGCGCTCGGGCCTGTTGATGAGCATATTCATTGCCCTCAACTAAGGAGTGAGCCGGGACCCAAACTAATTCGATTGCTTGTTTAGGAGGCGTAGCTTTACCAAGAATTTTTAGTGCCCCAAGGGACACCCAGCCAGATCTGTAGTTCTTGTATGCAGCTTGTGAGTCCGTGACGATCTTGGTGACGTTTGGTTGCAGGAGTGCGAGAGCTATCGCTGCTTCTTCTGCTTCCTCCGAAGACGGAGTGTAGATTGATGCGCAGGTGACCAGCTTTTCCAGCCCGGTGACCACGACTGTTGCCCTCGTGGAGCGTTTCGATAGAGAGGCGTCTGTATATAAAACAGTGTCGTCTTCCTCCAGGGTCCTGGAGATGGCTCTTGCGCGGGCGTCGCGTCGTCCGGCATGCCTTGTGGGGTTCATGTTGCGTGGTAGTGGTTTGCATTCCAACTTCTCACTCAACTTTTCGGGTAATTGGTCGTGGCGGGTGTAGTGCGATTCTTGCCATCCTAGCTTGCGGAGGACGCTTCTGCCCGCCTTGGTCTGGCTAAGGCGTACCCTTTGATTGGATAGGTGGGCTTCTACGAGCTCGGCTACTGTGTTGTGGACTCCCATTTGAAGTAATTTTGTCGTGGATGAATTTATGGGAATACCCAGGGCCTGCTTCGTGGCTTTCCTGATTATTGCGTCAAGTAGTAAGACGTCCTTCTTGAGGAGCTGCAGGTACGGCGCCGCGTAGACGATTCGTGATATAACAAAGGCCTCAACGAGGCGCAAGGTGTCCGATTCCTTCAGACCCCTCCGCCTGTTGGCCACTCGTCTGATCATGTTCAAGATTTGGTCTGACGTGAGCTTCATTTTTCTAATCATGGCTGTTGCCTTGCCGTCTGCCTGGATCAGGAGGCCCAGGATCCTGAGTTGTGGTACCGGGAGGATCCGGTTCCCTTCCAAAGTGATTTCTATATTTTCTGCTTGTGTACTTGATGCACGTGGTCTGACAATGGTCAGCTCCGATTTTTGAGGCGAACAGCAAAGGCCACATGTCTTCACATAGCTGTTGATCGTGTCAGCCGCTTTTTGGAGTGTGTTTTCTATCCAGCCATCCGACACAACAAGCACGCTTCGCAATGCGCTGAACCTGCTCGACTGCGTTTTTCAAGTGTGAGCAATAAAGTTGCTGTAGGAGCACTGGATGAGTAATTGCGAAGCAACGCACGTGTGTAAAAAAAATGTCGCGTTTATTTACATTTCTTTGTGCGCGCTTGTTGCTCGAAGCATCTGCGAAAAGGTTCAAATTAAGGTACTGAGCGATGCTGTGGCTCCTGCGAGAAAGAAAGATGCAGCGCGTGGGCACTGTAGGAAGCTTACTTTCGTTATGATCGCACGCTGTTTGCTGCCTTGGAAAACGTTTTCTGTTTGCTGCCCTGGAAAAGGCTATGAAATGATTTACTCCGTAAATAATTGCGAGACAAAACATTACGATAAATACATAAAAATATAGGAGATACTTAAGTCTTGTGTTCAGGAAATTTTCAATATGAACCAATTTGAAATGCTTAGATCTTTATGCTGATATGCTATAGACAGCCGAGTAGGCTGGGTCGATCCTAGAAAAATGGTAATAGCAAACTCGGGCCATTCCGGAGAGAACGGATTCAAAGATAGCGGCTTGGTGTGCCAATCTTGATACCAGTGCGCAGCAGGTAACGCAAGAATAGCTTTAAGGAGTAATTCCGGCGATTCTTTGACCATTGTGAGGATTGGAGGGTCAATCCCGCCTCTCGTCACCCGTTGTCAAGATTGGAGTCGGGCATAAGTTAGATGGTAGCTGGCCCATGCCGTCGTCCAACTTATCCACGCTGAGGATGTTGTTGAAGGGAAGGACTGCTTCTCATCGAGAACGAGGAATATGGGTTTATTCACAGTATGTACATCAGGACGTTGCAGTTCATCAGACTAGCATGACTAAGAGAGAAAGTACACTGAGCAGCCGCACAACAGCGGTTTATAAACACTCGGTCCTCCCTCGATCCGAAGGTAAGGGAAACGTTCGACCAGTCATCGTAAACGAGCCGCCTCTCTGCGAGAGGGTCACACACACACTTCCGCACAGGTTCACGGTCCTCAACCGACGTCAGACGGTCTTCGCAGAACTCGGGGCTTACGTCAGGAAAGGCGCATCTTATTCCCCGAGCTGACCCCCGCAGCGCGGCCGCCGGTTGTCCATTGTCTTGCGTCTTGAAAGGCGCGTGGGAAGGGGCCTCCGAAGACGTCCCCTCGGGGCCTCCCTTGCTCACGGCAGATCAGATCGGCGGTGGCGTGTTTAGTCGCAAAGCCTGCTTCGTCGAACTCATCTCGGCAATCCCGCTACGCAGAGTGGTGGACGTTTCGCATTGTCCTGCGGACACAGTAGGCTTAGTGACGCCGTGTGGCTAGAGGGTTGTGGTGGCGTTCCAGGAAAAGTTGACGCCGCTGTCGGAACTGGCTGGCAAGACTTGCACCTCAGCAGGCCGTTCTTAACACCATGTCAAGGTAATAGAATACTTCGGTTCCTAAGACTCCTCTGTCACGCGCCTAATAGTGAATTGCTCCGCGAATTAGAAAATAATTTTAAATAGGCAAGAAAGCGCAAGAACTAAACGGAGACCTGGCCATGCAGGCGAGCGAGCCTCTTCGTGTGACGTCACGAGTGTCCCCAGCGGAGAAGGCGCGCAAGGCATGGCGGTCTCACCCGCTGGGCAAACGAAATTAGCGAAGAGCAGACGCTCAGCTGATTCGTGACTTCGCCAAACCTTCGCGTGGCAATGTCAGCTGCAACAGCTCTCCGGATCTGTCAGATATTGACAGTTATGAGTCTAACGAACTCAATAGCCACGAATGGCCGTTCACATTCGACCCGCCACCACGAGAGCCAGCGTCCATGCGCTACATATTGTGCTGCAACATGAGGACCAAATGTAGCGCTAACCACTGATTTTATTCGTGCTGCTTGCTTCGCTTGACATTTAATGCTAGCCGCTCATCGTTGGTATCAATTAATGTCAGAACATATTAAAACAGGCAGATTTTGTACATGTAAGCACCATTGCATCATTCTGAATCGCGCTGACATGAGCGACCATACACATTCGAAAACAGCGAGCGGGAGACCGTATATAGAACGGGAACGTTGTTTGCTGCCTACTTATCATTCTTTGTATTCTCTTGATTCACTCAATATGTTCCGTAAGGTAGACGCAAATGAGGACTTGGTGTGTGATCGTTCATTTAGAGAACGCGTAGTTTTCTCGCGGAAACCCCGATGCCAGTATTGACACATCCAGTTGGCAGCTGAAAGAGGCGGTTGTTTACACTGCTATATCGAACGGGTCTACGCTTAACGTCCATTTGGGATACGAAGCAAGAAGTGCTACTCAGAAACTAAACAATGAGTTTGCAAAAGGATACGTAAAGATTGTAGGGGTTGAAGGACGGACTCCGGGATGAAGACAAAACTTGGGAGTATTTATTTTACATTATTTACAAGGAGGTGAGACGTCAATGTAACATTCGTACAGTCATTATGGGCCGGCAGCAACTCGGACGCTGCGGCCCGCGGCAAGAAGTTCGAGAGAGGTGAATCAGGGAAGCAGGAAATGCTCCAGAATGCTCAGATCTATCTGGAAGGCTTCTTATAAACCCTTCGAGCACTGGAAGTCGCGTCATGTTCGACCAATGGGAGAGTCCGCTCAGATGACGCCACTTTCAGCCAATGGTAGGCGCCCGTGCGATGGTGTCCTACCCGGCGAAGAGAGTCGCCGCTTGGGCCCCCTTGCTTGATCACTTGATCCCCCTGCGGTCTTGCCTCGCAGAGTTGCAATGCGCTTCTTCCAAGGAGGAGAAGGGGAGGGGGGTGCTCATGCTCCATTGTCCTAGGACCCACCTGCTCCCGGTGCTACGGCCGCGCAGCGGTAGCAAATGTTTTCTTCAAAGGCGAAGAGGGACGATTGGGCTCTTTTGTCCGAGGACCCCTTCTAATCCCGGCGGCGTACGAACTTGTTTGCAAGTGTCCTGCCTCAGGAATGTGGCACCCCTGCTTCTGCATTCCTCAGTTAGCTGTGCTGCGATTCGAAATGGTTTGGGGAACTCGAAGTAGCCTCAGGAAACGGCGCCATATCTAACAGCTCGTCCTCGCCCCGGTTGTTCTGAATGGCCGGTGAACTCAATTCGCGGGCCATGAGGAACGCTGAAAGAACCTGCAGGGTATTGGTGTCGAGCCTCGAATGACGAACTTCGGTATCCTTGGCCCTGGAGAACAGACGTCAAACAAACAAAACAACACAGCGCAGCACCACGTGCAAGCGCAGGCTCTTCACCCCTGACTCGCCAGGCTATTACTGAGTCAAAATGAACCCTGATCTTTTACTTCCCCAATTTTGACTAAACAGTTCCAACCACCCTTCCAAACCGCTATCCATTTCTCCCCGAATGCGGACAAGACCAGAATACTATTGTTGCTGCAAAACAAAAGGGTCGTTGATGATGCAAACAACAAATGAAAACAGCCGAACATAACTTAAGTGGCCTAACTACACGAACAGCATGTTTCCAATCTATCGCAGTGGCGTACTTATCGCACGCATTGGTGCCACTGAACAATCTGGTCAACCTCACAAATACGTAATCACAAGCGCACTAGCCTTGTGGTCACTAAACAGAACGCGTACTTGCGTTGTAGGCAAACTTTTCATTTACGCTTACTCACGTTTCTTCCCTGAAAGTCCTACAGGACACGTGATTTAAATGAACAATTAAACTTGCGGGACTTACACAATCCGCAGAACTCTTAAAATAATGCGTCTTCTAATAACTAGTTCCACGCACGCTCACTAAAGAAGTCAGAATACGGCTGCCCTCAACACACACCAGCAACCCAGTCATAAATCTGCTTCCTTCCGTCCACACAAGACACGTGCTAATGGAACTAAGAACGCTTCTCAATGCAAATGATGCACTTACTGAAAACCTACGCGATTAACCTTACAAAATTCAAAAACACTTAAAAAGAAAGAAGGTTAAATAACACACGCGCTTTACCATAGGCCTTTCGACGATAACCTTGACCTTCAGGTTACTCACACACACACACAATAAAAAAAAAGCCTATCTACTTATTAATGAGCATCTCGCGAGACTACATGTTTACTTAAAACGCATCTTTCAAATCTCGGAGCTTTCTCAAACCAAAACATAAACAAAGCTCAAACCTTACACCTTGAAAGAAATCCTAGTCTCAAATCGCGAAAACTTTCCGATGCTCAAAAATTGGAGGACGCTTAAGCTTCGCCTTCAAGAGTGGAACGCGACAGCGTTCCCTTCGACCCGCCAAGGGGTGTAAGACAGTGGGCTACGGCACAGCGACTACGCGCCCCGCATCGGACGCGGTGAGCGTCGAGCAGCGCCGCGTTCGGCGCGGCAACGAAATGTGCGCCTGAGCAAGCGACACACGCCTGAGCCTTAGAAACAGCGCGTTTCTAAGGCAACACCGCATTCACTAGAGACGCTTTTGTACCGCTTTGAAGCATCGAACTCGTGGCTGAGTGGTAGAGTCTTCGTCTCACACTCCGGAGACCCTGGTTCGATTTCCACCCAGCCCATGTTGCAAGTTGTTTTTATGCGAAGCATATTACGAGGGCTCAACCCAGCTCCTCAGGCGCGGCGGTGACCATGAAATCACGTGACACCGTGACGTCACGACAGAGGAGAAGTGGCTTTGGCTCAACTCTTGCAAGACGGGCTGGGTGGGAATCGAACCAGGGTCTCCGGAGTGTGGGACGGAGACGCTACCACTGAGCCACGAGTACAACGCTTCAAAGCGGTACAAAAGCGCCTCTAGTGAATGCGGTGTTGCCTTAGAAACGCGCTGTTTCTAAGGCGTGCGTCTCTTGCTCAGGCGCACATTTCGTTGCCGCGCCGAACGCTGCTTTGCTCGACGCTCACCGCGTCCAATGCGGGGCGCGTAGTCGCTGCCCTGTAGCCCATTGTCTTACACCCCTTGGCGGGTCGACGGGAACGCTGTCGCGTTCCACTCTTGAAGGCGAAGAAGTAATGCATGAGTTGTTTCTTCGTCTAGCCGAACCAAATATAGCCAAGCAACAGCAGTTCACCAGGCTAAACAGTGGTTCAACAACTAAAATAAAGGCTAGTATGCTTCGCATCCTGGGCTTAACCTTACCTAAGCCACAGCCATTTTTTTTATTCATGAAGTGCCTGCTGGGATTTATCGCTCACGGCCAACGCCGACGACGCCGACACCGACGCCGACGACACCGGATTTTCTGCGACACGAGCTCCTTAACGCTGTCGCGTTAAAAATAAAAAACAAACACTTCATTACTACGGAAGGGCTCGTGGCCTCCCTTTCCAAACGCTTACGTCTGACTCATACTTTGAGTCGAACGCGGGGTGGGCGCCGTTTGAAAGCTACTCTGGCTGCCGAGATACAACAAAAGGGCTTATTCACTATCAGCTCCCCCAAGACGTAACGGTCTCCTGCTAATTTGCGTCTTGGCGCCCCGCTTTCCTGACAAACTCGACTGACCGCGTCGCTACTCCCCACCTGGTCTCGTCCTGCCACCTTGCGGTTCTTCGAACTGCACGCTGAGCTGTGAAAAGAACTACGGCACGACGAGGAGTTTAACTGCCTCGTGCCCTTTGTCCGCGTCCGTGCAGAACATGCTTCGCGTTCCCCCTTTGACCGGTGGTTCGAACGTTTTGGGTGCGTCAACATCGTACGTGACGACCGCACCTTTTTCCTCGCGCCCTGCCTATTTGGGTTTCCCGCCATCTTTGGCGGTGCTACATAAGTTACCGTCTTTCGGTCTTTACTCCGCTTCTTTTTACGGCGCTTTCTCTTTGGACTCGCCTTCATGTCGCCTTCTCGTGCCTCGTGCTGGCCGGTACACATTTCGTCGGCCCGGATCGGTCTCTTACCTGCACAGTCTGAGTGATTCTCACTTAAATCAACACTCTCTCTGCCTCGATTGGCGGGCAGCTCAACCGACTCTGGCACAATGCAGCAGGCTTTACTCGAGTTAGACAACTCGCACTCTTGCGAACTGCCCTCTATTACATTGCCCAGCTCACGCTGTGCATCGGCACACAGCCCGTCGGTATCGATCGCTGTCTCACGCGCACAGTCCGAATGATTAACAACTGAATCATCCCTATCTAGGCTATCTAGACTGGCGGAGAGCCGCACCGATCCCTGAACAATGCAGTTGTTCTCTCGTGGACTACGGAGCTCGCTATCCCAAGAAATACTCTCAACTGCATCGTCCAGTTCGCACTTCACTTCTGCATGCAGATCTGACCTGACATGGGTGCTCGCGTCTGTCGCGTCAACAGTACCCTTTTCTTCGCTAGCAACCTCGCTAACATTACCAGCGACGCACACACGCGGTAACTGTGCCAATTTGTTCGCAGCTGGCCTAGCTGTCTCTACAGTCATCTGTTGGCACAGCACCTCGTCGCTCTCCTTGCGGCCTTTAACGGCCTCTGTTGCCACTAAGGCATCGTTAGCAGCTAGCCTTTTCCCTTCACTTGTGAATCTGCAGCCAATCTCACAGGCACTACTCTTCTCGTCGGCTCTTGGCGAAAATCCGCTCGATGCTGCCTCATTCTTTCACTCTATACTACCTACAGAATTCTCAGACAGCCGTTGCTTCTGTGCCATTAACTGATCACAATACTGTATCTCTTTGATCAGTGCTGCCTTCTCTCTCTCATACTTTTGCTCATGCTCGCGTTCGCGTTCATTCTCACGTTCGTGTCGCTCACACTTAAGAGTAAGTTCTTGAAGCTCATGCTTCCGTTCATTCTCGCGTTCTTCACGCTTACGCTCACTCCTAAGTTCACGACGGTCCCGCAAACGTTCACGACGCTCACGCTCCTGTGGCTCCTGTATCACCTCCCAAGCAAGCTCAATGCTTTTCTCATCATTGCCACTATCTTGAATCGCCTTTTTGATAGCTGGCGTTTTCATCCGTTCGTCCGCCTCAACTCCCAAATCGTCGCACACCAACAACAAGTCTAACCTCGTCAGCCTTCTAAGATCCATGGCAGCTGCCCCGACAGGTGGTTAAAACTGTTTTCCTTAATAATTTGTGCAAACACACAAAGCATCAAACTCCCGATTCCCAGAACTATCAAAATGAACACACAACATTTGAGTCTGGCGAATCAAAAGGAAAAAAAAAAACCACGCGCTCACTTACGGTTGCAGCACCCTGCCATCCGGTTCATTTGTCCGCTGTTCCCGGTTCCTCCGGACTCCCTGGGTCGAAGGCTCGCTCCTTCTTCGCTACTCCCAGTTTCTTCGGACCTCTTTCGACGAAGGCTCTCTCTTCCTCGCTCTTCCCGGTTCCTTAGTATCTCTCTCGACGAAGGTTTATCCGTAGCGCTGCCACCAGCTGATGCATTCGGAGGCGATCTCACCGCTGCCAACCAGATGTAGGGGTTGAAGGACGGACTCCGGGATGAAAAACCAAACTTGGGAGTATTTATTTTACATTATTTACAAAGAGGTGAGACGTCAATGTAACATTCGTACAGTCATTACGGGCCGGCAGCAACTCGGACGCTGCGGCCCGCGGCAAGAAGTTCGAGAGAGGTGAATCAGGGAATCAGGAAATGCTCCAGAATGCTCAGGTCTCTCTGGAAGGCTTCTCATAAACCCTTCGAGCACTGGAAGTGCTCTGATGACGCCACTTTCAGCCAATGGTAGGCGCCCGTGCGATGGTGTCCTACCCGGCGAAGAGAGTCGCCGCTTGGGCCCCCTTGCTTGATCACTTGATCCCCCTGCGGTCTTGCGTCGCAGAGTTGCAATGCGCTTCTTCCAAGGAGGAGAAGGGGAGGGAGGTGCTCATGCTCCATTGTCCTAGGACCCACCTGCTCCCGGTGCTACGGCCGCGCAGCGGTAGCAAATGTTTTCTTCAAAGGCGAAGAGGGACGATTGGGCTCTGTTGTCCGAGGACCCCTTCTAATCCCGGCGGCGTACGAACTTGTTTGCAAGTGTCCTGCCTCAGGGATGTGGCACCCCTGCTTCTGCATTCCTCAGTTAGCTGTGCTGCGATTCGAAGTGGTTTGGGGAACTCGAAGTAGCCTCAGGAAACGGCGCCATATCTAACAAGATACAGCCATGTCCCTAGTCGCATTCAGTTTAGGGAAGTGCCAGTCAGTGCGGCAGGTAGCTTTCCGTCGTAAACGGCAACCTACCGATGTCGACATTGGTCCACGTCATCGCTTCGCGCTTTCTGTGCGTGCACTGCACGAAATGAGGAATGGCTCATTTCATATCCGTATGGTCAAAACTGAACTACAGAAGGAGTTTTCTTCATCCTGATGGCCTAATTAGCTTGAGGTCAGCCACTCAGGTCCGGCCACAGTAGGCGCACCAACTACGCGACTGTGACATACAGGCTTAACCTCGGCTGAACGCGAGAAGCACCGGCTCAAACTGTGTGTGCGGATGGCGGGGGCTGACGTTCGGGCAACCAATAACGCAACACCACTTGCCTCTCATCTCTTGCTCATCTATATGGAACGCAAGTTCTCGCGACAGCATCTTCCCACGCCATGCACAACCTTACGCTCGTCGACTCCTCGACGCTCTCGTCGCTGTCGTCTGCATGATTCCAGCATGCTCTGCATGGAACACTCCTTATGTCATGTACAATGTGGCCTGTAACAGAGGAGGAGGTAATTCATGGTGTTCGACGCAATTATATAAATTCATTTGTAAAAAAAATTATGCGTAGCTCTGCAATCGCAACAACCACAGCTTAGTGGAGCTGGGGTAAGGCCGGTAAAGTAGTGCCAAACGGCAAACAAGGCACACGAGTGGCGGCGGCGGCTTCTACGCCGCGATTGTCTGCACTTTGTAGGAAGCCGCGGGCGAGGAGGACCTCGAGGCACCGTAGCACCCACCGGAGAAGAACGCCCACTCTTCCTCGACTGACCCACCCCCTACCTGGCGAGCCAGAGTAGAGGACATGCATCCGTGCCGCGCTCCTCGCTAGCATGCGCGCCGCTCTTTCTCCCCCGCTAGGCTCCAACCAGCCTCGCCGCGTTGCTATGCTGCTCGATGCTATTTTTATGGTCTGCTTTCACTCTCTGTCAGCTCTCTCTCCCACGGCTCGACGAAGCTCCACACATCAAGAGAAACCCAGCGAGCTTCTAACCTCGCTCGCGATGAACCGCGTTCGCCTGCTCACCCTCACAAGCTATCACAGAACTTCACGACGACGGCGACGGCAGAAATGCGCCTGGATTATTCATATAATTGCTATCGCAATAAAAAAAATCTCAATGTCGATACACTCTGTGGAGAAGGATGAGCAGCGAAGCTGTGTATGTGGGCCCCTTAATGGCGAACTGCACCTCCGCCGCAAGTCGGCCCGGCATTACACTAACTTCGGGGTCGGCCCACGTATGGGGAGTCTCTAATGCCTGCTTAACCTCCGCCGCGGGTAGGCGCGGCATTGCACTGTCTTCGCCATCGGCCCACGCATGGGGAGTGCTTAACGCCTCGGGTCGGGCCGGTATCGCACTATCTTCGTGATCGGCTCAAGTATAAGGAGGGCTTAATGCTTGCTTCACCTCCGCCGCGGGTCGGTCCGCCATTGCCCTATCTTCGGGATCGGCGTACGTATGGTGAGTGCTTAATGCCTACTTTACCTCCGCCGCGGGTCGGGCAAGCATTGCACAATCTTCGGGATCGGCCCACGCATGGGGAGTGTTTACGCCTGCTTCACCTCCGCCGTGGGTCGGCCCGGCATTGCACTTACTTCTGGATCGGCCAACGTATCAGGAGTGCTTAATGCCTTCACCTCCGCCGCTGGTCGGTCCGTCATTGCCCTATCTTCGTGATCGGCCCACGTATGGGGAGTGCGTCATGCCTACTTCTCCTCCGCCGCGGGTTGGGCTGGCATTACACAATCTTCGGGATCGGCCCACGTATGGGGAGTGTTTACGCCTGCTGGGTCGGGCCGCTATTGCATTATCTTCGGGATCGGCCAACGTATGGGGAGTGCTTAACGTCGTCTGCTTCACCTCCGCCGCGGGTCGGGCCGGCATTGCACTTTCTTAGGGATCGGCCCACGTAAAGGGAGTTTTTGCTTACGACAGGAAAACTGCCTTGGACGGTAAGAGGTATACAGCTTCGCCGTAATAGCATCGCACAGCATAGCGACACGGCAAGGGTGGGTGGAGCGGCGCGCACGCGAGCGAGGAACGCGGCCCGGATGCGGGTCAGGCGAGGAAAGAGGGGCGTTCTTATGCGGCGGCAGCTAGGGTGCCTGAATGTCCTCCTCGCCCGCCACTCGGACAAAGTTTAGACAACCGCAGCGTCTACTACGGCGTTGGCCACGCGAATCGCGGACGCCGTAGGGACGCGTTGCCGGCGCTCGTGTCGTGTGCGCGGTTCGGCACTACTTTACTGGCCTTCCCCCAACTCCACTGGGGGGGAGGGGGGTTTCTGTAAGAGTCCATTTAGTGGACTGCGCATTTCGGCAGCTGCTGATCGGCTAGGGCCGCTCGTCTGCTCCTCTCTCGTACAGCTGCATCCAATCAGCAGCGGCCCAAATGGACAGTCCACTGGTCTCTTGTGTTTGCGATAGCAGAGCGACGCATATTTTTGAGGACATGACGGAAGTTTGAGATGAACGTACCCGTCAAATTTCACCGACATCCGTTGACATCGAAAAATCGCAGGAGTTGCCCTTTAATGCGGTTCGCAACGCGTGCACACCACCAGAGACAGTGTAATCAACGACGTTGGTGGACCGATCCTATTGTATTACAGTGGCTGTGCCGTAGCACGGTTGCTTCCCTTGGCTACTTTGCCTTTTAACGCGATAGCGTTAAGGAGCTCGTGTCGCAGAAAAGCCGGTGTCGTCGGCGTCGGTGTCGGCGTCGGGTGTCGGCGTCGGTGTCGGGTGTCGGCGTCGGTGTCGGCGTTTGCGGCGTTGACCGTGAGCGATAAATCACGGCAGGCGCTTCATAAATAAAAAGCAACTTCCAAGATTGGCCCGGTGGGAATCGAACCAGGGTCTCCGGAGTGTGAGACGGAGACGCTACCACTCAGCCACGAGTTCGATGCTTCCAAGCGGTGCAAACGCGCCTCTAGTGAATGCGGTGTTGCCTTCGAAACGAGCCGTGGAAAGTTATACTGCGGTGTATATCGGTAATTATGAACATGTAACGTACAGAAGTCACAATTACACGAGTTGCGAAGTGCGTTTCCGCTGAATTTCTTCTGCGCTTTCCGCACACGCAGAGCCATCTTGCGGCAAACACAGAAGACCCCCTCCTCTCAATGTACGGCGCTGCCCCGACAGAAGGCGCGCCGCGCGCGCATTGGGACCGCTGCCAGGCGCGTCGCGGGACTCCCTCTCCCCTGACGACGCTTCGCCGTGCTCCCGGTTTAGATAACTATCTATCTCTCTGCCCGTGCCGATCACGACGTTTGGCTGGCGCAGATCGTTTCCCCTCCGAGACACCGAGTTCTTTGGTTCGTTCCGTTCGCTCAGGCGCACGTTTCGTTGCCACGCCGAACGCTGCGTTGCTCGACGCTCACCGCGTGATAGGTGGGCGCTAAGTCCGATGCGGGGCGCATCGTAAGTGATCGCTGTGCCGTAGCGCATTGTCGACCCCTTGGCGGGTCGACGGGAACGCTGTCGCGTCCCACTCTTGAAGGCGAAGCTTAAGCGTCCTCCAATTTTTTTTCTCCGACGTCGCTGTCTCGCCGGGTAAACGTATAGCGACGGGTATCTCACACTGTTGTCGAGCTCGCGTCGGGGAGGTGTTAACAGTGGTGCAGGAAGGGGAAAAAATATTATGGGGCTCCCACGCACAGTGGGAATCGATATACGCGAAGCTTTCTGTGCTGTTTGCTTTGATTGACGATTAGGAGCAGTGATGTTGACACCGAATGTTTGATTTTCTTGAAAGTTTTGTCCAACACGAGGGTGGTGAGATGATGTTAAACGTTACCTTGCGTGCACCACTACTTTTCATCTGCTTAGTACATCAAACATATGGGGACCTGTTTGCGTGAGGCGTTGTTGTGTGCCATACTTCAAAACATCTGAGACGGTTGAGCACATTCATTGCTTAACATGGCACGTCGCAACGTAGCGAAGACATTAAACTTTAATTGAATTACGGGGCTGTACGTCTAAAAACCACAGTCGGATTATAAGGCACACCGTAGTGGCGGATTCCCGATTCATTATGACACTCTGGTGCTCTTTATCGTGTCCGTAAATCTAATTGCACGAACGTTACTTATTTCGCCCCTGCTGAAGTGCGGCTGTTGCGGTTCATATCAAACACGCATCCTCGACGATCGCCATCGGCGCAAAGCTGCCGCGGCGGGCACAGAAGTGTTGATTTTACGTGTGACCGCTACCGTAATGTCTCCTGGACCCTACGGTGCGCTTTTGTGCGCCTCTGCTTCTGCAGGCCCTGCGTAAGTTGCCGCTTGACAAATGTGCACGGCTTATTTTTCAGAAATAGCAGAAACATTCCGTAGCACACCTTGAACTTAAGGTTATCCCGTTTGTCCGCAACCGCTATGTTGTCTATAGTAGAGAGTTTGTTTGCCTTCTCACGTCATCTTTTCCCTATCATCTTCCCTCCCCCCGACACCCCCACCCCCTTCTACGAGAACTGCCAGCGAAGAGCGGCAAGACTGTCCACTCGTTTCACGACTTCGTCGGTTCTATCCATTCTCTGTCTCAGCTCCGCTCTCCTCTCTAGTATTATATCAAGCATCCCTCTGGACTTGCACTTTAGTAGAAAGGTGAGCACTGAAATTTTTGCAATGCTTTTTGCGGGGACTCACGGATAACTACAGCTGTCAAGAGGCTACTGTGGCGACGCTCAAGCAGCTGCAGATGGCATTGTGCACATTCGACGCGATGCAAAGGTCCAAACAAGTTTCTCGCATCGCCTTTCCACTCTGCCGCGCCCCTGTCATGTATACACACGCTCTGAACAAACCTCGGACGCGCAGAAGACAGCTGCAGAAGCAGACAGCAGCAAAATCAGCAGCAGGACGGGGAAAGTCGAAGGAAGAGAAAAAGAAAGCTTTGCCTTAAAACAGCGCCGTAGCACGTGTGTACGAATTAAAGCTGTGACCGCAGTACGGTGGAATTAGAACAGCAAATACTTCCCTTGTGACGCCAGTTTATACATCACAAATTGTCCTAGTATAAATCAGTGCAACTCGGAATGACATTTACGAACGTCTCGATTGGGAAGTGCAACTGATTGTAACCTTGCAATGGCCGTAGGCGCACTAAACATCAAACGGCACATTTCTTATTGCCCGTACGCACACCCTTTCTTACAAGCCTACCGACACTACAAGACCAATGGTGTTTCGGTATTTGAAAAGTTGGAGGAAGCCGTCGCAGGAATGAACGTGCTCGAGTAAGAAACAGTCACGATAATTTATTCTGTTCGATAAATATGTAAGCAAGCGTTATTCTTTATTGGGGATTTCTTCAGCTCGAGAAACATCGTCACACTCATGACATGTGCAACGCTTGGACACGGCGTCACTTCAGGCGTGCGGACGTGCAACAATCCGTTCGTCTTCCTTGTGCAGGCAAGGAGACGATACGGAACATGTGAGCAGCTGCCGTTCCCACGGCACTTAGCTCTCCTATTTCGTGTCACACTGTTCTTTCAAAAATTACTGCTCCTAGGAGGAGACATCACAACGAATCCATGATCTAAGCAGGACGAAATCAAAAGTTTAATAAAGGAAATTGTCGTGAATAATAAACTCGCCAAGGAAAAGTGGCTTGTTGATATAGATAAAAAAGCTAGATGAAAAGGTTAGCTTTTGTCAAGAAGAAATTGTCAACATGAAGCACACATATGAAAGCTCATGATTGAAAGTCGTCGACCTAGAAGATCGGAGTAGGCAATCAAATTCAATTCTTTATTTTTAATTCTTTATGTACGTCCAGAAATTGATGGAGAGACGAGCGAAATTCTTGAACAAACAGTGAACAAAACTGCTGTCCAAGGGACTTGTGGCTTAAATCTGGCTACTTTGAAAACCATACATCGTCTTGGAAAAGCAGAACTGAACAAATACAGGCCAGCATGTTTCAGGCATAAATCATGGTACAAACTGAAAAAGACAAGCTTTTAGTTCGGAGAAGATTTTTCACCCAGAATCAGATATATTAAAGGGCCCCTCAACAAGCCCCATAGCAAATTATGGCTATACGCTGGAAGTTGTTACGTGTCCTCTATGGAGCATTCTGCCACAAAAATTTTTCAAATCGGCTAATTAATAGACGAGATATAAATATTTCATTGCCGCGAACCCATGATCTCAACAGGCGTGCTCCACTGCCAAGCGAGGCGCTCTCTCGACTCGCCCCGTATAGCCTACGCAAGCGAAATCGCTTCCCTGAGTTCTCCCATACAGGACCTCGAGGATCGCGTGAAGCATACGTCATAGGCGCCGCCTTCATTTTTTTTTGTCCCTCGCTTTTTTTTTGGGGGGGGGGGCGTTACGCACTTCCCCCGACGGCGTCGCGCGCGAGCTGTTGTCTCGTTCGCGCAGCGCACGATTTCTTGCGCTGTGAACAAGGAAACATGACTAGCTGTGAGAAGAAGTGCATATGTTCGGTCACTGTTTTTGTGTGGTGCTCAGAGTTTTCTGGTTTTTGGACATTTACGGTTACCATTGACGACAATTGATTAACAAGACGTCGGACGAAGGTTCAACGAGCCAGGCGCCTTACAGGTACGACATTTCTTTTTTGAGGACCTGGCTATTACCCTGCCGCTACGGTGGTCGGAAGCCGAGAATATCGTCACGAGCCTTATGCTCGTCCAAACGTGACAAGACATATGAATGATGCTACGGGCCGTAATGAAAAGCCTGGGGCCTTGCAAGCGTCACAAAGCTTCATAAAGCCGGCACGTTTGGTTCTCCACAACTCGGAATCAACTTCAGCGAATTCAGGAATAATGGCTGGCGGTGAAGCTGAGAGCAAGAAGCCTCGCCTAGAAGACAGCAAGTACGATGACACAACATCAAATTATGAGCTAAGTGATGAAGAAGAGATGGGAGAAGATGCACCATTTACTTTGGTCACGTACAAGAAGGCATTCCGGTTGTCTTTCGCCCAAGTGAAGGTACTACTTCTTGGCAAGTAAATCCAAACCGAGTGTCTGCCGAAATAGTTTTCGCTGCCAAAGAAAAAGTACAGCCCTTCAGGACGAACAGAGATGGAAGTTTCAGTGTCAGCGTTGCTTCCTTAGCGTCGGCAAAACGCCTTTGGTGCTCTCAAGTGTAGGCGGCCTGGAAGTCAAGCCATTCATCCCCGAGTCATACACGCGAAACGTTGGGAAAGTAAAACATGTGCCTCTGCAGTATACAGACGAACAACTCCTAGACTTCTTGAAAGACGCAGGAGTTATATCGGCACGCAGACAGATAAGGTATTCCCGCCAAGAAGATGGAGCACTACAGTCTCATCCACTTCACACGGTAATTCTGACTTTCAGAGACGATTGCCCTATTCCAGGAAGAATTTACTTGGGTTTCACCAGTCACCCGTGTCGAGGAATACCAAGGACCAGCACTTCGCTGCTCTAATTGCCTGAGAATTGGGCACATGTCGAAAACCTGCCGCAGCACACGTCGATGCAAAATCTGCTCAGAAGATCATGACCACAAGGAGTGCAAGTCAGTTCTTCAACCTAAATGTGCAAACTGTGCGGAGACCCATGCCGCCTCCTTCTCAGGCTGTCCTCAGAAAAAAGCAGCTCCACAAATGCGTCGACATGAACTAATCCATGGAAGACAACCACGACGCAATGAACCCACCACAAACCTTGAGATTGTTCATCCAGTGCCAGATCACCCACCTCAGCGGGCACCGGAACCACCACAGCCAAGAGCACCAACAAGCTATTCCTCCTCTAGAGAAACCCAACAGTGCAATCAAGAGCCCAATCAAGAGGATCACAGTCAAGTGCGCAGTCTTATGCATCAGTGCTACGGAAACCCAGACGACAACAGGCAGAAAGTAATACACAAGAAAGCTCCAGTACTCGCACACATTTCTCTCAGCGACCTTACTCATCTACTGCAGAAGTAACACCAGCTAATAGCGTGTGTACCACAGCATCGGTGACACAACTGATTTTGCCAATGCTTTCCGCTGCTCTTAAGGCAATCCTATCTGCTCTGCCGGAAGCAAACAACCTACCAGAAGTGAAAGCCTTGTTGCCTCTAGAAGGACTATTGTGTCAACAATCCGCGTCGAAACTGCGGCAGGCAGTACATGAATAACCGCTACAAAAATGTCTCCATATTTCAGTGGAATGCCTACAGTTTTCGAAGGAAGTGTGCTGACTTTCGTAAACTGCTTGTGCAATACAACTGCCCAATACTTTGCATTGAAGAGGCGGGAATCAATGACGACTTTCACGTCTCCAATTATGTGATATACAAGACTTCTCGTCAAGGTGCTGTTAGCAGAGCGCTCCTGTGCGTCAGAAAGGACCTACCATCTTATCAAATTCAGTCCAGTGATTCAGACTTCCCGGAATTCATCGCATGTAAGGTATCCTTTGGCAAGCTCTGTATAACAGTGATTAATCTATATCTACAACCTTCAAACTAGATTTCAGTAGAAGCGCTAGTGGATGTCTTCAAAATAGCTCATTCTAATGCATTTATATGTGGCGACTTCAATGCACAGAACATCATCTGGGGCAGTGATCATTGTGATGCACGGGGAAACGTTATTGAGTGCGCCATAGATAAATGCAACTTGACTGTTTTAAACGATGGGTCGCCAACATTCCTTCGCGGATATAATTACTCAAGCTTCATAGATGTTACCCTGTGTTCACATGATCTAGTGAATGGTGTGGGATGGACAACAGATATGGAAACGCGCGGAAGTGATCATTTTCCCATCCTCGTTATACCACCCTAGCATGCACTGTGATATCAGGCGTTACAGCAGACTAACCAACTGGGAAGCTTTTCGGTACCACTTAATGGATCAAATTAATCAACATGCAACAGTAAAAAAATTTACAGAGTTTTTACAGGTCAATATGAACATATGCACAAAGAGGTCCCAATTCCAAAAGATTATGCTGCAGTTGACGGAGAGTATGAACGCCTAAGAGCCATCCGACGCCGATCCAAAAGAGCTTATCGACGGAGCCGAAGTTTAGAAGCATAGGCTTTCCAGCCACTGCGGAGCTGCGCCAAGACATCGTTACCATCAACCCCACCACCAACACAGTTACCCTCAGCACGGAAAGCTGCGATCGCTTGAAGAAATACCTCGCCATCAAGTCGCTCACAGCCGACGGCCAAGAGCACGAAGTCACCTCCTACAGCGTTCCAAACTCCGAGACGTGCAAATGCATTATCTACATCGACAGAGTATGCCTGGGAGAAGTTATCCATGAAAAAGACATTCTGCCCATGCTTCGTGAGTGCAACCCACAAATGCACTTTTTAGAAGCCAGACGAATGGGAAAAACTTCCGACGCAGTCCTCGTGACTTTCATGGGAACGAAAGTTCCTTTTTGGGTCAAATATGAAATGGCGATGCTCCGATGCAAGCCTTTTCAACAAAAAATCGAGGCCTGCACACGCTGTTGGAAAGTTGGACATCGACCGGACGTGTGCCCTACGCATACTGAGGATACTTGCCATAAATGCGGAACTGTGAATCCTCCGACTGATCATGTGTGCATTCCTAAGTGTGTACTATGTAGTGGAAGTCATGAGACTGGATCCATTCAGTGTCCACTACGATATAAGCCCAAAATCTCACTCCTCAAGGCTGACAAGACTCCTCCTCAATCCAAGACCAAGTCTTCTCCTTCACCCAAGAAGCAGGGACCTCTTCCTAAGAAAAAACAAGACGAAGATTGGCCTCTTCTATCCGCTGCTCCATCTAACAACAAATCAAGCTCTCCTCAGGTAAGCTGGGCATCGGTAGCTTCCCACAGCTTACCTAAACCTAAGCAACCTGATGCCCCAATCTATGCCCTCCTACAGCAGTTACAGGACGAAAATCGTCTTCTGCGTAAACAAATTCTCGACCTCCAAACCCCTTCTCCATGTACGACTACTACGACTCGATCTCAACCCTCTGCTGATGAGCAACCCACTGTAACTCCTCCCCCTGTCAGTGAGAATGGCGATCAATCTCTAACCATGGACACTTCTCCTCCTCCCACTACCATAACCGCCACAAAGCGCAAATCTAGTGATGATGGGAGAGATACTTGGGAGGAACACGATAAGCTAAGTCGTAAACTCACCGCACACATTAGAAACTCTAACAATCGCTTTGAGGCCCTTGAAAAACGCATGGATGCCGTAGAAGCCAAGCTTGAGTCCCTCACTACTAACGTTCATAGCCTCAGTGCCCATATCAATGCTAAATTTAACCAGGATGACGCGCGACTTAGCCAGATTGATGAGCGATTCAACCAAATTATCGAAAGACTCGATCGACTGCATGGCCGCATCCCCTAAGCGCTCCAACCTAGTTGTTTGGCAGTGGAATTGTAGGGGCTTTTCGAAAAAGAAGGCCAGTCTGCAACAATACATAGCCACTCTCACGCAACCGCCTGCAGTCATTGCTTTACAAGAAACGAATGGTTATGTTAAATTCCCCGGATACAACACATTCCAATGCAAAAGATGCGAACGTCCCAATACCGCGATCCTAGCACAAAAACATTTGACTGTTACTTGCTCCCATTTTGAGAATATCGACATTGATCACGACTTCGTAGAAATACTTCCTAAAAAGACCAGGTCAGCTCCTATTTACATCCTTAACGTTTACAGCAGTCCCAGCTCTAAACACCACCGTTTTACTACCCTTTTTGCTCGTGCTAAACAGGAAGCTCGAAGAAACCCGCTCCTCATTGTTGGCGATTTTAACTCTCCAAATCAACTATGGGGTCACACTACTTCCACACCTAAAGGTCGAGCTTTATGGACCCACATTCAGGATCATCAACTCACCCTCCACAATGACTTCGACACACCCACTCGCTTAGGAAATAGTGTCTCCATAGATACATCACCAGATCTCACCCTCAGCTCTCGGGTTAGCTTAACTAAATGGGAAAACCTTCAAATCAATTTTGGTAGCGATCACTACGTCATACAGATTTCTGTTACCTTCTCTCACAAGCCCTTTCACACTCTGCCTCCCAAACTTACGGATTGGAACAAATTTCGGAAAACTCGTGCAAATAATGCTCCCAATTCCATTCTTGATCTACAGCAATGGATAAGTCAACTCCAAACGGACGTTGACAATCATACTACAACTATGCCACCTGATGCTCCTTTTCAAACAGCTGATGCCAAACTATTACACATGTGGCAAGCGAAGGAATCACTATTAAAGCGGTGGAAAAGACGCCGCCATAACCGCAGGCTTCGCATACGTGTAGCTCGACTTGACGATGACATACAAGCATATGCGACCCAACTAGTTAATCAACAATGGGGCCAAGTATGTGAGAGCATGCATGGTAATCTCAGTAGTAAAAAGACTTGGCAACTGCTGAGGCATTTGCTTGATCCCTCGACCTCGCGCGCGCAACACAGTCACTACATCACTCAATTATTGCACAAACACAAGGATAATATTCCCCATCTTTTTCAGGAGCTTGCACGATTACACCTCCCTCCTACCACAACCCATGAAAATTCAGATTATACAGGCGATGTTAACGAACTTCTAGACGCCCCAATAACGGAGGCAGAAGTGCGACATGCCTTAGCTTCCCTTAAAACTACATCTGCTCCCGGTATAGATAATGTAAATAATAAATTACTCCGAAATCTGGACGACAAATCAATCTCTGCCCTCACAGAATACTATAACCATTGCTTCGATAACAGCTCTCTTCCGAGCTCGTGGAAAACTGCTAAAGTAATCTTTATTCCCAAACCCAATAAACCCTCTGACATAGCTAATCTTAGACCTATTTCCCTCACGTCGTGCTTGGGCAAAACGCTCGAACATGTCATGCTTAATCGCGTCAATAAATACGCGGAAGACAATCAGTTATTCCCGCCGGAGATGATTGGCTTTCGCCAGTCGCTTTCTTGCCAGGACGCCATGCTAAGGCTCAAGCATGACCTTCTCACTCCTACGTTTAGTAAAGACACCCAAGCCATCTTAGGACTCCACCTTCGCGGTGCATTCAACAACATAGATCATGGATCTATCTTACGTGAGTTGAATGTTATTAACTGCGGTAGAAAAATGCATGACTACATCCGCGAATTTCTTACCAATCGCACAGCTATCATAAGTCTCAATGATCAAACTTCGCCCCCAATCACCCTAGGTAGCTGTGGCACTCCTCAGGGTTCTGTGCTCTCGCCGTTTCTATTTAACCTAGCTATGAGGTCCATTGCTGGGAAGCTAGCACAAATACCGGATCTCCAATATTCTTTATATGCAGACGACATTACCTTATGGATTAAGGGTGGCTCGGATGGCTACATTCAAGATACCTTACAAGAGGCTGCAGACGCAGTGGCTACGAGAGCTGGGTTCATGAACCTCGAGTGCTCGTCCACCAAATCTGAGCTGTTAATTCTATCCGCAAATAAACGTGTTACGCCGAACATTCAGATTAACATTAACGGGAAGGAAGTTCCCGTAGTAGACAAAATCCGTGTACTTGGCATGCACATTCAATCTAACAGACTCAATACGTATACACTTCAAACGGTTACTGCCAGCGTAGGTCATACCACACGGCTAATAGGAAGGGTGTGCAATAAGCACGGAGGTCTCCGCGAGGCAGAATTGCTAAGACTGGTACACCAAAAACAAGAAAGGGGCTGGCAGATGGAATGGCACACTGTGGTATAAACTTTTTTAAAACAGGGTTGAAGTACCTCAGACAGGCTGGCCAACGTTTCGATAGGTGGACCTATCTTCGTCAAAGGCGGCCTCGTCATCCTCGGCGTGTTAGTTTTAAAGGGTTAGTGCAGTGACGTCACGTGCGGGTGTTGTCGCTGGCGGCTGGTTTTAAAGAGAGAGATTACAAGAGGGAACAGGCGCTGCCGTCCGACGTCTGTGAGCCTCATTCTCAAGACGAAGGGACAAGAGCGTGAGAGTGGGCACGCGGGGAGGAAACGTCACTGCACTAACCCTTTAAAACTAACACGCCGAGGATGACGAGGCCGCCTTTGACGAAGATAGGTCCACCTATCGAAACGTTGGCCAGCCTGTCTGAGGTACTTCAACCCTGTTTTAAAAAAGTTTATACAAGACTGGTACAGGCGTTTTCTGTCAGTAAAATCACATTCTCCCTACCCTATCTCCACTTAACTAGGGCCGAGGAAGATAAAGTTAACTCACTGATGCGCAGACTCTACAAATTTGCCCTTGGAGTGCCAAGTAGAGCTTCTACTGAGAGACTTTTGGCTACAGGTACCTTTAATACATTTAGTGAGCTCGCAGAAGCCCACCTGACCGCACAATACCAGCGCTTATCGAACACCCACACTGGTAGGCACATCCTAAACTCCCTAAGTATTGCCCCAGCACCCATGACCAATGAGAAATTCAATATACCCCACTCGATACATGAGCACTTTCATATCCCTCCTCTACCTAAGAATATGCACCCTGTTCATCACGAGCATAGAAGGCAACAACGAGCTAAAGCCCTGCAGAAAAAGTTATTTAACTACAAAGACGTGCGCTATGTCGATGCCGCAGAGTATCCATGTGGACATAAATTTGCCACATCAGTCGTTGACTCCACTGGCAGTATTGCGACGGGAGCATCCATTATAACCTCTTCCTCGGAGGAGGCAGAGGAGGCGGCGGTGGCACTCGCTGCAACAATACCCAATTACTCTGTCATAGTAAGTGACTCCAAAACTGCCATACACAACTTTGGAGCGGGTAGGGTTTGCAGGACAGCCCTGGCCATTCTATCTCACAAACCGCCAGCCCAACTTCTGAGTTTAATCTGGACACCTGCTCACGCAGGCCTAATCGGCAATGAAGCGGCCCACCTAAGTGCTCGAGCTTTCACGAACCGAGCACAGGCAGGGGACGGTTCAGACGCCAATAATCTCCCTCTAGCATTCACTTCCAAAGACAGATTACTTACGTACCACGACATTTGCGGGCATTACCGCCTAGGTCGCCTAACCCTCCCTCCTTTAACGATTCGGTCGTCACGCATACACGAGGTATTATGGTGTAAACTACAGACTCGCACTTTTCTATCTCCTGCCTTACGTCACAAAATTCACCCGGGAATATACCCTACTTCAGCCTGCAAGTTTTGTCCTGGTAGCAGAGCGGACCTTGACCACATTATGTGGCAATGCAAGAACCACTCCCCTCCCCCTAACCTTTGTAGAGTTTTAAGTAGTAGGGAGCTGTGGGAGGCTGTCATGCGCAGCTACAACCCCGAACTTCAGGAAGCTATCCTGAGGTGGGCTGAGGTGGTAGAGGAGGCCTACCGCGAGTAGGATAACCTCCCTCGCCTTCTTCCCGCACTTCCTTTCCCTTTAAGATGGGATAAATAAAGTTGTCTCTCTCTCTCTCTCTTAGAAGCATACAGAAACGCTCAGAAAATACACAATGTAATGGGCAGACGAATAGAAAATTTAGGCAAACGGCGCTGGCGCGATTTCTGCGGCCGGCAGTCTCCTCACACGGCGGTCCCACGAATTTTTCGAGTAATTCGTTCTTTAAGCGGACCTGTAACACAGATCTTCCCATTTCGTGCTCTCGCTGTAGCACGGGACACGTGTGAAATAATAGTTGCAGATGAATTTTGTGAGCTTATTTCCAGACCTGCTTTTTCATCGCAATGTGCAGAATTTGATATTTCAGTAGTGTTGGCTAAGCGAAAAATTACTGCTTGCTACTGGGCCCAACATCCTCAATTAGATCATACTTTCACATTATGCGAGCTTCAATGTGCAATTGCATCATGTCGCCAAAAGTCCGCTGCTGGGCCGGACGGCATTACGTACAATATGCTAAGAAACCTCGGACCGACAGGTACTAATGCTCTCTTAGACATCTATAATAACTTATGGATATAGGAAACTGTACCTGACTCTTGGAAAGTCGCTGTAATCATACCAATTTTAAAGCCTGGTAAGACGCCCTTGTGCCTTGAATCCTTCCGCCCTGTTAGTTCGGCAAGTTGTTTATGCGAAGTAATGGAGAAAATGATTGACGCGCGACTTCAATGGTGGTGTGATAAAACGAATGTGCTGTCCAACTACTTAGTAGGTTTTACAAAACAGATGCACAATGGATGCAATATTAGATATAGTAACCTGTGTGGAGAAGCGCTAGAAGCCAAAATCATGTTACCGTACCAACTCGCCCAACTGTCTATCCTTTTGTATGACACGTACTGTCGTGGAAGCTTTGGTTAACGGCGCATTAATAATAAAAAAAAATATGTTTACAAATCGGAGAGGTAAACGTGATATATTAGGTATGCATGGTACTGCGTAGAGCGTCTGTAAATTTCAAGGCATTTGTTTCGGTGACAATGTGCGATGGCAGATTATTCCATTCTTTCGCGGTGCGAGGTATAAATGACTGACCAAATGCGAGCGAATGACACATTATGGATTTGACTTTGCAAGAATGATGCCGACGCGGAAAAATGGCTGAGGGTTCGCACAAGAACTCGTTATGAAGAGATACGTGATAGTAGAGCTTATGGAATAGTGTTAAAGGAGATATATTACGGCGAAGTGACAAAGCTTCAAGCTCGGCGCGTTTTTTTAATGCTGTTACACTGTTTTCTCGTTAATAATCTGAAAAGATGAAGCGTACAGCACGGTTCTGCAGGGCTTCTAAGTCAGTTATTAGGTATGCCTGATGGGGATCCGATATGGCTGACGCGTACTCTATTTTAGGGCGTATTAGTGTTGTGTATGCAAATTTGCGTAAGTGTACGGGAGCATGTTTGAGTTTATGTTTAAGGAAACCAAGCGAACGGTTCGCAGAAGCGAGGATATGGTTAATGTGATTATTCCACGTCAAGTTAGGGGTTAGGTGTACGCCAAGATATTTGTAGCTGGAAACTTGCTCGACAAGGCTGTTTAAGATGTAAGACGATGATGTTCGGGGCGCCTGATTAGTCAAAGACATAAATTTAGTTTTAGTAAGATTTAGAGGCATTATAGTTGAACACGATACGTTTATTGCGTTTAGGTCAGAATGAAGAATGTCGTGATCATAGTTAGAGTGAATATTACGATATATGACGCAATCGTCAGCAAATAGTCTAATATTGGATTTGATGCCGTCTGGTAGATCAATTATATAAATTAGAAAAAGTAGGGGCCCAAGCACACTTCCTTGTGGTACGCCAGATGTTACGGGGACTGGAGATGAGTTGTGATTGTTAACCGATGTAAATTGCATCCTGTTAGAAAAAAAGTCTTTTATCCATGTAACAACAGTAGAGTCAATGTTCAGCTGTGTAAGTTTGTGAATAAGTCGACGATGAGGGACACGGTCGAAGTTCAGTAAAAATGCGGTGAAATTATGCTGTTAACCCATGAGAGTCGTCCGGTTGGCGATAAAAGACACCAATAATTACGTTACTTGATCTGAATTTAAAACAGGTTACTACGCATACAAGGAAAGTGCTAATAACCACGGGCACTACAATATAATGTCTGTTTATTGCAAGGAGGACACCACCACCTCGACGATTTTTCCTATCGCAACGAAAGATATTGAAATCAGCTTCACAAATGAATATGTTTTCATTAGGAGTAGCATCGCTGAGCCAAGTTTCAGTTAATGCTATTAATGTTGCCGATGTTGAGTCGATTAGTCAAGATAGTGCGACATTTTTAGACATAACGCTTCTAATGTTAGTGTATAAAAAGCAGCAACCGTCCTCAGTATTCATCGTGCTATTTGTTAATGTTTGTGGTGTCTGTGGAACTTTAGGTGAAGTTGAAAGGTTGGCGCCATGTCAAACTGGAGACACAACCGGGGAAACGAGCTTCGCACAATTTGCTTGAGTGCCCCATACGTACACTTCCTTGTTAATATTTAGTTTGTTAAAGACAAGGCTTACACGGTCTTTTCTTTCTTTATGGTTTTAGAGAACTACCAAAGTTTACGTCTTTTATCGCGAACCGCCTCAGAGTAATCACGAGAAATGCCAAAGTTGGTATTTTTCAGCTTGCGGCCATTACTAAGCACTGTTTCGATTTCTTTTTCATTGAAAAACTTCACAATAAGTGGTCGAGTTCGTTCATTTGAAAATCGTCCGAGGCGATGCGCACGTGCGATTGATGCTCCTCGTCGATCTTTGCAGAATTTAGTTACTATTTGATCGGACGTTTCCCAGTCTTCCGAATCACCCGTGTCTTGTATGCCACAAAAGAGGAGATTGCTGCTGCTGCTGCTGCTGCCGCTGCTGCCGCTGCGGCTGCTTCTGCTGCTGCCGCTGCCGCTGCCGCTGCCGCTGCTGCTGCTGCTGTTCCTGCTGCAAGACTGAGGCGACACTCCTGATGCAACTTTTGATTCTAAATCCTGGATTTGATTTTGCATTTTGGCTAGATTAACGTCTTGGCTTGAGATTGGTCTCTCTGAGGAAAGTGACTCAAGTTTACGTTCAACTTCATGTACGCGTTTAGTTAGTACTTCAAGATCATTTTTTAGTCCAATGTGTATGTGTAACACTTTGTTCACTGATTCCAACAAGTTAGAAATACTCGCTTCAAAGCGTTGTACGGCACTGAATATCATGTCAAGTTTTTCTTCTTGCGCTTTCGTCATTGGACCAGGATTCGCTTCAATGTGTCCACCTAGCAATAACAGGCGCAAAAGATACAGTGCTGTACGCGCAAACCGATTGATACCGTTGGACATATCAGGGGGCCACGACACCGCAGTGAGACAAGGATTGTTGCTACGATAACATGAAGCTTCAAGGTAACTAACCTGTACGAGTGCAAACTGTGAGCGAAACATTCCAACTGCGGTGGCGTGGCGCGAAGTGTGGAAGAAGGGTGCGTGGTTATATGCAGGCGGGTCAGTTGACATGGTTCCGAGTTGCCAGCCGAGTGTATGACTATCAATTAGGTTTGGCGGCGCGACATCTGCTGGATCCCGGCCGCTTTTTGTAGATAATGGCTCGCTGCTTGAGAACTGGTTGTGGTAGCACCATCCGCTCAGCCGAGGCCCAGCCAGTGGTGCCGGTGACGTGGAACAGGACTGGCAAAGCAACGCCACGAACAGGACCCTCTCTCCCGTCGGATGCGTCGCCAGCAGAACGTTAGCCCGCGCCCTTAGACAGCTGTCCTGTACTGTGTGCTTCAGAGCATCCAGTCCGCGCACGGACGGGCCTTTGGGATCACAAGCCAACAAATCGCCACCAGCATCAACCGAAGATGTTAAAAGATGCGGCGCGCTGGCACTGCCATAAAGAAAATCTGTCCCCCAGATATTTGGACCTTGCCGTTGGGTGCGAGATTGCCCGATGTTGAGGGGGACGTCGGGATGAAAACTGGAGGTTTATTTACATTGTTTACAGTGAGAGTACAAAGAAGTTAACAGTCATAAAGTCATTATGGGCCGGCAGCAGCTCGGACGCTGCGGCCCGTGGCAAGAAGCTCGAAAGAGATCAGTGAAGGAATGCTCTCTTGCTGCTCCCGGTCTCTGGCTTTTAACCCTTTCAGTGTCTCCAAGTCACGTCACGTTCGGCCAATCGACGAGCCTGCTTAGGTGGGGTCATTTTCGGCCAATGTCACACCCGGCGCAGAGGGTCGCTCCTTGGGCCCCAATTGTCCGAGGGCTTACTTCTCTCTGCGGTATTGCCTTCCTGGCTTGCAACTGCCTTCACAAAGGCGGATGGGAGGATTGCTGCCAGGGCTTCACGGTGCATTACAGCCATCTTGCCTTGGGACCCACGTTACCTGGAACCGTGCCAGGCTACCGCTACAGTTTCGGGAAGAGTCAAACAGTGAATAGCTCCACCTGCGGTGCACGAGGTGGGGGACGCCAACTTGTTTGGACGTGCGGCGCCTCGCGAACGTGGTAGATGTGCTTCTGCGCTCCTTAATTAGCTGTGACGCGACTCGATGTCGTCTGGTGAACTCGAAGTAGGCTCAGGAAAAGGTCCCGTATCTAACAGTATGCATAATAGATTTACCGGCCGATATCCTCTATTAGTACTTCGTGTAATTTGCTAGAACACATTATCGTAAAACACATAGGTCCACCTATCGAAACGTTGGCCAGCCTGTCTGAGGCACTTCAACCCTGTTTTTAAAAAAGTTTATACCACAGTGTGCCATTCCATCTGCCAGCCCCTTTCTTGTTTTTGGACTTTTTTTAGAAAGCGATTTTCTGGTCTCCTAATCAGCATGGATTTCGTAGCTGCTTGTCTGGTAATACTGAGCTAATCTAGGTAGTTAATGCCTTCCCACTCATGGCCAATAACCTAGACCAAGCGCACATGATGTTACTTGATTTATCAGTCATTTGATTGCATATGTCGCGGCAAATTATACGCAAAGCTCAAAACTGCGATCGGAGAGGGATTAGTGTTCTTATGGATTATGTATATATATATATATATATATATATATATATATATATATTGTAATGGAGTGTTTGAACAGTTCAGTTGGCAGCGTCTGTTCGTAATCGAGAAGGAAGGTCACGCAGAGCAGGAACAGCTGGTTGCCCGAACGGCTCACGCTCGTGCTAAGCACTGGCGATCCGGCTGGCCAACTGGTTGCACTGCAGGCACGGAACTGACGATCTGGCTAACCTTGTCCTTGTGCTCTTCTTCTTCATTACAATTACCCCCGGTGCAAAAGCGGAGCCATCCTGGCGACTTACGACGTGGAGACGAGCGGGTCGTAGAATTGTTTCAGGCGGTGAACGTGAAGAACATCCCGTCCACGGCGGCGCTTGTCGGATGTCGGTGTAAGCGGCTCTATGACATAGTGAGAGGTGCGTTCGACGATGCGGTATAGTCCATCATACTGCGAGAGAAGTTTTGTCGAAAGTCCAGACGTGGTAGCAGGCACGGACAGCAAGACAAGTGTGCCGGGAGCGAAGTTCGGATTCGTAGCGTCGCCATCACGATTGGCTTTTTGTCGTTGTTGGTCGGCGGAGGTGAACTTTCGGGCTAATTGACGGCATTCCTCGGCGTATTGGGCGACGGCTGAAACGGGAGCACACTCTGACGCGTCTGGTGTATAAGGCAAAACCGTATCGATGGTATGGGAAGGATCGCGACCGTAGAGAAGAAAGTATGGAGAAAATCCTGTAGTACTTTGTGTAGCCGTATTATATGCGTATGTGACAAATGGGAGGATGATGTCCCAGTTTGTATGCTGCGATGAAACGTACATGGCGAGCATATCACCTGGGGTGCGATTGAAACGCTCCGTAAGCCCGTTAGTTTGAGGATGGTACGCCGTGGTGGTCCGGTGAACTATGCGGCATTGAGCAAGCAGTGCTTCAACCACTTGCGACAAAAACACACGGCCTCTATCACTCAGCAGCTCCCGATGTGGGCCATGACGAAGAATGAAACGATGGAGCAGAAAGGATGCAACGTCACTGGCGGTCGCTGCAGGGAGAGCAGCGGTTTCAGCATAGCGTGTAAGGTGATCAACAGCGACAATAATCCATCGTTTGCCAGCGGGTGTTAGCGGTAGCGGTCCGTACAGGTCAATTCCCACACGGTCGAAGGCACGAGCAGGGCACGGAAGTGGCTGTAGTAAATCGTGGGCTGGATGAGGCGGAGATTTGCGGCGTTGGCATTGCGGGCACGAGCGGACAAACTTTTGGACAAAAGGAAACATTCCTCGCCAGTAGTAACGTTGCCGCAGACGGTCATACGTCTTCAAAATGCCTGCGTGTGCACATTGTGGGTCAGTATGGAAAGACGCGCACATGTCGGAACGCAAAGTCTTAGGGATAACCAGGAGCCACTTGCGACCATCGGGCTAGTAGTTGCCTCGATACGAGAGGTTATCCCGGACAGCAAAGTGGGCAGCCTGGCGACGCAGGGAGCGGGAGATGGGAGATGCAGGCGAGCCTGAAAGGAGATCCAGAAGAGAGGCCACCCAAGGATCCTTGCGCTGTTCTGATGCGAAGGTGTCGATGTCGACCGAGGATACCGCCTTAATGGTGGAGAGGGAGGCCGTGTCGGCTGGCAGCGGAGAGCGGGACAGAGCGTCAGCGTCAGTGTGCTTGCGACCTGAGTGGTATATGACGTGTATGTCGTATTGAATGCGCAGAGCCCAGCAGGCAAGGCGTCCAGACGGGTCTTTTAAAGAGGATAACCAACAAAGGGCGTGATGGTCAGTAACCACATTGAAAGGCCTGCCGTATACATAGGGGCGAAACTTCCCGAGTGCACAAACGATGGCCAGGCATTCTTTTTCTGTGACGCTGTAATTGCGTTCCGCTTTGATCAGCGCACGACTGGCGTAAGCAACGACGTACTCGGAGTAGCCAGACTTGCGCTGCGCAAGGACAGCGCCAAGGCCAATACCACTGGCATCGGTATGCACTTCACTTGGGGCGGTGGGGTCGAAGTGTCGCAGTATAGGCGGAGACGTCAGGAGACGGCGTAAGGTCACGAACGCGGTGTCGCATGCAGGAGAACAGGAGGAAAGGTCGTTGGCGCCACTTAAGAGTTGTGTCAGAGGTGAAATTATTGAGGCTAAATTGCGAACAAAGCGCCTGAAGTAAGAACAGAGGCCGATGAAGGCGCGGAGTTCTTTGAGTGTCTTTGGTTTCGGAAATTCTGCCACGGCGCGAAGTTTTGATGGGTTGGGGCAAATGCCGTCTTGTGATACGACGTGACCTAGAATCATGAGCTTGCGCGCGGCGAACTGGCACTTTTTCAGGTTCAGTTGCAGGCCTGCGTTGGTCAAGGAGGTCAACACTTGCCTAAGGCGAAGAAGATGCGTGCTGAAATCAGGGGCGAACACAACGATGTCGTCGAGATAGCACAAACACGTGCTCCATTTTAGGACGCGCAGGATATTGTCCATCATTCGTTCAAAGGTAGCAGGTGCACTGCGTAGGCCAAATGGCATCACATTAAATTCGTATAAACCATCTGGTGTAATGAATGCAGTTTTAGGGCGATCAACTGCTGACATCGGGACCTGCCAGTAGCCCGAGCGTAAATCCAACGAAGAGAAGAATTTAGCGCCTTGCAAGCTGTCCAGAGCGTCGTCAATGCGCGGTAGAGGGTATACGTCTTTGCGCGTTATCTTATTGAGACGGCGATAATCGACGCAGAACCGAATGCAACGATCTTTTTTTGTGACGAGAACGACCGGTGATGCCCACGGGCTATTGGAAGGTCGAATGACGCCGCGCTGAAGCATGTCGTCCACGTGCTCACTGATTACCTGACGCTCCTTGGCGGATACGCGGTACGGGCGCTGCCGCAATGGCGCGTTGGAGCCAGTGTCGATGTGGTGGCTGACGGTTGACGTGCGACCCAGAGTAGGCTGAGCGACATCAAAAGAAGAACGGAACTGGGAAAGCAGATGAAGAAGCTGGGAGCGCTGCTCGGAAGTAAGGTCATCGGCAATGAAAGGTGTGAATAACTTATAACTGATCTTCATCAATCTGTTCACGATTCCATAAAATTCGATGCCATATTTATTGACTTCAAGAAAGCATTCGACAAAGTTCCCCATTCTCGCTTAGTAATGAAACTTAGCCGGTTTAACATACATGGTAAAATTGTTAATTGGATCTCAAATTTTTTAACCAATCGCTACCAATTTGTTTCCGCAAATGATCACTTTTCCGCTTTAGCACAAGTTAAATCTGGCGTTCCTCAGGGATCCGTACTTGGCCCAATCTTATTCTTAATTTACATTAATGACATCAGTAACAACCTGACCTCAACAGTTCGATTGTTTGCAGAAGACTGCGTTCTTTACAGACAAGTTATCACCTCTGAAGACACTAATATTTTACAGGCCGACCTAAACAAAATTTCACTTTGGTGCGAGCAATGGCAAATGGAAATTAATGTTTCTAAAACAAAAACAATGACATTTACCAGAGCCAGTAACGTTCACTTAAGTTCATATTTTATGAACAGCATATGCATAGAGAATGTGTCTACATTAAAATATTTGGGAGTCCATTTAACTTCTAACCTTACATGGAATGATCACATTGATGAAATAATTTCGAAAGCAAATAAAACACTTGGATTCATTAGGCGAAATTTGTATTTAGCAAATCAGTCAACTAAATTATTAGCTTACACAGCCCTAGTTCGCTCAAAGATTGAATACGCTTGCATAATATGGAATCCAAATCAGACTTACCTAATAAACAAGCTGGAATCTACAAAATAAAGCAGCACGCTTCATCACTAAAACATACTCTAGAACATCCAGCATCACGGCTATCAAAGAGTCCCTCCAATTACCGTCTCTAGAAACACGACGACTGTTAGCACTACTTTCCCACTTTCACAGATTGTATCATACCCCGTCATCCTTTACAGCATCCCATATCAAACCCCCACAAAAGATTTTCGCCCGCCTCGACCATCCCTTCAAAGTGCGTCCCATGTTTGCGCGTACGAATCTCCTGCGACAATCACCGCTCTTTCTAGCTATTCATCACTGGAATAAGCTGCCAAAAGAAATTGCTTCTATACGTGGTCATGACTCATTTGTAAGTAATTTGAAGCGCAGTTTTACGCAAGTTGGGTAAAAGCAGAATTGTATGCCTTTGACGCATTGTAAGTGTATCTACATGCTTTGTACGGAGTGTTGTTGTTGGTTTTTTTTTTCAACAATGTGTGCAATTCTCTCCTTTTTTTTTCTTTTTATATTTTCTTGTTGTATTCGGTGATCTTTACCACGTTGTTCTATATTGCCTTCCCCCCCCCCCTAATTGTGTTTGAAATATCCTGTTGTTAACACCCCCCATGTAATGCCCATAAGGGCCTTTAGGGTATCTGAATAAAAAAGTCAGCTGATGGCGGAGCAGAAGTGGAAAGTGCACAGAAGTCAGTGAGCTCTGTATACGAAGCATCCGGCACGGCGGTTATAACCATTTCATCAAGAGGCTGAACATGGCCAAGTGCTTCACCGCAAAGAGCCGTCAGGGCTGTAGGAAGCGGATTGCAGACAACGATGGCGCTGAGTCCGGCTGAAATGTCAAGCGTGGCGAAAGGGAGGGGAACATCTTTGCGGGTTATGAAGAGTTCCGAAGGAGTGAAGAGGACAGTGCCTCCAGAGACAGCGCCACAGAAGACGGGAACAATGGCATACGAGTACGGCGCTATGGTGATGTCTTCCCGGAGGACTAGCTTAGCGGGAAGAGAAGTGGCGCCGACGAGGGGTACGTCACACAGAGGCGATAATTCGACTTCAGCACGTGCACAATTGATGACGGCGTTATTTCGCGATAGAAAGTCCCACCCAAGTATCAGGTCGTGAGAGCAGGACTGAAGAACCACAAACTCCACAATATAGAGAACGCCCTGAATAACAACTCTAGCTGTGCACTGTGCATGCTGCTGAAGGCTGCACTGGCTGGGCGTTTGCTGTGCGAAGAGAAAATTCAGAAAGTGGCGTCGTAACTTTTCGTAAGGCGCGAGAGAGGCGTTCGTTTAGGACAGACACGGCTGCTCCAGTATCAATTAGCGCAACGGTAGGGAGGCCGTCCACAGTTATATCAACAACGTTCGAAGGCGACAATGGAGGACTTGTACAGATCGATGGCGACGCAGTTCTTGCCTCCTGAACTGCGGCGCTTAGTTTTCCTCTTGCGTGGGTGAAGGGCGCCGACGCAAGGGGGATAACGAGCGGCGACGCGGGGAAGGCGAACGACGTGGAAGGACCGGGCGCTCGGCTGGTGACCTGTTCGCCTGCCGACTAAGATAAGTGTCTTGAAAAGGTTGCACGTCGGCGTAGGAAGGCGACTGCACCAACCCATCAGAGTGCAGCATGCGGCGCCGGCAGAGTCGTGCAACATGGCTGGGAATGCCGCAGGCATAACATATGGGCCTGTTGTCTTGCGTGCGCCAAGGATTAGCAAACGCAGGAGCAGGCCGATGAACGGGATGACGAACGGGTGGTAGCGGCCGTGGATGTAGCGAAACGAGTGGTTGACGAGGAGGCTGCGCGGCGACGGATGCGTAAGTAGGTGGCGCGGCGCCAGGGTACAGCTGATGCTGCATTAGTAGAGCCTCAGCAACTTGAGGCTGCGCGGCGACGGTTGCGTAGGTAAGTGGCGCGGCGACAGGGTACTGCTGATGCTGCATAGGTAGGGCCTCAGCAACTTGCTCTTCAATAACCCGCCGGAGCGTAGGGGCGAGCTGTGTAGGAGGCTCTGACGGCAGCGGCTGCTGCTGGGGTAGCTCAGCAAAGGGCATTAGAGAGAGCTGACGTGCAATTTCCTCCCGCACGAAAGCTTGGATTTGTGTGACCAGGGGGGGAGCGATCAGGGAGGACGGTCATGGAAGAGAGGGCCTCGTCAGCCACTGAGGGGCGCCTGGTCGAATCGCGTTGCCTTCTCAACTCGTCGTAGCTTTGGCACAAGTTTATGAGCTCTGCTACGGTGCGCGGACTCTTGGCGATCAACATTTGAAAAATGTCATCGGCGATGCCCTTCAAAATGTGCTTTAATTTCTCATTTTCGGGCATAGAAGCATCCACACGTTTGCACAGGTCGAGAACCTCTTCGATGTAACAGGTGAATGTTTCACCGGGTTGTTGCGCTCGCGCTCGTAACCGCTGCTCGGCGCGCAACTTGTGGACGGCGGGGCGACCGAAAACTTCAGCGAAACTGGCCTTGAACGCGGACCAGGACTGAAAGTCGGCTTCGTGATTTTTAAACCACAGGTGAGCCACTCCCGCAAGGTAGAAGATGACGACATTTAACTTGGCGGTATCGTCCCATCGATTGTACAAGCTCACCCGTTCGTATGTAGACAACCAGTCATTGACGTCCTGCTCATCCGCACCGCTGAAAACCGCTGGATGGCATTGCGGGACAGCGCCAGAGCAGGCAACGGAGGGTGGCGGCGACGTCGGCTGGGGAGAGGCAGGCATGACGGGAGGCAGAGTCGGAGACCGGAGTTCCAGGGTGCAGATGTTCTAGAATACCCCGCACCTTCCACCAATTGTAATGGCGTGTTTGAACAGTTCAGTTGGTAGCGTCTGTTCGTAATCGAGAAGGAAGGTCACGCAGAGCAGGAACAGCTGGTTGCCCGAACGGCTCACGCTCGTGCTAAGCACATGCGATCCGGCTGGCCTTGTCCTTGTGCTCTTCTTCTTCATTACTATACATACATATATATATATATATATATATATATATATATATATATATATATATATATATATATATATATATATATATATATTTAGCAGACCGCTCACAGTTCGTGGTTTTCGAAGGTGTTAAATCAGGAACAGTAGCCGTCACTTCTTGAGTTCTTCAAGTTCCCGTCCTGGGACCACTATTATTTTTTAGTCTTCCTAAATGATGTTACAGGAAACATTGACTGCAGTGTCAAGCGCTTCGCAGACGACTGCAATATTTCAAGTTCAGGAATCCGGGGCATCGACTACTGCGGCGAAACCGATCCAGGGGCGATGCGGTCGGCGTAACTCTGTTGGAAGCATTCTTTTTTAATCGATTGCTGAGCAATGCCTCGTTTTTCGCGAATTTCACTTTCGTACTTTCGTCCTTAATCCCGAGAACAGACTCACGCTTTGTGGCATCTAGTTTAATTTCAGTGGTTGGATTTTCTTCCTGGGACACTTTTGTAACTTCGTTTAAAATGCATGGGGCGATTTTTAAATGCGTAAGCATTTCTTTGCTTACCCAAGGGGGAAACCAACTGTCGGCTGGTCCGGTTGGGCGACCGCTTAGCGCCTGCAACAGCAAGCCAATGCACCTTCGTGCTTTCTCTCGCTTCAAGGCCAACGAAACGGCGACAACACAACGCTCACGGATCTGTCTGCACACGCCGCACTCAGCCACTAACGCAGATCGCTTTCAATATACTTGCCCGCGTGTCTCTCTCGAACACTGAGTATAAGCAGTGATAACATGGCGCGCGCAACTATCAGCGATCGGCATTCTTCGTCGGCATCGCCAATCGCTTTGAAGGCACAGTCCACGCGGTGGTGCTGCCGGCCGAGTACGTTTGGTCATGGTTCATAATGGTTCGACGCGGATGGATGAGGCGTTAAAGAGCGATAACGGCTTATAATGATCCGAACGTCATCAGTGTACCTGGCGCTGCCACCTGCAATACTTTGCTTGCGCCACCAATGCTCCTTGCGGCGCCATCCGCAACCAGTTCGTGTCACCACAGCGCTGCCCCATGTACTGGCCTGATAAAATTTCATAACACTGATAATGGCACCGGGTTGCATGGGATGAGCAAGTGGCATAATGCTTACTCACGCTAAGACAACTCTCACAGCAGTTTCTGCGTTTATTCTTCTAATGCAACCTAGTGGCACCCCCCCCCCCCCCCCCCCCACTCTGGGTCTGCCTCTATATGTAGTTGCAGTTTCGTTTTCTTCCGCTGGCTGAAAATTGTTTTCCTGGGTGCTTTTTGTTCGGCTACTATACGGCGAAGCAGCGCTATACAGGGACGAAAGATTCGTCTGTGGTTCTATTGAAGGGTAAAAGTTCGTCGATCATGCTAAAAGCGATGCACTCGAATGTGCAGCTATGATGCACATTCGTACCCAGATGTACAAGGAAAGCAGACATTGCCAGATTCTGCAACAAGCAACGGACCGAATTGCTTTATGAAATGACATCGAAGCATTAAGGCTTGCTACGCGCGTAGTTTTTTTCACAGATGTCGGCACATGGTAAAATGTTTTATTTAGTATTTAGAAACATGAGCATTACGTTCTACCTTATGATTGATAGGTGTATGAAGTTTTATGGCGCAAGGACCAGGTGTCGCCAAAGAGCGCCATGCACATGGTGATGGATTTTCATTGAATCGTTTATGAAATGCAGAAATGCAGTGCAGCAGAACTGGTAGTTCGGCGAGTTGGTAACATTCATGGTGAAATTTGTAGCGTGCACAGTAGATGAGGACGCAGAGAAAGATGGACACACGAGCGCCTACTCACAACTGTTTATTTTTGGAAAGGGACAGAACATGTTCCAAAAATGAACAGTTCTGAGTAAGCGCTCGTGTGTCCACCTTCTCTGCGTCCTTGTCTACTGTGCGCGGTACAAATTTCGCCATGAATGCAGAAACGCCATTTGAATGGTGGATGTAGTATGGTTGTAAACAGGCCTAAAATCAGTCCTGTAAATTGCGTAAAATATATAGGTAATAAAATAATGACAATGACCAGTGATGTGAACTATGATCTTAAACGTTTTGTTACGCAGAGATGGTGTAATAAAACGTGTGGTGAACGCAACATCATTGCCTCATCAGGGGCCTTGAATCAAGGCAGGGCCTGGAGACACGTGCTGTACTAGGTGTACCCAATGCAGCAGCAGCCTTTGGTAAGGAGCTGTCCTACGTAACTTTTGGTTTCATTATTTGCAACGTAAGAATGCCACTGAAAAAAATTAAAACAGATTTGATGTCAAATAATGAGTTTGTGCCAAGAAACAACTGAGCCGTATGTAATGGGATATGTTGCCGATATGCTAAAGCAAAGTATTTCTTCCTCTAGATTTCTGCTTCCTGACAATCCACAAGGACGTGGATGACGGTCACCCTTTCGCCACCTCTGCCACATGTCAGCGAGAAGTTGTATGCACCGCATGTGTGCCCTATTCTAAGTCGATATAACAGCACATCGGTATGTGGTGCTTTTACTATTCATAGGAAAGTTCTGAAATGTGGCCTAATTAGATTAAATTTATTCGAGGTATGGGCGTCCCACAAGCCATTGCGAATAGTCTCATAATTTTTTCGAATGAAAGGTTTCAAATCAATGGCAGGAGCAGCTATGGAAGAGCTGAAATATTTTGTTGTGGATATGGCTATTTCGTCTGCGAGTACATTATCTGGATGCCTCTGCTTCCAGGCACGCAGCATATTATGACACGTTGATTACATGCATAAACAGTGCACAAGAAGGTATAGCTTTGGCAGTTACACACGCGCATCACTCGGCACAAACAGGGGAAGGGGGATCGTACACTGACTCTGTCCCCGGCGTGGACGTGCAAATATGGGCGGCTGACAGGTCATAGACCGTATCCTTGCACTATTGGCCAAAGCCTCTCCTGACCGAGGTACTCGCGTGCTGGCCATAAATCATCCCTTTCGAGAACCATTTTGACGAGGCCGTCGGCCTGTTCCCTATAATCGCGCTAACTGTGACTAGAGGTTCTCGCGGGGTGAACGACCGATTACAACAAAGCTCGAAATTCATTTTATGTAGATGTGTCTTGCAATCTCACTGGCTAATTATTCGCTAATTGCAATGTGCCGTAAAATCACTACTTCAAAAATTAATTAGTAAATATATGCTAGTTAGCTGAATTTGTGTTCCGATTTCGCGTGCTGGTAATGTCCGCCTCTTCGAATAATCGATGTCAGCCAGAATAATTACGTTATCGGCCAGAGGCAATTTCTAAAGATTCCGTGAAACTTAAAAGTGATCACCCTGTATATTTTCGGTGGAGAGCATCATAAAAACGGCTGCGTTTTCTGGTGCCATGAAACAAGACGACGGGACGGTGTGCTATTACACAGGTTCTCGAGAGGCTGCTCTTACCGCGTAACTAATGTTATGGCTATAGAGATGAGCCCCCTCACTACCGTAAGTTCCTAAACATAACATCAATATCGTAACATTATCATGACATCCACATAACTGTGACACAATATCTGGATCATGCAACATCACATACTATTAGCTTCCTTTATGTTGTTGCTCTGTTAATAATGTCAAATGTATTAATAATATTTCTGTAATACTATTAACACATTTGGCTTTATTAACAGGGCAACAACATAAGGGAAGCTTCGTGTCCACCGAGTTTTCTTAGTGCGTGGGATAGCACTTGCATTAAACAGAGGAAATAAGCGAGGAACGAAGTCAGTTGGCAAGAGTTAATTTGATGGCACCTTTAAAGTCGCTTTGCTTGTGCCTCACGTGGACGCGTTCCTGAAATACTGCCCATTCGAAATAGACCTTAAAGCCGGTAGATAAAAAGGTAAATGACCTAATTTAGATTCATATTCGTATAACATCAGGGTTCCATCACGGGAGACAAACTCCGGTCTTGAAAGCCTCTAAGCTCGCCGCCGCATCGCCAGCCTCTGTTTGCTCCACATGTTTTACCGCAGCACACTCCAAATCAAACACCTTGCATTACTCATCCGAACCGCACATCTCACCGCACTGGGCATCCTCTTCAGGTTGCCCGGCCTCTTTCTCGAACTACGCCTTTTTCAAGTTCCGTTATTCTCCGCACTGTTATGGACTGGAGCGCTAGAACGACAGAAAGCTGAGCTAGTTGGTAAGGATTAATTATGCAAAAAAGTGAGGCGTGCAGACAGGACACAAGAGTAGAGAAGTGGACAACACGAACGCCGTGTTGTGTCCTGTCTGTACGCCTCACTTTTTTAGCATAATGACTGGAGCGCCCTCCCCGCCAGCGCGGTCGCCATTACGTGCCCATTGTCATACAGAAATGCCGTAACCGCTTATGCTTTGAGGAAGTCACTTGTATTTATTTGTTGAATATATTAACTCACCCCTTATGCAATACCCACCGGGGGTATTTAAGGTGAACAGAGTGAAGAACTGAAGTGAACTATCGAACGGTCAGCGATCAGTACTCTCCGATCCACTGCACGCACAGTAATGTAAGTGCACCTGTGTGACAATTTCTTCAAGAAATTTGCTCCCATTAAAAAGCTATTACCGATATACTATCCAGTCTACACTGTACTTATCACTAGTCTGCTTAGCAGTAGTCACACCATTCGCGCTATTTGCATATATCGCATATGAACAAAGTTCACCGAAATGTTTTCAAGTTAAATGCTTGGATGAGCCCTCCCCCGTCTACCTATATTACTTCAGCCTATAAAACACTTACAGAAGTTTAACCAATTTCGTTCCAGCAAAAAAAGAACGATTTTCACGTTTAGAAAGACAAGGAAGTACGCTGAGCGCACTTTGTCCTTAAGGACAACCACGTCTTTAAATTAAAGGGAATACAGCATCAAAATTTAAGACACAGTAGGGAAATATAAAATGCAAAGAAGTACCAGATGATCACAGGTATCGAACAGAGTGCGTAATGCACCTTCGGGCAAATCGTAAAACCAGGAATGGCGCAAGGCTCAGACTCTAAAGTGTGTAAGTACCACTGGGCTTCGTAAAGTAAGCAGAGTTGTAACGCACAGTGCGAGCGAAAAAGATAAAAAAAAGAAAAAGAAAGCTGCATCGAATTCCTCTTTTTCTCGCTTCACTCGGTGGGCGCACCGTTTCCAAGGCGACGACTTCCTATCGAATAGACAGGACCATTTTCGGCCATAGTTTGGAAAAGCGAGCAAAAATGGCAGTAGGAGGGGTTTAAGTTGGTCTTGCTGTTTCCAAACTTCGAAGAACTCACACTTGGCTTCACACGCGCTCTGGTTCCCTCCCACGAGATGTCCGCTGACTCTCTTCAATTTTTCTTCGATTTGCTTCGAAGATTTACACATGATTCGCAAAGCATTTTTTTTTCTACGATTGCTTTTCTGGGCCAAAATATACCGGGGGACGCCGAGCTTGTTTTGCTGCCGGAAACAGCTCATCCATAAATGCGCATAACCAGTTGTCGACGCATCACCGATGCCGACCACCGCCGGGCTCGGAACGACGCAGAAATCTCTTTTTTGCAGATATACATTCGGACAAGAAAGAAAAAGAACGAAGCACACACGACCCACTTTGCGTTCAATGCAGTCACACAAAAGTGCCTCCGCGCTTCCATTGGAGCAAAATTATGAACGGAAAATATTTCGCTGCATCGCACACCCAGGCATGCGTCTTTTGAATGAAAATATCTTCGACCTACACCAGCATGTTTCTACTTCACTACTGACTTCGAACTCTTAGCTACACGTCATATAATCGCAATTGAAACGCATACGAAATGTCTATATCAAGGGCGCAGGCCTGCAATGGCATGCCACAGCTGTGAGAAGCGACTCCTAATTATTGGCTCATGTTTGAACCTACGTGCCACAACTTATTGACGAAACAAACGGACAGCTACAGCCTGCATACTAGTGAACAGATGCGTGAGGCTTTATCACCGAAGACAAAACATCAGCTTTGAATGGGGCGCCCCAACACGTTTTATTCCGGTAGCAGTACTGCGCACATACAGGGCCGCCCATTTCAAGCGCTCCTTTTCCAATCGACAACTGAGCATGGTCCTGCGCAAAGCAGAATTTCGTTCCTTCGTTGTGCCTTCTCACGCCGACGTAGACGAAGATCCCGAGGAGCCCACCTATTGCAATTTCTGAAGCTGCCCCTTAAAACACAATTCACTAATGAAAGTCATGCATTCTGCACACCGGTGCTGAAATGAACTTTCACGATGCTTCTCCTAATTAGTTTACTTGACGAGGCGGACACTAGCTCCATGATGTGTCACAGTAAATGCTTATCGTAGGAAGATTTACCTCGTTTACCTTCTAAGTAATTAATTTAGGGGACATGTTGCGATTCATGAACAGTTTGTGTGTCCAAGCAACTGTGTCCAAGCAATCTGTGTGTCCCAAGCAACGTTCACAAAGAGCGAAGTTTGAAACTATAGTACCAGTTTTCAGATGAGCGCCATCAAATTAGCGGTAAAATGCATTACTATTCACATATGTCTTTTTTTCTTCTTCAAACAAAACGTTTTCTGAAGCACTACGAGAAAAGGTTCACGGGGAAATTAACGCATTTTGTGGCACAACTTGGGAACACATATACCAAAGCTGGTATATCAGCAATCGTAATGCTTTTATTAATGGATATGTCTTGTGAACTAACCGGCTTGAACTCGTAAATTGCAGAAAGTGCGATAAAGTGGTTATTTAAGAGGTAAGTGTATAAATTTGTCTATTCAATGACACCTTCCTATCTACTGTGCAAGCAATGTCCGCGTTTTTTGAGTAATATAAACCATAGAGCAGAATCGCGCTATCTGACAAAGGCAATATTTAAAAATTCCGTGAAGACAAAAAAACAAACGAACGACGAAACGCAGTCGGCAAATTGTAGATACAGTCTATTGCTTGTAACACTACCGGAATTAGCAGCCAATGTGCAACCTTCAGAAATCAACTGCTACAGGATTCTAGACACAAAAAGGGCCAAACTACGACATAAGGAAAACTACGGGATAAGGACGTTGTTGGCTGCAGGCGAATCTACGGCGTTGCGGGAATCGCCAGCAACCGATCCGCTCGACCACTGCCTTTCAGCAGAGATTCGTAAACCTAAAATCTACGTCGTCCGATGCACCGTCATTCCAAGCGTGGCGTGAGCGGACGCAGAATAGCACCGCGCGCGCACCTTCTGAGCCACGCAGCGCGCGATACTCGGCCGAAACAATACCCCGACACAACGCAGACCTGGAATGAGTCTGGCAGGCGTCAACAATCGCAAATTAAGATCACATTACTAAGAAACTTAAAAAGAAGCCACAACGCCTCCTTCCATGATAGGTCGGTAACCGGGCAACTTCGTGGTTTGTGCAGCGCTCACGAGAAAACAGGAATAACGGGAAGTGCACAGGACACGCGCTTGTCCCGTGCAATTCCTTCTCCGATGTCCCCGTTTTTCCGTGAGCATCACAAGGCGAACATGTGCCCTCCTCAATGTTCATTATTCTCGCGGAAACACCATGTCGTCCACACTATAACCTATGGGTTGCCTCTGAGCAGAAGTGCGTTAAACGATTCTTTTCTACGCTATTGCCAAGTATTTCTTCGCAAGCCTATACAGAGGAATTTTTTCTCCCCTCTTCGACGTGTCTGCGGCTAAAAAAGTTATGTAGCAAGTGTCCCTACTCAAGTAGTATGAAAACAAGTACGTTAACGTCAACTAGATTTCAGGGAAAAACAATAAATAAAAGCTTTCTTCATACTTTAGCTTTTCTTCTCGCAACAATCAAGCAATGTAACGCGCACAACTAAGTGTGGTTTTCGCCCTTTGTACATAACGCCGTACTAATTGAATGCCCCAATTTTAATTGCTTTTGGCTGAGAGAAGTAACAGTTTGCAGGAAATTACGGTCTCGTATATAACGGCTTGTACAAACTGTTTCAATAAATGCGTGTGAATTTCCTTAAATATAGCCAACGTGTGATTATTGCACACTTTTTCGAGATAAATTTTGTCATCGAGGCATACATATTAAAGTGACTCGATGTAGTAATTATGAAGATTAGAATATGAGCGTTTTACCCAAAGGGGAGTCGGATAATTGATCCCAATGGAAGACGAAGGCCGCCATCTGCGGAGTTCATAACTGGTTGCAGACATGAACGAACCTGATGCTGCTAATTTCTGCAGCGTTGTGATCTCCGTCCTGTTTGGCTTAGGAAAATCAAATGAACTGCCGAAGAACGTAAGTGTCCTTAGAAAACGTCCTTGGGAGACGTGACTGTTTAACCCTCATCGCCGTTTGTGTAGGAAGAGAGTGAGATGGCTGCTCGATCAGGACGCTTACTCAATATTGACACGTGTATTTATATTTATCGGGCGACCAGGTTTCGCCGCCTAACAAATCTTATCGCACAGCGCGGGACGCGCTTGCATATGTATCCGAAGTTTCTGGAAAGTTATCGATGCTTCTATCCGCAGTCTGTTCTATCCGATGCTTCTATCCGCCGAACCTTGTGTTATCTGATTTATTCGCCTGACGCGAATGATGTAGAACTTTATGGAAGGCACGCGGGTCCCAACGATTAGTCTGGAACATTCGACGGCTCTGTATAAAAGCCGACGCGCTTGACCAGTGCCTCCTAAATAGCAGGCCTGTGCACTCCGATTTGTGACGTCATGCTACTTGGACCGAAATTTCCATTGCCAAGCCCAGCGTGACGAAGGCGATGACGCCAAAATCACCGCAGCTCGATCGGGAGCGTCCCCATTATATTCTATGGCAGTCGGGCAAGGTAGCATGACGTCACGGATCGAAGTGCACCGGCCTTGTGCTATCTAGGAAGCATTGGCTTGACCCGCTGATCAGATTTTCGACGATCGCCGACTGTGTTCGCCGCTATCGTTGTGCTTTAGGTGCAGCCTGTTTTGTGGGAACAGGTTCGCCCAATAAAAGCTAGTTTTGTCTTTCACAGTACTGCTACTGTGTCATTTAACGTCACTACCACGTGACATCTGGTGGAGGTGCTTTTGGTTCATGTACCGGACGCCGCCGACAAGCCGTGATCCAAGCCCGGACCGTAAAGAGAGCACCAACGTAGTCACGGACCATCGAGTAAGCCGTCGTCCACAACAGCTGCCCCCGGAGCACGGACTGCTTCCTGAGAAGACCAAGAAGATTATGACCAAGGCAACCCCAATGGCAGCCCCAGCGTCCCCCATCGTGCTGCAGCAGCCCAGGGAACAACCGACGTTCCGCGGTTCCACATTTGAGGACCCCGAAAGCTGGCTGGAAACGTATGAGAGGGTCGCTACGCTTAACAGCTGGGCAAGCGACAACAAGCTGCGACATGTCTATTTCGCACTGGAGGACGCCGCCAGGACGTGGTTCGAGAATCGAGAAGCCACCTTGACGACGTGGGACCTGTTCCGAAGCGGCTTCCTGCAAACATTTACAAGCGTCGTGCGAAAACAGCGAGCCCACGCTCTACTGGAGACCAGAGCGCAGCTGCCGAATGAGACGATTGCGATCTTCACTGAGGAAATCACCCGCCTGTTCCGCCACACCGACCCGGAAATGTCAGAGGAGAAGAAAGTCCGCCTACTGATGCGTGGTGTAAAGGAGGAACTTTTTGCCGGAATGGCAAGAAGCCCACCGAAGACCGTCGACGAGTTCCTTCGTGAGGCGACGAACATTGAGAAGACACTGGAATTGCGGAACCGGCAATTCGACCGACGCACCAAGCCAACAAGCTACGCCAGCGTTCAATCAGTGGCCACCGACGACCTGCGCGAGACCATCCGGGCAATCGTACGAGAGGAGCTTCAGAATATCTTCCCTTCATCGCAACCTCAAGTGGCCTCAATCGCCGAAGTTGTCAAAGAAGAAGTACAACGATCGCTCAGAGTTCCCGAGGTACAATCACAATCATTGCAGATCCAGCCAGAAGCGATGACCTACGCCGCCGTCGCCCGCCGTCAAGGTACCCCACCACGACCGAGCCAGGGCCCTGCAACGCTGCAATTCCGTCGTCCACCGCCGCCGCCGCCGCCAGCACGCCCACCCATCGCCCAGCGCAGCTACGCGAGGAAGACGGACATTTGGCGAACCCCCGACCACTGCCCACTCTGCTACCACTGCGGCGAAGCCGGCCATGTGTACCGCCGATGACCATACCGCGACCTGGGATTGCGAGGGTTCGCCGTCGACGCACCGCGTCCTCGGGAAGGTGAACGCCCTCCTGACATCGCCGACTACCTCGCCGCTACTCAGTGGAGCCCTCGACGACCATCCCGTTCGCCGTCACCAGGCCGCTTACCTGTCGCCGCAGCGCCGACCATACACTGGCCCAGCCCGGGGCCGGTCAGCGAGCCCATATCCGGAAAGCAGCAACCGATGGAGGTGCGGTTGCTGTTCGTCGAACTGACGAAGATCCTCCGCCGCCGACGAAGACGACGAAGACGACGAAGAGGCCATCTCGACGACATAATAAAGACACGCCGCCGTCCCGACAAAGTCAGGTAGCCAAGACTACACCGACTAAAGACGATTTGACGAAGCGACGTTCCAGCTTCAGTTCAACCCGACGCAGCCGTGATCGGACGCCAAGACCTAATTGCAATGCCAGACAAAGAACCACCGACCTCGACGTGCTTCTCGACGGCCACGCAGTCACCGCTTTAGTGGACACAGGAGCCGATTACTCCGTCATGAGTGGACCCATCGCCGCGCAGTTGAAGAAAGTTAAAACTGCGTGGGAAGGCCCTCAAATTCGGACCGCTGGAGGACACCTCATCACGCCGACTGGAATCTGCACGGCAAGAATAACCATTCATGACCGGACTTACCCTGCCACCTTCGTTATCCTCCAACGGTGTTTACGAGACGTCATTCTCGGTATGGACTTCCTGAACCAACACGGCGCAATCATCGACCTGAAGTCGAAGTCAATAACGCTGTCGCAAGATCAAGCGATACCGCTGGAGAGCCCTCGTAGTCACCACGCCTTGAGTGTGCTCGAAGATCAAGTGAGCATCCCGCCGCGTTCCAGCATTGTTATTTCGGTCGGCACCGAAACACCCGCTGTCGTAGAAGGCTTCATCGAAGGCGACCAACGTCTACTGCTAGACCGTGAAATTTGCGTCGCAAGAGGGATCGCTCGACTGCACGGAGGAAACACGAAAGTGTTGCTGACAAACTTCAGCCAGGAGTTCAAGCACATCAACAAGGGCACGACGATCGCGTACATCGAGGAAATTCAGGAAACCAGCGATGCCTTTGTCCTCTCGGATTCTGTTGCATCTACCCCGACGACCGTAATTCCCGAGCCAGACTTCAACATAAATCCAAGTCTCCCCGTGATTAAGCAGCAACAGCTCAGAAGTCTGCTTCGACGATACAAAGACTGCTTTTCGACGTCATCAAGGATTCGACAAACACCAGTCGCAAAGCATCGCATAATAACCGAAGAGTGCGCTCGACCACTACGCCAGAGCCCTTACCGAGTTTCGACGCGAGAACGCGAAGCTATAAGACAACAAGTCGATGAAATGCTGCCCGACGACATCATCCAGCCGTCGAAAAGCCCGTGGGCGTCTCCAGTTGTTTTAGTGAAGAAAAGGACGGAACCCTACGTTTCTGCGTCGATTATCGTCGACTGAACAAAATCACGAAGAAAGACGTATACCCCCTCCCACGGATAGACGACGCATTGGATCGGCTATGCAATGCTAAATACTTCTCATCGATGGACCTCAAGTCTGGCTACTGGCAAATAGAAGTCGACGAAAGGAATCGCGAAAAGACCGCCTTCATCACGCCAGACGGCCTCTATGAATTGAAGGTTATGCCATTTGGACTGTGCTCGGCGCCTGCAACGTTCCAGCGCGTGAAGGACACGGTTTTAGCAGGATTGAAGTGGCAGACCTGTCTTGTTTACTTGGATGACGTCTTCGCCGGAAATTTCGACGATCACCTTAGGCGGCTTGCAACAGTACTAGAGGCCATCAAATCATCAGGGCTCACTCTGAAGCCAGAAAAGTGCCGCTTCGCTTACGACGAGCTTCTGTTCCTAGGCCACGTCATCAGCAAATCCGGAGTACATCCCGACCCGCAGAAAACAGCTGCCATCGCAAAGTTCCCGCAGCCCATCGACAAGAAGGCAGTGCGTAGATTCCTTGGCATGTGTGCCTACTACAGGCGCTTTGTCAAGGACTTTTCACGCATCGCTGAGCCGCTAACGCATCTAACCAAATCTGCTGTCGAGTTCAAATGGCAAACGCCGCAGGCCGACGCATTTCAAGAACTAAAACGACGCATGCAGTCACCGCCTGCACTCGCACATTTCGACGAAGACGCCGATACCGAAATCCACACTGACGCCAGTAGCCTAGGCCTCGGTGCCGTCCTAGTCCAGAAGAAAGACGGACATGAACGGGTGATATCTTATGCTAGCCGGTCGGTGTCAAAAGCGGAAGGTAATTATTCTACGACTGAAAAGGAATGCCTCGCCATCATTTGGGCTACAGCAAAATTCCGCCCTTACCTATATGGCTGGCCATTCAAAGTCGTCAGCGACCATCACGCGTTGTGTTGGCTAGCTAACTTGAAGTACCCTTCAGGACGGCTGGCGAGGTGGAGCCTCAGACTGCAAAAATATGACGTCACAGTGATCTACAAGTCCGGACGAAAACACTCAGACGCCGACTGCCTATCACGCGCCCCCATCGATCCCCCGCCGCAAGACGACGAGGACGAGGACGCCTTCCTTGGAATAATAAGCGCGGAAGACTTCACTAAACAGCAGCGAGCAGACCCGGAGTTAAAAGGCCTCGTCGAGTACTTGGAAGGGAACACCGACGTTGTCCCTAGGGCATTTAAGCGCGGGTTGTCTTCGTTCACGCTACAAAACAACCTGCTCGTGAAGAAAAACTTCTCACCAGTCCGCGCCAGCTACCTTCTTGGTGTAGCGTCAGCGCTGCGTCCAGAAGTACTGCACGCCCTACACGACGACCCAACCGCTGGGCACCTCGGATTCTCCCGGACGCAGTCGAGGGTACAGGAAAGGTATTACTGGCCGCGTCTCACCGCCGACGTCGCCCGTTACGTCAAGACATGCCGAGACTGTCAGCGGCGCAAGACACCACCGACAAGGCCAGCAGGATTACTACAGCCGATCGAACCTCCTCGTCGACCATTGCAGCAGATTGGGATGGATTTGTTGGGGCCGTTTCCGACGTCAACATCCGGGAATAAGTGGATCGTCGTGGCGACGGACTACCTCACCCGCTTCGCTGAAACTAAAGCTCTACCAAAAGGCAGTGCAGCCGAAGTGGCGAAATTTTTCGTCGAGCACATCCTGCTGCGACATGGTGCCCCAGAAGTCCTCATCACCGACAGAGGAACGGCTTTTACAGCAGAGCTCACCCAAGCCATTCTGTAGTACAGCCAGACAAGTCGCAGGAGGACAACTGCCTACCATCCGCAGACGAATGGTCTCACGGTGCGCCTAAACAAGACCCTCGCCGACATGCTAGCAATGTACGTCGACGTCGAACACAAGACCTGGGATGCCGTCCTGCCGTACGTAACATTCACTTACAACACGGCGGTGCAAGAAACAACACAGATCACGCCGTTTAAGCTGGTTTACGGCAGGAATCCGACGACGACGCTCGACGCCATGCTGCCGCACGTCACTGACGAGGAAAATCTTGACGTCGCTAGCTATCTCCAGCGCGCCGATGAAGCCCGACAGCTCGCCCGCCTGCGGATCACGAACCAGCAGAGGACCGACAGCCGACACTACAACCTCCGACGACGCTTTGTCGAGTACCAGCCCGGTGACCGTGTTTGGGTTTGGACCCCTATACGCCGACGAGGACTGAGCGAGAAGCTTTTGCTTCGCTATTTCGGACCGTACAAGATCATCCGACGTATTGGTGCACTGTACTACGAGGTCGTGCCAGACGGCATTTCGCTGTCACAGCGGCGCCGCTCACGACCTGAAATTGTCCACGTTGTGCGGCTCATGCCGTACCACCAGCGTTGACGAACTTTGGGACTTCGCGTAACTGACCTTTGGACTTTGTTTCTTTTCGTTGTTTTGTTACTTATGTTTAATAAGTGTCCTTTTGTGTTTCGCTCTCTTTGTAGCATAGGGACGACGCTTTTTAAGAGGGGGGTATTGACACGTGTATTTATATTTATCGGGCGACCAGGTTTCGCCGCCTAACAAATCTTATCGCACAGCGCGGGACGCGCTTGCATGTATCCGAAGTTTCTGGAAAGTTATCGATGCTTCTATCCGCAGTCTGTTATCGCCGAACCTTGTGTTATCTGATTTATTCGCCTGACGCGAATGATGTAGAACTTTATGGAAGGCACGCGGGTCCCAACGATTAGTCTGGAACATTCGACGGCTCTGTATAAAAGCCGACGCGCTTGACCCGCTGATCAGATTTTCGACGATCGCCGACTGTGTTCGCCGCTGTCGTTGTGCTTTAAGTGTAGCCTGTTTTATGGGCACAGGTTCACCCAAGAAAAGCTAGTTTTGTCTTTCACAGTACTGCCACTGTGTCATTCAACGTCACTACCACGTGACAATATCACCCACTCCTAATGCCGCTGCTAGGCGCTGCTGCGTACTCCAGGGTAGCGTATGCAACTGCTGCCGAGTAGTAGCGACGCCTGTTTATCGAAGCTCGACCGACATTACTATTGGGTAGCGTGGCGTTGTCGGCGGGCTGCAGGCATCCGGTAGACCATGGCGACCCGGCAAGGACGAGACGATTTCTAGTGCGAAACTTGCACGGTTCATTCAAAGGTTGGTGAAAGATGACGAGAAGAGAATGAAGTATTTTAAAAGTACATTTTGGAGCCCCTTAATTAGGCTCTTTAAAACCATGGGAGGGATCTTACTCCCGCAGGTGTCACGTGACAGGCACAGAGTCTGGTTTGTAGATGGGCGTCCCGCATCCGTAGTTACCAAGCCTGCAGCAAGGAATGAGCGTCCCGCCTCCGTATATACCAAGCCTGGAGCCAGGAAAATGCGTCCTGCCTCCGTAGATACCAAACCTGCAGGTCCGGGAATGTAGACGCTTTTCCGTTCTTCTAGGCGACATTGGTTCGCGGAAAGGGCGTCTAGTTGAGAAAGGGCGACTGATCCATTCTCCCACTTGAGGTATTCGCGAGCGCGCCTCTGCAGGCGCCAGTCTGCGGTCCTGGGAAGAGTAGACAGCTGAACCCCTGTATTTCGCGCATTGCTGGTTCGCGGAAGTTCTCCTGAAGAGCTTGACAGGAAAGGGTCCCTATAAAGTCGCACACACACAAAAGGGCCCTGTAAACACTGGGGGGCTTCTGCCAGACCGGCACAAACTCCAGACAACCATGGCGAATTAGGAAGTCACACTTTGTTTCTATGAGGCATGGTGGGCGAGAATCCTCTTTGCACGAGGTGCTATACGTCAAACGTAACATCGCACGGCCGCATAAAAAGGCACAGTGGAAGACCTGGAACACGCCTGAACATTTAATAATGCGAAAGCATTATATGCCCCATTACGCGATGATCCGTCGCCGTAACCGGCGTAGCCGAAAGATGGTACAAAAAATAGGCGACGGCGCAAAGCGCAAGAAATCGTCAAAAATGCTCCGATTGACATCGGATTTTCCTGTGCCCGCCTTCTGAAATCCCAAGAGAGTCAAAGGCGTTTGTATAAACAAAGTAAACTAATTGTTTGGAAAAGACAATTTTTTAAATTCCAGTCTGGGTTGAAATCGAACCCGGCCCTCCGGGGTTCGTGAAGAGCCAACGCCTGATGAGCATGCTTCCCCGACGCCATGATGGCTCGACGGTTCCGGTTGTTTAAAGGCATGGAGGACGGCAAAAAAAAAGGAAGAAAGAAATTCGCGGATGCCACGCGCTGCGGGAATCAATGTAAGCGAAGCTCTGTATACTGTTTGCTTTGATTGACAATAATCAGCGGTCAGGTTGGCTGCGAATGCGTAATTTCTTCGGCGTTTAGTCCAATACGAGAGCGGTGAGTTGATGTTAAACGTTACTTTGCGTGTACCACTGCCACTTGTCGGCGTAGACCACAGGGGAGACGGGCTGCTGCGTACGGTGCGCGCTGCCGCGCAGGCGCCCATACCTTAACGCGATCTGCGGTGCGTGCAAAGTGCGCTGAGTGCTGGTAGCTTCGTATGCGCTGTGCTTTCGACGCTCAGTTCAGGTTGAAGTGACACGCAAGACGACGGTCGATTCGCTCGCTCCTGCTGCCGCGCTTCCTCATTCCAGCGTTTTGACAGCGAGTTTTCGCGGTCATCGAGTGAGATATGTTCATGTTTACGTGTGCGCGCGTGACACCGTGCTTCTTGATTTAATTAGTCAGCGAATGTTTACAATTTCATACGGCCGATAAAACTACTATCCTTACTTCGTATAGCTGTCTACTAATTTTCGATCGCAAGAGAGCGTTCGCCTTTCGGGCGAAACTGCGACTTTTTGCCGCACAGGAACGCAAGCACACCACGCGCTATACGCATCATGAACTGTTAAACGCTGCCATGGCGGCGCCAACTGAGGATGGATGGATGGATGTTATGAGCGTGTCGCTGAGATGCACGGAGGCGAGCGCCATCTGGTGGTGTTGCAAGAAACCGAGGGCCCCGTGCGAACAAGCCCTCAGTTGCAGCGCTCGGAAAGTCGGGATAAGAGGCAAGGAAAGCTCCGCTTTAAAAATAAACAAATAAATAAATTACTCCTTCATGTTCACCCGGCTGTTTAGTGTGTAGCTGCACGACTGTCGTCTCCAGAGCCGGCGAAGAAGAAAACGACTCACGAGCGCCGAAGGCGAGAATAGAGCACGCTGGCGCGCTCGGCTTGAGCGGCCGCGGTATCAGCCGATCCGGAGATTCCGCGGTACCGTGGCTGGCCGGCCTACGTAAACCGTTGATCCGGCGGCTACCTCTTCGCGCCGCCTTTCACAAGTGTGCATGTCACAAGTATTGGACATTCCAGGAGGACGTGGTGCGCTCCATCGTCTGGGTAACCGCAATGGCACCGCTGACTAGGAACATGCGGTATACTGCTCAAAAAGTGCCGCGTGTATGCTGTACCAACCCCAATAGGTGCAGTAATGTTTGAAATTTTCTGGTATGACTCAGCTTTGACAGATTTCGTTTTACACATGCGTCTACAAAGATCAATTCGGAACTTCCATATGTTAAACGGAACTAAATGTGTACGACATTCTCTTTTTATGATCTTTGCAGGCATGCAAACGGCAACATTGCCATTATTTTTCTTCTGTTCTTCTTCGTGCCACATAACCCAGCAAACTATTGGGAGGAACAAGCCACAGCTCCACAGGGCAAAGCGGACGCCGACTGGTGTGCATCTCTGAAAGCTTCTGAGTTCTTTATAATGATCACTTTGTATCGTATACGCTCTGCCTCTCCACGAACAGTCGGCAAGAAAGCCCGAAGACACTGGACGAAGTGAACTGAGGCTGCGAGTAAGTGTCGGTCGCTTCCTGAACTGAGAAAGGTGCGAGCACCTGTGAGGGCCATCTGCTAAAAGCAGAAGCTCATTTCTTTCAGCGCAATTGCGCCTAATCTACCGACATGTCGCAGGAAGAAGAGCGGGCTGCTGCTTAAACACAGCTAATAAAAAAATTGGGAAATACGTGGAAGGTACACCATTACTTATGCGCAAGCAAGTACCGACGTTCCGCGATAACGAACGCACTTCGTATTGACAATGCATTTCGTTCAGCGATAACGCATTTCGTAGCGCGCTTCTGGTACGGTAAACGTTTCTCTAGAAGAGCCCCAGCGACGCCTTACTCGCCTAATATCATTGACTCGACACGTCCTCGTGTTTCTTGTTACAACACTTTCTATTCCTGGTAACCAGCCCACAGAGTAGGAAGAGCGACATCCTATCGTCAACTCACTGCCAAAAAATAAAGAAAAAGAGAGGTCCAGAGTGTTTGCCTGGTTGCGTTGCGGAACGATGGGGCACCGGTAATGGGTGCCGTCACTATGTGCGCCTGATAGTGAGGTAGTAATATTTTTCTTCTTTTTATTTCAAGCCAGCGGCGTCCTATAACTCATTTCGCTCAAAGCCATCGAGAGCAAGGCGCTGCAGCACGCAAGCCGTATATCTATAGGGGCGCGCATGGCGTCGCTGATGAGGCAGATATCACGGAGCGCGCACAGCCCCCGCGCGAGGCCACGCGTGTCGCTATTTTATATCAAGCGCGCCTGCATCGCGTCTATGCACGGTTCCTCCCTAAAAGATGCGCGCCTCACTTGGGCCTCGGGGGGATTAGGCGTTGCCGCACCCTGCTGCCGATCACCTTCTCTTCCGAGTACCGAAAAGCGTGGCCTCTAATTTGCGATGAACGCGCTGCTTGCGAACCGGTGAGTACGCCGCCTTAAGGGCGCCGTTCCACAAGAAAAATGGCCCTTCATTGCCTGCTACCCTGCACCTCTTGTTTGTTCTGCGCGCCTGAAATGACTTTTATAGCCGGCCCGCCAGTAGACTCACCTGCGGCAAGCCCAAGGGGCGGGAACTCTCTACAAACCTCGTACACGCCTAGCGGGACGTTTTGTGTAACTTAGTCGTTTTAAAGAAGACGCGCATTGGCGACGTGGACGCAATTTATTCTACAGCATTGTCTCCCTACAAAACGCCTGCCTAGCAAACCAGGCGGGGAGTGTCTATTATTATTTTTTCATGCGACACCGTTATATAGGTCGACCTCACACACTCTGCAGGTATCCGTCTGACTAAAATGTGAGCCAATCCCGAAGGCAGTGCAGTCAAACACAGCGTCTCAACGCGCTATAATGTAGCTCAAAAAGGACGTGGTTGATCCTGGGTACGGCACGGGCACGAAGGCTATCTTGGGGCTCGACCTCACAAAGGCCTTTGACAATGTCACCCATGAGGCAATATTAAGGAACCTATCGGACATAGGACCGGGGGGTAGAACCTTCCGATACATCAGATCATTTCTGGAGGATAGGACTGCGGAGATTGTAGTCGGAGAATTTAAATCGGATCCTTTCCCGTTGGGGGGCAGGGGGACACCACAAGGGTCGGTTTTATCGCCGTTCTTGTTTAATCTCGCCTTGATCAAGATACCGCCCAGGCTGGCAATGATATCGGGACTTAAACATACATTTTATGCGGATGACATTACTCTATGGGTAACAAAGGGAAGCGACGCACAATTGGAGGAAACTTTACAACAGGCAGTGGATATTGTGGAGGAGCTAGCGGGGGAGGCAGGACTCTCGTGCTCTCAGCCCAAGTCCGAGCTTTTTGTGCTTAGGGATAAACCAAGAGGGATACATGCGAGGCACTATGTGCCGCCACCACCGCTGAAGGTGAAAGTGGGGGGTGCACCGGTCGCTGAGGTCCAAACGATCAGGATCCTGGGGCTGTATCTGCAGACTAACAGGAAGAATAGGGAGGCCTTGGAAAGGCTCAAAAATACTGTCAATGCTACCGTAAGACTTATCAGGAGAATCGCCAATCGTAAACAAGACGTCAAGGAAAAGGACTTGTGTAAGCTGGTACAGGCGTTTGTGCTCAGTAGAATAGTGTATGCGACGCCTTATATGAAGATGGACGCGACGGAGAAAGGCAAGGTGGAGGCTATGATTAGACAGGCGCATAAGGCGGCCCTTGGGTTGCCTGACAATACTTCCACCGAAAGGCTGCTGGGATTAGGGGTGCACAACACCTTGGAAGAACTGCGGGAGGCACACTTGGCGATGCAACTCAGTAGACTTTCCAAAACGATAGTAGCGAGGGATATATTGGAAGGGATCGGCATTGGAGTTGATCCTCCAGCTGGGGACATGAAAATTCATGTGAAGCGAGAAATGCACAAGGGCTTGTACATAAAACCTTTACCTAAAAATATGCATCCGATACATCACGAGAACCGTAGGAAGGCAAGAGCCAGAGCTTTACATGCTAAGTACGGGAAGTACAACGGGGCGGTCTACGTAGATGTCGCCGAGTATAAGAACAAGGACGCATTTGCAGTTGCGGTGGTGGATGGGCGGGGACGCTTAGTCACCTCTGGATCAGTCAAAACCCGCTCCTCAGAAACTGCAGAGGAGGCGGCGATAGCGCTAGCTATAGGTAATACTGAAGCTGACCTGATTTCCAGCGACTCTAAAACAGCCATCCGAAATTTGGCGAGGGGCAGAATCTCTGTCACAGCGGCAGGATTACTAAATCGGGCCACGGGGCGAGGGACTACGGAGGTGGAAATTGTCTGGGTACCGGCCCACTCTGGGAACCCTGGGAACGAGGCGGCTCACATGAATGCTCGAGGTTTCGTCAGCCGAGCAGGTGAGCCGGACGTTCCAGGGAGGTCCACGAGAGATGGGCTGGTGTCCTTTCACGACATTACTAACCATCACAAACTTGAGCGGAGAATTTACCCTCCACCGGACAAGCAATTGGTGAAGGCGCAGGAAAGCGTCTGGCGAAGATTGCAGACGAGATCTTTCTATAACCCATACGTGTTAAACAAAATCTACCCGGACGTTCAGCCGGAATGCAAATGGTGCCAGGAACTGGCCACCTATGACCACATATTATGGAGCTGTAGCATAGCGCCGCCACCAGCGGATATTATGCGTGATCCTTCTCTCGAGCAGTGGGAGGCCGTGTTGGCCAGCTCAGACCCGGTCGTCCAGACCAGGGCCGTGGAGTGGGCCACCCAGGTCGCCGTCAGCCATGAGCTGATGGCCATCTAGCACGGAATCGTCCGCACATGCGTTCTGACGAAAATAAAGTTTTTCCATCCGTCCACCATCGAAGAACAAGCTTGGCACGAGAGAAGCACGCCTGAGATCATGGTCTAGCATTGGGCTGCTGCGCCGAAAGACAAAAAGGTTCGACCCCACCATAAGTCACGCATTTCTCGATAGCATCATAGAGAGGCTTCACCCGCCTTGCGAGGCATATAACTGAAAACTCGAGGTGTATTGGGCGAAAGTTTACTGGTGGAAGAAGTGTAATGAATTGATGTGCTGTAATATCCTTCAGCTTTTTGTTGGCCTAATTTCGTCGCTGCCGTCCTTATGTCGGTGTTGTTTATTCTTCCGTCCTCTGAATCTTGTTTTCTTCATGGTCAGAGCTCAGACCATTTACAATTTGGCTCTTTAACTCCTGGTAACTTCTTACCATGAAGGAGCGTTACCCTAAGCAGCATATCTTGTTTAGTGATGGTCTTTGCGGGCCCATGCACTATGCAGAGAGAAGCTTGACATCACAGGTATCGGTGTGTCTGTGTATCCTTGCGAATGATTCATGTTGACGCTATTGCCATACTCATGCCACGTATTATTTGTCGGAATGCACTGGTATATGCTCCGCTCATAGTAACTTGTAGAACCAACTCGCCCAAAGAGAAGTATTTATGATCATAATAATAGAAAAGGCAACGATGCGCATGCGCTTAATAAGACCGATAACAACGGCAGGCATACGCCGAAGCCAGAGATTTTAAGAGACCAGCAAGTAGGACGGTGAGATGGCTGTTAGACTAAGCGAGAGTTGAGGATACATTGTAAGCGACGCGATTGAGCCCGGAATAATTATCTTTCAATTACGTGTAAACAATATGCAGCAGCAGGCATGTGAAGGCTGTGGACAACGAGGGCGTCGCCTTGGAAACTTGTAAAGGCGGAGGAGCCGAAACTCATGGCGGGGCAGTTGACACTAGTGTTCAATTTTCTCGCGAAAACTATCATTGCGCATTTAAAAATATCTGGACATATTTTCTACCATGAGCACCGATGTACTATCATATAAGCACCAGAATATTTGTAGACTGATACTTCTGAGAATGACAGAAAAAGGAGACGCTTCGTCTTTTGAGTTTAACTGCACTGCTAAAATGTTCAAGTGTCTGCTCAAATTTCTGCTGACAACCTATATACCGTACAGTAGCCGTACGGAAGCGCGATAGCGAACAAGGTTCCCGTTCGGGGCCCGAAACGTCTTATTATTTACGTTTGTTGTCTACGTCCATTTTAGCTATGTTTAACACAAACTAACACATGGGGTTTTCCAGCTACGTGCTACATATAAAAGAGCTAACAAGACCGACTTTCTCAGCCCCAGAACGTATCAGAAGCGGTTGGCCAAACGAAGGGTAAGTGGGCAGGCGATCATATTTAAGAGCGCTGTTGAGGAATTAAGCAGGCATGCCAGCGCAAGAAGAAGCGTACATGACACCCTTACTGAACATTAGGGCGGCTGTGCGCTTCGTTGGAGGCACGAATGGTAGCTTTCTGCTTACATCTGTTCTTCGAGATTTCTGATCTTCTTAGTATTACTTCTTTATCTATCCTGATTTTTTTTCTTTGGCATTTGTGTTAATGCTGGACCTCTAGGGAGATGTACAGTGCTCTGCTTTTTTGTTTTGCTTCGAACATTCTTTTTAAAAACGCGTACAAAATTTGCTCAAGTAACAACACTACACATTATGTGCCTATGCAGACATCAATTGCAAGAGAAATTAAACCAATCAATTCAATAATTAGATTATATGTATATTACTTACCTTCTAAGTTGCAAACCTTACGGCGCATGTTTATATTAGAAAGTTGAAGGGAATCGTCATGAAGGTCTACTTCCGTGTTTCAACATTTCAGAATGGTCATGTAAACTGAAATGTTTGATCTCAAATTATTTCCTGCAATTATTGTTGCATTTAAAAGAAAACATTAAAATGTAGTGACTGTTGGTTCCGAAATTTCGATTTAGGCCATCAATTTTTCGTAAAAAATTGCCAAAATCGAAAATTTTCAGCAAACCAAACCATCAAGTTTACAACTCTAACGCAGCAAGGAAAAATCCTAGCACAATTCTGTGAATTGCATATGATAGTACAACGTAACAAATTCACCTAAAATATACATTGACATATCGAATTTGTCCGGTTTGAATGATCTAATGGATGCTGTTTACAGAACCATGAAATCTATTCCTGATACAGAGCTATTAATTTGTGAACTTCGTGCTTCTATAATTTTCAAATTTCCGATGCTTTGAAAACCCTTTTTACAAAATTCAGGCCCTAAATCAAAATTCTGCTGTCAACAATGACTAAAATTTAACTTTCTCTGTCAAATGCAACAAGTTTCATTAAAATCGGTCCAGGGGTTATCTTAGAAAAGCGTTTCTGCGTTTTTCATGTGTTTGAATAGGCCGCGTTGGAGTTGGGCCCAAGCTAACACTTCCACTTAAGCGTCCTCATAATGTTTACATCTAGGAAGATAACTATGATGATTTTTTTTTGTTTAACGCACGGTTTACTGCTTCTGCCACAAAATTTACTGCAGTAGCCGTACAGTATTCCTTTCTATAGACATGTTGATTCGGAGTTAGGATACTGTATTTTATAGTAAACTCGATCATCCTTTTGAGTACTGTTTCTTGAAAATTATGTTCGCGCATGACAAAATTGTTATGGTGCAGTACTTTGCTTTGTTGTCGGGACATTTGCCTTTGTGTATTGGTGTGATACTCCCTATTTTGAGCTCTTCGAGGTACATGCCTGTCACGAATGACTGGTTCAATATTACTGCTAGAGGCTTGCATAAGGTTTCAATGTTGTCCCTCAGTATCTTAAGTGGCGTGTATACCACCATGACCCATAGCCTTGTGCGATAGCACCTGACGTGCAACTGTAATGATTTCAGCTCCTGTAATTTCTCGAAAAACGAAGAGTGAGAGTGAGAGAGAGAGAGAGACAAAGAAAAAACAGAGAGGTTAACCACAAATTATCTCCACTTGGTGACCCTGTACCGGGGGAGGGGCAAAGGGATGCGATAAGTGCGAGAGAGAAAAAGGTGAAAAAAGGGGGAAAGAAACCACACGCAGGTACATACTGTTTCTGTCGGCATTGTTACGCAGTCTGCGAAGGCTTTCCTAGTGTTACACAGTGTCACCGTCGCATCCTACGTCACACAGTGTGCAGTCACAATTTGTCACAAAGTCCTGTGTCGTTTAAGTAGCGCAGCAGCGCATTCACAGCGGCTCATGCTGATGCGAAAAACGAAAGCATCCTTGTGAACAGTCGGGATCGGTGAGTCATATTCTTCGTTTGTAACGGTTGTCAGCTCTTTTCCTACGGTTACGAAATAATCATTGAGTAGTTCTGCAAGTTCCCTTTCATTACAACCTACAAAACTTAGGTCAGATAAAACAAGTTGTTGCGGTTCAGGTCTTGCCACTGCCTTTATTGTACGCCAAGTTTCCTTTCTATTACCATTAACTTTCACGATAAGATTACTGCAATATTCTGTGATATTCTGTAATTAATATGGCGCGAGCACATGCACGCGGCAGTTTAAGCCAGAGAGGCAGCAATGGAATGGGCAAACTTATAGAATTTCATTAACCGCTCCATGAAAGCTTCGCTTCACACATATTCCAAAATGTGCATTGCCTCGGCATAATTCTTTTTCATTCATGTTTCCAAAAGTAAGGTGAGGGTACAGTATAATTCTAAAATAGCTTTAGGGCACCACGCGGGCGCGAAAAAAGAAACAACTTTTTAACTCGTTTTAGCATATATTCCTGGCTTGCTGAGTGCAATAAGTGATACTACAGTGAAACAAAGAAGAATATATTTCCATCGTCCTCGTATAATTTCTTGCCTCACACACTCTTTAAGTATTCGTAAGAAACGTCATAAAACAACAACCTCTCTGTAGTAGCCAGCCACGTATGGCTCCAGGAAACCCAGCAGACGATACAATGAACTCAGGTCGCCCAAACACTCTTGACAAAAACTAGTCCGCAGGAAGGAGCGTAGATTATTCCGCAAGAACCGTCTAACCAACTGTTTCCCAGACGGCAAAAGCGAGCTGTTCCTGCCGAGGTCGCGCCGAAAAAGGTTGGTCCGCTTCCACGATGACCTCCAAATGAACGCGGCAATAACACGACGCAATTTGAACAGACGGCAGCGCAAAGCTCAATAGTTGTAATACGTGCCGAGTTTTCAAAGAACCTATTACGAGCTGCCGAACGGGCTAAGGTTAGTAAATCCCAGCTCTTCTGGTTGACCTCCTTTCGTGTACGCCAGTGAGGCTCAGCGTCATCGTAGTACACATAGGAGGCTCGACGCTGCTTCACTGCAGTGTTGCCACGACACATTAAAAAATAGTAGTAGATTTTTTCGCGAAAAATCAGTAGAAATCAGTAGATTTTTTAATTTCAATTTTTGCACTCAGTTTATGAGCCCACGAATTCAGCGCTTATATTAGTACTCTCTTGAAGTATTGTAGCGTCCAGGAAATAGTACGAAAATTGACCCCGAGATTATTAGCGATACTTTTGAAAAACCCGGGGATCCAGATAGCCATTGTCAAGCACGAATTTAAAAGCAGTGAAGCCCTGCGATGGCCTATTCAAAGGTGTCAGATGGTAGTTAATACCTGAAAGCTTTAGAGTATAGTATCTTCCAGACAGGGATAATTGGAGATCGCTGGGAGAGGCCTCCATAGAGGCCTCCGTGTTGCAGTGCACATAAAGATAGGTTGATCATGGTGATTGTGATGATAATGGTGGTTTCATAGTTGTGGGGTTCGGTATGCACCCACTTTCACAAATTCACGGCCTCAGCTTTTCCCATAGAGCATAGAAACTCTATGCCTTGTTAGCGCCTCGTTTGAGAGTCTGGAAACGCAAGAATGTGTGTTAACCTCGGAGCCAACCACGTTTTTTCTTTCTCTAGCTAGGTGGCATTACATTAATTAATATAACCTCTGTAACCTCTATAACCATCCGTCCATCCATCCTCTGTACTGAAAAAGTTGCAGATTCCGCTTTCGTTTCAGTAGAAAAGCAAGAAAATCAGCAGATTCAAGCGCTTTATCACTGAATCAGCAGAAAATTTTTTTAAAATCAGTAGATCTACTGATAAATCAGCAGCCGTGGCATCACTGCTTCACTGGCGTTCACCGACGCCAGAGGGCGGACCATGACTGGCCCGTTTCTGCTCTGGTCTGCTGAATAGCGCTGTCGTCGGCGCCTCCTACGTCTTCTAGCGCATTCTCGTCTCTGTGGCGGACAGCACCTTCATTCTTTTCCCTCTCAAACGGAGATTTATTGCGCACGAGTATTTACCGCAACCGAATTCGTACTCAAGAGTGACGTACATCCTTGCTCCACACAATATTGGGCCACATGTGGCGTCGCTGCTTCGCATTATGGTGCAAGTGCAACATTTTTTACAGCTCTCAACTGCACGCCTCCCATTTTGTCTTCCGCTGCTCCCAGCGCGGTCCTGAGCGACATCGTTAGCCTCCAAGTTTCGCATTTATGGAACAGATATGGCAAGACAGGCCGATTACATTTACAGGCTACTGGTCGTAGCGATTGAGCGTGTGCCATGTGCACTCCAAAATATAAATATTTATATATAAAAATATTTCCTTTAATTACCAGCCGCCTCCAGTGATTGCTTCGCGTGTACAATTTTACTCGTTCTCTGCACCAAACCGCGATTACAAACTAAAAGTATAGCTCTCCCTACGCTATGGGAAAGCAATTTTCTTATAAATAATCTTCAATCTTGGCCTCAGCCCTGCCATAGACATAGATGACGTGGGGTCCTTGCGCCGTGTGCCTTTCCGTCTTTCTGCCTCGCACATTTGTTCAGTGTGAATGCTCAATACAAACTCAGTTCTCGGTTTCTCCACAGATGATGCCACTCACCACCAACAAAGCCGCAAGCTTTATGTAGCAGGAACAAACGTCCAGGAGCTCACCTGCAAAGAGGAATGAAATCGACGCACACTGTTAACGTTGAGCGCAATATAGATGCAAATGTGCGCAGATCATACCTGACTACTGGTTTGCAGATTATCCTAGTTACAACGTGTGTTAAGGAGTAGGAAAATCACTTGACCAGCTTTATCACATAAATATGACAGTTGCTCTGAGGTGAGTGACGTCAAAATTTTTTTCTGACATCCACTCTTCGGAATACACCATCACGGGTATCACTTAACGTTACCGCCATCCTTCCTGCTCCTTACCAACTACACTCAACACACAAACACACACACACACACACACACACACACACACACACACACACACATACATACATACATACATACATACATACATACATACATACATACATAATACATACATACATACATACATACATACATACATACATACATACATACATACATACATACATACATACATACATACATACATACATACATACATACAGGGTGTTTTTAGCTGCACCGAATTTTTTAAATTAGAACAAAATATAAATCACGGTAACGTTATGTTTACCTTTCGAGTGCACGGATAGGCAGCCTCTAGGTACAGAGCAATTTCTGCAATGAGGTGCGTAATTAGCTAAGTCACAGTAATTAATGCAATTATGGGGTTTTACGTGCAAGAAACACTTTCTGATTAGGAGGCACGCCGTAGCGGAGGACTCCGTAAATTTCGACCACCTGGGAATCTTTAACGTGCACCTAAATCTAAGTACACGGCTGTTTTCGCATTTTTCCCCCATCGAAATGCGGCCGCGATGGCCGTGATTCGATCCCGCGACTTCGTGCTCAGCAGCCCAACACCATATAGCCACTGAGCAACCACAGCGGGTGTAATTAACTTTCTGATTATCAACAGTAAGTGGCTGCAGCAAATGAGTACTTTGGGTCCCGTCCTTGACGCTACATATCCCAACGATGAAGTTTTGAATAGCGGATGTCGTGTGGTAGCTACGCGAACAATTATTTCTCCTTTGCAGGCTCCTTGAAACCGAAACTGGCTGGAAAAGAGCGTCTGTGTCGTCGATGTCGCAGCCTCTCCCCCCGCCTTTCGCCACGTTTGTGAGTTCACCACAGGTCCGGCCCCTCACAGCTTGCGTGTTTTCCTTGCTGTCTGCGGCGTTGGCGTAGCGCTCCAATGCCAGCGGGCCGGCAAATTTACTTCGTCATTCCGTTCGGCCCCTGAAACGGCTTTTCGTCGATGGAAGTGGACACGTGGCGTGTTCTCTATTTATTTTACAGTTACCCTTCGTGTACATATTCGACGTGCGCTAACGAACAATAAACAGCTGAAAGTTTACGCACATGTGTGTCTGTCTGTCTCTTCTTTTTTTGTCCTTCGTGTAAACAGTATGGCGCAGCAAGCTGAAAGATCACTGCAGAAAAACTGCGGCGGCTATACCAGAATGGTTCTCTAGTCAAGTTATTTTTCAACAATAACTTGACAGAAGCAAATCGTAGTTTATTTTAGCGTGCAAGAACAGCGCCTAAAGAAAATGGACACAAGTTCGCTTGGGCTAAACGCGGCAGGATTTTCGTAAAGAAGGCAGAAGGTGCACTTTTTGTGCGAGTAATCGGGTCAGCTGATATTTCTATGAGTGTGTAAGCAGCATGGGCTCTAGTTTCTGTGTGATTCCTGATTTTTAAAGTTTCAAAGGTGCATTTGGCCTGAGTTCACAACATAATTTTACTCTAGTAAATGTAAACATAAGAAGTCTCCGAAAGTATTCGAATGAATTTAGAGACAGAGCGGAAGCAGCTAACAATTACGTTGACGCCTTTGTTCTCAGTAAAGTAAATACGAGGGTTGATGCAGGAATAAGGTTCCCATCAATTTTAGAAACAGACAACATTGTTTATTCTCATAGAAATTTACATCATCGGAAAGATGAAACTTTACCCTATTTCTCTACGTAATGGCCATATCTTGCTACGCATTTTTTGTAGACGGTGCTCCAATTTTTGTATCCCAGTGCCGTAGAACTCCGCCGCCAGCCTGCTGAGGAAACATTTCACCTCTTCTTTGACTTCATCGTCACTCCGGAAGCGTTGGCCACTCAAATGTTCCTTTAACTTGTCGAACAAGTGATAATCACTAGGCGCGAGGTTCGGACTGTACGTTGGGTCGGGCATGACAGTCCACCCAAAGTTTGTCAAAAGTTCTTGGGTTTTACGAAAGACTTGAGGTCGGGCGTTGTCGTGAAGCAGAGTTACACCAGCTGCCAGTCGTCCTCGCCGGCGGTTCTGGATCGCTCGCCTGAGTTTTCTTAATGTTGCACAATAACTGTGTGAGTTGATTGTTGTCCCACGTTCCATGAAATCGATTAATAGTACCCTCTTACGATCCCCCCCTCCAAAAAAAAAAAAACACTGACCATGACTTTGGCAGCAGAAGGAGTTTGAACTTCTTTGCGACTGGTGACTCTAGGCCACGCCACTGTTTGCATTTTTGTTTCGTTTCGGAAGTGAAATGGAACATCTACGTTTCGTCTCCCGTAACAATGGAGTCCAACAATCCTTCCTTATCTTGACACTTTTGAAGAAACTGACAAGCATAGTCGAGGCGTTTCTCCTTGTGATTTGATGTCAATAGCCGCGGTACCCATCGAGCACAACACTTGGGATACCCCCTTTTTTCAGTCAAAGCTCTTTCCACTGTACCGTAAAAACTCCCAGAAATCTGAGCAACAAGTTCACGGACGGTGATCCTCCTGTTATTGAAGCACTTCGCGTTGGACCGTCTCGATAACGCCTCCGAAACTGACGGTATTCCACTCCGTTCTTCATCGTGGACTTCCTTCCGAACGGCACTAAACTCCCTGCACCACTTTCGGAGGTGTTGAACGGACATACACTTGTCGTCATACACCTCTGTCAACTGAAGATGAATATCCACGGATGGAGTCCCTTTGGCCTGCAAAAAGCGAATTACGGAACGAATCTCGCAGTTGGCGGTATCAACAACGGGAACCTCCATGTCGGACGGCTGCTAAGCCAAGACTGAGCGGCGCAGCGAAGCGCGACCGGGGAGAATCTAGAGTTGGGGAACAGCCGCGCGCAGCAGTGTTGCCGGATTTCGCTTCGCACCTTCCCGTGTGACTGGAGCTTTTTGGGAACTTTATTTCTGGATCAGCCCTGGTATACCGCATGTATGTGCCGATATGTTTACGCTTTCTGGTTATCGTTTACGCTTAGTGACCCGCCCACGAGGGCGAGGAGGTAGTATAGCGATTTTTGTTCGCGACGTGTTATGTTACGTCTGTTACACTCCTTGATGCAGAATGCCTGATCATAAAAATAAATATTTCAAATGCCGAATAAATCCTTCTCGCGTTATATTGTACACCATGTAACAGTACCCGCCGTGGTTGCTCAGTGGCTATGGTGTTGGGCTGCTGAGCACGAGGTCGCGGGATCGAATCCCGGCTTCGGCGGCCGCATTTCGATGGGGGCGAAATGCGAAAACACCCGTGTGCTTAGATTTAGGTGCACGTTAAAGAACCCCAGGTGGTCAAAATTTCCGGAGTCCTCCACTACGGCGTGCCTCATAATCAGAAAGTGGTTTTGGCACGTAAAACCCCAAATATTATACCATGTAACAGTGTGAGGCTATTTTTGGCAGAGCTCGATGAAGTCCTGGGCAAATGAGGTTCCGCTGTGCAGTTATGCTTAGCTGGAGATTTGAACATGAATACGCTATGCGTCATGTTAACTAATGTGTCCGATTACTTGTCCATTTCGTTTTCTTACGCTTTGGCGTCCACCATAAATCACCCGACTAGCTTGAATAACTGAACAGTACAGCGTTCTGCATAGATCACATTGCGGTGCGCGCATCCTTGGCTGTTTGCGCCATAAGTAAGAGCCTGCCGCCTGTCGATGCCTTCTCTAACTGAAGAACACGACTCGGCTGGGAACAAAGAAATTAATAAAATGGTGATTAAAATCACTAATACAAAAATTTGTGACCAATGCAACTCTAATTTCGACTGGTCTTGGCTGGTTGATGGCAGTGCAGCCGATATGGCACATGAAAATTCTACGATCAACTTAACCAGTTTTAGCGCCTTACTACATATTGCCGCATCCAGCACGCGGCACGTAGCGGAAGGCGAAGACCTCGCGCATTGCGGAAGAGAAGAAGAGGTCCCTGCGCAATCTTCTTTCTGCTACCCTTTCTTTATCAGTTCCTGCTGCTTGTGAATAGTGACAATATACTGCAATGAAAAAGTGCAGAAATACTGTTAGCTGGATTAATGCCGTTGTTATGCATGCCACATAGTTTAGAGGTTGGCTCTGGGAGCGCTGCAAACGTGCTCCTAAAAATGAGGGATCAAGAGCTCAAAACAATCGGGCGTTTGCAAACGGAGAAAAAACTGTATTTTTTCAATAAATTCAACCAATCGCGCAAAAGTCCTGCGAAAACGTGGTCGTTAATAAATATTCTTAGGAACGGAAGTCACGCGCTTTCTAATCCCATTTACTCATTTCCAGATGGCAAAACAGTGGTAGTTAACCGTTTCCTTTCACGTGCTTCTGAAAAGGCTTTATGCCAACCGGGAAATGACTGTACGTCGAAGGAATTTGCGTCGGCGTCCGCTTTTTTTGCTTAGCTTGACCTAAAAAGGATTATTTTCAATTTGCGGCGAAATAAATCACAAGGAATAGATGGGATATAAGTCGGCACTCTGCAAAGAAACTTCGATGTGCTTTGAAGCATCTTGCTTTTCAAATTAATGACTTTTTCGTAAGCGCAGTAATTCCCGAGACCCTGAAAACGGCTATCGTTAATAGGAAGCTTTAGCTCGGGTGCTCCTATCTAAATACCTGCAAAAGCAGAACTCGTTTTTATCGTCAACCACTGCACTACATTTGACGAAGATTGTTGCATTTAAAATAAAAATTAAAATGTAGTGACTGTTGGTCTCGAATCTTGGTTTATGTCGTCAATTTTTTATTAAAAATTGGCAAAAATTGCGAATTTTCAGCAAACAAAGCTATCAAATTTACAAGTCTGTAGCCCAGCAATGAAGAAGGATATCACAGTTATGTGAATTGCATATGATAGTACATTTAAGGCGGGCAAAATTGATATGTTACACGCGAATCTGCAAAATTTCAGTAATATGTAAATACAGCTTTTGCAGAGCCCTTGTAAACAACGTAACAGATTCACGTAATATATAAAATGACACACCTAATTTTTCCGCTTTCAATGATGTTGTGGGTGCCATTTGGAAATCCGTGATATATGTTCTTGATGCAGAGCTATTAACTTGTAAACTTCGTGCTTCTATTATTTTTTTCGAACTTCCTAATGCGTGAAAATCTATTGAACAAAATTCAGCATCTAAATCGATATTCCGCGTCCAACAGTCACTAGAATTTAACTTTCTCTTTCAAGATCAACAAATTTCACTAAACTCAGTCCAGAGGTTATCTTGCAAAAGCGTTTCTGCGTTTTGCACGTATATAAATAGGCCGCGTCAGAGTTGAGCCCGAGCTAAATCTTTCTTAAGCCGCTGTATAAAGTGAGGGAGGAAAGATAAGGTACAAATTATATATTAATCTCAATTTTGCCGTTGCTTTCCCAGACACTAGAAAAAATCATGTACGATCACATGACGTCCTTTTTAACTAAGTTTTCGACTTTATCACCCAGACAGCTTGGTTGTGTTGCGAATCGAGGTACCACAGCCCTATTAGAAGAATTCTCAGATGAAGTATATTCCGCATTTGAGAACAACTTATTCACCTGGGTGCTATTTCTTGACATAGCCCAAGCCTTTGATACAGTGAACCATAACTTTTCACTGGCGAAAGTAATTTTGATGAGATTCAGAGGACCAATTCACAACGTACTGCGAAACATGTGTGGAAGTCGCAGATAGTTACGGCCGACAAGGAAACCGTCAGTAGCAAGCAATGGCTTACAGCCAGTGTTCCCCAGGGATCGATTTTATCACCTCTATTGTTTAACATATTTACAAATGATCTTGCTCTAGTAATTTCTAAAGGCACTATGCATCAATATGCAGATGATACGGTAATTTTAACAAAGCATTTCAATCATGAAAAGGTTGTGGCTGCCTTGCAGTATACAATGCATAGTTTCATGCGCTTCCCTGTGAAAAATTGTATTAACGTAAATATCAATAAGACACTGTTAACATGTTTTAGAAATGCCTTAAAGACCACAGCAATAAACAAACCATCATACTTCCATGATCAGGACTGTACTTCATGTACCCCCGTTCAGTATGGAGACGGTGTGCGATATGTCAGTTTATTTTTTGATAGCAGCATGTAGTTGCAGAACCATCTTGCCTATCTGTGTGGTAAACTTGGGAGTGTCGCTTGGGTGTTTCTTAATATAAAAAGTTTCACACCATCATCTGTAAAGAAAGCCGTAGTGCATGCTCTCGTGTACAGCATAATACGATGCGGAATCACTGCATTCGAGTTCTGCGCATTGCGGTGGCACTTATTAAAAATATATATTGACAAGTGTGGCGTCTGGCTGTGGCCAAGTGTCAGATAATAATTTGTTTTCAACACTACGGTTTTCCTTCATTTTAGTCCTTATTAAAGCAAACTGTGGTTCTTCGTAATTTTTGGAATAACCAATTCAGAGAGAAATACGTAGCCCCGCGACTTTAAGAGGGACAACAAGCGTTTTAAAGTTCCTCGTTCATTAATTAGCTATAGCGAGACACGAAGACGTGCCTTTACCAAAAAAACTTTAATGAACTGCCAGACGAATTTTTATCCGGTTCACTCAACAAAAAATTAAAAGAAATTGTGTACACTGCCAGATGCCCGAAACACTGCAACACGTACTGTGCGACTGCCCAGCATATAAGCTGGAGCGAACGACGTTAGACAGTTTCCTAGCCAGCTTAGGCAGACAACTACTATCGGAGGAAGCTATATTCGGCCCATGGCCTGACACTGCAATTTAAATGCGTGCAACAAAAGTATTGTGGAAGTTCCTGCAGGACACCAAGCTCGACGAGCGGCTCTAGCGAGGCAACTGTCTCATGTACATAAGCACTCACCACTTCTCTTATCATCATCATCCATCCCAATACTTTCACTCCCCTTCCCTCTTCCCCAGTACAGAGTAGCAGACTAGAGCGCACTAGCTCAGGTCGACCTCTCTCTGTCTTTCCTATCAATAAATTCTATTCATTAAAGAAATTGCGATCTTCCATGGGAGTTTTTCGTTGTTCTGTTGGGTGGATATTTGTTTAACATAATTTGGTTACCTTGACCTGTATTTGTAATTAAGCGTGAAACAATGTTCACTCTACGTTGGAAGAACGTGTAATACACTTTTTTTTATTTTCCTTAGTTTGCACTATGTTTTGTCAGCACCGAGGTAGCGCCTGTACACGTCCCGACCTTATCGCTGTTGCCAACGCTGCCGGGCTAGTCGGAAAGCCATTCGGGCTTCGGGACGCCCGCTTATCGTGTATTTCTTCTACTGGTGCATAATAAAGATTGTTATTAACGCGATAGCGTTAAGGAGCTCGTGCCTAAGAAAAGCCGGTGTCGTCGGTGTCGGCGTCCGCGGCGTTGACCGTGAGCGATAAATCACGGCAGGCACTCCATACATAAAAAGCAACTTCCAAGATGGACTGGGTGGGAATCGAACCAGGGTCTCCGGAGTGGGAGACGGAGACGCTACCACTCAGCCACGAGTTCGATGCTTCCAAGAGGTACAAACGCGCCTCTAGTGAATGCGGTGTTGCCTTCGAAACGAGCCGTGGAAAGTTATACTGCGGTGTATACCGGTAATTATGAACATGTAACTTACAGAAGTCGTAATTACACGAGTAGCGAAGTGCGTTTCGCTGCATTTCTTCTGCGCTTTCCGCACACGCAGAGCCATCTTGCGGCAAACACAGAAGACCCCCTCCTCTACATGTACGGCGCTGCCCCGACAGATGGCGCGCCACGCGCGCATTGAAGCTGTCGCGTCTCGGACTCTCTCCCCTGACAACGCTTCGCCTTGCTCCCTCCGCAGAATCAAGCGTCCTTCCTTTCTTTAGATCACTATCCGTCTCTCTGCCCGTGCCGATCACGACGTTTGGCTGGCGTGCATCATTTCCCCCTCCGGGATACCGAGTTCTTTGGTTCGCTCCGCTTGCTCAGGCGCACGTTTCGTTGCTGCGCCGAACGCTGCGTTGCTCGACCATATGGCTCGACGCTCACCGCGTCCGATGCGGGGCGCCTCGTGATGGCTGCCCTGTAGCCCATTGTCTTACACCCCTTGGCGGGTCGACGGGAACGCTGTCGCTTTCCACTCTTGAAGGCGAAGCTTAAGCGTCCTCCAATTTTATGCGAAGCATATTACGAGAGCTCAACCCAGCTCCTCAGGCGCGGCGGTGTCGCCTTGAAACCACGTGACACCGTGACGTCACGACAGAGGAGAAGCGGCTTTGGATCAACTCTTGCAAGACGGGCTGGGTGGGAATCGAACCAGGGTCTCCGGAGTGTGGGACGGAGACGCTACCACTGAGCCACGAGTACGATGCTTCAAAGCGGTACAAAAGCGCCTCTAGTGAATGGGGTGTTGCCTTAGAAACGAGCTGTTTCTAAGGCGTGCGTCTCTTGCTCAGGCGCACATTTCGTTGCCGCGCCGAACGCTGCTTTGCTCGACGCTCACCGCGTCCAATGCGGGGCGCGTAGTCGCTGCCCTGTAGCCCATTGTCTTACACCCCTTGGCGGGTCGACGGGAACGCTGTCGCGTTCCACTCTTGAAGGCGAAGCAGAGTAACGCGTGAGTTGTTTCTTCGTCTAGCCGAACCAAATATAGCCAAGCAACAGCAGTTCACCAGGCTAAACAGTGGTTCAACAACTAAAATAAAGGCTAGTATGCTTCGCATCCTGGGCTTAACCTTACCTAAGCCACAGCCATTTTTTTATTATTATTATTACATATTATTATTATTATTATTAAAGCTGTGCATTATCTTTTCGGTAGAATCTCACCCGTGCTCCAGCATTAAAACCCCATGTTTCTATTCTGGGCATATCATCTAAAGGCTGGGTTCATTATTTATTTTTATTGACTCACAGAATGGTCGTGTCTTTCTCCGTCTTTTCCTTGTGAATTCATATTGGCGCTTGTTGATTGTAAACTGTAACTTCTCATAATTGCATCTTCCTATTTCATTTTTTTTTATGCGAAGCATATTACGAGAGCTCAACCCAGCTCCTCAGGCGCGGCGGTGTCGCCTTCAATACCACGTGACACCGTGACGTCACGACCGAGGAGAAACGGGGCTCCAACTCGCGCCGTCGCTCGCGGCGTCGCGGCGGTATATAAGCAGCTGCGCTTGCCTCTGCTGGACACTCACGAGGTGAGATGCCTCCTGGAGGCAGAGCTGCTCGTTGGAATGAGAAGCGAAGGTTGCGGCATGCTACAGAGACTGATTTTCTAGGTGGCTTTGGCTTAACTCTTGCAAGATGGGCTGGGTGGGAATCGAACCAGGGTCTCCGGAGTGTGAGACGGAGACGCTACCACTGAGCCACGAGTACGATGCTTCAAAGCGGTACAAAAGCGCCTCTAGTGAATGCGGTGTTGCCTTAGAAACGAGCTGTTTCTAAGGCTCAGGCGTGCGTCGCTTGCTCAGGCGCACATTTCGTTGCCGCGCCGAATTAAATAAAGTTTATACACCACCACCCGAACGCTGCGTTGCTCGACGCTCACCGCGTCCAATGCGGGGGGCGTAGTCGCTGCGCTGTAGCCCATTGTCTTACAACCCTTGGCGGGTCGACGGGAACGCTGTCGCGTTCCAGTCTTGAAGGCGAAGCAGAGTAACGCATGAGTTGTTTCTTCGTCTAGCCGAACCAAATACAGCCACGCAACAGCAGTTCACCAGGCTAAACAGTGGTTCAACAACTAAAATAAAGGCTAGTATGCTTCGCATCCTGGGCTTAAAGGGACACTAAAGTGAAAAGTGATTTCTTCTGCATCAGTAGATCACCGTTCTACAACACCAAAAACACCAGTCTTACAACGATAAGACGTTTGGTAAGCCAGAAAAAGCGCAAGAACGAAATACGGGTGGCGACGCCTACTTATATTCACGTACCTGGGGGCTGTGACGTCATGGATTTTGATGGCATCTTCTAGGGCCTACTAATTATATATAGCGGTACAGATTGAGTACGTTGTGTTCTAAAGGAACCAAACATTAAACATGCCAAGTTTCGGGAACCTTTATTCAGCCAACGCAGCCCAAATGCGAAAACAAACTTTGGAATCCCTGACGTCACGTTGACGTACCGGCGCTGGCGTTTCGGCGCGAAATTCAAATACTGATACTTTGACCTTCATTTTCTCGTCTAATATTCAAACTATTTTCTTGAAATGACTGCCTGCAGGGTTCTCAAACAATGCTTTATTAGTCTAAACTGATTTATTGTTTCCCTTTAGTGTCCCTTTAACCTTAGCTAAGCCACAGCCATTTTTTTCTCTGTATTTGTACGTTTAATTTCTTTTTACCGCGTGCCAGCACTCAGAAGTTACGGATGTTCCTGGGCACGTTAAATAAACATGTTTGATTGACTGACTGGTTAATTATACTGCAACTTGTTCAAGCACTGTTTCGTTGCCCTTACTTCGCTGCCGACGCAATCGCCGTCACCTCCTGTTTCTTTTCAAACGCCTTCACAGTATCCTCACCTGCCGCAAACTCCTTAGTTGCATCATGTTTCGTATGCCTCGCAAGATCACCAGAGAACACAGACCTTTCAATGTTACTGGCTGTCATCCCACAGAATATGGATTCTTTATAACGCTTGTTTCCGTGATCTTGATATTTTTCATAGCTCGCTGTCGTTCTTTTCCGAGCGTTGCGTTCCTGCGCCGTAGTTTAACACATTCTTCAAGTGACATTTTCCTCCTTTTTCTTGTATATTCACCTTGGGCTTTGTTGTATGCACACTGTTGTTCATTGTTTTTACAGCGAAGCTGTCTACCTCTACCGTCCAAGGAAATTTTCGTGTCGTTGTGGTAAGCAAGAAACTCCTCATACGTGGGCCGATCCCAAAGATAGTGCAGTACCGTTCCGACTCGCGCCGGAGGTGACGCAGGTGTTAAGCACTCCCCATACGTGCACCGATCCCGAAGATATTGCAATGACGGGCCGACCCGCGGCAGAGGTGAAGCAGGCGTTAAGCACTCCCCATACGTGGGCCGATCCCAAAGATATTGCAGTGCCAGGCCGACCCGCGGCAGAGGTGAAGCAGGCGTTAAGCACTCCCTATACGTGGGCCGATACCGAAGACACAGCTATGCCGGGGCGACCCGCGGTGAAAGCGAAGCAGGTGTTAGAGCACATTCACACCGAAAGCGGAACGTCTAAGCGGCCAAGCGGATTTTCAACGCGGTGAGGCGGTGAGCGCGCGAGCCTGTTCTGACCGGACGGCTTGCCTGGCTGCCCGCGCCGCCGAGGAGGCGGAGTATCCAACGTTTTCATGGCGCACGTGTCGCCATCTCGTAGCACCCGTCATTCGTACTCATCGCGCGCGCGCCAGCGTCGTCCCTTGCATCACCGCGCCACCGTCGTCTGGTGTTCTGATTGGCTGCGGCAAAGTGGAGAGCTCCGGCGGACGGAAAAAAATTGGTTCGCGAGCAACCGGGCTCACGGCCTCGTTTTCCGCCCGCTTTTACCCGCCTGGCGAGGAGGTTTGCCCGCTTTGCGCTCGCCCGCTTACCCGCTTTGGCCGCTCCGTCTTTGTTGTGAACATGCCTTTAAGAACTCCCCGTAGGCCGATCCCGAAGATAGTGCAATACCGGGCCCATCCGCGGCGGTGAAGCAGGCGTTAAGCACACCCCATACGTGGGCCGATCCCGAAGATAGTGCAAAACCGGGCACACCCGCGGCGGAGGTGAAGCAGGCGTTAAGCACACGTACCCCATACGTGGGCCGATCCCGAAGACAGAGCTATGCCGGGCCGACCCGCGGCGGAGGGGCAGTTCGCCATTAAGGGGCCCACATACACAACTTCGCTGGTCATCCTTCTTCACAGGATGGAAGGGCACTGAGATTTCTGTTTTTCTTTAACCTACACTCCCCTGCGGATTTATTTGTTTCACTTTTAATGTATGCGTGCGCCAGCACTCATACCTTACAGTTGTTCCTAGGCATGGTAAATAAATATTTGATGCATTGATTGCTTGCTCGATTGATTATTACTATGAAAGGAAAAGCTTTCTTTGCCCACTTTCCCGGGTTTCGCATGCCTGCCTGGCTGCTGGGTGCTGCCCGTGGTCGGGTCGGTTGCCATCTCGGCCGATGTATTTGCGGGGGCATAACGCGTATGCCGAAGCTTATATGAAACTACCAGCGAAGTGGCTTATGCAGTCACCGTGTGCTGACCAAGTATCCAGATAATAATATTTATTTTAATTATTATATTACACCTCCAACATAAAACCTCAACATATAATGTGGTGGTGGTGGTGGTGGTGGTGGATTGTAGCAATAGGCGGGTTTAGCCTGGCGAACAAGGCCGGCAAATGCTCCGCCCGAGCGTCTCGCACAATACCGGTAAAGGGTTTCACCATATGTCCATCAAACCAGTCTCTCTTAAGAATTCGATGAGGAGACGTGAAGTTTCTTTGCGGGCTATAACTGATCCCTCGGGAAATAGAAGGTGTTGCAGGCGCGCATGCGGAAGGTCCTTGTTTTGCAGATTCTTCAGGAGAGTGTCTCTTTCATCTTGGAATTGCTGGCAGGACCACAAAAAGTGCTCAATGTCTCCTGTCTCGTTGCATGCCGTACAGTTCGGGGAATTGATTCGCCCCGGTTTAAATAACCCGGCCGGTGTAATAGCAGATCCTGTCCTTATTCAATATAGAAGTGAGGCTTCCTCTCGGTGCGATCTCTTGGTTACACAGGGCATATGCGGTGGAGCCCAAAGCGACGCAAAGTGATTTTGAATGTCAGATTTTTGCACTTGATTACTCTTTGGACCTTGATTTTGGGAGGATGATAGAGCGCTGCGTATGCAAGCGCATCAGCTTTTTCGTTTCCTGAGATACCAATGTGGGAGGGAATCCAGTGAAACTTGACTGTGAAGCCTTTGTTGCTGAGTTCTTTCACGATGGCTAGTGATTTGCGTGGGAACTTGCGGGAAGGCAAACCGCGGTATACTTGTTGTAATGCGGCCTTTGAGTCCGTAAGGACAACCACATTCTGCGGAGACAAAGTCTTCAATTTGCCCAGAGCAGAAGCTACTGCTACTCCTTCCACAACTGTCGACGAGGCTATACAGTCCAAACGGCCAGACCACGTATATCTTAGAGAGGGAATACAGAATGCAGCTGCGCAGCGGTCTTCGTCTGCCTTGACAGAGCCATCTATGTATACTTGTAGGTGATTCGGGTAAGCCGTGTTCAGGTGTTCCAGGACTAATGACTTGGCTTCTGCAGATGGAATGGAGCTCTTTGATTGCAATCGTGGTACACTTAAGTTGCATGTGATGTCCTCGAATGTCCAGGGTGGTTCTATCCTTTCCCTCTGTCTCGAGCAGCGCAATCCTAATACGCGAAGCGTGTTCAGTGCTGCATAAAAATGTGAGCGCGGCCTGTTACCTATACGTCGTAAGATGGCTCTACCGGGCGTAGACTCACTCAATCGTAGTAGCTGGATCATCAGAGCCTGGGAAGCCTGAAGTCGTAGAGGACGTGACTCAGCTTCGTAGAGCACTTTCTTGTTTGACGCTGGCTGAGGGACTCCAATGCAAAGTCGGATACCTTTTCTGTGGATGGCTTCTAAGCGCTCGTATTGGCTGTCTGAGGGTGACATCAGAGATAGCTGATACAGGATTCGACTGGTAACCAACGCTGTATGTAGCCGTAGCATCGACGTCGGGTGGTTGCCCCAGCGTATGCCAGCGACTCGCTTGAGCACATGTAGCCTGGGTGACGATGACGCCACAACGTGGTCAACACCGCGGCGCCAGAGTAGCCTGTGGTCTAAGGTAACGCCCAGAAATCAGACGTTGGTGACCTGTCGAATCTGGTATCCGTCCAAATTCAGCGTCAAGCGTGTACATTTTCTTTTCACTTCAGGAAATTGTACGAATGATGATTTCTCTGCTGACAGTGATAATCCAATCATTGCCAAGTGGCCCTGAATGGCTTTTACTGCTCCCTACGTGCGAGGCGGCGATGCTGGTAGCCGGAGACCTATATGCAGATATCATCGGCATGTATAAATATATTCACTGGTATTCGATGGCTTAGTACTCTTGGGAGGCTACTCAATGGCAATGTTAAATAACAAGGGAGATAAAACACTCCCCTGTGGCACACCGCGAGATATACGTATTTCATCACTCAAAGTGTCGCCAAGACGAACTCTGATGCGACGATCATTGAGGAACGCATGCATGAAGTGCAAGAGATGACCCGTGACGCCTATAACTTGCAACTGGCTGATGATGGCTCTTTGAGACACGTAGTCGTAAGCCTTAGAAACATCCATGAAAACAGCAAGTGTCGACAGGCCATCCGCACTGTAATGTTCTATGTGGCTTAGCAGGTCCAGCACATTGTCTTGAGCGCTTAGACGCTGCCGAAACCCAGTCATGCACGATGGTAGTTTTCGACCCAGCTCGACATACCAAGTGAGTCTTGTGCACGCCATCTTCTCCATTAGCTTCGCTGCACACGAGGTCAGTGATACCGGTCTGCATGAGTCCAGAGCTGTAGGATTCTTTCCAGGCTTCAGAATCGGTACCACCCATGCTACCTTCCATAAATGTGGGATAGCCCCACTGGCGCAGACTTGGTTAAAAAATGCCAGCAAATCACGCCGTCTCTCAACCGGTAGGTTAGTGAGCATCTGATTACTGATAAGGTCAGGTCCCACCGCACAGCGACGTCGGAGGCTGCTCATAGCTAGTTCCAGCTCTCTGAGTGTGAAAGGAGCATGCATTAGAGACGACGATAGCGGCGGAGGCGGGTTGGTTGTGCCTGCTGACCTGTCGGAAGAGTATGTTTCCGTGACGGTATTCGCAAGACAAGCGAGTGTCTTGCCTAAGTTCAATGCTAGGGCTTCAAATGGCTTGTTTGGTCGAAAGTTTCCAGCAAGGTTATTAACGACCCACCGTATCCTTGGAAATAGCGTGAGGACCGATAGGCTTGCACAAAATGATGCCCATTGATCTCTTCTTAGTTTCCTTGTACAACGTCGAATCACTGCGTTAATCCTGTTATATATAGTCTTCATTGGTGGGTCGCCCTTCCTCCTCATCAGCCTCCGTTCCGCTCTTCTACGGGCAGCGCATAGATTTTTTATCTTTAGATCTGGAGCGGTGAAGTGGTCGGGTAGCTTCAGCTCAGCGGTAGCCAATCTCTTGCCACGTAGCATGTCCGCGAACAAGTCTCCAGATGATTCGCTTAGGCCGTCCCTGTACGTATCCCAATGCGTCACAGGACAGGATCTTCGGCCGTTGGTTCTATATCCAGCAATGTTAACGAAGACTGGAAAATGATCACTGCCCATTCTATCTTTACTAGTCGTTGACGATGCGAGGATGTCCGTTGAGTGTAACGTCAAGTCAATGACACTGTAAGAGGCCGGTGGTCGAAAAAACGTTGGCTGTTTGTCATTTGCCACACAGAGCCCCTGGGTTTTTAGAGCACTAACAATTTGCTTTCCACGTGCGTCAGTCGCCTTGTCGCCCCAGAGAGTATTGTGCGCGTTGAAGTCCCTACATATAATACTTGGAGCTGGGCAGCGGCTGCAGAGGTCTCTTGTAATTTCTCCCATCGAGACCTTCAGGCGAGAGCTCACACGGAGGCCACGCTGAGGCTTCGGTTTCCCAGTCGCACTTGTACAGCAGTGACTTCCAAAGCACTGCTGCAAAGGTCTTGAACTGGTAGAACGTAATGTGGTACATCACGTCTCACATATAGCATGGCGCTTGCGTTCGGAAATGTCGGAATACTTTGGTTTCCATGTGCGACATAACCAGCAATTGATCTGGAACTTGGAAGACCAGCCTCGGACAGGGCCAATATTGGCACAGGCATGTTGCGTAAGAAAAGCGACAGTTCAGGTAAATGGCACACAAGACCAGCACAGTTCCATTGCATAATAAGTGGCACCTGTGGACGAGATGGTGAACATTGTGTCCTGACCGCATCCATATTGCTAGGTGTTTTAAAAAGAGGCAGAGCTTAGAATCACTGACTCGAGAGCCAGGACTACTTCGAGCATTTCCTTCATGAAGCTCGCCGGCATCTTCTCGGCATCTTCAAGGCCTTGAAGAGAGCACGTAGCACCTGCTGACAGTCCTCCTGTGGTGTTTTTTCATCGCAACGCGATTGGGGTCTCTGCAGTACAGACACATAACTTCGCTGTTCCGGTTGTTCAGCAGTCTTCTCGTCTACGGGGCCTCTCTTCATTGATTTGACTGCTTTAGCCGGTCCAATGCGCGATGGCACCACTGTGTCCTGGATTGCTGGAGAAGGCTTCAGGCTTGGAAAATCAGTTTCACTCTTTGAGCTCCATTTGATTTCGTGTGACTCTCTGTGACTTTCTGTATTTTTCTTCGTCGTATTTTTCTCATCGTTTCCTGTTGGCCTCAAGATAAACGTTTTCTTACGCTTTATTGCCGCTGCCCGCGTACGACACTTGCTATAACTAGCTGGATGACCACCACTACAGTTTGCACATAGAAAGTTCTCGCTGCACGTGCATGTTTTGAAATCGTGCGGTCCTCCACATCTCTTACACCGCTGGTCACCACGGCAGTACTTGGCCACATGTCCACAGCGCTGACACTTGAAGCACCGAGGTGGTGTCTCAACGTAGTCAATGGTCTCGTGTCTTGTGAAGCGCAAGTCGATCTTCTCTGGACGGTCCGTATTTGGAGCGAACGTAAGAACCACGGAGCTGGTTCGCCTGGACTCCCAATCGGATTAGGAAATTTGGACGCGTCGCGTGACTCTCCTTGCATGGTAAACACCTTGTGGTTTTAGGTATAGCAACAGTTCCTCGCAAGTGTACCACTTCGGTACTCCTCTAATAATGCACGTGTTTTGCAGGTACGAATTGGGCACTCGTGCTGAGATTGCAGTCCCTGAGATTGGCTTGCAGCTGAGAATGGAATTCACGTGCTCTTCTGTCTGTACATCTAGAAGCAGGGCTCCTTGAGCAGTAAATCGGCTCCTAACTGGCGATGCGCCAAGAATTTGTTCAATTTCTGTAGACAGAAATATGGGATTTACTTCTTTCAGGTCGGCTCCTTCTGTGACAGGCGTAACAATCACTGGGATTCTGACGGTCCTCTTCTTGCGGTGACGCACAAGCCTGAAGCCTTCATCGTCCGCTATGTCAGCTATGTCATAATCGTCAATAAGCGTAGGGTCATCGTCTGTTTCTGTAGCCTTGTACCGCTTACAGTCACTGTTGCTCTCAGGGTCAGTCGGTGGCCTTTGGCCCGGTGTCAGATCAGACGTAGTCACGACGGAGCTCTCGCCGCTACCAGATCGGGCTCTTCTGCAGGCTCCTATCGAAGCGACGGGAGGCGAAGGCCCCCCCTACCTCCGGTAGGGAAGGTACCTTGGCGAGTCGTCCGACGTCTTCGACAAATCTATTTGACAAAACGTCGAAAAAATTCAAAAACACTAGGGAGCGAGACAGCAGTGCGACTCTGCCTAACCAAACTTCTTCTTCTTCCTCAACATATAATGTAGGCTCACATATACTAAGTATAATTTACCAATATAGTAAAGAAATCGGTGTTTGAGAGATATGTGTGAGTCGAGGTGAAATCGTGTTTGATGTAGGAATCGTTGTGGGAAATGCCTATTCTGGATGATTGGGTAAGAGCAAGCATGGGCACATACTAAGTATATGTGAGCTCAACATATAATGTAGGCATGTGTGTGTGTGTGTGTGTGTGTGTGTGCGTGCGTGCGTGCGTGCGTGCGTGCGTGCACGCGCGCGCAGTCGCCTAATCCGCTTTAAGAACGCGCACATGTCACACGTGAATGAGAATGCCCGAGTGTTGCTCGACACGTGTCGTAGTAGTAGTGCATGCACCACCACAAGCATCGTACATCGCCTTCTTGTTCTTCTAGTCTTTTTTTTTTGTGATATTGTGTTTGAGTTTGCATTTCGGCATAGCCTGCGGACTATTTAATGCAGGAACACGAAGATTTGTTCACAGTAACGTTGTGACATCTATCATGAATAAACAAAAACATTCCATGAGGTTACTCGTTGCAATAGGATGAAAGTAAACAAAATTGTGCCCATCGCCGTTGGTGTAGAGCATGTAATTATCCACTTTACAAAGCTTCGCTTCACATAGATTCCAGTATGTGCGTTGAATCTGCACAAATATGTTATTATTATTATTATTATTATTATTATTCAAAAGGATCTGGAAGAACCAAGTACGGCGCTGTTATTTGAGAAGGTTGTTCTTTACGTCCGCATATGCTCTGAAAAAGAATATTGAGTACACGAGTGCAAGGTAATAACTTGTCAGTGTGGCTACGAAGCCGACACGTGTACTCTCGGAAGTCTCAGTTCCTAATGGAACCGTTTCCTGGAAAGCTGGACCCTGAATTCTTCTATGTTTTTTTTTTTCATCCAACGAAAACTTAAAGGCCGTCTCATGCGATCAAAATATTTGTCCCAAAGATAAACAAACGATTGACACGGCAGACGCTTCATTAATGATCATCGCAGTGTTATCGAAGAAAAATGCAGGATTACGCTTTTATCTGCGGTCATTTGGTGCTACATGGTAACACAGCGAATGAAAAGAGATGGAAGTCATTACAGCAACGGGCTTGTGCCGGAAAAGATGATTTTCAGTTGAACGACCCCTTCTATGAAGCAAACAGCCGCGCCCCATTGAAGGAATACCAGCTCCGATTTCAGCAAGCGAGCCCTTGAGGGGCGACAGAGCTTTGTGCGAGAAAAGGTTACGGAAACACAATGAAGTCTTCGCAGATAGGACGTGCGGGGTGGGGAAGCCGCAGACAATACAGGAGTCTAAGGAGGCCCCGCGCAAGAATAATATTTCGATCGTGCAGTGCGATATCGGCACCGGACGAAAAGGCATTTCGAGAAAAGACAAACGATTTGGACTGCGCGGGGAATGGCTGCTTTGCCGAGAAAAAATAATGACAACCGGTGCATTCGGGCCGCATTGATGGCCTTCGCGAGACCGCGCGGTCGGTCTCCGTGACAATGCAGCCGGCGACAGTTTCCGGCTCGCGACTGAAACCACGGCTCATCGCGGGACCAGTGCGACGATGTTGCGCTTTGTGCCGGGTTATCGCTCTCTCTCTTTTAGACCCACTTTTCCCCCATGCGTGCCGATACCTTTTCTAAACATTTGAAAGGCCTCGTGTGAATGTACGCCGAATTCACTCCGGGGGGAAACAGGCTTGCGTCTAGCTTCGACGAAGGATCGATGACTCGTATTGCTGCAGTTGTGCAAGTGGGCCGTTCACGATTGTTCGCACTTTTTCTTTTTTTTTTGCGAAATACGTAAAAGTGGCAAGAGAAACATCATGACACTCTGCTTCTCGATATTCACATCAAGCGGCTAATTAAAAAAAATAAAGAACTGCGGCAAAAACGTTAAAGGGGTTGGGACACCAAATTTTGAGGCTATAAAAAGCATGTTGCAGGCTGCTTCCGTATGCAAGGACACCCAGAACGAGGTATCGGACGCTGCAAACATTTCAAAATAATTTTAATTCAGCTCCAAAAAGTCATTAAAAACTCCTTCTCGTAGTCGAGACCCATCGCTAGCGCGGCAGCTACTACGTCACAGAGGAGGAACGAAAATATTGACGTCATAGCACACCAGCACAAAAACGTGACGTATGATGAGTAGCGATGAAATGCCGATTACGGAGCCTGCTGAGCCGAGCGACCGAGCATAACCTCCACTATGACCGAGCTACAGGAATATAGAAATCCTTTCTTAATGCAAAGAAGGGGTAAGGCGTGCAGACACAGACACAGGAGGAGAGACGTGGACAACACGAACGCCGCACGGCGGCCCGCGAATGGCAAACTGCGTGCAGCGAGTTGCCGTGCCGACGGGCCTTTGCACGTTTGAGTGTACAACAGTAGCCGGCCGACTCCGAAAGGGACCAGGATATGCGGCGTTCGTGTTGTCCGCTTCTCTCCTCGCATAGTCGCATAGTTCGGCAGCTCGGAGCGGTCTCTCCTTCGCTTGGCCTTTCTCAATGTGAAGGCCCGTCCACTTTACCGGCACGGAAGCTCGCCGCACGCCGTTTGCCGTTCGCGGGCCCCCGTGCGACGGCGGTTTTGCTCGCGAACGGCCAGATTTCCTAGCTGTAGAGAGCACGGGCCCGGGACCCATTTGTGCGGAAGCCGCACGGCGAAGCGGCCAATCAGCTTCCGAGGAGTGGTCACTCTGTGCACCGACGGCAGCTTCACCGCCTCTGATCGTTCGGCGATATCGTGGCTAGGCCTTTTCCGGTTCACTTCGAAGCTAACGCTTACGGCGCTTCGGAATGAATCACCGACTCCCACAAGCCGCAATATTTCCTTACCGTTGTTGTCGCTCTTCGCAATAATTATAATAATCGCGACATGCACTTCGAGTCGCCAATTATTTACCTCTGGCAGAGCCCGCGTATGCGCGAGCAGACGACGCAGCATAGTTTTACGTCACTATTTTTTGTGGCCCACGTGACCAAGCCATGTTGCGTTTCCTCCTCTGTGACGTCATAGCATCCCCCGGAGCCCATAAACCGAAACCGAAATCGCTCGGTATAATAATGCTATTATTAAATTATTTATCGGATATATATGAATCCCGCTGTGTGTATCGTGCTCCCTGAAGCATGACGCAACGTTTGAATCAACAAACGCATGAACGAAAATTTTGATGTCTCCACCCCTTTAATTATAACTACTTTAAGGCGCCGAAGAACAACACACAGCACATAAGGGAGGACAATGGGACAAAGCACCACTCACAACTGCGTTAGTTTCACAGAAGACAGACACGCAGATATATGCTTTCAGTCAGTGCCTACGTAAGAAGCATATTCAAGCGTCGAGTGCGGCCAGATAAGGAGCTTCCAACAAACTTTTTCTCTGGCTTATACAATGATATGAACGTTTTACTGACGCAAAAGCTACCTTTCTTTCTGATGTAAAATGTTTCCATACGTTTCAGTAAGAAGGCCGCTTTACAAGTTCTTCACTGTCAGTAAAACCTGACAATTGGGCGCGAGTTAAACGCACCTGGAGGCACCTGATCAGCTGACCGGGCCTTCCTGTGGCCGCCACCCATACGAACATTGCGCTAACACCCACCCCTCCCCCAACCCGCCGACTGTTCACGTGACCTTCGCCAATGGACGCGTCGCCTTTGCAACGGCTACTCCTGGATTTTGTGAAGCAAACAGGTCTTTCTATCTTCCTTTAAATTATGCCACAGGGCGTACTTGCTAAAAAAAAAAGAAACAAACAAACAAACAAAGGAGTTGGCGCAACATCTGTGGTGCGGCCCGCAGATGCGGTGCCGATTCCGTGCAGAGTCAATTGTCCCGAGGAATAACTGGGACCGGAACCGCATACGGCGGGAAAACATTGCTTGGATATAACGTGGAACGCGACGTGGTCGCCGAGGCCAATGTCGAACTCTGCTTCGCTGCAATTTGCATTGAGACTTTGAAACGATGCACCAATCGACTGGGTTCCTTATATTATTTTTTGGAGCATTTCCTCTACAGTTGCAATGTGTCGACTAGAATGTCTCATAACGAGTTAACTACCCAGTTTGAGCAATTGTGCTCTCTCTCTTCGCAGTAGTAGAGAGTGCGATGTGGAGAAGAACGGAGCGCTGCACCAAATTGACGTCATAGTTTCTTTACCTGCGCTTAAGAGGAAGCTTTATTTAGCTCGAGTGCTCCTATATAAACACTAGCAGAAGCAGAATTCGTTTTTCTCGACAACCACCGCACCAAAAATGACGAAGTTTGTAGCATTTCAAAGAAAAATTTAAGATCTAGTGACTGTTGGTTCCTAAATTCTGTTTAAGTCGTCAATTTTTCATTGACAAAAATTGAAAATTTTCAGGAACCGAAACAATCAAGTTTACAACGCTGTAACCTAGCAAGGAAAAATGATAGCACAATTCCGTGAATGGCATATGATGGTACATTTAAAGCGGACAAAAATGATATGTTACACAGGAATCTTGAAAATTTCGGTAATGTGGAAATACAGCTTTTGCAGAACGCTTGTGCACAACGTACACAAATTCAAATGTTATAAATTGACACATCAAATTCGTCCGCTTTTAAAGGGACACTAAAATAAAATAGAAATTCTTCTGCATGAGTAAATTACCTTTCTACAACACCAAAAACACCACTCTTACAGCGATAAGACGTTTGGTAAGCCAGAAAAAGCGCAAGAACGCAATACGGGTGACAACGCCTACTTGAAGTTCCCGCACCTGGTGGCTGTGACGTCTTGGATTTTGATGGAAACTTCTAGGGCCTACTAATTATATATAGCGGTACGGATTGACTATGCACTGTGTTCAAAAGGAACCAAATATTAAACATGGCAAGTTTCGGGAACCTTTGCTCAGCCAACGCGGCCCAAATACGAAAACATACTTTGGAGTCTCTGACGTCACGCTGACGTACCGGCGCTGGGGTTTCGGCGCGAAATTTAAATATTGATCTTTGGACCTTCATTTTCTCATCTAATAAACTATTTTAAAAAAAATGACTGCCTGCTGGGCTCTCAAACAACGCTTCATTAGTCAACTGATTTATTGTTTCGCTTTAGTGTACTTTAATGACCTGATGGATGCCATTTATATAACCGCGATATCTGTTCTTGATGCAGAGCTATTAACTTCTAAACTTCGTGCTTCTATATTTTTGAAACTGGAAAATTTTTGAAAATTTTTTTAACCAAATTCAGGCTCTAAATCGAAATTCCGCTTGCAACAGTCACTATAATTGAACCTTCTCTTTCCAATGCAACGAATTTCATTAAATTTGGTCAAGTGTTATTTCAGAAAAGCGTTCCTGCATTTTACATGTATTTGAATAGGTCGTATCGCATTTCGGTCCGAGCTAAAGCTTCCACTTAACGAAAATAAGCATGGCGAATGCTAAGAAGCACATCATAAAAAATAAAATAAAAGGTCCTTCCTTGCGCGTAGTACATAAACAAGTATTTTATTTTTAATCATCGATAAAAACTCAGCATGCACTTCGGATAAAGAAAGGATGAAAAGGAATGAACTTGAAAAACATTATGGGGTTTTACGTGCCAAACCACTTTCTGATAGTGAGACAAGCCGTAGTGGATGACTCCGGAAATTTCGACCACCTGGGGTTCTTTAACGTGCACCTAGATCTAAGTACACGGGTGTTTTCGCATTTCGCCCCCATCGAAATGCGGCCGCCGTGGCCGGGATTCGATCCCGCGACCTCATGCTCAGCAGCCTAACGCCATAGCCACTGAGCAACCACGGCGGGTAAGAAGGAATTTAGGTTACTCGCTGAGTAGGAGCACTTAATTCCCGAGAAACGTTCACACTTAATAGCTATCAACGAACACAGGCCGCCAATGGAATATGAACCTGGCAACGTTTAACGCTAGAACGTTATCTAGTGAGGCGAGTCTAGCAGTGCTATAAGAGGAATTAGAAGGCACTAAATGGGATATAATAGGGCTCAGTGAAGTTAAGAGGCCAAAAGAAGCATATACAGTGCTAAAAAGCGGGCACGTCCTGGGCTACAGGGGCTTAGCGGAGAGAAGAGAACTAGGAGTCGGATTCCTGAATAATAAGAATATAGCTGGTAACACACAGGAATTCTATAGCATTAACGAGAGGGTGGCAGGTCTTGTTGTGAAGCATAATAAGAGGTACAAAATGAAGATTGTACAGGTCTACGCCCCTACATCCAGTCATGATGACCAGGAAGTCGAAAGCTTCTATGAAGACGTGGAATCGGCGATGGGTAGAGTGAAAACTAAATACACTATACTAATGGGCGACTTTAATGCCAAGGTAGGCAAGAAGCAGGCTGGAGACAAGGCAGTGGGGGAATATGGCATAGGCGCTAGGAATAGCAGAAGAGAGTTATTAGTAGAGTTTGCGGAACAGAATAATATGAGGATAATGAATACCTTCTTCCGCAAGCGGGATAGCCGAAAGTGGACGTGGAGGAGCCCGAACGGTGAGCCTAGAAATAAAATAGACTTCATACTCTGCGCTAACCCTGGCATCATACAAGGACGTGCTCGGCAAAGTGCGCTGCAGTGACCACAGGATGGTAAGAACTCGAATTAGCCTACACCTGAGGAGGGAACGGAAGAAACTAGTACATAAGAAGCCGATTAATGAGTTGGCGGTAAGAGGGAAAATAAAGAATTCCAGATCAAGCTACAGAACAGGTATTCAGCTTTAACTCAGGAAGAGGACATTAGTGTTGAAACAATGAACGACAATCTTGTGGGCATCATTAAGGAGTGTGCAATGGAAGTAGGTGGTAACTCCGTTAGGCAGGATACCAGTAAACTATCGCAGGAGAGGAAAGATCTGATCAAGAAACGCCAATGTATGAAAGCCTCTAACCCTACAGCTAGAATAGAACTGGCAGAACTTTCGAATTTAATCAACAAGCGTAAGACAGCTGACATAAGGAAGTATAATATGGATAGAATTGAACATGCTCTCAGGAACGGAGGAAGCCTAAAAACCGTGAAGAAGAAACTAGGAATCGGCAAGAATCAGATGTATGCGTTAAGGGACAAAGCCAGCAATATCATTACTAATATGGATGAGATAGTTCAGGTGGCTGAGGAGTTCTATAGAGATTTATACAGTACCAGTGGCACCCACGACGATAATGGAAGGGAAAATAGTCTAGAGGAATTCGAAATCCCAAAGGTAACGCCGGAAGAAGTAAAGAGAGCCTTGGGAGACATGCAAAGGGGGAAGGCAGTCGGGGAGGATCAGGTAACAGCAGATTTGTTGAAGGATGGTGGACAGATTGTACTAGAGAAACTGGCCACCCTGTATACGCAATGCCTCATGACCTCGAGCGTACCGGAATCTTGGAAGAACGCTAACATAATCCTAATTCATAAGAAAGGAGACGCCAAAGACTTGAAAAATTATAGACCGATCAGCTTACTGTCCGTTGCCTACAAACTATTTACTAAGGTAATCGCAAATAGAATCAGGAACACCTTAGACTTCTGTCAAGCAAAGGACCAGGCAGGGTTCCGTAAAGGCTACTCAACAATAGATCATATTCACACTATCAATCAGGTGATACAGAAATGTGCGGAATATAACCAACATTTATATATAGCTTTCATTGATTACGAGAAAGCGTTTGATTCTGTCGAAACCTCAGCAGTCATGGAGGCATTACGGAATCAGGGTGTAGACGAGCCGCATGTAAATATACTGAAAGATATGTATAGCGGCTCCACAGCCACCGTAGTGCTCCATAAAGCAAGCAACAAAATCCCAATAAAGAAAGGCGTCAGGCAGGGAGATACGATCTCTCCAATGTTATTCATAGCATGTTTACAGGAGGTATTCAGAGACCTGGATTGGGAAGAATTGGGGATAAAAGTTAATGGAGAGTACCTTAGTAACTTGCGATTCGCTGATGATATTGCCTTGCTTAGTAACTCAGGGGACCAATTGCAATGCATGCTCACTGACCTGGAGAGGCAAAGCAGAAGAGTGGGTCTAAAAATGAATCTGCAGAAAACTAAACTAATGTTTAACAGTCTCGGAAGAGAACAGCAATTTATAATAGGCAGCGAGGCACTGGAAGTCGTAAGGGAATACACCTACTTGGGGCAGGTAGTGACGGCGGATCCGGATCATGAGACGGAAATAATCAGGAGAATAAGAATGGGCTGGGGTGCGTTTGGCAGGCATTCTCACATCATGAACAGCAGGTTGCCATTATCCCTCAAGAGAAAAGTATATAATAGCTGTGTCTTACCAGTACTCACCTATGGGGCAGAAACCTGGAGGCTTACGAAAAGAGTTCTACTCAAATTGAGGACGACGCAACGAGCTATGGAAAGAAGAATGATAGGTGTAACGTTGAGGGATAAGAAAAGGGCAGATTGGGTCAGGGAACAAACGCGAGTTAATGACATCTTAGTTGAAATCAAGAAAAAAGAAATGGGCATGGGCAGGACATCTAATGAGGAGGGAAGATAACCGATGGTCATTAAGGGTTACGGACTGTATCCCAAGGGAAGGGAAGCGTAGCAGGGGGCGCCAGAAAGTTAGGTGGGCGGATGAGATTAAGAAGTTTGCAGGGACGGCGTGGCCACAATTAGTACATGACTGGGGTTGTTGGAGAAATATGGGAGAGGCCTTTGCCCTGCAGTGGGCGTAACCAGGCTGATGATGATGATGATGATGAACACTCCCGGTTCTATCTTATCGTTTTCCTTTTTTTTGCACTTACACACCTTTCCTCCACAATGGCTGCTCCATAAATAAATTTACGCCGACTCTCTATGCACCTGTTTGTTGTCTGCCATGAGTCACTAAGCAGATAATTTCGATTTCAGGGGAAGACGAACGCAAGCACAACAGAGCTGATGAAGCAAAGACGAAGCACAGACTATTTAGGGCTATCCAAGCGGTAGCGAGACATCGCGAATGTTGCAATCAGTGTGCAGACTGTAGTAGGACTGCACGAGTCGGGCGACCGCGAGTCGGCTGTGGCTATCGTGAAAAGGCTTTTGTCCGCGACCGTTCACACAGCCACAGAGCGGCCGCCACGGCAAAGGACTGGTGCATGTGACACTAATAGAAGGAAACAAGAATACATGGCGCAAATGGTAGACGCCGTAACCTTCCTGTAGTATTTCTACGACTGCCTGCTCTGTTGTGAAATTTTATACGTGCGGATCGGCCTCATTACGTCTTTGCAGCCAGTAGAAATGCACAAAAATATTTTTAGAGCCCAGGAAGCATGAGGTACGTGACATTGCAGTGGGAGTCTTGCTTTTAATTTTGTTTATTGTGATATCAATGAAGTGGACAACCCAAGCGATTTATCGCCGTCAACGTGGGCGTCGCCGGGGGGCTCGGCATATGTTCCGATATGTGCGCCCTTTACGCTTGCCCATTCCTTGTATGCGGGTTATCTCGCCACACTATTCACTCAGTAAATCTTATAATACCAAGCCTTACGTTACTGACTAAAATGTTCATCTAGATTTCGAGAACGTCAGCCTACAAACAAATACCACCAAACATCCCATTCACCGCTCACGACCTTCGTCTTAAATCTCCTCAGACTGGTAAATATCAAAGGTGCAAAACAATGTCAGTGCTCAAACCTGAGAGTAGTGTAATTTTACTGGCGCGGCTCCTTACAGGCAGTGTATAGCGGCTCCTGTGCGCCTTCATTGCAGGCCTTACACGGCGTGTTCCTAAGGGTGCCAGAAATTGCGCTGCACCTGCGTCTGCGTTATTCTGACCCACGCATAGTTGGAACACCATCCGAAAAGTTCAAGCGCAACGCTGTGCCTTGCTATCGCAGTCAGTGCTATCGCCGTTGGGCAAAACTGCAAATTGCTTAAATATCAGGACTCAAGCAAACACATACACATAAGAGTATTTAACCGTTCATTGGTCGGACGCGGGTACGTAGCGTTGCCAGCGAGGCCGCTGGGTCACTCGCCGTCGTGATCCCAGCTGGGTTTGCAGAGTTGCTCCGGATGAGATTGCACACAGGGGAGCGGGTGTCACGTCGACGGTGCTCCGCCTCGCACTGCCCACCACGGCTTGAGAGGCGGTTAAAGAATGCGCGTCGCCTGCTACATCCCGCGGGTCGTCTCCCCATTCGATCGGTTCGGCTACACGAACGGCTTCTGCGGGCAAGGCCGCACTCTTGACGACGCGGCAACGCTTGGACGAACATCAACGAGAGAAGGCGGCCGGTTCCCCTCCGTACCACGACAGACGGCGCGGAATGCCTCCGTCAAGCGTGCCGGCGACGCGTGCACCACGTGGCAGCCATAGAGAAAGAACAACCACTGCGGGGTAGCTCGCTTATCATTCATTTATTTATTTTTTAATGCCAATAGCTTAAATCAATAGCCGGTTGACGTAAATGAAGATGTAACGCTGCGGCCATTGAATTAATACTGAATAACAATGTCGCCCAGGTGACGGTGCTTCACAGCACACACTGTTCAAAATTTTCAAAATGTATGCGAGATACCGCAGTTGCATGCATGCATTTCAGCCAGCATCAGTTATTGGCACTTGTTACCTACAGCCATAGAAAAAAAAGAATAAATGTTTGAAAAAGGCAGACGATTCGCATCCTTGTTTTTCGTAGTGATTCGAATCAGGTCACACGTTCTTCTCGGTTGCATTACGACATAAATGTTTCAAGATATTCGCACGAAAATGAAAGAATAAAAACTCGTTTAGTCGCTTGTTGTCTATGAAAAAGGATATCAAATTTAGATCACAATCGCTTGGATGTGCCACGTTTTGGAGTCCGATGGTAACGCCTTTTTCTCAGTATTTTACTTATAAAACTACAATTTTCACAATCACGCGTAACCGTAAAGATGACGCTTTAGTACATAAGAGAAAATATGGCAAGGGGAGGGGGGGGGGGCAGTGTGTAGGTTAAGGAAGTAGTGCAAAAGAAGCTTCGGTGTCTTCGTAACTTTTATTATTATTACTATTTCTTACTATACTATATATTACTACTACTATATATTACTACTTACTACTACTACTATATATTACTACTACTACTATATATTACACCAGCGCTGTCCAATGCGATCACAACTAACATCCATGTCCTACACAGCACTCAAGGCCAAGCTCTTCGAACACATCTGGGGCTACCTCGAAGTGCTTCCAGCGTAGCAACCATGACAACCACGAGAGACCATTGAATACCGATTTGCATAGCTGTCGACGAACTCCGGGGGCATGTTCGCCATATATCCAGAGTCCCTGACCACCATCTCGGTCGCGTGCCTGAGAAAAGACCCAAGGCAGCGTTTCCTAGATCAGTTAGGCAAACCAGCACTCTTTGTCAATGAGGCACACGCCCGCAACAAGAACGCCATCGCCTCTGTGGTGCTTGAAAAAGCCTCCTGTGTACGTTGGTGTTCCAGGAATTATGAAGGTGGGTAGCCTGACCAACACGTCTCTCAAGCAGATCACATAGTAAGTTTTGCATTGTTTGTACGCTAACCGAATCCATGTTTACACGGACGGTTCGGTCATGGATTATTCCACGGGTGCCATCGTTACACCATCTCAACCGGTCGTCATCAAGTTTAAGACTTCACATATAACGACATCTACAGGTTCCGAACTGGCCGCTCTTTGAGCTGCTATCGAATACGTTGAATAGAACCGCTTAACAAATGGGCAATATTTTGAGATTCGACATCAGCCCTCTAAAACTTGCTAAGTATGGACAGCTGGGCTAGTTGGCTGTGATTGACATTATGAAACATCGTTCCAGAGCACAATTGAACACGGACGAGAAGAAAAGGACAACACAAACGCCGGCATTTGTGTTGCCGTTCTCTGTTGTTTCATAACTCAAAAGCTTTCGAGGTTTACGTTTACAACGTGGTAATTACGAACAGCTGGTGTCCCAAATCAACGAAATTTGCCATTGCGCTTCTGAACGAGTACATGATATAATCTTTCAGGGGCTGCCGGGACATTGTGGCATCGTTGGTGATCACCTCGCCGATGACGCTGCCCGACGTGTCCAGGCTGCAGCGCCGACACCCTTTACACCTTCATCGAGAGTACAGGCTGCAAGAGAGCTTCGCAGTCTCACTCGTTCCATCGCGTTCAGTTACTGGCATTGACCTCACTTTTACTGACATTGACCCATCACTGAAACTGAAATTAGCTGCAAACTTTTCACGACATGCCGCAACCCAGCTGTGTCGGCTGTGGGTAGGAGTAGCATTCACTAACTTCTACAGCTATCGTATAGGAATGGCGGATTCACCGATGTGCGCTAAGTGCAAGTGTGAAGAGACCATCAGTCATCTTCTGTGCCACTGTTCTCGCCTTGATAACCAACGTCAGACTCTCCAGTGTGCCTTGAATAGACTGGACGATAAGCCATTCCAGAAGCAAAGGTCTTGGGAGCCTGACCTCGCAGTTCATTAGCCCAGAAAGCAATTCGAGCGCTTCCTCACTTTTCCTCTTCCTCTCTCTCACTTTTACGTAAAGGACTCCGCTGATTTCATCGACAAGGTGAGGAACGTGACTATAGACAGCGAAGACGTCATGGTTTCCTTTGACGTTAAGTCTATGTTCACAGGCAGACCTGTGGATTATGCTGCTGAATGCTGCCAAACAGCATTGCAAAAGGACACATCTCTGCCTTTGCCCACCCCATTCGGAGTCGACGACGTGTGCGGCCTCTTGGAGTTTTGCTTACGCAACACATATTTTTCATTTAATGGATCATTTTACAGGCAGGTGTTTGGAACAGCAATGGGAGCATCGGTGTCAGTGTCTTGTGCCAGCATTGCTTTGGAAGCCCTCGAAGATAAAGCCCTCACGAAGTTGCAGTCCGCCCGCAAATTCTCGACGATTGTTTTTCCATTATCCGCCGCGAAGACGTCGTACCTTTACTGCAGCACCTGAACTCTTTCCAAAGCACAATAGAATTCACGGTTGAAAAGGAGTAAATGGTCGCTTGGCCTTCCTTGACGTTGAAGTCATGCGCACTGCGTCCGGCCTTTCCACTAGTATTTATCAAAAGCGCATGCCTACACAGGGAAATATCTGCACTTTGATTCGGCCCATCCCCTTGGACAAAAACGATCTGTTCCCTTACAAAAATGACTTTAGACTGTCTATAGAAAGTCTATAGACTTCTTATAGACGACCTTTCCTTTCTATAGATTTGGACTTTTGTTGATACAAAGTCTGTGGACTGTCTATAGACGAAAGTCGATAAAGTTTCTATTTCTTTTTGTCTATACGCAGTCTATAGACGGTCTATAGAAAAAGTCGATAAGGTGTTTGCTCTTTTTTGCCTACTTCCCCTCTATGGACTACCTATAGACGAAAGTCGATACAGCTTATATCTATTTTTGTCCATACTTTGTCTATAGACTTTCTATAGACGAAAGTCGATAAGGTTTCTATTTCTTTTCTCTACTCGCAGTCTATAGAGAGTTTATAGAAAAAAGTCGATAAGGAGTTTGTTTCTTTATTGTATCCTTCCCCTCTATGGACTACCTATAGACGAAAGTGGATTACGGTCTCTGTCTATTTTTGTCCATACTTTGTCTATAAAATTAAATTAAATTATGGGGTTTTACGTGCCAAAACCACTTTCTGATTATGAGGCACGCCGTAGTGGAGGATTCCGGAAATTTCGACCACCTGGGGTTCTTTAACGTGCACCTAAATCTAAGTACACCGGTGTTTTCGCATTTCGCCCCCATCGAAATGCGGCCGCCGTGGCCGGGATTCGATCCCGCGACCTCGTGCTCAGCAGCCTAACACCATAGCAACTGAGCAACCACGGCGGCTATACTTTGTCTATAGACTTTCTATAGACGAAAGTCGATAAGGTTTCTATTTCTTTTTGTCTACTCGCAGTCTATAGACAGTCTATAGGAAAAAGTCGATAAGGTGTTTGTTTTTTTTTGTATCCTTCCCCTCTATGGACTACCTATATACGAAAGTGGATACGGTCTCTATCTATTTTTGTCCATACTTTGTCTACAGACTTTCTAAAGACGAAAGTCGATAAGGTTTCTATTTGTTTTCGTCTACTCGTAGATTATGGACGGTCTATAGAAAAAAGTCGATAAGGTGTTTGTTTCTTTTCTGTCTACTTCCCCTCTATGGACTACCTATAGACAAAAGTGAGTACATGTCTCTATTTTTGTCCATATACTCTGTCTATAGACTTTCTATAGACGAAAGTCAATAAGGTTTTTATTTTTTTTTGTCTACGCGCAGTCTATAGACGGTCTATAGAAAAAATTCCGTAAAGTGTTTGTTTCTTTTTTGTCTGCTTCCCCTCTATATGGACTACCTATAGACGAGAGCCGATACAGTCTCTATTTATTTTTGTGCATACTCTGTCTATAGACTCTCTATATTAGACAGTTAATAATAATAGTCGGCTAAGGTTTCTATTTCTTTTTCTCTCCTGGTGTATTGAATGTCTATATAAGAAAGTCGATAATATGTAATGCCGAGTTCCCATACTCCCCGCCCTCTGCGAAGGTGATGATATGGCACTGGTTCTTGCGCGACCGGCACCGCGTGCAACCCCGGCGCGGCGGGCAAACCGTGCATACTGCTAGTCGTCATTCGGTGCAGCTGCACCGAACGAGGATCGCGGCGGAACAGGCAACGTCCGAGTCACAAAGGTCTTCCAGGCACCCGAAGGCCCTAAACCTGGCTGCTTCCCGGACGTACACTTCGCGAGACCAGCTGGTGAAGGTCAGATGGTGATGATGTGGCAAAGGTGGTGAATAAGTCGCGAAAGCCGGCAGACCAGGTGGTGAATTCACCACCTGGTCTGCCTCTGAGTTGTCGTGGTATTGCATGTCTATAGATTAACAATAGACAAACATCGTTAATCTGGGCCCAACCCGTGAACGCTGTAACCAAGCGCAGGTACCGGTGGATAATACGTAGCAGCGTTTGATATAAGCCATTGAAGTTGTATACTGCTGAGATTGCTGTAGAACCTATTTGTAGACATTAGTATACACATAGTGTATACCTCCGCATTTTTGACCACATGATATGATCTACGTAGTCGGCCTCGGCAATCCCAAGACAGTCTTCACAGTTGTCGCATCACTTTTGCGGCAGTAGAATAAAGAAAGCAAAACGCCGATCCAATTGTTATAATAGTTATGAACGCCAGCTTCAGCTACAAGTGGATTCCAAACAGGCATCGAGCTAACAGCAAGGACACTCGTAATGTTTGTAGCTGACAACGCGGACTTTGTGAATGTGCGATGAACCGATGTCGCGCATGTGGTGTTCGCGTTGTGTGTCGTCCGATTCTCGGATACTTTTCACATTTTCTTCATACCTCGGCTGCGTCACTAACATAGGGCGGTTTTTTGTTGACTGATATCCTGCACTATAAAGCCATCAAAGTTTCTCATTCACTTAAAATAGGTGCCAAATTATCAGAGCCCACCCTGTATTTCGCCGGCGGTATGCCTGGGCAGCCACGCATATGAGTACCTCAATGCTGTACTGATTGCTTTGACCTATCACCGGAACAGAAAATTAGCACTAACATACGTGCGGGCATCACATTTGGTGGTACGCTGGAAGATATGCTACAAGTACGCTGTATTACTAATCGACGCTGGCAATAATGCGTCTGAAACGTTTGAAGGGCCCTGTAATGGCTTTTACAAACAGCGCATTCAAGTTAGCGTTCCAGTCTCATACGATAGCCCACAGCATTTGTCATACAACCTGCCAGCGCATTTCCTTCGTCCACGAAAAAAGATGAATAATGGTGATAAAGATGAATAAGCCACCCGTTCCGGCGCGCATGGCGCGCAGAGAGAGCGAAAAAAAAAAAATGAAGGAGGAAAAGGCGCTCACACTCCTCCGAGCACGCGCACCCTCGCGCGCGGAGCTCCTGCGCATGCTCGGAGATCTTGCGCATGCGCGGCGGTGCGCCATCTCAACGAGTGCGCCGGGCACGTAAACGGTTGTACCCAACGTTAGTAGACTAGCTTCAGTTTTAAAACTCGGCGCCGTCAACGGCGCCGTTGCGCGGAACCGCCACCAGCCCGCGCCTTCGTGGCGCTGCAGTCGCGCCCGGCTTCACTTACTCACAGGCCGGCTACGCGGGCGGGCCGGACTAAGCGCGCGGTGCAGCGTTGGTGTATTCTGTGGTTCGTTGTTGACGGCGAATTTCAGCAAGCGTGTCATCCGTGGAACTGTAGCCTTCGCCGAGTTTCTTAATGTCAGCAGACGATGCCGACGTGCAGCGTACCTGGCTTCAGAGCTGCTATCGGAACGATCTCGACAGTTCGGCGTACCACTTTTTCTGTGCTCTCAGCAATGCGACGCTTTGTTCGGCGTGAAACAGCTATTCTTCGTGCCGACCGGGAACTCTCTGCGAAATCAACGGCACGCGCTCGTGCCACTGCTTCACTTCTGTCATCGTAATGGGGAGGCCACGTTTACGGGGTATGAGCCATTCCTTAAGGGAGTATGAGCCACTCATGGTCTTACGCAACGGAAATTGGCCTCGAGCTCCACCACTGGAAAAGCTGGCGCCACCGTCGGCGTGACGTGCTAGGAGGGATCACGTGGACATAGCGGCCGCGTCGGCTGCTTCGGGTGCGCCGAAGCGAGCTGAAAACGAGTTTAAATTCCCTCGTACGCTGCGGTTTTCATTTAGTGGCGAAATTTTCCCGCTTCGAGTGTCTCCTTTACAACGCTTGGAAGCACTACAATATGTAGTGGCTGCCTTTGAAGGCGCGCGACATGGTAGGCTACTGCTCGGTGCCGCAGGGCCGGACACACGTAACGGAGGCCGGTGTCAGCCTTCTTCACACATAGCCGCAGGACAAGAAGCTGTGTGAAGCTTGGCTCGCGAAACATAAAACCGGCAAACAGTCATCGGCTACAACTCGGGTATGCAGCAAGCACAGAGGCGAGGAAGATTTCTGCTACGGCGCCCGGTCTGCGATGTTCTGAAAACGCGCACTGAGACGCACGCCCGAGTCCGCTGCCCGACTAATGTCATGACGGTTTGGTCTATGAACTTTTCGATACTATAGATACTGGCAAGTTCAGTGCAGTGGAAAGGCAGCGGTAAGAAGCACATTTAAAGAAAGCATGGCATATGGTCATGTTTGTGTTATGAATTAATGCACTGGATTACAAAAAAGGAGCAGCGGGAAATTGCGCGCTGAGAACGCCGATAAACATAGAGTGCGACGCAACTCGAGAAATAGTATCGAAAGGTCAAAGAATTTTGAAGAAAAAAAAAGATTGAATCGTCGCGACGGCACATCACAGTCCCCGTAGGTGTCGAAGTCCCTACAATGAAATTATTTTTGAACAGCTCTGATAGCGCCCACGCAACAATGGTTGCTTGTATACTGTCAAATGCTCATATTCTGCGGCCTAAAGCTCATGGCACGGTGCGAAAACGCGCGCGCGGAGAAAGCGAAACAGTGCGCGGACAAGCATGCAGACGCGCAGTCGGTCGCTGCGAATCTACGCGATCGCTGCATTGAGGCTTCACTCTATTACGCTCCATTTAGTTATACAAACACTATATGAACATATTTCACATAGTTTGCTCTCAGCGTTTACCTACCTTTCAAGCAATTAAGTAGCCGGTTCGGCAGACTCCATCGCGGCGACCGCGCGCAGTGGCGTTCACTGTACGTATTCGGTAAACAGATAGCGACTGTAAACGATTGTGTGCTTTCAGTTGGCCCACGATTATTATTTAGACAGTAAGAAACTTCTCTCGTTTCGAAAGTACTTACAGAAATGTCCGGGAAAGCTCGCGCGTGGTGTTTTCAGTGAGCGCTGACAGCAAAACCTATGAGGAGCGCGCCACGTGATCCCTCATACTACGCCAGCGAGGCGCTTCCGATAGAGGGCGACTCCGTAACTCCTCGCCGCCAATACTTAATTTTGAAGAAATTTATATCGAAGAATGTACAAGCGGCAAATCGCAGGCGAAGGCTGCTAACCACGCCGCCGAGCAAACTCGAGACATCGAACGCAAGCGACAACTGCGGGCATACCGTCAGTGACGTCGTTGTCTCCGTCGCAGCCGCTTGTGCGTGTAACCTCATAACTGAGAAATACTTTAATGAACCCTCGGGATTAACCCTGTGATAAACACAGGGGCCGCCCGTTTCAGCTTCGCTGATTTACCATCTTCACGGAATGAAAAACCCAACTTCTTTCTTTTTTTTTTTGTGGCTAGTGTGTACAAAGACCAACCTCATCTTTCTTTTTGTAGTGCTTCTTTGGCGTCTTGAGAAGCTTCGGTGGGGATGAAGTTGATCCTACAATCACGCACTTTGGCCAGATATTCAGGCCCGTGAGCCTAAACTGCGCGACGACAGGAAGAAACACACGGCATCTAGAAACGCAGCTTCTGCGCTTCGCTGTATGCGTTTCCTTCTTTCGTGCAGTTTACCCTTCTCTCAGTATTAACGAACTCGCGCGATAAATCTTATTGCAGTAGGTGGATGCCGCCTTCTCGTGGTATCACTAATTCGGACAAAGGAGAACGCCAGCGAGCGTGAAACGCGCAAACTGCCCGCCCGCACGAGCTCAAGGCTGTGACGAGGCGTCTGCAGTGGAGCCCGATGAAACAGCGCGGCCATCTGGCGGCTGTCACAGAAGTGGCGACAGCGGCTGTAAGCGCGTGGGCGGGGAGTCAGGGGTGGTACACTCTCAAGTTCAACAAATGGCCACAGAGGGCGAAAAAATCGACCGCGCGCCGCTGCTAACAAAGCCGACCTAGTATCGTGACCTCGGGATGCGTTCGTTAGTTCCAACATTTCCCGGTAGAGGCGTCGTAATAAGCGCAATTTTATCTTACAAACTTTCTCTTACAATTACTGAAGCATTTTCTTTTACATAAAAACAGGGCAAAATTATCATTACTAATTAGATATTGTACTCTTTGTTAGTAAGTTTATTGTTTCTTCGTCATTATAAACGCAAATAGCGTTCAGCATCATCGATCTTTCACGTGACCTCTGGCCTGAATTTAAAATTTTTACCGGTATTTCCGAGTGCACGGCGGCACGGATTCATTCGTTCGTACACTCAAGACTGGTTGCTTCTTTGTTTCTAAAACTAGTTTCTTGCGCTTCGATGTAACTTGGGGTGAAGTTACGTGTTTGCAAGCGGACATGTAAGCCCGGCAGTTGGGTTTCGGTCGTGAGCCATTCGGAACATGTCTGCATCGAAACGGGAGCTGGATTTTGCTGCGGCTGACAACGGCAATAACGGTGAGTCGTTTAACACCGCTGCTTCAATCGTTATATAATATCTGTCTCATTACCTTCCAGGCGGGCACAAGTTAACGAACTAGATCCTGCATTACATATGGGCAGTGAGGATCTCAGTTGCTGTTTCCTAAATAAACCTTTACTTGCGAGGCTGTCGTTTGGTTTACACACACAACCAGGAAAGAAAGAGCGATATCGGAACGTGCGTCTCATTTTTCATGTTATTGTAGCCGTGGTTGTAGGTGACTGAGTAGCCTTATCAATATACATATTAAACTTTTTTTTCGAGTCGGCCGGCAACGTCTTTCGTCCACAAAACTGAATAATCCTTTGGTAAAATGAAGTGAAAGTACAGAATTTAATGTATTAAACAGTTGCAAGCATGATAATTCACCCATATTTCGTACTTGTTGGTTCCAAATGTTCTTGCTGTTCAGATTGGTTTACCGTAGGGCATTTATTTTTGCAGTAGTGAAGCGGTGCATCACGTTCGTGCAGAAAAATAATGCATCAGTTCTAATAGCTTCATGACTTTCATGCATTTGCTTGTAGAACTAGCAGTGTGATCACTTCTAGTGTATAAATGAACCCACAAATGTTCTCATTTGTGATCTTAATAGTACTTGCGCTGTTGACATGCATTGTAGTTAGGCAGACCTCAATTTTATGGACAATAGCAATATTTATTTAACATGCTGCTTAAGCACCCTAGAACAGACAGTGTACATTTGCATGTGTTCTGTAGTCGCAAATCATTACAACATATATGTCACACCTTTTTGCATTTCATATTGCAAAACTTTGCTTTTTCACTTTCTGATTCAGTCAAAATTTCTGTTCCAGACATGCAGTAATGAGGACGGCGCCAGTATAAAGCAACACACTCCATGCACTAAACAGAAGCTGCTGCCTGCTACAACAAGGTCATTGTGTGGACATTGGCTACTACTACAAGGTAAACAACACATGGTTCAGAAATAAATATGTTTGATCTATGCTGTATTGGCTTGCTGTTTGCAGCAGATATGAATGTTTGTTCATATTTATGGTTCAGTGTAATTGGTTCGAACATATAAAACACCCATAAATTTGGCTAGTCTGTGCTGTATTTCATGTGTCACCGTTTTGCCCCAACAGAGTCTATGCCAAGCACATCTTGGTCGTCACAGCAGCTCCTATCTGCACTAACAGGAAGGGGCTGGAGCCGAATTTGCAAGGCTTTTACACCAAGAACAAAGAAGCACATGCACAAGAATATGCATGAGATATCAAGTCTGCAAAGGACTGTGTTAAGACTGCAAAGAGCTTCAGCCACCATTCCACCAGCACGGACATTTGGCTGAGTCATCCAGGTAACTCAAAAAGGACTTTCTAGAAATTCTTCGTCTTCAGATGCACCTGCAACATCTGACCAAGCACGGACGACGCTGGCCAAAAGATTGGGTTCCATCAGCTTGCCCTTAATCAGCTTCCTAGCCATGTTAATTCCGTTTGTGCCAAGTGTAATTTTTCTTCTATAAATGCAAGCTTTCTCATTGCCCATTTTTGTTAGAGGTCATTCATCCTCATCTAAATATAAAGGTCAACCGATTCTTCGCTGATACTTAATACCAGTCACTGTCTAGCAGCCTAACATATCTGTAGCAGTATCTTCTAGTGTATGTTGTCATGCGCAATTACTCTCCTGAAATAGCTGATGCAGCATCGGCATGCGTCTTGCATTAACCTATGCACATGTGCTATGCACCATTTTACTTTTCTTGATGTTTTTAGCCTTCAATGCTTGCAGAGCAGAGTGGCTTCTCTCTTGAATGCAAGCTTTCTCATTTTCCATATTCCTAGTCTTGTTGATGATTGCTCCTCTTCCTTGATAGCCTGGGTCTTTGTGCAAGCTACAGTGAAGTGATTGATTGCAGAATCTGGTTTTGCTGCCACACTTGGTTGTGGTAACTGTGTTACGTTTCTCAGATGTGGGGGCCTGGTCAGTTGCATTGGTAAGCAGTCCCTCGAGGTAAGCATTTGCTCCTGCAGTCCGCAAAGCGTCATAGACTCCCAGTATACACACACCGTAACTGGTGCGCTCCGTTTGTTCTGGCCTGCTGCAGCCATGGGTAAATTGTGCTTGTGGCCTACCTCGGCCATGATTTGCTCAAAACGGAGACCAGCATATGTGCTTACATGGTTCGAAGTGTATGAAGTTGATAGCCGTATGGGTGGAAAGGCCCGCAAGAATGGCTGCCGAAGGTGATGCCCACAAAAGCGACTTGTCCACATTGCGACAAAGTGGGACACAAAGTGTGAGCCACACATAGCGGCCCCCGAAAGAAAATAAATGTGCAGGTTGGAAAGGAGTTAACGCTAAAATGCCGGGTAGTCCATGTCGCTGTGTTGGTTGCGGCAGCAGATGCCTGCGTCACCTGATTGCTTTGCAATGGAAGTTGCTCATCTTCAACGGCAACTGTTGGTTCAAACAGGTGCAAGGCTCTGTCCAATCTGTTTGTACAGCAGGTTTTCGCTCGTTACCAGACCACCACATGTGACAAAGGCAAGCATTATGCCTGTAAGATGGTTCGTAGCCAATGTATAATGTATTGTCTGAATCTCATGCGGTGACTGATTGCCGTTTAATTTTGCTTTTATGTCACTTGGTTACGGTCGCAGTTTTATGTTTTTCGAATATTGCGGCCCGGTCGGTTTCACTGGGAAGCAGCCTCTCGTAGTAAGCATTTGATCCTGCAGTCTGCACAGCGACATAGACTCCCAATTTAGACACACCGTGATACGTGCTCCCCGTTCACCCTTTCCTGCTGCAGCCATGGGCAAATTGTGCCTCTGGCCTTTCTCGGCCGCGATTAGGCATGAACGGAGACCAGCATAAGTGCTTACATGGTCGGACGTGTATGAAGTTGGGTGGAAAGGCCCGCAAAAGTGGCTGATGAAGGTGATGCCCACGAAAGCGACTTGTCCATATTGAGACAATGTGGGACACCAAGTGTGAGCCACACATTAGCGGCCTCCAAAAGAAAAGAAACATGCAGGCTAGAAAGGAGTCAATGCTAAAATGATGGGTAGTCCATGTCGCTGTGTAGGCTGCGGCAGCAGATGCCTGCGTCACCCGACTGCTTCGCACTGCAAGTTGCTCATCTTTAACAGCGACTGTCGCCGCAAACAGGTGGGACACTCTGTCCAATCTGTTTCTGCTGCTGGTTGTTGCTCGTTAGTAGACCACCACGTGCGACGAAGTCGGGCACTACGCCTGTAGGTAGGCAGCTCAATGTACCCTAAGAGACCCGTGTATGTGAATGCTCACTGTTGCCATATGGTTCGTCGCCAATGTATAATGTATTGTCTGAACTTCATGCAGTGACTGATTGCTGTTTAATTTTGCTGTTATGTCACTTGGTTATGGTCGCAGCGTTATGTTTTTAGAATATTGCGGCCTGGTCGGTTGCACTGGTAAGCAGTCTCTCGAAGTAAGCATTCGCTCCTGCAGCCTGCACAGCGACATAGACTCCCAATTATCATGCACTGTGATTCGTGCTCCCCGTTCGCGCTTTCCTGCTGCAGCAATGGGCATATTGTGCCTCTGGCCTTTCTCGGCCGCGATTAGGCATGTACGGAGACCAGCATACGTGCTTACATAGTCCGATGCGTATGAAGTTGATAGCTAGATGGGTGGAAAGGCCCGCAAAAGTAGCTGATGGAGGCGATGCCCACGAAAGCGACTTGTCCATAGCGAGACAATGTGGGACACAAAGTGTGAGCCACACATTAGCGGCCCCCGAAAGAAAGGAAACGTGCAGGTTGGAAAGGAGTGAACGGCTAAAATCTGGGGTAGCCCATGTCGCTGTGTAGGCTGCAGCAGCAGATGCCTGCGTCTCCCGATTGCTTCGCAATGCAACTTGGGCATTTTTAACGGCGACTGTCGCTGCAAATAAGTGGCACACTCTGTCCAATATGTTTCCGCTGCTGGTTCTTGCTCGTTAACCTGACCACCACGTGCGACGACGACGGTGAGCCGTTTACGAGCTCGCGTCAATGATTCCAGCGTATCTCGACATGCAAATTTTATTTCTGCTATTGCACGAGAATGTACACTGCTTGTCTTTTGCCAATAAAGTCGCGCGTTCTGTTCACTCACTTGTGGCTTGTTTGTATGGGCGTCAGTAGAGGCTCTTGGCAATTAGAACGCACCAGCTACGCGGCAGCGAAGGCATTGACGCATGCCGCCTAGCCTGCGGAGCAAGCACGGCGCGTACCAGCGTACGCGACCGGCAAAAAACAGCCATATTGAATTTTGCGCTAAAAAAAAAAATTGCACTTCCGCTTCCGGATTGAGCAACGTCATCTGGCGTCCCCCAAAGTAAGTTCCATGCGCTGCCGCTGCTTATTTTCGAACCACGGCGGAAGGTACAGTTCCCCTTCTCTAAGTACCTTCTTTATTCTATGGGGGAGTCTTACAACTGAAGCTAGTCTAGTAACGTTGGGTTGTACCGGTGTGCGGTGTCCGCCTGAACGTTGGTGTCTGTGTATGCGTGTCATCTTTGTGGCATCACACGTCAACTACACTGAACGGTAAGCTTTAGCAAAGATGTTTTGCGTCAATAGCTCATGATTATGTGATCACATTTCGTAGCGCGAAGCGGCTGCGTGTAGCGCAGGCGACTCGGGTATAGTGTCGGTTTGTCGTTGACATCGTTTCATAACGCGCTTTTGTTCTCGCTTCTACTATACGGAATGTTTTACGGCGAGCGATCGCTCGGGCTTGTTGATTTTCGCATAATAGTTTAGGTGCGTAAAGAAGGAAGCTACACCATGTTTTAACTTGATATTGAGCTACCACTAAGCGGATTGTGTATGTTGGGCAGCCAGTGTGGTAGATCTCATTTCGTGGCGCTTGATCCGGCCGCGATGAACGCTGCGCCGCATGTGTAGTGAAATTCTCGTGACACGCTTTACGTATATATCTCGCAATTGTGTTAGCATCAAGAATGTTCTGACAGACACGTATAGTTAAATAACTGCTAACGTACTTGGATGAAATGCCGTGTTTGCGGGGCATGCATCAGCAGTGTGTGCACTGCCGTTTTCGCATTGTTTAAAGGTAGCAGTATTTTTAAGGTTTCTGGCAACCAATCTAAATAATTTTGGGAAGTTACCGCAAGCAAAACACGAGACTTGAAGAAATGTCGAGCGAAAATCTCTAGATTCACCCAATCTATTTATATGCAACCACAAACGCTCTTGGAGCATGAAACCTGCGATAAGCTCAGTCACTCGCAGCTTCGCAACTTAGCCGAAAAAATTGGAGCACAATAAATTAGTCGCTCCGGGAAGCACCTTTACACGTTTCAGACTGAAGGCATTGCGTTTGACGGTAGTTGGAAGATTTGTTTTTTGTCTCTTTTTTAAACAGTTTAGCAGCAGAAGTTATCTTTCGAGCTATATGAAAAGCGTTAAGCGCCTTTCGATGCTTCGGGGTTATGCAGTTTACGTGCTCTTAATCTCTAGGCAGCTGCTGGCGCAGATTCGCATTGTGCCAGTCGTGCACGGTATGAAGCCCTTGTCGTGCGCAATAAGTGTTCCGGTTTTCATTACTGTTGCATGTAGTGCCGTTGTCTTGGACAGACTGCATACTATATGCGCTGTACAAAAGAAAAAAGAGCCAGATTATCACTTTGGTGGTCTTAGTAGATAACGCACAGATTATTCAAATAATTCAGTGGACATTGCATTTGTTCTACCCTTATTAACACACCTAAGAGATCGTAACATGTTTTAGTTGATAAGTAACCTGATCAGTACGCCCCCATTCATGTGCATTCTACTGAAAGTGTGGCAAATGTATTCATCTCGAAGTATGAGAAAAGACACAATGCAGACTGTTCTAAGCGGAAATAAATTGCAAATGTTAACGTGATTGTTCAAAACTGCAGTCAGTATGCTGAGCATGTTCGATCGGCACGGGCACATTGCATTAACACCTGAAAAATGTGCACAGTCCAGCAGGGTATCTTTGCTTCAACAATTATTATTATAGGAATCGTTTGGGATTCTCACATTCCTTTTATTTTTATAAGTACACTGTGTGTCACATGAACCTGTCTTGAAACGAAACGTACCGTTGCTAACACCGGCGACCATTATGGTTGTCTAACTGCTTATCATACTGTAATATAACGAAACATCATAATGGTACTGATTAATATTGCCATGTAGTGTTTAGTCATAGGTAAACAAAGTTAACTAGAGGCATAAGTGGTGAGAGCAAATTATATAGAAAACTACTATTGAACCGTAAAAATAACTCATTGTATAGTTTTCCCTCACATTGTTGCATTTGTTTTACGCGTGTCTCTGTGTCTTCCGTGCTGTACTCGTGTGGCCATCAATTACGAACTTGCCGAAGCCCTTGTGAGCTTTATTAAACAAGGGATTCAAGTCAGTTGCATCTAATACTACATGTTAAGTGACTGACGTGTTATTCGTTTTATCTAAATATTATGGACTGGCACTACTTGGCAAGCATTAAACCATAGTATTTTTTATTGCACTTAAGCTGCAGGCGTCATAGATTACCAGAAAATTTTCATGAAAACAGCCAGGAAAGGCTTGGTGGTGGTGGTGGTGAAAACGTTTATTTCCTCTGAAAAGAGGGAGTTACATGGAGGGTGCTCTGGAGTCAGGCTTAGTGCCTTTCCCCTCACAAACACTAGGTGGAGTCCCTACTACGGGACCCCAGTGGCTTCCGCTGCCGCCATAGCTCGTTCGACCATCGCCTTTTGGGCTTTCAGGTCGCAACAGGCGAGTAGGGCCGCCTCCCAGTCCTCCCGGGTGGGGTTTGGGTGTGGAGTAAAAGCAGGGTTGGAGGGGCACGCCCACACCATGTGGTAGAGGTCCGAGGATCTCTCCCCACAGTGCGGGCACTCCCCGGAGAAGGCAGGAGCAAGTGCTTTAGCGAGGCCGGGCACATCACGGTGTTCGTGACAAGGCGGAGGAACAGGCGTTCCTCCGCTCTCGTTAATCCTTTACACGGGTAGGGGTACAGTTTATGTCTATCTTTGTATAATTGTGTTATTTCCTTGTAAGTGTAGGTCGGCGTGGCTTCCGCTGCTTCTTCAGAAGTGGCGGGGGACGAGGTTGCCCGGTTAGAGAGCGCGCGGGCGGCTGCATCTGCTGCCTCGTTTCCTCCTAGCCCCGAGTGGGCCGGAGCCCAGACTATGAAGCGGTGGGATGGATCTCCTACGTACGAGCTATTTTGCAGTAGCCGGTAGGCCAGGTACGGGACCCAGCCTTGTTGGACGTTCCGACACGCCCCTCGCGAGTCGGTTATGATTGTCTTGGAATCGGAGTGTGTTGCCGCTAAAGCGATGGCGACTTCCTCTGCTTGAGTGACGCTTCGGGCTTTGAAGGTGAGCCCGTTCACCGTTTTGGACTCGTGGATCACTGCCGCCGTGTACCACCCGCCATGGTGCGGGCCGGATGCGTCCACGTAGTATACCCCGGGTTTCCTTCCGTAGTGGTGAGCTAAGGCCTCTGCCCTGGCCCTGCGTCTACCCTCGTGGTCGTCCCTGGACATCTTAATTGGGAGTGGTCTTACGTGCAGGGCGTAACGCCATTCCTGAGAGAGTCTTACTCTCTCCTCGGTTAGAGTCGTGTGTTCTATGTGCAGACGGGCCAAAAGGCGGCGTCCTGACGGCGTCTGCGATAATCGCGTGTATTGACCTGTGAGGTGGGCTTCTCTAAGTTCATCGAAGGAGTTCGTCATACCCAGACCTTGGAGTCTCAGGTTAGACGTGGTTATCGGGAGGTCGAGGGCCTTCTTCGCCATTTTGCGTATTATCACCTCGATGATGTTCTGGTCGTGTTTGTTGAGGCGGAGATAGGGGGTCGAGTACAGGATTCTGCTTGTTACAAAGGCATTGGCCAGCCGCAAGGCGTCTTTGCTTCGCAGTCCCCCTTTCTTGTTCGAGACTCTGCGGACCATTCGGCCCACCTGATCTCCCACCTTCTTTAGTTTGTCGAGCGTGGTCGTCGCCAGCCGACGCTGGTGGATGAAAAGACCTAGGACTCTAATTTCTTTTCTTTCGGGTATCGGTTCCGATCCAAGTCTCAATTCTATCTTGTTTGTGCATTTTTTGTTGGGGCGAATGTGCACGAATTCGGATTTTTGAGGGGAGCAATGAAGGCCACATCTTTTCGCGTACTCGTTCGCCGCGGTGGCCGCCTCCTGCAGGCTGGCCTCCATTTCACCGAGAGAGCCCTGCGTGGCCCAAATGGAGATGTCGTCCGCGTACAGCGCGTGTTGCACTCCCGGGACTTTCTCCAAGTGGACCGGCAGGTTCTTCATTGCCAAGTTGAAAAGCAAGGGGGATAGCACCGCTCCCTGTGGCGTCCCTCTCGTGCCTAATAGAAAGGGGCCGTGTTCCGCGTTCTGGATCCTCACGTAGGCCTGTCTGTCCGTGAGGAAGCGTTTTATATACTCGAAAGCGTTCCTGCCGCATCCCGTCTCTGATAGGTGTGTGAGGATCGCCTCGTGTGTCACATTATCGAAGGCTCCCTTTAGATCTAGGGCCAGCACTATCTTATCCCCGTTCGGATGTTCGATCGGGTTTAGTACCTCCCTGCTGAGTTGCAGCAGGATGTCCTGAGCCGATTTATTTGGCCTGAAGCCGTACATCGAGTCGGCGAAGACTCGCTTGTTTTCTAGGTACTCAGATAGTCTGTCTCTGACCATAGCTTCCATCAGTTTACCCACGCACGAGGTGAGAGAAATAGGTCTTAGGTTATCCGTATCTATGGCCTTGCCCGCCTTGGGGATGAAAGTTATCAGCGCCGTCTTCCACTCCGTGGGAAATGGAGCTTCGCCCACCCAAATCGAATTAAAGTGTTCTAGGAGGGATTCGTATGCGCGGTCCGGCAGATTGGCTAGGAGTTTTACCGAGATCCCGTCCCTTCCTGGCGCGGTCCCGCGTTTCATCCTCGCTAGAGCGGCCTTGAGTTCGTATATTTTGAAAGGTTCGTCCAGCTCAGCATTTTGGGCTCCATTGTATCTGTAAGCGTCTCCCCTTGGATCTTGGGTTGTGGTCAGGTACTGGTCCCGAAGCTTCAGTGCAAGCTGGGCCGTATATCCTTGAAATGCATGTACCGCTCTCTGCAGGTGCTTGTGCGTCTCGGTGCGCGTCTGGTTGGGATCTATGAGTGCCCGGAAGAGGCGCCATGTGTTCTTGCTAGACATCTGCCCAGCGGCCGCGTTGCACCTATCTACCCAGTTCGCGTCCGCGAGTTGCGCCGCGTACTCCGCCGCTTCTTTAGTGATTGCCGCGATCCGAGCTCTTAGCTTTCGGTTATGCTTCTGTCTACGCCATCTTTTGACCATGCTGCGTCTGGCTGCCCAGAGGTGGAGGAGGTGGGTGTCCACGTCCGTCACCGCCTCTGAGAGCTTTACCTGCGTTTCCGTCGAACGCAGGTTGATCAGCAGCTGTTTTGTCCAGGCTTGATATCCCTGCTCCTGGATGGAGCTTACCTCGTATTCCTTTCTAAATTTCGTCCAGTGCGGCAGCATAGTGTGCCCCGTAGGCCTGGTAAGGGGTTTCGTACGGATCGTTATGGTGATCAGGCAGTGGTCACTACCGAGAGTTTCCTCCGTATTCGTCCACTCCACTCGCCTCGCGTTTTTCGTGAAGGTTAAGTCGGGACACGTGTCCCTCTGCACCGAGTTCCCTATCCGCGTGGGGCACGCCGGGTCAGTGTGTAGGGTTAGACCTAACGCGGACGCCGCCTCCGCTAGCTTCCGTCCTCGTATGTCTTCTCGATGATAGCCCCATGAGGGACTCTGCGCGTTGAAATCTCCCATTACTAGTAACGGGTCTCGTCCTGCTACCCTGATAGCTCTGCTCAGGAGTGTGGAGAAGGTTACGTTTTTTGCTTTAGGTGGGCAGTACACGTTCAGGATGTGTAGCGGCGAATCCTCCTTTTTCAGTGGCAGAAGAGTCACCATCACGTGCGAAAAGCTGGTTTGTAATTCTAGATCTACCAAATTTGCAGTGTAGTTTTTGTGCACAAAGATGCACGTTAGGGGGTCGAGTTGGAACGTTTTGTAGTTTGTGAGGCTCACGTTCCCGCCAGGTTCCTGTACGGCCACCACTGCCGGAGTATGCTCGTACGTAGACAGGTGCATCCTAAGATCCGCTCTCTTAGTCCTCGATTTCAAGCCTCGACTATTCCACTGCGTTAATGTTATGGGACTCTTTTTAGTTTGTCTCGCCATGTTGTATCTGGAGATTGTTGTTATTCTGGAGGGGAAATTGCTCCTGGTGGTCTTCCTCCTCGTCCTCGCTTATCACCCTACGCATCCTGTAGGCTCGGGGAGTCTGGAGTCTCCTCGTGTTAGCGTATTTGCGAACCGTCATCGCTTTCGCTATCTGTTGTGAGACTATGGTGGGAATGGATTCCTGGACCCTTCTCATCATAGCTTCTAGTTTATTTTCAAGACTAGGTTCTGTGTCGCTTTCCATCGCCTCCTCTTGCTGAGGTGGCTGGGGTTTAGCTAGCGCACTTTCTAGTTTGCTCGTTAGCACCGCGATCTGCGCTTTTAGGGCTGCTATCTGGTTTCGTAACTCGGTTTCTACTGGGTTGGGTGTGGGTGGAGAGGAAGGTTTGGGAGGAGGAGGAGGAGAGGCGGTCCCACTCACCTGCCGCATCCCGTTCTGGACTATGCTGGCCCAGGTCTTCTTTTGCTTGGGTTGATCAGAAGTCGACTCCCTGCTAGGTGGAGGGGGCGGGAGATTCCCGCTTCCTCCCTTCTTCTTCTTCTTGTTTTTTTTCTTCTTTTTCCTCCTCCTTTTCTCCTGATTGCTGGGTTGTTGCTGCGCGTTCGTGCGAAATTTCGCCGTGCAGTCTCTGGAGTTCGTGGCGTGTTCGCCGCCACACACCGCACATTTTGGGTTGCACAGGTGAGGGGACCGCACTCCCTCCACAAACGGGGCTAGCGTTCCGCAGAGTCCGCAGTTTTCTTGTCTCGGTGTCGGGCAGGTATCTGGCCTATGCCCCACTGTGCCGCACAAGTTACACGCTGGTATGGTGCGGCGGTACCTTGCTACCGGTATGACTTGCGCGTTGTACAGTACAGCTCTGGGCTTGTACTTGCCTTCGAAGGTGATTCTGGCTTTGTTAGAAGTTCCGAACTTTCGGATCTCCAGGATGGTGCTTTCTCCGTGAAAGCTTTTCACCTTCCCTCGCAGGGACTCGGTGGTTTCCAGATTGGCCACTGTGATGACTCCGTGAATCTCGTTGTCTTCGCTCTGTTTTACGTACCCGTGCAAATGGAGGTCTGCTCCTTCTTGGATTTTTATCGCAAAGTCCCCGACCAGTTTGTCTGCCGCGTGGATGCTCGACGTGCCCACGATGATCAGGTTTTGGTCCGGGGATATTGTGAAGTAAAAGTTGTCCGCTTCGGTCTCCCCGACTCGCTGTCGTAGGGCTAGGCCTAGCTCACCGTGTTGTAAGTTCTTCAAGCTTGTCGCCGTTAATGGTTTGATGATTAGCTCCACATCGTCTGGTCTAAATCTGCAGAGAAACTTGGGTTTCCATGCAGCTTTGACTTGCCTTGGGCCTCCGGCTGCGCGCTCATCGGGTGCCTTGTCGGGTTGCGCATGGTGGCCTCCGTGAGCTGACGTGGCCTTCCCTTGTGCGCAGGCTTGGAGTTTCTGGGCTCTTGTTTCAAAGGCCCGGATCACATTAGCGTTGCAGGCTTGGTCCCGACTGGTCTGCGGCACAGTTGTCCATGCCATGCCTTCCGGGTCGTAGCCGCGTTGCTGGTTTGCGCTTGCCATGTTGGCTTGGAGCGGCCTCCCCGCCGCCGAACGCCGGCGTTCAGCCTTGAGGCTGCGTCGCGGCGCTATGGCGGATGGGAGGAAAAACGCTTAAAAAGGTCAACAAATCGGCCCACCGGAGTGGGAGTGGTCTCCCTGCGTGCCGGCTGACTTGCTGGTCCTGTCAAGTCCAAAATTGTCGGGATCGAACGCGTTGGGCCGCCGCCACGGTCGAAAATCGCCGGAGCCGATGTCCCATGCGTCCGCTCGCTACGCGCGCTGGTAGCGTCTCAAGGCTTGGAAAAAGATCGGGAAACATTAAATTGGCCACATAGGTATGCTGTCTTGTTACATGTCAAAGTTTCCAGAGAGTCTGTGTTAAATATATTCTTAAAACGTTTCACTTCATAAAAATTGAGGGAAATTGGTTCTATTTATTGAAAAAGAAAGAAAGTCAAGCAGACTGACAAGGCATTTCTTACTCAATATGTTTTTTTTTGCGTTAACTAAACGTCCTGAACCTCGATAGCCTAGAAAAAATTTTCATCTTTCAAAGCACCTTAAATAATTTACTGTGATAGAATTCATTCGAACTATACTATCAGTTCTGTTTCCTAGGAGGTGCATATCTGTCGTGCTCTGACACAAAGTGCTCGTGTGGTATTTCGGGTGCTCATGTGGTATACCTAACTTGGAAACCTGTTAGCATGCCCAAGAGGCCTCATCACCTGCAAGAAATTAAGGTACCATATCAATACAATCAACCCATCTGCCATTTGTTGAAGTTATGGCCAATGACCCATTCATTTAAATGTATGAGAAATACATTTTAATGTGTACTAAGCAAAATAAATTACAATCTTAGGCATGATACTGGGAATATTCCAGTCACGTCTTCTGAAAACATCCCTCTGCACGGGCATACTTAACTACCAGCCAAAAAAACTGTACAGACAGCCCAACTGGGTAACGTTTCCACAATAAATATAGGGACCATTTGGGATAGGTACAATAATGCATCATATATGAACTTGTCATAAAAGGGAACATACTGTTGCTGACCCGAGCAGCAGTTGTGACTGTTTAATTGTTCACCATACCATGCAATAGAACATTGCATAAAGGTACTGATTTGTATTGACAAGCAGCCATTAGTCATAGTTAAACCGCATTAAGTATTGACTTAGATGGTTTGAGTAAATATATTCAGCTGCTTAATGAACATACAAAGAATACACATCTGTTATTTTTGCCTCATATTGCTGCATGTACTTATTTGCAGCATACACCTGCAGCACCTTTGGGACTAATGACACAAAGGTCAAGGCCAGCCTGGCGACCATGCTTGTCAAGGAGTAGTGTAAATATTTAATCTGTTTCCATAATAGCATAAGACAAGAATTTAAGGAATTCATGTATTATATCGAGCAATAAAAACGGTTAATGCATTGCCGGTGCATTTGTTTTATTTTTTGCACTGCATGATTCAGCACTATATAAATTCTTTCTGTTTGTGCAACATATATGAAAGTACAGCTGGTTCAGGAGCTTTATTAATCTACTAACGGTAATGCATAAGTGCAGATGAAAAGGAACAGGTGCACATGCATAATATCTGCATTCCATGCATTTCCATGCATTTCATATCTATAAAATGAAATGAAATACATTCAAAACGTTTTGCTACCGCATGTAATGAAAAAATGGCTGTGGCTTAGGTAAGGTTAAGCCCAGGATGCGAAGCATACTAGCCTTTATTTTAGTTGTTGAACCACTGTTTAGCCTGGTGAACTGCTGTTGCTTGGCTATATTTGGTTCGGCTAGACGAAGAAACAACTCATGCATTACTTCTTCGCCTTCAAGAGTGGAACGCGACAGCGTTCCCGTCAACCCGCCAAGGGGTGTAAGACAATGGGCTACAGGGCAGCGACTACGCGCCCCGCATTGGACGCGGTGAGCGTCGAGCAAAGCAGCGTTCGGCGCGGCAACGAAATGTGCGCCTGAGCAAGAGACGCACGCCTTAGAAACAGCGCGTTTCTAAGGCAACACCGCATTCACTAGAGGCGCTTTTGTACCGCTTTGAAGCGTTGTACTCGTGGCTCAGTGGTAGCGTCTCCGTCCCACACTCCGGAGACCCTGGTTCGATTCCCACCCAGCCCGTCTTGCAAGAGTTGAGCCAAAGCCACTTTTCCTCTGTCGTGACGTCACGGTGTCACGTGATTTCATGGTCACCGCCGCGCCTGAGGAGCTGGGTTGAGCCCTCGTAATATGCTTCGCATAAAATGTAAACTAACTTGTAGATAGCCGCTATGGAGTTATGGCCTTATACACTCTTTGTAGACTTGTCCATAAAATGTCTGTGTCTATAGAGTGTCTATAAATTAATGAAAATGCATGTTTGTTGGCAAGTGTATGCAGAATGTCATAGAAAAAAGTGTATTGGATTATAAAGTTCTGTTTTTGTAGACTGAAGTCTATAGAATGTCTATAGTGTATATACATTTGTATGTAGACATTCCATAGACTTCAGTCTACAAAAGTAGAACTGTAAGCCTATACACTTGCCCATAGACATTATGCAGACAACTGTCTACAAACATGAATTTTAATTAATCCATGGACACTCTAGACTCAGACTTTTTATAGACTAGTCCATAAAAAGTGTATGGCCATAAGTCTATAGACGGTCTATAGACAGTCGATAGACTCAGACTTCTTATAGACTTGTCTATAAAAAGTGTATGGCCATAAGTCTACAGACAGTCTATAGACAGTGTATAGACAGTCTATAGACTCAGACTTTTTATAGACTAGTCTATAAAAAGTGTGCGGCCATAAGTCTATAGACTGTCTATAGACTAGTCTAAAGAAATGTCTATAGACAGTCTATAAACTCAGACTTTTTATAGACCAGTCTATAAACAGTGTATGGCCATAAATCTATAGACTGTCTATAGACCAGTCTAATGAAACGTCTACAGACAGTCTATAGACTTCATAGACAAATGTCTATGGACTGTCTATGGACTTTCTATAAACATTTTTGTAAGGGAATTGCCTCGACATTGTGCACCCGTGCATTCCGATTGTGCTCGACTACTAACGCACGCAGAGCTGAGTTGAAGAGAGTGACATAGGATTTGGTCAGCAATGGCTACCCAGGCCAGTTTATAAAGACTGAAGAAAAGCGTGCAGCTGAACTCCCTGTAAGGCCAATGAGAACAAGAAAACGGGCGTCTCTCCTCTATGCACGAGGCGTGAGCGAGTCAATATCACGAATCTTCAAAGATTACGATGTACAAATCTGCCACGTCCCTCCAAGCAAGCTAAAACAACAACTCGTCCGAGTCAAAGACCGCCTCGAAAAAGAAAAATTTCCGGACGTCATCTACAAAATTCCTGCTAGGACTGCCAGGCGTGCTACGCAGGCGAGACAGGGAGGTTTAAAAGAAGGCTACAGCAGCACCGCAATGATGTAGCCAAAAGACACACGGTTTCTAGCGCACTGGCAGAGCATCACGAGAAGACTGGACACAGTACTAACTGGTATTGGGCTTCTATCATCGAAAGAGAGGAAAAATTATCATCCCGATTGCTCCTTGAATCATCCTTCATACAATCTACTACTAATACGATAAACCGGACACGGGGACCCCTACTTGAGTTCTACGCAAGCGCATTACGTCTTCCGACGCATATATAATATAAACCATCATGCATTCGTTCATTGTGAACAAGGCACCCGTATTGGGCGCCGAAACGTCAATCAGTGTTTTGAATTTTTTCAGTTGGCGAGTGTACGTTTATTCATCTACTTCCTTACTGCCTGAAGGCAACAGGCTTGAGTGCCCGACTGTAGACATCCTGCACCTAACTTATCGCATGTGAAAGTGCGATATAGACTAATGTTTCCTCTTTCTCTTTCCCTCCTCAGGTGTAGGGTAGCAAACTCGACTCAGTCTGGCTAACCTCCCTTCCTTCTCTCTATCTCTCTCTTACTGGGTGTGACCCCTAAATTTACAGGGGCAAACAGTAACCTAAGGCCTGACATAAATGAAATTGTTTTCTTGAACAGTGCTATAAAAGCAGAACTGACATAAGTAAACATGTAAAGGGTCTTTCTGAATGATAGTTGGGAAGGATTAAAAGAGAAAATCAAGGCGCTTCGACAAGAGCCTGAAGGGATATATTGAATATCAAAAAAGAAGAAGAAGAAGGAAAAGAAGCTAGGCAATGAACCAAACTAAAAAAGAGTTTGTGGAATTAAACCTAATGCGTGGAACAACAATGTTCAAGGGTGTGGAATAAAAGCTACCACTAAATTGACAAGGTTACTTCTCTCTCCGTCTTCCAAGAATTCGACTGTGTGAGGCTCTTTCGGGCAGCGTAGCCGCGCACGCAGGAGCCTCGGAGGAACGAGGCTCACTCGTTGGGGTTCGCCTCAAGACCGAATGTTTATTTTACAAGAGGCATAGGACGGCAGTGAAGTATAGCGTACATTTACAAAAGGAAGAGAAAGCACAAGCGCTCAGTTTGCCGCACCGACGCTATCCGTGGACGAGCCGGCAATTTGCATCATTCAGCAGACGGCAATGGGATGGACGGCTTGCCGAAAACATGGCGGCACGGATAAGGCGGAGAGTGGAGGCGAGGGCCGGGACGCTGGGGCCTATCGTCCGTTCGATGATTCTCTCTGCGCTACGCCGTCGCGCCTGTAACCACGGATGAAACAAACGGGTGGTGGTCGCTTGCAATTCTAAACGAAAGCTTGTCCTGGTTACAAAAGAAGAAGAGCTAAGCCGAATAATTCACACGGTGCACCAAATGCTTGTGCATTAAGCACTAGCTGCGATCGCAATATTGATGCTGCGCATCGTGTTCCAACAAAGGGCATTGAACCTCCACTTATTACATTTATTCACATTTTAGGCAGAATCTGAAATAGTGGAAGTGAAGCAGCTTGATAGTCAGGAGGAGGAGGAGGAGGAAAAAACTTTATTCTGGTCCTGTACAAGGTGTTGCCACCTGCCTGGCTAGTCCCATGTCGGGAATGGGAGGTCAAGCCTCCTAGCCCTATCACGGGCGTACTGGACAGCCAGGACTTGAGGGATATGATCTGAAGATCTGATCATTCCTAAAAACCGATTCCGGGAAATGCCAGGGCCGAGCGACCCACACTCCCAGAGCAGATGTTCAAGCGTGCATATCTCCTTTTCGCATGCTTTGCATAAAATATTCATGTCTGTAATGTCATACCATTCCTTTATTTTTGTAGCTGAATAATAAGACTGTGTTTGTAATTGCCTAAGTGTAACTGCTTGTGCTCTGTTTAGCCTATAGTGAGGGGGTGGAAACTCCCTCCTTTCCATGTAGTAATGTTTTGTAATTTCATTGTATGTAATGAGCGTATCTCTCTGTAGGTTCTCCAACCCAGCAGCATCAAAACCATGTCCCGGTCTGTAAGGTCGCGGGCGACGCTGTTGGCCGATTCATTTGGATTGACAGGAATGTCCTCAAGTGAACCAAGGTGTGCCGGGAACCAATAAATGTAACGTGTAACATTTGTTTGCATTTTGGTTAATTATTCTAGCAGCCTGTGGGGCAATCTTTCCCCTATTGAAAGCACTAATAGCTGTTTTCGAGTCACTGTATATTTCTGTGAATCTATCGTCTGTTAGTGCCAGTGCAATGGCAACTTGTTCAGCGATTTCAGGTTTGCTAGTGTAGACCGTGGCGCAGTTGGTGCATTTGCCCTGATGATCCACAACCGCCGCCGCGAACTTTGTTCGATCCTTGTAGGCAGCCGAATCCACAAAGCAGGCTCCTCTTCCCCCTTTATCCATTTTCTTGATTAACGCCCTGGCTCGTGCAACTCTCCTGTTGATGTTATGTTTTGGGTGCATATTCCTGGGTAGCGGTGCGACAATTATGTTGTCTGCGAAATCTTGATGGACTTTAGTGTAATTTGCTGGATCCGTAATGGGGTTGATCATGATCTTGTCCAGGATTGATCTTCCCGTGCTGGTTGTAGATAATCTCGCTATTTGTGATGTTTCTTGGGCCTCCGCGATCTCCATGGTCGTGTTGTGTACTCCTAGCTTGAGCAATTTTTCAGTGCTGGTTCGAATTGGGAGCCCCAATGCGCTTTTCACAACCTTCTTGATCACTGCGTCAAGCTTCTTGAGTTGAACCTGCGTCCAGTTGTACATTGCAGCGGCGTATAAGATATGACAGAGTACGAAAGAGTTGATTAACCTGATGAGGTTATCTTCTTTCATGCCCTTGTGTCTTCCTGCCAGGCGTCTGATCATCCTGTACGCGTTATCCGTTTTAAGGGTGATTCTCTTGAATTCCGTATGGTTTCCACCGTTGGCATCAATGAAAAAGCTTAGTACCCTGATCACGTTGACTCAGGGAATATTGACACCATTTTCTGTATGTAGGTATGCATTGGTTTCCGATAGAGGTTTCAAGCCCTTAGGCCTGCCCCCTTTTTCACGTCTATAAAGTAGCAACTCCGATTTATGTGGGGAGCACCTGAGTCCAGTAGGTCTCAGGTATTCCTCCACTATCTTGATTGCTTCAGTCAGTGCGTCCTGTATCTGCCCTTCACTGCCACCAGCACACCATATAGTCAGATCATCAGCATATATGGTATGGTCAATGCCCTTAATGTTGCGCAGCTTTCTGGACAGACCAATCATGCAGAGGTTGAAAAGCACGGGAGAGATCACCGATCCTTGGGGGGTTCCTCGATTTCCGAGCTGAAACATTTCCGAGTATGTGTCGCCGACCTTTATCTTTGCTGTGCGTGCTTTGAGAAAGGATTTCATGTATTTAAACATCCTCAATCCCAGTCCAATGTCTTCTATCGTTTTGAGGATGTACTCATGCTTGATGCTGTCGAACGCTTTTTCCAAGTCTAATCCGAGTATGGCCTTCGTATTTCTAGAATATCCGTCGAGTATGTGGTGTTTAATTTGCTTCATGGCATCCTGCGTGCAAAGCGCGGACCTAAAACCCAGCATGTTGTGAGTGTATATAATATTTTCCTCTAAGTGGTCTTTCAGCCTATTAAGGATTGCGTGCTCAGCGACCTTCCCCACGCATGATGTCAGTGATATTGGCCTTAAGTTGTCCAAGCTTGGGGGTTTACCCGGTTTCGGTATTGGTATAACTTGGGACGTTTTTCATTCGTCTGGGACCTCGCCTGAAATCCATGCTTCATTGATGATGTCTTTCAGCGATTCAATTGACGGCTCGTCGAGATTGCTAAGTGATCTGTTTGTTACTCCATCAGGACCGGGGGCTGACTTTCGATTTAGTTCACTTAACACCCTCCGGATTTCGGATGTGGTGAAGGGTTGGTCGAGCTCAGGTTGAGCGGCTCCCCTGTATTCTGATGGAAGTGGTTGGTCCTGCTCATTTCTAACTGGTAGGTATTTGTCAACTAGTTGTTTGGTAACTGTTTCGATGGGCTGATCCTTAAGGGCTACGTGTATAGCTCGGGCAAGGCTGTGTCTCTGGTTGGCTTTCGTGCCTTCTTCATCCAGCAGATGCTTGATTAATTTCCACGCCTTGCCGTTCCTTATTTGCCCATTGATTGACTCACAAAACTCGTCCCACTGTTGCTGGCAGAGGGTGTTACAGTGTTGTTCGATTTGTTTGTTAAGTTCTGCGATTCTTTTTCTCAGCCTACGATTTAGCCTTTGGGCCCGCCACCTTCGGGTTATGGCTTCCTTGGCTGCTATTAAGTGGGCAAGTTTCGAGTCCATTATCTCTACATTAGTGTCTGTAACAAACCTTTTGGACGCTGTTTCGATGCCCCTACTGATGCCCTCACACCAGTCTCTGAGATTGAGTTTGGTGGTTTCTTTTCCGTTTTGGGCTCTTAACTTACGAAAAAGGTCCCAATCTACTACCTTGAATTCTCGAGTTCGGCCTTTCTCAACTTCCAGTTTGACTTCTATCACGTAATGATCGCTGCCAAAATTCATGTTTGTGTTAGTCCATGAAACATGCTCTGCGTTCTTAATGAACGTAAGGTCAGGTGTGGTGTCTCTGCAGACAGAATTGCCAATTCTTGTGGGATGAGTCTTATCCGTGATTAAGACCAGGTCTAGCTCATCTGCGTGGTTCCACAGATTCCTGCCCTTGACATTCGTCGTAGCGTAGCCCCATAGCTCGTGGGCTGCATTGAAGTCTCCTAATATAATCAGAGGTCTACTTCCAGCTACATTAGTACCCTTTTCGAACAATCTCGTGAACTGTTGTTTCTGGTGTTTCGGATTGCTGTAGACGTTGAGAACGAATAAGCTATTGTTCCTTTGATTTTTGTGTGAAGTTGGAACTACGACCTCAATCATGAGGTACTCTAGGTTTTGTCTATGATGCCTGAGTCATGTGAAATGTGTGTAAGCTGCTTATTTACAAGCACGTACAGGCCCCTACCAAACGTTTGACACTCTATGGCTCTGTATCCAGTGAGTCCTATCACTTGATAGTCACTAAGTAATGTCTGTGGGTTGAACTAAACCTCTGAGATTAGGAAACAGATGTCTGCAAATTTGGCGACGAAATAAATTGATCGATAGCGCATTGACGGGCAAAACTAATCAAACCATCGAATTACGTCGCATATATAGAGGAACAGGATTTCGAAATTAGGAACAACCTCAGAATTTCTGATAATTCCACATTATTTTATTACCACCAGCCTTCAATGGCGCATTTGCAGCATGTGCATTAAAGCTCATTCACTATAAATGCCTCGAAAAGTGAGTTAAATGAACAAAAAATCTGCAGCTTACGCGGGCTCTTTGGCTGCGGTAGATCACCCACGATGGTAGATTAGATGTGTAGATCACTTACGAAAATTGCGCTACCTGCCGGAAACAACTTGAATCTATTGTTTAAAAAAAGAGGAAAAAAAATACACGCCAGAGCGCTAGATAAGGCTCTGCATTTTCCGTACATCGTGCTATATGGTCCACTGTCGTCGATTTCAGTCGGAAAGACAGACTTTATTGCATTGCGACGATTGGACGATCGGCCGTTGTCCGTTGGCCGTTACAGATGCTACTTGAAGACCAACCGTCCCTCGTCGCTCGTTGGCCCACAGAGCTGTGGGCCTATGTGAACGATTTTGACTTGCTCAGGCCGTCCGCGTGTGTGCGCGAGCTTACCGCGACTTTCCTCCTCCTCCTCTGCCTCTCTGTCATATCTTTCGATTGCCTTTTTCCCGGCCCCAGAGTAGGGTAGCCAACCAGACGCATTTCTGGTTAACATTCCTGCCTTCTCACTTTATTTCCTCCTCCTCCTCCTCCTCCTCCTCCTGAGACAGATCTAAGAAGGAATAACACGATGCAGGGACTTGCTACAGTATGTAAATTCCCCACGGTTGCCATATTGCATCGCGTGAGGTTACCTGATGTCACGCGTGCCAATCCCCCACGATAATCCAACGTAGTGGCGCCGTGTTCAGAGCATGAGAACGCACAAAATCGGGGACACTAAAAGAGCAATATCAATGTTGCTAACGGCATACGGGCGAACGTCCTAACAGCCCATTTGCAAAGAACGATACGAGCGAATGTGAACTGACGCGACGCCATCCGTAAGAGCTTCTTGTAAAAGTCGCACATCGGCTGACGGGAGGCGATCCAGGAGGGACGCACCAGCTCATGGCGGCGTCAAGAGGCGAGCGAGAGCGGGGCACGACCACGTCCGTCACGGTCGATGGGGGAGTGTCGCAGCAGGGGAGAAATTCTCTCCTTATATTTTTTTTTTATTTCCCGCTTTGCGCCTCTGTCGACGAGGCAGGGGAGCATCGCGAGGTCCTTTAGAGAAAACGCTCTGTTCGATTCTGTAGTCCTACCTCCCCGGCTCACCGTTTTTCTCCCGAACAGCGCGAAAGAAAAGAACAGCACCGCCGTACGAAGCAAGGCTGGAGGCGTTGCCTGCCGAAGGGACCTACGGAGAAGACCACTGACGGAAGACGGCAGGTCGACTGGCAGGGGTCTCTAACAGTTTGCAATTTGTTTCTAACGCTGCCAGACAGCGACCGCTCACATAAAAGAAACAAGATAACCGCACAAAGGGAGACATCCACGCACTGCCTTCGAGTGCATGCGCATAGAAGAAGGGATGTCCTGCAGAAGGCAGTCGTTTTTCCTTGAGTTCGGGCGATTGATCGTATGAAGAGGAAGTCGATATAGCGCTCCGTGTGGAATTCCTTCGTTTTCTGAATGAAATCAGGTCCACGCATAGTATAACTAAAGACGCAACATAACCAACATTGCTGACATACGAACTCATCTAACACACTTCATAACACAAATTCATGCGTAATGCTGAAAGAAATCGACAGAAAACTCTGCGTCATTTTTTATCTGCATTTACGGTCTTAAATGTGCAGATAAAAGCCTATAGGATATAACAATATAACAACTAACGAAACTAGAATTTAGCTAGCGTACGGCTGTGTTTAATAACTGCCCCGCAGTAAAGTTATATCGAGTGGAATAAGTAGCGTGATGCGTTCTACCATTTCGATGCTCTCATTCAGCGTAACGACTCACAAAGCCGGCCACGTAGCTACAGCCATAACCGTTATTGTGCTTCCAATTTTGTCAAAAGCGCCTCCACGCGTCAACAGCGCGCACATCGCTTGGGGCGAACGGCCAGGACGTCGCGCGCCAGCAAACTGACTCGCCTGCAAATGAGGGTTAGGAATACGCTAGGAGAAATGTGAGATCGCCGTAGTGGTTTTATTAGTGCATTAGTTCTTCTCAGACATACGGTGTACGTAGAGATGAATGAGATACTGCGCTCTTAAAAAGAGTTTACACTCCTTGGGTCGTATCTTCTCCCACAACAATAATCGCCATCTGTCTTGCCTGCATTTTCTTTCCTTGTCGCGAACGGGTTGCGCGTTATCAGCGTGACAAAGCTCTCTCGACAGGAAAGTAGCGAGCGTTGAGTTTTCAAGCAAAGAAACGCAAGCAAGGCAGATGACGATTATGGCTGTGGGACAAGATAAGCTCCAAATAGCGTAAACGTTTTTAAGAGTGCACATTTAAATGTCTGGTGCGGGTTTAAACCAAACTTTTCGCTCTTCTTCTGTGCAGTGAGAAAACGAGAAAGGTATGGGGCTTCACGGAAGCAAACCATCTGAGCGAAGCACAAGACAGAAACGCACGTCATGAAAAAAAAAAAAAAAGAAATTCCAGCCACACGAGGCAGTTCATGGGCATACACCAAACGAGAAAATATCGCCACTTGGTCCTTGAATTGTGTCTGGTTCATCTGCGCCTCAATATTAGCCGCACAACAGCGCTAAAACGTTGCTGCAGTAGGAAACGCCGCTGCACGCACAAAGCTCTTGCTCGTGCATAGACTCGGCCTGCACGAATGAGGATTGAAGCGTGGGCGAGAAAGGGCGTCCCGATCAGCTGGCCTCAGAGCATCGCTACGGAGAACGGCTCCATTAGCACACATGGCGACAGCTGCTCCCTAATGAGGTGACAGCTGGCATTAAACGACAACCAGGGGCTAATGCATGAACAAATTAAACAAAGTAGAAAGCGCTGTATCAGCGGCGTCGGGAGGCGCGCCAAGACATGCACCATTTATGTAATATATTCGCCCCAGCCGGCCGTTTCCGAGTTTATTTTGCAGTGGGAGAAGCGCGAAAAACGCAAACCCACCGGCCGCACAAGGGTCAAAGCGAAGCGCAAACGAAACGCGGAGGCGATGCCGGCGCGCCTGCCGTTCAGCTCAATAACATCCGTGTATGCGACCGCGCATGCGTGGAAGAACGAGATGGGGCGGATCTGACAGCGGCCGCCAGTGCATCGATGTCATCCGGCACAGGATTAGCGCTCGCAGGCGTATGCGGAATGTGTTGGCGCTTCTCCCGCGTCTGATTTGTATGAATAAAGAGCGTTTATTTTGCCGCGAACAAAGCCGCTTGAGAACACTGCGCGAGAGTTCATGCCGCTGTGTACAAAGGAGGCCTCGATGCAGAGTGTTTCGGGATGTGCATTAAAATATTGCAAGACTATTTACTCTACTGCCTACCAACCTTTAGTTATAAATACCTTTCACAGCACCATACCGGTGGGCGCCGCCATATTCGTGAGCTCGAGCAACCGCCGTCGAGTGCCTTCTGATCGGCGTTTTCTCACTTGTCTACAATGGCCACGGCAGCCGCAAGCGCGGCTCAGACAGCCGCTATTTCGGCCACCACGGTGAGCGGTGAGTGGGTAGACGACACAAGACTTTGGCCAAAGCTGCAGAGGTAGCGTAAGTACAACTTGGCTAAGCGTCGTTTGGTCCGTTATATATCGGCGCTGCAATATACTGTGCAAGCTTCCCAAATGAAGGCGACGAATGTAGCAGCCTGGTGTTTGGTTTAGTATTTTACCCATTATACTCTAGTCGTTAATGGTGTATATTTGTACGGTTGATGTGGCCGTGCGCCAGTCGTCGCTATTAAATATATGCGCAACAACTTCGGTCGGCTAGAAACGTGTTTGCGCGCGCAGAAAATGTCTGTTTGCGACCTGCGACGACCGCGGCGGTGGGTTCCGACCGCGTAATTCTTGTCGGCAGCGCCGACAATGTAACTTGGGGATGGTTTTCTGATTTCCTATAGCGGTGACTTAAATACATTTACGCGCGCGTGAGCAAAAAAATAAATAAAAAATTCGAAAAAATAAGTATGCGTGCTATTATGATTATATAGGTACACGGTTTATGCTAGGCATAGAGAGCGCTGCGAATAGAGCGTCTCGTGCGGCACATTGCAAATCGGGAGATGGCGAGAGGCATGGCGCGGGTGACGGGTTGGCGCGATTCAGACATATTCAGAGCCGCCGCGTCACCCAGCTAGTGCGTCTGTTCCACGTGTGATTTATTCGCGCTTATTTTTGCAGTGCGACTTGTCTGACCGACTAGCCCAACAGTTAGTCCTTCTAAAGTATAACTATGACCAGAGACAGAAAACATCTTAGCAAATTGCACACTAACCTAAAATGCGCTGCGCGTTTGTTACCGACAAAAGATGACGACAGCAACACGACGCCTACGTTATCACACTGCTGCGAAAGAGGCGGCAACGAGAATAAACGCGCAATTTGGCAGAGCGCCATACGAGTCATGCTTATAAGTATTGTCTGCACTGGCATAGCCACTCGGGCACAGCGTCGCAGAGCGCACTAACTTTATTATACGCAAAAAATGCAAGGAATAAACGTGACGGCATGCGTTTAATACTGCCCTGCGCGCGATGAATAATAATTGCTGTTCCCAGCCAAGCGCGAAGCTCTATTTAAACGGAGTCGCATACGAGACAGCATAAAGGAGCTCATAAATCAGAATATTCGGGGCAGCCTGAATATCGTAACACTCTGCATTCTTTGAAAGAGAGAGAAGAGAATGACCGAGAAAAAAAATGAAAAAAAAAACATACCAAGCAGAACCGCAGCTCGGCGGCCTACGACATGAGCGAAAAGTCGAGAGCAGCCGAGAGCTGAACCTAGGCCGAAAGTACAGGTATTTCCTCCGGGAGAGCCGCGTTATCAACCCGCGTGGGAACAATACCGCAGTCCTGTAGTGCGAGCTGCTTATCGCACGAAGAGGACTATATTTGTTTCGTTTACTCACGCTTGCATCGTCGGCTACAGAGAGAGCCAGCGAGAATAAAGGAGTGGGCAGCGGCGAGGCGTGGTCGACGCGCAAAAGTTGTAGTGTGCCCACGACTGAAAGTTCCATTTAAAATTAGGTTTTAAACGAATGACTTCTGCTACGCATGGTCATCTAGCGGACAAAGATCAATACAGTGGTCTCCGACTGAATCACTTTCGAATGCACTTCCGGCACACACAAGACGTTTCCACGAGGCCCTGCGGTGCATACGCTTAGGCTGCGGAGAAAGAGAAAATATCTGGGGGATTCAACACTACTGCACCATGCTCATTCCAGGCCACGGCATCGACGGTGTCGGCAGGGCCCAATAGGGCTGAGAAACGGCTGGCTCGGCACAGTTAAGAGAAAGACTCTTGGTGCGGCACTCTCGCATATTTCAGAAGCTCGAATCGAATTTGGTAACCCCAATGGCTTCATGGTCACCTGGTCAATAGCAAAAGCAATAGAGAATCGAAAACAACCGCTCACAGAACGCTTACGGCATTTATTGTATTCATCAAACAGTCGTAAATTTCCTGACATATTTCTGTTTTTGAGCCCTCAGGTAAATAAATGACCATGTGCTGTGAGGGCACGTTAAGGAATGGTCAACAGAGGCATATTGCTTACAGAATTAAGAGTGGTGCCTGGAAGCATTCGTTGGATTGGAGCGATTCTTGCGAGATATAACGGCAAGAGTCAGACAGCGAAATGCAAGCAGTAACGCCATTGAGTGCAGTGTGCCGCGATATGCCCGTTCGGGCCCTTGGCGGCCATAGCGTGGACGCAACCGAGTTGTGAATGAAGATCAAAATTGTTGTGCTGTCGACATTCATCCCAAACGGCAGGTCTAAGCACGCACGCATTTACCACGGAAGATGAAGAAAGAAACACATGACTGAGTCATTAAATGAATGGCAACATGGTGGAAGGAGACAAATGCCTCTATTCGGGAAACAGCCCATAGGGTAGCGCTCTAAAGACTCCTTTATAACTTCCCTTTTGGATCTAGACGGAGCAACTTTGAAAATACAGTAGGGAGAGTCATCAATGCACCAAGCGAGGAGAAATTAAGAATAAATATAAATCGAGCAGACAGTACAAAAGAAAACGCAATTACCCGGCCGATCGATCATCCGCCAGTGCTGTTAGCTCGCAGCGGGAGAAACAGCGAGTCGGGTTGAGTGCGCGGACTGACCGCCAACTGAGATGATCTTTACCCGGAAAAGAGAGCGGTCCCTCCTCTATGCGAAGGCGTAGCGAGCGTGACAACGAGAGGCAGAGAAAGAAAGAAAAACAAATGAATCCTAGGATGTCGGTGACTTCAAGACAGCAGAAGCGGGCGGGTCAGCCGGCGGTCACCACAGACGTCCATAACTTCATTCTCTTCCCGCATTTCACCACTGAAGGAGAAAGCCCTCGGAAGCTCACGGCGGGGCGGCTATAAGCGGCCACCGCAGAGGAAGCAGGCAGTGACCCCAGGAGTCACTCGCCCCCGCGCTGTTCGAACCCGCCCATTAAGGCTCTCTGCTCTTTGTGTTTAGCCTGACACCACTCGGCGCGCTCCTCGAGCCGCGTTCAGTCGGCGGCTTCATGCTCTGCGGAACTGCCGGGTGTGTGCTGTCGCGTTATTTTGCGCTCCCAGCACATCGGAGGAGGCAGGGAAGAACGGCATCTGGGAGGCGCGAGAAACATCCCGCTGTTTAGAGGACGTAAAGACGCGTACGTGAGCCGGAAACTCGGCTTCTCCGTAGTTTAGCCGCTGGTCAACGCTATACGCTCGTGTTACATTTAGGCCGTCAATTTCGACGGCCAGAGACAGCGAAGAAGGGAGGGCTAGCTTGTTTGCCAGTAGATTGGACCTTGCTGCTTCTTCAAATGCAGGTTTCGCGAACCGAAGCAAGCAAGCACAACGTGTGAAAATGTATTATGAACAAGTATTACCGAAGGAGGGACACTCTCTTCATGCTACACTTGAGCGAAACATGAGCGAAGTGGTGTCCCTCTGTGTGTCTCGACACGTTTTTAAATTGCTGTTTGTCCTGGTCATTGCGAGTGCTCTGTTCAGTCGTTAAGCTAAAAAAAAAAAAAAACTATGCGACGTGCATGTGAAAAACCACAATCTGATTATGAGGCACGCCATAGTGGGAGACTTCCGATTAATTTTGACCTTTCATAAACTTTCTTTCTTGAATTTAGACATGGATGTATTAAAATGGCTAGAAACGTTCCTCACTAACCGCGAGCAATTCGTTACTATCAACGACCAGTCCTCCGTCAACCTTCCGGTATCATCAGGTGTCCCTCAGGGGGTCTGTTCTTGGACCACTTCTATTTTTAATATACATCAATGACTTACCCCTTCATGTAACTTGCAAAATTCGGATGTTCGCTGATGACTGCGTGCTTTATCATACCATTAACAATGAGACTGATGGAGACAATTTGCAACAAAATCTCAACCATGTACAGTCTTGGTGTGCCCATTGGCTGATGACTCTGAATCCCAAAAAATGTAAACATATGTCATTTACCCGTAGTCGTACACCCTTCTTACCTTCTTACACAATAGCCAACAATCAGATTGAAAGAGTAAAATCATTCAAGTACCTAGGCGTCATAATTTCCTGTGATCTTAACTGGGGCACGCATATCAACACCATAGTATCATCGGCGAACAAAACACTCGGATTTATGAGGCGCCACTTGCGTCATGCGCCTCAGGATGTCATACTTGCGGCGTACAAATCGCTTATCAGGCCTAAAGTCGAATATGCGTCACCAATCTGGAACCCATATCAAAAATATCTCGTTAACGCACTTGAGCGCTTCCAAAATCGTGCGGTAAGATACATTCATTCATCCTATTCATATGACGTAAGCATATAATCTTTAAAAGAGAAATATGAGTTACAGTCTCTCTCGCACCGCCGTAAGATAGCCAGCGTTGCTCTCATTCATAACTTTTTCTACAGTTCCCTTAATCGTGAGCCATACATCATTCCACCCGCATGAATATCGCAACGCGCTCGTCATCCACTCCAAGTTTTAAAACCACGCTCACACACAACTATCTTCTCTGCTTCTTTTTTTCGCGAACAGCAACTGATTGGAATGCCCTTCCCAACCATGTTGTATATACAAATAATCACCATGTGTTCATTGCTGAGGTTGCTTCTATTTTGTCAAATTAATTACCATTTTGTACAAATTCATCACCTACTGTACTTTTTTGATTGTATGCAATGTGTCTACTTTTCTTCATGTTACACTAGTTACTAAAACGATCCATTACCACTGTTTCTTCTCTTCGGCCAAACTTACTGTTGCTTTTTTATTCTAATTGACAATTTGACACGAGTAAGCACTTGTTTGTACAAAGTATCTACCACTTTTCAAATGTTTCGTTTGTTATCATGTTGAATTTTTGTAACAAGATGTACCCCACCCCTTATGTAACACCCCTGATAAAGGGGCCTTTAAGGAAATAAACTGACCTGACCTGACCTTCTATGGTTCTTAACGTGCACCACAATGCACCGTACGCGGGCGCTTTTGCATTTCGCCCCTCACAACTCCCTCACTTTCGATTGTCTCCGCGCGCGCACCCGCCGGCCCGGCGCCAGCTTAGCCCGCTGCATGGCGTTTCATGTTTCGTTATCTGCTGTTATCGGGAAGCGCGCGCTGCTAAGCTGGACCGGCGCGGGCAGTTTCATCGGCTTCGCGGTTGTCCATAGCAGTGCGCTTCTGCTCCGCGATGTTTCAACCGTTTCACGACTCGCACCGCTCGTGCATCGTGCAGTGGTGCACGAATACCACAAAAACAAGCCCTGCAAGGTTGTTCCGGGTGCCTAAAGACGACAAGTGAGCGCGCAGAGCCAAGGACAACAGAAGGGCCACGTACACGAACACGGCCTTATGCATGTGTGTGTTCCACGAGTCTCCGGACGTCGTTGCGCCTTGATTATGCAACACTTCCCTGTTACCAGTAGATAAAGCTGACAAATCGATGTTCCTCCTCATTGTCACCTGGTTTATGACTTATGCTATTCTGTGTCAAGCCTCATTCTGCAACTTGAGAAACTCGCCCAGTTTTCCGTTCCACTCTCAGTGCTTTTTGTGTGTCACCGTTTTACAAACGTACTAACAGCTGAAAAATTACTGTTCGTGTTTATGTATTATCTGAGTAATCACTGATGGGAAAACCACGCGAACAACCTTCATGTGTACTCATGATATGTTTTTTTTTCTTGAAAGCATGAGCATTGTAAGTGTCTATATGCAGATTTTTGCAGTTCGCGTTTATTACACAAAGGATTGCCCAGTATGTTTGACGTAGTGCCTTAAGTGACATAATAAACGAGTTTTACCCAAAACCACACACACAAGAAACGAGACAACTCTGGCGCTTTGTTGCGTTTGTGGTAGATAGCGTATAGTAGATAGCGGACGGGAGCGCGCCAACCCACGACGAAAAAAAATATCGAAAGTGCGCGTACAAACCCAAAGTGCCGCGAGATGGCGGCACGCCCCTGAAATTACAGGAAATACAGGAAATACAGGAAATACAGGAACACTAGAAATTGCTACAGAAATTGCGAGATGCCCCGCCTTCCCTGTGACGCGGGCCGCCAGGCAAGCCGTCCGGTCTGAACAGGCGCGCGCGCTCACCCCCTCGCCGAGTTGAAAATCCGCTTGGCCGCTTAGACGCTCCGCTTTCGGTGCGAATGAGCGTCTTTACGGTACGCTCCGCTCCGAGCTGCCCCGCTAAGCCACAGCGGAGCGGCGGGCGATTTTCACGTTTTCGTTATACGTTTAGCGTAGCGGAGCGGGCCTTTCGTAGTTGCAGCGCCCCCTGGTTAAATTCAGGGTAATGAAAGAAAATAAAAACACTTTATGATCACTCTTATACAGCAAAACGTATATATGCATATATATAACTTATTTCTCCATGAAGTATCTAGACGTGCGCTTGTAATACGTTACCGATCCATTTTATCCATTGGAAAATAAAGCGCCGTCTTGGAGAACGCCACGTGTTAGCCAGCGCGCTTGCTTTCTGCATCCAATCCAATCCGTTCTGACGCCAACGCTAGCCAAACCGCTGCGCGGCACGCTCCGCTCAGGCAGCTTCTACACTCTTAGAAAAATTTACACCCTTTGGGGTGTATCTTGTCCCACAACAATAATCGTCATCTATCTGGCCCGCGTTTCCTTTCTTTAACGCTGTGAGCCTGGTACTTCCCAGTCACGAACGGCATGCGCCTTATCAGTGTGACGCAGCTTCTCGACAGGAAAATAGCGAGCGCCGAGCTTTCAAGAAAGGAAACGCAAGCAAGGTAGATGACGATTATTGTTGTGGGACAAATATACACCTCAAAGGGTGTAACCGTTTTAAGAGTGTAAGCGGACCGTGTTCCTCGTTACGCTATCCCGCTTACGGCTAAGCGGACGGCGCATGCGCATTCGCGCTTCCGCTTCGCTTAACTGCTTAGCGGAGCGTAAACACGCTCAAAGAAAACACTCTAATGTGCATTAAATGAGGACCGCAGCGTACGAGGGAATTTAAACTCGTTTTCAGCTCGCTTCGGCGCGCCCGAAGCAGCCGACGCGGCCGCTATGTCCACGTGATCCCTCCTAGCACGTCACGCCGACGGTGGCGCCAGCTTTTCCAGTGGTGGAGCTCGAGGCCATTTTCGCAACAGATAGATAGGCTCGAGAAGGCTGGTTATCCTGTGCATTTGTTGTCACTAACCTGCGAAAAGGTTTCGAAATGGGTTAAAAGCCCCGCTAGGAAACAATAAAAATATAAAAAGGAAAAAAAAAGGTTTGCTGTGGTACCCTATGTACAGGCTCGTCCACTCGCGCTCCGCGGGGCGCCAGTGCGTCCGGCGCGGCGGCGCATCGAAGCGAAGCGGCGCACGCGCACACGGACTTCAGGGAGGCGCTTCGCGTCGTCTGCTACAGCGCTGGAGCGCGCCGCTCTGGCTTTGCTGCAAAGTACACTACGCTAGACCCAGGTTACTCAGCGACCGAGGCGGCATGGCGGGAAGGCGCACTTCACTTGCTGGAGCATTTTCCAGCTGGTTCGCTCTACAGCTTGTGAACAGCCTGCTTAATCAATATACATTAACAGAAACAAGCTGATCACCAGATAAATCACTTAGCATGTTTTTAATAAGTGATGAGGGTAAATACAGTCATTTCTTCACGCTCTTTATTAGGTTGGTGCCATTTTATTTGACTCTCATAGCACTTGGTGTAGCATACCGAGAAACCTATTAGGCGCGCTCTTCTTCGTTGGAGTCATCATGTGATGAGCCTAGCGCGCCATTTCGCGCATGTCTTGATGCTAGGACGAATGTGCTTAATTGACCTAAAAAAGCGACCGAAACCCGCAATAAATTCCACAGAAAGTTAGAGAACGATTGTTCAATCATGCATCATCATGTTTTCCATTGATTTTACCATTAAGGAGGGCAATAATATTACTTCGATAGCAACTAAGAAGTGACATCCGCTACTTCGCGACTTTCTTATTGACGCGTTAAAGTAGCTGGTAGGGGTGCATGGAGCGCTTTAGGCGATGTTGGAAAGGGCTCTCCCCTGCATAGCAACTGATTTGGCGGCAGTTTTACTCCCCCTTTTCATCTTTCTACATCATATTTTTGTTGTCACAGATTGGTTAAAATCACCGAAGCGGTGCCGGTCCTTTGACGGCTACCTGACGTGAGAAGTGCATTCTTATTTAGAGGAATCGTCGGTCAGTTATTTGATTACATTGATTAGGTGGAGTGAAACATGTGGCGCCGTCGTTTATTTGGTTGTTTGTTTTTTTCTCCTTGGGGTCGATGCACACCGCATGCGAATGCCCTTTCTGTCCGTATTGAATAGGTAATTGAATGGATGGATGAATGGATGCAAAACCTTAATAAGGTCCTGAGGTACGCGACTCAGCGCGCTGCGGGCCGCTCCCACGTTGGGACAGTCAGGCCTTGCCCGACCACGTAATCGAAGTGGAAAATCTATAATCTACATGTATCTTTTCTAGCTTAAATTACGTCTTGCCAGGTAATTAAGTCGTTACTCGCTTGTATTTCATTTCAGTACTTCCTCGGAATCGGTCATATGTATATTCTCACTAGCATATAATTGCGCGGTATGCGTCCCGAAGCGGCACATGGCCTCTGCGTTACGCCATATAGGGGGGCATCGGATAAATTTGGAGAAAAGGAGGAATTGATTTCTCTTTTTTTAGGGGTTAGGGGGGTGGCGAGGCTGAGTGGGTAAACCTCAAATATGGATACGGCACAGGAACCCTTGCCTTGAACAAGCGATGCTGTTGCCGTCATGGGGAAGTGGCCGGTCCGTGGGTTGGACGAACGTGGCCACGATAATTAAACCGGCGGTCATGAGGCCGGCCCGGTGTCGTCTGCCGACACCATGCCGGTGGTCGGCCAACGGGCTCGACATTTGTAAAGCCAAGCCCGGCCCAAGTCAGATTGCTATGTTCTACTTTTTAACTGACCATGGGCGTCAGCCGGATCTACCACCGAGCCCCCCCCCTCCCCCCCTTTTTTTTGGCTTAGGTCATGCTGCTCCATTTTAGCTTAATATGGTGATGTGGTGCAGCCAACGGCAGCTCAAGTGAGTGACTGGCCGCTCACGAGTTAAATATTCTGGGATGACTCGTCAAATCGAATGACACCAGAGGTGTTTCGATTAAACGCATTTCTATCGACTTACATGATGAATTGCATTTTGTTCGGTTGTCGGTTGCCGGGGCACTTCACCGACAAAAACGCTGTAACAGTGCAGGATATTATTTCCCCAGTGCACTTTCGGAAACTAGCCATGTCGCGGGTACCGGAAAAAGAAAGACGACGCATTGTAGATCTGTGCCTACAAAACTATTCTCAACGCGTTATATCGTAGATGACAAAAAGGCCACTGAAAACTGTGAATCGAATAGTCCAGGCTTACAAGAAGAATGGAAGAATTGCGGATGCTCCCCGTAAAGCCCGGCAAACAGTGACCGCTGAAGCTGAATACATGACCATTGTTGCGGCGGCTGCTGCAAACCCGACCTTTATCGCTCGGGAAATTAAGAACAGCCTCTGGCTGGGTGACGTCTCTGACACGACTATCAAGCGTCGCCTCTACGCCCCAGCCTAATAAAGAGCGCGAAAAAATGACTGTATTTTTACCGTCATCCCTTATAAAAACATGCTAAGTGATTTATGTGGTCATAGGCTTGTTTCTCTTAATGTACATTGATTAAGCAGGCTGTTCACAAGCTGTAGACCAAACCAGCTGGAATATGCTCCAGTAAGTGAAGTCCGCCTTCCCGCCACGCCACCTCGGTCGCTCAGTCACCTGGGTCTAGCGAAGCGTACTTTACAGCAAAGCCAGAGCGGCGCGCTCCAGCGCTGTAGCAGACGACGTGAAGCGCCTCCCCGCCCCGAGGTCCGTGTGCGCCTGCGCCTGCGCCGCTTAGCTTCGATGCGCCGCCGCGCCGGACGCACCAACGTTACTAGACTAGCTTCAGTTGTAAAACTCCCCGCCCGCGCGCTTACAGCCGCTGTCGCCACTTCTGTGTCAGCCGCCAGAGGGCAACGCTGTTCCGTCGGGCTCCACTGCAGACACCTCGTCACAGCCTTGAGCTCGTGCGGACTAGCCGCCGTTGGTGCGTGTTTCACGCTCGCTGGCGTTCCCCTTCTCCGAATTAGTGAGACCACGAGAAATCGATATCCACCTACAGCAATAAGATTTATCGCACCAGTTCGTTAATACTGAAAGAAGGGTAAACTGCACGAAAGGAAGAAACGCATACAGCGAAGCGCAGAAGCTGCGTCTCTAAATGTCGTGTGTTTCTTCCTGTCGTCCTAACGTTACGCGCAGTTTAGGCTCAGGAGCCTGAATATCTGGCCAAAGTGCGTGATTTTAGGATGATCTTCATCCCCACCGAAGCTTGTCACCACGCCAAAGAAGCGCTACAAAAAGAAAGATGAGGTCGGTCTGTGTACAGACAAGCCACACACACACACACACACACACACACACACACACACACACACACACACACACACACACACACACACACACACACACACACACACACACACACACACACACACACACACACACACACACAAGAAGCCGGATTTTTCATTCCGTCAAGATGCTTAAAGAGCGAAGCTGAAACGTGCGGCCCCTGTGTTTAGCACTGGGTTAATCCCGAGGGTTCATTAAAGTATTTCTCAGTTATGAGGTTACACAGACAATCGGCTGCGAGAGAGAACGACGTCACTGATGGTATGCCTGCAGTCCGCAGTTGTCGCTTGCGTTCGATGTCTCGAGTTTGCTCGGCGGCGTGGTTAGCAGCCATCGCCTGCGATCTGCCGCTTGCGATTCTTAGAAATTAATTTTTTTCAAAATATAAATCTTTCCGTTACGTAAGACCATGAGTGGCTCATACTCCCTTAAGCAATGGCTCATACCCCCGTAAACGCGGCCTCCCCATTACGACGACAGAAGTGAAGCGAAATTCTACGCTGGAAAGATGAACGGCCATGCAGCCAGCTGTGGAAGACGACGACGAACGCGGGAGCAGTGGCACGAGCGCGTGCCATTGATTTCGCAGTGTTCCCGGTCTTCCTCCCAGTCTGCATCTGAGGCGGCGGCACTCGCCCCCTGACCTGCGTGTCGGGGGGTGGGTATACCTTTTCCGTTGGACATTAAAGTTTATTCTATCTATCTATCCCGGTCTTCGTTCGTTCGGAGCATCCACTTTGGGATTCAGCCGCAGGGATGCATGCTTCGCTGTCGGAAAATTCTTACGGAATCTAAACGAATGCCCTGCTAAATTCCTTTCTTTTTGTTTTTACCATTAAATTAATTATTACTCATTCAATATGACCTTCCTGATTTTATTTAACAGATAATTCTGCGCTATTCAATGCTATTTGAATAGTTATTAGGAAATTTCTGCTCCATGATAATTTCGAATAATCCACCCATTTCTTGGCCAATGCCCCATCGTGGGTAGGAGCCACACGCATCACAGGCTACAACAACAACTGTTCCCGGTCGGCACGAGGAATCTCTCTTTTTCACGCCTAGCGAAGCATCGCATTGCTGGGAGCACAGAAAAAGTGGTGCGCCAAACTGTTGACATCGTTCCGATAGCGGCCTATGCAGCCAGGTACGCAGCACGTCGGCATCGTCAGCTGATATTCTTAAGAAACTCGGCGAAGGCTACAGTTTCAAGGATGACATGCTTGCTGAAATTCGCCGTCAACAACGAACCACAGACTACACCAACGCTGCACCGCGTGCTTAGTCCGGCCCGCCCGCGTAGCCGGCCAGTGAGGAAGTGAAGCCGGGCGCGACTGCAGCGCCACGAAGGCGCGGGCGGGTGGCGGTTCCGCGCAACGGCGCCGAGTTTTAAAACTGAAGCTAGTCTAGTAACGTTGGGACGCACTGGCGCCCCGCGGAGCGCGGCCACGGTGAGCTGTGTTCACCCTAAGAGTGGACGAGCCTATACATAGGTTGTCCCATGGTTTACGGAATGTGGCCAATAAATATGACATCAATACAGTTTTCTCGGCCGCCCCCCCCCCCGCAAATTGTCTATCATGTTTCCTATGAAAAATAGGAAACTTGAACACGGTGGCAAAAAAATTATTGCTTCAATAAATATTTAGTAGAGAGTTAGCACTCGTCCTGTCTGCTTCTATTCTCTGTCTGCGTCACTTCGTGCAGCAATTCAAGATCATGTTACTGTGCCAACTCGCCCAACTTTCTATCCTTTTGCATTACGATAGTAAAAGATAAAAAAGCAGCAGCTTCACTCGAAAGGCGAAGCATTGATTGCGATAGGAATTTTTTACTAAATGACAGCTATACGAAGTAAGAATAGTAGTTTTATCGGCCGTGTAAACTTGTAAACCTTCGCTTACTAACTAAATTAAGAAGTACGTTGTCATGCGCGCACAACTAAACATGAACACATCTCACTAGATGACCGCGGAAGCTCGCTGCCAGAACGCTGGAGCGATGGAGCGAGGCAGCAGCCGCGAACGAAATGACCTTCGCACTGCTTCTCGCTTCAACGTGATCTAATCGTCCGAAGCACCGCACATACGAAGCTACCAGCATTCGATGGACTGTGTCCACATCGCAGATTGCTTTCAAGAAACGGCGCCCGCGTGGCCGCGCCGTACGCAGCAGCCGCCGGACTAAAACGCACCCCCCCTCGTACCTCGCCCGCGGTGGAAGACGGCGCGCTTCCTCCTCGCTTTCCTCCCTCGCGCGCGAGATTGAGCCGCGACCGTCAGGTGAACCTCTAGGGCTCCACTGGAACATAGAACATATGGCGCCCGGCAACGATGTTATCGTTTTCAGATCTCATACGGAACATCACGGCGACGGCAGTAATGTGTCCGGAGTCTCCCTAAATTCTATCGCAATAAAATAAAAAATAAAAACACAGCTATCCGTTCTTGAGCCACCCAGAAAGCTACAGCACAAGTGGCTAAATGTGTAATAACTGCTCGTGATCGGTGAGTCGCCTTCGCAAATGCTCTGTTCGATATCACACTGAGCTGGAGTTGTTTTCCTGTACGGATGGATCCGGGTATGAAGTGCTTCATGAAAATGCACCAACTGCATGGTCTTGAAAAGCGAGCACAATGATGCAAATGCATATACCTCAGGCGGCGTCGTTCCATTGTTTTGGTCTGTATGCGCACTGTAGCACCCTTTTTGCAAGATCAATGTGCTAAATAGCCTGTGATCAAGTTTTGCGGAGCAGGACCACTATTCACGAAGCTGCAATCACGACTAAAAGCGCTTAGTTTCAAAGAGAAACACTGTAAATATGTCCGGAATAGTTCAATTGAAGAACTGCAGCGCATTGAGGACTGATGCCAAGATGGATGTTATTGTTCGGAAAAAAGGGGAATCTAAATAGCTGGAAACGGCACGGTGCCAGAAAACTACAGGAATCACACTGATTAGCGAAGAATTTGGCTATTTGCCCCGAGAACGGCCTAGAGAGGCGCTGCGAGCGCCGCTCACCTGACGTCAGGGCACGGACTCGTACCTGTCGGCTGCTGCTGTCCGGGCGGGGTCCGGGCGCCTTCTGCAATGTTTCCGTTTGTTCGCTCTCATTGCCTATGCTTGTACACTTATGACGGGCCTCTCAAATATATTGCTACGGAACAGCCCCCACAGTGTGGCTGCACTGAGGAGGAGGAAGACGACGTGGGCCCGCTTGATATAGCGTCGCCATTTTGGCCTTCCGTTAGCGTCTCTGTAAATAGAGTGCATATAGCATTGGGCTTCAGCTACACGTCACATTAATTTGGTGGAGGTGGACGTTCCCCGTACCCGTCATGGAGCTTCGCAGCGGTCGCAACGGCGACAGTGCAAATTCGGCTCCTGCTGGCGGCACATCTTCTACACCATCGTCTCCGCCTGCAGCCCCGACCTACGTCACCGTCCCCCCCCCCCTCGGGATTCTGGTGTTTTCAACGGAGCCGGCAGTCCTGATGTTGACGACTGGCTCCGCTTATACGAACGTGTCAGCACCAGTCACAGGTAGGATCCGTCTATTATGCTTGCGAACGTTCTTTTATGCGTTGCATATTGCAATCACTCAGTTCAGCCCTTGGGCGCGGCCGGGCAGCCACCATTGACCTTGAGCGCAACCACGTGACGTGACGTCACGACAGCCGGAGGAAAAGCTGGGCCCCAACCACCCAACTCGCGCGGTCGCGCGCGGCCGCAGCCACCACCTGACTCCCGCTCCTCCCGCTAGGGGCGCTGCGCCGGGCGCGTGACGTCACGGAGGAAAAGCTGGGCCCCAACCACCCAACTCGCGCGGTCGCGCGCGGCCGCAGCCACCACCTGACTCCCGCTCCTCCCGCTAGGGGCGCTGCGCCGGGCGCGTGACGTCACGGAGGAAAAGCTGGGCCCCAACCACCCAACTCGCGCGGTCGCGCGCGGCCGCAGCCACCACCTGACTCCCGCTCCTCCCGCTAGGGGCGCTGCGCCGGCGCGTGACGTCACGGAGGAAAAGCTGGGCCCCAACTGGCGTGGTCGCGCGCGGCCGCATATTGCGCGGCCGCACAATATGCAATGCATTCTTGGCTTAACCAAGCTAAGCCTGGCCATTTTTATACCTCGACGGAGCTACACTGGCATGGTTCCAGACTCACGAAGAGGAGATCTCGAGCTGGGATCTATTCAAAGAGAAGCTCCGCGACCTTTTTGGCAATCCGTTCGGTCGCCAAGTCAATGCCAAGAAAGCCCTTTCCACACGTGTACAGACGTCGACCGAGTCCTACGTGTCGTACATTCTCGACGTCTTGGCCCTTTGTGCCAAGGCTGACCCGACCATGTCTGAGGACAATAAGGTTAATCACGTCCTCAAAACCATTGCTGACGACGCCTTCAATTTACTGGTGTTTACGAACGTCACCAGCAACGATACGATCCTCAAGGAGTGCCGCCGTCTCGAGCATGCTAAAAGCCGCCGGGTATCCCAGCACATCATGCGACTTCCCAACACAGCCGCTAAGCCGCTACGTCATCCTGTGAGGACCTCTTCCACCAGCCGTCGCGATGTGACAACTTGACCCGCATCATTCGTCATGAGGTTGAAGCAGCACAACCGGCGGCCCCTTCATTGCCGTCACCTGATCAATCTCCGCTGACAATCTCCTTGATACAGGCCATCGTCCGTCAAGAGTTGTCCAACGTCGGCCTGCACTCCATTCGTTCCGTATGCTCGGAACCTCTCTCTCCACGCACGGCCCCACCGCGCCTTTCTTACTCTTATGGACAGCGCAACCCCTCCGAATGGCGAACCGTGGACGACAAGCCGATTTGTTTTAACTGCCGACGCATTGGACATGTCGCTCGCCACTGCCGTAGCCGATGGACTTCCCCGACACGCTATTCTCCTAATTACCACCCTCGCCCCTCTAGCGCGTCCTTTTCCTTCGCCCCTTCTATGCCTACCCCATCATCCGACCCTGCGACGCCTTTGACACGACTCCACTACTCCCGCTCGCCTTCTCCCTCCCGTCGTCAATCTCGCTTGCCCCCATCTCGCCGTTCTCCTTCTCCGACCTACTCGCCGCACCCCGACCGGAAAACTAGACAGTGCAGCTTCTGGAGGTGAAGCTGCATTGACGACATTGGCACGAAATCCTCGCTTCACCTTACCCACGAACAAGAATCTTTTGGACGTTCTCGTCGGCAATGTTCCTGTGTGCGCTTTAATTGACACCGGGGCGCATGTGTCCATTATGAGTGCTGCTCTTCGCCGTCAGCTAAAGAAAGTTCTGACGCCTGCCCCGAACCGAGTTGTACAAGTCGCCGACGGAGGGACTGTCGCTATTGTTGGCATGTGTTCTGCCCGACTCACCATTGCTGAGAGACACACCGTCGTTCTCTTCACCGTCATCGAGCATTGCCCTCACGAACTCATTCTCGGTCTGGATTTTCTTGCCCATCATTCTGCCCTCATTGGCTGTTCGGCCGACTCACTTCGCCTTGACTTGCCTCTTCTTGCCGACACTGTGGACCCGCCTCCAAGCCATCTGAGCTGCATAGATTTTATTCACCTACCACCTCACTCTGTGACACACGTAGACTTGTCCTCACCACCTGTACCTGACGGCAATTACGTGGCCGCACCGATTCCGGCCGTTATGCTTACACATGGTGTTATCGTGCCGCACACTGTGCTGAAAATCACTGGCAACCGCACCTGCCTTCCACTTGTCAATTTCGCGCTAACCACGCAAGTTCTGCCTCAGGGGATCTCCTTGGCTATAATTCGCGCTTTGCAGGATGATGAGGTCGAGCCATTCACAGTGGAAGATCATTACAGCTCAGCCCATACTGTGACGTCATCGCACGGTACTGACGTCGACATTAAGAAGGTGGTCTCCTCTGACCTTACACCTGCTCAAGCTGAAGCCTTTTGCCACTTTTTGAAGGCTATCGCGACATTTTTGACTTTGACAATCGACCTTTAGGTCAAACGTCCGTCGTGACCCATCGCATAAACACTGGCGATGCGAACCTTATTCACCGACGTCCATATCGTGTTTCTGCATCAGAACGAGCTGTTATCCAACAGGAAGTCAAAAAGATGCTTGGAAAGGACATTATCGAGCCTTCCTGTAGTCCCTGGGCTTCTCCTGTCGTACTTGTCAAAAAGAAGGATGGAACGTGGCGTTTTTGTGTAGATTATCGCCACTTGAACAAAATCACAAAAAAAGGACGTGTACCCTTTGCCACGTATTGATGTTGCTCTAGACTGCCTGTACGGTGCCACCTATTTTTCTTCTATCGACTTACGGTCCGGATACTGGCAGATATCCGTCGACGACATGGACAGAGAGAAGACTGCATTTGTTACCCCTGACGGCCTTTATCAGTTCAAGGTGATGCCTTTCGGTCTCTGTAACGCACCCGCCACCTTCGAACGAATGATGGACTCTTTGCTTCAGGGGTTCAAGTGGTCCACCTGTTTGTGCTATCTGGACGACGTCATCGTTTATTCGCCCACATTTGACACGCATCTAGACCGTCTTTCAGCGATTCTTGACGTGTTCCGCCACGCCGGTCCACAATAGAAATCGTCAAAATGTCACTTCGCTCGCCGCCAAATCAGCGTTCTTGGACACCTCGTGGACGCCAGAGGCGCGAGACCTGATCCGTACAAGATTCACGCCATCACGAACTTTCCTGTTCCGAAGTCTACAAGGACGTTCGTATTTTCGTAGGGTTATGCTCTTATTTCCGACGCTCTGTGAAGGATTTTGCGACCATAGTACGTCCCCTTACCGACCTTTTGAAGAAAGACGCCCCATTTTCTTGGGGATCTGACCATGCCGCATCTTTTTCGCAGCTCACTACTCCCCTTACCACGCCTCCAATTCTGGCCCACTTTGACCCATCTGCCTCAACGGAAGTTCGAACTGATGCCAGTGGTCACGGCATAAGAGCTGTGTTAGCACAACGCCAGCGTTGACATGATCGTGTTATAGCCTATGCCAGCCGACTTCTCTCACCCGCCGAGGGCAATTATTCAATCACAGAGCGCGAGTGCCTCGCTCTTGTGTGGGCTGTTGCGAAGTTTCGTCCATACTTGTATGGACGCCCCTTCTGTGTCATCATATGTCATCACTGATCACCACGCGCTCTGCTGGCTATCCTCGCTTGAGGACCCCACGAGACGGCTCGCTCGCTGGGCGTTACGCTTGCAAGAATATACCTTCTCCGTGGTATATACGACGGGACACTTGCACCAGGATGCCGATTGTTTATCCCGCTACCCCGTCGACGAACCAACTGATGCGGACGCCATCGCTTGCGTTATCTCTGTGTCCCAGTTGTTTGAAATCGGCAACGAGCAACGCCGCGATCCTTCATTACGAGCCCTCATCAACCATCTGGAGTCAACGCCTGGCGACGCCTCTCTCCGGTTGTTTCTCCTTAAGGAGGGGACATTATACCGCCGCAATCTCGATCCACACGGCCTTGATCTTCTACTCTCAATTCCATCGCACCTGCGTTCGACTGTCCTCCAACAACTTCACCATGCTCCCTTGGCTGGACACTTGGGCATCTCGCGCACATACGACCGTGTACGACGTCGATTCTTTTGGCCGGGTCTCGCCCACTCCGTGCGGCGCTACGTTGCCGCTTGTGAGCCCTGTCAGCGCCGGAAGAAGCCCTCCACACCTCCAGCTAGATGTCTCCAACCGATCGACATCCCACCGGAACCCTTTTTCCGTGTTGGCTTAGACCTGCTTGGACCGTTTCCTCTCTCTGGCTGCGGAAATAAATGGGTCGCCGTCGCTACTGATTATGCTACGCGGTACGCAATCACCAGAGCCCTCCCGACAAGGTGCGCTACTGACGTTGCTGACTTTCTGCTCTACGACATAAGTTTAGTGCACGGTGCTCCGCGCCAATTACTCACTGACCATGGCCGCAGCTTTATGTCAGCAGTCGTCGAGGACATCCTGGGCTCCTGCTCGACTAAGCACCAGTTCAGCACGTCCTACAACCCACAGACCAACGGCCTCACGGAGCGCCTCAACCGGACCATCACCGACATGCTTTCGAAGTACGTCGCGACCGATCACCACGACTGGGATCTTCACTTACCATATGTGACGTTCGCGTATAATTCATCGCGTCACGACACCGCCGGCTATTCACCATTCTATCTCCTATATGGCCGAAAACCCGCGTTGCCCTTAGACACTTTGTTGCCCTCGGCCAAGCGATCAGCCACTGAATACGCCAGCGACGCGATCGCACACGCCGACCACGCGCGCCAGCTCGCCCGCACCCGTTTCGAGGCTTCACAGGAGCATCAGAGACGCCTCTATGATTGCCACCATCGCGACGTGCACTTTACTCCGGGTTCTCTGGTGCTTCTCTGGTCACCCATTCGACATGTGGGCCTTTCTGAAAAGCTGCTGTCGAGCTACACTGGCTCATACCGTGTGGTGCGACAAGTGACCGATGTCACGTATGAAGACATCCCCGCCGACCTCTCAGCGTCATCGTCGGCTGCAAAGACATCGTTCACGTGGCGAGACTAAAGCCATACCATACACCTTTAACCGCGGATGTTTAGATTAAGCACCGGGACGGTGCTTCTACTGCCGGGGGTGATGCTACGGAACAGCCGCCACAGTGTGGCTGCACTGAGGAGGAGGAAGACGACGTGGGCCCGCTTGATATAGCGTCGCCATTTTGGCCTTCCGTTAGCGTCTCTGTAAATAGAGTGTATATAGCATTGGGCTTCAGCTACACGTAACAATATATTATACAACATCTTCGTTCGCGAAAAAGTAATCAAGGAGCTTATTTCCTACACGACAATATATTTCTCAAAGGCAACGCTATAATCCAACCGAGGGACCTCAGACCATCCCATTACGGGTTTTTTGTTCGCGGATCTACACTTTGCAGGGGTAGCTCACGTGAATAATGAAAGCATAGACGCAAAAGCACTGCACATAAGAATCCAGTTAGTATTCAATGCTCACCCTTGTGCAGCATGCGTGTCACAATTAGGCGCTGGCTATATACGACTTCTACAACATTTACCTTGATTTTAATCCTTTAAAACATGTTTGCTCATGACGACTAGTTCACGGTTTAATATCGAATTTTTCTTTTACATTACAGAAACACTTGGCAGCGACACGAGGACTTTACTAACACTGCAGTTTAGATTTTGCCAGGCACCACTTGCATATTTAACTGCTTCTCAAAAGTAGGCCGTTCTTCAGCGGTTAAATTTAAGTGGCGGTAATTTGAAGTAAAGCTGATTGAGGCATACATCTGCTTGCAGCACACGGAAAGGAATGTGCGAATATTTATTCCCTTTCCCTGCTACACGTCCAACTCACTTGAGCAATTTACTGGTGCTTCTTGCTTGAGAAACCGACATGATGAATCAGAGAACTGACACAGGCTGCTCGGGCCAAATATTTGAGTGAAATATGCCTTTTGGACCGTTTCGCTGCAGTCAGCAAGAAGCCGAAGCCTCGTTCATTAGTAGTGTGGCACCTATTAAAGATATCATTGTTCCCCAGTGGAGGTCAAAAGTCAAGTGAATTCGTGTGAGGCTTGTGGTGTCTTCTTTATGAGGCGGGTATGCGAAGTTCTCTCTTATGTACTGACGAAGCGAATAGCTTTCAGTTTAATTAAACAACGCAGGATCGAGACATTGTGAGGCAGAATGTGTTTGAATTTTCCATTTCAAGGTAGCCTAAGCTGCGCTGTAGTGCCTCGACTAAGCTATAGGCATTTTAATTGCAGCTGTAAAGAGCTACTACATAGTTTCAATTCGAAGTTGTAGTGAGTTGCTGGGTTTCGCGAACAATGCGCGCCTCGCCATAACGACAGTCGGTCGCTTCCGTTGCGGGAGTGGTGCGCCATATCGTCTATAAAAGCTGGTGAGGGCCACTACGACACACTTCATCGCTTACAGTTGATTTATTCTCGATATTAACCACGAAATTTTCTTTCATGTGATTAGCGTGTGCTGCTCTAGTGCGCATGGACACGAGCATAATGAACAAAATGTGCAAACCTGCAATGCAAGTGTATAATAGCGGGAAGAAAGAGCATGGCAAGAGGGAATTACAAACTCACCGATCTAGTTTCAAACGTAGCGCAAGATTCCACTGAGCTGATCGCGACAGGGGCGGTGTCATGACTGTGGGAAGAGCCTAGCAGACGCAACTTGCGCTTCGAGTGAACTTGGTGCGCATGCGCTACTGCTGCTGATCTCGTCGCTTAGAAGGCACTGTTAAAGAATCGCGCGGTACTGTTAAAAAATCGGTCAACTGTACAATTTGGTTAGTTCATCGCACAAAATAAGTTATTTTAATGAACCAAACGATTTGGCTAGAGATATCCACCAGAATTATCGTTTACAAGATTTGAAATTTTGCAAAGCGCATTTGCACCTGTTGATAAGCAGCAACATAAGGTTGAGCAAGTTCGTATGGATTCATGGTACGGAAATGCAGGCATGGACACAGGTAGAATGAAAAGAATCGTGTTCCTCTTTTTCAATTTCGTTCTTTTTGTCTTTTATGTGCATACCTCTATTTACCACGGTCTGTCCACTTTTCAAGTCCCCATTTTTTCATTACCAAAGTACGGGCATGTACTGTAATCAGAAGTACAGGGCTCAATTTACAGCATTTCCGTTCTCCGGAACTCGACACTTCTCTTTTTCTTTTTTTCAGAATACGGACAATTCCATGATCCCAACTACGGGGCTCACCGTTTTCCATTTAACGGAAATTATTTTCACAGACTGTGCGTTCTACGTAAATCCCGCTTTTCATCTACAGAAAACTGTCCTGCAACGTTTTACCTTCAACTTTCACCGCAAACTGATGATGTTTTTGTTTAACAGTGTCGACGAAAGTTTTGTCTTTTTTTTTCCTTTCAACGTTGCTTCCCGGCACTCCAGTAAGACGTGGAGGACGGTCGACCTCTGGCTACATTTACCACAGACCGGAGGTAGGTGGACAGTAATGTGCACCGGTGTAGCGGCGACACTATCCAAACACGCCTTATGGAATGCGAATTGCACACGGCGCACCGCGGCCCAGCCACTCCTGGTCACAGCGCTTGACACCCAGCGCCGGCTGCAGTCGGTTGAGCCCACACGCGGCCACGATGACGCATGCTTAGCCCCGACACGCCGAGTCTCTGCGAGGGCTTTGCCGAGATGCCAATTCGGGGTTATTAATGGCGCGTTCGGATTCCCGCTGCGGCTCGGTCCCGCAGAATGGCGGCCTCTGCGGGCTTTCTTCTTCTATAGTTCGGTGCCTCCTTCCCGCGGGCCGAGGAGTGGCACGACCAGCGAGAAGCCCACTGCAGATGGCCTCGATCAGCGCGCAGCCTGCAAGCGGTGCACGGCAGTGCGCGACCGAAAGGCACGCGTGTTTCCGTCTCGGGCGCCACACGTCACGGCTGGGCACCGACGGCAGGGATCATCGTCTCGAGTGATGGGGGCGAGGATAGTTTTCGACACAGATTGTCTCGATCCTGGGACACTCGAAAAAACAATAACACGTGGGGAAACGGCGCTGCAGCCCCCATCTCCTCAGGAAACAACAACAAACATTGCGCAATCCAACTAAATGTCACGGGTATCGCAAAGGTGCCGTGCCCATCGCAGGAAATACATCCAGGATACTAAAGCGTGAAAACATCGAACTCATTAAAAAAAAAATAAGTTCACATTCACTGCAGCGCGCGCTGAACAGGAGCATGGCGAAAGCCTGCGCGATCACGAGGCAATAATTACATTACTTGACATTTTCATTCTAATACGCTGTAAGTTCCTATTACTTGTTTTATTGTATTACTTGTATTACTTGTCCAAGCGCTTGGATTACCTCACTTTAAGTAACACCGAAGAGAGTGGGTGCGACTCTCGACCTTCACGATGTCAAGTGGAATCTAATTTGGAGATATGGCCGGCCGTCACCGGTCACCGGTCTACATGTGGGTTCGACCCCCATCAATATTGGTAGTACACTGTAAAAAATTTTACACCCGCAAGGTTGTTTTCTTGTCGCACTGGTAACACCCTTACCGTTAGCGCCTTAAAAAAATTTATAGAAGCCTACAACTGAGCTCTAACTAGACGTGTGATGACAAAAGACGTAGTTGAAAACTGCGTAATAAATGTGACAACGTTGGGCGCACAGAAATATCCGACAGGAGAGTTTCATATCTCTCCCTGTTAAATCCTCTTGTCGGATATTTCTGTGCGCACAAGGCTGTCAGATTGATTACGCAGTTTTCAACTGTATTTTGTCATCGCACGTCTAGTTAGAGCTCCGTTGCCGGCCTCTATATTGCCGCTAGGTGTCACGAGCCAGCGCTGAAAGAAAGAAGTTGGTACTGGAACACGCGCTCAGCAAGAGACGGGCGCTGAAGTAGAAGAGGTAGAAGCTGAGGACGCCGGCTAAAACTATTGCACGCCATCTTGTACAACCGTCTCCCTCGCCGACGCCGGGTACATCGTCCATTGTCTTTTCGTGACAATATATTTCTGTAAGGCCCCAACAGTAAGGGTGTTACCAATGCGACAAGAAAAGACCCTTAAGGGTGTAAACATTTTTACAGTGTACGAGTCTCTTAAATAACTCTGCCCTAATTAAATGTACCGTAATTAATTATGCCTTAAATAACACCAGAGGTCGTGGGTGCCAGTCCTACTAAGGGTCGATGGTTTGAGTGTCTTAATTACCTGTACCTTAAGTGAGTTCGCCTTAATTAAAACTAAACGTCGCGGGTTACACACCCACTAAATGTCATGGGTTGGAGTGTCTTAATTAGCTATATCCTAATGAGCTGTGCGTTAATTCACTTCGCCGTAATTAACACCAAAGGCCGTGGGTTCGACTCCCACCAAAGGTCGAGGGTTCCAACCCGGTTCCATTGAATTTGGTGCCGTAACGGCGGACGCTCACATTCTCGTCCAATGAGGCGTCTAAGGGCCCATTCATACTTGCGGGTCAAAGAGGTCGAGTATATAACTACGAAAGAGCAAATGTAAGCGAGTTAAATGAAGCGTTGAATGAGTACCGGACGGTATTTGAAACATGCCGACTACACTGGAATAATTGTATCACGGCTTATATTCAAGGAGAATATGTTTGAACTTAGGCAGCGCTTTGTTCCAGCACAGATATTAACGAAAAGAAGAAGTACAAGTAAATATTGGTTTACTCGGGAGTAACGCAGTCTTACACGCAAAAGGCAACTAGCTCACAGCAAATATAAAGGAAAGCCGACACGTGAGCATTGGTTGAAGCTACATGAAATTGCCGAAAAAATGAAAGTTGCAGTGACAGCTGCAAAGCATTTATTAGGAACTTCAATGGAGTCGAAATTAAAGGATAATTCAAAGGAATTCTGGAGACATGTCAACAGAAATGGAAAAAAAAACACTAACTATACCACCTCATGTGTCTGGTAACAGCGTTATTGATGATGACGTAGGAAAAGCTGAGTTCTTTAATACGTATTTTAGCTGTGTTTTCAGCTGTGGAATTGGACATGATGATACGAATACTTTGAATTTCCAGCCGCTGACGAGTGTTATGGATGATGTTGTTGTTAGCACTAATGGTACAGAGTCTCAATTGCAGAATCTGAGGATTGCTAAGGCTGGGTGTCCTGATGACTTGCCAAACAAGTTGTATAAATTTTGTGCTCAGTCGGTTGCACCCTACTTGAATATTGTCTTCGAAAAATCGCTTGACGAATCCTGCCTTCCAGATGACTGAAAAATTGCAAGCATAGTGCCAATTTACAAATCTGGTCTTTGTAACACCGTCTGAATTTATAGGCCATTATCACAAACTTCAGTTGCGAGCAGGACCCTTGAACATATATTGTATACTAGTATAGTAGCACATATGGACGCACATTCATTGTTTAATCCTCGTCAGCATGGTTTTCGATGGGGCCTATTTTGTACTACAAGGTGCTAGAAGGAACCAAGCTGGCACCGACGAGCACCCCGCCATGACCTCCCAAGGGCTGACACCGGGTCAGAAACGCCAGCTGGTTTGTACAAGCCAGCCTGACAGCAAACGACAAGACACTGGTGAATCTGACGACGAGTCAACTATCATCGAGGGCGACAACGTGGCAAACACTTCAGACCTGGACATGGCCGAGGGTGGTTTCCGAATTGTGCGCCATCGTAAAGACAGGGCGGAGGGCATTCCAGTGTTAATCACTGCAACATCCGAAAGAGCTGATCTAAGGCAAGTAAACCCTATTGCCCTGTATTCTGAGCTTGAAACGATCCTCGGTGGAGCACCAGTGAAGAGCCACTTCACAGCACAGGGAGCATTGCTATTAGACGTAGAGACAGAAGGACAAGCCAGCGTCCTTCTAGAGACCAAGAATATCGGCGGCATAGACATATCTACCCGTGTCCCGCACAGTTATATGAAAAACACGTGCATTGTTAGAGGAGTCCCTAAATGGTACTCGGATGAAGAGCTGCTCACCTACCTGAGACCTCAGGGAGTATTCCATGCAAGAAGAATCACCCGTCGGGTCCAAACCTCGTCATCTGAATGGGAGTCAAGGCGCACTAACTCGGTGATTCTCACATTTGCTCCAAATTCTGAACGCCCGGAGAAGATCAACCTTGGTTTTACCAGACACGAGCTTATCGACTACGTGGAGACACCACCACGCTGTTTTAAGTGCCAGCGCTTCGGACATATCGCTAAGTACTGTCGTGGAGAACAGAGGTGCAAGCGCTGTGGGGGACCTCATGACTTTAAGACTTGTGCAACTAAAGACAACTTTGTGTGTGCAAATTGCGGCGGTGACCATCCTGCTAGCTACGGTCGATGTCCTGCGCGGACAGCTGCTCAGCGGAGAAATAAGTTGTTTGTTCTGGGTCCAAAGAGTGCAAGCGCACCATCGACCACGAAGAAGACGTCCAGAGCGCCACAACTAACTGGTTTGGAAACAGAGTACGCATCTCATTTCCCGCGCCTCACACCGATAAACGAAGTTATTGAGCCAACGCAAACGGTCACAGCGGCTGAGAAACCTGTTCGAAAAGAGTCCGAAAAACGCACCTATGCGGCCGCAGTAAACCGACCTCAAGTACCACTTGGCAACAGTCAGCAGGAGAACTGCCAGCATGTGATACGCGCCTTGTTCACGGCACTACGTTCCCACGTCGCGAAGATGCCTGCTAGTTCAACGAAGGATATGTTGGAAGCAGTGCTGGCTCTTGAGTCAGTAATACTCTGCTCTACTTCCGCGTACCCTCAGTAACATAATGGCAGCTTCTCGCCCACTTGGTCCATTCCGTCGTCCAAAAGTGCCCTTAATAATGCAATGGAACTGCGCCGGCATTCTACAGCGTCTTTCTGAACTCAGCCTTTTCCTTCGAGACATACCTATACCAATTCTAGCCCTCTCGGAGGCCGGTCTCCCAAATGGAAGGACGATCCCAGGGTACATCAGACATGGAAATCCGAGTATACCATCATTTGCAAACGGAAGTGCGATGATATACATCAGGCGAGAAATACCTCACGTCACCTTACCAGTGCAAGACCTTTGTTCTACCTTATTGGAAGTCGCCGCTGTGCAAGTGTGCCTAGGAAAACGAAAACTCAGTGTGGTGTCGGTGTATATAAGCCCGCGCAGGAAGGTCTCCATGGAGGCGTTCATAAAGGACCTTTGCATTCGTTGCCCCTCTCCTATAATAATATGTGGCGACTTTAACGAACATCATTCGCTTTGGGGAGATAAGACTGCAGATTACCGAGGCAAGGAACTTGTCGCAGCCATGGATGCTGCTGACTTATGTATCGCGAACGATGGCAAACCAACTTTCTTCAGACCACCAGATTCATGGAGTGCCATAGACCTCGTGATCCATTCTACAGACCTTGTCGTATCGTCAACAACGGCCCCAGACAGGATGGGCAGTGACCACTTTCCGATCTTCACCACCATCACCGGATTTCACACTGCTGGGAGGCAATTCTGTGCTGTGACCCGCTGGGACACATACAGAGAAGCGTTGGATGAATCCCCTGGTGAGCTGTTCGCAGATATGCTGCGGAGCAAAAGAGTGGCTACCTCAATGTTGAAACTGCCAGACCATTTCCCTACTCCTGATTTGAAACTAAAGAACCTCTGCGCAGCGCGTAGGAGAGCGGAACGAAAACTAATGAGAAAAACGGGAAATCCATCTGCGAAAACTGAATACAACAGGATAAACGCTGTCATCCGTCGTCACACAAAAAGATTAAGACGAGTTCAATGGGCTGCTTTCTGTGAGAGTTTATCAGCGTTTACTCCCATGACAAGAATATGGGGAGTAATGAATAGCCTATCTGGAAAGATTCGCCTACACAGGCCATTTGAAGCACTTGCTTTAAAGCAAGGAAAAGATTTGCAAACCCTTGCAGAAGATTTTGCAGACGTATACACATATGGCAGATCAGCAGGAGTATCGAACCCTCTGTTGTCTGAAGCATCACATACCATGGATACGCCGTTCACCTTTCGTGAGTTGGATTTGGCGCTTAGCAAATTAAGAAGACGCTGTGCTGTGGGTCCCGATTCGATCAGCAATCAGATGCTGACAAATCTGCCATATGAACGAAAACGAGCCCTTCTGGACATATATAATCACGTCTGGAGCACAGGAGAGATCCCAGAAGCGTGGAAGACAGCATGGGTGGTTCCAGTGCTCAAGTCCGGAAAGGATCCTGCAAACCTCACCTCTTATCGGCCGGTATCGCTCACATCATGCGTATCAAAGTTGATGGAAAGACTAATATCTACGAGGTTAACTTGGTATCTTGAGCAAGGAAATAGACTGCCATCATGTATGACCGGATTTCGTCCACGGTTGAGTGCCCAGGACAGTGTCTTGGATCTACTAAGCCATATCGAGCACCATCGCGTAGACGGCCTTTCCACACTCGCCATATTTATGGACGTTGCCAAGGCATACGACTGTGTGCTTCACACAGGCATCATCAACGGACTCCGAGCCGTGGGCGTGTCTGGAAATGCTCTTCGATTCGTCCATGAATTTCTCAGTGACCGATGTGTCCAAGTTAAGCTCGGAAGTGTAATGAGTGACAAACGACGAATTTCCCTCGGCGTCCCACAAGGAAGTGTCCTGTCTCCCTTGCTTTTTAACGTTGCCATGGCCAGCCTCCCAGATGCCCTGAAAGTAGGTCGGACGGCAGTTAAAATGTCCATCTACGCAGATGACATCTGCATTTGGATCTCGGGGTACCAACACAAACGTTTGGCCCGGATAGCCCAGGCCGCAATCTCCACTATCGATCGCCACTTATCGACGCTTGGCCTGTCTTTATCAGCAGAAAAATCTGCCTTCATGCTTTTCCCGGGAGTGAGACGCAAGTCAACACGTCTGACGCTGAATATCAGAGGGCATTCAATTCTTTGTGCAACTCATGTTCGATTCCTGGGCGTCACCATCGACAACAAGCTACTTTGGCGTGGTGCGGTCGAAAGTGTTGTGGCTGCATCAGTGCAAAGAATCAACGCACTTCGTCAATTGGCAGGTGTACGTTGGGGAAACAATCCTATATCCATGCTTAAACTGAACGCTGCACTGATAACAAGCCGCATTCTCTATCAGCTCCCTCTGATATCACCGTCAGCGACTCAATTCGAGCGCTTGGAGGCAGTGCACAGAAAGGGACTTCGCTTGGCGATGGGAGTTCCAACGGCGGCTTCAAACAAGAAAGTCACTAATGAGGCAGAGTCTCTCCCACTCCGCCTCTTGGCATCTCAGGCCTTGCTGACGCAGCTATTAAGGCTGGGCGAGTCACGCGCTGGCACGGCGCTTCTCCGACGGCTAAGAGCAAGAACTCGCTCACATTTTCATGCGGCGCTGAACACCTTCCGATTTTTAGGACTGCAATGGCGTAAACAAAGCCGCCTTGACCCGCCATGGTCTTTTCCGGACGTTACCTGCAGCCTTAATGTACCCCACCTACCGACGAAACGCACCATTTCAACTGCCGAAGCCAAGTTTCTTGTGCTGAACCACTTGAGCACTGTGTTTCAAAGCCACCTACAAGTATACACAGACGGTTCGGTGTGCGCACAAACAGATAGCTGTGCAGCGGCATTCTGCATACCATCCCTTGATGTGTCATGGTCTGGCCGACTGGATCGCGTGGTTTCCTCTACAACAGCAGAAAGCGCCGCAATCACCGCGGCTTTGCGGAAACTACGGGCCTTCTCTGCACGTGATGTCGTGGTGCTGACGGATTCCAAGTCAGCATTACAGAGATTACATCGGGGCCTACCTCTAGAGAAATTTACAAGGCAGTCTCTGGCACTGATTGACGACCTAACGAGCAAAGGATTTAGCATAAGGTTTTCAGTGGATTCCATCACACGTAGGAATTGATGGAAACGAGGAAGCTGACGCCCTTGCACGCCTAGCGCTGACATGTGTCCCAAAAGCGAAAGCTCCAAAAGCTTTTCGAAACCCTAAGGGTGCAATCCGCCTTCACTTTAGAGAGATGTACAAGAATCCACACGAATCCTGTGTGACTCATGGATTTACACGCGAACAAGCGACGCTTTCATACCGCATCAGGACCGACTCCGCGTACACCCCAGCTTGGTTATTCAAGACTGGGCTTCGCGCTTCCCCACTCTGTGCTTTCTGTGGTGACATTGGCGACATCGAACATTTCATTTGGCTATGCCCGCAGTTCGACACAGAAAGAAAAGCGATGGTCGACAAGCTACAAAAAAGCGGTCTCACGCACAGGACCTTTGAGGACGTTGTTTTCCCCGGAGGGCCCGCGGCGTGCAGGAAGAGAGCGCAACGACTGCTGATAGCCTTCCTGCGAGACACGGGGCTCATCGACAGCTGGTGACACACCCCTGATCTCAACTCGAAGGAGGATCAGGCGGGACAATTGCCGGCTATGTATGCCAGGCTAACCCCGCCTGCTTCAACATCACCACCACCACCACCACCACCTACGCATTTGACTGAACTTGTGCACGACCTGGCAGAGGCACTGGACAGGCGTCTTAGCATGGACTGTGTGTTTTTGGATTTCAAGAAGGTATTTGATACTGCGACGCACTGTTTACTAATTAAAGATGGCCTTTTACAATATTAGTCCTCAAGTGATATCATGGGTGAAAGATTACCTACGTTTACGTCAGCAGTTTGTGGTAGTGAATGGTACTCAGTCTCAGAGGGTGCAAGTTGTGTCCGGTGTTCCGCAAAGCTCCGTGTTGGGGCCGCTATTGTTTTTGCTGTACGCGAATGACATTAGAGAGTTTTAGCCCAGCGGGTTTACGGCCAGCGGAGCGGAGCGGTCTCCACCGTTGCGCCAGCGGAGCGGCTCGCGAAAAAAGAATTTTAGCCCAGCGGATCACCCGCTCGAGCGGGGTAAAGAGCGGGGCGCTCTGCTGCCCCACCTAGTGGTTCGAATAGGAGTTACTGAGAAATGAAATTGAATTACGCTTGCTTTTATTATGCAAAAAATGTTGAATAAAGATATATTACATGTTCTCAGTGCATTATTTGTTAATAATGTACTGAGTACTAATGTACGGGTCAGCGCGGCAGTCGCCGTCTTCGATGCAGAACTGCCGGCGTTCATGATCGCGGCTGCCGTCTTGCATTTCCCATACACGCCCGCGCGCCCTTACGCACGCTCGCGCCCTGCGTATACCCTCCGCTGGGGAGTGCTTTGGGCGTAAACGCTGCTCCGTAAAACCGCTGGACGCCTCAGCGTGGTGCGCATGCGCAGTCGCGTCTCCGCTCGCCCGCTCCGCTCCGCTGGCCGTAAACCCGCTGGGCTAAAACTCTCTATTAGTGACGGAATAGTGTCTCAAATGCAGTTATTTGCGGATGACTGCGTTCCCTATAGAGTAGTCACTTGTGACCGTGATGTTGAAATGTTTCAGGAAGACTTGAACAGAATTTCAGAGTGGTGCGTCAAATGGAATAGGAATTTGAATTTGTCTAAAACAATTCTTACGAAGTTTACAAGAAAGGAAAACGCTGTTGTGCAACCATATGTTATTCGGAATGTAATGTTTCAACAGGTATTCGGGTTTAAATATTTAGGTGTTTGTTTTACTCATGCATTGAATTGGCGACGTCACGTCGATTATGCCGCTGCTAAAGCATGCAGAACCCTAGGATTTCTTCGCTGAAATGCGAACACTTTTCCACAGTCATGTCGGGACGCGTTATAGAAGACCTATGTGAGGTCGAGTATGAAATACGCGTATGGTTTGAGACCCTCCTACTGGGAGAGATAAAGATAAATTGGAGCGGGTGCAGAACATTGCCTCTCGTTTCGTATCTGGCACACGCGGGGCTCCGTAGAGTGCATCGCGTACGAAGGAAGCACTCAACTGGGAATTGCTCGACACGCGCCAAAAGAAGTTGCGTCTGAAAATATTTCATGCTATTTATTATTCAGCTGTTCGGGTTGATCGCGAAACGTTTGTGCAAGAGCCTTTTTATAGATCCAACCGTGTTGACCATGATTTTAAGGTCCGTGAATTTGCGACAGAAACTGAATTGTTTAAAAGGTCTTTCTTTCCTAAAACCATTAGGGAATGGAATAGACTGGCGAGTGATGGTGTGAGGCTTGAGTCAAATGATGCTTTTTTTTTGATGTTGTAGATTGTAGGTGTGCATTGCTAAGGACTTTGCTTTTTTGTTCGTTTTTTCTTATCACTTATAACACTGTCCAGGAGCAGAGGTATCATATGAACTCCTGGTACCCCCCCCACTGTAATGCCTTGGCCGCTGTGGGTTCCTTGATAAATAAGTAAGTAAATAAATAAATAAATAAATAAATAAATAAATAAATAAATACACAGGGAGCCCATAGCGCAGTCACATGAGTTAAATGAATAAGTATGATTGTTTGAAATCTGTCCCCTATGGCTTCCATAATTTCTGTTTTGATTTGTATGCGTAATTTGGGATTCATCGAAGCGCTTTCAAAACTGCGAGTGCGAACGCGGCTCCAGTGATCAGCCAGAGTGCTTAATTCTTGCAGCAAGCTGCTCTACGGGCCAACGCGCGAATAAACGCGGTAGACAAATGACCATCGGCGAATGGCATAAGAGCGTTTATTTAAGCACTTGCCGAGGATATCGCAGCACACTTCAGGAACCATTACCAAGCCAAAATTGTTCGCTCATTCCACTTCTCATCATCGTCTGTCCCACCGTAAGGCCAATCCTGATGATAGCGTCGATGTGGCTTTGTGCCGGAAAGTAAGTACAGAGAAAAAGAAAAAAAAATGGCAGCTTCGCCTGAAAGGCGAAGCATCGATTGCGATAGCAAATTATGAGACAACTGTACGAAGTAAGGATGGTAGATTTATCGGCTTTACAAAATTGTAAATATTCGCTTACTATTGTAAAAGTACTGAAAGTTGGCCGAGTTTGTAGCTATTCATTATGAAACTGCAGCGCGCTCGACAAATGAAACACATGGCAAAGGTAACACACAAGCGCTTTGCTTTGTGTCTCGTTTCTTGTGCGCGCTGCAGTTTCATAATGAATGCGCTTCTAAACTAACAAGCATGGTGTCACGCGCACGCAGGCGAACATGAACACATCTCACTCGATGAGCGCAGACACGCGCTGTAAAAGCGTTGGCGTGCGGGAGAATGGCAGCAGCAGTGAGCAAATTGACCTTCGCGCTGCCTCTCGCTTGTATCCATCGCAGATTGCTTTCAAGATAAGGCCCGCGCTACGCGCACCCCCTCCGCCCGGTCAGTGCTATGCGCACGGTGGAAGAATAGCGCGCTTCCTGCCCACCTTGCGCGCGCGAGAACGAGGAACCATCGTTGGCTCACCCTCGCAGGCTTCCACGCGGAAACACAGCATACGGCGTAGACGATGGCGGAAGTGCGCCCGGATCGTACATACAATTGCCATCGGCATAATGAACGAAAAACGAAATGATCGTTATAAAACACAGCATTGTGGTTAAGCCTGGCCGTATGTGAAGCAGGGTTCGTTCCTTATCGGAAGTATTGAGCTTGTATGGTCTGTTTAGAAAGCACTGTATAAGAGGGATTGTCAGCGTTACCTAATGATAAATGGATGATGCTCACAGGAAACGGAGTCGGCCGCGAAGAACTGACAAGGCACACGCCGAGAAATTCCAACGCCAACAGTAAATTTCTCACTTTGGTATTGGCACTGGAGTCACTGGTCATGTGTCTTACGCCCTGGACAAACGGCCGCTTTCAGTGGAAAAAAGTAACGGGGCCGTAATTTATCAACTACACAAAATTACGCTATTAGTGCCTTGAAAGAATCTTCGGAAGAGACACGATTGGCGGATTATTACTAGAGCGGTTTAACATGTGCTCTATGCACTGTGTTCCGTGGTTATGAGCAGCAGTTTGAAGTTCTGCGAGGTGTTTTTGATGTTGATTTGGTTCCAACGCATGATGTGACCTTGTATATATTGTTTTAGAATATGCTTCCTTAAAATAGAAGTGAACTACAGGTGACCGCTCTAGCTTTTTAATTGGCATTACTTGCTGTGCACATGTAGCGTTTTGTGAGCTACAGTGTGTTAATTTGAACTTTATGTGAACTCTCCGTGGGCTTTGTAAGACCTCTATATACAAGCTTTGTTGCTGCTCTATATTTTTGTGTGCTTGTTTGAGCTGGCCTATCATTGCACTATGTACTGTTTGCCTTTTTAGCTCAGTTTGATTGTGTGTTTGTTTCAGCCCGCTTTAAAGCAGTGATTTGGGCTTGTTGGTAAGACATCGTGAGGCTTATAGCGCGTTAAAAAGACAAGGACGAAAGTGAGACGTGACACACACAGGCGCTAACTTGCAACAATCCTTATTTCGAGCAAGAGACCCATACATATATACAACTTTTTCGCGTACATCATACGCCCATCAGCCCGCTTCTTTTTGCTATGTACTGTTGGTCCATACTCTAAACATTTTCATACCTTTATGAGTGTGTAGAGGGTGGTCGCTTGTCCCATGGCTAACACCCTCGCATGTAAAAGGTTACACGAAATTGTTGGAGGGAACCAATGATGGTATCTTGTTTGCCGACTTCTTCTAGGCAGTAAAAATGACGACAGCTGTGGCAGGTGAGATAAAAAATGCATTAAATAAAGTTTTAAATCTATCGCTGTTAAATTCTCCTGTCGGATATTTCTGTGCGCCCAAGGCTGTCAGAATGACTACATAGTTTTCAACCGCGACTTTGCTCATTGCACGTCTTGTTAGAGCTCCGTTGTTGTCCTCTGTGGAGAGAGGAACGAAGAGGGAAAGGCAGGGAGGTTAACCAAGGACGTGGCCGGTTAGTTACTCTACAGTTGGGGAGGAGGAAAACGTAAGAACAGATAAGGAGAGAAAAGAAAAAAATAATAGTCAGTCATTCACAGTCAGTCGCAGAGCTATCTCCACTGTCACAAGCGATCATACAATCCAGTGTCTTTCAAGAAACGCAGTAGGGCTTTTGTGGCTTTAATTTACTGCATCTCATAATCACAAAACATAATTGATAGAGCACATGCGTAAACTCTCTAGTAATAATTCGCACTTCGTGTCTTTTCCAAAGATAGTTTTAAGGCACTAACAGCGCGCTTTTGTATAGTTGGCAAATATGGCTCCATTACATTTTCCACTGAAAGAAAAAAAAATTATTATGGGGTTTTACGTGCCAAAAAAAAATTATTATGGGGTTTTACGTGCCAAAACCACTTTAAGATTATGAGGCACACCGTAGTGGAGGACTCCGGAGATTTCGACCACCTGGGGTTCTTTAACACTTTCGTGACCGCACCTATTCCCGTCGACAGTATGTTCTCGGTGGTACAAGTTCGAATTTTGGTGCCTCTCCAAGCGCTTAGGACAGCTAGCGCCATCGAACAGGTTAAAGAGAGACTATTTTATCAGGTTCAGATTTGTGTTTCTCTTTTCCACCGTGTAGGGATTTTTAAAGCGCCTGCATGGTCGGGGTGACGAGCACTCGTTGTTTTCGAGATGGCATTTTCGTCGTGCGCATCCGCTCCATGGAAACGGTGAGTTTCGACGGATTCCGACGCATCTGGGCTCGAATTTGTGGATGATCACAGCACCACAAACTCGGAAGACGACTTCAATTCGTCGTACTTCAGTACGGACGACGACAGTGCAGCAAACTGCCGTGGAACATCGACAGGTATCCGCCGGTGAGTTTTGCTTTCTTCTCGGACCATGTTATCGCATCGTAAGGATTTCCGCCGTGTTCTAAGGGTTACAGTTCCTATCTGCAGGGTGTCAATGTCATTCAGACAGGACCATTTGCCGGCGGCCACGCAGAGAGTGGAGTTTTGTATATGAAGACCGCCGGGAGTGGACCTTGGTATCGCGCTCCGGAGTGCTGCGCGGCGGTTCGTAAGAGCCGTCAATTTCTTGTTGTTTTTCGCCGCCGAAATCATCAGGGATATATGCAACAACACAAATAAGTATGCGTGGATGCATATTTTCGAGAAGCCCACGTACAGCGAGAGATAGATCGCGGAAGGAAGTCACTCAAGAGGAGATGCTCAAGTTCATCGGACTTCTCGTATACATGGGAATCGTGCAAGTCCCATGCTTGCATTGTTATTGGAGCACATGCAGATTATTCTCCGGGCTTCTTCTGCCTACAGTGACGCCAAGGAAATGGTTCAAGGCGTTGCTTTCCTTCCTGAGGGTGTCTGATCCAGGGAAGACGACCGTCGCATCCCATGGCAAGCTTCACCGCATATCCTCTCTGCTTCAGCACATCAACGATTCTTCCACGTTATTTTTTCAACCGCGTCGGAACCTATCCGTCGGGGAGAAAATGGTGAAATCAAAAGGTCGGTCTGGAATTCGCCAGTGCATGAGGGATAAAGTGTTACAAATTATGGGTTTTGGCAGATTCAGAAACGGGGTACACTGTTGAGTTCAGCGTCTACACGGGAAAGCGCGAAGAGCCTAGCGTGCAAGGTTTGGCATTCGATGTTGTGACGCGGCTGTGCAAAAATTATCTTGATCAGGGTTGCATCATTTCTTTGGCCAATTCCTACACTTCCACATCTTTGTTTGTTCATTTACTGGAGCGCAAGACACTTCCATGTGGGATAATGTGGAAAGATCGGCGTGGCTTTCTAAGTGAACTCAAAGGCACACAGTGGGAAAAGAAAGCGAAAAGAGAAGGCAGAGTTCGATGGCTGCGGGAGCAGGATGTTTTGTACTTGCAATGGAAAGACAGGCGGGTTGTGAATATGTCTACCGCGCAGACAGCGAATAAACTCGTCCTTACAAAGCGAAGAAAGAAAGTTGGGAGTATGAGGACAGAAGTGTCCGTGAAGAAGCCGGTGCTGATCAAGAAATGCAATGTGGGCATGCTTGGAGCGGATAAATCTGACCAGCTCATCGGATCCTACAACATTCTTATGAAGTCCGTGCGTTGGTGGAAGACACTGTTTTTCCACTGTATCGATATAGCTGTAGTAAATAGCTTTATGATGTTTGACGAGCATCATCAGCAGCATCCAGAAGTCCCAGAATTATCGCGAAGTTTGCACTTCAACCAGTTTGCCTTCAGGTTAGACTAATCGACCAGCTGCTGGGATATGATGAGCCACATTTTGTGGACCCCCCAGTTGAGCCTGTTGTTCCCTCTCGGAGCGCACCTTAGGTTCAAAAGTGTAAACTGTGCTATGAAGAAAGAAAAGTTGCGCAGAAAACAAATCTGCGAAACGTGCAGCTAACCTCTGTTTCACTTCATCGAGAAACTGCTTCGCACGGTGGCACGATAGACGACACTAGGTCTAATGTTTTCTAGTGTACCTGAAGAACTGTTGTAGATACAGAGCTAATATTTGCAGGCTGATTTCATATGGCCCTTTTGTTGAAAATGTATATTTCGATTTTTGTAAATATTTTTTTGTGCTAAGCAGCATTGATGTTTTTATCGATCTTTCTCTTTTTTGTTGCAATTTTTTCGTTTGCTTAATTTTTTCGTACTATTATTAATTAAAATGTTGTTTGAAATTAATACCGTTAGAAAGATAATTTCTTCTTCTACAATTTGATATCATACACTTCAACATGAATCATTTCCTGTGGCAGGAAAAAAAATAATTATCAGACTACCCTAAAACTACCAATTTTCCCGCAGTCACGAAAGTGTTAAAGTGCACCTAAATCTAAGTACATGGGTGTTTTCGCATTTCGCCCCCATCGGAATGTGGCCGCCGTGGCCAGGATTCGATCCCGCGACTTCGTGCTCAGCAGTCCAACACCTTAGCCACTGAGCAACCCCGGCGGGTTCCACTGAAAGCGGCCGTTTGTACAGAGTGCAAGACACATAACGAGAAACTCCAGCGCAATAGTAAAGCAAAACAATTACGAGCAGCTGGTGTACGAAATAAGGCACGCTGATAATCACGCGCTCGAGAATAATGACAAATTGAATTTCAATGATTGTCAAGCCATTGCGGAATTGAACGATAGCGCAGATGAAGCTGCGCGTTCGACTCACCAAAATGTGAGCGGGTTCCGATACCACTTTCAAGAACTGATGCTGCGCGAACACTTCAATCACTTGCTCACCCCATCACACTTCTACGATGGAATTCGCCCGGGTTTCACAAACTCACACTTGCACTCTCTCGACCCAAACATGAGACTTCGCCTGCCACCCGGACTCCCGTCGCGAAAGAACTTTGCCGCGTCGCATTTATAAATTATTATTCATTCCTCATAGGAATGGCCAACGGTGCGGCGTGCAGTTTGTGCGGGTGCGATGAGACTCGAGCAGTCTCTGTGTCATGCCCATCTTTCGACACTCAACGACGTACTTTACAAGCGAATCTCAACCTGCTAGACAATAGAGCGCTCTCGGAAGAAAAGATCCTTGAACCATGACTTATGCGTTGTCCTCTATAAATATTAAAGGCCCTAAGGGCATGGGTGTTACCCATGAGACAAGCAAACGCCATTAAGGGTGCAACATTTTTAGAGTGACAGAGAGACTGAGTAGCGGACGTCATCGATAATGCCAGCCTCGTCTACCTACACACAAACATTTAATAATAATAATATTAATAATAATAATAATAATAATAATAATATTAATAATAATAATAATAATAATAAACTCATTTATTCACCATGTCTTGAAACAACCGTGAAGTCTGAGTGCTGGCGCACGCCCACATTGGAAGCCAAAAAGAAACAAAAAACCTGCAAGGGAATATCAGTGAAACAAACAATGAAGGAAAATAATATTTATGACAAGAAGGGCGCCCCTACAACGAAGCGCAAAGTAAATACAACAAAGAAAAAATTCACCGACGATTACGATGCTCCCTAACGCAAATTTTTAGCGCAGCTGTTTAGGTGTTTTGAGTAAGCGATATACGGCGGCAAAGAGTTTGATTCCAAACGACAGGGTCCTCTCGGCGGCGGCGACCAGCCTCTGCTCGGGAAGCTCGTTTAGCAGCAGCGGCAGACGAAGGATTTGCACCGGCTGCGTCGTTCATTATTCAGAAACAAAGCGTGAACACGTGAACGCGTCGTTCGCGCGGAGCGGATTCTCCAGCGGCGGCGGAACAGGCGAAGTAGCGCATGCGCAGTGGGTCCAAAGCCCACGCTAGCGCTTTGTCTGCGTATGTCTCGCCGCATGTCTACTCGCCGCCGTGGAGCACGTCTCGTCGGCATACCGCTTTCCTCCTCACTCTTTCGCCATACTCTCCCACTCCGCTGTACTACTCATGCTCCCGCTTGTTCCGCCGCACCCTCTTCCACCGCTTTCTTCTTCGCGATGTCTTCGCTCTCACCGTCTTGCACCCCGGCTGCGCTCCGCCTTCGCTCTTTCATCCTTGGTAGAAAAGGTAGTGACTACAGTGACGGGGCCCGGCACTTTAACATCTGCACTACGGTGACGGGGCCCGGTACATTAACATCTACACTACGGTGACGGGGCCCGTCGCTTTAACAACAGCACTGCAGCGACGGGGCCGTCACGATGTAGGTATTGGGGGCGATTACGGAGTCGCCATCTGTTGGAAGCGCCTCACATGCGTTGGCGCTAAATAAACATACTACGCGGCAGCCCTCCTGAACAATTGTGCAAGTACTCTCGAAATGGCAGTATTTTACCTTTAAAATAATAATATTGGACAAACAGATAGCACAGAATGGTTTACAGACGCTATCTGCCTACTACGTACAGTAAGCTGGGACTCCGTGGCAGGGACACTGCGCGCGGTCGCCGCGATCGATTCCCCCGAACCGTTTTGCGTGAAACGTAAGCGATCGCCGAGAAAACTATGTGAAGTATGCTCTTATGGTGGGATGGCTGTTTCTGTAACTAAATGTAGCATAACAGTTAATGCAGCGATCGCGCGGGTTCACGGTGACCGACTTCGCGTCTGCATGCATGTCCTCGCACGATGTTTCGCTTTCGCTCCGAGCACGTTTTCGCACCGTGCCTGAGCTTTATGCCGCAGCATATGCGCATTTGACAGTACGCAAGCAACCATTGTTGCATGGACACTATCGGAGCTGTTCAAAAATAATTTCGTTATAGCTAGGGTCTTCGACGCCTACGGCGACTTGTGATGTTCCGTAGCGATGATTCAGTCTTAATTTTCTTTTTCTTTTCTTCTAAAGTATTGGAAGCTTCAATATCATTATTTCTCAAATTTCATCGAACTGCATGTTTATCGGTTCTCTAAGCGACCCACTGATTCTTTTTCTTAATTCAGTAGAATATTCATTGTCTGGCGTTACACAAGCAGGAACATGTGCCGTGCCTTTTTTATGTGTTTTTTATCATTCCCCTTCCATTACAGTGAACCTTCAAATTTATTATAATCATCATAGGTGTTACAGTGCATACGCAAAAGATTCAAGCTAGTGGTTGGGTCCGGATGTGAAATATAATGGGGACAGTACTGCAATAAAATATCGCGGTCCGTGAAGTGCTCGGCATCCCCATAGACGCCAGCACCACGAAGCTCATGCAGCTGGGGGTCAACAACACCTTCCATGAGGTTGAGTCACAGAAATTAGTCCAGGTTGTCAGGCTCGCTTCCTCGCCTGCGGGGAACCCGTCAAACCCGTCAGGGAAAGGCGGTGCGCGCTCGACGCGTGGTCGCGGGAGGCCGTCACGGTCTCGCTGTTCCCGCACAACGTGCACCCGCAACGCAATGTAGGCAGACGCTGGGCCCGGGCGGCCGCACTTCTCGGATCCGTCGCCGACGATCCACGATCGGTCGCGTTCGTCGACGTCGCCCAATACGGTTCGTCCGACCGGTTCGCAGCGGCCGTTGTAGATCACAGGGGCACGCCGCGTCCGTGCGGGGCTCGTGTCCAGATTGCGGAGGTCCATTCTGCCCTTTAGAACACATGCTCTGGCGGTGTCCCTCGTTACGGGACCACGATCATCTCACCACGGAAGAGTGAGAGGAGGCGGTCAGGTACGGCCTGCCCGTCCCAACGTGGGAGCGGCTCGCGGCGGCCCCTCCCTCATAAGAGAGTTTCGGAGTCGCTCCTTAGGACCTTAATAAGGTTCACTGCCTGCCGTGAAGTGCTCGAAGTTGTTTGCATAGAATGCTGTTTGAAAGAAGTGCGGCCATTGACGTCGCTACAGTGTTGACGTTAAAGTGGAGACGGGACCCGTCACTGCAGGGCAGATGTTAAAGCGCCGGGCCAGCCGGGCCCCGTCACTGTAGTACAGATGTTAAAGTGCCGGGCCCCGTCACTGTAGTACACATGTTAAAGTGCCGGGCCCCGTCACTGTAGTCACTACCTTCATCCTTAGCTGTGCTCTTTGGCTCAATTACGCCGGGGGACGCCGAGGCTCAACGCAGGATCGGGCACTTAAGAGTGGCGCTATAAAAGAAGGGCACGGAGCAAGAAACGCTTAGGAGAGGATACTCCGCTGTTTGCGGCGACCAGAAAAGGTCACAAGCCCGCGGAGCCGTTATCGTGCTGGCGGCGCCTGGCGGCCTGGAAAGAAATTATCGCCGTTGAAAGCGCGCCGGAGCAGCCTGCCCAGGCGCTGCATTTTTTTTATTTTTGTCGCTGCGGCCTCTACGCCGCGCCGCATGGCGCCGCCACTGTATACAGCCCCGTCGGCGCATACAACAATTGTGACCTTATCTGGTCGCCCGCGCTCGCTCGCGCTGACGGGAGTTTCACCTCCTAAATGTCTTACTCCGTGAAGGAGGGGAAGGGCAGTAGAATAATGTATGAAACTGTGACACAACAACGCAAAGCTCGGAAAAGAACAACGATAGCGAGTTATGAAAAATGTCGAGATCATGAAAATAAGCGTTATAAAGACTGTATTCTGTGGACGGGGTTCACTGTTGGTGATGACAGACATGGAAATGTTATGTCCTCTGCTGACCTTGCGTGGAATACGAAACATTATACAACTGAAGAGTTCGGGGCAGCTGAGGATACCGTTAGGTTTTAAAAGAAGCAGGTCAGTGCGATTACGTTGGAAGCGAAGCAAGGGCAAGGACAATAATCTAGATTGCTAGAACAAAGTCCAGTGTCAGTGTTAGCAAAGCGTTGATGGTATATGCTTAGAAACTTCTATAATAATAATAATAATAATAATAAGCTAACGTCGCAGTTTCGCCCGAAAGGCGAAGCACCGATTGCGATAGCAAACTTATAAAGATTAACTTACGAACTAAATTAGCAAGCATGCTGCCAGCGCGCACAAGCAAATTTGAAGACATCTCACTCGATGACCGCGAAATCTCGCTGTCAAGACGCTGGAGTGAGGAAGCCCGGCAGAAGCAGCGAGCGAATCAGCCTTTGTGATGCCTCTCGCTTCACTGTGAACTAATCGGCGAAAACACAGCGCCCACGAAGCTATCAGCACTTGGCCCACTGTGTCCCCATCGCAGATCGCTTGTAAGATAGGGCCCGTGCGGCTACACCACCCGTGGCAGCTAGTAAAGCAATGAAGGGGGCTAGTTGGTGAACGTTCATGGTTATATTGCGCTCAGTTTTACACAGACGAAAACACAGGAAAAAGAAAAATTGAAAAAACGCGTGGTGTTGCCTTACATTCATGGCTTGTCACATAGGATAAAAAAGACAGCCCAACGCCATGACGTTCAAGTTGTGTTCTCCGCTCCACAAAAACTAAAAGGCATGTGCAAGAGGGTGAATTCAGGATCCAAAGAGGCAAACACTAGTGCTACGATCTGTCAAACTAAGCACGTGACAAAGTATGTGGAATGTGCAACTTCAGTTGTTTACCAAATCCCACTAGATTGCGGGAAAGTATACATCGGGCAAACTGGACGCTGTCTAAATGATAGGTTACGGGAGCACAAATACACGTGCCAGCTTCTGACAGCACCCAGCAACCTGGCTGCACATTGCAAACAATGCAAATGCTCTCCGCTTCTAGAAAGCGCCACAGTCATTGGCACACCAAAAACAAAAACGGAGCGAGAAATATGGGAGGCGCTTGCGATAGCAAAAGAAAAAGAAATGTGCGTAAGCACTCCGTCCATCGCACTTATCAAAGCTGAGGTTGAGTTTGCCAGGGCGAACGGGTGCCAGTGAACCATGTATGCCTGACCCGAACTATGATCACATTCCGTGAACTTGTCATATCTTTTATACCCCCCCCTCGCGCCATATCACCTTGTATATAAGCGCGTTATTTAACATTAGTAAACAGTTGGTAGTTTGCGCTACGTCCGTCCACGTCCTGTCCTTTCTTAATATCGTCTGTGTAAAACTGAGCGCAATATAACCATGACCCGTGGCAGCCACCGGCGTAAAGTGCCCCCCCCCCCTCCCCTCGCCGGTGCCTTGAGCCAGCATTGACGGCTCGCTCTCGCACGCTTGCACTCGCACATACGCATACGATGAGCGGAGACGAGGTTATCACCGTTGGTCTTTATACAGAACATCACGGCGACGACAGAATTACGGATGGAGTGTCCATATTATTGTTATCGCAATAAGAACAAAACTATCAACCGAAGCGCTCCGTACATATGGTTAACATGCGAAGTTGAAATGTGCGTCCCCAGTGTTTGCCACTGGGTAAATCCTGACGATTCTATAAGGTATTTATCAATCATTGGTCACGTGGCTGCCTTTTAATTAATTAATTACTGACGATGACGAATGCGGGTGCAGTGGCACGATGCGTAGCGCCGAGGGGCTCCAACGAGCCAGCTGTGGAAGACAACGACGCTGGAGCCATTGGTGATGATGATAGTTTTTGAGCCGAAAACTTTTCTAGGCTCACGTGAAGTTTGTGTCCGCAGATCAGAACGCCGGAGTGTCCGCCGAAGTGTCATCACGGCATATGAAGACACATTAAAGACAGATAAAAGAATGAAACATCATTGATAATGACAGTAAATGATAGCGTTATAATAGGTTGGTAGAGGTTAATAATGACTTGTAATGACTGATAATGACTACTAATAATTTGTATTGACAACTTATGACTGCGAAATGACCAATATGTCTAACGCGACGGCTTGTAATGTCCACAATTCATTAGAAATGGCTACAAATGTCGAGTAATGAGTAGTAGTGACTAAAATGACTACTAATCACTTTAATTACTACTGATGACTATGAAATGACCAATATGTCTAACGACGGCTTGTAATGACCACAACTGATTACAAATGACAAAGTGCTTACTAGTGAGCAGTAATGACTAATAATGCCTGAAATGACTTGTAATGACTAGTAATGATTATGAAATGACCAATATTTCTAACGACGAATTGTAACAACAATTTATTAGAGAAGACTAACATGCTCAGTAATGACCAGTAATTACTGATAATGACTGAAGTGACTTGTACTGACTACTGATGACTGTGATATGACCAACGTGTCTAAGGACGCCTTGTGATGACCACAATAGATTACAAATGACTAAAAATGCTTAGTAGTGAGCAGTAATGACTAATAATCACTGAAATGTCTTGTAGTAACTAGTAATGACTACGAAGTGACCAATATGTCTCACGACAACTCGTAACGATTTCAATTCAGTAGAAATGACTAAATGTGCTTAGTAATGACCAGTAATGACTAATAATGACTTAAATGGCCTGTAACGACTACTACTGATTATGATATATATGACCAACATGTGTAACAACGGCTTGTAATGATCACATGTGATTACAAATGACTAAAATGCTTAGTAATGAGCAGTAATGACTAAAGGAAACAAGAGAAAGAGGAGAGGGAAAGAGAAAGAGGCGAATGATAAGAGGAGGAAGAGTAGGCTTAGGCCGTTCACCTCTTAAGAGAGATCAACACTAATTTTTCTACACGCGGACACGATACTGGGAAAACTATAGCCCTTCACAGCTTCGCTGTAAAAGCTCCACTGCCCGCGAGTTGCTGACCATGCCGTAGCGATAACCAGTGGCTTCCCTATATACGAGCGTCCGCAAGCCGTCAGGCGACTTATGCGCAGCCTGCGTTCGTCGAGGCTGGAGCGAAGTGATTAATGCTGGGCGGCGAGTTATCGACGCCCGCAGCGTGGCGCATTAAGTGCGAGCTGCAACCACGTTGTTACCGGCAGTTTCGGGAGCGCGGGCCCGGCGGGGCAAAATAAACCGGCAAGCGACGAGCCATGTGTCTCTCGTTACGCAACTGATTGATTTTGTAATCGTAGTTTAGGCAGCTGGGAGGGGCCTCTTTTTTGTGCGAGCCCGTGCTGGTCGTCGGAGAAGCCACGGGCACTGACCCAAACATGGAGAGCGTAGCATATGCGTGTCTAGCTGCAACCATTCGTTGAACTCCAGACAATGTTATCGCTGTATGGGGTGCCGCTCCCCTCTGGTGAAGAACGTTGGGAAACCTGTGTGCTTAACCTCACTTCCTTGCCGTTCCTATAACTTGCCGTTTCAAGCTACAGGCCTGCGACGGCCGACGGACGCTTCAAGCTCACATGCTATGCGCACGCCGAAGCAAGTGAAAAAAGAAAGAAGGGAAAGAAAGAAAAGAAAGGAAGGAAGGGAGAAAGAATGAAAACTGGCGCGTTTAGCGTAAGAGCAAAAAATGGAGGAAGAACGTCTATAGTGGGGCACGTAGGTTCATGGCAATGGCATGTAGGCATAGCAACGCTCCTAAAGCAGGCGATAGCTAGTTGCAACCGTTTCCAAGTAATCATGCGAGTAATCATGTATTTTTATTTATGTTCGCAGGTAAGTTTACAGGACGACTTCCCAGAATAAGGTCGCGTGGGACCTCCTGTCAGCAATAGGCAAAAAACGGGAAATGCAAGAGCACTATCTTCATAAAAGACAAGAAGTCAATGTACTAGAATCTTTGCAATACAAGACGTGATAAATCTTCAGTGTAATGCAAATTGCCAAGGATGCTTAGTAATTCCTTATTTACAGTGCCTTCTACTTGCATTGTGGTTACAATAACTGGCTACTTGTTAAACAGCATCGTTCCCTGTTGACAGATGCTACCTGCAACTTGTCGGAATCGACGCGGCGCAGTGGCTTCATGGGTACCGCTCGTTCTGCGCACCTCCATTCAACGCGATTATGCCTTCTCTTGGACACATGGACATGAATTACGGCGCACCATCTTCGGGGCACGCTGACATCACGGGACCGTCACCGGACAACAAGGCCTGTGGCTATAAAAGGCGCATCTGCATGTGTAGGGTAGCAAACCGGTTAAGCTAAACTGGTTAACCTCCCTGCCTTTCCTTCTCCACATTTTCCTTCCTTCCTTCCTGCTTCAGCTGACACGGCAGCACTGGCGTGACAATGTCACCGAACGTACCCTTACTTATGCATGTTGAAGAAACAAAACATGGCTTTCGTAGAGACAATCTCCGTTTAACAGCGCTGCCGTGTCCACATAGGCTTGTGCATTGTGTATGCGACTGCTTTTGGATGGCGTTCATGTAAGTCAGCCTTTCTGGAGATATCGAATCTAACTTCCGTCCTATTATTGCAAAAAAAGATAAAAAATCGACGAAATGATTAACACGCAGAGATCAATTTTGGCTAAAATCTCAAAAATACAGGAAAGCCAGACATCTTCTGAAGCACGCATTCGTGAAATACAAGCCAGGCTTCAGACTATTGAAAATGAAACTGCAGAGCACTGAGGAAAGGCGTAAAAGGCTTGCCGACTTAGAGGGCGTTATTAGTGGTCAAGAAACAGCGATGAGCAGCATCTCCAAGCAGCTTGGACGATTTTGAAAAGCGATCTCGCCGCAACAACCTCATAGCCGGATGTGTAATAGAGGAAGGGTGCGAAACACAGGAAACATTATTGAAGAAGGTTAATGACTATATATTTGAAAATAAACTCGGACAAGAACTAAATTCTTTCGACCAACCTGTAATTCTCAAGTTAACTGATTTTAGAGATAAGATGAAAATTTTTCTGGACAGTCACAAGCTCAAAAATACGGAAATAAGCATACCATAACATTATTTTAAAGGGACACTAAAGGGAAACAATAAATCAGTTTAGACTAATAAAGCATTGTTTGAGAAACTGCAGGCAGTCATTTCAAGAAAATAGTTTCAGTATTAGATGAGAAAATGAAGGTCCAAGTATCAGTATTTGAATTTCGCGCCGAGACGCCAGCGCCGGTACGTCAGCGTGACGTCAGGGATTCCAAAGTTTGTTTTCGCATTTGGGCCGTGTTGGCTGAATAATGGTTCCCGAAACTTGGCATGTTTAATATTTGGTTCCTTTAGAACACAATGTAGTCAATCTGTACCGCTATATATAATTAGTAGGCCCTAGAAGATTCCATCAAAATTCAAGACGTCACAGCCCCCAGGTGCGGGAACTCAAGTAGGCGTCGCCACCCGCATTTTGTTCTTGCGCTTTTTCTGGCTTACCAAACGTCTTATCCTTGTAAGAATGGTGTTTTCGGTGTTGTAGAACGGTGATTTACTGATGCAGAAGAAATCACTTTTCGCTTTAGTCTCCCTTTAAAGGGGTTACTGAGACCCGCAATGAACTATGGAAATCCTCAGACCAAGAAAGGCGTATTGGCACGAAAGTTGAATTAATCTTCGACAAGATTAAAATTGGCGATGTTCTGTACACCCGGGACGAAGTTACCGGCGCAAGAGTCAAGTGTGATACTCCAACAAAGGCCGATCATATGAGACTCAATAAATGCACCAATGCATGCTTTGGGGTTAAACGCCCCGAGTTTAGTGAATACAGTAGCCGTCACTGAAAGTATATTATTGGAGCATGAACCACATATCGTGGTAATAACTGAAACTTCGCTTCACCAGGACATATCGAATGCCGAGGTCACGACCCTCAATAATACGATGATAAGATACCAGACAAGAAGAGGAGGGGAGTGGCAATTAGGGTTAAAAGTGATTTATTATTTTATGTACTTGATGTTACGAGGAATATAGAGTCAGTTTGGATTAAAATTACGATGAACAACCGCGCGATGTATCTCGGTGATGCCTACAGAGCTCGAAACTGCCCAATAGACATGCTTATTAATCTGAGAAATTTTATGGGCACGAACCTAAATCATGATGACGCAATACTACTTTTAGGAGATTTTCATTTGCGTTCGCTAACCTTGGGTTTGCTAACTGCGTTTGCGGAGAACTTGCGTTTTGCTATAATTGAACTGGAGTCGTAGAAGCATATACCAGAATACATGCAACAATACCATCACTACTTGACCTAGTCTTTGTATCTTTCAAACTGCTGTCATATCCCTGTACATGTGACCTATATGAGGGCTTGTGGGATCATCATCATCATCATCATCATCATCATCAGCAGCAGCAGCAGCAGCAGCAGCAGCAGCAGCAGCAGCAGCAGCAGCAGCAGCAGCAGCAGCATATTATTTTGTGTCTGCTGCAGGACGAAGGCCTCTCCCTGCAATCTCCAATTACCCCTGTCCTGCGCCAGGCGATTCCAGCTGTCACCCGCAAATTTCCTAATTTAATCGCAACACCTAGTCTTCTGCCGTATCATGATCATCAGCCCATTTTATGTGCGCTGCAGAACGATCATTAAATATTTAAAATAGATTTAGACATGACGCCATATCAACCGCGTAGTAAACCTTCTAACATGGTTCTCAACTTTGCGGCGGCTGATGAAGTCACTATGTTGGACTACCTGGAACGTTCACTTGACAATTTCATATGTCTTTTTGAGGCCAGTGCTACAGTTGGCGAATTGTGGGATAGGTTTTCCAACATAGTTGACTACTGTACCAGGCAGCTTATCCCGAAGCGCTCAATACGCACAAAAAAAGAAGAATCCGTGGATCACGAGAGAAACTGTACACGCCAAGTAAAAATTAAAACGGAAGCGGAGGGGCAAACATGATTATGTGTGATCCTTATAAATATAGTGCGATTAGTGACATGAGTAAGGACCTGAAGCGTCTTGTCAGGCAGGCTAGGGAGAAGTGTTACAACGTAAGACTCAAAAAATTTTCAAACAAAGCTCCTAGAAAATTTTGGCGCTATGTCAATCCTTCAAAGTTTCAAAGTATGGGAGGCAAAAATAGTCAAGAACGAAATGAAAGCCTTAATTTGTTGTTCTCTTCAGTTTTAACTTCTGACGACGGTTTGTCACCGATCTTCACACAATCTCCTGGCTGCGCTCCAGTTCAAGACATAGAAATCACAGAGTGAGGGGTCTTAAACTTACTTCTTCATTTGTGCGTAAAGAAAAGCCCTGACGGCATTCCAAATGAATTTCTCTTTCTATACGCTGAGTGGGTTGCCAAATATCTCACAAAAATTTTCCAAACATCTATTGCCACAGGGTCTTTCCCGGCTGCATGGAAACGTGCAAAAATTATTCCGATTCATAAGAGCGGTTCCACATCCATTGTCAATAATTTTCGCCCGATTTCTATTACATGTACTTGTCCCAAAGTCGTGGAACATATTGTGTTTAAACACTTGATGGCATACCTGAACGGTAACGACATCCTACATCCCTCTCAACATGGGTTCCATAAAGGTTTATCCACAGTTACTCAGCTTACAGGAACCGTTCACGATCTCTCTCAAGCAATAAAGAGCCGCGAACAAACTGATATAATATTCCTGGATTTTGCAAAATCCTTCGATAAGTTATCCCACCCAAAGTTGCGGCAGAAAATTTACGCTGTTTTCAGAAACCCCAAAATAACAAAGGGCTTTTCTTCTTACCTCAGCTTTCGCGAACAGTTCGTCGACCTTGGAGGTTTTGAATCGATTCTTTCCCCGGTGGTCTCAGGTGTCCCTCAAGGGAGCGCTTCGGGCTTCTTTTGTTCCTGGTTTTCATAAATGATCAACCAAAATCTATCACAGTTACAGTAAGATTGTTCGCAGATGAATATGTCGTATACGACACAATTAAATTCCCAAGTGACCAAGAGAAGCTAAGCACTAAGAAATCTTGCAAAAAAAAAGAATAAGTTCCGAACCATCACAGAAGCAAAAGAATAAAGACAGCGTACATGGTGCCATACTTGTACAAGTTGTCACACAATCTAAAGAAAGTTTCTGATAGACATAATGATAATTTGCTTTCGGTGCCCTGTGCAAGCGTTCGCGGGTTTGTACTCGTATGAAAACGCGCGAAAGGCACCAGGAATCATAAATCTCGTTTCACTGACTGCAGGCGCAACGTTATCTATCAGATACCACCGAGCTGCGGAAAAACTTACACAGGTCAAACGGGACAGTGTTTCAATGAAAGAGCTCGTCAAAACAGCAGTAACCTCAAGAATGGCTATAGGAATCATTTAGCAGGACATTGTAATAAGTGTGCCTGCACTCCCATATTTGAAAAAAAAAATCACAGAGAAAGAAAAAGGTAAGAGAGAAAGGGAAATAAATAACAGAGGCTTATTACCTTAGAAAGGAAGGAGATAAATGCGTAAGAGCTGCGTCTCTTGCCTTGTCGGAAAAAGAAATAGCTTTTTTTGCATGAAATATTATGATGTTGCCGATTGCAGATGTCTTTGCGACTGGTGTACGCATGCCTACGCTGACAAAGGTATAAAAACGTATAAGTAAAATACCTGGAGAATTTCAAATAAACTTCCATTTGGCAGGTATTTGTTTCCTCGTGTTCTTGTCTTATTCGCGCTGTTCAACCTCAGTTCTATATATGTAAACAAGCAACCTTGGAACTCTTGAAAGCAGAACAAAGGTTGAAAGGATGAAGTTTGTTTTCCTACTAATTCACGGTCACATTAAGATTAATACAACGCAGTACTTTACAGCCCACCCCGACGAACCATCTAAACACCGCACCAGTATGTACATTCCTGTGCCACTTTCTCGTAAAGATTGCTTTAAATGCAGCTTCTTTTCGTCGAGTTATTAAACTGTGGAACCTGCTGCCAGACTCCATCGTGAGAAGTGACTGTCCTGATGGCTTTATTGAATGCCTCTAATCATTCACACCCCACAACGCACCTAGAAAATAGCACAAGTCCCTGCCTCAACTTGTGTATTCTGAATTAATTTAGCTGTCTTTTTTGTCCAATGCATTTGTTTATATGTTGTGTCGGACGCGGTAGTTTAACTTATGCCTTTGTACACATGCTTGTTTCCACTCCCGTAATAGCCTGCAAAGGCTGTCAGTATTAATAAATGAATGAAACAACCAACAGACAAAGTTAAACACGTTATACTTAAGAGAAATTATTGGTTCAAAGGGATCTCTGAAATCTATTGGTTATATATATTGACAAACATATATTGACAAACATAAACATGACCATTAAAATTTGCAGTCTTACATCTGGTCAGAACAAAACTACCAATAGCATTATTTAGGGTACTTTCTCACACTCCAGTTTCTTTTAGTAATTTCGGTCTCTAATATGTCGTCAGTCTTCGAAATTCTATCGTTCTGACCACTTAATAATGATTTCAGATTTACTTTTTCTTATTTTCTTTATATCGACAATCGAAAAGACACGTATTTACATTAAATAAATTGTTTTCCTATTGGCACGAGCCGCCTTGTTGACTGGATACTTTGTGACAAAACATTTTATCCCTCATTATCGCATTTGCTCGTTTTACCACTCTGTCTAACTCAGCGCACTTCCTACTTTTGGGGAAAAGTATGCCTACCGCGTCGACAGGTCGTGTTTACACGCCAGAGTTGCGCAGCTTTATCGAAAATTCCCTCAACAAATTTCGACGCTATATGAGCACTTAACTACCACCCGAACGGCGTTACCTGCCGCATAAAGAAAACAAAGGCAAAGCTTTTCAATTCTTACTTCTGTTCACATTTTACTGGTCGTATTAACCTGAAGAAAAAAAGGGGAAGGCGCGTCCTAACTAACAAGACCAAGCTACAATGGTAGCCCCTCTAGGAATTGCAGAACCGCCGTGGTTGCTTAGTGGCTATGGGCTGCTAAGCACGAGGTCAAAGGATCAAATACCGGCCACTGCGGCGACATTTCGATGGGTGCGAAATGTGAAAACACCCGAGTACTTGGATTTAGGTATGCAGTGGCCAGTGGCACGGCATTATTGCCTGTATTCGCGGGTTTCGTTCACGCTCGGGAAAGAACTTTTATGCAGCACTTACGGCGCAAGAGAAAGCTGTATCGTCAGTTTTTTATCTTGCTCTATAATTTCCTTATTTACACCTTTAATTCAATTATTATATGGGTTATATTGATTAATAAATTAAGACTAATTATGTAATTCGGCGGAGCGCAAGAAATACTCTTGAGAATCTCCAAGCGACGGTAAACAACATAACCTTGATTCTGTCCCGCTACGTCACATTTGGAAATTTTAACATCTTGGTGCGTGATAATTGGGACAACCTGTATAAAGAATATCTTTCTAATACAAAATACATTTGGTATTTCTTTTCTTTCCCACATGTAGTTAGGGAACAGAACGCCTTGATTAACTTATTATAGAGCAGCCAGCAATAGAAAATTCTGTCGAGAAAATTTAGAAAAGTATGTTGGGCCTGTGTCCTCGATAAGGTACCGAACATTTTACACGCGCGGCGTTAAATTCGTGAGTGTTTTCTTTTTCTTTTGTTTGCTTCCTTGTATATGAAGTGCATTGCTATTATTTATGTTTCCCTTATTGCACTTCCACTCCTATGCGGCCGATGGAATTGGAAGTATAGCTAAATAAATGTAAAAATGATGCCGGCTAGATTGTACTACGTACGCACGCATTCGACACAAGCGAAAACATTTCCACGAGTGACGGAACGCAGAAAACAGAAGCGCCCTCTGGATTCAAGCCGAAGTGCACCCCCCCCCCCCCCCCAAGTTCGATTGAATCTCGGTCGGGTACTCCCAATGAACGGTATCCGTTTTTCCATTGCGCGGCTCAGAACCAGTAGAGGAAAGCACTGGGACGCTCATTTTCGTTTTCGCTTTCCTCCGTGTCCTACATGCCTTATTTGCTGCTGTAGAAAATGGGGAGACACAGTGTTCATCGGGTTGCGGCGGCTGAGGGCTGCTGGCATTATTAATGCCGCCACCCCGGCGCGGTAATTGGCGGCGTGCAAGCTGGGCGTGCACGGCAGGGAAGCCGCGCTTCGCTGGGGCCGCACGAGGGAGGAAGAGACGCAGCGAGAAATGCAACGGGGGGGAAAGGAGGCTGCCGACCGGCGGCTCCGAAGGGCGAGCGGCGAACATCAAAGGCCCTCGGCGGCGTCAACGCATCTGCCGTTGCCCGGCGACGGTTCCTTCGCCGGCGTTTGTTTGCCTGCGCGCGGTGGCAGCGAGGAAAGTGGGGAATGCAGGGAGGATGAAAGAGACGAGCCGCACCGAGAGGGCGAGGGCTGCAGCCAATTTCCAATCGACCGCGTGCTCCAGCTCGCAGGTGGGCACAAAACCCCCTCGGCTTGCTTCAACGGAGGGGCAGTTTTCTTGTTGTTTAACTTTCTGGCTGTTTTAGGCGAACTGAACGCTTGCATGCGTGAGTTGAAATGACTCCGATAAATATACATATATCGGAGGTGTGCGCTATGCGCTGTCCTGACATGCAATACAGCTGAGCGTGCTCTCGGCATGGCTGAGTTTTTCCTCAAGAGCATTATGTTAAAGGTGGCAATGAGAAATGAGAGCGGAAGACGGGAAGGTTACCTATAGTAAGACTCGGTTCGATACCTGCGAGGCTAAAGCGATTGCAGTAACAAAGATCGATCAGCACGCGTTCCGATCTTAGGAAACAGCACACGAAGGCTCACTGTAAATTCCGCATTAATTCTTGACACGGGTCCTACTCACCGCATCCGCACTTATTTATCTTCATCCGGAGACTATGAACAAACAAACCAGCCAGCCCAGCGACGAGTGACCGTAAGCTTTTGAAGTTAGACAAACACAAGACGACAAAAGAACGGATAATGTGTGCACAAAAGCGGACAAGCTTCACCGAGCATGTTCAATAACGGCTCTCACATAGCATTTAGGCACGGGGTCCTGAAACTGTTCAGATGAAAGTGGAGAGAATCTGCATGCTTCATTTTTTTTTTTTTTGCTGTAACCATAGATCCGTTCCCAAAGAAAATATTTCGTCCATGTTATTTATTAGTTACCTGCATCGCCCCGTAGGGCATTACAGCAGGGAGGTTACAAACTTTAATCAATACATCAACAAATTAGTTCAATGCGTGGTAAAAAGCATCATTTTCTGTAATATATACAATGGTCGATGGCAAACTGTTCCAATCTCGAACAGTTCTAACAAAAAAAGAATAACGGAAGACGTCACCCCTACAAGAAAATTCCCTGACCTTCAAACAGTGGTCAAGTCGCCTAGATATATAATGTGGTGCCTGGATATATTTATCGCGGATTATGCCTGTTTTAGAATAATAAATATCGTGGAAAAATTTTAATCTAATATGCCTTCTACGATCCTTCAGCTCTTGCCATTTAAGTTTAAGTTTGCTTTCTGTCATGCTAAGCTGCCGGCTATAATTACCAAGAACAAATCTAACTGCCCTATTCTGGATTTTTTCTAATTTGTTTATAAGCTCAGATGTGTGTGGGTCCCAACAAACACATCCATATTCAAGTATTGAACGTACATGACTAAAGTACAACTGCGTCTTCAAGTTACTCGGTAAATGACTAAAATTGCGCCGCAAGAACCCCAAGACTGATGCTGCCTTATTTCCAATATAGTTAACATGCTTGTTCCATCGTAAATCAGAAGTGAAAAACACACCTAGATATTTAAATTCCTTGCTTACTTTTAGAGTTGAATCATGAATTCTATACCTATAGGGATGATTAGCTCGTTTTCTTGTAAAGGTGACGTGAACAGTCTTATTTATATTTAACGACATATCCCAACGCACACACCAGTCTGCGATAGTGTTTAGGTCAACTTGCAGGATTTGTGAATCGGAAATGGCATTTATGACTCTATAAACAACACAATCATCGGCAAACATCCTGAATGAAGACTGTATACCAGCTGAAATATCATTGATATACAACAAAAACAATAGTGGCCCCAACACTGAGCCTTGGGGAACTCCCGACGTAACTGATGCATATTGCGAAGATATACCGTTCAGAACCACAGCCTGTTTCCGCAATGACAAATATTCGGCAATCCACGCTATTATTTTACCATCCAAGTTATAAGCTTTTAATTTGGAGAGTAGGAGACTGTGTGCGACTACATCAAACGCTTTACTTATTATTTAATAAATAATCCATGTGATCAGGCCCGCGAAGAAAGTCAGTACTGATTTTGACAAGGCTTTGTCACCCGCCGTTATGGCGTTGAGCTGCTGAGCACTAGGTTGCGGGTACAGTCCTGGCCGTCTTTCGATCAGGGCGGAGTGCGAGAATGATCGTGTCCAACGCATTTGGTTCCCGTTATAAAACTCCAGGCAATTAAAATAATAATAATATCTGGAGCCCTCCATTCTCATAACCCAGCGAACAGTTTCCTAAGGTTAACCCTAAAATGTAATGCAAATAATTAATAAGGAATGAATCACCCATTGAAAGGTGATAGCAGCCGGCAGATATATCGTTGCCGCTCAATGGGTGGCATCTTAGCATTCGCACAGAGGCGCGTCGCGCCATTTTGATAGGGCTGCGCCCCCGCCTGTAATTGTGGAACATTTACACTGTTACACTAGACAGCCACATGCGCCTTACACAAATGTTAATACTTTCACCGGAGACCAGGGACAATTTGACCCTTAGGCGGCAAAACTTCCTATAAAAATGGTTGCCGGTTGCCGCTTCCGCACTTTTCATTTTCATTTGATTCATTGAAGAACGGGATGCTCCGCCCAAGCAGCTGCAACTTCTTTAACTTACGACGTAACGTTGCATTTCGACGACTGCATCCTCTAACAAAAAAAAGAAGATTAAAAAAAACACCTGCCAAATGCACATCTTAGCTGTACATGCGTCATACTAATTTCGTTATGCAAGGGAAAGTTCGAGGCCCTATAAAAAGTGCTACTCAAATAAAATTCATTAGTGGTTTTGCAACAAATGCTAAAGAAATATGTTCACATGAGGTCGCATCTCTTTGAGGGACCGGACCCATGAGTTAAACAGCGTTGACCATATTGCAAGTTGTTGTGGAGGCGCTCACTCGACACACGTCCTACATGTCGAGGATTGAAGTGCAACTGGCGGTGGTACGGAACAGACCGCCGTGATATTGCCCTACTATATATATATATATATATATATATATATATATATATATATATATATATATATATATATATATATATATATATATCGTAGGGAAACGGAGAGCCAACCGTACGCAGGAACGCCTGTATTTACTTTGCTTTTTCTTTGAAAAGCCACCACCATCCAAGTGCGTCTCTTCGTCTTCTGTGCACTACATTCTCCATTCCTCGCGTTGCCTTGTGATTGACCAAAGCATGCAAATTCTTTACTCGGCCACACTGCAAGTTTAGGTGCCACTGCGGCGTCGTGGCCCCCCACTCTGGTCTCCAAACACGGCTCTGGCGGGTGGCATTGGCTGTTTCGGGACGGTAGCAGATCTCGTAAGCAATTATCTTGTCGCTCTTGCAAAGCACGGCAGCAGATCTTGTACACTAAGAAGCGGTTGGCCGCTCCAATGCGCATGCAAGCAGCGAAATCCCCTGCTCAACCATCGCGTGCGTCTTGGCAACGTCGCAGGTGAAATATCGAGAGTCGTCGACGCGATTGAACTTGCCGAGATCGACAAAGTGTCCACTGCTGCCGAGACGTCTACGTCCGAAGGTGGAGTCAAAAGCGATGCCTGGTCCGAAGGCGCAATATTTTCCGGGCTCGAATCAGGGAACAGCTGTAACTGCGCCTGAGTCCATGGTCTCTTCTCGGTCTAGCAGGGATATTTGGGCGTTACCACGAGGTCTTCGACGATGACGGCCTCAGCGATGCTAGCAGTCTTGGCTTCCTTTAGCGAGATCCCACTATGTGCTGAGCGAATGGCCGCACGTTCGGCCAACGACTGCTGCGAAATCCTGATGCATGGCTCTGACGGGTGCCGAAGTATATTGCCGGCGGAATCCCTAGAGAGATCACGGTTGCGGAGCGGTATCTGTCCATCATCGCAGCTCGACGGGCCCACGATGTTCATAGGCATTGACGGCCGTCGCTCGTGAGCTCGAACTTCTCTTCCGCCCGTCGTTGTTATGGCTTTAACGAGCTTCCGGAAAACGCGAGTTCGGAGGCAGCTGGCGGTGGGTGACAGTAGGAGCAGCGGGAGACTCCCACTGGCTGGAGTGAATCGGACGGCTTCAAGCGATGAGCCGGCGCTTCGCAAGTGACGCAGACCTCGTAGGGTGCGTCGCTGAGCGCTGTGGACGGAAAGCGGACGCGTCCAGGCGGTGCACCTCGCGAGCCGCGACCGCGGAACAACGCTGGTCGGAGTCGTTGCAGGCCGAAAGCAGCCAGCACAGCTTCGCTCCATTCAGGCCAGGACCAGCACCTGATGCCACCGCGAAGTCGGTTTACTGCAACCGCCCATTTCTCGCGGTCCGGACAAGCATGGCGTTATCCTGGAAGCCACGAAACTGCGGCAATTCCCAAACAGCTGACAGTGCTAAAGCTGCAGGAGAGAGCCCGGAAGTGCCGTAGTCTAGTTGCTGTGCGAGCAGCGGGATGGCTCGCATGACGTGCCTGACGCTGTCCGGTGAGCACCCGGAGAAGCACCGGGCGGCGTCCGCGAAGTACACGGGAGCCCCGACACTCATGCTACCGCGCTCTACAGGGCCAAGGAAGCGTGTGCGGCATCCCTTGACAGCCCAGAGGTGGATGGTGTCCCGAGGCAGGAATCCATGGCACAGGAAGCGTGGACGGCGTTCCCTGGCCGCGGGAGGCACCCAGGACAGCGAAGTCCCACGAGGACTGTCCTTAAGGTTGCGCTGCCTTCGGCTGCATTTTCGCAGTCTGTGTCATTGTAGGGAAACAGAGATCCAGCCGTACGCCAGAACACCCGTTTTACTCTGCTCCTTCTTTTCTAGCGCCCTAGGTTTGTTTGTTTGTTTGTTTGTTTGTTTGCATCTACGAGTGGCTCATACCCACTATAAGGGACTAGCCAAGAATCGGGCAACTTAATGAAACAGGTTAAACGAACTTTAGAATAAGCACTATTGAAAAATTTGAATAGCTGAGAGATTGAAGTCAGATAAAATTTAAGAATTTAGCAAGGGAATCTCCCTGATTCAATTATGTATATCCCAACAGCTGAACCGACATTCCTATGATAGTGTCCCATAGAAGAGGCTCCGAATGATAGAATATCAGGATTCGTTATATTCAATCCAGCACCATGAAATTGCTTTTCGAGAGTATGTTTTCTTAATGATGAAAGACGTCGACATGGCACCACAGTAAGAGCACAAGAAGGAGTGCGCCAGACCGGATCGACGCAGATAACAGTATCCATTCGACATCTAAACTTTGTAAAGACGACTTCGCCAAAGTGCGTCTTTTTATCTTCGGTGCACTTCATTTTGCATTGCTCGCGCTGCCTTACGATACCAATTCCTGCCATGTACATTTGAACAACAAAGGGAACCGAGGGGTTAAATTTTTATTAATCATATCACAAGAAACCACCAAAGACACCAAGGACAACATTGGGGAAGTTATTTGTACTTACTGATTGAATTTTTTGTTTTATTCAAGTACCCTAACAGCCCATGCGGGCATTACATAGGGGTGTTACAATGAATTAGTGACATATACAGTATACGCATTTAAACAGATAATGCATACTACAATAAAAAGAACACAAGCGGAAAAACAGGAAAACAAACAAAAATAAACAACTAAGAGCAATACAACGACACGTCCGAAACGCTGAAGATACATATAGATTTAAACTGGGTGTTACACAAAATCAATGTAACTTGGTCACTTTATAAAAGCAAAAATACTTGATAAAAACGTACACATACCAGCAGATACTGCATGAAACAACGAAAAGCACAAGCAGAAAAAAATTTTATGCAGTACAAGTGACCCTGCGCTAACCTAGAACAAAACCGTTTGCGCAAGGAACATCAAAATATGGTGAGAAAAATAGGTAAGATAAAAAAAGCGCGCAACAACACAGTGATGCCTATAACAAATGAGCAAGAGAATACTGTGTTAGTCCGTTAAAATACTGTTTTAGTTTTGCTAGGAAATCATCATGACTTAGAGCTGATGCGATTTCATTTGGTAAAATATTCCAATGATATATCGCGAGAAAGAGGGGCGAGTGCCTCAAGAAGTTAGTGCGTGCGAAAACGGGCTGAACTTTAAAGGAATGATCAAGGCGCGGGAAGATACGATGGCCGGGCCTGATGTGGCATGCGCTGAAAGACGACCTGCAGTGATATAGCTTGTGAAAATGGGAAAGAAGTCCTGTCAGCCTTCGATTTTCTAGCGAGGGGAGATTTAGAGATATTTTTATGTTAGTGATGCTAGAAGTTCGTAATTTTTCGTGATGAAGCGGGCTGCTCTGTTTTGGACCGACTCGAGCTTGTTTATGAGGTACGATTGATGCGGATTCCAAATAAAAGACGCATACTCCATTTTCGAACGAACTAGCGTCGTGTAGGCTAATAGTGTAGTGGACTTGTTTGCCGAGTAAAGGTTGCGCCTAATGTAGCCTAGGGTTTTACAAGCGCTGCTAGTAGTAATCGCATCGATGTGATGATTCCATGAAACGCTTGAAGATAAATGAATTCCCAAATATTTTATTGTTTGCGCATGTGCAATACTAATGTCGTTCACCACGTAACGGGTAACCCTAGGGTTACTAGATCTAGTGAAGGCTTATAGCCTTAGTTTTTGAAACATTTATTTCCATTTGCCACTGTTTACACCAGTCGGTAATCTTCGCGAGGTCAGATTGCAAAATGTCAGTGTCGAAAGAGGTAATTATTCATCTATAAATTACACAATCATCTGCAAATAGTCTTATTGCAGATTTGATATTATTGCTGATGTCGTTGACGTATAGCAGGAATAAAATTGGTCCCAATACAGATCCTTGCGGCACTCCGGATTTAACTAGTGATCGCGGAGAAGAAAATTCATCAGTAGTTAGAAATTGCTACCGGTTAGATAAAAAGTTACTAATCCAATTCGTAATCCTAATATTTATATTAAAATGGGAAAGTTTTATTAATAAACGGTTATGAGCTACCTTATCAAAAGCCTTCGCAAAATCAATAAATATGGCGTCTATTTTTGAGGAGTCGTTGATAGCTTGGTGCAGGTCAGAGACTAGCTCGAATAACTGCGTCTCAGATGAACGACCCCGTTGGAAGCCGGGTTGGTTAATGAAGAGGATATTGTTATCGGTTAGGTATTTCATAACTGCTGATGATATAATGTGTTCTAAAAGTTTACATGGAATACTGGTCAGTGAAATAGGTTTGTAGTTTGAGACAGATGACGGGTCACCGGACTTAAAGATTGCAATTATTTTAGCTATTTTCCATTCGTTAGGAACACATCCTGAATCAGTAGAATGTTGAAAAAGAGCGGCGAAAATGCGAGATATCCCTTGGTTTAGCCATGTTTAGTAGTTTTGGACAGATTCCGTATGGACCGGGAGCCGAGCTGTTAGAAAGACGATCAATAGCAGCTTCAATGCCCTTTTGGGTGATTATATTTATGATTAAATTAATCATAAATATAATCAAAATGCACGAAAAAACAACTGGCCGAAGGGTAGCAACGATCCCACGTCTACACATTACGCATGCGCTGCTCTTACCAACTGGGCTACCGCGGCGCTGTTCTCCCATCCTATTTCTGGGGTGTTTATGTTTCACTACAAGAACTAAATCTGGGAGTGTTAACCAGCGCCATCACTCAAACCTTGGCGGCGGATGTGGCACATCCTTTCCGCCGCAAGCGTCACGAGTATATCGTCATCAACATCATCATTGGAGCAATAGCATTGGAGAGATCGTATCTCCCTGCCCGACGCCTTTTTTTTATTGGGATTTTGTTGCTTTCTTTATGGAGGACTACGGTGGCTGTGGAGCCGCTATAGTTATCATTAAGTATTTTTACATACACCCTGATTACATAATGCCTCCATGACTGCTGAGGTTTCGACTGAATCCAACGCTTTCTCGTAAACAATGAAAGCTATAAATAAGGGTTGGTTATATTCTGCACATTTCTCTATCACCTGATTGATAGTGTGAATATGGTCTATTGTTGAGTAGCTTTTACGGAATCCTGCTCGGTCCTTTGATTGACAGAAGTCTAAGGTGTTCCTAATTCTATTTGGAATTACCTTAGTAAATACTTTGTAGGCAACGGACAGTAAGCTCATCGGTCTATAATTTTTCAATTCAATCTTCAATAATTCAATAATTCAATCTGGCGATGAGCTCACTACCCAAGCAACTGAAGCAAATAGAAGGGATTGGTCACGCAATATATGCTGACGACCCACCATCTGGACTACGGGAGGGTCGACAGGTAAACAGCAAGACGCTCTGCAAGAAGCGGTTGACACTACGGAAAAGTACCTGGAAGCATGTGGACTGACGTGCGCACCTGAAAAATCGGAGCTCTTGGTGCTAAAAAAACGCACAAGAGGCCGAAAACCACAGCAGATACCAGACCCGGTAGTAAAGGTGGGAGGCATCATGTGAGAAGACGTGTATTGAAAATTATCGCCCTATTTCATTAACTTCAACAACGTGCAAATTATTGGAACACATCATTCATAAGCATCTAACTAATTTCCTCGACGAGCATAATGTATTGGCAGCTGTTCAACACGGTTTCAGACGAGGGTATTCCACATGCACTCAGCTGGTCGAAACAATCCACGATTTTGCGACAGCAATCAACGAAGGAAAACAAACTGATGTTATCTTTATGGACTTTCGAAAAGCTTTCGATAAGCTTTCGCACAAGAAACTACTTCATAAACTCAGTTTTATTATAAATAATAAACAGATATTAACATGGATACAATCGTACCTATCTGATCGCGTCAGTTTGTCGAACTGCATAAAACTTGCTCCAATTACGTTCCTGTCGATTCTCGTGTTCCCCAGGGATCCGTCCTCGGCCCCCTACTGTTTTTATTGTTTATTAATGATATTGTTAAAAACCTGTCAGTACGTGTTAGGTTATATGCGGACGACTGCGTGCTGTATGAGAAAATAAGTTCGACTGATGATCAAATTAGGCTGAATAATGATTTTGCAAAGATAGTTTCTTGGTGTGAGAAGTGGCAAATGTCAATTAACTTTGAAAAAACCGTATTTATGAGAATACCACTTAAAAAGATCCCTCTTCTATATTACTACACTGCTAATAATAATTTTCTTCATGAAGTCACAGAATATAAGTATCTAGGTCTATGGATCTCTGATAATCTTTCTTGGACAAGGCAAGTCGACTATGTTTCAGCAAACGCTCTCCGAAAGCTTTTTTGTTGCGACGCTCGCTTAAGCTAGCAACCCCTGGTACACGCCTCCTTGCCTAAAACACTATTATTAAACCAATCTTAGAATATGCAGTGATTATTTGGGACCCTTTTACAAAGGTAAGCATAAATAAACTTGAAAGAATCCAAAAGAAAGCAGTAAAGTTTATATATAACACTTACGGGCGAGCATCAGTCAGTGACCTCCTCAGAAAAAGTGGTTTACCCTCTATTCCTAACAGAAATCACATATGTCGCTTGAAGTTTTTCTATCAATTCATTAATAATAATTTCAAAGTTGACACCTCCAATATCCTTATCTATTCCTCGGGGTACCAAACTAGAAATCGCCATTCTCTTTCTATAACACCATTAAATCCGCGAGTTAATTGTTTTAAATATTCCTTTTTTCCAATGACCATCACTGATTGGAATAACCTCACGGATGATGTTGTCAAACAGACATCATTACATTCATTTCAAGAGCATTTGAATTGACTGTTATTAATTGACCTTTTCGCTGTATTCTCTTGTTGAATTTCTACGTGCAATTTTGTTCTCTTTGTGTCTGTAATTCTGTATCTTAACACAATGTTTCCCACCTGCTATGATCTTGTGTACAAGATCGCAGTATTCATAAATAAATAAAAATAAATAAAAAATGATTTCGCAGGTTACGACGCTCCGCATCCTCGGACTCCTGATTCAAAAGGACGGGGCCGGGGGAGCAGAGTTGGAAAAAATTCAGAGAACAGTGCAACAAATAACCCACCTTATCAAAAGAGTGACGAGCAAAAGCCACGGACTCAAGGAAGAAGACTGCACGAAAATGATACAAGCGCTGCTCACAAGCATCGTCACGTACGGGACCCCATACGTTGACATGAACAGTCGACGAGACAAAGTAAATGCCCTCATCAGAAAATCATACAAAATTGCCTTGGGTCTGTCCCCCTCCACGTCCACAGCGAAATTACTCAAAATGGGAGTCCACAACACGTGGGAAGAGCTCGTGGAGGCGCACAACGTCAACCAACTGGAGAGACTAAAGCTGACAAAGACGGGAAGATCCCTCCTGAAAGATCTGGGCTACCAAGTCGAGGATGAAAGGCACCTACCTCAGCGTATCCCCCACACGAGATCAGAGACAAGCTACACATGAGTACCATTCCCAGAAACATGCATCCCGAGTACGACATGGAAAGGAGACAGGAGAGAATACAGGCGCTCAAGCGCATACTCGAACGCATTAACAGCAAGGAAGAAAACGTTAGATATACGGATGCAGCTGCGTAGAGTACCAACGACCGATTCGCAATCAGCGTGGTCGACGAGAAGGGCGAGCAACTTACAGCCACATCCATACGTGCCAAGGATGCGAGCACTGCGGAAGAGGTGGGCATAGCCCTGGCCATCGCAACGTGCAAGAAGGCCATGGTTACCGTGGTGACGGACTCACAAGACGCATGCAGAAGGTATCTGAATGGAAGGATTGGAAAGGCAGCACAAATCCTCTGGACGCCGGGACCTCAGGAACATCGACGCAGCTTATTGGAATCCCACCGATGGCACCGGTTGTTGGAATCCCACCGATGAAACCGGTTGTTGGAACCTCTGTGCTGACGCCCGTTATTGCAACTGGGTCGCAAGCCCCAAGGGTAGCGTTGGCCTGGCGGCCTGGGGCACAACTGGAAGCATCCGAAGGTCCTGGCAAAGCATGAGTCGACTGCTAACAGAACAACTTGTTTATTCTAGCATCGCAAAAGAGCGGCCGGTCAGGTCGACCGAAGTGGCGAGACGGGAGAACACGTTACTCAACAGAAGAAATCGGAACCTCTCTCTTGGCGTCCGGGGGGCAGCTGCTTTTATACTCTTGGCGTCGTGGGCAAGAAGGAAGGTCACGGGATGACACCACGTGACAGCGAGGCATGGACGAGCTGAGAGACATGTAGAGACGAGTGTAGTGACGCATCAGCCGGGCCGGCGCCGGTCACACCTCCTCGTTTCACACTTGGGGAGCTCCTCTCCCCGGCTGCCGCGCTTTGACAAGCGTGGGCACACACACACACACGCACACATAGACACGTGGCACTGAACATGCCGGGACGCGCTCGGCGGGGATGCGTCGCGGCCGCTCCGAACGGGCCAAAATGTCCGCCGCTTGGAACGAAGCCCCGGCGTCCGTTGCATCCGCGCCGGCTACACCACGCGTCGTAGGCGAAACGTAACAAGCTCAATTTCCCTCACTTCTCGAGGTTTTCAACTCCGTCTGGCGCAGCGGCATCATCCCCGCCAACTGGAAAGAGGCGATCGTCGTTCCCATTCTGAAGCGCGGCAAACCAGCCTCGAACATCAGCTCTTATCGCCCAGTATCGCTGACCTCGGTACCCGGCAAAACGATGGAGTCGATGGCTTTGAACCGACTCGAATGGATCGCCTCCGCCCTCGACGCTCTTGCCCCGGAACAGAGTGGCTTCCGCCGACTCCGCTCGACAGCTGATTCCATCGCGGACGTTGTCGCCACTCTCGAGCACGCTGCAAGCTGCCACGAAGCCACATACCTGGTGCTGCTCGATGTCGAACGCGCGTTTGACGGCCTCCCGCACGGCACCATCATCCAGGCGCTTCGCGAGTTGCGCATCACCGGCCGCCTACTGGACTATGTGTCGGCCTTTCTTAGCGACCGAAATCTCAGAGTGCGTGTTGGCGACGCGCTCAGCACCCCCCGTAGCGTGACCGCTGGTGTTCCTCAGGGCAGTGTTCTTAGCCCCTTTCTATCCAACTTGGCGCTTGCAAGGCTCCCCGATTTCATCCCGAAGCTGACAGCCTTCGAAGTCCGCGTGGCGATTTACGCCGACGACATCGCTCTTTTCGCTTCCGGGCCCACGGACTATGGCTACCAAGTGCGGCAATCACTACAGTCTGCTATCAACGCCGTGGACGAATACCTCACCAGCGTGGGGCTTCAGCTCTCGGCGTCTAAAACCGAGGCGCTAATGGTCCACCCCCGTGCTAGCCGTGCTCGCTCCGAAGTGCCCACGCTCTCGCTGCGCGGAAGCCCCCTCCCGTGGCAGAGAAAAGTTCGCTACCTGGGCCTTCACATCGACTGCCGCCTGAACTTTAATGCGGCAACCACACAGCTCTGTAGGGACGCCAGGAAAGTTGCAGGCGCCGCACGCTCCCTGCTCGCCCGTGGCCGCGGCTGCACAACGCATCTTGCGCTCCGAGTTTATAACTCGATCGCTACTTCGCGAGCGCTCTACGCGCTCCCGCTCACCAACGCCAGTGCAGCCAACTGGAGGGCCGTTGACGTCGAACACCGCACTGCAGTTCGCCAGATGTACGCGCTTCCCCGCTTCTCGCAAGTGGGGGCAACTCTCGCCGAAGCGGGCAACTGGCCGCCCTCACTTCGTGCGAGGAAACATGCGCTTCACCACATCGAGCGCCTGCAACGGTCGCCACAGGGCCAGTCTTTCGTGTGCCGCCTCCACACCCTCGAGGGCTCGGGCATGGGTCAGCATGCCACCGACTTCAGCGCCCGCATCGCGTCTCTGCCGCAGCTCCTTCCCTCGCCGCCATCGCCGCACGCTTCCCCGCTGCTTGACGTTAACATCAGCGTCCCGGGCGTCACGAGCAAGCGCCGAACAGCACTATGTGCCATGCAGCAGGAGACGGCTGCACTGCTTCACGAACACCTACGCGACCGCCTCCTAGTCTACACTGACGGCTCTGTCTCCAGTGACGGCTCCGCTGCTGCTGCGTGCACGGCACCGGACATTTCTGCGTCCCGGCAGTGCCGTCTCCGTTTCCCTGCCTCATCGACAGTCGCCGAACTCGCGGCCATCGACCTTGCGGCTGACCCTCTTCACCAGTGCGGTGTCTCGTCTGCTGCGATCCTGAGTGACTCGCGCGCGGCTCTGTGCATGCTGCGGAAAGACTATGCCGGTGTGCCACTTGTGCAGAGCGTGGGATCGAAACTGCGCCACGTCGTAAATCAGGGCTGCGACTTGGTTTTGCAGGGGGTCCCCGCGCACATTGGCCTGCCCGGAAACGAAGCAGCGACGCCCTTGCGAAGCAAGCACTCGCGGCTCGCTTCCCCCTCGCAGCCTCCGTCACTCGCTTCGACGTGGCCAAGACGGCCATACTGCGCACCCTCCGCGCGCATCAATCCGACTCACGTGTTGCTGCGGGGACGCCCCCTCGCCTCCTCCCCCGCGCCGGCCTCTCCCGCTGGGATCGTTCCTTTTTCCTGCGGCTGCGCGTCGGCTGCTACAGCACGGCCGCCCGATTGCACAGACTGCACGAAACAGGCAGCCCCGCGTGTGCGGAATGCGGCGAGGATGAGACACTGGAACACCTTCTCCTGCGTTGCCCATCCTTCGACGTTGAGCGCACCTCGCTCTGTGCTTCATATCGCCGAGTCGGACTACCGTGCAGCACGGAGGGTGACCTCCTATTTCCCGTAGCCCCCGCCTCCATTGCCAAGAGAGCGCTTGCTGCCCTCCTTGGCTTTCGTGACGAGACTCAGCTGAGAGCGCGGCTGTAAGCCCCGCTTTGCTTCTTCTTTAACCTTCTTGTTTTTTTTTCGTTCTCTTTCATTCTCTCTCTAATCTTTTTCTCCCCACTCCCCTTACCCCGTGCAGTGCTGTTGAGGTGCCCTCCCTTGAGAGACAGTTACGGCACTGCACTTTTCTCTTCCTTTCATCTTAAAATCACTACTACTACTACTACGCCGGGACACGAGTCTCTCACGGGGAACCAGGCGACGCACGCCGCGGCTCGAGATCATGCACGCCGAGCCATCTCCGACGCGCAGAGAACACGTACCAACGACTGTGACGAGGATGATGAACGCATATCCAAGAAGTACTCGGATATCTTGGCGCACTACAGGAAGCAGAGGCGTTGCTACCCACCCGCGCATAAGACGATGAGTAGGGACCAAGTGGTAACCTGGAGAAGACTACAGGCTGGAACCTACCCACACGGAACACTGCTGCACGCCATGTACCCGGGCATCTACGGGCGAGACTGCAAGTTCTGCCCGCCGGGCACGCCCAACAGCTTGCGACATATGGTGCTTGGATGCAGGAATAATCGAGAAGCACCACCATCATCGCCACCAGGCGATAACATGCAGAAAGAGGCGGATTCAGAAGAAAAATTAGAAGACCAGTGGGAGGCTCTGCTGGTGACGCAAGACCCTGACAGCCAGCTGCGGTTGGTAAACAGGGCTCGGGCGGCGGCAGCGAGCCATGGCTACCTGGACTGAGGAGGCCACCCACCTTTGGGCTCAAGAAGCCTGGTCTCACAATAAAGTTTATTTCTCTCTCTCTTTGGCGTCCCCTTTCTTATGGATTAGGATTATGTTAGCGTTCTTCCAAGATTCCGGTACGCTCGAAGACATGAAGCATTTCGTATACAGGATGGCCAGTTTTTCTAGAACAATCTGCCCAGCATCCTTCAACAAACCTGCTGTTACCTGATCCTCCGCAGCTGCCTTCCCCCTTTGCATAGCTCCCAAGGCTATCTTTACTTCTTCCGGCGTTACTTGTGGGACTTCGAATTCCTCTAGACTATTCGCTCTTCCATTATCATCGTGGGTGCCACTGGTACTGTACAATATATATAAGAAGCCAACACACATTGACACCAAGGACAACATAGGGGAAATTACTTGTGCTTAATAAATGAACTCAAGAAAGGAAGAATTAATGGAGATTAAAGTGGGTGAAAAAACAACTTGCCGCAGGTGGGAACCGAACCCACAACCTTCGCGTTTCGCGTGCGATGCTCTACCAATTGAGCTACTGCGGCGCTGTTTTCCCATCCAATTTCTTGGGTATTTATGTGTCCTAGTAGAACCCTGGGAGTGTTAGCCAGCGCCACCACACAAGTGTCTTTGTGTGGTGGCGCTGGCTAACACTCCCAGGGTTCCACTAGGACACAACAATACCCAAGAAAGTGGATGGGAAAACAGCGCCGCGGTAGCTCAATTGGTAGAGCATCGCACGCGAATAGCGAAGGTTGTGGGTTCGGTTCCCACCTGCGCGAAGTTGTTTTTTAATCCACTTTAATTTCCATTATTTTTTCGTTTCTTTATTTCATTTATTAAGCACAAGTAATTTCCCCTATGTTGTCCTTGGTGTCAATGTTTGTTGGCTTCTTATCATATGACTAATAAAATCGCGACCCTCGGTTAACCCCCTTTCTTCTCGTTTATATATATAGGTAACATGGAAAAAAATAAAAGAAGGAGGTTATTGCATATGTTTCTACTGAGGTTTCGGGGCCGGAGGACCGGCCTTCGTCGGAGTGAATGCGAGTGTAGTCACGTCACAGTTGTATATTGACACGTGTACTTATCTACACCAATATCGACACCAGACACTTATCACTTTGTTCCACACGAACATGTGCATAATCAAGCCCCAGCGAAAAGAAATACAAAGCGAGTACACGGTGAAAAAACGTAAAGATAGCCAGGCAGTTCTAGAAAACACAGCAGATAGGAAACGTCACTACATGTAATCCCATAATCATGTGGTGCTAAAGAAGCGCAAGCTACACATGAGTAAAAGACGAATGCTAGCGCTGTATTACGCACTGCAGCAGAAAGCAGGATATCAAAACGCACACACGAACAGGTTTCACAACGCGCATGTGGACAAACACCGGTATATAATTCATTATAAAACCAAACCTTTCTATAGAAGAAAGCTTTCTAATTCTGTTTATATATTTAGGCAGAGAAAGGCAAACACAAAAAAAGAAGGATAAGACGGAAAAAAGAGGAAGAAGAGAAGGGAAAAAGAAAGTAAGAGGCCTGAGGGAGAGAACCTAGGACCATAGAGATTAGCGTTGGTAACGGGGTTATTCACGGCGCATTCGTCACCCTCCTCATCATTGGCAGAGTACATGCCGTTGACAGGGTCCCCGTTACGCGTGGTGTTGCATGATCTAAGAACACGCAAACCATTTGAGTAGAATTCGCAAAAAAAAGAAAAAGAAGAAAAGGAAAGCCAACGGCTAAAAGATTTACTCCCTGGTAACGGGTTAATTCATGATGAATTCGCGGGGTCATTCCCCTCATCATTGGTAGTGTTCAGTTAATTTACACGTTCTCTAGGACTGGTGTCAAAGAGTTATGGGGTGAAAGGTGTGAGAAAACGCATTAGTGACGCATGCTTTTACACGGTATACAAACACGCGAACAATTTTGTGGTGTCCTGATCAAACAAAAGCGTTGCAAAATTGGTAGAGTGAGTAAAAGAATAATAACAGGAAATACACTTTTCATTTACTGTAACCAACAATATTACAACAAAATGATACAAAAATAGAACGGAAAAGAGGCGGGGGGCACAGTCAGCTCCGAGGAGTGCTTGCAACTACTGATCGTGGCAGAAAAGAAATGGGGAAAAACAAGAAATAGAATAGAAAAAACAATGTAGTAAAAAGAAAAAAAGGAAAAAGAATATTTAATAATAATAATAATAATAATAATAATAATAATAATAATAATAATGTGGCGAAGTAAGAATAACAAGAAAAACAAAACAAGGCGCAGTAATGTGGACGGGTCGGCCCGCTCCCCCAATGGAGGTTTGCCGGGCATTCTTTCACCATAGACAACGCATACGGTTTGTATATGCGGTGACTGAGTTATCATTTGGTTACTCTAACTTATGGACTAAGAAACAAAAGTTTTCCATGTGTTCATTTATAACGTGCATGATTGTTCTAAATCTGTGAATAAAATATCATTCCCTTTGTTCCCGTTCACGAGAAGAGCGGAAGCCTCCCTGGAGAAGGGTGACACTCATTTTGTCAAATGAATGCTTTGGCAGGCTGAGGGGTTTTGAATATGGGAGACGCGCGGGCTCTCCGATTACTTGGACGAAGTCTGAAAGAAGTCCCAGTCTGGCACATGTACTCTTGGTCGCAGACGCTACAAAGGAACATGTAGGCCGCATTGCTACTGTCACAATTTAGAGGTTCCTTAATTTTGAAATTAAAATCAGAGGGAGTAGCATTCGCAAGGCAGGTTGGAGTAGAACAGTATGCCTGCAAACTTTGCAGCGTTGTTTACCACAAAGCCTGCAGCCTGATTCCATGTATTGAATGGTGCTTCTTCTAGATCTGACGAGGATATATCGCTTAGGTTCCTTCCCTGGCGACTAACAACTTGGGATGGCTCTGTGAAAACGTAAAACACACGTGTGCTCTGCTGAATACTATTGGAGCGTTTAGATAAGATGCTGTTGGAGTTGTTAAGAACGGCCAGCTGCAGTGCAAGTTTTGCCACCCAGTTGCGACTATGGCGGCAACATTCCGGGTGCGTCGCCGCCCACCTCTAGCCACGGCGTGACTAAGTCGACTTTGTGTGCACAACAATACGTGCGTCCTCGACTCTCCGTCGTTGGAGCCGAGTTTGACGAAGTTGCGATTGTAACTAAACGGGCTCGGCGGACCAACTATTGTTACTGAGCCGCGAGAACATCTACTGAGACCCCTTCCCACGCGCCGACCAAGACGCCAGACAATGGGCGGCCGGCGGGCGCACTGCAGTTCGGGGAATAAATGCCCCTACGGTGCCTGGTCAACTCGCCTACGCTGCTTAGATGGCCGTTTCCGTCACCTGGGTATCGGGAGAGGACCGAGTGTTTAAAAACCGCGGTTGTGCGGCTGCTCAGGACACTCTCTCAAACAGTCATGTTAGACTGATGTACTTTCTCAAGCAGTCATGTTAGACTGATATAAATACTCTAAATAAACCCATAATCCTCGTTCTCGATGAGAAGCACTCCTTCACTTCATCAACGTCCTCAGCGTGGATAAGTTGAACAACGGCATGGGCCAGCTACCTTCTAATTCATGCCCGACTCCAATCTTGACAACGGATCACGAGCGATGGGATTGAACCCCCAACCATAACAACTGGCTGACAGCGGTGAGATGGACTTTGCAACGTGGTGCTGTGTCTGCGGTGAGTGCTTGGTTCTTGCTTTGACTCTCTAGGCTTCATTTTGTGGTTGTTCTGTTTAGAACAGTAGGGAAGCTAGATTGTTGAGTGTTAGCTAGGTTGTGTTTTCCTAGCTAGATTAAGCGAGCAGGATCAAGGCAGTAAAGCAGCAATCATGGAGTTAAGGACACTGCTGAGAGACGAATTGTTGATTGTTGGTGAGGAACTGGGCCTAGATGTACGCAAGAAAAAGCTAAAATCGGAATTATTGCAGCTAAATTCCTATCAGGCCAGTGAGGAAGAAATTGAAATGAGGTTGGCACTTCTGAAAAAAAGAGAAGAAGGGGACAAAGAGAGAGAGGAACGTGAATTAAGAAAATACAACTTGAAGTTGAAAGCAAACGTTTGGAGTTGTCTCAAGGAAGTGAAGGAGCTCTGGAACGATCAAGTGAGGCAGAATCATACCGAATGGACAGGCTATTAAAGCCTTTTGAGGTCAGGACCGACATAGGCTTGTTCCTAAGCAATTTTGAAAGGACTTGCGAGAAGATGAACTTCGGTCTGAATACATGGCCACAGCGGTTGCGGTCTATGTTGCCGTGTGAGGTGGCGGAAATAATCGCCAGACTGAATGCACAGGATGCATATGATTATGTTAAAGTTAAGGCTAGTTTCCTAAAAAAAATACCGCCTTTCAGCCGAAGCTTTTCGGCAAAGATTTAGAAGCACAGGCAAGAAAGATAGCGAGGGGTATCCGGAGTTTGCATATAGCTTAAAGGCCAACGTAGTCGAGTGGCTGAAAAGCGCGGAAGCGTACGACAGCAGAGACATGATGATTGAATGCATGTGTCTAGAGCAGTTTTACAAAACCATCCCCCAAGCTGCGAAACTGTGGGCGCAAGACAGAGGGAACGTAAACACTGTGGAAAGGGCGGCTGAATTAGCCGAAGAGTACGCAACCCGTAGAAAGCTGAACGCCTAGGACGGAAATTGGGACAGCCGAAATAGACCGCGGAAACCATTTCCGTTCAAAAAGAGTTCGCAGACTAGACGATCGGAGCCTGTAGACGTGGAGGAAAAGCCCGTAGAAAAGAGCGACGAGAAACTTAACGGGGAAACCGCACAAAAGAAACAGAAAAGAAAATTCGAATGCTTTAGGCCGATCCGCTGTTATAAATGCCACAAACTGGGACATATAGCTGTAAACTGCGGGAAGCCTAGCGTAGTTTTCTCCTACGTGGAGGAAAAAGACGAGAATATGGAACGTTTAAGTCGATATCTTCACGACCTGCAAGTTAATGGCAAACCATGCCGAGTGCTAAGAGACAGCGCCGCCACAATGGACATTGTCCATCCGTCTTACGTGACGGTAGATGACTTCACCGGAGAAGTAGCATGGATGAAACAGGTTGTAGAAGAACACAGCTTTTGTCTGCCCACGGCGAAAGTCAAAATCTGTGGACCATTCGGGAAACTAGAGACCGAGGCTGCAGTTTCCAAATTTTTGTCACTGCAGTACCCTTACATCTTTTCGAATCGTTCAAATCAGTTACTGCGTGAGAAAGGGCTTAAACTGGGAGAGGGCGTAGTACAGGCATTGACGCGAGGCCATGCTCGTAAAATCGCGTCGCTTTCGGCCGAAAATGCACAAGCTGCTCCAGCGGAAGTAGCAAAGGAGATAACTGCAATAACCGAATCCGAGCTATAGTCGGATACAACTTTAGAAAAAAGGGGGCGTTTACTCCTCCGAGGCGGATGCACACGACATCCACCAATGGGCGTGCACTCTGGACCGACGTCATGCGCCGGACGGCCGGTGACTTCGCCGCTTCGGTCATCTGGGCGGGGCCTCCCCTTTTTTCTAAAGTTGTATCCGACTATAGGCTCGAGTGATGAGAAAACAGTTGAGGAAAGCCTGCCAGCTGACCAGTTCAATGAACGCGTAGCACTAGAGTGTCAAAGTTCAAGCCTGCAGGAAGAGCAAGCTGACGCATTCACAAGTGAGACAGGGTCGTTATTATCACCGGCCTCAAAGAACTTTGATCAGCTCTTAAGTGTGGATAGAGAGTCATTGGCAGCCGAGCAAAAGAATGATGAGAGCTTAGCTAAATTACATCACACAGCCAAACAAGGCATTGCTAGGCGCAACGTGACGATACATGAGAGAGGAGGATTGTTGTATCGGCACTACAGAGATCGAAAGGGTAGGATTTTAGATCAATTAGTCGTACCTACTAAGTATAGGGAGGACCTCTTGAGTCTCTGTCATGGAAATGGGTGGTCCGGCCACCTAGGCATAAACAAATCAAAGGAAGGATTGCTTATCGGCAGGCTTGTGAATACGGGACGGCTTTATTACAATGTTGTGGATGCCTACTTCGGAAATGAAGATATTGATGGTGGTCTGTTGGGTTTTTATGTAAGGTTGTGAATATGCGATTATTTTTTATATGTACAGGAACATCAGAAATGTTTACATTTATCTGGCCCATCGCGGAGCCAAATAAAGAATATATCTTCTAAGAACTTTTGCAGATGAGCGGCTTTAAAAGCCTGGCCGCAAGAAAGAGTTCTTCAAGCGATGCCATAAAGATATTCGCATATTTAGGAGTCATCATCGTTCCCATGCCGTTACGTTTATCTGGCGAAAGTGTTTCTCGTCAAATTTCAAGTTACTGTACCCTGTTCAAGTACTGTACCCAGTTAAATAGAATCAGGAACACCTTAGACTACTGTCAAGCAAAGGACCAGGCAGGATTCCGTAAAGGTTACTCAACTATAGACCATATTCACACTATCAATCAGGTGATAGAGAAATGTGCGGAATATAACCAACCCTTATATACAGCTTTCATTGATTACGAGAAAGCGTTTGATTCTGTCGAAACCACAGCAGTCATGGAGGCATTACGGAATCAGAGTGTAGACGAGCCGTATGTAAAAATACTGAAAGATACCTATAGGGGCTCCACAGCCACCGTAGTCCTCCCTAAAGCAACAAAATCCCAATAAAGGAAGGCGTCGGCAGGGAGATACGATCTATCCAATGCTATACACAGCCTGTTTACAGGAGGTATTCAGACACCTCGATTGGGAAGAATTGGGGATAAAAGTTCATGGAGAGTACCTTAGTAACTTGAGATTCGCTGATGATATTGCCTTGCTTAGTAACTCAGGGGACCAACTGCAATGCATGCTCACTGACCTGGAAAGGCAAAGCAGAAGACTGGGTCTAAAAATTAATCTGCAGAAAACTAAAGTAATGCTTAACAGTCTCGGAAGAGAACAGCAATTTACAATAGGCAGCTAGGCACTGGAAGTCGCAAGGGAATACATCTACTTAGGGGAGGTAGTGACTGCGGATCCGGATCATGAGACGGAAATAATCAGAAGAATAAGAATGGGCTGGGGTGCGTTTGGCAGGCATTCTCAGATCATGAACAGCAGGTTGCCATTATCCCTCAAGAGAAAAGTGTATAATAGCTGTGTCTTACCAGTGCTCACCTACGGGGAAGAAACCTGGAGGCTTACGAAAAGGTTTCTACTGAAATTGAGGACGACGCAACGAGCTATGGAAAGGAGAATGATAAGTGTAACGTTAAGGGATAAGAAAAGAGCAGATTGGGTGAGGGAACAAACGCGAGTTCATGACATCTTAGTTGAAATCAAGAAGAAGAAATGGGCATGGGCAGGACATGTAATGAGGAGGGAAGATAACCGATGGTCATTGAGGGTTACGGACTGGATTCCAAGGGAAGGGAAGCGCAGCAGGGGGCGGCAGAAAGTTAGGTGGGCGGATGAGATTAAGAAGTTTGCAGGGACGGCATGGCCACAATTAGTACATGACCGGGGTTGTTGGAGAAATATGGGAGAGGCCTTTGCCCTGCAGTGGGCGTAACCATGCTGAAGATGATGATGATGATGACCGCAGTAGTGTAGGCGGCGTGTCCTAGCTCGTCTAAAGTTACAGACGTGTTTGCCTTCATGTAAGCGATGACTGTCGTCTCAACGCCATCGGCTTGTGGTACGTTTCTGTACGGGGATACTACATCCATTGTAACCGGGAAGCTCTGTTTGGGGATCTCGAGTCCAGTTATTATTGTTTTTTTAAGTTATGGGGTTTTACGCGCCAAAACCACTTTCTGATTATGAGGCACGCCGTAGTGGAGGACTCCGGAAATTTCGACCACCTGGGGATCTTTAACGTGCACCTAAATCTAAGTACACGGGTGTTTTCGCATTTCGCCCCCATCAAAATGCGGCCGCCGTGGCCGGGATTCGATCCCGCGACCTCGTGCTCAGCAGCCCAACACCATAGCCACTGAGCAACCACGGCGGGTCGAGTCCAGTTATTATGCCAAGAAATTGGTTGGTGTCCTAAATGTAAGACGGAATAGTCGGAACTGTGTCCTTAATTACAAAATCCAAGGCACTCGAAATTCTTTCAATTACCATGCCGTTGCTTGAGACAATACAGGCGTGGTTAGTTTTGTGGATTTTAGGAAGCAAATAAAAACGGTCTAGGGCTGGCTGGAGCGGCTGCATTGCGTTAAGCATATCGCTAGATATTTTCCCCTCCTTATGCGGTGAATTTATTTCGCAGCCTACTTCTGATTCAAACAATTTAGTGGAGTCCTCTGTGAGTTCCGTATAGAAGTCCTTACTTTCTAATTGCCTATATTCTTCTTTCAGGCAGTCGGCCTTATCCAATGTTACTATTGCGCCACCCTTATCCACAGGCGTTATTATCACATCCGATCGGCTGCTCAGCGACTCCAGCGACTTGCGCTCGTCGTATGACAAGTTTTGTCAAAAGAGTTTCAATTTTGAGCATGCCGTCGTCATATCTTTTTGGACAGCGGATGCATATATTTCCACATATCTGTCCTTCTGATCAGGTGGCGACCAATTTTTTCCTGATGCACCGGGGAAGGCTGCACGCCTGGGTTTGAAGTGAAAATGTGTCCGCATGCGAAGGTTTCACCCCCCTACCCCCACACACGTATACTATATATATATATATATATATATATATATATATATATATATATATATATATATATATATATATATATATATATATATATATATTTTGACGTGCGCACTCCTTTATCTTTTACGGGTGAGCGTTTTTAACGGCTAAGAAATGTTATCGCTCAGCGCGGGACGCGTCTACATGTATCGGAAGTTTCTAGAATGTTATCGATGCTTCTATCCGCTGTCTGTTGTCGCCTAACCTTGTGTAATGTGATTGCATGTATGCACGACGCGAATTGTGTAGAACCTTGTGGAAGGCACGCGGGTCCCAGCGGTTACTCTGGAACGTTCGGCGACTGATCTATAAAAGCCGACGCGCTTGACCCACTGATCAGATTTTTGACGAACGCCGGTTGTGTTCGCCGTTGTAGCCACGCTTTAAGTGTAGTTTGGTTTTGCGGGCACAGATTTACCCAGTAAAAGTTAGTTTCGTCTTTCACAGTATTGCTACTGTGTTCTTCATACGTGGCTCCACGGGACAATATATCTATATCTATATATATATGTATGTATGTATGTATGTATGTATATATATATATATATATATATATATATATATATATATGTATGTATATATGTATGTATATATGTATATATATGTATGTATATATATGTATATATGTATATATATATATATATATATATATATATATATATATATATATATATATATATATATATATATATATATATATATATATATATATATATATATATATATATATATATATATATATATATATATATTATGGCAAAGAAGTCCGACACGAAGGACGTGGACAAGAAGATGCAACAGCGTAGGCTTAGCCGGTACAAAACCAGGAACAGCGTCTAGCCCAAGCCCCACTTCAGAGGCATTGGCGATCCGGCTGCGGAGCTCTGCACGGCGCACTTCTTCTTCCTTACAACTTCCCCCCTCGCTGAAGACGGAGCCGCACAGGAGGCCTAAGGCGTGGTGAGAACGAAGGGCTCGTGATACGGCTTGAGCCGATCTACGTGCACAATTTCGCGGCCTCGGCGTCGCAGGTCCGTAGGGGGCGTCAGAGGTTCAATAGCGTACTTCACAGGAGAAGTTTGGCGTAGAACCCGGTAAGGTCCATGGTATCGGGATACGAACTTGGAGGAGACACCTTGTGTCGAAGTAGGAGGCACCCACAACCAAACAAGAGCGTCAGGCGAAAACTGGTGGTGGGGGCGCCCGTCGTCATGACGAAATTTCTGTAGCGCTTGTTCTTGCGTTGTAAGGGAGCGAGCTAGTTGCTGACATTCTTCAGCATACCGGGCGGCTTCGGAAGCCGGTGTACCCTCTGATAAGTCGGGACGGTAAGGGAGAATGGTATCAATGGGAAAGGATGGTTCCCGGCCATATAGAAGAAAGAAGGGAGAAAAGCCCGTCGTTGACTGGGGTGCCGTGTTGTAGGCGTACGTGACATAGGGAAGGATGAGGTCCCAGTTGGTGTGGTTGGAGGCGACATACATTGAAAGCATGTCGCCAAGAGTTCGGTTAAAGCGCTCTGTCAATCCGTTTGTTTGCGGGTGATATGCACTGGTACAGCGATGAATGATGCGGCATTCAGCGAGAAGTTCTTGAATGACGTCGGCGAGAAAGACGCGACCTCGGTCACTCAGGAGTTCGCGGGGAGCGCCGTGACGTAGAACGAAGCGGTGAAGCAGGAAGGAAGCAACGTCACGAGCCGTCGCGGCTGGTAGAGCGGCCGTTTCTGCATACCTCGTGAGGTGGTCTACAGCTACAATGACCCAGCGATTGCCAGCAGCTGTGTATGGCAGAGGCCCGTAGAGGTCTATCCCAACCCGGTCAAAGGGCCGCGAAGGGCATGGCAAAGGTTGCATTGGTCCAGAAGGGCGGCAAGGATCAGGCTTGCGGCGTTGACATTCTGTGCAAGAGCGAATGTACTTGTGCACAAATATGTACATACCACGCCAATAAAACCTATGACGTAGTCTGGTGTAGGTTTTGAAGAGACCAGCGTGTGCGCACTGAGGGTCGGCGTGGAAAGCGGCGCATACATCAGTGCGGAGCTGCCGAGGTATTACAAGCAGCCATTTGCCGCCGTCGGAACTGTAGTTACGGCGATAGACAATTCCGTCGCGGATGGTGAAGTGCGAAGCCTGTCGGCGTAACGCTCGGGATGGTGGGCGTGCAGGTGAATTAGAGATGTAATCTATTAAAGACGAAATCCAGGAGTCCTTGCGCTGCTCCAAAGCCATGTCGACAGAAGCGAATGGGAGAAGTGGGTCGTCTAGGACAGACACACTGACAATGTCGGCGTGGACAGGCGAGCGCGAAAGAGCATCGGCATCGGCGTGCTTTTTGCCTGAGCGGTAGACAACCCGGATATCGTACTCTTGGAGCCTCAGTGCCCACCGGGCTAGGCGGCCGCAGGGATCCTTGAGAGACGACAACCAGCAAAGTGCGTGGTGATCGGTGACGACATCGAAGGACCGGCCGTACAGGTATGGGCGAAATTTTGTGATGGCCCAGATGATCGCGAGACATTCTTTTTCCGTGACGGAATAGTTCGCTTCAGCTTTCGTCAGAGTACGGCTTGCGTAAGCAACAACATATTCTTGGCAGCCGGGCTTTCGCTGGGCGAGCACAGCGCCAAGACCAACACCGCTAGCATCCGTATGGATTTCCGTGGGAGCAGTTGGATCGAAATGGCGCAGTATCGGTGGTGTTGTGAGCAGGCGACGTAGCGTTGCGAAGGCATCATCGCAAGTCGGGGACCACGCGGAAAGATTGGGGTCTCCCCGAAGAAGCTCTGTCAGAGGTGCCATAATCGAAGCGAAATTTCGAATAAAGCGGCGGAAGTACGAGCAGAGACCAATGAAACTGCGCAAGTCTTTGAGAGACGTTGGCCTCGGGAATTCTTTAACAGCACGGAGCTTAGCGGCATCAGGGAGAACGCCGTCCTTCGACACGACATGACCGAGAATCGTCAGCTTGCGTGCCCCAAAGTGACATTTTTTCAGATTTAGTTGGAGGCCAGCATCACTGAGACAGCGTAAAACCTGCTCCAAGCGATGAAGGTGAGTAGGAAAGTCTGGTGCGAACACTACTACATCATCCAAGTAACACAAGCACGTGTTCCATTTGAGGCCTCGAAGAATAGTGTCCATCATCCGCTCAAAAGTCGCGGGCGCGTTGCAAAGTCCGAATGGCATTACACGAAATTCGTATAAGCCATCTGGTGTGATGAAAGCAGTTTTAGGCTTATCTTCTGCAGCCATAGGCACCTGCCAATAACCAGAGCGTAGATCGAGGGAGGAAAAGAACTCTGCACCTTGTAAGCTGTCGAGGGCGTCGTCGATCCGCGGCAATGGATAAACATCCTTTCGGGTTATTTTGTTGAGGCGGCGGTAATCCACGCAGAAGCGGATCGAGCCATCCTTCTTTTTAACTAAAACAACTGGCGATGCCCATGGGCTGTCGGACGGTTCAATGACACCACGCTTTAGCATGTCACCGACTTGCTCATCAATGACGCGTCGTTCTGTCGACGAGACGCGGTAGGGTCGCTGCCGTAGCGGTGAGTGAGAACCGGTGTCAATACGGTGACATACAGTCGTCGTTCGGCCCAGAGAAGTGCTATGACTGTCAAAAGCAGGGCGGAATTTCTCGAGGAGACGGAGAAGGTCATGGCGTTGCGTGGGGCTTAAGCCGTTGTCGATGACATGGCTGAAAACGGCTTCAGGCGATGCGGCAGGTGCGGGACTACAGTAGAGGGTGGTGACCTCTGATGATCCATCAGGAAGTTCCGACGTGGTAATGGTGTCATAAGGCTCCACAGTGCCGAGAGATTCACCACGAAGCAACGCAATCGAGAATGGGAAGTGGTTGCGTATAGGAAGGTGAGTAGCACCAGCTTGAAGGCTAAGCAGCGCAGTTGGGAGTGGTGAGAGGTGGCGGTGAACGAAAGCAGTCGAAGGCGTGAAGAGTACGGTAGAGTCGGAGGCAACGGAACAGGATACAGGTGCCAGAACGAATGCGTGCGGAGGTATATGGATGTCGTCAGTGAGGGACAACTTGGTGCAGGAAAGCGAAACGGCATCAGATATGGCATTGCCAAGCGAAGAGAAGGCGACTTCTGCACGGGAGCAGTCAATAACAGCTTGGTGACGGGAGAGAAAGTCCCAACCTAAAATAATATCGTGGGAACAGTGGGGAAGAACGACGAACTCGACTGTGTAGACCACTCCTTGAATTTCAAGTCTGGCGGTGCACGCAGCCACCGGCTGGACGTGCTCTGCTGTGGCTGTGCGGAGTAAAGGACCGAAGAAAGGCGTCGTGACTTTTCGTATTGAGCGGCATAGTTTTTCGGCAATTACAGACATGGCGGCACCTGTGTCAATGAGGGCAAGCACAGAGACTCCTTCAACAGCGACATCAATAACGTTGGGCGGCGAAAGAAGAGGGCTTGAGCGTTGTGACGATGACGCAGTTCTTGCCTCGGGAACTGCGCCACTTAGTTTTCCGTGTCAGCGGTAGAGGGACGTCGACGCATCGGGGAGAGCGAGCGACGACGAGGAGAAGGAGAACGGCGGTCGGAAACTGGGCGAAGGCTCGGGCGGGGAAGGGGTAAATCGCGGTCTGGAGCGTAAGACGACGGATAGTCGTACGCGGCTGGGCGTGGGTCATCACGTGGATGAAGTGGACGGCGGCGGCAAAGGCGTGCGACGTGCCCGGGAATACCACACGAATAGCAGATGGGCCGATTGTCCGGTGTGCGCCAGGGATTAATCACTCGATGGGCTGGAGGTCGTGGCGGCGTGGGCGTAAAAACAGGGCTAGGCATCGGAGGCGAAGCCCGGAAGGTCGGTGGTCGTGGTCGTGGTCGTGCGACGGCGTCGGCGTAAGTCAATGGGGCGGTGAGTTGAGGCGCCCGTTCCAGAGGAAGGACCTCGGACACTTGTTCTTCTATAACGTGTCGTAGGGTTGGGCGAAGGGACGAACTTGACTCTGGTGGGTTGGAGATCAGGGAGAGCTGGCGAGCAACTTCTTCCCGGACGAAAGCCTTCATTTGCGAGAGGAGGGTGGCATCTGGAAAAGGAGAAGTCAAGCCGGACAACGATTCCTGATGGGGAACAGGACGGCGAGTGAGGAGGCGTTGACGGCGGAGCTCGTCATAGCTTTGGCACAGTTCAATAACTTGTGCAACAGTAGATGGGCTCTTTGAAATGAGCATCTGAAACGCGTCCTCGTCGATACCCTTCAGGATATGCTTGATTTTATTGCCCTCAGTCATGCATGCATCGACGCGTTTACAGAGATCGATGACATCTTCGATGTAGCTGGTAAAGTTCTCACCAGGCTGCTGAGAGCGCGACTGCAGGCGCTGTTCGGCACGAAGCTTTTGCACAGCAGGGCGGCCGAAGACCTCGCTGAAGTTGTCTTGAACACCGTCCAGCTTGGAACTTCGCTTTCGTGGTTCCGAAACCACAAGTGGGCAATTCCGGTGAGGTAGAAAGGGACGGTGGTCAATTTCGTGATGTCATCCCATTTGTTGTTCCGACTGACGCGTTCGTATGATGAGAGCCAGTCATCAACGTCATGGTCGTCAGTGCCGCTAAAGATAGGAGGGTCCCGCTGGCGGAACGTGCCGGGGCATACGGTAGACTGGGGAGCAGATGGTGGTAAGCTCGTGGCGCTTTCGGTGGTCATGATGGCAGGGAGAGTCCGGCTTCGCAATTCCAGGATTGCAGGAGACCCAGCAAACCTCCACCAATTATGGCAAAGAAGTCCGACACGGCTGTGGACGACACGAAGGACGTGGACAAGAAGACGCAACAGCGTAGGCTTAGCCGGTACAAAACCAGGAACAGCGTCTAGCACAAGCCCCACTTCAGAGGCATTGGCGATCCGGGTGCGGAGCTCTGCACGGCGCACTTCTTCTTCTTTACAATATATATATATATATATATATATATATATATATATATATATATATATATATATATATATATATATATATATATATATATATATATATATATATAGTCTTCTGTTTATGCCCCACTTATTAAACTACTGCTCACTCGTACGAGGTCATTTTTTAATAGTGGGGAAAGTTTGTCTCTGTTGGCGGTTATTTAAGTTTCTGTCACGTGACTTCGCTAATTGTCGCTCAAGCTTCGTCTACTATTTGAGTTTGCTTCGCGCAACCATGCGATTGCTAGAGCAGTCGTAAAACAACGTCATGTCGGTATATATATATATATATATATATATATATATATATATATATATATATATATATATATATATATATATATATATATATATATATATATATATATGGGCAGGTAACTTATTTCACAAGAGGACACGAATGTATTTTGCAGCGAGAGTATAGGCACAGTAAACTACGTTTCACACTGAGAAAGCTAGCGTTCACGTTTAGTGGAACCAACGCCTGTTGTAACCTATGCTTAAAAGACAGATTAAGATTCTGCCGGACGTTGATTTAAGTAAGACTTAGTATTCAAGGCGAAGCAAAGCTAAGTCATAAGAATTTGCTACACAAACTACTGACAATCTAGGTGGCGTTTACCCGCCATTACCATCACAAGATAGGTCGCGAAACCGACACCAAGAGTCAGGCATGTGACACTTCGGAGACGATCTCGCATATCTTCGGCGACTGCCCCCATTGAAGCGCAACACGTGAGACAGTTAATGCAAAGTTGTATTGTTTGGGCGACCGACTTTCGCTTTCGGAGCGGTATATACCGCGGCCATCGTACAAATCAAAGTAAACTTGAGCAACTAGAGGGCCTTTGACACTTCCAGGCTCTATCACTGCATGACAGGCGCCTGCGACATGTTGTACGCAGAACATGTACGCTCATCACAGGCGTACATAGTTGACGGCACACCATCATCGTCATCCGCACTATCTCTTTCCTTTTGCTTAGCCCTTTCGTATGCGTAAAATAGAAGAACTCGGCCAGAGACGAAGTTTCTCCAGCCAAACACTAGGGGCCAGACAATGAAATCTTCCTTACCTCAGTAAGGAAGCCTTCATTGCAGTGAGGCTACCTTATGTCACTCTGAAAGGTTCCTTACTGAGGCGCCCTCGGTGAAGGCTTCCTTGGTGCTTCCTTGGTACTTCCTCAGCATAAGAAGCCAAACAATGAAATCTTCCTTACCTAACTAAGGAAGCCTTCATTGGGGTGAGGCTACCTTATGTCACTCTGAAAGCTTCCTTACTGAGGGGCCCTCGGTGAAGGCTTCCTTGGTGCTTCCTCAGCATAAGGTAGCTCCAAAGCTACCTTCATGCATCCTTACGCCGCTCCTGGTCCTGAACGAGCGCTTCACCTCACTGCTTAACCACGTGGCATTCGCTTGCGCATGCGCACTGTCGCCCACCTGCGGAGAAGCGCGAGCACGGTACGTCTTGCCAGGCATGTTCGTTTCAGTCACGCGTGCGGCATGCAAGCATTGCTAGGCGTTGCTAGGCGTTGCAAGACGCCGGCGTGCCAGCGTTGCTGGAGCACATCAAGTTTTGCACTGTAATGCGCCTTTTTTTTTTAACTTTAGTAAACGAAACTAGAAGAAAGCGTCCACGCCTCTCTATATTAGTTATTCAATTTAAAGATTGTGCGACGATACAACATTTTTTAATAGAATAATGGTGTTCGCGGAAAGATTTGAAGAGATAATCTCGAACCCAGGCACGCGGCAACCGCTCCTTAGGTGAGGACGGGTGAATGGAGCTTTCAGAGTACGCTTGCTTCCTCCATCGCTCCTTCGCTGTAAGGAGGCCTCATGTAAGGTTAGGAAGCGCTCGAAGGAAAGGAACTAGGGATGTGCGAATATTCGGAATTTCGAATACGAATCGAATATTTTTCATATTCGAAGCGTATTCGGTTCGAGAAATGCATGTTCGGAAATTCACGAATATCCGAGGACGGCCGAATAACGGTGGAAACGGCGAATATTCGGATAGACTGCGAATAATTGAGCAATTAACCAATTGTATGCTTGCTGCGCATTCTCCTAAGAACCTGCTTATTAACTGAGAACTTCGCATGATCCGCTCATCTGTATGCTCTGTTTCAGTCTATCTGCTTCAGGCATTTGAGACATGATCAGTTTTGGTTTCTTTTTCACCAAGCTTTATAATTCCAATTATTTTGGAATGCCCCATTGCCTTGAAGGTTGCAAAGGCAACTCAGGGTTGCCTTTGCAACCCTGAGTTAAAGGGAGCTCCAGGAAGCCGTCGTGGAACACCGTGGGGACACCGCCGTGCCAGCGTCGACTTCGTGTCCACTGGTGGCATCGAGTGTATGGAATGCTTTTGACGATCTAGTGATGAACAAAGAGAAGAAACATTTGGCATCTGCCCCTGAGAGGGAAGTTACAGACTACGCGCAAAAGCCTCTTCTGGAAAGGGGCATGAATCCTTGTGAGTGGTGGCAGTCCATTGGCCGCTTCAGGTACCCGCTTTTAAATGCACTCGCCCGGAAGTACTTGGCGATCCCTGCCACTTCAGTTCCTAGTGAAAGAGTCTTTTCTACCGGTAGAAATGTGACAGTGCATAGAGAGCGTTTACTTTCTGGCCATATTGAGCAGTTAATTTTCCTTCACGACAATCTGTAACAAGCGTTTTACCTGACTGAGGGCATTACCTGAGTCCATTATCTATAATTGAGTACCTCTTTAATTTGAAGCAACCTTGTAAAATGCAATGTTATTTTTAAAAGGGTAATAAAGCTATTGTTACCTCTCTTGCAATTTTTTAATACTACACATGTATTCGATATTCGATTCGATATTCGAAGAGAGTTCTTCGCCTTATTCGTATTCGATTCGTAATCGAAAATTTCAATATTCGCACACCCCTAAAAGGAACGTTTTATTGTTTGGGCCAAGCTACATTCATGCGTCCTTACGCCGCTCCTGGCCCTGAACGAGCACTCCGCCTCACTGCTTAACCACGTGACGTTTGCTTGCGCGTGCGCGCTGTCGCCCACCTTCGGAGAAGCGCGAGCACGGTACGTTTTGCCAGGCACGTTCGTTTCAGTCACGCGTGCGGCATGGAAGCGTTGCTAGGCGTTGCACGACGCCGGCGTGCCAGCGTTGCTGGAGCACATCAAGTTTCGCACTGTAATGCGCTACTTCTTTAGGTTTAGTAAACAAAACCAAAAAATAGCGTCCACGCTTCTCTATATTAGCTCATCAACTTAGAGATTGTGCGACGATACAACCTTTTTTATTGAATAGGGGTGTTCTGGTGTTCGCCTAAAGCTTTTAAGAGATAATCTCGAACCCAGGCATGGCGGCAACCGCTCCTTACGTGAGGACGGGTGAAGGGAGCTTTCAGAGTATGCTTGCTTCCTCCATCGGTCCTTCGCTGTAAGGAGGCCTCACGTAAGGTTAGGAAGCGCTCGAAGGAAAGGAACGTTTCATTGTTTGGGCCTAGCTCTATCTGCTTAAGACTATCTTAGCCGCTGCTTAACGCTATCTACATTTACTCTGGACTGATACGCGCGCTTCACCTACATATGCATAACGCGTTGAAAAAACCGCTTTAGACAAGCAGGATTAATCAGTGCATATAGAGCCTCAATTTATATAATGACAGACGCATGCCTGTTCCGCTTGAAAACCTTAAATTGTGCGCACGAAATGAGAGCAGGTGGGGGCTGCGTGCATTTGGATATACTTAAGCTGTTCTTGCTTTCGTGACAGAAGTATTACAGCACTGAAAATAACACCACGCCGCTGTATAGCGCCATATGGATGGCTTCCCAAGAGGGAAAGCCATCCAACCGCCCCCCCCCCCCCAAAAAAAAAACAGAAAAACGATTCACGCATGCCAAACTGAACTACACGAGATGAGGCGCTTATAGGCCAGCGAGCCGTGCATAATCGATTCTCACTTGCGCAAGTCAGCCTGCATCCACGACGGACGCGCGAAAAGCCTATTGCTTCGAACCAAATTGCGGCCCGCCAGAATTACGCCTACCTCGCGAATGGTGTGCTGCAAATAACACGGATGCATCGCGCTGCCTCAGCCGCCGCGGTAGTGCGCTCAGGTGTGACGGATCAACACAGGTCAGCAGGCGCGCGCGCAGAAGGGAGACGAGCCGCTGCTGCGTTCCCTCGCGGCCGCGCTGTTACCGTGCCACTTGCGTTGCCTGTGCAGCATGCCTCTCGGGATCCTCTTTTTTTTTTTTTTGCGCACTGCCTCTTCGTGGTTCGCGTGGAGAGGAACAGCTCTTTTGTGCGCGTTCATGATCGCCGCAGTTCAAGTCAGCTTCTTGCGTGCGTGCACGCCACGACGACGCCCGAAGTGACGTCTAACGCAGCGGTAATAATATTCCACACTGATTCAGTTCTGAGTACTTCAGGCCGTCACGGTACGTTGCGCTCACTATTTAAATACAAGGGCTTTGTTACCGAATTACCTTGTCTTTTGCGCGTAGGGTTTGCGTGTTTCTACAGCCGCGCTTTCCTTGGCCAAGATAGTGCCCACCAGGCCACGCTATATGCAGCCACCACAGGAATACGGTTGATCACGTTTGATGATGGTACGACGCAGATGGATAGGAAAGCAGGTAGAGCGTTTGGAGGCGGCGGGTTATTTCAAACATGTCACTGTTTCCATAGACGAAGGCTTGCATCGCAGAAAGAAAATTATATCACGCATGAATGACGAGCAGAGAGCGGAAGAGAAAAAGAAAATAGAAGAAAAAAGGAAGAAAGAAGAAGTAGCCGTGATACCTTACCTGCATAAGGTGTCTCACAACCTAAGGAATGTGAAGCAACGTTCTGGCGTTAAAGTGGTTTTCACGGCGCCGAGAAAAGCTGTTGAGTGTCTGCAAAAAGAGCTGCCCTACTCGAACGCGGAAGCCTGAATGCACAATTAGACAGAGATGCCTATGTGCTTTGCAGGAGGGGGGTTGTGTACAAAATGCCACTACGCTGGCCAAACGGGCAGATGTTTGAATGTGCGTCTCCAAGAGCACAGTAATAAAGTGAGTAATATTTCCACAGACGGTCATCTGGTGGCCCATTGTAAAAAGCGTGTTGCACAACCACCTTGCCATCCTTTGCTCGATAAGACGGTCATTCTGTATCGGCACCGCAATGACCTGACAAGGGAAATCTGGGAAGCATCCAAAATGGCACAGGGCAGGTGATGTATGCGTGAGCAGGCCGTCTGTGGCATTATCATCTACAGAGCTTGAATTTATGGTATGACGGCATGTGGCGTTCTTTGTCAAGCTGTTGTCCTTCTTTCCCTTAGCAGAATCAGTTGCGTATATATGCTCCTGTTCCGCAATAAACGCTGTGTTGAAAGTTAGCGCTTGTCCTGTCTAGTCTTTGTGGATCGTCCTTTGCGGGCTATGCTTCCAGTGTAACTATGTTTTACCAACCAGCCCAAGCCTATTGGCGGCGAGGAGTTACGGAGTCGCCATCTATCGGAAGCGCCTCGCTGGCGTAGTATGAGGGATCACGTGGCGCGCTCCTCATAGGTTTTGCTGTCAGCGCTCGCTGAAAACACCACGCGCGAGCTCTCCCGGACATTTCTGTATGTACTTTCGAAACGAGAAAAGTTTCTTACTGTCTTAATAATAATCTTGGGCAAACTGAAAGCACACAGTCGTTTACAGACGCTATCTCTTTACCGAATACGTACAGTGAACGCCACTGCGCGCGGTCGCCGCGATAGAGTCTTCCGAACCGGCTTCTTGCGTGAAAGGTAGGTAAACGCTGAGAGCAAACTATGTGAAATATGTTCTTATAGTGTTTGTATAACTAAATGGAGCGTAATAGAATGAAGCCTCAATGCAGCGATCGCGCAGATTCGCAGCGACCGAGTGCGCGTCGCCATGCTTGTCCGCGTACTGTTTCGCTTTCTCCGCGCGCGCGTTTTCGCACCGTGCCATGAGCTTTAGGCCGCAGAATATGAGCAGTGGCAGTATACAAGCAATCATCTGTTCAAAAATAATTTAATTGTAGAGACTTCGACGCCTACGGGAACTGTGATGTGCCGTCGCGGCGATTCAATCTTTTTTTCTTCGAACTTCTTTGACTTTTCAATGCTATTTTTCGAGTTGCGTCGCACTGTATGTTTATCGCTGTTCTCAGCGTGCGATTTCCCGCTGCTCCTTTTTTGTAATCCAGTGCATTAATTCACAACACAAACATGACCATATGCCATGTTTTTTTAAATGTGCTTCTTACCGCTGCCTTTCCACTCCACTGAACTTGCCAGTATCTATAGCATCGACAAGTTCATAGACCAAACCGTCATGACATTAGTCGGGCAGCGGACTCGGGCGAGCGTCTCAGTGCGCGTTTTCAGAACATCGCAGACCGGGCGCCGTAGCAGAAATCTTCCTCGCGTCTGTGCTTGCTGCATACCCGAGTTGTAGCCGATGACTGTTTGCCAGTTTTATGTTTCGCGAGTCAAGCTTCACACAGCTCCTTGTCCTGCGGCTACGTGTGAATAAGGCTGACACTGGCCTCCGTTACGTGCGTCCGGCCCTGCGGCACCGAGCAGTAGCCCACCATGTTGTTCAAAGGCAGCCATATCTATTGTAGTGCTTTCAAGCATCGTAAAGGAGACACTCGAAGCGGGAAAATTTTGCCACTAATTGAGGACTGCAACGTACGAGGGAATTTAAACTCTCGTTTTCAGCTCGCTTCGGCGCTCCCGAAGCAGCCGACGCGGCCGTTATATGTCCACGTGATCCCTCCTAGCACGTCACGCCGACAGTGGCGCCAGCTTTTCCAGTGGTGGAGCTCGAGGCCAATACTCTTCTGAGAGAGAGAAAAGGATGCATAGAAAGGCAGGGAGGTTAATCAGAGATAGTGGCACAATGCTTACGCATACTAAGCAGCTACCAGGGCAATTTCAGCGTGAATTTTTATTAGTGAAACGTAGCTGCTAGCTCCTAAGCAAATGTTGTGAGCTCTTAGTGAAATCTTGTGTGCCTTTCCGCGCCCGTTATCATGTCTCCGGACATTTATTACGCTAGTATTTGCGACGACACATGGGACGAGTGACTAAGAAAAAGCCCATAGTCTTCTGGTTTTCTGATCATGGCTCGTGGTGATAGATATGCCGTATGTCAGCAGGACTAGGTCGACCCTTCAGAGGGCAATGTCGCGATTTGCGACGCGTGTGAGGTCATGATATGCTGGATATTAAAACAGATGTGTAGTGTCAGCCTTCCTCGATATGCCTGTGCGTAGCCGAGCTTTGGAATGACGCGTACTCGCATCTCGTCCACACTAACGGTGCAGACGCGTGTGAATCGCGACACTTGTGCAGCACGTACATTCGGGCCTTACTTAAGAGCTGGAGTTGCGACAAGCGAGTGAGCTGGGCGGGCAACCAACTAAGAAAGGTATTCCCGTTCTATAACGCGGTCTCGCCACGTGGCGGCTCGAATCTCTCTCGAACCTCGCGCATGCCAGAAACGCTTCTATGCGCTTCTTCTTTTCTTTCCAGTGCTGCCGTTGGGAACGAGATGAAGGCGATGTGCAGGCGGTCCGCCCCGTCGCAGACGATTCGATCTCTGGGATGCGAAGGAAGCGTCCAAACTAATAGAACACGTTTGCGCGCAGTGACGCATTCCTTCGCATATGGCACGGCCAGCGCTGCAATGTGCTCCCTCGCATTCGTCTTGGCAACGGCAGCGGCCGCTTTCTCTAGGCCAAGCCACTCGATGGGAGCATCCTCTCCGGGGAGTGCTACCGAGGCCCGAGAGATATTCTCTGCTCTGGAGAGTAAATACGTTCATGCTGGCAGCCAGCGAGCATGTTCGCCAGCGCACGCACTTCTAGACATAGGCACGATAGTAGCATTCGTGGTGGACGCCCAATGGGACACACTCTGGCAGCCTATCGCCAGAATCCACATCGGGAATGCGGCTGCAATGTCCGATCTGTCTCCGTGGCTTTGCCGTAGTGTTGAAGAGAAAGAAAAGTGACTGCCCGGAACTGGGCATCCTTATCGTGCTGAGGAGGCCGTCATTATGTGTTCCCGGACAACGTTAACCGACCGCAAGCCTCACATTTCAGAGACCATTTACTTTCAATCGCGTGGAAAAGTGCGCGAAGCTGCGAAAGAACAAATATGCTGTTGCAAGTAGAAGTAAAATTAAGTGAATGAGCAGGTGAAAGTAGGAAAAGTGCATGCATGAAAGAGCATGTCTTTTTAGCAACTCAATTATCAGCAACACTGTACAGGCGGATGCGTAGCGCTTCCATGAAGTACATGTTTCTATTCGCAAAATAACGTGCTATCCTGGTTAGTGCATAATACCAATGTTGCATGTGATGGGAGATAAATGCTGGACATCAAAGTCGGCACGGTGGGATTTGCAATTACAAAGACAGTATTTACTGTCGTTAAAGGAAGCAGAACTTCCTATAAAGATGCCGGGTTATTTTCGCGATATCTTGTGGCTATAACATTCTTTCAAGATTTGCCTAAAACTCAAGTCCGAGATGATGAACCACCTTATGTATTTTGTTGTGATTCCGATCAGAAAACTGGTTGGACGCCCGAATAAACGTCCTTGCAACTGCCAATCTTGGAGTCGACGCGGATTCATCCTTTCGTGATTATCCCACAAACAGTATAAAGAGTATGCATCACATCCTGAAGAACGCATTCATTGAACATTTTGCAAGCCATTGTAGGCATCACGATTTGACTCCGAGGTGTTATGACGTGAACGTGCTGCAAGAGTTGCGACAGCGTGGTACTAGAAATTTAAGAGCAAATACAGATTGCTAGTCTCACTGATAGGTGTATCTGTGTTCTGCTTTATCATGGAAAAAATAGGAATTTTCTTTTGTTTTCTCGATACGATCATCCGAATCGTTCAACCTGTCATTATGTCCTTTGTGCCGTCGCTAGTTATCTACTCGATTTCTGAGAGTATATTTTTCAGAATGAGAGGCAAGGAAAGGCACGAAGGTTAACCAGAACGTTCAGATTATGGACCGGCCAGCAAGCTTAGGCGAATCACACAGAAAAGAGCGATACACGCTGAGCGCAGTTTGTGTTTGTGTGTGGCCTAAGCGCTGGCCCTGCATTACCTGAACTGGCCTACAACAACCGGCCTAAGTGTCTACTTGCACCGGAAGGGCGTATGGGGAAGAAGAGAGAGAAATAAGAGGGGAGAGAGAGCACTGGTTGCGCGCGCACGTGAAGATACACAGCAAGTCTATAAACAGTCCCAGATACCTGTCAACCTTAGGTACTGCAGTAATGGAGCAGTAGTGCTCCATGTTTCGAACAGTGCGTTAGTGAAAACCTAGTCGCATTTCCGGCAGTTGATCGCGTAGAGGCAGGGCAGAAGAGGTAATGATTTCGTATTCGTGCGCTTTCGCTGAGGCAACGTGCGGCGCTCCACCGAAAGTGCCATCTAGTTTCTCTAGAGCAAACTGCTTCGCGAAAGGGGCCAGTAGATTTATTAAAAATTATGCGTTGCACTGCTATCGCAAACCTCAAAGATCAGTGGAGCTGGGGGAAGGCCAGTAAAGCAGTGCCGAACCGCACACAAGAGAGACGAGCGCCGCTAACGCGTCCCTATGGCATACGCCAAAGGCGTCCGAGATTCGCGTGGCCAACGCCGTAGTAGACGTCGCGGTTGTCTCCACTCTGTACGGAGCGGCGGGCGAGGAGGACATCGAGGCACCGTAACAGCCTCCGGAAAAGAACGCCCCTCCTCCATCGCCTGACCCCCCTGCCTCGCACGCGACAGGAGAGGGCACGCATCTCGGTTCGCGCACGCGAGATCGAACCATGTTCGCCGGGTCACCCTCGCGCGCTTTGACTCATACGGAACCTCACAGCGACGCCGACGGCAGAAATGCGCCTCGAGTGCCCATATAATTGATATCGCAATAAAACAGTCGACATTCGCTCCACCACAGCCGCTCACAGTCACTGCTCGTGAGCCGCCATTCCAGTATGATTTCAAAATTTTTTTTGCAACTTCTGCCAAACTCTCAAAAACGATTAATATAACAGGTCTAATCAATGAAGACGATTAAATGAAAGGTGGACATCGATGAACACTAATCGTTTTGCGATAGACATTTAGTCGATTAATCATTCATCGATATTACCAACCATAATCGCGGCCCACGCAAGAGGCCGCGTTTCTACTAGAAACCTTGCCTTCGTGCTTAGCGTTCGCCGCAGCGTTTCCCGGTAAACATTACGGTTATATAAGCTGCAGTTGCCAGGAAGCGTGAGAAGCAGTCAAGGATCTTGAAATGCCATCGCGTTACGCTCTTAAAAGCGAAGCCTCAGCGTCCTCCCAAGCTTTTTTCACACGTATCTGGCCTCTAACGCTCAACGCATTCATTTGTATTGGTGGCATCATGATCGGTGCAGCGAAGAGGCGGTCTACGAGTTCACCGTTTCAAGGATGCAGCTTCCCAAAGCAATTACTGGAATCACTACACGTGAGCGACAAGCAGGGCGATTTAGCCAGCATGGGAATGATTGCTAGTTCATTAGTCAGGTAGGTCTAAGCAGCATTGTGACTTTGCAAAACAATTATTTACAGCAATGTAAAAAGCCTTATCAATAAATAAATAAATAAAGATTATTACAACGTCGGAGTTTTGCCCGAAAGGCAAAGCACCAATTGCGATAGCAAGTTAGTTGGTAGCGCCAACGGCAAAGATGCGCTTGGTGTGTCCATATAATCGCTATCGCAATAAAATTGTCTGAAGGCAGCATTCGAACACTGGATCTCAAGCCCACACGCCTGATATTGAAACCACATGGGCCCACAAGCATCATAGATCGCGGACAAGCAAGGGCGTTGAGACGCTTGGCGCGTTTCGATCGGCAGTCGCACTAGAAGAAACAAAATGCTGCATATGTGCATTGACTAAGCATGTGTAATATCCAGCCGGTCTATAATTAACGGTAAACAGAATAATTTCTTTCTACAACAGCTGCTCTTTAATAATAATAATATATATACCTCGAAAACAACAGCTCATGTATCGACAAACATAGTTCATGAGACAATCACACCACGAATGCTTCGCTTTACGTAGACGTGAACTTGAGTTGAGTCTGCCTGTTTATTCTTTCTTTTATTGTTGCACATATTTCTTTCGCATGATTCGGGTCCCTTGTGCCTAACTGACGTGTGTTATGTTAGCGTATATTTATACACCTATTCTGCGTCGAAGCACCAACTCAGCCCAGTTTACTTGGCTTCGTATACGCGGCTCCAGGGTAGTTTCTGCAATTAGAATGCCTTTCAGAACGTTGCACAGTTATTTAGAGACGGCATATGGTGACCAGTTCTTCCCGTGAGAGTGTACAGTCCAGCATCCACTAAAATACTAGAGGGCAAAGCACTCGACAAACTTTCCACGCAGCACGAACGTCTAGCAGTCTGCGTGCCTTAACCGATGGGTTTGCGCGATGCTTCCACCGCTCTGCGGCCTGGTTTCCGCACCGTTCCTTTATTGGGTCTAAACAAACTGCTTCCCTCGCCTCCCAATTCGCCACAGGTACAAGCTCGTCGACACGAGTGTCCCGGCGGCCGGGTTGTCGTTGCACTGGGAGAGGGGCGCCCGCCGGAAAGGACTCGCCCTCCGGGTACGGAGGGCAGCACGCGTTTATAAATTGCTCCCAAGGGCCGCTTCGTCGTCCCCTGCATTCAGCGTACGATTCCGGGTTTTCGCATTACGCCCAGCGAAGGTCCATATCTGGAACCTACTACACGTCCTTTAGATCTGCGATAGAAGCTGCCCTGCACTTTGCATAGCGAAATTCCTCCGCTGCCCACAGCAGACCTGAAACTGGCTTGGCGTGAATGTAAGTGGCCGGGAAAACGCGGTCATGTTGTTAGTAATCGTTGACTTTCACGCTGTTCTGTTGCCGCAAGCAAGCGTAGGTGCAAAAGCTGCGGCAGCCCGAACGATTTCTAATCGGTATTTGCTAAGCGCACAACCACGCGAAACGTGGGTAACGCGGGAGAGGCTTGATCATTTTGTGTAATCGTGCTTGAGCATTCAACACATAAATTCTTAATGACGAGCACATACGTACCCAGGATATTTTTTAGGGGGGAGGGGGGCAACCTAAAGTAAGATTCATATGCAAATGAGGGGGAGGGTATCTTTACTAGTACAAATGTGAATAATACCCACCTTTTGCAGTAAAGACACGTGAACCCGCAAAAAAGAAATGAAATAAGTTGTACTTCACAGGTACGCCTGCGAGATACACCTCTACTTTACTTGGTAATCAAGGAGCCGCATCAAATGGACTCGCACATGACAGAAGCGCAGGAAAAAACACTGCCAAGAGGAAGTAAACAAGCAAAAATATAAAATAGAGATTTCTAGTTGCGTTTTTTAATTAGCTCTGGAAGAATTATAGAGAAATCTATATTCGCGGAACAATCACAGTTCTTTTGGACGCCGCGTTTATTGCTCTACCAAGTGAAGTGCCAAAACCGACTCGTGTTGTTATTCGGGATGTTGCGTAACGATGCGCGGTCGCCAGTCCCGTACAACCGCGTAGAGCGCCGGCCGCTGCGGTTGTAGATACCTTGCGCCCACCACGAAAGGTCAGAAAACACCCACATAAGCATTGTATAGAGAAGTGGCTACGTCAGGCGGCTCGACTGATAACTATAGAAGCGTCATTCAAGACAAACGGAGCCATTCTGCACTTCCGGCCGCGTTTTCTATATTTCCTTTCTTTAAAAAAAGATGTTGATCCATATATATTTTCACAAACAACGGTTAAATTTGTTAACTTTCGCTTTTGCTTTCTGTTTGGCTGTTGCCTTGGCTCTTTTCTTTAATGCTATTTTCTCAACTCCTTGCGACTCTTGTTTCCAGTTGCCAAGTTTTCACGAGAAGTGCTGCACAATTAGGGAAAAACCAGACGAGGTAACGGGTAATATTCATATTGCTTATGCGTTTCACGGTTCTTGCAGGGTCTGATGATGGACGCTGTTTCGCATTGTTTTATTTCCCACCTTACCTAACCCATATCAAATCATATAAAATAAAATCAGCTTGTTATTATTACATCGTATGTTAATTACAGTATATAAGTATACAGACGAGGGTATATTGTTCCGAGGATCTACCAGCGTCGCGGCGAGCCGTCAGGAGGAGGAAATAATGAAGCAAAAGGAAAAGTTCAATGCAAGTGGCGGTTTCTCCGACCGCAACTCGTTCCACCAGCATACAGACCAGCTGACTACGAACCGGATCCCTTTCCTGGTCCCTGGATCACTCTAAACAAAGGAGGTTGAACTAACCAAGCAACAGCGATGTGCGTGATCGTTGAATAGATGGTGACAGAAAGTGAGAAAAGCATAAAGGAGAGATGCCACGGTCTGACAGATGGTGACAACTGAACACATCTCGAATTAATCGCGCGGGCAGCGAATCGATGACAAAACTGGCCATCACACCCCAGGAGATGCCGATAACTACCGCCATGCAAAAAGAGTGAAAAAATTGACGACCATCCCACTCCGTGAAGACGGAATGGCAGCGAGAGCTGACGACAGTCAAAGGTCTCAAACGAAAAGCGATGTGCTTCACCTGCGCCGCGGATCGGCCCGAAGGTAGTGCAATGCCGGGCCGACCCGCGGCAAAGGTGAAGCAGGCGCTGAGCGCTCCGCATACGTGGGTCCATCCCGCAGTTTTCGAAGGGCGTGTTACTCGTTCCCGAGCCCAGAGGGTATCTCCCATTGAGCTTGGACTCCTTCTACACTATCACCAGGATCGGCCAACACGATGATTTTTTCAGTTGACGGTCGCCGAAAAAATACGCAAGGTTAGTTATATACAGATTTCGCTGGAAAAGACAGCAAATTGTTGACCGCTGAATAGATTGATTTGTCGGCGCTTTAGGAATGTGTGTGAGGAGTGGCGGTGTGGGGCGGGAAGGGTATGCTGCTTAATTTCGGGGGGGGAGGGGGGGCGACCCGAGCCCCCCCCCCCCCCCCCCCCCTGGGTACGTGCCTCGTGCCTAGGTCTCCCGAGGTTTCATTTCATCACCAGCCTGGTTACGCCCACTGCAGGGCAAAGGCCTCTCCCATACTTCTCCAACAACCCCGGTCATGTACTAATTGTGGCCATGCCCTGCCTGCAAACTACTTGATCTCATCCGCCCACCTAACTTTCTGCCACCCTCTGCTACACTTTCCTTCCCTTGGAATCTATTCTGTAACTCTTAATGACCATCGGTTATCTTCCCGCCTCATTACATGTCCTGCCCATGCCCATTTCGTTTTCTTGATTTCAACTAAGATGTCATTAACTTGCATTTGTTCCCTCACCAAATCTGCTCTTTTCTTATCCCTTAACGTTACACCTATCATTCTTCTTTCCATAGCTCGTTGCGTCGTCCTCAATTTGAGTAGAACCCTTTTCGTAAGCCTCCAGGTTTCTGCCCCGTAGGTGAGTACTGGCAAGACACAGCTGTTATAAACTTTTCTCTTGAGGGATAATGGCAACCTGCTGTTCATAATCTGAGAATGCCTGCCAAAGGCACCCCAGCCCATTCTTATTCTTCTGATTATTTCAGTCTCGTGATCCGGATCCGCCGTCACTACCTGCCCAAAGTAGGTCCCGAGGTTTAAAGTCAGACAAATTAGCAGAGCTGACGCCAGAAACGGGACATATTTCACTCAATTAGCAATGTGCAATGGGAAGGTAAGCTTTGAATCGGATGAAATAGCACCCGAGGGAACGTGGGCTGCGAGCACCACAGCCCCGACCTAACCATTAGGACACATATTTCTTTTTTCGCTTTACTGCCTATTTTGCACATACAGCCATCATCAAAACAGTTAACCGTATCTATGTGCGATACGTATACCCCCTATTGCAAAGACACTGTCATATAAGAAGTAACATGGTGTTCTCAAGGGTTGTTCTCAATGACGATCATGGCGGGGCGCATTACTGCGCTGTTCGCACTTCCAGGTAGGCGTTCGTACTTCCTCCGAAGTACATCTGCGCAGATAATGTATCTAGATCACACCGATAACCAGGCATTCGGGAGCACCAGAAGTACGAAGGACCGCGAGAATGATTAAATTAAAAAGGGCCTCATCTTCATTTTCGACTGCTACATTCTTGATGCCATGGACATCCAGCGGTAATTATTGTTAACTGTCGTATGTAATATGTTTCCAGATGTAAACACGTTCCGTACGCTCCCCGCAGAAATCCTGCTGACGCGTTATGCAGTCTAGATTTCCTGGCTTTAGTCCGCTAGGTACCCGCTACCACTTTTACTATCTCTTGCAGAAAGCATGGCGCGGAAGAATGGCAGATCGTCAGAGGTATCTTCACCGCAAGGAAACAGCTTCGTTGCGTTAGCGTATTGCCGTATATTCACAAAATCACGCATAATCTAAAAGAGACGTACGTAAACGCGAAGGTGTAGGTGTAGTTCCTTCGGGCCTTACAAATGTCTCCAATTGAGGTCGATGGGCTTAACTGTGATGGACTCCTAAGTGAATTGCGCAGCAGCATGCGCTGCGCCAAAAAATGCGCACATGCAAAGCTCTCTGGCCTGTACTCATGAAGAATTTCTTACGCTACAGAACTGTTCCCGAGAACAGTCACCAGCTAATCGTATTATTAGCGAAGACATGTTCATTGCAAACAGCACTTGTAGGTTTTTAGTTATTTATTTATTTATTTATTTATTTATTTATTTATTTATTTATTTATTTATTTATTTCAGAATACTGCCGGCTTCCATTTGGAAGCCCAGACAGGAATGGTACAAACATCACGTGATTTCAAACTTTTTCCTCAAGGGGATAAAACAAAATAAAAAGAGTAAAAAAACAGCCTAATAGGCAAAGTAAACATATGCAAATACACAAAAGAAATACGATGATGCCGTCACATTGCTGCCAATAGGAAAGGCGTAATAAATGAGTCATCAGAATATGTAACAAGCAAAGGTACAGTGAATGCATGACATTACAAGCACGTCTGTACTGCAGATAAGAAGGAATCTGGAGTGGCTGAGTTGACCACGCTTTGCGGAAGAGCGTTCCATTCGCGAATTGTCTTGGGCAGGAAGGAATAAAGATATGCGTTTGTTCTAGCGCGCGGCAATAATATTGTTTGATTGTGCTTACCTCTGGTCAGTCGCGATTTGTTAAATTGCATGTAGTTGTCAAATCTCATTTTAGTGTGGTTGTTAACTATGTTATACGTTGCTTGTAGACGGTGCATTTTGCGACGAGTTTCTAGTGTCTGGAGCCCAGATCGCAACCTTAAAGAGGTGACTGAAATGAGCCAATTGTAAGCATTGTAGATAAATCTAAGAGCTTTCTTTTGTACTCTTTCAATAATGTCTATACCAGCCTTCGTGTGAGGGTCCCAGACTATATCGGCATACTCGAGTGTTGGCCTAATAATTGCCTTATATGCGGTTAATTTGGTAGCACTAGTGCAGTTTTTTAAACGGTGCTTTAAAAACCATAACTTTTTCATTGCTGCCGCAAAAACATACCTAACGTGAGCGGTATAGCTCATCATGGAATCAATTGTAATTCTAAGATATGTGAATTCCTCTACCTCTTTAATGTCCATATTATTTACCGTGTAAGTGCAAATTAGCGGATTTTTTTACGTGTAATAACCATGTGCGCGCATTTCGAGATGTTTAGGGTCATATGCCACTGGATACACCAGTCGTGTATTGCTATTAGATAGTCAGTTAAGCTAGATTGGTCATCCATAGATTGAATGCTCGAGTAAACAATACAATCGTCCGCAAAAAAGCGGCACCGCACGGAAAATTTCCAAGCCAGGTCGTTTAGGTAGATAAGAAAAAGAAGTGGCCCTAAAACCGAGCCCTGTGGAACGCCCGAAACTACAGAGGCGAGCGATGAATTCGAAGCACCCATGCTGACAAATTGTTTTCGATGCGTCAAGTACGAATCAAGCCAACGCAAAATTTGTTCGTTGCGTATGATGCTGTTTAGCTGTATCATCATTTTATTGTGTGAAACCCGATCGAAGGCTTTCTCGAAATCTAAAAAAAGAATGTCTACCTGCCCACCTTGATCCAAGATTGCCAGTATTTCGTTGGTCATATGAAGTAACTGCGTAGTGGTAGAAAAGCCACGCCTGAATCCATGCTGACTCTCACTAAAGAAGTGATTATTTTCTAAAAAGGAACTTAAATGCTTAGAAATAAAGTGTTCCATAACTTTAGAAGCGGTGCAGAGTAGGGAGATAGGTCTGTAATTTTCTACATTATGCTTGTCTCCCTTTTTGTGGACTGGGAATACTTTGGCGACTTTCCAGTCGTTAGGCAGATCCCCTTCGTTTAAACTTACGTTAAATATTATGAACAGGTATTTCGCGGCCCATTCGGCGTACCGATTAAGAAAAGCGTTAGGTATGTCGTCAGGACCTGCAGATTTTTTTGGATCTAAGTTTAGCAGTGACGAAAATATGCCTTCCTCAGATATGACAAGATCTGGAAGCTTGAGACCAACGCCATGAGTATCATCTTTCTGGGTGGGTTCACGTAAAAATACTGACGAAAAAAACGTGTTAAAAGCTTCCACAATGCGCTGAGTGTCGGTAACTTCGACATCATTCAGTTTTATCTTGTCTACAAGACTGTTCCGCTTCGATATATGCATCCAAAACTTCCTTGGGTTGTTTTTTAAAAAGTTGTGCATTCTGACATTGAAGAAATGGTATTTACTTAATTTTAATTCGGATCTAAGATCTGCTCGGAGGGACGCCAGAACAGAGTGGCTTGACCAATAGCATGATAAACGTTTTAATCGACGCTTTAAGTGCAGGATATTACGAGTAATCCACGGGTTTTTTCGGTTGACCTTCTTCCGCTTTTTAGGAACGTACTTTTTGATGCATTCGTGCACGGCGCTCTTAAAGTGCAGCCACAGCTCATTGACGCCTAGGAAACCTTGTCTTTGTTTTGGGGAAAAAGTGTCAAAATCTTTTTCTAAGTAGTCGAGAATGCTTTCGTCTTCGGCGTAATGAAATCTAAGAATTCTTTCATAGGTTCGCGCGATCGTGCTAACGCAAAGTTACATTTTAAGAGAATAATTTTGTGATCGGATATTCCGGGTAAAACTTCCACGGAAGGGCCCTTTTCAAGAATGGCTTGAGAAACAAAAGCAAGGTCAAGTGTGGTGCTGGAACTGGAAGTGACACGTGTCGGTATCTGCACAAGCTGTGCGAGATTAAAGCAGTACGCAGTTTCAAGCATCATTTCAGACTGTGCGCAAGGCGGTAGTGAGCTCAGTTGTTCCCAGTTTATTGTGGGCAGATTGAAATCGCCACACATTATAATCTTGTTGTATCGTTTGGTGTTTATTTGAAGAAATTCATGCAGTGACTGGAGCAACGAAACATCGGCGCTAGGAGGCCTGTGGACTACACCGACTAGTAGGCTGCATTCACACAAATGAACGAGAATCCAGACCATTTCCACGCTCGTCTCGTGAGGAGTAATAGCGAAGTCCATTCCCTTTTTTAGGATAATTGCTACGCCACCCCCTCTTGAGCCACGATCCCTCCTGACCATAATGTGAGAGCTTGGTACTATGTCAGCATCCGAGATGTTTTCGCTTAGCCAAGTTTCAGTTAGGAGTGTTACGTCCGGACGAAAGGCCAAAAGTAAACTTTCTAGTTCTACAGTTTTATTCGTTATACTCCTAGCATTAGCACATAGCATGGTGAGCTCTCGTGGAGGCAGGAGCATGCCCAATGATTTCTTGTTCTGTTTGCGCTTTGATATGTTGCTCGTTCTGTTTACGACGCCTGGTCACTTGCCATTCATAGGGACTGCCTTATTGAGTGTATCGTCCCACCTGTGCAGCTTGCCGTTAATTGTTACCTTGTCGTAAGTTAAAACCACTTTGTCGTGATTTTTCCTGTTTTGCTTTGTGCATTCCCACAGCCTTTTTCTCAATAACTGAACACGAGGCGAATTCAACCCCTGGAGCGTACATCGCCACGGGGAATCGTGTCAGGTTCATGACGTCGACCCCTTTAGTGCAGTACGCCAACAGCAAACAGCTCTTGTGTGCATGAGCGATTCGGATGAGCTTGCTGCAGCGCAAGTGAAATTCGCTTGTTATACCTTACTGGTGTTCTAAATGTGCAATGCGCAAGAAAAGGAAATGGGGCAACGGCATGCTCCGTTTTACAAAATGCACACTATTCCAAGGACGGGCCGGACGAGCTGCCGCGAAATCGAAAACGACGACCAACTAGCTCGGTCGTCGCCAGCATCGGCAGGTGTTTGAGAAGGCATCTGTAAGCACAGTGTTTCCAGCAACGACAATGAATTATCCCGGTACCCTTTCTAACTTGACTAGTTCTGGCGTGATCGGCTATCTGCAGGTGTTTTGTACAATTCCCTTTGCCCATCACGCCCTGTTTACATATGCCACGCGCCAGTGCTCGGCAGTTCCCTAGCGGGCCATAAAAAACTGGGCCCGTTAACAGTGGCATCCAGCGCTTTCTTTTGGTGAAGACGGGCGCCAACGAATGAAGCGGCATTCCACTGGCGAGTACTGTGAAATAGGCGAACTGCGGGACCAGCAAACAGCCAACGGTCGCCGATTAGAAATTATTACATTTGTTGTCACGGCACTTTCACTGCGTGAAACATCGTAGACGAGTGTGCGCGGAGCAAGCATAGCGCGCACGTGCGTCAGCTGGCAGTAGACAGCCGATGGCATCCTCTGGCGAGAGAGAATGCCTGGTACTTTGTTCGTGTTTGCCTCCACGCACAAGCAGCACGGTTGAACTTCACAATATTGTGGCGAGCACGCTTTCTCTTGCTTGTACTATATAGCTTCGGAAAGTTTGCAAAACTTTTCGAAGCTGTGCCTAAACTGTGCATAAAATAACGCCACCACCCGTAATGAGCCTGTCTTCTGGGCTTGTATAAATCATATACTGTCATCGAGATCACATGACGCGTGACATTGAGTAAGGCTCCCATTAGCTTTATGTATTTAATGGTTTACATTGCCAATATGTATTCAATTATGTATTTAATGGTTTACATTGCCAATATGTATTTAATGGTCTACTTTGCCTAAGTCAATATAAACTCATTTATTGTGCCATAGCACTGACACCACCCTGTTTGCCGACAAACGGCAGGAGAAATGGTGTGGCGATTTCAGGCGGACCTAGCTTTGCGAAAACGGCCCTGCCACAGCGCCAATTATCAAAGAGCGCGGTAGGTTTAAATGCGTCTTAGTTAACGTACGTCTCACATTTAATTATGATATTTTCTCTATGAAACGGTGCTTAGTAATGAAGTTCAAATAAAAACACCTCGCTCTGTTCAAGCAACCCTTCTTCATTTCATCCTATTTATGAAACAAAGATCTTGCGTGCATGCAAACACGAGAGAATATAGTTTGCACCTTTCATTCTGGTGACGTGCTTCAAGTGAATGCGCCTTTGTATTTTTGCCCGTGTGAAGACAGTGTATTCTAGTAGCTACGGTTATAAAAGGTAACAATATAAAAGCAACGAGAGGAATTCCGGCTGCAGAACATTGATAATTGGATTGCACTCAGCGCAGCGAGGAAGCGGCAATCAAGCGTCACGAGGATGCACGCACGGAGGTGCACGCAAACACCTCAGCCTGCGAAGAGTACAGAGAACAAAAGCTGGACGGCAAAAAGGAAAGCGAGAACATTTCACGCGGCCGCAGTACACAACTCTCAGTCGAGCGAATGACCCCGGCTCACTGAAAAAAAGCACAACACTGCGCTAGTATTTGACGTCGTCACCCGTTGTTCTGCAGTGTCTCGCAGGACTAGCGTGAAGGGAGCTATTCCTTATTCAAAGCGGTGGGTGCCTCGTGAGAGCCTCCAAACACGCAAGAAAGCACGAAACGTGGCGATAGCGAGACGACAAGTGGCGTATACATAGCATTCGTAGAGGCAGATAGAGTAGAAAGTTATCGATACCGGAGCATCGCGTGTACCTATTCCAAGAACTACAAACAAATAACGGTACTTGTATCTTGTGTCCTGTACCGTGGACTTCTTCACGGCCGGTGACAATGGCGATAGCTGAGAGGGACAGCACGTAGCATAGGCAAGTAGAAGTGCAGTACGTTATGCTGCAGTTGCACGGTAATACTGCAGAAACCAGCAAACTGCAGCAAGATTCATGAAAGGCAAAAATCATCATCCGTCAGGCAGTATAGCAGGAAGCTAAAAAAACAAGCACGCACGGGTCTCAGGAGGACAGCGTCGCAGCTCAAGACAAAATGTCGCAGCAGAAAGCGTGGAAGGCAAGGCTCAAATCTGCGCGAATTGATTACGCGCACCAGAGAAAGGCAATCAACACACTGCAGCAATACTTCCGAGGTACACTGCTGACGTAGATGTGGGTGTTTGAAGGTGCCAGCAGCAATTATCGCAGACATGTTTTGGTAGGGCGCACGAGAGTGCGACGACAACCTTGTGATGACTGTAGAGGTGACTCAACGACAACAGCAATATGACTAAGACGGCACGACAACAGTGACAGGTCAACAGCAGCGCCACCCGTGCTTTCCCCTCCACTCATTTGCTCCACAGAGACCATATACTCCTCCGACCATTCGCCTTGGAACCACGCAGAGTTCTCTTGCTGTGTGGGAATTGGTCTAAGCGAAGCTGTGGAGAGCTGGCCAAAAAGACGAACAGGTGCGTCTCGGTATACATTTCAACAGAATCCCAACAGGCACGTCGGGTCTTTCTATCAGGACACGGCATCCCTATAGCGGGACACGGAATTCTCAGTCAGATTCCCCAAGCAAAATATACCCCGCCCTACCGCCTCCGCCTTTTCGCACTTTCCAACGCCTATAGGTGGCGCGGGGAACGTTTCAATATGGCGGGGATAGAGGTGATGGAGGCAATACGAAAGCGTGCGCATCTCCAGAAGTAGGCAGCTTACAGACCTTTGGTATCCTAATGTGCGATCCTTGACATTGCTAAGGAAATGCAGATATGTGCTACAGAGGGAGAGGCTACGTTTAATGCTGGCCATATATGGTCTGAAATACGACAGACGACCAGCGCGGCTGTCCAGGTCGAGTCACTCTGCCTGCAGGCAAGCGCCGTGAGATGCCCGCCGCATACTATAACAGTTCAAGCTTGCAATGTAACCGGCGCCGTAAAGGTCACTATTTTTCCTTACGTAATGTGATCTATACGCGATGTACAAGAATTGACACCAAGCAGTTAATCGGTAGCGCTCGGATTTAAACAAAGCGCAGTGCCCCCCATGCCGCTGTATAAAATAGACGTTTTGTGCATTCACGACGAGATAAATGGCTCCATGCACTGGCGTAGTTGCGGAATACTTGTTAATGATGCCAGATAACACGAAAACATTTCAGTAGTGCCGATTTACAATACATGAGCGAGACGATGTGTGCCAGCGCGCTCCGTTTACAGCACGATTAGCGTTTTCGCGTGCTGTAGGGAAGCTCGCATGCGCAGTCTTCATCAATGACCGCTTCAGGTACGTAGTCCCGGCCCTTGTTATCTGCAAAATTGTTATAGAAGAGATGCTTTAAGACCATACAAAAATACAAAATCAGAAACGCGTGCGCTCGACCTCCGATAGGTACACACATTTCACTAGGGCCAAAAGAATCAGCGAGCGCCTTGTGCATAGACTGCCTGTTTCATTCTCACACAAAACGACTAAGAACAGTTGCGGAATACGTTCTCTAGTTTGCAATGCTCGCGACGCAGCGTCAGGCACCGTCGCTGAGTATTTGCCGAAACAGCGCGAGTGTAGGCAGAAGACGTAATAAGCGGTGACACTTGCGTACTTAAATTTATTTGGGTACCTGTAGAGGTCGTTCTTCGGCCAAGCCTAGGTCTCACGCTTGCTTCCTGGGACCGCAGCGCGATCTCTTGGGACGGCACGGCGTTTCCCTTCAGCCGCTTTCGTAAGGGCTCGCCGCAAAAATAAAGTGGAATCATTGAGCAACACTCAATTACACTCACCAAGGTGGCCCCAAAAGAAGACGTCTTTGTTGAAAAGCTCGCTACATACGACCATTTCTTCGCTCACTTGCTTCACGATGCGGAGCTTGGTAACTCGCAGCTTCCTCCGTTTTTTTGTTTCTTTTGGAAAATGGTGCAGGTTTACTTTTCCCAATATTGCACGATTTGTGCATTGTAGCCAACTGCACATGCGTTTGCTCTTCGCTCGTCGACTGTTCTTTTTTTTTTATATCGAAGAGTACCAAAACGCCAACACAGCTGCAGAAACCGCGTCAGTGGGAAATCCACCACCCCCTCCCGCGTTCCGAAAAAATCCGCGCGGCGGCAATAGCGCATCTGGAAAGCTCTCAGAGTCAATTGTGGAGAGGTTGAAAGGCGATAAAAGAGTGGCAGTCGGGTCATTTCCAGGGCGGATACTGGGGTATGTCCTGGAGCGAGCAAAAGAAAAGCTCGCGGAAAATGCCCACGTGCGCAACCTTGTCATAGTACCAGGTGGGCTAAATGACGTCCTAAACAGGAAAGGGACAGGACTAGCCCAGCGCTTGGCGAAGGGGGTTAATGACTTGCGCGAGCTATCACCTCAGGTGCAGATCGTGGTGTGGACGGAGCCGGAGGTGCCTGTACGTGACAGTCACGTAAAAAGAGCCATAGTGGCTGCTAATGAGGCGATATAGAAAATGAGCCGAGAGAAAGGCTTCGAGATTGTCGAAGTAAACAGGGAAGTGAGAAAGCATGGAGGTTTCAAACGAGACGGGATCCACTTCAATTACAGGCTGGCCCAAGAAGTGGGCTGGCGACTTGGTCGTCACGCTGTTGCTTCTTTAGCGGGCCCACGCGCGCTCAGGAGGCCAGAGTAGGTAGCAATGAAGACGGTCCTCTATGGGAACCTCAGAAGAGCATCGCCGTCGATAACAGAAAAAGGAGGAAAGAAAGAAAGAGAGCTCGCCATGCAATTGGCTACATAAACATGCAGGGCGGCAGAAGAAAGGAAAAGTGGCCAGAGATTGAGGAACAGTTAAATAGCGAACAAACAGGAGTGTATACGGTGACAGAAACGCACCTTAGAGATTCAGAACAGCCGCCAGTGATTGAGAATTATGCTTGGGAAGGGTGCCACAGAACTAAGTCGGAAAGAAAGGGAGGGGGAGTCGGAATGCTCATCCATCAGGGAGCCAAATGGAAAAGAGTAAATTCAAAATGTCAAGAGCATCTTTAGTTATCAGGTACAATGAGTGGGAAAAAATTGGAGGACGCTTAAGCTTCGCCTTCAAGAGTGGAACGCGACAGCGTTCCCGTCGACCCGCCAAGGGGTGTAAGACAATGGGCTACAGGCAACACCCTCTCAATATTCTTCAGGCCTATCCTGACCCTCCTTTCCACACGCGCTACGTCACACCATGTGTCCGGCTGCTCGACCGGCATGGCCATTCCCGCAAGAGACAGCACAAACGCCAATGCCGACGCCATCCCTGTTCCCGCGTTCGCCACGAACGCGCGTGGAGCGCGCGCAAGTGAACTTGAGCGCAGCCGGCGTCTCACCCAGCGTCTAGTTCAGTTGACTCGCTAGCAGCGTCAGCGGCGTCAGTCAGTCGCTGCCATCTCTTCGCCGTGCAACGGTCCTAACGCAATACAAGTGTTTTGTTGTGTTTACTTGTGTTTACTTAGACAACCTCTGCAACGTCAGCAGTATCTTTTCCGTGTGGCTGTTCCTTTGTGGCCTGTATACGTGTACTATCGTAGGAATGGAAAGTTCACCCGGAGTTCGTCGCTGAATACCTGCCTTGTTGCGGCGAGTGTAACTTTGTGAAATATGGGCCGGTGCTGTGTTCCCGGGTGCCGTGGAAACTATGACAATGGCCCAAAAGTGCGTGTTTACTGCTTTCCAAGAGACGAAGCGCTGAGGAAAGCATGGTTGCGAGCCATTCCACGGAAGGATTTCACACCTACAGCGCATTCGAGGGTAAGGCACTGAAGCTTTGCTTCAGGTAATTTTTTTTAGTGATGAGCTTTTGCTATTGTATGGACTGTGACTCCAAGAATGGAAAGTACCCTTCGTAGGCAGTGAGAGCATTTTAAATAAAGTACGGATTGGACAGCAGGCATTTATTTCTGCGGATGAGCGCTAGACTGTGCGTACATCCGTACAGGAATAATAACATCTTTAAGGACGCTCGAACGAACTTCATTCTTACATTTTAGCTCGTATACCTAGATTATCGCCCTTAGTGTAAATTGCGTCACTTCTGCGTGCTACAATTTTTGTCTGTTTGCGTGGAAAATGTAGAAAATGTCCACGCTCTTAAGATGCTTTTTACTGAGCGTTTTATGCAATAGACAGTTCTGACGAATGGCCTTCCCTCATTTCATTTTCTCACGCAGGTATGTGAACTGCACTTCCACACAGATGACTTCATCATGACGTTGTCTCATCAAGATGAACAGACAGGAAGAACAATAGAGATGAAGCGTGATAGACTGCAGTTGAAGAAGGATGTTGTGCCTTCCCTGTTCCCAAACTGTCCAAAATATTTTTCCTCAACGCCAGCACGCAGTGAATCGCCAGACACCAAAAAAGCAAGAAGAGAAAACGCTGCGCTGCAGGAGGCTATGAGAAGATCCCTTGAATCTAATGAACTAGAACACAAAAGAAACAAAATTTCATCATACGAGGAACTGAAAGCTAAGCTATCTGGGATTTGCAACACAACGTTTTGGACTATTTCTGTCGATGAAAAGCGCGTTATGTTTCTTCTCATTGAGCACGATCCTTCACCTAATGTGAAATGCGCCTTGCTAGTTCTCCCAGATCTATCACTTTCCGTTTTCCTGAACGGAGTGAAGCTTCAGTCGCTTCCTTGGGGTAGCACTGTGCCAATTCAAGTATGTGACACTTCCAGTCTGTCCTTGTTGCTAGAGGAGATCGAGAAACACTTCCATGATATACCTGGAGTGACGAAAGAGTCGAAGGAAACTAAAGTATTGCACTTAGTCAGTTCACTTCTTGCAGACGTCATTGAGGACAGTGATACGCCGAAAGAACACTCTGCTTTGTTGCAATTTCTGTGTGAGCAAATAACACTTCTTCTTGCGAAGCAGCGTGTGTATAGTCCAGAACTATTGGTATTCGCAAGTATTATGAATTCAATTTCTCCTCATGCTTATCACTTCACAAGAGCTGCATCAAGAATTATCTTGCCCCACCCTTCCACACTCCGGCGTGTTTGCTCAAATTACAAAGCTGACCCTCTTCTAGAGCAAAAGCAAACGCACTACCTTTCCTACATTCTAGAACGAGTGAAGTCAATGCAAGACCATGAAAAGACCGTCACCCTGATGATTGATGAGATCCACATAAAACCGTACTTTGACTACAAAGGGGGCACAATAGTAGGGTCATCGATTAATTCCACAGAACCCGCCACAACAGCTCATGTGTTCATGGTACAGTCGCTCCTTTCTGCAAATAAAGATGTCATTCACATACTGCCTGTGAGCAAAATGAGCGCAGAAATTTTGCACGAGCATGCCAAGAACATAATCTTAAATGTTGAGAAAATGGGCCTTAAAGTTATCGCTGTAGTAACAGACAACAATGCTCTGAACCGCAAGATGATGTCCTTATTTGCTGCAAGCCCTCAACTGAGCATTGTTTATCCCCATCCAGCAGACAACGTTCGTCCTCTTTTCTACGTTGTAGATCCTGTGCATCTGCTGAAGTGCGTCCGGAACAATTGGATCAACCAAAAAAATAACGTAACATGTCTCTATTTCCCTGAAATGGACTTGAATGGAACCATGCCAGAAGGGCCTCCTCGTATGAAAGCTGCTTCTTTTGCAGCTGTGCGGCAGCTTTATTCTGCAGAGAAATCATCGCTTGTGAAGGCTGGCTATAGATTGAACGCAAAAGCCGTGAATCCCACCCCTTTGGAGCGCCAAAAAGTGAAACTCGTCCTGGATCTCATGAATGAGTTCGTGTCAAATGCACTTAGAACACATGGTTCCGCATTGAAGATTGCTCAAGCTGAGTCGACCGCTCTTTTCATTGACATTATACTCACATGGTGGCGAATAGTCAACGTTAAAGACCCCTGCAAAGGCCACAGGCTTAGGGACAGCATGCAATATCCTGTAACGTCTGTTGGCGACACACAGTTAACTTTCCTGAGTGCAGTTGTCGACTGGCTGGACGCTTGGATACGAATTGGCGCCAGCAGTGGCTCGCTGACGAAAGAGACGCACAGTGCTTCGGGACTGACGTGCTATTGCCTGGTTGAACTCTCGCGGTACTGCTTGGAGGAACTTCACTTTAAGTACGTCTTGTTGGGAAAGTTTCAGACGGACGCGCTAGAAGACCGGTTTGGCCGTTACCGCCAACTAGCAGGAGCACAGTACCATATTTCGGTGCGTCAACTCTACGAATGTGAGAAAAAGCTTCGTCTTCAAAAACTTTTGACATTTCCACGCGATGAAACAGAGTGTGAAGGCATCAGTGAAGAACTTGTAGGATGCAACTTTTCCGTGGCTGTCAGTGACGACGATATTGCACGTGCCCACTCCGATATGGATGCCATTGTTTACATTGCAGGATACGCTGCTCATGCTGCTTTAAAGAAGCTTTCATGCTCCATTTGCTCCAGTACACTGGTTATTCGAAACCGTGAGATTGAAGCGGAAAACACAGCCATGATAGTTAACCTATCGAGAGGAGGGCTGAAATTTCCGCAGCCATGCACAGTGCATATGGTACTGATGACTAAATTAGTTGCAGAGAAATTGTCTTTCGGAGCCAACGCGAAAGATTTTCTCTCCTGTGGTAATCAGCGTGGTGTTGAGTTCGCAGACGATCTCTCTCCTGGAAGAACCAGACATTGAGACATGCGAGAATGGTCATAGTGCACAAACTCTCTTGCGTTTGGTAGTTCGTGTTGCAACCAATGTAGTTTTAAGCAACTTTTGCAAAGTAAGAAATGACACTATACAAGACAATGCGCAGCAGAAGGCGGCAGCCCGCAAAGCAGCGACGCTGAAGAAAAAGTGAATGCAATAAAAGTGGATGCAAGTTCTTTCTAACGCAATAAAAATACTTTTGCGAACACTTCACTGCTGGCGTCTCATGGTTTCTTATTACAGTGGTTGGACTAGCTACACAATGCTTCCCTTGTGCACGCGAAGAAAACTTATATGGCGTGCCGTAATAGTATTTTGCCCCCATTAACACATATGTATGAACTCTGACAGCTCAGCGTTCCTGTGAGTGCACGCCATTATATCTGAATGTAAAATATTAACAGCGAAGCAGAAGACTTTTTATAAACTTCCAGAATGCTCAATATAGTATCGTCGCAGAGTATGTGAAAATGTTTAAATTAATAAGGGAAAAAGCTTGATTAGGAGCTGAAAGCGGGAATATTTTTCAGTATATAAGGTGTCCTGTAATAATGAAACCAATTATAAATAAAGCAGATAAAAACCAGTATTAGGCATGCACAAAGTACTCCGCTTCATTTTTTTTTTGCGCTAACCACGAAAGAAAAATGAAGAAATCACTGTATCAGACAGTTTGGAACTTCTTGGCAGCTAAGCGCGGCAGTACCCTAACTGCAGTGCAAACGGGCGCAACACTGAGATAGCGAAGCGCAGCGCCGGCAGGGTCACTTGGCGTGACGTCATGCGACCGGTGGAGAGGCCTTGAAGAATATTGAGAGGGTCTTGCTACAGGGCAGCCATCACTTACGAGGCGCCCCGCATCGGACGCGGTGAGCGTCGAGCCATATGGTCGAGCAACGCGGCGTTCGGCGCAGCAACGAAACGTGCGCCTGAGCAAGCGGAACGAACCAAAGTACTCGGTATCTCGGAGGGGGAAATGATGCACGCCAGCCAAACGTCGTTTCGGCACGGGCAGAGAGATATACAGATAGTCATCTAAAGAAAGGAAGGACGCTTGATTCTGCAGAGGGTGCAAGGCGAAGCGTTGTCAGGGGAGAGTCCGCGCCGCGACCCGCCTCGCACAGCTCCAATGCGCGAGTGGCGCGCCATCTGTCGGGGCAGCGCCGTACATGGAGAGGTGGGGGTCTTCTGTGTTTGCCGCAAGATGGCTCTGCGTGTGCGGAAAGCGCAGAAGGAATACAGCGGAAACGCATTTCGCTACTCGTGTAATTGCGACTTCTGTAAGTTACATGTTCATAATTACCGATATACACCGCAGTATAACTTTCCACGGCTCGTTTCGAAGGCAACACCGCATTCACTAGAGGCGCGTTTGTACCGCTTGGAAGCATCGAACTCGTGGCTGAGTGGTAGCGTCTCCGTCTCACACTCCGGAGACCCTGGTTCGATTCCCACCCAGCCCATCTTGGAAGTTGCTTTTTATTTATGAAGTGCCTGCCATGATTTATCGCTCACGGTCAACGCCGCGGACGCCGACGACACCGGCTTTTCTGCGACACGAGCTCCTTAACGCTATCGCGTTAATACGTAACGCTGGGCGTTACGTATTTGTGGACCGGAAATAATTGCATAGAGAAGACTAAAGAGTTAGTGGAATGCATAAGCGCTGATATTAAGGGTTTCGGCAATGGTGCTGAAATTATGCTATTGGGTGACATGAATACCCACATGCAGGATTTAGATGACTATACTGACAACAACGGGAGGTCAATGCTAGACCTTTGTGAGCAACATAACCTCATTATCGTGAATACAGGGCCTAAGCGTGAAGGACAGATCACGTGGGAATTGGGAAACCGGCAATCAACCATTGATTACTGTCTGATGACAGAAGGAATTCATGATAAGTTAAGAGAAATGGTCACCGATGAGGAAGGGTTTAGCAGCATAGGGAATGACCATAAACGCATCATTTTGAAAGTGGGATATGTAGTTGGGAAAGAGAGCAAGGAGTGTAAAATGACCAATCCAAATTTGAACGCTGAACAAATAACAAATATAGTCACTAGAGTCGAGGAAGAACTTGGCAAGTGGCCAAATAAAGTGTGGGAATACGGTGATCTTCTAAGTGTAATACCGACAGAAATACGGAAAGAGAAACAACATGTTCGTTGGAAAAGAAAAAAAGAAACCGATAAGGTGGTGGAACAGGGAGATACGAGAAGCGATCGCCGAACGACAGAAAGCATCCCAATAGCCCAGGAAGGCAAAGAAGGCTAGTAACAGCGCAGAATGTAGACAAGAGACGAGACAAGAAGACACCACAAGCGCTGACTTTCAACAACGTTTATTCCGAAAGAAACACGGCTTCTTATAAACATTGCCCACACGTGTCGCAGTCACGTGATCGCACATCATGTGAAACAAGCACTTTTTCTTTTATGCACTCAAGATAGCGGTTGCACGTGCAAAAGCTCAAGTTCTTTTTATGCGAAGCATATTACGAGGGCTCAACCCAGCTCCTCAGGCGCGGCGGTGACCATGAAATCACGTGACACCGTGACGTCACGACAGAGGAGAAGTGGCTTTGGCTCAACTCTTGCAAGACGGGCTGGGTGGGAATCGAACCAGGGTCTCCGGAGTGTGGGACGGAGACGCTACCACTGAGCCACGAGTACAACGCTTCAAAGCGGTACAAAAGCGCCTCTAGTGAATGCGGTGTTGCCTTAGAAACGCGCTGTTTCTAAGGCGTGCGTCTCTTGCTCAGGCGCACATTTCGTTGCCGCGCCGAACGCTGCTTTGCTCGACGCTCACCGCGTCCAATGCGGGGCGCGTAGTCGCTGCCCTGTAGCCCATTGTCTTACACCCCTTGGCGGGTCGACGGGAACGCTGTCGCGTTCCACTCTTGAAGGCGAAGAAGTAATGCATGAGTTGTTTCTTCGTCTAGCCGAACCAAATATAGCCAAGCAACAGCAGTTCACCAGGCTAAACAGTGGTTCAACAACTAAAATAAAGGCTAGTATGCTTCGCATCCTGGGCTTAACCTTACCTAAGCCACAGCCATTTTTTGTCAGTAACAAGGACGGCGTGCCAACGCATTGGTCACAAATTCTGGTAATCTCGGCTGCCTCAATTATCTCCCGGACTAGCTGGTCATTGTGTTTCTTCAGCACTTTACAGCGTTTAAATTCTGCATCGTCACAGATGCCGTCTGTGTCAATAACCACGAAGTCCAAGTCAGAACGAACGTACACTGATGGTTTTGAAGCATTGCGCATATACGCCGCTTCCACACACTCGAAAGAGCCACAAGCTGGTTCCGCGCATCGAGTGTTACTGTGGACACCCACGAAGCCTGGCAATCGATATTCGTCTTTCCTTACGTTAGTTTCCTGAAGCGCTACAATGTCTGGTGGAGCCTTCATAGCGACTAGTCGAAGGACTAAATCACCGTGCCGCGGTCGCATCGACTTGACATTCCATTGCAGCACAAAGGGGCGAGGCTGCTGACAACTGTTGGACTTGTTTCCGGTAAAACGTCTAGCGAAGGCCGTCGAGGACAGGAACGAGTGCCTCCAAATGTTGCTCTGCTGATGACGCGGCTGGTGTCTGGCGACCGGCGATTAGAGATCTGATGACGTTGACAAGCATCTTCAGAAGATTGACAAGTTGCACATCGTCGTTGGCTGATACCGGTTTACGTACTCTGTTTGCAATGCTTTCCACTGTAGTCGAAGACTTTGTAGATACTTGTTCCGGTGGTTTCGGTGGAAGCGCTGGCCACGATGTGTCTGAGAGGCAGAAGGTCCGCACCCCTACTTTCTGATGCGTTGTTTCTTTGTCACTCTTTGAACGCGCTGCTTTTTCAGTCACTGGGGCAGCACTACGACGACGGGGGCTCTCATCTCCTGCTGCCTTCTTTATGGCTTTCTCTTTTAGTGCCTTTAGTTCATTCTTCAATGAGGGACATCCTTTATCCATTGCCAAATGTTCACCATTACAGTTAGGGCACCGATATGCCTGACTTTCACAGGAATCTACATGGTGATTCCCACCGCATTTGGCACAGACCAGATCTCTGGTGCAAAAGCCCTGAACATGACCAATCTTGAAACATTTATGGCATTGCAAAGGCCGTGGTACGAAAGGTCGAACAGGATAGCGCACAAGTCAAGCCTTTATATGACTAGGCAGCTTTCCAGAGGCGAAAAGTATCTTCATGCACTTTGACGTGCGCAGCCTTCGAACGCTAATTATTTTGCATGGTGGCGTGCAAACGATCATGGTCTTAAAAACGTCGTCTTTGAGATCCAAGTCCACATCTGATACGACACCAGCCACTATATTTGTACCCTGTGGTATGTAGGGACCTGTGTGGACCCCACAGATTTCAGACAAACCAAGTAGAGTTTGCACCATCTTATCATCAGTCGTGTCAACGGCAATGACATTTTTCCAGGGGTTCACGCGAACCTCTTGGATTAGTCCAGGGGCAAGTTTGAAGAAGAAGTCATTAAGTTTCTGTCGACAGATAGCATTCAGGCATGCCATCGCGTCGATGGGAATGAAAGCTACTGTCGTAGTCTTGATGGTGCTGTATATGATAGTCCTTTCGCTTGAGGACGACGCCGGAGACGTCCGTCGTGGGCGGCGGTGCTTGACAGGTATGAAAGCATCCGAATCTTCCGATCTTGAGTCAGAAAGCTTGGAATCAGTAGCGTCGGACCCTACTGCCGAACTGAGCCGCTTCCGAGCCGCGGGCGGTCTATGCTGACTGCCAAACGCGTCCAAGACTGTATCTTCCATGGCAAGCTCCGCGGGGAGGATCTCCCAGCAGAGTAGAAGACTTCAGGGTGCAGCACAAACGTCGTTGCCTGTTACTGATGCACAAAATAATGTAAACAGAGAAAAATTGCAGCACCAGAAGAAAACCAGAAACCGAGCACAGTAACAACGCAGACGTACAAAAGCACAATTCGCAATAGGGGATCAGAAAATCTGGTTGTGGGAGCTTATTATAGAGTTTTTTATTATTGTTCAACCAAGGTAGGACATTAGGCAGTATAACAGCAAGGGCTAGGTGGCACGACCCACCGCCCCATTCCAAAGGGGACGCTCATAACATCGATCCGTACATCCAGCGCGAATAGTCTGGAAGCCCGGTCATACTTATCTGCACGCGGCCGTCGCATTCCACACCGCGCCATCCTTCTCGCGAGAGGAAGCAGCAGCTTTGCGCCAGAGCAACACTGTCCCCTATTTTAAATCTACCATGCAGGTCATTACGACAATTAAGATTCTTTGTTAATTATTGGATGCAAGTATGTGAGTCCCCCGCCGCGCGCGTAGGCGCTTGCATTCCGATATGCTGCAGGGGCTGCTCGCCAACCCCTTCTCCACGGTGAGCTCCCGTGACACGGGGACAGGATGAAAAGCACAGCACAGGGCTCACGCTGGTCTTTATCACGTCGCATGAGACAGTTCGCGTTCTGGCGCAACTTCAGAAAACACGCGATCAGACACCACAGAGGCCGCGCAGCCGCTACATTCTGTGTCGAAAAAACACGACGAATTAACGGAGGACAGACTCTTGAGACTGAGCACAGTAGATCAATTGAACGCGGTTTTATACCGAAAGTATTATATGGTCCATTACGCGAAAATCCGGCGTCATCGTCGACGGTTTGCCCGCGCGATGGCACCAAACATGGCAGAGGGCGCAACGAGTAAAAACACGTCAGAAATGCTCCGATCACAAATATCGCAGGGGGATTCCGTTAAACTAAGTAAATTAATGAGTTTGAAAAGAACGTTTGCGAAATTTCTCTCTGGGTGGGAATCGAACCCGGACCTCCGGCTTGCGAGACGAGCACGCTTCCCCGACGCCACGGCAGCTCCGCGGTTCTGGCTGACTGAGGGCGCGGCCTATTGCGCGTGCCTCATTGGTCCCGGGACGGCGCAGCAATTGGGGAGCAGGTGGTGGTGGCGCCACGTCACGAGTGTACAATGCGAGCGCTCGGCCTCCCACTCGAAAACATTTCCCCAAAGGGGCTATAATGCTTTGGCATTCCGACACGTAAGCAGTCTTAAGTGTCTCTGTCGAATTTCTTGATTCCTTCTATTCACCCTAAATACCGGCACGGGCACTGCGTCGGCACCGCAGACCCAATAAATGTAGAGTTAATAAAAGTAAGTTTCAGAATGCTAAGCAAGAGATAACTACGACAAAATAAATATGAATGCCACGGGGATGTTCTAAACGCCGCCGATGCTCGGAATGGCTCACTTTTCGTCTCAAGCAACCGAATTACAAAGAAGGGTGCGCACAGTTATATTTGTATACCTTTATTGAAATTAGGCTTTCTTGCTGCAACAATTTAAGCGTAACAGGTAAATGTAACACAATAGAACATCTTGCTAATCTTTAAAGCCATAAAATTACAGATAACAGGTCCCCAACTACTAACGTACTGCGCTGAAATACGAACAACACTCTCAATCCTGAACTGTGGAGCGTAAAACGCAATGGTACGATGGAAAAGAAATTTTTTCGATCGGTAATCGCTATCGATTAGTCATTCGCACAGCCGTTGCTTAGAGTGATCTGGTCATATTTTTCTTGGACCTGAGGAAGCGCCTGAATCCGCTGTTTTCCGGCCTTCCCGAACTCTTGAAAATTGTTTTTCTATGGACCATTATAGTGTACTGTGGCGCCATTTCCTATTCTGTATCGAGTTTGTTATTGCGTACTTTAATTCTCTGACGTGCGCCTGCTGCTAATTTTTGTGCACGCACGCACCCGCAGTGGAAATTTTTATGGAGAACCTTAAGCAGGAATGAAGATCAGTAGTCGTGAAGCAGTGGGGGCCTAAGTTGCCAATTCGTATGCGCAGTGCATAAAGGACGAGCCGCGCTGTAGTGCACGTAATGCAGAATGAAGCCTTCGGGATGAAGCCTCTGAGAGGAAATTTCACTCAAGCGCAAGCGACCACTTTCTGCCGACAGCAGCTAATTCAACGCCTGATTGCTTGCGCGGAGCATGGCCGCTTGGCGCAATATACGCGCTCACGCCGTTTTAGTGGGGGTCGCAGAATGAGGAACACTTATTGCTGATGCGCTCCAGCGCTCTACATTTACATGCGATTTCTATACACACGGACGCGAGTGATTTACACGACAGGAAGAGAATCTAAAGAAGGAAGAACTCTCTCGTGCTAGGGAATTTTGGAGGTCCAGTTAAATATAGCGGACAAAGGAAGTTCTCGTAAATGAAAAGATAAATAGCCTTCCGAGTTTCAGGATGTAAACGAAAAAAGAAGTTCTAACGCACCCGCTAATGAGTAAATTAGTACATATGCAGAAAACCGGCCTACTTGCCTTGCCGACTTTTTCTTTTTCACCTCGCTGCAAATACACGAGTGCTAGCGCTGAATCGCATGTTTAAACACCAGTGTTCCACGCATATTGGTCAAGGTGTGGTTTACTTTTAGGCGTCGTGTATTCCGCAATTTGTGCTCAACCGAGGACGCCAACAGCTGACGCTGTCTGTGACCCTCTGCGAGCAACGAGGGCTGCTCGGATTACATGCTCGATAAGGGCCACATGAGCTGCGCTGTGCTCTATAAAAAAATATACATTAGTAATATGACATGTCTACAAATGCGCGACACGAGTTGATGATGATCATGATGATGATTTAATGGCATCCACTTCGAAACGCGGCGGCGACAAGTAGTCACCTCGCCTGGTTGATTTATATCTGCATGCTATAGATGTTCTTTATAGAGCACTTTTTGTATAGATTACCTTGATATTTTTTTCTTCAAAATCTACCTTTTACCGCTACCTATGAATGTAAGAGATCGCGGTCGTATCAATCTCTTCCCCGCTTTTTTTTCCGCCAATACTCTAAACGTCGTCTTCCTTAGGTCCACTGCTGACCGGTTGATGCTACCATTCACTGTAAACCCAATCGCTTTTGGAAGGCGTACGTTACCTACGGTTCTCACTGGGTGAATCCCATTCGCATTCCATCAGGATGTGCTGAGTGGTCTCCATATTTTTGCTGCGGCACACACGCATGCCTCATCTAGTTGCGAATATTTGCTTCGGCATGTTTTTATCCTTAGACAACCGGCTCGAGCCTTCAATATCAAGACACTGCTCTTTGTGTCATCGTACAGATTTGCCTTCTAATTTCTTTCTTCTCATTCTTCTAAACCTCTACGGTCCTTTTCGTTTCCGTTTTTTGCATCCAATTTACTGCCTCTGTTTCTCTCGCGTTCTTTCTGATGACTCTTGGTTGTCTACTTACAGTTTAAATTGTCCCGTACTTTATTTCTCTTTTTTTTGCGCTTGCTTTGCCACGCGCATAACGTCATAATGGAGCTAAATATAAGTGGAACGCCAACTTCCTTGACCTCTTCCTCCATTCTGTGCCCACGCTTTTGAGGTACAGGTGCTTGTGCACTTTAGCCACTCGTTTATTTTCATCTATGTTCCTGAGTTTTTTTTTCAAAACTCATTTTGCTCTTTGCCTCTGACTTCAAAAGAGGCCAAGTCCAAGTAACCCTGCACTGCCTCATTTGTGGTTTTACCGTGCGCTCCCAAAGCCATAGACATACTTCAGTTTCGCAGCTCCCTATGCGAGCCCATTGGCCGACGTGGCCGAAACGGGTGTCACTGAAACTACCGGCGCTGCAGTCGCGTATTTCGTCATGCGCCGCGCGTCGTCTGCTCCTGCTGCGACGCGTCGTTTGCACCAACAGGCCTGTAAACGCGTATCCGTTGGTAAATGTAGCTTAGATACGCAGTCTGAGTTTTGTGACAAATCTGCCGCGAGTAAGTATCGGGGACTTCACGGTGTCTGTGCACTATCGGCGCTGCAGTGACACATCTCTCACTCAGCGCGCATCGTCTACTCCTGCGATGTCATCTCTGCGGTGGGTCGTTTTCCCCAACTGGCCTGTGCCGTTTGCTCTTTGACGACTGTGTTTTGGCTGCCCGAACAATATTTTATGCCAAGGACCTTTGAATGACATGTCTGGCTAGTCTTTAGAGGCTGCAACTACACCGCAAATGAGAGGTCGTGCACTGCGATTCCACTTTTCAACCAACTTTTTTCCCTATAAAAGCGCCACGGTGCTCCCTTCAGCGGGGGCTTTGTTTTTTGCTGCTTATTCTTAAGATGTGTATTCATTAAAGACGGCGAGCGCCTGTGCAGACGTAGGGACATTAACGCATCACGCCCAGCGGTCGCTTGAGACAACGCTGTGGTGAATTGATCCACCCCCGTCAACGCTTCGCGCAATAAATTTAATTGACACATGTATTTTTTATAGTTGTCCGCCGATATTATGGGACGTGCAAATGAGTTGGAAGTTATCCGTGAGCAGTGACAAGGACGAAGTTAAATACTATGAACATATTCATGTCAAAGCTTAATTCATTTTCTTTTTGACGAACAAAACAAACAACAAACACAGTGACACTTTTTATTTACTTTGTGCACAAAAAAGTAATTTTGAGCTACTTTTGCTCAAAGCAATTTTGCCCTCTTTCTGGCTGCTTGCACCTGCTCTGTCAGCGAGTTAGCGACGCCAACCAGCACAGGTTATATATGAAATAAACTACGCTAGCTCACCTGTCCATATTTGTGCTTCAGCAAATGGTTGCGTACACACTTCAGGGCATGTGGCACATCACACAGGAAATAAAGGTACGCGCGCTCAGGCAGGCATGTATGTGGAATCTTGTGAGAAGGTGAGGTTACGCTGCCGCTGATTCCCATCTGCTGCCACACCGAGCGATTGTTCCCAGCTCCGTCACTGACTACGGCGATCACCATAGCACCATGTTTATGCAATTGCATTACATCTTGCAACACCAGCTCTGCTAAAACAGCTGCCAGGCGCAGCACCTTTCGTGGCAAAGCTAGGTGGCAATCGGTTGCACCCAGCTCTCCAGAAGTGGTACGAACATCAGCACGAGCGCATGATCTGCAAGTTGGTCAGTTCCTTCATTTGAAATACCACCGTAGTCCACAAAACCATCAAGTTTGAAGGTTGACTTGTTGAAATTGCACGTCTGGCGCAACTTAATTTCATCCAAAATCAATGTGCTGAATTTCTTCCCATCTGCTCTGTTGCCCAGCTGTTTTCCAACAGCTTCCATGCAGAGAGGATTGAAACCATACTTGCATGGTATTCCTTTCAGAATTTGTGTGAGACGGCTCACGGAGGGCAAGGGCAGCATATTCATGTCTGAAGCTTATATGCTCGAGTGCTCAGAAGCCAGTCCGCATTGTACCGCGCGCCACACGGAGACTTTGCTTTCAACAGTTTAAACGATGTCATAAATGCAAGGAAGTTCGGCCAACGCTTCCTCGATTATGTTATCGGGCATTTCAGAAAGCCTTCTTCAGAGGCAAAATTTCATTATTTTGCTTTTGATGCGCAGCAGCCGCCCTAAGCAGCCTCTTCTTCACATTGCGTAGTTTCTGATATTGCTTGAGCGTTGCACTCGGAGCCTCAATGCTCAGTCGAAGTTTCCTCTGTAGACGGAGACAACGCGCGCAGACTAGTTGCTTTGTAAGTACATTGCACTGCTTGTGGTACATATTCTCTGATGTCACCGTGTCACGCTGGCCTGCTTTCACGCCCGCACACATGTTGAAGCTTTCTGCTTCTCTCAGGATTCTTTCCACATTTGCAATGCTAGTCGCAGCTCGAAATAGCCCCTTGTGAATTTTGCTGTAGCCGTTTATGCAGCAAGTACCACCCTCTTCAAGTACAACAGTTTTCATTACTCGCAGATGCCTGGCTACCAGTTGCCTCATATAAAATATTCCGCATTGCTTCTGTGTTGCGTCGTCCTCAACAATTTCGAACTTCCAGAGCGTAGAAGGCAGTGTCACGTTCGTGAGCTCGTTGAGCACCAAGTGTGTAGCGCATATTTCTCAAGTTCCTTCTTCCAAGCCCAACAGCAGGTTTGGATTAAGTTGAAGGGCTATCACTACAAGTTTCGCCCGATGTACTTGCCGGCACTTGCGCTCGCTCTTTTGGTGGACGTCGCTTTCGCTTCACATTTTTTGGCTTTGAGATGTTCTCAGGCAGCCCAGGAAAGAGCCGAAGAAGTGGGCCGGGAACAAGCATCCATTTCCCGCGAGGAATCAATATTTCTTTGTTACCCATAACATGCTTGTAGTATTTCAAAATGTCGTCGTCCGCAAAATGGAGTTCACACACTTTTGATTTGTTTGTGAGGCGTTTGTCTTTTCGCTGTAGCATGCGTTCCCAACCTTTAAACTCTCCAGCGTCTTGCGGCGGGTCGAAAACATGGTGACCAGCGGCATCGTGTCTTAGGCTGCTGGTGCAGCCGGGGGCAAAACAGCACGGCATAGGGAACTTCTTGCTGTCATGAGACGCGGAAACGCTTCTTCAAGAAGCTTTTCAAGAGTGCAAATCACGACGCATCACACAACACCTGCAAAACGGAGAAGGATAACGACAGACGATGCAGCGCAACCAACATGAAACCAGAAGTGAAAGCAGAAGTCATGTTTCAAGTTCATTACCAGAAACGCATTTACAATACCTAGCTCAGATGTGACAAATTTTCACAAAGAGGCTCAAAATTAAGAACTGTGAAATAACTACTTCTCAAAATATAAAACAGAAATCTACCAGAAATGACGCAACTTCTAACAGAAACGAAACAAAAAGTGACGAAAGACGCGATCGCAGCGCCGCTAGTTCGCGTGACCACCACTTCGGCCATCTCCCGAGCGGAGCTGCGAAACTGAAGTATGTCTAAGAACGTTGAAGCCAACCTGCGTACCGATGTTTCCAACTCTAACAAGGTATCCGATTTTAATCATAGAATGGCATTTGCGAACGCTATCACTGCCGCCATTACTTCTTGCCAAATTCCACGCACCACTTCATACTTAATGTGGCCGCAAGTTGCTCTGTTTTGTTATTGCAGCATTTCACTTCCCCTTTATTTTCAGATTCTCATGGTGGGCGTTTGAGTAAATCTTTCCTTCGTTTATGTATACGCCAAGGTATCTATATGGCTTGACTTTGGGTGTGACCTGCTGTTGAATGGACACCATGTAATTACTCGTTTCTTCATTAAAGGTCATAATTCCTGATTTCTCTGTGCTAGACTTGAGGCCTAGACTTGTAGCTACGTTGCCAGAGATATTCGCAAGTGTCTCTGAATCTTTTTTCATTGTCCGCTAGTAGCACTACGTATATCGTCTGCATAATCAGTCCAGAGAGCTCCTGTGGCATCATTTGTCCATTACGCATGTTGGTTAAATGAAACAGTAATTCTCCGTTATCCAGCCGTCTTTCTTTACCTTTTTCACCTTCCAATCATGCAACTCGTACTCGGTTGTCTCTACATGTCTGCCTGAGCAGCTCCACGAAATCGTTTTCTGTGCCTTCGTTCTTAGGAATATGCCACATCAATTCTCTGCCCGCGTGGTTATAGGCTCCTTTAATATCCAGAAATGTCATCGATAAGGTTATCTTGAGCTACCGAATGTTCTATTCACTGAGTTAGCACAAGCGTTATCCTCTGTGCGTCTGCCTGTCCTGAACCCATTGTGTAGTTCCCTCAGTACATCATTTTTCTACATCCACTTCGACAGTACTAATTTTATGGTTTGCATTGCCATCCTACATATCACACTGACCTGTACGAGCTCGTCTTATCCTCCTCTCCTCTCTTATCATCTTCCTTTCGCGCCATCCCGCCGGAGTTTTCTTCCTTTTAATCACTTGCTCTATGGCATGAGTCAGCAGTTCCTTGCGCTTTGGACCGAGGTTTTTGATTAGCTGTATAGGGATTTCATAGGGTCCTGCTGCCGTGTTATTAGGGATATTTTTTCTGCGGTTTATTCAACAAAAACTTTCTACGCAAAAATTTCATCTCTCAGCCTTCTCTTTTGTTCATGGATCTTTTGTCCCAATTACGCTTATTTCCGTGCCGAAGTTATCCCTGATACCGCCTCTGATGTACCGCAGCGCACCGTCTCCTTCGTCTATGTTACTGTCTTCATCCCTTATAGCCGTTTGTGGATATTTAGTTGGAGCTTCCAATGCTCTTATATGGCTACGGAATCTTTCTGGTGCGCCTCTGTCTCTTTCGCCAATGTTATGCACCCAATGTTCACCTGCGCATTTAATTTTCCTTACTCATGCTCACTCGCTACCCTCTTTTTTGTATGCCTTCCATCTGAAGAGCACCTCTCCTTTGTGTAATCCCAACTTCTTGGCTTCTAGATGACCCCTAAACACCTGCTTACGCTCTACTATAACTTGCTTTATTTTCTTGTTCCACCCCTTACGTGGTTACCTCTTTCCGATCCAACAATATTTTTGCCGTGTCTGTCTTATTTCTTGCTGCGTAACGTGTACCCTTAACATAAAAATCGTAACAGCGCAAACACATGCATCCACAAAGTAACAAGGACGAGACGCAAGCGCTGGGTCTTGTGTCTCGTCCTTGTTATTTTGTGGATGCATGTGTTTGCGCTGTTACAATTTTTATGTCAAGTATGCACCAACTCGCCAAGAAAGAAGTTTTAATGAACGTGTACCCGCTCCTTATATTCCCAGACTGTCTGCCTCCATCCGCGCCACACGCAGCGCAGCAGCAGAAGCAGCAGCGATCGCTCTCGCACTTCGCAACGCCGAGAGAAAGGGAAGGTCCGCCCGCGTCCTTACGGACTCACAAGCGGCGTGCCGTTTATACATGAATGGAACACTCCCTATACAAGCCATTCGAATCCTGGGTCGCTCACTAGAATGGACCCACGGTATCGTCTGGTGCCCCGGGCACGAAGGCCTGCGGGGCAACGAATAGGCGGACTGCGCAGATCGAGGTCTCACTAGCCGAGCGGCAGACCACACCGTTCTTCAGCCCCCGACAGACCGACGAGCGATCCACGAGTTATTAACGACAGGTCAACAAATACTACAGGACCAACGTCTCGGAAGAATACAATATGCTCCCCCACACAAAGCTCTCAATAAACTCCAGGCAAGGGACTGGCACCGCCTGCAAACGAATACAGACCCACACTTGTATCGTCTACACGCAATCTCCCCAGACAGTTATACGTCCCAAACATGTCCCTGGTGTAGCAACCACAAAGCGACACTCACGCACATAACACGCGAATGCACCGACCGTCCGGGCGACGCAATTTCGCCACGAGTCACAACACACACACTCACTGCGTGGTCTTGGGAGGCGAGACTCTCCGAACTGGACCTGGGAAGCCAACTGGCGACCCTCGACCAGGCCCGGCGAGCCGCGATCGCCAGTGGAGCCCTGTCAGAGAGAACCACCCAGGAATAAGCCGCGCAACGGTTTCTGCAATAAAGGGAAGCTGAAAGGTTTTCCAGAAAAAAATGAGTGAAGAGCAGTACGCCGTGGTTTTCAACACTCTGAATTCGAATGTCGCATCGAAAATGAGTGAAAGAAATCGCAAACATATTTTATTTCGACGAAAAGTGCAGCAGGAGCCACGCCCAGCTCGCGCGCCGCGTTTCCGCCTGTGATTGGTCGGGGGCCTCGTGACGTCAACAATGGTTCGGCTTGCAGACGACGAGTGAACGCGACAGCCATCGCCTCGCTTGCAGCGCTGTCGCTGTCGCGTGCAAGATCACTTGTAAAGGGTTTATACTTGTACATACTACACGTACGTGCGTACATACGTGTACATACTACATGTACGAGCCGATTGCGAAGAGCCGGCCTCTCCAAGAAGCAAAAGATGCTGGTGCAAGCACTGCATTCCACGCGAACGAAGGCGAAGTGTTAGTATCTCCTTGTGTTGGAAATGTTCTTTGGCGAGTATGTTTTTTGCTAAGCTGCATTCAGCGTTCCAGTGAGTACGTTTCCGGGCAAACAACTGTAGTGTCATGTTCCTGCATGCCTCCTCGTAGAACGTAAGCGGTGATGCGATCTTCAGCATTTGTGCGCTTCCCCAAAGCTGTCGGCAATTGTTACGTTTCGCCTACGACGCGCGGTATAGCCGGCGCGGATGCAACGGACGCCGGGGCTTCGTTCAAAGCGGCGAACATTTTGGCCCGTTCGGAGCTGCCGCAACGCATCCCCGCCAAGCGCGTCCAGGCATGTTTCAGTGCCACGTGTCTTCGTGTGTGCGTGTGTGTGTGTGTGCCCACGCTTGTCAAAGCGCGGCAGCTGGGGAGAGGAGCTCCCCAAGTGTGAAGCGAGGAGGTCTGACTGGCGCCGGCCCGGCTGATGCGTCACTACACTCGTCTCAACATGTCTCTCAGCTTGTCCGTCCCCCGCTGTCACGTGGCCTCGTCCCGTGACGTTCCCTCTTGCCCTCGACTCCGAGAGTATAAGAGCAGCTGCCCCCGGACGCCAGGAGAGAGGCTCCGAATTCTTCCGTCGAGAAGCGTGCTCTCCCGTCTCTCCACTTCGGTCGACCTGACCGGCCGCTCTTTTGCGATACTAGAATAAACAAGTTGTTCTGTTAGCAGTCGACTCATGCTTTGCCCGGACCTTCGGATGCTTCCAGTTGTGCCCCAGGCCGCCAGGCCAACGCTACCCTTGGGGCTTGCGACACATTTGCAACAACTCGTGCCAGCGGTCCGATTGCAACAACGGGCGTCAGCGCTGAGATTCCAATACAATCTACACAGACGGTTTAAACGCGGGAAAAGTTTACCGGCTGTTGTAGCACGTGCAGTATAGAACCTTCATCAGCACGCTGTCCGCACGCTACTCGTAACCGGCGAATTCCGTCGGTTACGTGAGATGGTCGGTTTCTTATGTGTGCGAGAGAAGGGGGAGCGCAGCGTCTTGGCGTGAGCAGGCTTTCCAAAGCATGCAAACTTTACGCTTGCACTGCGTTATGGTAGCTGCATGCAGGCTGTTTCACAAAACAAGTGCGAATAGAAAATTCGCGGCGCTTGGCGATGAAGCCTGCGTCAAGGGTGGGCGATAAACATGCACCTTCCGTTCAGCGTGCTAGCAATTTTTTTTTTTAGGAGAACCCAAAGCACGCATTATTGATAAACTCCGGTAGTAATCGTCACGGAAGTAGTTAGAGCACAACACTTGTTCTTGAGCGCTTGAAGTTGTTTCGCTTCACAGCAGCCTCCCACTTAGCTGAAAGTTACTTGTGTTGCGGGAACTAATGGAACATCGGAACATCGTCGCGGCCGCTGGTGTTCGTGCAAGCGTAGGCTGCACAGAACGCAGGCATGATCGGCCTACAAGTTCAATTGATGCTGCGCACGTCAACTACCACTCCTATAAACACACAAATAAAGGAATGTAGGGTCGAGCGAAGCAGATTAGGACGGCACGCACGCAGAAATAAGCCCGGTCAGGCACGGTCGCGGAGACTGTGAAGGAGCGGAACACCAGTGTTGACGTCACTAAGCGGCGGTTTCCGGTTTCCGCTCGCATCGTCAGCGTCAGCAGCAGCGCACGGCGCTCGACGGGGGGCGGAGCTACAGCGCAATTTTAACTGACGATTGCGTCGCTCCTAAGTGAAAAATCCCCCCCAAAATTTTACCTTCTTGGTTTATAAGGTTCCCGCATCCGTATATGAGCGTCTTATTGAATTCGACAGACTCTTCAGCTTCCCTATAATAAAGCTCCTCCTCCTCGTCCAGGCTGCTGCAGTATGAAAGCCTCCATTTTCTTCGCTATGTTTTTTGCGCTCTCTGCTATTTGCTCTTCATTCATTCCTAGAAATTCTGATGCTATTGGTGCTATAGGAAGCCAATAAATGATAACAATGATGTTTCACGCCTAGCAATTTAGGAAGCGTTACAACAATGACAAACAAACAAAACGAAGTAGGGAAGATTTTCAAAATCCATTTGATGCCAGTGCTGCCTATGGAAGGAGCACGACAATATCTAAAAGGCAGAGGGCGATAAAGAGCGAGCCCAACTGCTATGCCTGAACTATTCTTGCTGTATCTTTAGTTGAGCTTGAAATAGAATTGATTCTCATGCTATTCAGTCATTTTCTTCACTTTTCCGTCTGACTCAACACGAAGAATCTGCGTCTCCTGGAGATATGAGTAGTTCCCATTTAATCCAGATTCAGTTGCTCGCAGCATATACGTACCGAATAATACGCCTGTGAAGTATAAAAGTGTGCCATGAATGATGAAATGAGAATAAACCAAAAGTATGCTGAGAAAATTATTCAATACTTCCACCTATTCGTGAAAATAGTGATCATAGCGCTTGTATGATGCACAGCTCCTTTACACACTGGGCGCTTAATGCCGCCTGAGTACCGGCGCAAGACAAATTGCGCAGCGGAGATGTGTGTTTGACCCTGCAGGAACCATGCCCGGCAATTAGACGGTTGAGGTCACGCTCGGCTAAGAGGGAAAGCGCAGCCAAAGTGGAGACGAATGCGGTCGATCGAAGCACGCTGACCGGACACCCGGAATCAGCTGTGCTGGCTTGCACCAGGTGGCAGCAGAGGGCGGCGAGGACTTGGCCGGGGGACTTGGCAACGCTGTGACCAGATGCATGTGTGGCGCCACAGCACGGCAGCACCAGGAAGAGTGCTTCACGGCTGGATTGTGCTTTGAAGACTGCCCTGAATCGGGACACTTTTGCCCCCTTTTGTAGCAGCTAGGCTATACCGGCTAGGGTTTATAAATTGCTGAGCCATAGCACTTGGCAGCGCTGTGACAAGAGGCACGTGCGGTGCCACAGCACGGCAGCACCAGGACGAGTGCTTGACGGCTGGATCGTGTTTTGAAGTCTGCCCTGAATCGGGACAATTTTGCCCCCCTTTGTAGCAGGCTATACCGGCCAGGGTTTATAAATTGCTCAGCCATAGCACTTGGCAGCGCTGTGACAAGAGGCACGTGCAGTGCCACAGCACGGCAGCACCAGGACGAGTGCTTGACGGCTGGATCGTACTCTGAAGTCTGCCCTGAATCGCGACACTTTTGCCCCCTTTTGTAGCAGCTAGGCTATACCGGCCAGGGTTTATAAATTGCTGAGTCATAGCACTTGGCAGCGCTGTGACAAGAAGCACGTGCGGTGCCACAGCACGGCAGCACCAGGACGAGTGCTTCACGAAATCGTGCTTTGAAGTCTGCCCTGAATCGGGACACTTTTGCCTCCTTTTCTAGCAGGCTATACCAGCTAGGGTTTATAAATTGCTGAGCCATAGCACTTGGCAGCGCTGTGACCAGAGGCACGTGCGGTGCCACAGCACGGCAGCACCAGGACGAGTGCTTCACGAAATCGTGCTTTGAAGTCTGCCCTGAATCGGGACACTTTTGCCTCCTTTGGTAGCAGGCTATACCGGCTAGGGTTTATAAATTGCTGAGCCATAGCACTTGGCAGCGCTGTGACCAAAGGCACGTGCGGTGCCACAGCACGGCAGCACCAGGACGAGTGCTTCACGAAATCGTGCTTTGAAGTCTGCCCTGAATCGGGACACTTTTGCCTCCTTTTGTAGCAGGCTATATCGGCTAGGGTTTATAAATTGCTGAGCCATAGCACTTGGCAGCGCTGTGACCAGAGGCACGTGCGGTGCCACAGCACGGCAGCACCAGGACGAGTGCTTCACGAAATCGTGCTTTGAAGTCTGCCCTGAATCGGGACACTTTTGCCTCCTTTGGTAGCAGGCTATACCGGCTAGGGTTTATAAATTGCTGAGTCATAGCACTTGGCAGCGCTGTGACAAGAAGCACGTGCGGTGCCACAGCACGGCAGCACTAGGACGAGTGCTTCACGAAATCGTGCTTTGAAGTCTGCCCTGAATCGGGACACTTTTGCCTCCTTTTCTAGCAGGCTATACCAGCTAGGGTTTATAAATTGCTGAGTCATAGCACTTGGCAGCGCTGTGACCAGAGGCACGTGCGGTGCCACAGCACGGCAGCACCAGGACGAGTGCTTCACGAAATCGTGCTTTGAAGTCTGCCCTGAATCGGGACACTTTTGCCTCCTTTGGTAGCAGGTTATACCGGCTAGGGTTTATAAATTGCTGAGCCATAGCACTTGGCAGCGCTGTGACCAGAGGCACGTGCGGTGCCACAGCACGGCAGCACCAGGACGAGTGCTTCACGAAATCGTGCTTTGAAGTCTGCCCTGAATCGGGACACTTTTGCCTCCTTTTGTAGCAGGCTATACCGGCTAGGGTTTATAAATTGCTGAGCCATAGCACTTGGCAGCGCTGTGACCAGAGGCACGTGCGGTGCCACAGCACGGCAGCACCAGGACGAGTGCTTCACGAAATCGTGCTTTGAAGTCTGCCCTGAATCGGGACACTTTTGCCTCCTTTTGTAGCAGGCTATACCGGCTAGGGTTTATAAATTGCTGAGCCATAGCACTTGGCAGCGCTGTGACCAAAGGCACGTGCGGTGCCACAGCACGGCAGCACCAGGACGAGTGCTTCACGAAATCGTGCTTTGAAGTCTGCCCTGAATCGGGACACTTTTGCCTCCTTTTGTAGCAGGCTATACCGGCTAGGGTTTATAAATTGCTGAGCCATAGCACTTGGCAGCGCTGTGACCAGAGGCACGTGCGGTGCCACAGCACGGCAGCACCAGGACGAGTGCTTCACGAAATCGTGCTTTGAAGTCTGCCCTGAATCGGGACACTTTTGCCTCCTTTTCTAGCAGGCTATACCAGCTAGGGTTTATAAATTGCTGAGCCATAGCACTTGGCAGCGCTGTGACCAGAGGCACGTGCGGTGCCACAGCACGGCAGCACCAGGACGAGTGCTTCACGAAATCGTGCTTTGAAGTCTGCCCTGAATCGGGACACTTTTGCCTCCTTTGGTAGCAGGCTATACCGGCTAGGGTTTATAAATTGCTGAGCCATAGCACTTGGCAGCGCTGTGACCAGAGGCACGTGCGGTGCCACAGCACGGCAGCACCAGGACGAGTGCTTCACGAAATCGTGCTTTGAAGTCTGCCCTGAATCGGGACACTTTTGCCTCCTTTGGTAGCAGGTTATACCGGCTAGGGTTTATAAATTGCTGAGCCATAGCACTTGGCAGCGCTGTGACCAGAGGCACGTGCGGTGCCACAGCACGGCAGCACCAGGACGAGTGCTTCACGAAATCGTGCTTTGAAGTCTGCCCTGAATCGGGACACTTTTGCCTCCTTTGGTAGCAGGCTATACCGGCTAGGGTTTATAAATTGCTGAGTCATAGCACTTGGCAGCGCTGTGACAAGAAGCACGTGCGGTGCCACAGCACGGCAGCACCAGGACGAGTGCTTCACGAAATCGTGCTTTGAAGTCTGCCCTGAATCGGGACACTTTTGCCTCCTTTTCTAGCAGGCTATACCAGCTAGGGTTTATAAATTGCTGAGTCATAGCACTTGGCAGCGCTGTGACCAGAGGCACGTGCGGTGCCACAGCACGGCAGCACCAGGACGAGTGCTTCACGAAATCGTGCTTTGAAGTCTGCCCTGAATCGGGACACTTTTGCCTCCTTTGGTAGCAGGTTATACCGGCTAGGGTTTATAAATTGCTGAGCCATAGCACTTGGCAGCGCTGTGACCAGAGGCACGTGCGGTGCCACAGCACGGCAGCACCAGGACGAGTGCTTCACGAAATCGTGCTTTGAAGTCTGCCCTGAATCGGGACACTTTTGCCTCCTTTTGTAGCAGGCTATACCGGCTAGGGTTTATAAATTGCTGAGTCATAGCACTTGGCAGCGCTGTGACAAGAAGCACGTGCGGTGCCACAGCACGGCAGCACCAGGACGAGTGCTTCACGAAATCGTGCTTTGAAGTCTGCCCTGAAACGGGATACTTTTGCCTCCTTTTGTAGCAGGCAATACCGGCTAGGGTTTATAAATTGCTGAGCCATAGCACTTGGCAGCGCTGTGACCAGAGGCACGTGCGGTGCCACAGCACGGCAGCACCAGGACGAGTGCTTCACGAAATCGTGCTTTGAAGTCTGCCCTGAATCGGGACACTTTTTCCCCCTTTTGTGACAGGCTATATGGGCTAGGGTGAATAAATTGCTGAGCCATAGGGGTAACCGTACATGTCAGTGGAAGTTCGATGAAGGAGAGGAGCTCGTAACCACATCAGAGGTTTTTCCACAACAGCTTTTCCCTTTGCAGCGATGAGTTCCTTTGCCTTTCGTGTACTTGGTGTTCTAAATCGCTGCCATATATGATTGGTTCAAGACAAGTCGAGGCGTGTTCTAACAGTACAGCAACCCTTTTAATGCGACAGCATTACATGGCTCATGAAGCGGAAAATCGGGCGGCGTGGTCGGGGATGGTACAAAAGGTCACGTGGTCGCAAAGACGCTCTCGTCGTGCCGCCCAGTGCCGGCACGTTCGTCGTTGTCGGCGTCGTCGACAGCTGGCTCCGATGTCGCTCAACATAACAGCACTTCCAACACTGCCCCTGCCTCTGTGAAGGCGCTGACAGCACTCCCTCGCTGCCAGTCGGCGCGGTGATTTCAGTAAGTTTTGTCGTGCGCTTTGAAGGACGAACCTTCGACGGAGATGGTGCGACAGGGAACGTGGTCACAGAGACCCACCGCATCCTCATGACGCTGTGGAGAGCCCATGCCGCCTCCCGTGCACAAGTTTTGCAATATATAACAAAACTGTCGGCAAGTCGTTCAGACAGTCTGGTAGCTCACACGAGCACCAAACTAAGGCCGGTGCTTCGGAACTAGGTGTGCGCGGCGCATAAACGATCTGGGCGTTAAATGAGTGAGCGCCAATCTCGTGAGGTGGGCCGAAGCTTTAACACGAGTGAGACAGCGCAGCTTCGTGGAGAAGACCACCTGCTCAGTTTCTTTAGGGACTGACGGAAGCAAACCTAAAGCCAACTCTTCATCACAAATAATAAAATTTGTGAGAAATGCAGTTCATAAAATTTGCAGTTCATAACATTCCGCACATGCGACCCAAACGAATGTTGTGGTCACTCATCCCGAAGCGAACCAACCCAGTGAGACTAGGTTCCCAACAAGCATACGAGAGACGCAATCGGAAAGGGCCGCGGAGAACCTTTGTCCACCTGGATTAGCTAAATCTGCATGTAACGTCAAAGTACATAAGAGGAAGCTTTAGCTCGGGTGCTCCTATCTAAATACATGTAAAAGGAGAATTCGTTTTTCTCGGCAACCACTGCACTGAATTTGACGAAGTTTGTTGAATTTAAAAGAAAGACTTAAAATCTAGTGACTGTTGGTTTCAAATTTTCGATTTAATCCCTCATTTATTTTATTAAAAAATGGCAAAAATCGAAAATTTTCAAAAAACGAAACTTTCAAGTTTACAAGTCTGTAATTAAGTAACAAAACTGACAAAACCAGTCTGTAAATATCAACTAGTAGTGCATCTAAAACGGACAAAATTGATATGTTATTGATGAATCTAAACAAATTTTGTAATAATAGCTGAAATGAATTTTTATCGAAATAAACTGCAACTAACTGCGTTACTTTCGACCTTAAATCTGGGGCATATATTATTCCTTGCCACAAACGAAAGGTTGGCCACCCCCACTGACGGGAAAATTGCGACAACGCTACGAAGACTGCAACCTGCAAACATATCTTGGGTGGGCTGGCTCGCCTAAAATAAATATTTTCAGCAATGTGTGACCTTAGGAAATCACTTTCAGGAAGGTGTATTTCACTTCGGAAAGTAGGTTTAAGACGAAGAAGTGGGGTGAGGTCCGAGCAGTCTTGAAGGGTCACTGAGCTATAAATTTAGACCTAAAGCTTAAAAAAATTAAATTAACGGGTTTTACGTGCCATAACCACTTTCTGACTATGAGGCACGCCGTAGTGGAGGACTCCGGAAATTTCGGCCACCTGGGGTTCTTTAACTTGCACCTAAATAGACCTCGAGTTTAATTTTGTTTCTACCTAATTGTGTTGGATTATTTGCACTTTTGCTTGCATTCGTTCCATCATATTTATAAAATTATTATCTGCAGTCTATCTAGATATTATAAACCTTTGTTTGAATTCTTGCACATTTTTCTTCCTCTTACGCTGAATTACTCAGTTCCTGGCGAGACCCCCAGAGTGGGCACACTTCTATACACCTACAGACGCAACTGTAAGAAAGTGAGTATCTCGGTGGTGGATACTTCATCCGGTTCCCGAGCGGTCTTCCTAAGGCAAGGGCACAACGCGGTATGGCATACGTGGCCGGATACGCAACACTGCGTTCTCATCCATGCGATAGCTGTTGAGAAGCCAGGACAGCCAGTGCTGGCACGTCGCGCAGAACAGGAGAAAGCAAACGCAAGGCATCCGCGGCATCGCCGCGCGCATACGCGCGGGCGGCCGGATCACCATTGATCAGACGAAGAGCGATCGCGGGGCTACGCCGGCTGCATCGCAGAAGCGCCGCGAAGGCAGGTCTGGCGCTGGAATCGATACGGCGTCTCTATCTCGAGATGCACGCATGCCGCCGAGACGCGTGCTCGATGGAAAGTAGCGCTGCCTCGGCCGGATCGGCGTGCGCCATCTGTCTCGAATCACTCACCGCTTGAGGTGGAAATTGTTAACGTGCCAATGTAAACTAACCTTCTTCAGTTCATTTCGATGTGCGCAATCGTGTTCACACTCCATAATAAACGCTGTAGAAATTCTGAGAATTGTCTAGGAATGCGTAAGCACCGTTTGGCTCGGCTGTGACTTTGTTCTTGCTTAGTTTTGCTTACTTGCTTTTCCTAGCTTCTGCGCGTCTACCTAGGGCCTTTCCGGTGGCAAAGAATGCTTAAGCATTACTCGAAAATCGTCAGATTTTCTCGCCGCACCCGGCCCCTTCAATGCAATCGTACCAATTGAGCCGGAACACCAGGCACGAGCGCTCCTCGATGGAGCAGAGCGGTCGAAAGGGAACACCGGCTGCCGCAGTAACGCGCGAGGCGTTGCGTGATGGGGGAGAGGATCGCCGCGATGCCATCTCCCCTTCGCTGACGCTCACAGAAGCCTCTGTTATGCGCGCTATCCTCGTCCACACATACTCTCCCCTGCGTTCTGACTGCGCCTCGGTAGAGAGAGAGAGAGAGAGAGAGATCATGATTGTGCAGAGGAAGACGCGTTATTTTCTAAGGCACAATGAAAACGCCCAAGCCTCTTATGGCGCTCGCTTGCCCGCGAGGTGTTCATAGCTAGGAGGTTCAGCAGCATTCAATTGGACCATGGGCACCTCAATATTTCCATTTGACCCACAACAAAATTTTAATTTGACCCACGTCCAAGTTTAAGTTTACCTATCCCCATATTTGAGCTTGGCCTACCCCCAAATTTAACTCGGCCGACTCCCAGCTTTCAAGTTGGCCCACCTCGAAATTCCTGTCGGCCCACGTTCGACTTTCAAATGGCCCACGTTCGACTTTCAAGATGGCCCACCCTGGATAGCGCATGTGTCTCATATCATTTATTGCGAGAGCAATTATATGGACACTGCATTCGCATTTGTTGCGATCGCCATGATGTTTTTTATTCGGCACAGCCGTGCGCAACACGAGCGAAAGCATGCGCTGGTGCGCATCCGTCGTCAGGCGGTTCAGCGCGGAGGAATAGCTGCCGAGACTCGGGAACGAGCGGCGCCAATCAACCCATTTCCTGGCTACAGTTGTGGCACTGAAAGACGCTGGGGACGAGGTGCCGTCTCGATTAATCACACATTAGTGCGGTGAAGGGGTGTCGTGTCGCCAGGACCAGGCGTCGCGTGGTAGATCCGCGAAGAATGCGCCTCGGGCGCAGCTTGCGTGAGTTCGCGCAAGTATACAACCTACATTGAGCAAAACAGAAGTTGGAGCGCTCAGGCATAAACGACGATAGGTGAGACGTTATACACCTAGAATTAACTTACCTCTTGTCCGCACTTCATGCACTCGCTAGTGGCATGTGTCAGCGGCTCTTGACACACGTAACGGCGAACGCGGGGCCAACAAGGTAGAGGAGCCGTCTGCCAGAAGAGTTGACTAAGCTCTTGTCATGGGCTGTCCAGTGCTGGCAGAGACACATTTTGGCAGTTGCTAGTGCTGTGGTGCAAGGGTTCCCAATGGTGCAAAAAAAGAAAAAAGAAAACGAGCACTCGCCAAGAATAAAATAAAAAATAAAGAACATGACCTTCGGGCCCTGTACGGGTCCCTTGAAAGCAATGAAGATATATGCATGGGCGCCGGCTACTTATGGGTGAGGTGGCGCGGCGTACAGGTGTGTATCTAGGGAAAATTACCACGCGTCCTGTTTATCGTGCGTCTATTTGATTGAATCATCGTTGTAGTGCGATTCTAAAAGCAAACGAGCAGATAAGTGTTTCGCTCTTGCGACGATATCTGCCGAGTCCCGGTCAGTTTATTCTTGGCGGGTACGTTTTCTTTTTTGCACCAGTATCTTTCCTCACCAGATGAGTTTCTGTCAAACACTTGACTAAGGTTTCCCGATACTCCACGTTTGTTTATTTTTTTTTCCTTTTCTTTGCCCTGTGACTTGCTCTGCCAGGCTACTGCTGCGCGGAATAGTGATGTGGAGTTCACGCGAGTTCGTACAAATTTAAAGGTCTTATAATTATTCTAACATAACGGGCTATGCATTATAAGCTGCTGTCATTGGCATCTGAACTAGTTATCCTAAATATTTCCTTAGGGAAGCTCTACATTCACATTAACTTGGTAAACATGCACTTGTCCTTGCTGCTATTTGAAATTATTAGGCGTATTCGCAGTTCTTATATGAAGTAATTCAACGTTACGCTCTGTTCCTGTTTAGTTGTACGCAGATTTCCCGCAGTCACATTTCAATATTTTTAAACAGTGTTCAATTTCCCAACGTTATCATTAATGTGCTCAAAAAGTTATCTATCCTATTCGTAACCGACATAACTTTATTATAAAGTTCATTACTGGTGATCTCGTATTGGAAAGCGAAAAACTACGTCCACGTGCATGCTGGTGCAAATAACGAAGCTCCAAATGTAGAATAACTAACACCACGTACAACTCGGACGCTATAGACTTATTGCGTTATAGCAGTGTTCTATTGTTTTATGGGTTGTCTCAGCTAACCTTCACCAAGGTGAAAAAAAACGACAGGGACAGAAAGAGAACCGGTAGAATATAAATTTATCCGACCTAGGATGTTCGGTCATCAGTCTTCTTCCGTCATCAGTAGAACAGCTGCATACTAATTACCTGGATAAATATGTAAAATTCATTTTTCCTGTTTTTAAGGAGGAGGAGACAAAGGTGAGGAAAGACAGGGAGGTTAGCCAGTGTAAGTACCGGCTGGCTACCCTGTGCTGGGGAAAGGGATAAAGGGAATAAAAGGAAAAAGAAGAAGAAGGAAAAAATGGAAACCAGAAAATTCACACAGTAACGCGAAACTACGCGCTACAACATTCAAACGCGGTCGCACAATTCGCATGTCCTTAAAAATTTCAGCAAAGCCCTTAAGGCCTTGAGTGCCGAAGCCCGTCTGGACCAGTGTCCTAGAGCTTTCTCCTCTGCAAAGGGGCAATTGTCCAGTTTTTCGAGCGCCAGTCACGAGTACTTTTCTTGGCACTTTGTAACGGCGACAGTCACAAAGGAGGTGCTCAATCGTTTCCTCCCAGCCGCAGGTGTCACAAGTAGGGCTGTCGGCCATTCCAATGCGGAATGAATAGGAGTCCGTGAGTGCCACGCCAAGCCACAGGCGGCACAGAAGTGTTGCTTCTGCTCGTGGTAACCCTGATGGTAGGCGGAGTTGTAGATGTGGATCCAATCTGTGGAGGCGGGCGTTCGTGAATTCCCTAGTGTTCCACAGATTCTGCGTAAGCTAGCGGGCGAGGGAGCGAATACTTGTGGCTGCATCTGTCCTTGACAGGGGTATGGGTACAATCTGGGCTCCATCATGGGCCGACCGGGCAGCGTCATCCACACTGTCATTTCCCGAAATTCCGCAGTGACCCGGTATCCACTGGTAGATGTTGTGTCACTTGTCGATTGCGTAATGGTCGAGTAGTCGGATGTCTGCGACTAATTGTGCATTTGGTCCGTGGTTGAAAGGGGACAGCAGACAATGGAGAGCTGCCTTTGAATCACAAAAGATGGACCACGAATGTGGTGATTTGGGACCTATAAACTCCAGAGCAGCACGGATAGCTGCGAGTTCTGCAGCCGTCGATGATGTAATGTGAGATGTCTTGAACCTGAGGGTGACACACTCTGCGGGAATCACCACTGCTCCAGCTGAACTTTTAAAGGAGACAGAACCGTCCGTGTAAACGTGGATGCGTCCTCTGTGGTTGTCATGTAGCATTGAAAGCACAGTTTGAGGGCGAAAGTGGACATCTCCGTTTTATTTTTGATACCGGGAATAACAAGAAGAGCCTGGAGTGGATGCAGGAACCACAGCGGTTGAGATGGTCCTGCTGCAGGCGTGAAGTTTGACGGTAAAGTTCCATGGTTGGCGGCAATAATCTTGCTAAACGCTGAACGAGGTCGAGTGGCAGGAAGGGAGGCGAGATGATGCGATGGAATTCGGCCGATTTGCCTGCAATGCATCCTTAAAGTGTTGACTTGAAGATACGTGTTGATGGGGTGGTCATGCGCGATGGCTATTGTTGCTGCCGTACATGCACATCTGGGAAGCCCAAGGCAAATTCGCAGAGCTTGAGCTTGTACAGACTGGAGGGCACGGGGGTTGGTCTTACCGGTCCCACCCAGTACAGGTAAGCTATAGCGCAGGAGACCAAGGAACAGTGCATTATAGAGTTGGAGCATCGCACTCACAGACGCACCCCATGACTTTCCCGCAAAAAATCTGAGCACGTGGGTTATCATGACTAATTCCCTTTTTAGGTAGGAGATATGAAGACTCCAGGAAAGGTCTCGATCTATTATCACTCCTAGAAAACGGTGCGTCCTCTCGTAGGCAATTGGCTGTCCATTAATTCTGATAACGTACGGTTTCATTGCTTTACGCCTGAAATCGACTATAGAGCACTTCTCGGAGGACAGCTCCAGACCTCGCGCACGAAGATAATCTGATAGTGTGGCCGCTTTTCGAAGTCTGGCGCGCACCTGTGGACGCGTCTCTCCTGATGACCAAATGCATATATCGTCTGCATAGATCGACACATGGACGGATTGCGGAAGGGTATGAACCAGGTCGATGAGCACGAGGTTAGAGTGGGGCTCAAGACTCCGCCTTGTGGTACGCCACGGTAGGTGTTGTGTTGTGATGACGCACCATCCTCTGTTTGCATAAAGAATGACCTGTCCTTCAAGAAGCTGGATATCCACCGAAAAACAAGGCCGCCTAGGCCGACGTCGCCCAAGGCGTCCAGGATGGCTTGATGGGTTACGTTGTCATAAGCGACTTTAACATCCAGGAACATCGCCTCTGACAGTCTCCTGAGGCTTTTTTCGTGCTGGACAAACCAGACAAGATCTATGACGTCTACAGAAGAGCGTCCGCGTCGAAAGCCTGCCATAGCGTAAGGGTATAACTTGTAGTGTTCTAGATAGCGCTCTAGACGCGTCAGCACCATCCTCTCCATCACCTTTCCTAGACAACTGGCCAGAGCAATGGGACGATAAGACGCCACGTTTAGGGGTGATTTACCTGGTTTGAGCAAAGGCACAAGGCGGCTGGACTTCCATGCAGCAGGAACTACTCCTTCACGCCATGAATTATTGTACACGTCTAGAAGTGCATGCCGGGCTGTTTCACCGAGGTTTCCAAGAGCTGCGTATGTCACTTCGTAAGGCCCAGGCGATGAGGAACGTCTGCACGCTGCCAACGCCGCCTGCAACTCCTCGATAGAAAACAGATTGTCCATACGAGAATCCCGCGAGATTGGAACATCACGGGGATCACATGTGGCGAACGATGGTGGTAGACCAGCAACCTTGAAACAGAAGTCCTCTGCTATATCGATCTCCCTGCGACTTTGGCAGAGAGCCAGGCATTTGAAGGGGTGGCGTTGTTGAGGTGATGTTCGAAGACCACGCACTGTTCTCCATATATGTGCCAGGGGTTTATGCGGATCAATGGAATCGCAGAATGTTTTCCATCTTAGAGACTGCAGAAAGTTGATCCGACGCTGGATCTTCTGTATGCGCCTTGCGTCCTTTAGGTCCTAGAGGGACTTTATGCGCCTGTACCTTCGTTCCGCGCGACGGCGAATTGCTCGAAGCGGCTCCAATTCTGCTTCGAATTCAGAAAATCTAGGAATAGGCCTAAACGATCTTGTGGCTTCTTGAGGAGCGGCGTTAATTAGCTTCTCGATGTTGCCAGGTAGACAGTCCTGGATCTCTTGGCAATTCCTCTCCATGAGCAACACGTATTTAGGCCAGTCGATGTGATGAAGAACTGTAGTAGAGTGTGACTTGTGTATACCGTCGATTTTAACATATGTTGGATCGTGGTCACTACCATGCGTTTCGTTGTCCGTGAACCATTTCACACTGGCACTGAGGCATCTTGAAACAAATGTTAAGTCCAGGCAGCTGCTGTATGTCAATACCCGCAGAAAAGTGGGACTGCTATCATTTAGGCATCATTTAGGCAGCAGAGCTCATGGTCCGACGCGAAGAATAGTACACGTCTTCCTCGACAGTCCATCTTTAAGCTTCCCCATAACGGATGATGCGCATTGAAGTCGCCCGTAATAACCCATAGTCCAGGTGCCACTGTTAAAATTGCACCTAGTCTTGCGTTGTCAAATCGAATCGAAGGTGAAATGTAGGCACCTACGAGCGTGAGTGCGACGTTCTTGCATTTTATAGTCAAACATACGTACTGATTGTCGTCATCAGGTGCCACTGGGTGTAAAACATAGGTGAGCTCGTATTTGATATAAACGCTGACTTTGCTGCGGTCGCTACAGGTTGCAGCCATGAAAGCTTCATATCCTGATAGGCGGATGGCGCTCCCAACGTTTGGTTCACAAATGACGATTATTAGAAATTTGTTCTTAAAAACAAACGGACGAAAGTCCGAAATGCGCGATTTAATGCCTCTGACATTCCAATGGAAGATAGACGCTTCCTTGACCTCTTTAAGGAACGAATGTAGAGGAGCAGCCATGGTGCTTCTCAATACCGGACAGTACCGGATTCAGGGCATCCAGTATTTGAAGTGCGCCTCGAGCCGCCGGAGTGTGTATGGCAGTCAGTAGTACTCGTAGCGTGTTCATAAGGGCCCTTATCATGGTGACAACTTGTTTCGTTGCTGCCAGAAGGTGAAGCATGATTCGGCGAGCGTGCTACATCTTGCCGCTCCGCTGGTGGATCTAGCCGTGGCAATGGCAGCCACTCCTCGCATGAGGCAATGATGTTGGAGACTTTCTGCTGAGGAACCTCATTGCTGCTTTTGCTAGTTGTATGCGGAAATTTGTGGACTGTCAGTGAAAGCGGTGCATCCTTAGTAATAGCAGTGGGTTTCCTAGATCTCCGGGGACGTGAACGTCGACGTCGCACCTTAACGGCAGCTTCCCTGTGCGAGGAACCATCCCTGACCATTTGCCTCAAGACTTTCGCCTCATTTTTCACATGTGGGCAATTCTTTGAAGTTGCATCGTGAGGGCCCTGACAATTGGCGCACTTTTGGTTTTCTGCACGACAGGCGTCGGAGCTGTGCGACCCAGAGCACCGTGAGCACACGGCAGCATTTGTGCAAACCACAATAACGTGCCCTACTCTTTGACACTTCCTGCACTGTAGCGGCTTTGGCACAAAAGGCCGTACAATGTGCCGGAAGTGACCAACCTTGACGTGTGACGGTAGGCTGTCTCCTTTGAAAGTTAACTTGACACATTGCGAATTTCCCAGGCGACGGGCTTGCAATATGGCAATTCCCTCTGTCGCCGGCTTGATGAGTATATGCACGCCAGCACCGCTTATGGAATTATCTACGTCATACACAACGCCGGCCGTAGAGTCATAATCGTCTTGTTTATAGCAGCGTGCGCTGATGCTATCCAGCACCTTAACGTTGCTCAGAATGTCTAGCGCGCTGCGGTTTGTGATAGCTATAGCGAGGATGTTCTTACGGGCGTTGATCCTTGCATCTTTGATCTGACCCGGAACAAGTGCCTCGAGCGATACAGATGTGGCTTGGCGGTTGATCAGGTTTAGATTGTCGCTATCAGCCACAGGCACAAATAAACTTGTGAGGTCTGATGGCTTTCGCGTCGGGATCACAGTTGCCTTACTTGTGGAAGATGTCCTGACGAGTCTTTTCTTCGCTTTGTGCTTCGCTACGAGCGCGAAGTCGCTGTCATCCGAGGTTTCATCACTGGTCCCCGAGTAGATCACAGTGCCCTCGCTGTCGGTGTCACTCAGGCGACTAGACCGCTTTCTCGGTGCGGCCGCTGTTGACGTAGAAGGACCAGGAACCCCTCCAGGCTACTCCACGTCAATCGCCGTAGTTAAGGGAGCGGCGTTTCCCACAAAGTAGCTTGAAATTCTCAGAGACAAAAAGGCAGCGTTCCACACAGGACACTTCGTCGTCGTCCTCCTGTTTTTAAATTTAGAATTCAAGGCGCGACATTCAACGGGACAGTTTTTATTGCGTTGCCCCTCTGAGCGCGCTATGTCAGGGGTGATTATTTTTCCCGTGCTCTGCCCGTACTGCGCGATATACGAAAAAGGGACGCGTGGTTACGCGCATGCGCGATGCGACAGAGAAGTCATTTGAAGGATCCACCTGACGCTCACTGCGCATCGTACCCATTCGAAGCGCTCTGCGAGCAGACATTTAACAGCCGGCGGTCAGTTTCAGGCTTCCATGGTGCACTGGCGCTGCAATCACAGCATAGCCGTGTGAGAAGAATGACTATTTTATCAAGAAAGCTGTACTAGCTCAGGATCTCTTTTAGGGAGCAGGTAAGTAAATTGCAGATAATTGAACTTATTTGCCAAGTTGTCAACGCCAAGTCCGCATTATTAATACAGCGTCCATAATTGAATCGAACAATGCCCTCTTCCAATACGTTGCGACTAAGTGACCGAGAAGAGTAGCGCCCGAGAACAGATTCTTTTCATTGGTGTGTTCGCCTAAGTTATGCATCGTAAAAAAAAAAAAACAATGTTTGTCCACACGAGGCGCATCGCGGTTAAGCGCCAGTCTAAACTGTCTCAATCTGGTAATATTTGCGTTAACGACGGCGTTCGTGGTTTTCTTTTAGGCCAATAAAAGTCAAATGTTGCGCTTTATCGACACAAATAGGCTTCTTTACCCGTCCGTGTTAATTTTGCGCTCACTAATATCAGAGTCCTTCCATATTTTTCTGGTCACGAAACTCCGCCGTCACGCTATGAGAGAGGTTCATATTGACACGTGTACTTATCTTTATCGGGCGACCACGTTTCGCCGCTTGACAACTGTAATCGCACAGCGAGGGACGCGCCTGAATGTATCCGATGTTTCTGGAAAGTTATCGATGCTTCTACCCGGCTGTCTGTTGTCGCCGAACCTTGTGTTATCTGATTTAATCGCGTAACACGAATGGTGTAGAACTTTGTGGAAGGCACATGGGTCCGGACGATTAGTCTGGAACATTCGACGACTGCTCTATAAAAGCCGACGCGCTTGACCCGCTGATGAGATTTTCGACGATCGCCGACTGTGTTCGCCGCTTTCGTTGTGCTATAAGTGTAGCCTGTTTTGTGGGCACAGGTTCGCCCAATAAAAGCTAGTTTTGTATTCCACAGTACTGTTGCTGTGTGCTTTCTTCACCGTCACTACCCCGCACCTCCACCAGATGTCACGTGGTAGTGACGGTGAAGAAAGCACACAGCAACAGTACTGTGGAATACAAAACTAGCGTTTATTGGGCGAACCTTCAAGAGACCATCAGGGCCATTGTGCGCGAAGAACTGCGCAAGGTCCTGCCTTCGTCGCAGCCTCAAGTGGCCTCTATCGCCGACATCGTGAAGGAAGAGGTGCACCGATCCCTTGGAGTTCCTGAGGTGCAACCAGAACCGCCGCAGCCGGAAGCAATGACCTACGCCGCCGCCGTCGCCCGCCGTCAAGGCCCCCCTGCGCGACCGCGCCAAGGTCCTGCAACACCGCAATTCCGTCGTCCACCGCCGCCGCCGCCAGCGCGCCCACCCGTCGCCCAGCGCACCTATACGAGGAAGACGGACATTTGGCGAGCCCCCGACCACCGCCCGCTCTGCTATCACTGCGGAGAAGCCGGCCATGTGTACCGCCGATGCCCATACCGCGACATGGGACTGAGAGGGTTCGCCGTCAACGCGCCGCGTCCACAGCTTGGCGAGCGCCCACGTGACATTGCCGATTACCTCGCCGCTACTCAGTGGAGCCCTCGACGGCCGTCCCGTTCGCCATCACCAGGCCGCTACCTGTCGCCGCAGCGCCGACCTTACACTGGCCCAGCCAGGGGCCGGTCAGCGAGCCCATATCCGGAAAACTAAAAGCAGCAACCGATGGAGGTGAGGTTGCTGTTCGTCGAACTGACGAAGATCCTCCGCCGCCGACGAAGACGCCGAAGAAACTATCTCGACGATATAACGACACGCCGCCGTCCCGACGAAGTCTGGAAGTAAAGAATACGACGACGAAAGACAACCTGACGACGCGACGTTCCAGCTTCAGCTTAACACGACGCAGCCGTGATCCGACGCCAAGACCCAACTGCAACGCCAGACAAAGAACCACCGACCTCGACGTACTACTCGACGGCCACGCAGTTACCGCCTTAGTCGACACAGGGGCTGATTACTCCGTCATGAGTGGACACATCGCCGCCCAGTTGAAGAAGGTTAAGACTGCATGGGAAGGCCCTCAAATTCGAACCGCTGGAGGACACCTCATTACGCCGACTGGAATCTGCACGGCAAGAATTACCATTCATGACCGGACTTACCCTGCCACCTTCGTTATCCTCCAACAGTGTTCACGAGACGTCATTCTCGCTATGGACTTCCTGGACCAACACGGCGCAATCATCAACCTGAAGTCGAAGTCAGTAACGCTGTCGGAAGATAAAGCAATGCCGCCGGAGGGCCCTCGTAGTCACCACGCCTTGAGTGTGCTCGAAGATCAAGTGAGCGTCCCGCCTCGCTGCAGCATCGTTATTTCGGTCAGCACCGAAACACCCGCTGACGTAGAAGGCGTCATTGAAGGCGACCAACGTCTACTGCTAGACCATGAAATTTGCGTCGCAAGAGGGATCGCTCGACTGCATGGAGGGAAAACTGAAGTGTTGCTGACAAACTTCAGCCAGGAGTTCAAGCACATCAACAAGGGCACGACTATCGCGTACATCGAGGAAATTCTGGAAACAAGTAACGCGTTTGTCCTCTCGGATTCCGCCGCATCTACCCCGACGACCATGGTTCCCGAACCAGACTACGACATTAATCCAAGTCTCCCAGTGATTAAGCAACAGCAGCTCATAAGTCTGCTCCGACGATACAAAGGCTGCTTTTCGACGACATCGAGGATTCGACAAACACCAGTCGCTAAGCATTGCATAATCACCGAGGAGTACGCTCGACCACTCCGCCAAAGCCCTTACCGAGTTTCGCTACGAGAACGCGAAGCTATAAGAGAACAAGTCGACGAAATGCTGCGCGACGACATCATCCAGCCGTCGAAAAGCCCGTGGGCATCCCCTGTTGTCCTGGTGAAGAAAAAGGACGGAACCCTACGTTTCTGCGTCGATTATCGTCGTCTGAACAAGATCACGAAGAAGGACGTATACCCCCTTCCACGGATAGACGACGCATTGGATCGGCTCTGCAACGCTAAGTACTTCTCGTCGATGGATCTCAAGAAGGTGTAGAACTTTGTGGAAGGCACATGGGTCCGGACGATTAGTCTGGAACATTCGACGACTGCTCTATAAAAGCCGACGCGCTTGACCCGCTGATGAGATTTTCGACGATCGCCGACTGTGTTCGCCGCTTTCGTTGTTCTATAAGTGTAGCCTGTTTTGTGGGCACAGGTTCGCCCAATAAAAGCTAGTTTTGTATTCCACAGTACTGTTGCTGTGTGCTTTCTTCACCGTCACTACCACGTGACATCTGGTGGAGGTGCTTTACGTCCATGTACCGGACGCCCCCGACAAGCCGTAATACAAGCCCGGACCGCAAGAAACAACACAGATCACGCCGTTTAAGCTGGTTTACGGCAGGAACCCGACGACGACGCTCGACGCCATGCTGCCCCACGTCACTGACGAAGAGAATGTTGACGTCGCTAGCTACCTCCAGCGCGCCGAAGAAGCCCGACAGCTCGCCCGCCTACGGATCAAGAACCAACAGAGGACCGACAGCCGACACTATAACCTCCGACGACGCTTTGTTGAGTACCAGCCCGGCGACCGTGTTTGGGTTTGGACACCGATACGCCGACGAGGACTCAGTGAAAAACTACTCCGACGCTATTTCGGACCCTACAAGGTCATCCGACGTATTGGCGCTCTGGACTATGAGGTCGTGCCAGACGGCATTTCGCATTCACAGCGGCGCCGCGCACGATCTGAAGTGGTCCACGTGGTGCGCCTTAAACCCTTTTACGGACGCTGACGAAATTCTTTATTTTTTGTTGTTGTTTTCTTTGCTACGGGTGTTTTTATTTCGCTTGTATGTAGCATCGGGTCGATGCTTTTTAAGAGGGGGGTATTGACACGTGTACTTATCTTTATCGGGCGACCACGTTTCGCCGCTTGACAACTGTAATCGCACAGTGAGGGACGCGCCTGAATGTATCCGATGTTTCTGGAAAGTTATCGATGCTTCTACCAGGCTGTCTGTTGTCGCCGAACCTTGTGTTATCTGATTTAATCGCGTAACGCGAATGGTGTAGAACTTTGTGGAAGGCACATGGGTCCGGACGATTAGTCTGGAACATTCGACGACTGCTCTATAAAAGCCGACGCGCTTGACCCGCTGATGAGATTTTCGACGATCGCCGACTGTGTTCGCCGCTTTCGTTGTGCTATAAGTGTAGCCTGTTTTGTGGGCACAGGTTCGCCCAATAAAAGCTAGTTTTGTATTCCACAGTACTGTTGCTGTGTGCTTTCTTCACCGTCACTACCACGTGACAATATGCTTCCCAAAGGTGCCGCGACGCGGCGCCACTGTGCCACAGAGGGCATCGTTTGCGTACCGAAACGCGTGCGCAGTGCGAAGCGAGCCGAGTGATCGGGTGCGTTCTGTGCATGTGATGCGCCATTTTTCGAGTGCTGGGCTGCTTAGTTGATGTGGCGGGGTGGGACAACGATGCCGAACATGTGTAGCAAGTAACAGCTGAAGAAGTAGAATGGTGGTATCTCTAACAAGCTATTAAAAAAAATTGCTGTATTTGTGATGTGGCTACTTGTGAAGTTCAGTGTTTGACGGAAGCCCGTCTTGTGTTCGTTTGAGAGTTGTTTTGCCATGTGTTATGAAATGCTTATACTTTACAATTTCTTGTTTATAGAAACAATCTGTTCACCATGCAGGTCAGTAACCAGTGTCGCCTTTTCGCTAAAAATCTAGCAATAGATGCCTTATTCAGCTACCGAGCCCTCAGTGCTGTGTTTGTATCATGTCTGATTGTATTAACAGTGTTTGTTCTTTGCTACATATGTTATCCGGAGACATTGAAACTAACCCAGGACCCCCCACCCTAAATAAAATACTAAATGAACTAAAAGGCTTGTCTTCTGGTCAAGCCCAGCTCATTGGAGACGTGCAGAGCCTAAAGAGCCAGCTCTCAAGCACCGATAAAACCATTTCCGAACTAGGCAAAAGAATCGACAGTTTAGAATCGCACTACCACCAGCTTCAAACGCTCCGAACGGAATTAGACACCGTTGCAACCACCACCTCCCAGACTACTCGACAGGTCTCGGTATTGGAGACTCGGCTGGACGACATGGAAAACCGCTCCCGACGAAACAACTTGCTGTTTTACGGCATAGCGGACGACACGCCATCCGAGACCAATGCCCAGTCTGAGGAGCTAATCACTGCGTTTTGCAGGGACCATTTCAATGTAGCCATTGAATCTAAGGAAATAAAGCGTGCCCACCGTCTTGGTCGCCACTTGCGAGACCGGTGCCACCCCGTAATAGGAAAATTTACCACTTTTAAAACTAAGGAACCTGTTCCCGCTAATGGCCCTAAACTCAAAAATACACATTTTAGCATTGGGGAAGATTTCTCGCCTCACGTTCGAAACGCACGGAAGCACCTTCTCGCTTTGGCTAAAGAAAAATTTGGTCCTTTTCTTGTACGATATAAAACATTATTTATGGGCTCCAAACGCTACGTATTCGACGATGCAACCGAAACTGTCGAAGAAAAATCATAGCTACCCCCTCCCCACCCCGAATCATTAAATGGCTCCGTTCCTGGTCACACAGCTAATCTCTCTTTTTCGATTATTTTCACACATATTCGCAGCTTTCTTTGTAAACGCCACCACGTGTCAAGCCTTGTATCTTCATCCAGTAGCAATTTACTTATTCTAACTGAAACGTGGTTGACCTCTGACGTCACTGATGGCGAAGTTTTATCCGACTTGCTCAACTTTAATCTTTTTAGAAAGGATCGTCTCGGCACACGCGGCGGGGGCGTCCTCATTGCTGCAAACAAACAGCTTTCGTGTTCTGTTATCAAAATATCCTCCGACCTTGAAATATTATGGTTAATCTGTCGTTCCGCACCACAGTCGGTGCTCTTAGGAGTTTGCTACAGGCCTCCTAGACACACTCCAGATTTTTCACGCGAACTTAATAATATTTTAACCAAACTTTCGACTTAATACCCTAATGCTCGCGTCGTTCTCTTTGGAGACTTTAACTTTCCGAAAATCGATTCGATGACCCTAACCTCGTCAGCACCCAATGCGAAAGAAGCTAACGAATTTTAATCTTTAATCTTACTCAGCTGATATCACAACGTACACGAGTCACTTCCGATACCGCCAATATTCTTGACATAATCTTAACAACAGATCCAGGGAGCCTGTCTTCTATAACATTTCTAAAAGAAATAAGTGACCACAAAGTAATTCATGCTAATTTTGCCTTTGTTCCCGAAATACGCCAAGCTTGCAGGAAAACAATTCGACTATATGACAAGGGGAACTATGGGGCCATCATTAGTGAACTTAATGCCTTTTTCCATCGTTTCAAGATGGGTTTTGGGAACAACCTATTAACGAAAACTGGTCACTCTTCAAAAACAAAATGAACCGATTAGCTGATGACTTCATCCCTAAGGTAACTTTCCGTCCCACCCGTCAAAAACCTTGGTTTACTAAGTCATTAAAATCGCTTGAAAACAAGAAGAAACGTCTTTTTCGTGTCGCCAAGACTAGAAACAGTGTTTGCGCATGGGACAAATACAACATTGCAGAAAAAGCATACTTAACAGAAGTGCGCAACGCTAAATACTCACTCTTTCACACTGAGCTACCAAAAATTCTTGCTGATTCACCCAAACGTTTCTGGCAAATTCTAAACCCACATGACACCCCTCCTGTTATCCTTACTAATCAATCTGGTCAAGAAGCAAGTTGTTCAGAAAGTGCCAATATATTTAATATAGCCTTTTCGTCTGTCTTTACAAATGAACCTAACCCTACTGAAACAGAACTGTTTTCCGCTAGTTTACCGGAAATGCCACCCATAAGCATTAGTTTCTCTGGTATCCTGTCCTTAATTGAAAATATGAAATTGTCATCTTCTACTGGTACGGACGAAATAAATTCCAAGCTCTTAAAAAACACTAAGCATCTGCCTGCATCTATCTGCCGAATTTTTACTGTTACTGTTTTCCCAGTCGCTCTCCTCAGGAATTCTCCCTTACGACTGGAAGTGTGGGAAGGTCATTCCAGTTCACAAAGCAGGCAACAGAGACTGTCCGTTAAATTACCGCGCCATATCTCTAACCAGTGTGTGCTGCAAACTCATGGAACATATCATATACTCTCAAGTCATGCATTTCCTTGATTCTAACAGCTTTTTTCATCCCTCTCAACACGGATTTCGAAAAGGCCTCTCATGCGAATCCCAACTAGCCCTTTTTCTTCACGACCTGAATGCTAACCTCGACACTAACCTACAAACAGATGCTATTTTTCTTGACTTCACCAAGGCTTTTGATAAAGTACCACACAAGCGTCTACTAATGAAGCTCTCTCAACTAAATCTGCCACACGACGTTCTAAACTGGATCTCCCAATTTCTGACTAACCGCTCTCAGTTTGTTTCCCTTAACAATGTCAAGTCTGACTCGCTCCCTGTAACGTCCGGCGTGCCGCAGGGATCTGTCCTCGGCCCACTTTTATTTCTAATATATATCAACGACTTGCCTAATAATTTATCATGTAACATCCGCATGTTAATAATAATAATAATATTTGGGGTTTTACGTGCCAAAACCACATGCTGATTATGAGGCACGCCGTAGTGGAGGACTCCGGAAATTTTGACCACCTGGGGTTCTTTAACGTGCACCTAAATCTAAGCACACGGGTGCTTTCGCATTTCGCCCTCATCGAAATGCGGCCGCCGTGGCCAGGATTCGATCCCGCGACCTCGTGCTCAGCAGCCCAACACCATAGCCACTGAGCAACCACGGTGGGTATCCGCATGTTCGCCGACGACTGTGTTATCTACCGCAAAATAACTAACATATCTGACCAAACAGCCCTACAAAATGATCTTAATAAAGTGTTCGACTGGTGTAACCGCTGGCTAATGACCCTTAATCCTAACAAATGTAAATTAGCTTCCTTCCACCGCCGCAAAAACCCGCTTCAATTTCCCTATAAAATCGCTAACATATCAGTTGAAACGAGTGAATCCTATAAATACCTTGGTGTAACACTAACCCCTGATCTTTCCTGGCGCACCCATGTCACGAATACCATTTCATCAGCTAACCGATCATTAGGATTTCTAAAACGTCATCTGCGTCACTCACCCTACCACGTAACACTTTTGGCTTACCAATCGCTAATTCGACCCATGCTTGAGTACGCATCACCAATCTGGAGCCCTCACCAAGTTTATTTGATTAACGCTATCGAAGCAGTGCAAAATCGTGCTGCTCGCTTCATTCATTCTTCTTATTCATATGATATCAGCGTGTCATCCCTTAAGAATGACTCTGGTCTGCCCACTCTTTCGTCTCGCCGCAGGATCGCCGCACTATCACTTTACCACAAGTTTTATCACAGTTCTTTCAGCCATCCACCTTACATCGCTCCCGCCGCTCGCACATCCCCCCGCACGGGCCATCCAGTTCAAGTCACCCGACCCCGTTCTGGCACCACTACTTTTTCTTCATCATTTTTTTTTGCCGCGCAGTTTCAGAATGGAATGGCCTTCCCCACGACATTGTTTCATTCACCTGTCCATCACGTTTTATTCAAAGTGTATCCATATACCTGTCTTGTTAAATACCTGTGGCATTTGTAACATCTCTGTACAACCCACCCCTTATGTAACACCCCCTTGTGGGGTCTTTAAGGAAATAAAGTGAAGTGAAAGTGAAGTGAATCGATTGTGCTTTCTGTATTTACTGTCATTCGTTTCCTGATGTTTGTTTCCTGCCCCCCAATGCACACCTCTCACGTTTGATGTTATTTATTTATGCTTATTATGTCAGCGTCATGCTTTTAACCAACTTCTTGTATTGGGAAGGGTGGACCATTCGTGACCGGACGCCTCTGTGCTGTCTGTATTTCGCTCCGCTTATGTTACATGATAAACAAATGATCGTGCTTGTATGTTGTTTTTGCTCCAACACGTTTTATTTCTTTTCTTAATCGAATTATAAAGTTTTTAAGACATTGTAAATAGTTGCGCATTAAGAACCAAAATACCTAGTCTCATCGTTTCTGCGTCGAAACCACGAGCAGCGTGAATAAGTTCTGGGCTTACTGACACGTCTAAACAACTGTTTGCTAAGGCAATTGCCTAATTACAATACAGCTACTTTCAACTGCGCAGGTCCTAACACTTCACGTTCACCTCAATCCGTAGCTAAAAGCCGCACCGAAGACATTTAGTAGCGAAGTTTGTCTTGCATTAATCCTACCTAAATCTCATTCAAAAATGGCATCGCTTTGCAGAGAAATTTTAAGCGCACGGAGCAACTCAATTTCTTTTTCTTCGTCATTAAGTATTCTACGGTAGCAGTCCTTTGCAATAACAATTTCATTCTTCTGATATCCTTATAAGATACTGCCCACAGTCAGAGTCCTTCTCTGCCACAGTTTAACAGAAAGTGAACAGCTGTGCTCGGCGAACAATCTCGCGCTATGCGCAACGGGGAGTTGGCGCTTACTTACGGGTAAGCGGGGGTGCAACAGCCCATATGTCTGCATCTGGTGATAAGTGGGACCACTGGCGCTTTGTTGCCTATGCACGGTGTTTCATTTCAGGCAAATATTAAAAAGCGGAGCACACCAAAGTGCTGAGGCGAACGGCGATGATGTAGAAATGTGAACCGCAGACCAGCCGGCCGTGTACAGCGGACGCATTTCGACGGGGGCGAAATGCAAAACACCAGTTTATTTAAATTTAGGTGCATCTTAAAGACATTTAGTAGCGAAGTTTGTCTTGCATTGCTCCTACCTAAATCTCATGCAGAAATGGCATCGCTTTGCAGACCTTTAGTTGCATTTAAAGATATTTAGTAGGGAAGTTTCTCTTGCATTAATCCTACCTAAATCTCATTCAGACGTTTATTTACGTTTATTTAAATTTAGGTGCACTTTAAAGGATCCCAGGTAGCCAAAATTAATCCTGAGTGAGTGAGTGAGTGAAGTAACTTTATTTTGGTCCAGAGAAGACGCAGGGGAGACCCCGCGCCACCCGGCTAGTCCCACGTAGGGACCGCCAAGCCGAGCTTGACGGCCCGGTCGCGGGCACTCTGGACGGCCAGGGTTTGATCGCTGAGTTCGGGGCTGCCCAAGAGCGCAGCCCACCTATCCTCGCTGAAGGAGGAGCCGATGGCTTCACACCCCCACAACACATGGTCCAATGTTGCCCTTAGTCCACAGGCAGGGCAGTCCGCACTGGGGTATCTTTCGGGGTATATGGCATGAAAAACCGCGAGGTTAGGGTACGCACGGGCTTGTAAAAGTCTAAGGGTAACCGCCCGCGCCCTTAATTCCCCCACTACGGCATGCCTCATAATCGTATCGCGGTTTTGGCTCTTAAAATCCCAGATTTTGAAATTTTTTCTTTTTGGTCTGGGACCGCCGCAAGCTCCATGTTATGAGCGGCGTTTTTTTTTTTTCATCCCGGCCGCTCATTCCATGGCCGAAGAAAATTAAATTATGGGGTTTTACGTGCCAAAACCACTTTCTGATTATGAGGCACGCCGTAGTGGAAGACTCCGGAAATTTCGACCACCTGGGGTTCTTTAACGTGCACCTAACATGGCAAAAGACGCGCACAGGCAGTAATTTAAGCATATTCAATGTTAAAAAATAGTTACGTGAAACTAAAGCGACGGTTGAGGAAGTTGAGAAAGCTAGAATACCGAGGCTGCCCCACACACAACCACAGCGGTAGCGGCGTTCGCATGCCCTCTAGCACCCGCCTCTAGCGGCGGGCGCTGGTTCTATATGAAACTGAGGCGGCAGTTTCATGACCAGAAAAAAAAAATGGAACGACTATGCTAATATCTTTCACACATTTCAAAAAGCTCGTAATAACGTGACCCAGGCTTGGCGGACCCATTTCTTACCATGCTGCTAGTCCGAGTACTATTGGTATTAGGATGCAGGCACAGCCACAACATGTCCATTCTGACGGTAAAGGTCGCAGCGTGTCCTGTCTGTACCACACTCAGATGCGGAAGGTTGTACATCAGTTCTACGGAAGCCCGCAAGGTGAAGGTAGAATTATGAAAGGTAAGCTTTGCATCTGCCCGAGAGTAGCCCAAGCTAGAAAATTTCTTTTCCTCACATGGAATGAGAATGGAGTATTTTTCAATAAATTCCACTTTCACGTCTTTTTTTATTTTCAATTCGAAAATAAACGTTCATGCGCTTGAAGATACCTTGAAACCTTCTAGAGAACATTTTTTTTTGAGACTCCAATAGTGCTTCACATGTCATTTGGAGACAAAAAACGGAGCAACTACATGTATCTGTTCTTTTTTCATTTTTTTTTTGGGGGGGGGCTTTCTCGGTGATGTCGGAAGACTTCCAGTACAGAGCACCTGATCTGCATCGACCTGCAGTGTTCACTGGAGCTAAAAGGCGCGCAGAAGGATGAGCGTCACATTCACTTTAACAGAAACCATAATATCAACATAATACATTGATAGAAACATAGCAAACAATGTATTTGAAACTGGCGCCTCTCTTCGGGAAGGCCTACGTCTGTGAGCAGACATTTTAGTTCATATGAAAAATAGCCGCCTTAAATTTTCAAAGCCCGATGTGACAGTTCAAGATCAGCGGTCTCCGAGGCTCCCACATAAGTCCGATTTCGCCCTGGCTGGTTTTGAGTTGTGCTGACCTGATAGAGATACACAAAGGTACCCGTTTTCCTGGTTATGTAGGTCCTGATGCGCCTATTCGATATGCTACAGAGCCGCTTGTTTTCATTAGATTGTGCGAATAGCAATTCATGAAACCAAATTGAATAGTATGAGAAACTATTAGTAAATACTTTTCGTAAGCTTTCGAATAACGAAGAGCATTTCAATTAAGATAGACCAATGTTCACATTACGAAACAATGCACACTATCAAGCAAGTTTTATCCAAATACAAATGTAGCATTCGAAACAAGTAATGAGTTGGTTCAAATACACAGGACTGTTCGGGGCGTACGTGGTCATGCGATATAATGCAGTTTTCAAAGGCAGACTTGTGAGACCCTTAGCATATGTGCGTACATTCGAGGCTAAATCTCACATAGTCATCGACTGCATAAATGGCCCGTGCGAAGAAAGCAGATTTCTTTTTGTTGGTAAAATCTAAAAGCTGAAATGTCGCTGCTGTCTCGGTAGATAATATTGCAGTCGCTTGTATTCAGATTTAATCTGAAAACAGCCCACAGGTTTAGAAATGAGAATTAGTACCAAGAAGTAGATAAAGCCGAATACACTACCTGAGCCAAATATGAGCAGAAATGATCGCGGATTAACCGGAAAATTTGCTCCCTGAATTACACAGCGTTACTGTTTCTTTACTCGTGCTGACATTTAAGGCATTTTCGCTTCATTTGTTCGCTTACCTGAAGAGTGTATAAGCGCAACTAGAAAGACATAAACACTAGAAGGAGAGACGAAGACAAGCGCTTGTCTTCGTTTACGCAAGACCAATTAGCCCAGCAGCTAGTCCTTAGTTGTTTGCTTGACTGGGCACACTTGACGATGCGATGTATGCGAAAGCTAGTAAAGAAATAGTCGCATTTTTGAACTCTTAGCACGATAACCTTTAGCTAACCTATACTTGAAGTACCTATAACAAAAAGGTTGCTCGGTTACCAAAGCAACTTCATACCTCTGTTCCTTTTAATTTCCGTCGCGGTTAGAGGTAACATGTGTCGAAGCCTCTATTTTAAAAGTTACTGCAAAGCCAACTGTCTTGTTACCTTTAGACTGTGACCTATAATAACGTCATTCGTGGTTCAGGGAACATATTGCATGGATTGAAAGTTTAGTGATTATTGTACGTATTGCGATGCTGATATGGCGTGCAGGCGTGGGACTGGGGCAGGTTGGCCTAAATTAAGATTTTATTGGTACCAGTCGAGATCTTTCGTTTCGGAATGTCAAAAAAAATGACTGTGGCTTAGGTAAGGTTAAGCCCAGGATGCGAAGCATACTAGCCTTTATTTTAGTTGTTGAACCACTGTTTAGCCTGGTGAACTACTGTTGCTTGGCTATATTTGGTTCGGCTAGACGAAGAAACAACTCATGCGTTATTCTGCTTCGCCTTCAAGAGTGGAACGCGACAGCGTTCCCGTCGACCCGCCATTACAATGGGCTACGGCACAGCGACTACGCGCCCCGCATTGGACGCGGTGAGCGTCGAGCAACGCAGCGTTCGGCGCGGCAACGAAATGTGCGCCTGAGCAAGCGACGCACGCCTCAGCGTTAGAAACAGCTCGTTTCTAAGGCAACACCGCATTCACTAGAGGCGCTTTTGTACCGCTTTGAAGCATCGTACTCGTGGCTCAGTGGTAGCGTCTCCGTCTCACACTCCGGAGACCCTGGTTCGATTCCCACCCAGCCCATCTTGCAAGAGTTGAGCCAAAGCCACTTCTCCTCTGTCGTGACGTCACGGTGTCACGTGGTATTCAAGGCGACACCGCCGCGCCTGAGGAGCTGGGTTGAGCTCTCGTAATATGCTTCGCATAAAAAGTTTAAATCTTGCACAATCGCATGCTCGAGTCATGCTGCAGCAAATTATTAGTAAATGATCTATACTGCATACGTGCCATTATCAGGTAAAAGCAAGCAACAGAAACAATGAACGTACCTCGGAGAATATCGTGACCAACGCTGTTGTGGCATAAATTATCACTACGGTTCAATGTGGTAGGAAGTCCCCCCCCCCCCCCCCCCCCTCGTACAGGTATATTAGGCTGTGGTATAAAACGTAGACTTGTATATCTGCACAGCAACTGAAAGTGGATGAATTGTAGTGATTGAATATTTATGTGTACCCAACGTATTTTTATTACCTTGTGTATCAATGCTCCCTTAAGTCACGTTTGTTTCATCTCCTGAAACGCGACAGCCACTCACAGCGGGCGCACACTGAAGGGCGCTCACTGAAGGGCGCACGCGGGACCACCGTAGAAACGTGACAAACCGACAGAATAGGAGCGTCGAGCCGGCCGAATAATTATTCTGTAGAGCGAGAAAGATGCTTTGTAGTAAGACTTACTGTACACTGCAACGGAATGTGTGGCCACCGTGTTCTTCTTTTTTTCACGTGTAAGACTGAGTGGTTCATAAATTGCAGCAAATGCCGGGTTTAATAGAGAACGCCAGACCCGCACCAATTTTACGCCCTCACTAGCACGCGAGAAAGACGCCGCTACATTCCCATGACAGCGGGCGACAGCCGCTCCAATACGGTCTCGTGGAAAGATGAACGTGCGCTCACGCTATGAGGTCTCATTGGCGACCGGCCAGATGAGCAGGGGGAAAACTGTATAAACAAACATAGACGAACAGCAATATCTTCAAACTACAGAATTAGTACCAAACAGTACACAAGGACGAATGCACTACCTGAGCCAAACATAAGAGGAAATGATCGCGGATTAACCGGAAATGACACTTTGGCGGCGTTGTAATTTGATTATAATGTTTAGTTGCGATAGATGCATGGCGTAACGAAACGCACTTCAGCCAAACGTGAGCGCAGTCGTATCTCTTCTGCGTTGCGCAGCTCTCGAGATGCATGCCAGGAAGAGCATCGCCGGTGCGGTGGAGATGCACAAAACGGCCCCCGCCTGAGTGAGCTGCTCGGAACGGCACAGCCCACTGAGACGAGCCGGTTCACTTGAACGGGGCACCGGTTAACTTCAATCTGTAACCTGCGTTATGCATAATCTAGTTATTTGGCTTTGAAAGAAATTATATGTGCCTTAGCATAATGAGCGTGTTACGGGCATTCTGACTATGCTTGGCGAGTACTTCATAATTTACTATTCCAAAAGCGCGCCATTTTATTATTGACGAACCTTCCTTTTCCGATATTGGCGACAAAATGCTTTCTGATACTGTAACTGATATGCCGATGAGCAGAAGGCGTTCACTCCCGCATCGTCGTGCTGACGACCGCTGACAAAAGTGCGGCACTGGCTAAACACGAAACGTTCGGAAAGCGAGATGCTTGCGGGGTCTGTGAGCCGTGAGCCAATGAGCTGAGCGGAGTTGCGCACTCTAGCACTGGGACAGTGAGGGCAGACGAAAATAACAGACCGGCAACCGAGTCCGGGCCGAGCTGACTGGAACTCGAACGAACGTGGTCGAGCTATTGGAACGCGCAGAAAGACCGAGAACTGCCGAAGTCGCACCCAGAAGAGCCGGCTCAGATGAAGCGGCCCGGCATAGCTTCGTCAACAAGGAACCGCCGCTTACTTTTACTGAATGATGGCTCACTCAGTCTTTAAACGGAGCGGCTCGAAAGATCCGGCTCCCTCCTGAGCGATCCACCTCTAACGGTGCGGTGGTGCGGTCTAATTGTAACGGTCGCGTAGCGCTTTGTTTCATCGCTTTTACCACGCGCTTACGCTCTCCAATTTGGTGGCGTGCGCCTACCAAGCGTTTTGTGTGTCTGAATCGCTCGTGACGCGTGGTACAGCTACCAAAAAAGACTCCTAGAGGTGCGAGGACCGCTGGAAAGAGGCCATGACGCCGCTGAGCAAGGACATGCTTGGTGTGCTGCGTGACTGCTGCAACGGGACGCATCGCCGATGATAAATGCTCTTCGCTTACCTGAGAGCATCGCCTACGTTGCGACTGTTGTAACGAATGCCGAAGACAGCAGGAAGTGTGACCTAGATAAGCAATGCTTCTCTTTCAATTATTTATTTGCTGGTGCGTGTATGTGTCCTATACTTAGCCATCAATTGATGCTCATGCTTACGCTACTCACTTTTATTGAAGCGAACTGCTTGCTCGCTTCACATACACGGTCATTCTGTGTCTATGAATCACCGCGTTGGTTCATAGTAAAATATTTTTGCGCGCACAATTGACAAGGACACAGTGAAGGGGGGACACACGAGCGCTTACTCACAACTATTTTTTATCTGTTTTTTATCTGTTTGTTAATCTGTTTCTGTTTTACTTACATGCTCAGCACATGCTCAGCGCTGATAGCTGGGGTATGTATATATGTTCTACATCTTTCCGAAAATAAAATAACGGAAAAATATTTTACTATGCATTCGTACCAACTTGCCCAACTATCAGTACTGCCACCGCGTTGGTTGTTCTCAAAGCTCAAGTTTATGTTGCACTTTAGTGCGTACACACAGCATTATACCTCATGTACAGAACAGGTTTCTCGTGCTGAAATGGTTAGACTGATATGCACAGTTTACAAATAAATTGTAAGCTATCCTTGTTTAAAGAATATTATTTGCAGCAATTCAGCTTGTAATTATTTCATATTGCGCTTTTACTGTTAAACTGTCAAAATTTGCGATGTTTCTCTTTTGTACTGGAGGGGGGTATGAACTGACTGGGGAATTAAGTTGCGTTAAGTTCTTTAATCTTGAATTTTTATTGTTGCCGAAATTTCCTAGACGTGATATTCAGTTTAAGCGTGTTTAGTTATTTGTTCTGTGGTAGCTTTTTACCTGTTTGTGGCTTATTTATGCCTCCTTCATTACATGTTAACAAATGTTGCTTGCAGTGCGACACTAACACGTAACTATAACAGCCCGATTACTGACTGTCCTTGTAGGCTCCACTGCCCAGCAAGGACACCGGAGAATTAGCAACTGACACACTGACAGCAAACAGACTATTCTGCTTTCAACAGGCTTGAGATCGTGTTATTTGTGATAGTCTAAAACACATGTATATGTATTTAAACATATTGTAGACGAACCTTCAATATTTATGTCTATTTGCACCATTCCTGGTGCTGATGCTGAAGTTCCTGCTGCCACGCAACGCTGTGCTCAAATATATTTTCATTAGTGTTGCATCGGTGTGAAGAAAGAAACAGAGCAAGGCAAAACGTATTTTTGCATGTGAAGGGAGAAATGTTAGTTACTTTGTTTTGCATATGCAAATGACGCAATCATGACATTTTCACTCAATGTTTTGTGTCGACTTCTCTTCTCACACAAGCGATTCGTGCACTAGTCCAATACTTGAAGTACGCTACATTCCGCCGCAGGATTATCTCAGAAGCACATACTGAAAACGCGCCATAAAATGCATTGCTGTTCTAATTGAAATATTCATTTACAGCACTTTGTTGCACGGTGTGCAGAAAAAGTAAGTGATAAAGAAACCCACTTCCTTGCAGATTCTGATTTCCAATTTGTCGAAACTGGTGCGACACACCATTTAAGGGAAATTGTTATGCTTCCTGTACTGGCTGCCTTCAATATGCAATGACATGTCCCTTAAAGAAATGAACTAAAGGTTAGTAGTAAAAGTTTGCCAATAAATATTTGTATTGACTATCGCGCAAATTCTGATGTCTGTTGTCACTATGAAGCTTCCCCAGCAATAGCATGTCAGTTTGTCTTAAGACCTCAAAATTGATTAATTTTATTACAATAAGTCATGTACATGAATTTGGGCATAGACTCTCGAGCCATTTTTCTGAACTTTCTTATGTAATCTTTCGTTTAAGCATACAGTCTTACATGTTTTCACCCGCGCGTACTTCTGCGCATATCCTATTTTGTTGTAGCGCAATCTGAACGACACGGACAACAGAAAGGCACATTTTACACACACAGCGCTAACTTTCCACAATAGATTTATTTCTCGTCACTAAATATACGCTCGAAACGTCATACAACACGTGTAAAAGCTCGGTAAACATGAACAAAAAAAAGGGAATTCCGCAACATGGCTGCTGACGACTTTCTTGCCATCAGTTGTCAAAGATGAAAATGCACACCCAGATTTAGAGAAACAGACACCAGAGTAGAAGCAGGTGTGAGATGACGCGCTAGGTAATAGAAGCTAGACACATATCAACATTTGGTGAGGCATGCATCAGTAAGCCTTCTATTTCAGTATCCACAAAATAGCTCGGCTATCTTTGTTTGCGTTGAACGTGTACATGTCTGTCAGTCTGTGTGGTAAAAAAGTGCTTGCGCGTGATTCCGTGTGTTTTTTTCATTTTCATGGTTACTGAGCCTTTACACGTGTTGTATGACGTTTCGAGGGCATATATAGCGACGAGAAATAAATCTATTGTTGAAAGTTAGCGCTGCGTGTGTCAAATGCGCCTTTCCGTTGTCCGTGTTGTTCAGCTTGCGCTACAAAACAATAAGATTTGCTGTAACAACAATTAAGCCCTATAGCTATCCTCATCGACTGCTGCGCATGCCACTGAACTTTGTACGTTGCTCATTCCGCCATCCATTGAACTCATTGAACAGTGCTATCAAAAGATGGCGTTCCAAAAGCTCGTATAAGTTTAACAACTTTCGAAATGATGATGTGCGATGTGTGAGAGGATGATGTGCGTGTAAACACAGCCCAGAATGCCGGCCATATTATTAGATGAGATGTTTAGCTTGTACGTGGTCCATGTGGAACACGCCAGCTTTCCGACATACTCGACTGCACCGCCTAGACCCATCCTTCCGACTACGCATTGCATCTGGACTATCCCGAATCGAGACAACTGTTCTCTACCGTCTATGGCTAGGAGCGGCTTTCACGAATGCGTTTGATGGCCGCATCGGAATGACTGACAGTGCTGTCTGTGATAGCTGCGGCAGATAGGAAGCAATCGAACACATCCTCTGTCACTGTCCTCGCTACAGCTCTCAGAGGCAGTCGCTCGTGAGGGCGTTGGCACGCCTCGATGACCAGCCGCTTTCTGAGCAGACTGTCTTGAGTGCCGGCTGGCGCGATCTTCACACCAGAAGGCGGTGAACGCGCTACTGAGGTTCATGCGGTCAGGCGACCCGCTGTAACGACTGCGACACTCCTGCGTTCCTCTGTGCCCCTCGCCCGTGTGTGTGTGTTTGATTTTTTTCTTTCTCCTCTCGCAGACTTTTCATGTGTGTACCCTTTTTTTTACTCTTCCTTTTCTTTAACTCTTTTTGTCTCCCCTTACCCGCTCCCCAGTGCAGGGTAGCAAACTGGTTATCTATCTTCCGGTTAACCTCCCTGCATTTCTCATCTTTCTTATCTCTCTCCCTCTCTCTCTTTTAGCTTGTACCAGAAATGTGCTGAATTTTGACACAGTCTAGGCGGGCGGATATTTACTTTGTTGCGAGGTGAACAACAGTCAAATTTATAAAGGTTGTTCAACGTATTATTATGCGCAATAAAGCAAACATTTAAGTGTGAAAAATATGTAATTGCATACGGGTGAATGTGTTGTGGCAGATAACTTGTATTAAAAAAATGATCAGACAAAGCATTTTCTTTTCATCACAGGTGAATGTTATATTTGTGTAGTCCTTTGAAAGCTACAAAATCTTAAGCTGGTAGAGAAATCCAAGAAAGTAAATGCCATTTGGTGGCAATAACACTCGCATTACATGGAACCGCATTATGACAATACGGCACTGCGTGAAATTTAAGCAATTACAAAAATACGTCCAAGACTGCGCAACAAAACAATGTAATTTCTACGGAAACCCTGATCCAGGCAGTAAAGTGAAAACGAAAACTTACCTATGATTACGATACACCCTAATGTGAAATTTCAGCGCAGCTCTATGCGTGTTTCATTTCGTGATATATTGGCTGCCGCGGACAGTCTGGCTCGTTCGGCACGTTGCAAACGGAGCCAAGTGTGGCGCGACTGCCTCGCTAATCTGGAGATCAAGAGGCAGCGCGTGGGTGACGCATGGGCGCGATTCACGGCAGCCGTCGCCGACAGACGTCCCAGACCATGTGCGCCACTCCGGCGCCATCTGGCAGCTCTCGTCGCCCCAATACGCTTTTCTTCTCGCCCACACCCTACTCCTCCGCTTTCCGCTTCATGGTTTCGCTGCACTGGCTTCATCCGCTTTCCTCCTCGCGTCTCTCATCCCCAGCTGCGCTCCGCGTTCGCTCTTTTATCTTTCGCTGTGCTCGTTCGCTCGGTTACGCCGACGCCGACACTCGCCGCAGTAAAGGCCAGAATACATGGAGCGAATATGTGACGAATAGTCGGCGTTCGACGCCCGGCGGCGTACGCGCGACGCGCAGCGGCGGAGAAAGCGTCATTCGCCGCCGATCTAGCTGGCGCAGAAAAGTTCGTCGGGCGTCGACGATACCAGAAGCGGCAAACGAGCGGCGCCCCAAAGCGAGCCAATCAGGTCTCACTATCCGCCCCGACTTCAGACTAGGCTTCCCACCCAGTGTTGCCACAACGCATAGCACCGCCGCTTTCTTTAAACTACATCGGTACATGAATGTCTCAAACAAATAAAAAACACTAGAAATCATTTCTAAACAAAATTTTACGCGTTTTCAGAGTGTTCTGCAATTCAAAAGCGATAATAGTTGTCGTTAAAGTTCTTTTTTGTGTCATGTGTTTCACTACAGCGCATTTGCCTGGTCTAGCCATCCTGATTACAACGCAGCGACTCGCCGGCGGCGGCCGCCGTGTTTTCGCTCCATGTAGCGCAGCCCGACGAAGATACGGCGTCGCGCCGCGGCAGATTTTCTGCCTCCCGAACTTCGTCGTGAAAGTTCACACCATGTATTCTGGCCATAAGGCTACGTTCACACTTGGGAAACGGCAAGCGGACGGAAAAGCCAAAGCGGCCGGAAAATATTTTCGATGCATGTACAAGATGTTAACATTTGTTTCACCACTGCAGCGGGAACCACTGCCGCTTTCGCCCACATCCAGTTTGCGTACGTTTGTCCGCGTGGTGTCGCTGTTTATCATACTATTTCAACACACGTTCATTCATTGAGCCATCAGTTACTAAAAGCCATCATTTCCCGCAACTGCATTTGTCGTTTTTAACTTTTGTCTAGCATGGAAGATAAACAAGACATAGTTTAGATAGTTTCAGCTAGTTGCTCTTCCTAAAAATATACAAATATACAAAGCGGAACGGCTTTCCGCTTTGACGTGGCGAAAAAATTGGTCGGAGACCGATTTTTTTCACCGCCTGGTTTTCCGCCCGTTTTTTCGCCTAGGCGGGCGGACTTTGTCAAGTTTTTTCCGCTTCCGCCTGCTCCGAGACCAAGTGTGAACGTAGCCTAAGAGCGGCGCTCTAAAAAAATTATTGTAGAGTATTTCTCACAGCGCACTGTAAATGAAACAGTCCTGCAAAGCAGCACCTTGTGATTGTTTACGGCACACTGCAAATCTTACAGGAGAAATATGTAAACTGAAATTTGCGAGAACACGTTGGCAGCCGAAATTGACAGTGAATTTTCGGGAGAACTACGGATAATTCTTTCGCTGAGTTAGGAAGGACAGCACTGTGCCTTGATATACCTAAATGATTAAATAGGGGTTGATTTCTGGGCTAGATTGTTAAAGGCACTGATCGTATGCATCCGGGCACTGGGAAACAAGAACGCCGTCAAAGCGCCAAGACAATTTTCCTATAAAGAAATGAGCTTTTCTATAGAGAAATGATACAAGAGAGCCGCGCAACTGAAATGTCACGCAAAGCCAAGCTAATTTTTAAGGCTGTCGCACCATGTACTCGACAAAATTCATCACTGCTGTCAAGATCACAGTTTCTTTCTGTCTTCTTGAAGGGCTCGTTGATGTGGAGTTATGGAGTGCTGAATTCGCCGCGTTGCTGTACAGATCCATACGACGTCGGCTTAAACCACCCAAGATTTCCTTTTTCTCCAGAAACTGCTACATCGCAAGACGTGGTGTACACGGTTATGTGGTGTTGCATCACAGTTGTTACGTTTCGCCTACGTAGCCGGCGCGGATGCAACGGACGCCGGGGCTTCGTTCAAAGCGGCGGACATTTTGGCCCGTTCGGAGCGGCCGCGACGCATCCCCGCCGAGCGCGTCCCGGCATGTTCAGTGCCAAGTGTCTTTGTGTGTGCGTGTGTGTGTGTGTGCCCACGCTTGTCAAAGCGCGGCAGCCGGGGAGAGGAGCTCCCCAAGTGTGAAGCGAGGAGGTGTGACCGGCGCCGGCCCGGCTGATGCGTCACTACACTCGTCTCTACATGTCTCTCAGCTCGTCCGTGCCTCGCTGTCACGTGGTGTCATCCCGTGACCTTCCTTCTTGCCCGCGTCGCCAAGAGTATAAAAGCAGCTGCCCCCGGACACCAAGAGAGAGGCTACGAATTCTTCCGTCGAGAAGCGTGCTCTCCCGTCTCTCCACTTCGGTCGACCTGACCGGCCGCTCTTTTGCGATGCTAGAATAAACAAGTTGTTCTGTTAGCAGTCGACTCATGCTTTGCCAGGACTTTCGGATGCTTCCAGTGGTGCCCCAGGACGCCAGGCCAACGCTACCCGTGGGGCTTGCGACCCATTTGCAACAACTCGTGCCAGCGGTGCGACTGCAATAACGGGTGTCAGCACTGAGGTTCCAACAGCTGGTGGCAGCGGTGGGATCGCGACAACGGAGACCAGCAGCGAAGATATGCGGTTGACTGTATGCTGAGCAGCACAACGACCATCCGGGAGCAGTGCAACGAGCCCTGTGTGATGACTGGTTGCCTGCAGCGGAACGACTGCGCTGAATTCTTGGCTGCGAGGTTTGGTGAGTGCGGGACATTCTTCTTCTGAGTTTTGCCAGGCTTTTGTTAGTGTCAGAAACATAGCTGGTAATTGTGGTTGTCGTTGCTACCGGGTTAGTTTGCGGCAAGACAATAGTAGGCAGTAGAGAGAGCAGCATTCAGAGCAGCTATGGATTTGAAGTCGTTGCGCAAACCGAAATTGTTGGAGCTTGCAAGGGAGTTGGGTCTGGATGTCTCAGACAAACTCAGAAAACCAGAACTGCTGAGGGCTATTCTTGAGTTAGAAGCTGAGGATGACGAGCTGTCGGAATGCCTTGAGACCATTGAGGAGAGGGCAAAAAGACAGGAGCGCGAACTTAAAGAACAGAAAGAGCGAGAGCAACAAGAGAAAGAAAAGGAGCGAGAGCAACAAGAGAAAGAAAAAGAGCGTGACCGTCAACACGCTTTGGAAATGAAGCGTCTCGAGGTAGAGATGGAACGCGCTCGTAATGGAAGTCAGGCACACGGTGCAGGAGAACGAGTATTGTTCAAAATGACTGACCTGATGCGGCCGTTTAAGCTTGGAGAGGACATTGGTTTGTTCCTGGTTAACTTTGAGCGAACGTGCGAGAAGCAGGGGTTCTCTCGGGAAACGTGGCCACAGCGCTTGCTCACTTTGTTACCCGGCGAGGCGCTTGACGTAGTCGCTCGGTTGGAGAGAGAGGAGGCAGATGATTTCGACAAAGTGAAATCGAGTCTGCTAAAAAAGTACAGGCTGTCAGCGGAGGCGTTCCGTCGGAAGTTTCGAAAAAATGAGAAAGGCAAAAGTGAGTCATATACAGAGTTTGCCTACAGGCTAATGTCAAACATGCAGGAGTGGCTCAAAGAAGAGAAAGCGTTTGGTGACCACGAGAAAGTTCTACAGTGTTTCGGGCTGGAACAGTTTTATAGTCCGTTACCTGAGAACGTGCGGTACTGGGTCTTGGATAGGCCACACGTTAGTACGGTGGCTAGAGCCGCTGAGCTAGCCGAAGAGTTTGTGACGCGTCGGGCTCGCGGAGCTAAGGACGGTCAAAAGGGTGAATTTGGCTCCAAGTTTGGGAGGCCGAAGTTCACGCCCATGAGCGCAAAGGGGGACACACGTAGTGCGGATGCGAGTGAAAGCAGTTCGACCGAACGTAAGGAGACGGCGGCAGCCGAAGCCGAACGCAGAAAGCGGTTCGAGACGAGGCAAGTGCGCGTGTGTTATACGTGCCAAAAGCCGGGTCACTTTTCGGCGCAGTGTCCGGAAACAAAAACAAAAGTCGTGTTTTTGTCATTATGCAGCACTGACGAGAACATAAAGCTTCTCGAGCCTTACATGCGAGACCTCCTCGTGAACGGGAAAGAGTGCCGAGTGCTTCGCGATTCCGCAGCTACAGTGGATGTAGTTCACCCCTCTTACGTAGAACCCGATATGCTCACGGACGAGTGCGCATGGATCAAGCAAGCCGTGGAAGCTCACAGCGTGTGTCTGCCCGTAGCAAAAGTGCTTATTGAAGGACCTTTCGGAGCACTTGAGACGGAAGCGGCAGTGTCATCTATGCTGCCCCCCCAGTACCCGTACCTATTTTCGAACAGGTCCGATCACCTCCTGCGCGAGAAGGGGCTTTTGTTTGGTGAGGCTGGCGTTCAGGCCTTAACCAGATCGAAGGTTCGGGAGCTCGCTGCAAAGGCGGTAGTTGCGGGGCCGACGTTGTCGAACGATGAGAAAGGGTCAGAGGCGCAGCAAACTGATATTCAGAGCACGCCCGAACTGCATAAAATTGAGCCTGTAGCGTTAAAGGCACCAGATACTGGAGATGAAATTCCCGATGCGGGAAAGTTTGAAGAGCTATCTGCAGATTTGCTCATCGCGCCTACGTCAGATGGACTTAATAGGTTGCTAAAAGTCAGCCGGCCGGCTTTGATAGCCGAGCAAAAGAAGGATGGCAGCCTAGAAAACATACGCTGCATTGTCAAGGAAGGTATCGCCAAGAGAAATGCTCGCTTTGTGGAAAGAGGTGGGGTCCTGTACCGGAAGTATCTAGACCGCAGGGGAGTGGAGTTCGATCAGCTGATCGTGCCTCAATGCTATCGTCAGGATCTGTTGCGCTTGTCGCATGGGGGTTCGTGGTCCGGACACCTAGGAGTTAAGAAAACTAAGGACCGTCTCTTGCAAGAGTACTATTGGCCAGGGTGTTTTCGGGACGCAGACCACTTTGTGAAGACATGCGACACCTGTCAGCGGGTGGGCAAACCAGGGGACAATTGGAGGGCGCCGTTGAAGTTGGTACCTATCATTACGGAGACTTTTGACGGCTCGTTATTGATACAGTGGGACCTCTGCCGGTAACAGCCACGGGGTACAGATACTTTTTGACTGTGATCTGCCCAGCGACAAAGTTCCCTGAAGCAGTGCCTCTTAAAGAACTCAGCTTAGTTGAGATAGTCAATGCACTACTGTCCATATTTGCGCGAGTTGGTTTTCCTGCGGAAATCCAATCAGATCAGGGCACAGTGTTTACTAGCGCTTTGACGACAGCCTTTCTCGAAAGGTGCAGGGTAAAGCTGTTAAATAGTTCAGTGCACCACCCCCAGTCGAATTCCGTTGAGAAGCTGCACTCCGTCATGAAGCGCGTGTTGAAAGCATTGTGTTTTGAACATCAAACTGACTGGGAGCTATGTCTGCCTGGGGTGATGTTTGCATTACGGACCGCGCCGCATGCGGCTAGGGGGTTTTCGCCAGCTGAGCTGGTGTACGGTCGCTCGCTGCTGTCTCCGCTTCGCATGCTTCGAGAATCGTGGGAAGGCAGGGGCGACGACCCAGTCGTGGTGCAGTACGTGCTCAAGCTCCTCGAACGCTTAAGAAGGGCACAGGAGTTGTCAGGTGAAGCAATGGCAAAGGCCCAGCAGAGGGCCAAGGTTTATTATGATCGGACAGCCAGGGCCCGTCGTTTTGAGGGGGGCGATGAGGTCATGATATTGCGCACATCGCTAAAAAACAAACTCGACGTGCAGTGGGAGGGCCCAGCACGGATTGCTCAAAAACTGTGCTGAGTCTGCCAGGAAAACGGAAAGCACAGCAAGTTTACCACTGTAATCTGCTCAAACCCTATAAGCAACGGGAAGCAGTGGTGTGTATGATGGTAAACGTTCCCGAATAGCTTCCGGTCGAGCTTTCGGGACTAGGCTCAGTGACGAACAGGGGAGACACCGATCAAGTCATTAGTGACTTAATCAGTAAAGCACCGCTGTCGCCTGAGCAGAAAACCGAACTACACCAGCTCTTACGAGAGTTTCAAGGTCAGTTCTCTGAGAGGCCTGGTAGGACTTCTGTCCTTACTCATGATATAGAACTTACCTCCCCAGAGCCAGTACGATCCAAGGCGTACCGGGTGTCACCCCGCCAACACGATATTATGGAGGCTGAGGTAAAGAAGATGCTACAGCTCGCGGTTATTGAGGCGGGTGAGAGTGATTATACCTCCCCTTTGATTTTAGTTGAGGTACCGGGCAAGGAACCTCGTCCTTGCGTCGACTACCGCAGGCTAAATTCCATAACTAAGGATCAAATTTATCCAATCCCTAACATCGAGGAGCGCCTTGAGAAAGTTAGTAGCGCTCAGTTTATTTCCACCCTAGATCTTGTCAGGGGTTATTGGCAGGTTCCACTTACAGAAGAGGCTAGTAGGTATGCGGCGTTCATTTCAGCAATGGGAACATTCCGTCCTAAAGTGTTGAGTTTTGGTTTGAAGAACGCGCCATACTGTTTTTCAAGCCTCATGGATAAAGGGTTGCGGGGACAGCAAGAATTCGCTATACCGTATTTAGACGACGTAGCGATATTCTCCGCATCCTGGTCTGAGCATATGGCACACTTGCGGGCAGTGCTAACCCGCCTGCGCGAAGCGGGCTTGACAGTCAAGGCTCCCAAGTGCCAGTTAGCACAGGCCCAGGTTGTCTACCTCGGTCACGTGATTGGACGGGGTCGTCGCCGCCCCTCTGAAACAAAGGTGGCCGCTGTGCGAGACTTCCCGCAACCGCGCACGAAGACCGATATTCGGTCGTTCTTAGGTGTCGCCGGCTACTATCAGAGGTACATCCCCAGGCACTCTGATATCGCGGCTCCCCTGACGGATGCTCTAAGAAAGACAGAGCCCCAAACAGTCATCTGGTACGAGACAAAGGAAATAGCTTTTAGCGCCCTAAAGAGCGCCCTAACAAGCCAGCCTGTGCTACGATCGCCAGACTACACAAAAGGGTTCGTTGTTCAGTGCGATGCTAGTGAGCGAGGCATGGGCGTTGTACTGTGCCAACGGGAAAATGGAGAAGTGGAACACCCCGTCCTGTATGCTGGTCGTAAGCTGACCAGTCATGAGCAGGCGTACAGCGCCACCGAGAAAGAGTGTGCGTGTCTCGTGTGGGCCGTTCAGAAATTGTCATGCTACCTAGCCGGCTCGAGGTTTATCATTGAGACGGATCACTGCCCTCTCCAATGGCTGCAGACCATCTCTCCCAAAAATGGCCGCCTCCTGCGCTGGAGCCTCGCTTTGCAACAATATTCCTTTGAGGTGCGTTACAAAAAGGGGAGTCTCAACGGCAACGCTGATGGCTTAAGTCGAAGCCCCTAACGTGGGAATCAGCCTCAAAATTGTTTGTTATTGATGTTTTTCTTCCTGAGGCAGGATTTTTAACATATTGCTTTTGTGTAGTGTTTCAAAGTGATGATGTGCTTTCTAGTGCAATTTTCCGATTTGTGGACGCGTTCTGAGTGCTGCTAGACTACTGTAAGGAACTAGGCAGTAGTATAAAAGGGGAAAGAGCCTGGCATGGCTTAGTGAGGGTTGTGCCGTGCTTGCTGACTGAGCGGCTGAGTTTCGGCGTAGTTCTAACGCTTGTTGGGAACGAGAGAAAAATGACGACTCTCCCGAAGTCACTTTGCAGTGTCCTGTGTGAACCTGAACGTGAGAAAGAGGCCTTCTCGGTGCGCTGCGCTCAAGAAACGCCGAGGGACGACCGACTTCGGTTATGAGCATCATCGAGCGACATCCCTCCGGACAGCGGATGCAGTCCCCTGACCATCGGGACCTGCTTCCCCCGGCGGGGCGGTCTGTTACGTTTCGCCTACGACGCGCGGTGTAGCCGGCGCGGATGCAACGGACGCCGGGGCTTCGTTCAAAGAGGCGGACATTTTGGCCCGTTCGGAGCGGCCGCGACGCATCCCCGCCGAGCGCGTCCCGACATGTTCAGTGCCACGTGTCTTTGTGTGTGCGTGTGTGTGTGTGTGCCCACGCTTGTCAAAGCGCGGCAGCCGGGGAGAGGAGCACCCCAAGTATGAAGCGAGGAGGTGTGACCGGCGCCGGCCCGGCTGATGCGTCACTACACTCGTCTCTACATGTCTCTCAGCTCGTCCGTGCCTCGCTGTCACGTGGTCTCATCCCGTGACGTTCCTTGTTGCCCGCGACGCCAAGAGTATAAAAGCAGCTGCCCCCGGACGCCAAGAGAGAGGCTCCGAATTCTTCCGTCGAGAAGCGTGCTCTCCCGTCTCTCCACTTCGGTCCACCTGACCGGCCGCTCTTTTGCGATGCTAGAATAAACAAGTTGTTCTGTTAGCAGTCGACTCATGTTTTGCCAGGACCTTCGGATGCTTCCAGTGGTGCCCCAGGCCGCCAGGCCAACGCTACCCTTGGGGATTGCGACCCATTTGCAACAACTCGTGCCAGCGGTGCGACTGCAATAACGGGTGTCAGCACTCAGGTTCCAACACAGTATACTTAACACCGTCGCAGAAGACTTGAGGTCCTGCAGGGAATTAAGCCCCTCGTCCGAATCCCTATCCCCCTGTTTTTAAGGCATTTTACACCTATCCATGGTTTAATTAACAAAAAGGTTACCTGCCAAAATATGTTTACCGAAAAAAGTAAAGTTCAATACTGGAGGGACACAGCAAGAAATATACGCCAAATACTGAAAAAAAAGCATGAAACACTGAATCGCCTCTGTAGGGATTGCTTCAAAACCAACAACGCATTGTTCGAGGCTATGCTACGCCGAATGCTAGGGAACTTGCACAAGCTTCATAGTTACGACTCATAGAAAGACATTACGAATAATTTAGAACAGCAACCAATATGTATCCGAGTTATTTCGTCATGTAGCCACCGTTTGTTTACGTGTGTACGTACACAAATGCACATTACCATGGCAGAACAGGACGGACATGTTAAACATGCGCCATAGCTGCAGGTAAGAGACTATACGCCGTAATAATGCTTCCTTTCGTTCGTGTGGAAGAAAGGCCTACTATACAATGCACATCATGTCGCGCAACAGCTCCGACTGTATTCTGTGTCATATACTTCCTTCTTTCTTATGAAACTTACTCTCGGCTGCACACCTGTCATGACTAATTTGAAATCGTTCGTTGCAAACTCTCTTTTCACGGCCACGTCTTTATGCTGCGCGTATGCGACCACCCGTCCGTACGCCATTTAACTCTATCGCGCAAGGAGGCGCGTTTCAGAATATCGCATTGCTCCGCTAGCGAACCTGAAACAACCGCACTTGCGTTCTCCATCGTCAGGGGCAAGAAAGATGCCTTTACAGCAACTCAACAATAACTGCTTTCGCAATATATCCAGACTTCCTTCTTCTCTCCCAAGGCGCGCTATCTCTTCGTGGAACGCCGCGTTCCCCGCGAATACGCCACAATGGAGTTTCTCTACACTGCGCGTAAATGCGCGCCGAGCCGTGCGCGAAGATTCGAAATGAGTTTTGCCGTTTCGGGGCCACCGAGCGCATTTTGGTTGCCTTCGCGGGAAGGCGGGCCAAATTTGCTTATCGGAGTCCGCCGTTAAGCGGTCCCAAATGCGCAAACCGCGCTAAGGCTGGCCGAGACGCGATTTCAAGCCCGTGCGTGGATCTATGTATATGCAACATCCGTGGCCACTTTGTACATCGCTTAGTGTTACGTGCTTCGTTCTCCCTTTCCGCGCGACTTTGCTTTCGCAGAGTCGCCTGCAAGAGCGCTCCTGCCGGCTCCGCGCAGAGAAGTGTACACTTATTGGCGGCTAAGAGCCCACTCGAAAAGCCGCGGACAGAAAACGCAAGCAAAAAGAAAAGCGGATGAAGCCAAACGCAAGGACTAAAGGAACCTGCCATAGTCTGGCGCATCAAAGTTTGCACTGCTGCTTTTAAAATGTGCTTTCTGAGAGTTGCATGCACCCGCTTAAGGTTTAAAGGTAGCGTCGTTTAAAGCCCCAATGGGATACCCACGGAAGCGATGAGAGAAAAGCAGGGCAATTAACGAAGCTAAACCCGGCTGACTACTGTGCATTCACTAGAGATCATATCCAGCTTTTCTGGACACATACCAACTAGCGCCCCAAACGGGCCCGGCACGAAGCTAGCGCGTTTTCAATGAAACGAGCGGGTTTTTCGCGAATAACAAAAGTTGCAGGTCGACTATTGAAAAAGGCAGGTGACAGACGTGTTCTGGAAGACAACCCACACGACTCAAATGCAGTGATCATGCTATGGCACGTAAGAATTTTGTTCCCACAGCGGTTAAAGATTTAGCAATGGAAGCCATTGGAAACGACGAAAATTTACTCGATTTTCGAGGCAAGAACGATGCCTGTGATAAAACTACGGTGTCTATCATAATACCCAGTGCAGCGTATGTAGTCCGGAGACTCAGCTTTCGATTGATGCCTATCTCGACTCTCCTCACTTGGCGTAACACCGTTCTCAAAAGCGATTTTAACGCGATAGCGTTAAGGAGCTCGTGTCGCAGAAAAGCCGGTGTCGTCGGCGTCGGTGTCGGCGGCGTTGACCGTGAGCGATAAATCACGGCAGGCGCTTCATAAATAAAAAGCAACTTCCAAGATTGGCCCGGTGGGAATCGAACCCGGGTCTCCGGAGTGTGAGACGGAGACGCTACCACTCAGCCACGAGTTCGATGCTTTCAAGCGGTGCAAACGCGCCTCTAGTGAATGCGGTGTGGCCTTCGAAACGAGCCGTGGAAAGTTATACTGCGGTGTATATCGGTAATTATGAACATGTAACGTACAGAAGTCACAATTACACGAGTTGCGAAGTGCGTTTCCGCTGCATTTCTTCTGCGCTTTCCGCACACGCAGAGCCATCTTGCGGCAAACACAGAAGACCCCCTCCTCTCAATGTACGGCGCTGCCCCGACAGGAGGCGCGCCGCGCGCGCATTGGGACCGCTGCCAGGCGCGTCGCGGGACTCCCTCTCCCCTGACGACGCTTCGCCGTGCTCCCGGTTTAGATTACTATCTATCTCTCTGCCCGTGCCGATCACGCCGTTTGGCTGGCGTAGATCGTTTCCCCTCCGAGACACCGAGTTCTTTGGTTCGTTTCGTTCGCTCAGGCGCACGTTTCGTTGCCGCGCCGAACGCTGCGTTGCTCGACGCTCACCGCGTGATAGGTGGGCGCTAAGTCCGATGCGGGGCGCATCGTAAGTGATTGCTGTGCCGTAGCGCATTGTCTTATACCCCTTGGCGGGTCGACGGGAACGCTGTCGCGTCCCACTCTTGAAGGCGAAGCTTAAGCGTCCTCCAATTTTTTTGTAACATTGTCATGAAAATTCACGTGGTGTCTATAAAAACATGATCGTACCGCTTCGCGAAGCCTCGAAAGCCGCGGCCGAGTGTTGCGGCTCGGCGTAGCGTTTAAACCACGTATCCTCCACTCTTTGTATATACGGTTCGGTCCATCACGTGTGGCTTCAGGAGATAAGTGTTACTCGGATGATTGCTTATGGAAGCGCATACTGACCTTCTATTTGGGCAGTTTCGAGCGAATAAACCCATTTCCTTATAGCCGAACTACTAGTGTCATCTCCTTTTTTGTGGTTTGTTGTCTTCGAGGGTAAGATTGTGGTCGTGGGGAAGCTTTTGATAGTACTGTAAGCTACTTCCCTGTGGCTTGAAGCCACGGCATGCCACACACACATCCGTCAGCTTTGGTGCACTCTTTACAGACACACATCCCTGCCTGTCCTTAACCCAAAGGCGCACGTTATCCATCAAGATCCCTCAAAAATGCTCTAAGCAGGTTAAATCTAGCAGTTTACTAACGTTATCTACCACGGCTCATTTCACCCACTATCAAAAATTATCCTTCTGGCTGCACGGAAACTTGACAAAACTTTCATTGGGCTTACTTCTTTCCTGTCGAAATCTCATCCGAAGTTGCTCTGTGGAAAGCTTGTATTTGGCGAGCAAACTCAACTTCACTGATCTGTACAGGCTTGCCTCAGCTGCGCTCCGTCAGGCCCCGACTTCCGAGGCCTCTCCTGGCAGCAACGCAAGCAGCCGCTTCGGCAATATGTAATGCTGAAATGATTGCTTGTCACAAATCTGTTCAAAATTAATCAGATACAGACCGACGTCAACGCCTGTTTTGTACGGCAGAAAAAAAACTCGTCATTTTCACGCTTTCCGTTCGTGGCGGCGCCGCAGCGGCACCACGCGCTAATCTCGCTTGCTATAGTTTTATTTTCTCCAGCTCAAGTTCTGCCTGTCTTTGTTCCCTCTTTTTATGCCCGTCATTCTCTTCCGTCCTTTCTTTCCTCGCATGAAATATCTTTTCCCAGGCATCCATGGGCTCGTTCTCCTCGAAACCCACTTCGTCAATCGCAGTACGAATTTCGGGCTTCCTCAACTTATGATTAATCTGCATATCCCATCCTGCTCTGCTGCCAACAGCAACAGCTTCTCTTCTTTTAACACTTTGATATCCATGCTTTTTGACAGCCGACTATAACTTTCCCTGTATTGACCGCACACCCGGTGGCGATCAATCACAGCTAATTGCCAGGTAGAACCCTGTCCTTATCGTCCGGCAAAACGTAGTCGCTCCAGCAGTCAGCCAACCTACAGCTTGCGAAGGTCGTGTCTGCCGTAGCCACGTTCCCAGGTCCGCCAATCCCAGATCGTGAGCATTGCCTTCTGCTGCTCTTCCTACAAGTTTTCTGGACTCGACCGAGCCTTAAACGCCGTTACTGCGACAGTTGTGCCTCCCTGAGCCACAAAGAAGAGCTCTGCTGATCCCGAATGCACAGAAGTCCCTCTTCCGTCCGCAGTTTACCTCGAGCTTGCGAAGGTCGTGTCTACCGGAGCCACGTTTCCAGGTCCGCCGATCCTAGATCGTGAGGACTGTTTTCTGCTGCTCTAGCTTTAAGCTTCCTCTACTCGTCGAAGCCTTAAACGCCGTTACTGCGTCGGTTGTACCTCACTGGGCCACAAAGAAGAGCTCTGCTGATGCCGGATGCACAGAAGTCCCTCTTCCGTCCGCAGTTTAGCTCGAGCTAGCGAAGGTCATGTCTCCCGGATCCACGTTCTCAGGTCCGTCGAACCCACATCGTGAGAACTGCCTTCTTGGTCTCACCGCTGCCAACCCGTTTCTTGCGGCTCGGGGTAGCGTTTAGGTTAGGAAGCCACCAGGCACAGGGAAGAGTACGCCAGGGAGTAGGAACGAAGGAAAAATGGTTTATTTTACATATTTTACACTGGCTCTAGATATCGAAGCTCACTCCATGTAGCCGCACAATAAATGTCTGAGCTCAGATAAGGACGCGTCACCCCTTCCCACTGCACCAAAGCTGTCCGCATTTAAAACAGCCGTTTTGCCTAGGAGATCGGAGTAAGGAATCTAATGACTGTATCTCGGCCAATCATAATGGTAGAATCACTCGCAAAACCCCTCCCATGACGTCGCACGCTTCCGCCGGACTACGCCTTCTATGTTGAACAATCGCCCCCGCATACGAGGCAAGCACGCGGTTATTTTGGGAACTTGTGGTCGACGCAGTTCCCACGGTAGTCCTCGACGTTGGTCCCTTTCATAATTTAGTGAGCTCTCAGTGACAGTCAGATTGCAGCGACCCTTCACGGTTGTTATCGCGTCTACAGAATCCGGTGGTCGTGGTCACCTCGAGGGGAGCTTCTTTGTTGGCCTGTCAACAGTGGACGTCAGGGCTGCGTGGACGTTTGAGCGGGCGCTGTTGAAGGGGGGGCGAGGTGCCTCGTGGGAAACACCTAAGGGTGTTTGCCCTTTGCCGTGTTGAGAGGTAATACTCTGTTGGTTGACACTCACACTCACTGACCTAAAACACAGCTTTCAAGTTACACACCACAGTCCAAATTGTGCTCGTCTCAAGAATGGAACGTGCTTCGAGGAAGGCGCGCGGGCCAAAACATGTCACTTTTCGGTGACATTACAGTAGGCGAGGCCGTGATGTTGATTGTAAAAAGTTAACTGTATAAGAATATGGATAACGGAACTGATACAGTGGAAATTATTGACACAGACATCTAAAGACCATGACTCAAAAGTTACAGTGATGTTAAGGCCCGTCCACGGTTACCGGCACGGCAACTCGCCGCATAGCGTTTGCCTTTGACGGACCGCCGGGTGATGACGGTTTTGCTTGCGAACGGAAAGATTTCTTTGCCGAAGAGAGGATGGGATCCGGGACCCATTTTTGCGGCAGCCGTACAGCGAATTGTCCAATCAGCGACGAAGGAGTGCTCAGGGTGGTCACTCTAGCGCCGACGGCTGCCTCACCGCGGCTGATCGCTTGGCAGAGCGGATATCGTCGCTAGGCCTTCTCAGGCCTCTTCACTTCAAAGCAAAAGCTGACGACGCTTCGGAACGAATCCCCGACGCATACAAGCTGCAATATTTCCTTACCGTTGTTGTCGCTCTTCACAACAATAGATAAAGAGGAAAATGCGGTAGCGGCGACGCCGCCGGCTGCGATGCGAGCACAGCCGAGCTGGTCGTCTGCCGTCGGTAGCCGCGCACTGCAGCCGAGCTCGACAAGTACCTGAGCTCTCGTTCGCATTTAACGTTTGACAGGGGATACCGTGTTTCATAAAATGTACGATTTGCGCATCACTTTATCTGGCGGAAAATATTTTGCTTGGAGCAGAAGCTCAGCCTGTATTTGCGACGCCGGTGGCGGAGGCGCGCATCTTCGCGGTCGTTGATTGGCCCGTCGTTCGTGCGGCGGGCGGTGCTCACGCCGAACTGCCGTCTACTTTGGACACCTTTCGCGCGGCAGACTTTTGACGGCACTAGAGACCGGTCCGCCGTTACGACATGTTTGCCGCTAGCGTAGGCGTGCCTTTACAGATTTGGTCTTCTTCATTCTAGGTCGAATCTCCACCGACTCCCCATCCAATGGTCCTGCACTCCTTAAAAAGCTACCCCGCCATCACTCTCGTCACATCATTCGTGTAATCTCACTGCGGTGCGCGCAGTGTGCTCAGTATGGGGCTCTAGGGTGACACCGTCCGGACTTCCAACGGCTCGAGGTAATTGCCACGAGTCCTTGAGGTTAGCGGGCCTTTTGTCTCACCACTTCGCAAGACACAGACCCCGAAGCAATCACACTTTCACGCTCATTGGGGCATCTGGCCAGCCCGCGGAATGTATCGGCAAGCGTGCGGCCAAGAGACGATGGGCTGACTTCAAAGCAACGACACTGCTTGTCCGAACAAAATAGCGGGAGCACCGCCTCACTTTGCCCGCTTACACGCTATCCGTAAACCACGGCTCCCCCGGGGTACTGGCTATAACTCTCTGCCGTCGGGCTTATTGTTGTGCCACGGGTCACCCTTGACAACACGTAGCCGCCCGCAAAAACAACGATCCAACTGCACTGACATAGCGCAAACAAACATCGGATACAGTGCAAATTAAGGTGACCCGATTGGTCGGTACCGGACTTAGTGCAAGCGAATACCAGATATAGAGCGCATTAAAGCGGAGCGTGGTGATGGCAAGTGATGCACGTAAGTACAGACGTGAACTCCATCACGAACATTCGGTCATTGTCATGCTGTCGTCGTCTTCCGTAATCGTCATTTCATTGCCTTGATGACATCATTCTGTCGCTGTCATGTCATCTTGCCGGCGTCCATCGTCATCATGCCATGTCAAGCTGTCATGTGGATATCGTGTCTTCATCACAAAGTTGCCGTCATGCCCTGTGGTCCATCCACTATCCTCATTTTGTCGTTGCGCTCGCACTGTCGCCAACCCACTGTCGTCATACCTTTGTCGTCACGTCGCCATTATTCCACTTTCGCCATCCCTTTGTCGTCGTGCCATTACCGACGCGCCACCGTACTCGTACCATTAAACTCATTTTAGCATTGTCATCACATTGAAGTAATACTGTCGTCATCATTCCAGCTCCATCATTCCCTTCGTCGCAGCATCATCGTTATGCCGTCGTCATCATACCATTGGTACCACGTTATCCACGGTGCCATAAATCCATGATACCATAAATCCAACATCGGTATCACGTTATCATCACGCCGTTGTCGTCATACCATCGTCGCCACTACGACCAGTGTCGTCATCCAGTGGACTACACGCTTCGCATGACAGATAATTCTCAAGATTGGTTTCTATATAAATTTTTTTTTAAATTTTGTGGCTCAATTCTTTCCGCTTCTGGGAGTTTCAGGCTAGAGCTTAAGAATAAGCTCTGACGTTCCTGGCTTTACCAAAATTATTACGTTCCATCTCGATTTCTCTTATGCAGATGGCAAGTTTTTGTTTCACACATCCGGAACAAATTAAGCACAAATTAAACATGGCCAAGCGAAGGAGAGAAAGAGAGCAAGCTACCTCTTATTCTGAGAATATTGAAGAATGTATCGCGCGACTTCTCCAAAAGCAGGACCAACGGCGAGAAATGCTCCGCGTGGCGCACCTTGGGAAAGTCGCTTTCGTCAGCGCACCGCGCAGAGGTAAACAGGGTGTCTCCGTTGTCACGGCGCCGCGTCCGTTGTTCCTCGGGGCGGCTCTATTTCGGGTCGCTGCTCTTTCTTGGGCGCGACTCGTGCTTTTTTATGGAGAGAGAGAGAGAGAGAGAGAGAGAGAGAGAGAGAGAGAGAGAGAAAAACTTTTATTTTTACGCCAGCATCCAGCAGGGTGGTTCTCTCGCAGAGCGGCCACGTAGGGGCAGTGGGGTTAGCCAAGGTGAAGCACCTAGCTCGCCCTGGCTTTCAGAGGGGTGCTTTCTGCGTGCGCCTGAACGAGGATGGCATTTACCGGACCACAGCAGCGATGATGATGTAGTACAAGCTCGGCCCATTCATAAGTGCTGTTTTCATTTTGTTAACGCTGTCCTCGCTTTTTTGTTCGGCCTACATTCGAAATAGCTTTGTTCTTGTTTTTTTTTCCGGATTAGGACTTTTGGGGGTTGGATTAGAATCGGGGCAGCCCTAGATTCGCGTAAATATGGTATTATGAAGAAGATGTTATAAAGGGGATGAAAGCAAGCACAGAAACAGCCTCTCCGGCTGCTTCTCATCGCACGTCTTCGGAGTCGCTCTAATATAGCGATGTACCACCCAATTCGTTATTCCGCTGCTTTGCTGCCAGCAGTTCCGTCTCAGGATTCGCCCTTTTGACTGCGTCCTTTGAATGTGCTTCTCTCGCCTTAGCATGTTTATTGGCAACATTCATGAAAGAGTGAACGCGATTGCTAACGCGAACCGCAGTGTATAGCGATGGCTAAACTCTCCTCCCGGAGGACTGAACGCGGGAGAATTCCACGCAGAAGCCACACGCACTGCTGGTCACACACACGGCATGATTTCAATACGTCCACAGGCTGTATCACTCTGAGTACCGGTTCGAGCCAATACATTCGATCCTATCTTTTCCCGGGATCTACTCTGCAGCTTTCTTACCCTAGTGTAATAAATAACAGTTCGGGTGGGTTCAATTTTACTTTTTTGTTCGCCATGACGAGACCATCGAGTCTAGAAACAGGCCTCGTACAAGCCCATCGCCCGCGACGTTCGACCTATCACGCCGAGCAATGCAATGCTTCTTTTTTGATGTTTTCGATAATCTTTTTCAAAGTGCCAGCGGCGGTGGGTTTTGCCCTCCGTGACGAAAAGCGCCCTTACCTCATTCCCTACCATGAGGAAAAAAGGTGTTTATCGTAGGTTACGCCGGATTTTTCTTTCTTGAAGGAAAGACTGCACTACATATTTTATTCAATACATAAACAAAAATCAGAATTAACGTACTTATCACGCAAGAAAGTTTCATTAACGAGTTGTACGTTAGAAAAAGTATATAAATTATCAGAATCAAGATTGTGGGATAAGATTGAGCAACGTTTGAAACGCACGCTTGTATCTACTAAGAAAAATACGTAAAAAAGTTATGAGAGATACAAAACGTATTGCCCTCTAATAGGCACTATGTACGAAAATATCTGAATGTTTCATTGAACAGGTACTCCTGACAAAAAATTAACTATTAACTGCAAGCACTACAGTTGTGTGTGCCGGGCTGCGGACACCGATGTTCCGGGCTCGTTTGCGCCATCGTCGCTCTCAGAGTCCGACGGAAAGGCAGCATCCTCAGACTCGCTGCTGCTTGATCCATCGATAAAATGATCCGCAGACGCTACGGGATCGCAAGATCTGCGATGTTTAAAAGCGCGCGCGCCGCTCCCGGAGGCGGCCATTCATGCTTTCTACTTTTACGATCGCGAAACTTCAGAGCGCGTTTAAAGATTGCCGCCTGGCGGGAATAAATTGAACTGCTTAGCAAACAAAAAAATATAGTTCTCCTCCTTTACGTCTGATAGTGCAGTGTGCCTGTGAGCGGCACGGAAAGTCTGGAAAGCGGCGTTTGAAATGATCGATAGCGGGCTAACGATGCCATACGGGCGCGGTCCGGAAAGCGGTAATAAACTGTCACAGTAAGGGAAGCCGCACTGCAGAGCGGGCACAGGCGTCGAGGGTGGAGTACTACCGTGAGAACAAAGCTACCCCTCCTGACGTTGCAAGTTCTCAGCATGAAGGTTCGATGTCAGAAGAAGGCAACGATACTATGCGTCCAAAAACATCTAATGCTTATGATTATTGCTATTATTATTACAGTGAAACTGTCAAGGGCTAGTTGCCCCAGGAGCGCGTCCGTGTGTCGACATAAAACTCGAGCCTTCTCCTCCGGCGTCGCTACCTGGGTCCGTACCGTCGAGCACACGCCGTGACTTGACGCGGCCCTGCTAGAGTAAAGCTTCATTACGCGCGCCGATCCCGAAGATATTGCAATGCCGGGCGGACCTGCGGCGGAGGTACAGTTCACCGTTAAGGGGCGCACATGCATAGTTTTTTTGTCATTGTTGATACCTTTCAAACTCATAATGAAATCCTGATTTTGGCACGCGAAACCCAAAAGATTCAGTTTCAATTCAAACTTAAAACGAAATGTCATAGAAATGACGGCTTGAATTCAATCGCTAAAGAATGAATAAATACATTTAATTTCATTTATTTTCACTTTGAAGGCCCGAAGGCATTACGCAAGGAGTACAGGGTAGATGTACCAATGTATCTGAATAGACAAAACAAAATTGAGCACTTTGTCGAGTTGTACATGATGCACCATCCTTGGAACATCGCTGAATTACGACATATTTAAAGTTCCATAATGGCGTCATCTTGAGCCAGAGACGCAGTAGAAGCAATCTGGGCCAATCACGGCTAACAACATGGCAAAGCTAACAATATGGCACAATCACGATGTCCAGGATAGCACTCAGTATTAGCTTTAAGAGGGAAAACAAAATTATGGGCTTTACGTGCCCTAATCACGTTCTGATTATGAGGCACGCCGTAGTGGAGGACTCCGGAAATTGGATCCTCTTTAACGTGCACCTAATTCTTGGTACACGGGTGTTTTCGCATTTCGATGGAGGGAAATGTGGCCGCCGTGGCCGGCATTCGCTCCCGCGACTTCGTGCTTAGCAGCCCAGCACCATAGCCACAGCTTTAGAGCATCAAAGACGAAGACAAAACTGACGCAATGTGTTGTCGCCGTCTTTGTCTGTGGCATCATGAAAGCTAACATATGCACAAAGAAAAAAAAAACGTGGTACGCACGCTTTGACAAACGACACACGTACGGGTTACGGACAAGGGTGTGCGGCAGATGACATCCTGCACATGGTCGACAGATCGGGCACATCGTAACTGATGACAGTAAATGTCCAATGCAGCGCATTGTTTGAGGGTTACTGCAGGTAGCACATGAACGAGAAGAAAGGGGGTTAACTGAGGAGCCCGATTTTTATTAATTATATCATAAGAAGCCAACAATGACACCAAAGACAACACAGGGAAAATTACTTGTACTTGCTAACTGAAAAAGAAAAAAAAATAAATTAATTGAATTGAATGTGGATGAAAAACAAGTTGCCACAGGTGGGAAACGATCCCACCTCTTCGCATTAGCTCAAGTGATAGAGCAGTAGAGCTCTGCGTCGGCAAGGTGCTCGGGTCCTCCGACTTCGCAACTTACGAATGCAGTAAGTGTTTTCACCGATGCGTTTTTTATCTTTCTGATAGTCTCGCATTTAGCAGATTGATTAAAAGCTTTAAGTAGCTGTGAAAATGCTGCTGCGCTCCCCCAGAGGGCCGCAGCAGCCCCAGCCGTCAACTGCGCTCTACTAATCAGGTGTTGCTGACGGGTAGCAGTAAGTAGCTTATTAGTAGCTATAATCAGCTGCAGCTGATTAGTAATAATTAATTATTTTTGCGGACGCCTTGTATGGCTCATGAGATTGCGTTAGCGCGACCACACGACGGTCCAAAATATCAAGGGTGCCCAAGTGAGCCAATCGAGGTAGTTGACGTCGGTTAAGGCATAGTTAATTAAGACTGAGTTGACTAAGGCAGAGTGCATTAGGCGAAGTTATTTAAGGCACAGTTAATCGAAACATAGTTAAGGCACTCGAACCCACGACCATTTGTGGAAGTCAAAACCGTGACCGTTGGGTGTTAATCAGGGCGAAGTTAATTAAGGCCCAGTCTTAAAGATATAGTTAAGGCTCTCAACCCACGGTCTTTAGTGGGAGCCAGGCACACGGCCTTTGGTGTTAATTAAGAGGAACCTTTAGGCTCGTGTGCTCCTATCAAATATATGTAAACGGGGAATTCGTTTTTCTCGGCAACCACTGCACCAAACTTAACGGGGTTTGCTGCAGTTAAAAGAAAAGCTTAAAATCTAGTGACTGCTCATTTCGAATTATCTATTTAGGTCATCAATTTTTTATAAAAAATTGGCAAAATCGCAAATTTTCATAAAACAAAACTATCAAGTTTACAACTCCGCAATTTAGCAAGAGAAAATGATACCGCAATTCTGTGAATTGTATCTGATAGCACATCTAAAGCGGACAAAATTGATATGTTACACATGAACCTCAAAAAATGTATTAATATGTAATCACAACTTCTGCAGAATCTCGTAAACAGCGTAACAAATTCACGTAAACTGTAAAATGACATACCAAATTTATTCGCTTTGATTGATCTAATGGATTCCGCTTAAAGAACCCCGATATCTGTTCTTGATGCAGAGCTATTAGTTTGTTAACTTCGTGCTTCTATTTTTTTGCAAACTTCTAAATTTTTGAAAATCTTTTTAACGAAATTCAAGCCCTAAATCAAAATTCCGCTTCCAACAGTCACTAGAATTTAACTTTCTCTCTCAAGTGCAACAATTTTCATTAAAATCAGTCCAAGAGTTATCTCAGATAACTGTTCTTGCGTTTTACATGTATTTGAATAGGCCGCGTCGGAGTTGGGCCCGAGCTAAAGCTTCCTCTAAAGCTAAATAAGCTAGAGTGAATCAACGCAGAGGATTAGTTACGATAGAATTCACTGCGACACTCGAACCCACGACCATTGGTAGGAATCGAACCCACTAACTGTTGTGGTAATAATTAAGGTGAAGTTAGTTAATATAGACTTAAGGCACTCGAACCCACGATACTTGGTGGGAGTCGAATCCTCGACCTTTGGTGTTGGCAATGCTATTTTCCCCATTTTGCGGCGTTGATCACCGGCTGCACACTTTTTTTTTTTACTTTTTTTCCCTCGTCGAGCATCTTCGCGAATTGTGGAATAGCAGTTGCGATGAATCCGCTCTTGAGTTGCTTATCTCAGGGTACTGCACGGGTCGGTTTTTCTGGGCCAGGGACGGCCCAAGCCCGAAAGTGCCACGTGATGGTCTGCCCTAGCCCGGCCAAATGGTTTCAAATCTGGCCGTATACGAACTGGACCCTAAAGATTTGGGCCCGGCCCGACCCACACAAGCCCGGCTCGGCTCGCTAGCCCCTGAGCTTAAATGAAGCAGGGTCCAGTTTTCCTTTATTGTGAAGACACCAGTCGCACAGAGATTCTTTGCTGGAGACATATTTTACAGCATCAGGTTTTTCACTGCTGTTGTTGCTGACAAATGAACAGGTAAAAGAGAGAGAGAACGGCAAAAAAGAAGCATCTCTTCAATATACTCATGCGTTACTCTGATGATATGTGTGAACGTTCACACTATGCGGTCAAATTGTTGTACGGCGATAGGTAAAGCTATAGGTAGTTATAGTTTTGTACCGGCCTCTCGGCATTTCATCTCACTTTGGAATATCGAAGAACCATTGCTACGTGCAACGCTATAATTCGAGCGAATAACAGTGGCAGGAACGTAAATTTACAAACTCCGGTTTATTGGTTTTTGGAATTGCGTAAAACACTGCTTGGAGCGCCATTATTTATAAACAGGTGACAAGCAATGGTAGCAATCATGCATCACCTTATTGTCACATGGAACAAGGAATTAGTATTGCTTTAATTTGGCCTCATATTGTCCACGGCAATTTTTCTATCAATGCTTCAAGCATCCGTGTTTTGCAATAAGAGCGAATTTAAGCTGTTTGCTTTTATTTTAACATGCTGGGGATGTTAATCACATTGCGTGTACACCGTCGACAACGTAGTTTCTTCTTCTTTCTCCATCAAGTTAAATATTCGTACTTCGTTCGTGCTAATTCTCAGCGAAACCACGTATAGTGCAAGAAAAAATGAATACAAGGCCATGAATACCGAGAACGAGGCTATTGAACCAGTCAAATATTCGTTCAAATGAAAAATGCATTGAGGGATAAAATTTTTATGCGTTTTGTTTTATTTTCTCCAACAATTTCACCAACGTTGCAAGATTTTGCCCCATCCGCACAGGTTTCAATTATTCATCTAAGGACGCTTGAAAATTTGAAATAAGTAATGTTGGACTAATTATGCGATAAAGTGAGGCATATTTATCAAGTCCCCTGAACAAAGAACAAATAAATTACATGGAAACTTGTAGCCAGTTGCACTAGGCCTTAACTCGCAACATACGTTGTAAATGCGCACTCCAAGATTTTTTTACTGCTACATTATCGGTTCTCTAAGAAAGTGCTTTACATGTGATGAAGTTCTTATTTTAAATTAATATGATTACAGGCAAGGCAATGCGAGGCGGCAAATCAGTCACGGCTGTATGAAGCCTAAATATGTTTTTTTCTTTAGAGACAAAAGCTTGTCCAACGACTACTTTAAAGAGGTCTCCAGCTTTTGAAGAATGCAACCACAGCAGCTGCACTAAAAGTTCTTTCATTGCCTGTGTTTTTGGCTACTATGTGAAGAATACGTTTGGCAGCTAAAGACAGCCTAGGGAATCCTTTTCCCAGAGCCTTCCACTATCTACGCGAGTGTAACTTCCTTTCAACGCAACCGAAACGCGAAAATGTGTCTACCTCATTGTCATCTTGTTCTGTCTCTGACAAGCCTTGCCACTCCCAAAGTTCGTCTTTCAGCCGTAATGAAAATGTGCGACAAAGCGGATGGGAAAAATGCGACGGGGCGGAACGGGATCTCATACCGGCCATAACGCAAAAAGAGAGAGAGAGAGAGGGAGGAAAGCGGTAAGGCAGGGAGGTTAACCAGAGAAAAAAAAATCCGGTTGGCTACCCTACGCTGCGGAGAGAGGGGGAGGAGGAGGTAAAGTGGTAACAAAGTAGAGATAAGGAAAGGAAGGAGCATAGACACACAATCACAATCGGTCACTGTCACCGAACACTGTCATCGCACAGCACAGTGCCACTCGCCGCACTATGAACCAATCTGTTCAGGCTACAGCTGCCTGTCCAGTTCTGTCGCCCTCAAAAACCGCAACAGTGCCCTCGTCGCCCTCTGCTGCGATGGCTTATGATGGCGGAATCTTAAAATAAGCTCCTCTGTGAGAGGTCTTTGGTCAAAGCGCGCTATCGCGGTTGCGAGCGATTGTCTCTGTAAATTATATCGAGGACAGTCACAAAGAAGGTGTTGAAAAGTCTCCTCGCTACCACAGTCCTCACACGAGGCGTCGTCGGCCCATCCAATTCGGTAAGCGAAAGACTTGGTGAAAGCCACCCCTAGGTCGACAAAGCAGGGTAGCTTCGCGACGGCAGAGTCCAGTTGGAATACAAAGGCGTAGAGAGGAGTCAAGATTGTGGAGTCGGTAGTCGTGAAAACTTCCAGCGTTCCTCAAGGATAACGTGATGTGACGGCTGATCATTCGAAGTTTTCGAGCAGCATCTATCCTTGATAACGGTATCGGCTCCTCTTCGTCCCCTTGAAGAGCCGACCGAGCAGCGTTATCAGCGTGTTCGTTCCCTATGACTCCGCAGTGACTTGGAAGCCACTGAAATGTCACCTGGTGTCCTTTCTCAGTTAAGGTATGAATGAGTTCTCTAATCTCAAATACCAATTGTTCATGTGGTCCGCGCCGCAGGGCCGAAAGCAAAGATTGCAGTGCAGCCTTCGAGTCACTGAATATTGACCATCTTCGAGGTTGTTCTTGGCTGACGAGACGAAGTGCAGCGCGAAGGGCTGCAAGTTCCGCGGCCATCGGTGTCGTTGGGTGACATGCCTTGAAACTGATGGTGGTGGCTTTCGCGGGGAAGACCACGGCTCCAGAGGAACACTGGAGAGTTGCCGATCCATCAGTATAAACATGTACGTGTTCGGCGTACCTCTCGTGCAAAAGGAGCAGAGTTATTTGTTTAAGAGCAGGTGATGACAGCTCAGATTTTTTCCTGATTCCTGGTACGGTGAGGTGCACTGCGGGTCGAGCCAAACACCATGGAGGAATCGATGGCTTAGTTGCGGGGGTGAAGCCTGATGGGAGGCAGGTGTAATACTCCGAAATCGTAGTACAAAAAGCTGCCTGCGGCCTTTCTGATGGTAGTGTTGCCAGATGGTGGGAACAGGCACGGGCAACGTGCCTAATGTGCACTCTCAACACTTCTACCGCAATGTGTGTTTGTAAAGGTTGGTCCCGAGCAATCGCAATAGTCGCTGCTGTCGATGTGCATTTTGGCAAACCAAGACAAACCCTGAGAGCCCGAGCTTGAATAGCCTGTAGAGCACGAAGATTTGTCTGGCAGGTGTTGGTCAGTACGGGCAAACTGTATCTCAAGAAGCACAGAAAAAGAGCCCTGTACAATAACGCAAAAGATTATTCTAGGCATTACTTGCTTCCCAGCATTTAGCTACAAAGACTTTTCACAGCACCATACCCGTGGGCGCCGCCATATTCGTGAGCTAGACATCGAGCGCCTCCTGATCGGCGTTCTCTCGCTTGTGTATACAGTGGCCGCGGCGGCCGCAAGCGCGGGTCGGGAAACTGCTATTTCGGTTAGCACAGTGAGCAGGGAGTGGTGTTAGATATGGAGCTGGTTCCTGCGATTACTTCGAGTTCCCCAGACCACATCGGATTGCAGCACAGCTAATTGAGGAATGCAGAAGCAGGAAAGCGTATTCCAGAGAAGCGGCCGAGCAGACAAGTTTAAGGCAACGAGTTTACATGCCAACAAGTTCGTGCGCCGCCGGGATTAGCAGGTGGGCATCCGACAATGAAGCAGGTGCAGCCCTCCCCTTCTCTTTGTTCGAAGTGCATTGCCAGTCTGCGATGCAAGACCGCAGCAAGCCGCCAGGTGTGACACCACGACACGGGCGCCTACCATTGGCTGCAAGTGGCGTCATCGGAGTGGACTCTCCCATTGGTCAAACATGACGTGACTTGCAGTGCTCGAAGGGCTTATAAGAAGCCTTCCAGAGAGACCTGAGGATTCTGGGACATGCCCTGATTCCCTGTTTCACCTCTCTCGAACTTCTTGCCGCGGGCCGCAGCGTCCGAGTTGCTGCCGGCCCGTAATGTCTGTACGAATGTTACATGTCGCTCACGTCCCCTGTAAATAATGTAGAATAAATCACCCCCAAGTTTGGGGCTTCCATCCCGGAGTCCGTCCCCCAACCCCTACATCTGGTTGGCAGCGGTAGGATCGCCTCCGAATACATCAGCTGGTGGCAGCGCTACGAATCAACCTTCGTCGAGAGAGATCGTAAAGAACCGGGAAGAGCGAAGAAGAGAGAGCCTTCGTCGAAAGAGGTCCGAAGAGACTGGGAGTATCGAAGAAGGAGCGAGCCTTCGACCCAGGGACTCCGGAAGGAACCGGCAACAGCGGAGGAACGAACCGGATGGCAGGGTGCTGCAACCGTAAGTGAGCGCGTGGTTTTTTTCCTTATGATTCGCCAGACTCAAAGGTTGTGTGTTCAATTTTGATAGTTCTGGGAATCGGGAGTTTGTTGCATTGTGTGTTTGCACAAATTAATTAAGGAAAACAGTTTTAACCACCTGTCGGGGCAGCTGCCATGGATCTAAGAAGGTTGACGAGGTTGGACTTGTTGGTGTGCGACGATTTGGGAGTTGAGGCGGACGAACGGATGGAAACGCCAGCTATCATAAAGGCGATTAATGATAGTGGCAATGATCACAAAAGCATTGAGCTTGCTTGGGAAGTGATACAGGAGCCACGGGAGCGAGAGCGTCGTGTACGTTTGCGAGCGCGTCGTGAACTTAGGAGTGAGCTTAAGCGTGAAGAACGCGAGAATGAACGGAAGCAGGAGCTTCAAGAACTTACTCTTAGGTGTCAGCGTCACGAACGTGAGAAGGCACGCGAACGTGAGAATCAACGTAAGCTTGAGCGAGAGGAAAAGTATGAGAGAGAGAAGGCAGCACTGATCAAAGAGATACAGTATTGTGATCAGTTATTGGCACAGAGACAACGGCTGTCTGAGAATACTGTAGGAAGTACAGAGCGAAAGAATGAGGAAGCATCTAGCAGATTTTCGCCAGAAGCCGACGAGAAGGGTAGTGCCTGTGAGATTAGCTGCAGATTCATAAGTAAAGGGAAAAGGCTAGCTGCTAACGATGCCTTAGTGGCAACAGAGGCCGTTAAAGGCCGCAAGGAGAGCGACGAGGTGCTGTGCCAACAGATGACTGTGGAGACAGCTAGGCCAGCTGCGAACAAATTGGCACAGTTACCGAGCGTGTGCGTCGCTGGTAATGTTAGCGAGGTTGCTAGCGAAGAAAAGGGTACTGATGACCAGACAGAAGCGAGCACCCATGTAGAGCCAGATGTGCGTGCAGAAGTGAAGTGCGAGCTGGACGATGCAGTTGAGAATAGTTCTCGGGGTGGCGAGCTCCGTAGCTCACGAGAGAACAACTGCATTGTTCAGGGATCGGTGCGGCTCTCCGCCAGTCTAGATGGCCTAGATAGGGATGATTCAGTTAATCATTCGGACTGTGCGCGTGAGACAGCGATCGATACCGACGGGCTGTGTGCCGATTCACAGCGTGCGCTGGGCAATGTAGTAGAGGGCAGTTCGCAAGAGTGCGAGTTGTCTTACTCGAGTAAAGCCTGCTGCATTGTGCCAGAGTCGGTTGAGCTGTCCGCCAGTCGAGGCAAAGTGAGAGTAGATTTAAATGTAAATCACTCAGACTGTGCGGGTAAGAGGCCGATCCGGGCCGACGAAATGTGTACCGGCCAGCACGAGGCACGAGAAGGCGACATGAAAATGAGTGCAAAGAGAAAGCGCCGTAAAAAGAAGCGCAGTAAAAACCGAAAGTCGGTAATTAATGTAGCGCCGCCAAAGATGGCGAGAAACCCAAAAGGGCAGGGCGCGAGGAAGAAGGTGCGGTCGTCTAGGACGATGTTGACGCATCCAAAATGGTCGAGCCACCGGTCAAAGGGGGACCGCGAAGAATGTTCTGCGCGGACGCGGACAAAGGGCACGAGGCAGTTAAGCTCCTCGTCGTTCCGTAGTTCTTTTCATAGCTCAGCGTGCAGTTCGAAGAAACGCAAGGTGGCAGGACGAGGCCAGGTGGGGAGTGGCGACGCGGTCAATCGAGTTTGTGTTGAAAGCGGGGCGCGAGGACGCAAATTGGCAGGAGACCGTAACGTCTTGGGGGAGCTGATAGTTAGTCAGCCCTTTTGTTGTCTCTCGGCAGCCAGAGTAGCTTTCAAGCCGCGACCATCGCGAGGAAGGCTCAGAGTATGAGTCAGACATAAGCGTTTGAAAAGGGAGGCCAAGAGAGCTTCCGTAGAAGTAAAACGTGTTATTTTTTTTATTTTGAGCATCGGAAAGTTTTTCGCGAATTGAGACTAGGATTTCTTTCAATCTGTAAGGTATGAGCTCTGTATATGATTTGTTTGAGAAGCTCGAGATTTGAAAGACGCGTTTTTATGTAAACATGTAGTCTCGCGAGATGCTCATTAATAAGTAGATAGGTTTTTTTTGTGTGTGTATGTGTGAGTAACCTGAAGGGTCAAGGTTATCGTCGAAAGGCCTATGGTAAAGCGCGTGTGTTATTTAACCTTCTTTCTTTTTAAGCGTTTTTGAATTTTCCAAGGTTAAGCGCGTAGTTTTCAGCGAGTGCATGAGTTGCACTGAGAGGCGTTCTTAGTTCCATTAGCGCGTGTCCTGTGTGGACGGAAGGAAGCAGACTTTATGACTGGGTTGCTAGTGTGTGTGGAGGGCAGCCGTATTCTGACTTCTCTGATAAGTACGCGTGGAACGAGTTATTAAAAGACGCATTATTTTAAGAGTTCTGCGGAGTGTGTAAGTCCCGCAAGTTTAATTGTTCGTTTACGTCACGTGTCCTGTAGGACTTTCAGGACAGAAACGTGAGTAAGCGTGAATGAAAAGTTTGCCTACAACGCAAGTACGCGTTTTGTTTAGTGACCACAAGGCTAGTGTGCTTGTGATTACGTGCTTGTGAGGTTGACCAGATTGTTCAGTGGCACCATTACGTGCGATAAGTACGCCACTGCGATAGATTGGAAACATGCTATTCGTGTAGTTAGGCCACTTAAGTTATGTTCGGCTGTTTTCATTTGTTGTTTGCATCGTCAACGACCCTTTTGTTTTGCAACAACAATAGTACTCTGGTCCTGTCGGCAATCGAGGAGAAATGGATAGCTGTTTGGAAGGGTGGTTGGAACTGTTTTGTCGAAATTGGGGAAATAAAAGATCAGGGTTGATTTTGACTCAGTAATAGTCTGGCGAGTCAGGGGTAAAGAGCCTGCGCTTACGCGTGGTGCAGCGCTGTGCTGTTTTGTTTGTTTGACGTCTGTTCTCCAGGGCCAAGGATCCCGAAGTTCGTCAAACGAGGCTCGACCCCAGTACCCTGCAGCTTCTTTCAGCGTTCCTCATGGCCAGCGAATTGATTTCACCGGCCATTCAGAACAACCGGGGCGAGGACGAGCTGTTAGATATGGAGCTGGTTCCTGCGATTACTTCGAGTTCCCCAGACCACATCGGATTGCAGCACAGCTAATTGAGGAATGCAGAAGCAGGAAAGCGTATTCCAGAGAAGCGGCCGAGCAGACAAGTTTAAGGCAACGAGTTTACATGCCAACAAGTTCGTGCGCCGCCGGGATTAGCAGGTGGGCATCCGACAATGAAGCAGGTGCAGCCCTCCCCTTCTCTTTGTTCGAAGTGCATTGCCAGTCTGCGATGCAAGACCGAAGCAAGCCGCCAGGTGTGACACCACGACACGGGCGCCTACCATTGGCTGCAAGTGGCGTCATCGGAGTGGACTCTCCCATTGGTCAAACATGACGTGACTTGCAGTGCTCGAAGGGCTTATAAGAAGCCTTCCAGAGAGACCTGAGGATTCTGGGACATGCCCTGATTCCCTGTTTCACCTCTCTCGAACTTCTTGCCGCGGGCCGCAGCGTCCGAGTTGCTGCCGGCCCGTAATGTCTGTACGAATGTTACATGTCGCTCACGTCCCCTGTAAATAATGTAGAATAAATCACCCCCAAGTTTGGGGCTTCCATCCCGGAGTCCGTCCCCCAACCCCTACAGTGGGTAGACGACACAAGACTTTGCCAAAGCTGCAGAGATAGACAAGCTTCATTGCTTCATTGCTTCGCAGGACCTACCAATGAATCGTTAGACAAGCCACTCACTGAAATCGAGTTGATCTCGGCAATCTACTAGAGCAACAGGGGCAGCGTACCGGGACCCGATACCATTACCTACAAGTTACTTAACAACCTCGAGCACAAGGCCCGCAGACAGCTGCTCGAGTATATGAACCAGGTCTGGGAGTCTGGGAACCTTCCACACGAATGGAAAGAGGCAGACGTCCGCTTCATACCCAAGCCTGGGAAGACACCTCACATCGACAACATGCGACCGATATCCCTCACGTCCTGCGTGAGGAAGGTCATGGAACGTATGGTACTTAAGAGGTTGCAGCGACATCTTGATGCCACCGATCAGATGCCAGAGACAATGTATGGCTTTAGGCAACACCTGGGCACCCAGGTTGTTCTCGTACAACTCAACGAACTTGTAATTAAGCGAGCAACGAAGCAGGCACCGCGAGCGATACTAGCGCTAGACCTCCCAGGTGCCTTTGATAACGTCACACATGAAAGTGTCATCCGCAACCTACGCAACACGGGTTGTGGAGTGAAAACTTACAACTACATCCGAGACTTTCTTCGTAACCGAACGGCAAGGATCAGAATAGCAGATGAGACATCCCAACCGATCTCCCTGGGGGATCGAGGAACGCCGCAAGGTTCAGTCCTTTCCCCCCTCCTATTTAACATGGCTCTCCTGCCGTTGCCCAAGCTTCTCGAATCAATAGATGGTCTGGGCCACGCGTTATATGCCGACGATATCACCCTCTGGACTGCCAGGGCAGGGTCGGATGGCTGGATGGAAAACACGCTCCAAAAAGCGGCTGACACAATCAACAGCTATGTGAAGACATGTGGCCTTTGCTGTTCGCCTCAAAAATCGGAGCTGACCATTGTCAGAGCACGTGCATCAAGGACACAAGCAGAAAACATAGAAATCACTTTGGAAGGGAATCGGATCCTCCCGGTACCTCAACTCAGGATCCTGGGCCTCCTGATCCAGGCAGACGGCAAGGCAACAGCCATGATTAGAAAATCAAGCTCACGTCAGACCAAATCTTGAACATGATCAGACGAGTGGCCAACAGGCGGAGGGGTCTAAAGGAATCGGACACCTTGCGCCTCGTTGAGGCCTTTGTTGTCTCAAGAATCGTCTACGCAGCGCCGTACCTGCAGCTCCTCAAGAAGGACGTCTTACAACTTGACGCAATAATCAGGAAAGCCACGAAGCAGGCCCTGGGTATTCCCATAAGTTCATCCACGACAAAATTACTTCAAATGGGACTCCACAACACAGTAGCCGAGCTCGTAGAAGCCCACCTATCCAATCAAAGGGTACGCCTTAGCCAGACCAAGGCGGACAGAAGCGTCCTTCGCAAGCTAGGATGGCAAGAATCGCACTACACCCGCCACGACCAATTACCCGAAAAGTTGAGTGAGAAGTTGGAATGCAAACCACTACCACGCAACATGAACCCCACAAGGCATGCCGGACGACGCGACGCCCGGGCAAGAGCCATCTCCAGGACCCTGGAGGAAGACGACACTGTTTTATATACAGACGCCTCTCTATCGAAACGCTCCACGAGGGCAACAGTCGTGGTCACCGGGCTAGAAAAGCTGGTCACCTGCGCATCAATCTACACTCCGTCTTCGGAGGAAGCAGAAGAAGCAGCGATAGCTCTCGCACTCCTGGAACCAAACGTCACCAAGATCGTCACGGACTCACAAGCTGCATACAAGAACTACAGATCTGGCTGGGTGTCCCTTGTGGCACTAAAAATCCTTGGTAAAGCTACGCCTCCTAAACAAGCAATCGAATTAGTTTGGGTCCCGGCTCACTCCTCAGTTGAGGGCAATGAATATGCTCATCAACATGCCCGAGCGCTAAACTCCCGGGCCAACGAGGAGGAGGCAAGGGGATGGCAACCCATCACAAATTACAGAGATATAGTCAAGTATTACAGGGACGGCAGGAAGACATTCCCGCACCCCCACCACTCCTTGACCAGAGCCAAACAAACAATATACAGGCAAATTCAGGCAGGATCCTTTCCCCACCCCTGCCTCCAGAACAAAATATACCCAGAGAGATATAAGAACACATGTCCTCACTGCAATGCATTAGGCACCCTTCGGCACGTCATAGGAGAGGGCAATTTTGCCATAGACCACCCCCCACCTATACCCATAACTAACCCCCTGCTATCCCCACCCTTTACGAGCGATGGGAGATCATGCTGTCCAGCCCCGCCCTGGAAGACCAGCTCCGACTGATTCACAGGGGCCAGGCGGCCCTGGAAGCATATGGAGCCCGCGAAGAGGGAGCCACCCCATCAGACGCTTAACGCGTTTCATTTCATAATGGACCAGTAAAGTTGTTTCTCTCTCTCTCTCTCTGCAGAGATAGCGTAAATACAAGTTGCCTTTGGCCATTCTGTAATAAATCTGGGGTATAACTTGCCAAAACGACGATCTGATTATGAGGTACACCGTAGTGGGGGACTCCGGATAAATTTTAACAATCCGGGGTTCTTCGACACGCCCCAAATGCATCGTGCGTTTTTATGCGAAGCATATTACGAGAGCTCAACCCAGCTCCTCAGGCGCGGCGGTGTCGCCTTGAAACCACGTGACACCGTGACGTCACGACAGAGGAGAAGTGGCTTTGGCTCAACTCTTGCAAGACGGGCTGGGTGGGAATCGAAGCAGGGTCTCCGGAGTGTGGGACGGAGACGCTACCACTGAGCCACGAGTACGATGCTTCAAAGCGGTACAAAAGCGCCTCTAGTGAATGCGGTGTTGCCTTAGAAACGAGCTGTTTCTAAGGCGTGCGTCTCTTGCTCAGGCGCACATTTCGTTGCCGCGCCGAACGCTGCTTTGCTCGACGCTCACCGCGTCCAACGCGGGGCGCGTAGTCGCTGCCCTGTAGCCCATTGTCTTACACCCCTTGGCGGGCGGACGGGAACGCTGTCGCGTTCCACTCTTGAAGGCGAAGCAGTAATGCATGAGTTGTTTCTTCGTCTAGCCGAACCAAATATAGCCAAGCAACAGCAGTTCACCAGGCTAAACAGTGGTTCAACAACTAAAATAAAGGCTAGTATGCTTCGCATCCTGGGCTTAACCTTACCTAAGCCACAGCCATTTTTGCATTTCACCCACATAAAAATGTGGCCGCCGCGGCCGGGATTAGATGCCGCACCTTCTAGCTTATTAGCGCAACGCCACTGCGCCACCATGCACGGCAGGTGTCCTGCAACGGTTCGGAGCACTGTGCGCACTTTGAAACGAGCTGCTGTTAACTAGCGGATCACTGGATACGAGAGCACAACGTAGTCGGTCCGCTCTGTCATCTGCCACTTCTGAAGAATACCTAGGCGGGCAGCGTGCGGGACTCGCATCATGTGACCAGTAGGCCCACGGTCCGGTCCGACACAACTAAGGATTAGCACGGGAGCATGTGCGGTAGATTCGGAAGTGTCTGCGTTGCTGAAGCACCACTATAGTTTTTTACGCTGAGCGAGGTGTTTTAGGTGAAAAAGTTACCAACTTAGTGTGCTCCATACTTGACCATGGCACGCAAATGGCTGCAAACAGCATTTCTTGCAAACACCATGGAAAGCTTCGCTTAAGCGAACTAGAGCATTGCATGGGATCCGCACAATTTTGCATGTTTATATGCATCTCCCCAGTAAGAAAAAAGCACTAATGTATGTTCTTTTCCCATCCAAATTTCGTTAGCAAGAACCACATTCTGCAACTTACGCATTCAAATAGGCATGCCATGCTTGGGCATACGCGTGAATTCTAGGTGCAGAACAAGGAAGTTTCAGACGGTGCCGCCTTTATTACGGACGACTGAATATTACGACCGTAGAAGGGCGTAACCGATGTAGTAAACAATTTTCTTCACCATCTAATGCTATTCATTGATAAATGAAGCTTATCTGAACAAAACAATTACGAATGAATGCGTCATGTTTACGACTTATAAATTTCACAAAATGGCTCAACATGGTTTCTCCGTCGAATGCTTTTTTCCAGGATTTCAATTCCAAACACAGCATAAACTTCCCGCCGCTGTCTGCTCTAGGTGTTCCAGGAATTTTTATAATATTTAGTACAATTATCGCTCCGGACAGCGCCAAGAGATTTGGGCGGCGTTTGGAAATGTGTTTAAGGCAGCGATACGGTGATGCATTAGCCGAACCAGAGTGCACTGTCTCGAACCCTTTTGCAGCGCATTTTGGCGGCGCTTATGAAAACAAGCAGGTTCGAGAAGCAAACCGTGATGAAAAAAAAAAAAAAACGAGAGGCGCTGCTGCGTCAGATACGAAAGCCGGAAGACAGCGCGTAACACGGTTGCAGCCCATCGACACGAGCCGAAGCAGCAGACGCTCGACAGGCGCCAGCGCATCCATCTGGCCGCCAAGTCGACGCCTCCCGCCGAAGGGCGTTTTCTCTCCGGGAGGGAGAAAACAGACGCGCAGGAAACACGGTCAGAGGAGGCGCGATCAAAATCTGCTTAGGCTCGCTCCACGGCTGCGTCGACAGCCGGAACGTTTTGTCGGCGATCACTTGCCCTGACTGCAGATGCTCGCTTTCTACTTGTACGGCACGCGTCTCCCTCGAGGACCCACTGGCGATGCCCAAAACATCGGCCAAGAGGATCCGGCGCGGAAATAGCATGGCACGTATAGACGGTGCGTCACTCTCCCGTTTCCGCTGCCCTCTTTTGCTGCCGTATCGTTTCTCGCCTGACGTACGGCTTCAAGAAAAGTCGGAAGGACGCGCGTCTCGAACAGAGCAACTGAATGGACCTCTGCAATGTTGAGCGTGACACACCCCACTCTGCAATATTTACGATTGTGTCCCATGAAGCGCATCCTGTGTAAACGATAACACATGCCATGCTGAGGCCATCACTGCGCACGAAAATGCTGCTTCTAATTTTACTGCTATCGAGACACTGCTACATCGATCGAGCGCATTGACTGCACGGTACCACTCATATGGCCATATTTCAACTGTTCATAACTCGTCTCCATTGGATCAGAAAGAAATGCCAAGCCCACTCGCACTACGTTGGCGTTACAGGATGCTCGAAAGTGTGAGCATGCGAGCGCATGTATAGCAAGTCTGTGCTCGTGGGCTGCGAGACGAGCAAACATCAGTGCTCGCCTAATTTGCCGCATACCGCATGGCGCGATTTCAGGCGCGATTGAGGCGCGGATGGTGGGACGCGCGCGTCATTTTGACGCGTGCCCAGCATGATCCGTCACGAAATCGCGTCGCCGCGTACTGCTGCTCGGAGTAGAAAAAACGCGTCGCGCGGCGCGTCCACCTATCTGAGTTCAGGTAAGTCACATGGTATTTGGTCACGTGGCATTTTGGTTCTTTTTTTGCTACCAGATGGCCCTGCTCTCTGCGCATCTCGACGGAACCTTCTTGGCGGAATTTTTTGTTTTCTCGGCAGAACTGGCGCGCGCGTCAAGGAAAACATGTGCTACGGTGGTTTCGTTCGCGCATCGTGTTGGTTCGCGCATCGTGTTCACCTAAAATTAACAAAGCAACCTTCAACGAGGCCCTGATAACTAAAGTGGAGAAACGTCGCGTCTCATCGCTAATACTGGCAAGACAATTTGCTAGTAATATTACCAGTGTATGGTGCTCGCTCTCTTCTCAACCACGCAGGCCGCACCAACATGTATACCTCCTGACCCGCATTTTTTCTTGCTTCAGTATCAGCATCCCCCTTAATAGTAGCAATCGCCTCTTCTGCTCGGTAGTAAGCAGCCGACCCTCCTTTGTATATGTGAAGTTGTAAACAAGCAGCGGCTTCTCAGCATGTGGAAGGTACATAGTCGCAGTTTCGCACACAATATTGCTGCTTGAAATTAAGCTTGATAAGTACACTTCGGAAAGAAATGTCGCTGTCTAATTACACTCAGATTATTTTTATTGTAGCGTTCTGTAAGTTTAAAGGCATATTATATATGCGCTAACAGAGCCAACACATGTCGTTGAAAGTTATGTTGTCTGGCAACCCGGAAAACGCGGCGCGAAAGCGCCGCTCCCTTTTTTCGTATGGGTGCTCGCGCGTCGGCGGCAACGCGGGCGGTTGCCGCCCGTCGCGTTTCTCGCTCGCGAAAAACGTGCCATTCGGTTCCAGCTTTAGGCTTCTGTGACAAGGTTCACGCTACGATATAACTAAGTGCAATCACAGCAAACACATATGGCGCGGTTAATATATATAAGCTAATCGCAACGCATAATAGGAATGATAGCTTGCTCCTCATTTGCAATACTCAACAATTATGTTCATATAAAATGAGGTTGTCTTCAAGAAATACACGTTGTTCCGACAAGAAACGTCCTAGGCGTGATTACAAGCAAATTAGGCAGGCGCGTCATGCTGGCTGTTTGGAGCACTGCTTGAACACACAAGAGTAGAGCGAAAAGACCTCACAGTCGGCGCCCAACGGAGGCACAGAAACTGGAGATAATAATCGTATTTTCTCTTCGTTTTCCTTTTGCTTCTATAAACGACGTCTGCATGAAAGCTAATTCGCACTGCCAAGCCACCTTTTCTTGCTTCACGCAGAACAATCTGCCTCTTTATTTTACATTTATTTTTTTTTTCTGGTTGTGAAAGGTTTTCTAGTCCAAAAAAGCTAGACAACATACGTAACCTTTGGCCGCCGACAGAAAAAACTGCGTGATACAGAGGATACGTGTGGTTGAGGATCAAAAACTTGTACAATTGTCGACACTAACTTTCTACATTCTGTTATCCTCGTAATTCTGCTGTAAACGTTTGCAAAGATGTTTCATTCGGGCAAACAGCTCCCACTATATTTTAAAACTGCGAACAAAGCAAGAGGCCTACCAGCTGTTGCATATAGTTCAGGAGCTCGCTACTATTTGAGTTTGTCAACGTGGAATATGTACAGCTTTTGTGAAGCAAAGGATCATCATTTCCCTGTGATGTGTTTCCAGCGGCAGTGCTCAGACAGGGTGCAATGTAACGCTACTTGAGTGAGCTTTCCAACTCGAATAAAGGCATGTTTGTTTCATTCTTGACTGGCATTAAGAATCCTTGATTTTGAGAGCTGCCATCTGAGTAACACTGATAAAGTTTTTACACTTATTTCGTGTATGAAGGACGCGACCAATGCATATAAATTTCCCCGGAGACACTCCCCAGAGCCGCTCGCTCTGATTCGGAATTCTGATGTAAAAATGCGCGCTTGCGATATACAAGCAAACCGAATTCAGCTTGCCGGTTGGTATAGTCCTTTTTGCTGATCTTTATCTCCTGACATCGTCGCAACACAAATAATATCGCAAGCTTTCCGTATTTATGTCAACGCTGTTGCAGGTGCATTCTTCGAGTATAGAATGAGCAAATTTGAAAGTGAAGAGTGCTTGTCTTGGGATGGACAAGACGCATCGAAAGGGAAAAGAAGCCGACTGCTCGAAAATTTAGAATTCGCAATGACATCCAGCTGCATTTTGATTAGGCGAAGAGGATAGGAAATTTCCACGTGGAAGGCTTACAAAGGTAAGCCTATCAGCCAAGGTTGTACGGAAGGCATAGCCACCGCAGACAGATCGCTCCTTCTATACAGCCTACACCTCGTGAAAACTTCTGCGTTTGAGCGACCAGTGATTACATAATGTAAAACCTGCTGTAAAAAACTACGTAAAAATCGCTGTTGAAATGTTAGGTGCCACGCCGAAAACAGGTTTATAATAGGAAGAATAAAATCCCTGCAGATCACACAAATGTCATTCTTTGTACGAAACAGTCATCATCATCATCATCATCATCAGCCTGGTTACGCCCACTGCAGGGCAAAGGCCTCTCCCATACTTCTCCAACAACCCCGGTCATGTACTAATTCTGGCCATGCCGTGCCTGCAAACTTCTTAATCTCATCCGCCCACCTAACTTTCTGCCACCCCCTGCTACGCTTCCCTTCCCTTGGGATCCAGTGCACGAAACAGTGTTAACCCTTAACACTCGAAGGGTCGAAGCGCTGATTGGGAACTCATGGGACCCATTTCTTGGTAGGGGGTTGCACTGTGATTTCCAATAGAGAGAGAGCGAGATAAAGAGAATTTGTTTGAAGAAAGGTAGAGGGGGCAGCATGAGCCAGCGTACTCTAGACTTCTACCATGCACAGCAGGAGGGGGGAACGGGGGTTGACGGTGACATAGGAGGAGGATGCACAACGATGAAGTTCAGCATTGTCATGGTCAAAGTCAAAGCCATCGCCAAAGTCCAAAAACGTCATTCAGAAGTGTCATCCGCTATCCCGAGCATGGCTGAGTCGCGAATCGATTCGAAACTTTGCAAAAACGTGCAACGAAGAAGCCTGTGTGTGGTCTCCTGCATGAGCAGCACAGGTGCCAAAAAAGGCCTTTACGTGAAGAGCAGCGATAAGCGGCTCGGCGAGGACACGCAAGGCGCTTTTAGCGGCCGTAGTCTGAGAGGGGGCGAGAATCATGCGCATTGATTCTACAGCAGGTGCTGCGTCATTTTTTCAACGTTTTCCTTGTCTTAGAAGAGAAACTTGGGCGAGTTGGTGGTGATTCATGTTTCGGAAATTAACAGCGCAAAACAGACAAAGACGAAGGAAAAGAAGAACACGACACTGGCGCTGACTCAAATTCCTTGTCATTCTCTTCGGCTCCATGCATGCCTATAGGTTCGTCGGCTTTACTATCCCTAACGTCCCCTCCTTGACGTAGAGGACCACTACGGCATAGCGTCGTGCCCGTGAGTCTCCTCATCATCATCAGCCTATTTCATGTCCGCTTCAGGACGAATGGCTCTCCCTGCGATCTCCAATCGCCCCTGTCCTGCGCCAACCAATTCCCCCAACTAGCACCTGTCAATTTCTTAATTTCTTCACCCCACCTAGTCTTCTGTCGTCCTCGACTGCGCTTCCCTTCTCTTGGCCGTGGCCCTACAGGGCAGCAAAGTCCCCTCCATGTCTGTTCCACCCAGGGGCGACTAATGTTTGCCCTGTGCTTGCAGCAACCCTGAATTCACGGTAGATGCAGTTCCCCTCCTCAATGCCGGCACAGGCCACGGTTGTCGCGGCCCCTGCGTCCCGCAATGTAGTTCTTCTGAAGTCACTGGGTGACGGTTTTTACGCGAGCGTTGTCTGTCTCGGCGAACAGATTGAGCAGCTTCTGTATGGGAGCATTTGTCCCCCGCCATTTTTCGAAAAATACAAACTTCTTGTTGCATCTTCGGGCAATCCTTCGACTCAGCTTCGTGAAAGCCAGGAGAGCTGGAAGATTTCAATGAAGGCGCATCACAGTCGGTAGTGTTACGTTTCCCACCGCAACGCCCTGGTAGGTGACTTGATTTCTGCATACAGCGCTTCCGTGGCCTATCTTGAGACACCTCCGACACTGCAGAGGCCTCGGGACGAATGGTTGGAGGCGGTTTATTAGGTACCTCTTTTTGAAAGAGGCTGACAAATTCGACGAAGCAAGTTCTAGTTTGAAATACCGCGAGTTATCCAGCGGTTAATCTCAAGAATACGCACCGATCAACTCAGCAGATTCCTGCTGTCCACATATTTGATTTCAAGGTCGACATTGATAATTGCACCAGTCGTTCACTCCTTCCCACAATTACAAAGGAACGGACAAGAATTGCACTTAATGTTGGAATGGTATTTAACTTCTCCATTATAGCTGAACATTTTGCATCTACCGTCAGGATGTTTTTTTTTCGACAGTTGACCCGGACTTCGTTGATTTGCCCAGGTGCCGCACTTTCGGCATATTTTGTTAAAAAGTGCCTACTTAGGAAGTTCAGGTTGTGTGACATCGTAAGCGGCAGGTAAGAGACCATGGCAGATTGCTGCTCACTCTGGTAAGATGAAGTCAGCTCACTCGACATGTGGCGCATCTTCTTCATACGACGACTCATGCCTATGATGTACTCGTTGTGAGAATCTATCTCTTTGGCCGTTGAGCTCTCCCAGGAATGGAGCCGGTTCAGGCTGTCAAAGGCACGCCGTCTAAACATGAGCGATGAAGTAGACGGCTGACCTTGTACAGGTGGTCGCGCGAGCGTCTTCTTACTCATTCTTGATGAAAATGCGTTCCCTAAACTAGCAACACCTTAACAAACTGCATACCCGCGAGCAGCCCGGTGAGCCCTGGGCACTTCTTTCTCTTCCTCGCTCTTCCAAGAGAGAATACGGCAAGGCAAGAGCCGAGTATTGCAATATGACGATAGGCGATTGTACGAGAAGGAACATATCGATGTCTCTTTAGCCTTGTCCTTAACCTCCAAAACAGCGTCTGGTGAGCTGGACACTTGAGCGATGTTTCCGTGCTCGTTCTCTTGAACAATGCGCAATGCGCATCGCTCGGTTGTGCGCATTTGGCAAAAGCAAAAGCATTGTGCGGAAGCAGAGGGTCCAGTTGGTAAACCTGTTGCTAGAAGCGCTTCCTCGTCCATATTCGTCTGCTAGTAGCGTTTTTATTTTACCTCTGCAACGCTGTATCACAAGTGTTCAACTAAAAGCGGAAAGAAGAAAGTATTTTCCCCAATAGCGAAATGAATCAGAAGCGCGCGCGCGCACGCACCAAGCAGTATCGGTTTCCGACTAAGGCCAGTTACGCTCCCTGCACATCTTCATGCAAGCTTTGCCAGATCTTGTTGTTCGACAGTGCGACTACATTCGTATATTTAAAACGGACAGCTAAAATTTCACACGCGGCAGCATTGTATGGCAGTCTGACGCATGGCTACTGAAAAATCGCGCATGCTGCCAATGCACTCGAGATCGTTTACATGTCACCGCCATCGAATGCTCCGTATGCAGTGGGAAGTGTGTATGGTAGTGGTCGTATCTGGTGTCAAACGTGAGGCCGAGCAGCGGAAAGCCGTAACCGCTGCGGCACCGCGGCGAGCACATCTGGAACATGCAGCCAGTCTTCTTCTTTTCTTTATTCAACACTGCAAACCTTGTACAGGTCCAAGCAGGGTGGGTCAAATGGCAACAAAACAATAATAACAAAGTTAAAAAAACATCAATGTGTGGCGAAAGGCAATAATGAATCATCCAGTCGGTTACAGTGCGAGGGAAAAATTAAAATTTGAATAAATCTGCTTGCGCAAAATACGGCGTCAGGGAATTAGGATGATGGTGGCGTGTATGCCTTGACGTTGAAAGTGACAGATATGGAGAAGGGTTAATAGCAAATCTTGATTCGAAAGCAAGAAAAGAAATTGCAAAGGTAAATTTTTTCTTCATTGTTCAAGACACTGTTTGCAATAAAAATTGTAACAGCGCAAACACATGCAATCACAAAGTACGAAGGACAGCGCTTGTGTTTCATCCTTCGTACTTTGTGGTTGCATGTGTTTGCGCTGTTACAATTTTTATGTCAAGTATGCACCAACTCGCCCAGAAAGAAGTTTTAATCAAGACACTGTATACCGTTAATCTGCATTAATTCAGAGGGTGAGTCATACGGGGAAAATGTAGAGTAACTAAACCTTACAGCTTTTCTCTGTACCTTTTCTAGGCGGGTGATATTGTGTTTATTAAATGGGTCCCAGACAGAGCACGCATATTCAAGTTTAGGTCCAATTAGTGAACTGTGAGCAAGTAATCTTACGCTAGGGGGATATTTCTAAGCTTATGTCTTAAAAAGTACAGTTTATGGAATGCGGAAGAACAGGTGTTATATATATGTGAATTCCATGATAAAGTATTAATAAGTGTGACACCCAAATACTTATATTTAGTCTCTTCCAGCAAAGGTGACGAACCAAGCCTGTAGTTAAAAGAAAGCGGAGCATTTTTGCGAGAGAAGCGAAGACGGTCTTATCAGTGTTAAGTTTCATGTCCCACGTTTCACACCATTCAAAAATCTTAGCAAGAGAGGAGTTAAGATGGATTTGGTCGTTAATTGAAGTTATTTCTTGAAAAAGCACACAATCATCCGCAAACAACCTGATTTGGACATTTGGATCAAGTACAGCAGTGATGTCAATAATATATAATAAAAAAAACATAATGGCCCCAGCACACTTCCTCGGGGGACGCCAGAGCCGACCATAAGGCAACCTGATTGCTGCTCATTAACTGTTACAAATTGGTAGCGATTGGTTATATAGTTTGATATCCGTATGATTAAAATTTCTGGGAGTACAAAGCCTCTGAGTTTAAAAATTAGTTTGTCATGGGGAACTCTATCGAAAGCTTTACTGAAGTCAAGAAATATTGCATCAATCTGCCCGTTCCTATCGAGACATGAAGTGAGTGACTGTATTACTGTAACTAATTGTGTAATTGTTGAGCATCTTTTTCTAAACCCGTGCTGGAAATTAGAGAGGAATGCGTGTGCATCTAAAAATTCTTTAATCTAGTTGGCAATAATATGTCCGATTAGTTTACAACATGATGATGTAAGTGATATTGGACGATAATTTTGCAATAATGTGCGGTCACCTTTCTTGTGTATTGGCACAACCATGGCTATCTTCCAGTCGCTCGGTAATTGTCCATGAAGTAATGAAATACGAAATAAAATAACTAGAAACTTTGCAACAGATTCCGTATATCTCTTTAAAAACACGTTAGGAAGGTTGTCGGGACCGCATGATGATTTAGATTTTAAATTTAGTAACATAGAAACTACGCCAGGGTACGAAATAAAATTTACATCACAGCGGTGAAACACTGCGTCATTGGATGGACAAGCACCGGATTTAGAAAACACACAGTGAAAGTAGTCATTGAAGTGGTGCGCAATATCCCCGTGATCGGTAACCACAGAACCATCAACCAAAATTTGCGACACCGGTTTCTTTTTTTTCACTTATATAATTCCGAAACTTTTTTGGTTCCTCTACAATGAAATTTGGCAGCACTGTATTAAAATAGTGTTCTTTCGAGGAGTGTACTGCGCGTGCAAAACCTTCTTTTAAATCTTTTAAATGACCTAAATGCAAGCGCTGTTTCTTTAGCCTTTTTATCTTTCGCTTTAAGTGGATTATTTCACGCGTCATCCACGGCGTTTGTCTACGAACAAAGTTACGTTTGCTCGGCACAAACTTATCTATACAGTAGTGGCACATATCTTTAAAACGGCGAAGAAGTGTGTTCAAATCAGTATCATTAAAACCGATAAGGCATGTTTACAAATGTTCTATAGTGGATGCATCACTTGCACGTGAGTAATCTTTGAAAGAACAATGTTTTACAGTGTTATTAGGTAGAGTGCAAGCGACAATGAGTAAGTGAACACTGACAAGCAGGTGGTCAGACATACCTTCCACAACTTCAACAGTGTAATCAGGTAATCCTCTTGGCAAAAATACCAAATCCAGTACAGATTTACTAGTTCCTTGTACACGTGTCTGTTCCCGACTATTTGAATTAGGTCATGTGTTAACATTATGTTAAGTACACTGTTTAAATTATTGCTGCTTTGAGGAAGGGATTCAAAACGCTCCCAATTAACGCCTGCCAGGTTTAGGTGACCAACAAGTAGCAGTTTGTTTCTCTGGAACCGAGACATGTGCTCTTCCAGTTTTAACAGATATTCAGCTGATGCATCAGGAGGTCTGTAAATTGCAAACAGAATGAAGGTGTGGCCCCAGCATGAGATCTTTATGCACAAACGTTCAAGGCCGTTCAAAGCCGGTTAAAGATCGTCTCTTCATGAATCGTCACCACGAGACAATGCCGTAATATTTCCTCGTAGTATCGCACCGAACGAAAGTGCGTCTGTTGCAGTGCCGAGTAGGCAGTAAGGATATTCGACATGTTACGCGGAGCGCTGCCGCTTTTGCCGCTTGGAGGAGAGAGCGTTCGCAGGGGGCCACAGGTCGTTCCGAGGAGGCGCGCACACCTGCCGTTGGCCACGCGCTGACCGCGAAGCGTGACGCCCCGTCCACATGTGGAGGCGTCATGCACGCCGAGACGGCCTGCGATCCCACGATCTCACTCCCCGATGCGGGCCTCTTGTTGCGCATGGGTTGGAATACTGAATTTACGCAGTTTAATTAAATAAATAATCATCCTAAGACAAACACCACCTTTTTCATGCGGCATCGCATTTGATCAAAACAAGTCGAAGGGATATTGGGCCGGAATTCTTGATACATACACGTGCTTACCCTAGTCTTCACGTGTTTGAAGGATTATGAGACGTGGCAGTGTTTCACATGATGCGATTTTCATCGCACCGGAAGCGCGATTTCGGTCGTATGGGACGGAAATCGCAGTGGCAGGTGTTAAGCCTTCGCCTCTGCGGCTGCGACCACATCGAAATGGCGCCTAGACCAGCGAGAGCTATTTCGAGGTGTTTCGGGAAATGACGTCGGTCGCTCAACACAACCTTTATAGATACTATTGTATGTATAAACGTTGGCGCAACAAACCTGGAAGAAGTGCCACTAATTGAGTGGAGCCGTGGATTGCGCAAGCGGTACGTACAATCAGCACGAACCCGCGAACAAGGCAGATAACAACTCCTAGAGCACGTTCGGTTGTGGGATTTTTTATGAAATTGTTCACACGCTACGTTGCTAAGCAAGCGACGATCCTTTTCTTTTTCTTTATATAAGGCTATATATCAAGGTTGGTTATATTCCGCACATTTTTCTATCACCTGATTGATAGTGTGAATATGGTCTATTGCTGAGTAGTTTTTACGGAATCCTGCCTGGTCCTTTGGTTGACGGAAGTCTAAGGTGTTCCTGATTCTATTTGCAATTACCTTAGTAAATGCTTTGTAAGCAACGGACAGTAAGCTGATCGGTCTATAATTTTCCAAGTCTTAGGCGTCCCCTTTCTGATGGATTAGGATTATGTTAGCGTTTTTCCAAGATTCCGGTACGCTCGAAGTCATAAACATTGCGTATACAGGGTGGCCAGTTTCTCTAGGACAATCTGTCCACCATCTTTCAACAAATCTGCTGTTACCTGATCCTCCCCAGCTGCCTTCCCCCTTTGCATAGGTCCCAAGACTTTCTTTACTTCTTCCGGCGTTACCTGTGAGATTTCGAATTCCTCTAGACTATTCTTTCTTCCATTATTGTCGTCGGTGCCACTCGTACTGTATAAATCTCTATAGAACTCCTCAGCCACTTGAGCTATTTCATCCATATTAGTAATGATATTGCCGGCTTTGTCTCTTAACGCATACATCTCATTCTTGCCAATTCCTAGTTTCTTCTTCACTGCTTTTAGGCTTCCTCCGTTCCTGAGAGCATGTTCAATTCTACCCATATTATACGTCCTTATGTCAGCTGTCTTACGCTTGTTGATTAACTTCGAAAGTTCTGCCAGTTCTATTCTAGCTGTAGGGTTAGAGGCTTTCATAGATTGGCGTTTCTTGCTAAGTATGGACAGCTGGGCTAGTTGGTTATGATTAGCATTGTGAAACATAGTTCCAGCGCACAATTGAACAAGGACGAGGAGAGAAAGACAAGACGAACACTTCTTGATCAGATCTTTCGTCTCCTGCGATAGCTTGCCGGTATCCTGTCTAACGGAGTTACCACCGACTCCTATTGCACACTCCTCAATGATGCCCACAAGATTGTCATTCATTGCTTCAACACTAAGGTCCTCTTCCTGAGTTAAAGCCGAATACCTGTTCAGTAGCTTGACCTGGAATTCCTCTATTTTCCCTCTTACCGCTAACTCATTTATCGGCTTCTTATGTACCAGTTTCTTCCGTTCCCTCCTCAGGTCTAGGCTAATTCGAGTTCTTACCATCCTATGGTCACTGCAACGCACCTTGCTGAAACCGTCCACATCTTGTATGATGCCAGGGTTAGCGCAGAGTATGAAGTCTATTTCATTTCTAGTCTCGCCATTCGGGCTCCTCCACGTCCACTCTCAGCTATCCCGCTTGCGGTAGAAGGTATTCATTATCTGCATATTGTTCTGTTCCGCAAACTCTACTAATAACTCTCCCCTGCTATTCCTAGTGCCTATGCCATATTCCCCCACTGCCTTGTCTCCAGCCTGCTTCTTGCCTACCTCGGCATTGAAGTCGCCCATCAGTATAGTGTATTTTGTTTTGACTTTACCCATCGCCGATTCCACGTCTTCATAGAAGCTTTCGACTTCCTGGTCATCATAACCAGGAAGTCGAAACCAGGAAGAAATCACTTTGCCGTAAACATACCTGCATTTTCTTGCTTCTCTCTCTCTCTACCTCCTCTAAAACACATGTAGCAATGTGCAAAGCAGGCAAACAACTCCTTTTTATAAACAGTAGATAACACATTAAGCAAAAGCAAATTGAAATCGCACAGTGAAGACAGCAGTTTTCATCCCTTCCTGCGAATGATAGCATTGTTTCTAGCGCGGATAGCTCTTGCACATCCACAGCTAATAAAGTGTGCAGACGTATCACGAGGCACAAGCCGTGCCCAACAAGACAGAGGCAAAGTTGCTAATGAATTTGCAATTACGTGTATTACTCCATAAACTCATAACCATCTCCCGTCATTACTGCCTCTAGAAGACAAGGATCATACAACTGGTAATATATACAAAGACAGCATGACATTTGTGTATCTGAATCTCCTTGTTAGATTGTGAGATGCTGCTGATTAACGTTTTATTCCATAATGTGCTTTCGTGGCATGTCTGTGCAGCCCCCCAATATTCTACTTAGGCTGGCTCATGTGGACTAGACTATGCCAAAAAGCTACTCAGCCGAGCTTGCTCTGGCTTAGTGGTGAATTGTGCAGCAGATATACACAATGACATGCAGCATAGACGAGACGACAGATGAGCGCTGTCTGTCGTCTCGTCTCTGCTGCCGTTGCGTGCATCTGTGCTATCTGCAATTCAACACAATGCCATGCCAACAAGCTCAAACAATCACATTACTGTTGCTCTGACTCGTACTCACGAAATTTCTATTGAGCAGAAGTTGCTCCAACTCATACTCACGCAAATTCTACTCAGTCAGGCTTATACGAACTCACCCTCACGAGTCGGTCCAAGTCTTACTGAGCTGACGTCTGAATGAGTTCACCGAGCTACGACATGACATTATAGTTGGGACCTGTACATGCGCGGTGGATAAGCACACATTACATAGGAGTATGTGTCGCGCAAGACGAAAGTAAAGACAATTTTACACATTGCAGTTAGCTTTATAAAATTTAATTGACCATTGCGTGAAAGCTTCGCCTCATGTCGATACCAGCAAATGCATTGGATCTGCATCACATTTTTGCCCATGCTGCTGGCTATCCTGGCCACTACTGGATGGCCATATTTTGTACATTTCCACAACCGGAACATGATACCAACACATGCGAATAATAAGAATGGCGCCAATACTAAATACGTATAAAGACGGAATCGCACTTCGGCTGAGTTAGTTGGCCGCCATCTATTGCAAAGGAAATGATAATAATAAAAGCAAAAGCCAACAGTGCAATGAGACCATGCATTATCATGCCGCTTGACAGGTCCATGGGCTATAGGAGAAAGACATGTGGAACCTAAGTTTTCTCGAGGTAGCAGCTACGGACGCTGTTGCGATCCGCAGTGGGCCACACAACCACTCAAGTTTGTGTAGTCTGTATTTATACATAGGCACACTTTTTATTGCATATATATTAAAAATTAATATGGCCTCCTCAAAGACTCCCAAGTGTCTGGATTTTGAAAGGTCCAAAAGTAAAAGTTTTATTCCATTGTTGTTCACGAAAAAAATGTCATAAAAGCTTAGAGATATTGTCAATGCTTAACATTCTCTCTCAGAACAATATGTAGTATGCTATTGACATTCAAACAGCTTTTCAACAGCAAGAAAATGAATCAATTTACCATGCTTTGAGCATTGGGTTAATAAAGGCAATTAACGAAAATAAGATTTCGCTGATACAATCGGTTCAGGAATTCCAGGTTTGATTGTACCTTGAGGCATTCCTTGCACTTTCTTATTTTGGTCGAACAATCTAGTTTGAAGTCGTTCCTACTAACATGCTATAACATTGGTATAATGCTGGTTAAGCAAGTGACTAGTTGAACAGATTGCGATGCTCGCTTTATTTTCAAGTGAAGGAACCACAACACCTGCTCATGTCACATAGGTGTTTAGTGATCTAGGGTTTTCAGCTCCACTTTACGATGATGTGCTGAAGTAGGTAGGAGCACAAGCATGTCAACGAGATTGACCAATAGGTACGATAGCTTCCTGATTTACGCTTGTCACCAAGAATACAAAATTCTAGAGCTCTACTTTGTTATTAAACAAACAGATGTACAACTAACAAGGTATTGAATGTTTGCCGTGGGGCTGCGCGACGCCACGTACTGCAGCATATTGATTTAAGTTTCTTCACGCAGATTCACAACATAGTGAGAGCGCTAGATACTGGAAGGGAAAATAGACGACGCCCATTTGTGTTAGAATGCTACGATGATACGTACAGAAGTGACTGTTGCTGCTAAAAAATTGCGCTGTCGGCTTCTGCGCCGTTCTAAGTATTCCCAGAGGACTTCTACGCATACTTCCAACAAACACGACGCTATGGACAAACCAGGCTCGCGCTAAGATTGAGGTTAAGAACACAAATTTCATTTCAACAAAGTTAATTTTGCCATGAAGCACACGCACTTACATTTCTCTTGCTTTCTGTACTGATGCATTGCTTTCTGGCCACGAACGCCGGCAGTGTGCGAAGTCGCTTCAGCGCTCACAGAATGGCATGTTAATTTTGCAATATTATACCATTAACTTCTTTTTTCACAATTCTCAATTAACAGTTTTGTGTTGACTAAGGTCTTCTGTTAATTTTAGAACGGCAGGTCTCGTACGAGCAAGCATGTGAGTCGTAATCCTGAAAACAGCACAGCTGCTCACTAGGCGGTTTCGAGGCACACAGTATCGTGGCTATACGTACTGGCAGCGTTGGCTCTTGTGTGTCCCGTTTACGTTGGATGTCTTTCAGGGTTGTGAATTGGCCTTTTGGAACTGTTTATGTATGTCATGATTTATGTGCTTTCATTGACTTGATTTGTTGAAGTTGACGCTGTCTTGTGTGTATATATTGAAATTTGATCAGTAGCCTCTGCATATAGAAGACTTTCACGCAAACTGACGCGATACCTCTTTATTTACTCCCGTTGCACCTCGAAAAAACTCCGTCCAGTGCGAAGTAAAAAAAAAATATTTAAAGACAGAAATACTCCTATAATTCCACGCAAAGATTCCGCTCGCACAGAGTAAAAATTCTACTCCTACACTGTAAACGAAAATAAACCCAGCTGAGAGTTTTTAAGAGGTGATGTGCCCTAAAACCTCCCCTCCTCAAATATTTACTCCGATGTATGGGAGCAAAACAGCGCCATTCCCTCGTTTCACTCCGCTGGCTAGCTGCCGGAGTATTAAGGCGACATGACGCGATTTTACTCCGCTTAAAAATTTTGTTCTCCCGTGAAACTCCGACAGGGAGTTTTGAAAAACTCCCCTCCGCCGATACAGGTTAGTCACGTGGCGCTTCCCATGAGGCTGTGCGCCTCGCCAGCGACCGGGCGCGTTCGGCGGAGCGGGCAGTGCTCATGGCTGACGGTTTGTTTACGTCTGTGAAGTGTCGTTCCGTGACAGCGTTTCGTCAATTTGTTTCTCGTATCTCCTTCCAGAAAGTGTTATAGGCATGCCTGAAGCTCACTGTATCTCAGCTTCAAGTACATTAGCTGTGATCACTTTGCTGACAACGATGATTGCAAGAACCACGTTTTCAAGTGCGGAAGAAGGCTTAGGTATACCTCGAAGCTGCTCACTGGCTCGTGATGTCGGCTCACGTTCTGGCTGTGTTTCCGTGCTGCGTCACCCTGTCTTGTGTTCTTCAGTACGTGAAATGCCACTTCTATGTCCTTTTGAGTACATGCTGACAACGTCCGGTGTAATGTTTGTAAGGACCGCGTAGCAATGGCAACAGCAGCCACTGTTCGAGCGAGGACATCCGTGCTAGTCGCGCATGAATGGCGTAACCCAAGTTCGTTGCGGTGCTGTGTTGCCAGTGAGAAAGACCGGAGTGCAAGCAACTGTTTTTATTTATCTGTGAACGGATATCCTCGCCCGAAGAAAAACGGTAGGACATAAGTATATATGTGTGCTTAAAATAAAGCTTCTTATTGAGCGATGTGAATCGAATTGTTATCGCGCATATAGGTTTTGGTCACGTCGTTGCTTCCGATATTGCATTAACATTACGCTCTATACGAGACACTGATTTAGACGCATGCCTGCTGGCTACGAGTTTAGGGGTTTACTCGACAGATCAGCGATGTAGCTCCTTTTCGCAACCGAGACAGATTGCTTGTACTCAGAGGAAATAGTGCGGTGTATAAAATGTATGTCTGCGCATTTTTCGGTGTTACGTCGGCTGCTGCGGGTCATGCTCACACGTAATAATTTCTTGCTACGCTACCACTATATCGAAAAAATGTAATTTTGCTATGCAGCACATGCACTTACATTTTTCTAGCTTACTGTAACTAACGCACTACTTTTTGGCCGCGAACGCCGGCAGTGTGCGAAGTCGCTTCAGCACTCACAGAATGGCATAGTTTTGAAAAATAACGCCATTAACTTTTTTTCTCTCACTATTTTGAATTAACAGTTTTGTGTTGATTAAGGTATTCTGTTAGTTTCAAAGAGGCAGATCTCGTATGAACGAGCATGTGAGTCGTAATTCTGAAAATAGCACCGCTGCTCCCTTGGCGGTTTCGAGGCACACAGTATCGTGGCTATATATACTGGCACCGTTGCATCTTGAGTATCGCGTGTACGTGGGATGTCTTTCAAATTTCTGCATTGGGCGTTTCTGGAATGTTTACGTATGTCATGATATATGTGCTTTCATTGACTTGTTTCATCGTATTTGACGCGGTCTCGTGTGCATATTTCGAAATTTGACCAGCAGCCTCTGCATGTGAACATGTTCGCGCAAACTCACGCGATGGCTCTTTTTGTACTCCCGTTGCACCTCGAAAAAACTCCGTCAATTGCAAAGCAAAAAATTAAAAAAGACAGAAAAAAACCTCCCATAATTCCACGCAAAAATTCCGCTCGTACGGAGTAAAAATTCTACTCCGATCATACGGAGCATAATAAACTCCGAACCGGGGGGTCGCTAGAGGACAAGCAGTATACTCCCACCTCGGAGTTATTTCCGTTTACAGTGTATCATACGGAGTATAATAAACTCCTAACCCGGAGGTCGCTACACTACTAACGAAAATAACTCGCAGGTGGGAGTATAATCCTTATAACGCCGAAAAGTGCGTAGTAATACATTTTTTAGGCCGCACTGCTTGCTCATCGAACAAGCAATGTCTCTCGGTTGTGAAAAGGAGCTATATCGGTGATCGGTCGAGCGAAGCCCCTCACTCAGAACCAGCAGACATGCTTCTAAATCAGTGTCTGGGATACAGCATAAGGTCAATGCAATATCAGAAGCAACTACGTATCAAACCAGAAGTGTCCGATAACAATTCTATTTACATCGCTCAGGAAGAAGTTTTATTTACAGTACGCAGACTTATATGCTGCCGTTTTTTGGGGGGCGAGGATATCCATACACAGACACATAAAAACAGTTGCTTGCACTCTGGTCTTTCTCAATGGCAACACCACACCGCAATGAACTTGGAGTATGCCATTCATGTGCGACTAGCACAGACGGGGTCGCTCGAACAGTGACTGCTGTTGCCATTGCTACGCGGTCCTTTCAAACGTTACACCGGCCGTTGTCAGCATGTACTCACAAGGACACAAAAGTCGCATTTCAGGTACTGAAGAACATAAGCTACAGTCACGCAGCACGAAAACACAGTCAGAAACCTGTGCCGACATCACGAGTCAGTGAGCAGCTTCGAGGTATACCTAAGCCTTTTCCCGCACTTGAAAACGTTGCTCTTGCATTCATTGCTGTTGGCGAAGTGAGCAGAGCTAACGTACTTGAAGCTGAGATACGATGAGCTCCTGGGACGCCTATAACACTTTCTGGAAGGAAATACCGGAAACAAATTGAAGAAAAGCTGTCACAGAACGATACTTCACAGATGCAAACAAGCCGTCAGCCATGAGCACTGCAGACTCCGCCGAACGCGGCCAGTCGCTGGCGCGGCATACAGCCGCATGGGAAGCGCCACGCGACCTGTTTCGGCAGAGAGAGTTCTTTAAAACTCTCTGTGCGGAGTTTTCACAGGGGAACAAAGTTTTGAAGCAGAGTAATGTCGCGTCGTGGCG